>NC_064616.1:870306518-871556518 GCF_023898315.1 Schistocerca nitens
TGTGGAAAAAATGTAAGTTAATGCGGATGGGTAGAAAGAACAAACCTGTATGTTGGGATACAGTATTAGCAGTGTCCTGCTTGACAAAATGAAGTTGTTTGAATATCTGGGCGTAACGTTGCAGAGCCATTTGGGTATGTAACACACTGGACTCGCATTCGGTCGGACGAGGTTCAATCCCGCGTCCGGCCATCCTGGTTTAGGTTTTCCGTGATTTCCCTAACTGGCTTCAGGCAAATGCCGGGGTGGTTACTTTGAAAGGGCACGGCCGACTTCCTTCTCCATCCTTCCCTAATCCGATGAGACCGATGACTTCGCAGTTTGGTCTCCTCCCCCAAATCAAACCAACCATCAAACCAAACCATTTGGGTATGACTTCAGATCGTGGCTGGTAGTGATTGACGGCACGACGTCACGCCACGGCCCTCCTACGTCCTCGTGTGTTTCCTCTTACGTGACAGTAACGTTATGCTATATTTCAACAGGACAAAGCCCATATACGTTATACGTGTCTCTATGGACTGTCTTCGCGATGTGAGGTACTCCCGTGGCAAGCGAGACCCTATATCTGTCCCTGATAGAACTTGTGTGGGACGTGCTCCGCCGTCAACTCCCTCCGAGTGGCAGTATCCAGGACATCAAATAACAGTTACAACAGTTGTGAGCCAGCTTGCCTCAGGAGACGATACAGTGGCTATATGACACCACGTCAGTGCATGCTTGTAGGCCACATCAGGTGTAATTTGGTAGGTGATAAGTGGGTTCGCACTGCCAAGTTCGCCGCAAATTTGAGCCATGAACGTCTGTATGCTTCATTTTCTTTGACAAACGGTGTATATACGGCGTAAATCACCTAACAATGCACTGCATATATTGCGTAAACGGAAAGTGCTATTGATGTGCGGGTTCCACAGACTGGATTGGTAGTCAGGGGCTCGTAATGGCTCTGAGCACTATGGGACTTAACATCTATGGTCATCAGTCCCCTAGAACTTAGAACTACTTAAACCTAACTAACCTAAGGACAGCACACAACACCCAGCCATCACGAGGCAGAGAAAATCCCTGACCCCGCCGGGAATCGAACCCGGGAACCCGGGCGTGGGAAGCGAGAACGCTACCGCACGACCACGAGATGCGGGCAGGGGCTCGTATTGTTAGCCAATCAACAGATTGTAATAATACTTATAAAGTGTACTTTTTGTGCAAACATACGCATTTTTAAATTGAACAATACCTATTCACATTAACAAGCTAAAAGTAGGTTAAATTAGAATGTCAGTAGTGTTTATTCCATGATTCTAGTGCGAGTCGTTTACGACATACCGTATTTTGAGAAGTTCCAACACTGACACCTGTACAATACCTGTATTAGCATGCGCTAAAGAACAACACATATGCATACACCAGTTACGTGGATTCTAATCAGTAACGAGACAGATGAATAGGACAGGTTGTGTTCAACATGACCGCCTAAAGCTGCATTACACTCTTCCAGTCTGTTATGGAACGACTGCTGCACACGTGCTAGCATTTCAGCATAGATGTCCGACCAGGCTGCAGTAATACGTTGCTGCATATCATCGGGTGTAGTTGGTAAGTGGTAAGTCTTTTCAGACAGCCTCTTTCAGTGCCCCCCCACCCCTCCCCCCTCGCAGATCCGATGAACGGGCCAGCCAAGGTCGAATCCCACGATTTGGAAACAATTCGAGAAGACATGCTGTAGTACTTCGTACACCATGGGTTAGACAGCCATCATGTTGATACCACAGGTTCCTCCTAGTCTGTAGTCTTCTAGCATGCGTGGAAGATGGCCTGTTAGGATGCTGCGAAACTTGTGCGCGTTCAGTGTTTCGCCTAAGAAAAACGGGCCCATGAGCTTACGGTTCTCTATCCCACACAATACGTTTACACTCCATGGACGCTGACGTTCCACCTAACGAAATCAATGGGGTTTGTCAACAGGCCAATAGTGCATGTTTCGGAGGCTTAGCTAGCCATGTTTGGTAAACGTGGTTCCATCACTAAATAAGGTACATGATACATCTGGAGTATCCTGTCTTAATGCCCATGTACAGAACTTAACACGATTCTCAAAATCGTTACGATGCAGCTCTTGATGATGCCGATGGAGAACACATAGGACACTTGTCTGATTCGTGTCACTTCCTGGAGCAATTACTCGAGAGCTAACGTGCGCATCAGCTGCTACAACAGGAAGAACATTAATTTCCTCCTCTTATGTCGTACTTGTTTCCTTCTGATACGTTACCTAGGTGTTACACTACCACTTTCACGTAACTGGTTGAAGAGGTTGATAAATAATTGCCGAGACAGTAGACGTCTACTGGGATATCTTGACGCATAAGTGTACAAGAACGAACTGAATTCTTCCTACACTCACCATACAACATGCTCATATTGTATGTCGGCTTTTTCTGCGTAGGTAAATTCCATCGTTCACCGCGACCGACTGCTCGGACTGTCACACACTAAGTGGCGAGCAAGTCGCAATGCACACAAGGATCACACAAGCACGTGTAAGCAAACATAACAACATCGTACCTAGAAACTACACAGGTTTGAATGGCACAAACACGTGTCTAAACGACTCTCACTAAAATCCAACAACAAACATCACTGACTGCTTTACCCCACTTTTAATTTGTGAATATCTACAGGCTTTGTTCCATTTAAAAAAGTGTATTTTTGCACAAAAAGTACTCTTCCTAAGTATTATTACAGTCTGTTTATTGGCTAACAGTATGAGCTCTTGACTGTCAATCCACTCGGTAGAAACCACACATCAATAGCACTTTCCATTCCCGCAATATTTGCGGTGCAAGTTTTAGGTGAATCACCCCGTATACAGTGAACGGCTATAATCCTACAACAAATCCTGCTTTCAGTTTTATACGAATGCTTTGATCCATTTACAAAGTTGCTATTCCGGACGACCATATTTTGTTCATTATGTGACACTATAGAAATGCATCGGACATATCTCGGAACTCAAATAACACGGCACCAACCGGGACGCTGGTAACTACTGCCTTCTGTGTCTCGTGGACCGACCGAGCTTTGTTTCCCACGGTTGTTGTTTGCGGAATCAATGTTCTTTACTGAAGAGAATATTTTCGGGCTCCATATAGGTCATAATGTGCGAGCGTAAAACTTGTTATACAACTCTGCAGCAGACTGATTTTAGCGATATAGTGCTGTAGTTGAGTGCGCCTTTTCGACGACCCTTCTTGAATTCAGGAATGACCTGCGCACTTCTCCAATCTCTATGACTGCCTCGTTTCCCCACTGACCTACAGCAGACTGCTGCTAGAGGAGCAGGAAATTCTGTCACGTGCAGACTCGTACAGATATCATATCAGTTTCAGTCTCATTTCCTCTGTTGAGATATTTCATTGATTTTCTGTTCAGCGGCAACTTACTTCAGTGCTTGTCGTTTTGGTGTTCGCGCGACGATGGAAAGGAGCATCCGTCGTATGATTTTCCTCTGTCGAGCGGTTTCCAGAAAATGAATACAGTACTCGTATTTCGACATATCTCTGTCTTCCTCCGTCTCGATGCCGTTGTGTTCACTAAGTGTCTGGGCAGATAGATTTGATCCGTTTACTGATTGAACGTAAGGTTTACGATCTTCTGTTTTATCGGTAGATTAAATTTTACTTTGAAATGAGTTGAATGATTTTCGCTTGGCTCTCCTTACGCTAGTTTTGGCTTCGTTTAGTTTTTGTTTGTCTTCGTGTCTCTGATTACGTTAAAATCCTCTTTGAAGCTGTCTTTGCTTTCTTAGCTGCTTTCTAAGAAGGTTACCGAAGCATGACGGATCTTTCCCATCCTTCTCGAACTTTGTTAATTTATATCCAACATTTTCAGCGTAAGAGATCAATGTTTGACATTGACAACACATATAATCCGCAATTTCCTTTTTATCGCACTTACTGAGGAGGAATATCTTCCTAACTTCCTATTTACTCTGGTAATCAGTGATGCTACAAAGGCCTTATGGCAAATGATTTTCTGCTCTGTGTTAACTGCGTTGAGAAGTTCAGGTCTGTCTGTATTCATGAGTTCTAAGATGTTACCCTCACGATCCGGTCATCTGATTAACTAGTGAAGGTAATTTTCGGATACGGTATTTAGAACAATTTCAGAGGACTCGCTGTATCTACAACCAGCCCTAATCACTTGAGTCTCAAAGGTCAGTAACTGCAAAGTACAAGGGTGTGCTAAAAATTAATGCCTCCGAATTTTTTAAATAAAACAAACTTTATTAACATTCTACATCCTTATTCTTCATGTCTGGGCCGGCCAGGGTGGCCGAGCTGTTCTAGACGCTCCAGTCTGGAACCGCGCGACCGCTGCGGTCGCCGGTTCGAATCCTGCCTCGGGCATGGATGTGTATGATGTCCTTAGGTTAGTTAGGTTTAAGTAGTTCTACGTTCTATGGGACTGATGATCTCAGCAGTTAAGTCCCATAGTGCTCAGAGCCATTTGAACCATCTTCATGTCTGAATATTTGCTTCAAATGGCTCTAAGCACTATGGGAGTTAACATCTGAGGTCATCAGTCCCCTAGACTTAGAACTACTTAAACGTAAGGACATCACACACATCCATGCCCGAGGCAGGATTCGAACCCGCGACCGTAGCAGCAGCGCCGTTCCGGACTGAAGCGCCTAGAACCGCTCGGCCACACCGGCCGGCTGTCTCAATATTTATTTCTCAACATAGTCACCCTGACGACGAACATATTTCTCCGAACGAGAGACCAGTTTATTGATACCGTCACTGTAGAATGTACGATTTTGATGACGGGGCCACGGCCCTACTTCAGCTTGCACCGCCTCATCACTATGAAAGTGAACTCCTCGAAGGTGTACTTTAAGTTTTGGAAACAGGTGGAAATTGGATGGGGCCATGTAGGCACTGTATAGAGGGTGATCGATGACAGTGAACTCAAGGCGACGGATTGTGGCAGATGGCGCGGCGCTCGTGTGTGGTCTGGCATTGTCAAATGGAAATAAAAATATGGAATTTAGTCTTTGATCGCTATTTTTTATTTTCAGTGACCGGTTTCGGGCTAGCTGCCCATCTTCAGATCTGTTAGACAAAGTTAAAAAATATAATTAACAACAGAGATAGAGTTAGTGATAGAAATATCTTAGTTTACAAAAATAAATTTTGGAACTTATTAAATGCCAACATACCATATATTGCAGTTACAGAGTAACTTGTCAGTACAGAACAATTGGTTCGCTGTCATAACTAAAGTAAATTTTAATCTGTTAAAACCTTATATCGCAGTTTTAGAGAAAACTGATTGGTAACAGTAAAAAGTGCCCTCTACCTACTGTTTTTTACTGTTACCAATCAGGTTTCTGTAAAACTGCGATATAAGGTTTTAACAGATTAACATTTACTTTAGTTATGACAGCAAACCGATTGTTCTGTACTGACAAGTTACTCTGTAACTGCAATATATGGTATGTTGGCATTTAATAAGTCCCAAAATTTCTTTTTGTAAACTAAGATATTTCTATCACTAACTGTATCTCTCTAGTTAATTATATTTTTTAACTTTGTCTAACAGATCTGAAGATGGGCAGCTAGCCCGAAACCGGTCACTGAAAATAAAAAATAGCGATCAAAGACTGAAATTCCATATTTTTATTTAATTAACGATCGCGGAAATCCCATTAAGACAATCATGTCTAGTTTTGATTGTCAGATAGTTCAAATGGCTCTGAGCACTATGGGACTTAACATCTGAGGTCATCAGTCCCCTAGAACTTAGAACTACTTAAACCTAACTAACCTAAGGACACCATACATTCATGCCCGAGGCAGGATTCGAACCTGCGACCGTAGCAGGCGCGCCGTTCCGGAGTAAAGCGTCTAGAACCGCTCGGCCACCGCGGCCGGATCTGGTATTGTCATTCTGAAAGGAAAGTGCTCCATCTGTGGACGAACTCTTTGAATTCGTGCTTGCAGTTTTCTGAGCATGAATTATAGCTGCAATACACCTTGAACATCCCAGAACACTGTGAGCATGAATTGGCCTACTCATGGCATTGTCGTGAACTTTTCTGGGATCGGTGTTCGTTTGCGTCGGAACTCCATTGATCCTCTCCTGGTTTCGGTGTAAAAGTGGTGAACACAGCTTTCATCAAAAGTTACAAAGTTATTAAATAATCCGTTACTGTCACGCTTAAAACGCTAAAGAGACTGTATGAGAAAAAGTACTACCAGAGCTGTGTCTTGAGAATATCTTTGTTGTCTCACACGACTAGTTTCGCGCACATTACCGCCATCCATAGGCTCCACCACTGCCAAAAGAGTATTAGAACTCCTTGGCGCACTTCTTGTGGGGTGCTTATTACTAGTACACGTGGGTCAGCTTTCCTCAGGAGTCTCTACGCGACACCGTTTTGTCTCCAATCCAATTTCTTGATGAAAGCTAGGCCACGTGTACTAACAACAAGGACTCCACAATAAAAGCGCCAAGGAATTTTAATACTCTTTTGGCAGTGGTGCGGTCTGAGGATGGCTGTGGTGGTACTTTTTGTCTCATATATAACATCAGCTGAAGTCCCTCGTCCATGCAATAGGATAGACGTCCTTGAAGCAAAAGAAATTGTTGACAGATGTCCAGTCTCCTCCGCTTCGTACCAGGAGTGTGTATTCGAGGCACCCACCGTGCACACAGTGTTCTGCAAAGATGTCCTACACTCGCTCTCATGATATGCCACACGTACCTGAGAGCTGTGCCTGTGTTCTTCGACGATTTTTTCTGATGAGTGTCGTCGGTTGCCGTAGACAGTCGTGCACTCCGAGCTACGTCACACACGCCGAGTTTAGCACCGCCGTTTCCTTCATTTCGAGCACGAACAACCCAACGTCACACATTAATGTTGTCTACATTCGTGAATCATTATCCTATGGATTTCAATTGGAGGCATGCTTTCTACAGTTAGAAACTCAATTACTGGACGCTGTTTCTCGCGTACCGACATCGTTAAGGTACACGCTGCCATGTTAGACTCTACTATTCGGAACCCGCTACCGGCACAGGGTTGCAACTTGCGTCGGCGAAGCGAAAAAGCCGATCGAGTAATATGCATTCCGTGTAATGCCGCAGCCGATACTGAGAACAGAATAAAAAAAATTCGGAGGCGTTACTTTTCAGCAAGTCCTTGTAGAAATCTCTCCCTAATACGCGAACAGTAAATTTATCCCCGATCTTCTACAAGTTTTTCTTGAAATGTACCGCTACTATTGCTCCTCAGGTATTGTATATATAAAAGCATGCCATTGCCATATTAGACCCAACTTTAATGCTAATATTTTTCCAAATTCTTTCGCATTCGCGAAATCGTACTTACCTCACTAGACATGATGTTGTTATTGACGGCTATAAACACGCCTCCACCACCACCGTCCAGCTTATACTTACGGTATACCGTCTTGTCGGAATGTAGAATTTCATTGCTATTACAACCTGCTTTCAGCCGGCCGTCTGTCTCTTGTACTAAGCGTACATTACTACCGTTAATTATCGAGACTAGTTCTGGAAATTTTCAATGTACGATCCTCCTGTTAACTAATACTATAAGTTCATTTCCTTTCTTCTATCTACTATGACGAATGATACTCTCTACCCGTGAAATGGTCATCTAGTATCGTCACAGAATTATCTTAGCCCCCGGTTTAGGACTTCCACTCGGCTCCAATCCATAGCACTGGAATCGACTTTTTAAACTAGCCTAGTCGTAAGTTTTTCATTCTGTTGTCAAAATTTCAGCATTTACTTTATAATTATTGACGGTATTTTAACCTCGTCCATGCAACTGCAAGAAAATGACTCGTTTCGTTTTATTGAAATAAAACATCAGTGGTATGTATTGAAAGACATTTACAATATGGCTTGCTTTCTAGATCTAAGAACAGTTCGTTACAAAAGATATTAATTTTACTTTCAGTATTTCTGTCCGATAAACACTCAAATCGGAAACGCCGCCTGCCTGCACGTTATTGAGGTGTTTCTCCATTGATTGCTGCAGTGCCCATATATCTACTAGCAAAATAAATGCAGTCACAGTTCACCCAATTCTGAACTCGAAAATGGTCGAACAATTATAAATACCACTCAGATAATAAAAACAAGAAAACAGATGTAGCAATCCGGTTCACAACAACACTGTTTTCCTTTGATGTAGGGAGCATGAGCTACATCCCTATTAATGAGATCAGTAAATTAATCGAAAAATACCTGAAAATACACAACCAGCTACCCCCACGAACATACAGATGAAACAGTAAAATTATTTCTGTTAATAACACAACAAAAGTGTTCTGAATTCAATCAGGAGTGCTTCATACAAGAAGTAGTTCTACCCATGCATTCACTGATTTGAAGAATACCAACCAACATCTTCGTGAATAGCATTGAAAAACTAAGTTTTGAAAATATAATAACATACAAAAGTTAAAAGATCATACACTGGTGCAGGTACATTGATGACAAAATATTCAAGGTAGATAAACATCAAAACAACATACAACAATTACACAATGACATAAATCCACTGAGGTGACGAAAGGTATGGGGTACCTCCTAATAGTGTGTCGGGCCACCTTTGGCCGAGCGCAGGGCAACAGCTCAACGTGGCATGGATTCAACAGGTCTTTCAAAGTCCCTCTCTATAGTCGTCCGTAAGTGCCAAAGTCTTGCCGATGCGCCGGCCCTTGTGCCCGAGCGGTTCTATCTGCTACAGTCTGGAACCGCGCGACCGCTACGGTCGCATGTTCGAATCTTGCCTCGGGCATGGATGTGTGTGATGTCCTTAGGTTAGTTAGGTTTAAGTAGTTCTAAGTTCTAGGGGACTGATGACCTCAGATGTTGTCCCATAGTGCTCAGAGCCATTTGAACCATTTTCCTGCCGGTGCAGGATTTTGTGCACGAACTGACGTCTAAATTATGACCCATAAATGTTCGGTGGGATTCATGTTGGACCATTTGGGTAACCATTCGCTCGGATTGTCCAGAATGTTCTTCAAACCAATCGCGAAAAATTGTGGGCCGGTGATATAGGCCGGCCGGTGTGGCCGTGCGGTTCTAGGCGCTTCAGTCTGGAACCGCGTGACCGCTACGGTCGCAGGTTGGAATCCTGCCTCGGGCATGGATGTGTGTGATGTCCTTAGGTTAGTTAGGTTTAAGTAGTTCTAAGTGCTAGGGGGCTGATGACCACAGATGTTAAGTCCCTTAGAGCTCAGAGCCATTTGAACCATTTGAACCGGTGATATAGTGCATATTCATGCATAAGAATTCCATCGTTGTTTGGAAACATGAATTCCAGACAATGATCTGTTCATTTGGACCAGAGGGCCCAGTTCATTCCATGTAAACGTAGACTACACTATTATGAAGCCACCACCATCTTGAACATTGCCTTATAGACAACTTGGGTATATGGTTTCGTGGGATCTGCGTCACACTCGAGCCCCACCATCAGCTCTTACCAAATGAGCTCGATACTCATCTGAACAGGCCATGGGTTTCCAGTCGTCTAGGGTCCAAACCATATGGTCACGATCCCAGGAGAGGCGCTGCAAGCGTTTTCGTACTGTTAGCAAAGGTGGTCGTCTGCTGCCATAGCCCATCAACGCCAAATTTCGCCGCACTGTCCTAAAGGATACGTTTATCGTACGTCCCACATTGATTTTTGCCGTTATTTCATGCAGCGTTGCTTTTCTGTTAGCACTGACAACTCTAAGCAAACGTCGTTACTCTCGGTCGTTAAGGGAAGGCCGTCGGCCCCATTGTCGTCCGTGGTGAGAGACAATGCCCGAAATGTGGTATTCCTGGCCCTCTTAAAATGAATTCTACTCTGTTTTGTAAATGATGAAAGTATGTGTGAATGCAGCTTGCCGCTAACTTGGTATAATGTTTTGTCTGTACAGAGGTGTATCTGTCGCCTTTATTACTCCTTCACTCTCACACATAAATCGGTACAATAAAGTCAGGGCTTCGTGGTTTATATGTCGGCTGATCCGTGAAAAGACAGACAAACAATTATGCTAATGGAGGATTCTGAGTATTTTCTAGAATTTCATTCGCTCTCTCTCTCTGTCCTTTATCTGTGTACAGTTTAAATATATTATTTACGTGAAATCAGCCTAGTAGAATCTCTGGTGGAGCCCTTCGTCTTAATATTCAGCGGCCGTCTTGCTGGAAAAGATCTTTACCTTTGTTATTATTATTAAGCGCTGCATTCAGTTGGGAAAATCGATCGTTTGAACAATTCGTTCAGTTTACGACAGATCTAAAATTTCAGATGTGGACGAAGCCTTTTTGGACGATTTATAAAAAACTCAGAGATTGCAGGCTCTCTTAGTCACAGCTGAAACTTCCCAATTAATTACAGGGCCCAGACAATCATCAATGATTCAGACAGAGAACTCATTCGTCATTCACTCTAGAATAAAATGGTCACAAACCTTATTTCTGAGGAAAATTGTATATTGAATCCATCTCCGTACATGTTCCGTTTTCTTTGGATTTCAAGTCTCATATTATTCGCTTTTACAGGTTTTTCTTTCTCTTTATCTATCACGCTAGCGGCACAAACGTTCCTAGCTCGTTTTAGCGCGAAGAAGAGTAAAAATGTCTCTTTTAGCAATCCTACAATCTTCCAACCGATACTTCCGAAGCTGTTTCTTTCTCCCTCTATAATAACCATGGAGCATACATATCTGTACCTCTGTTGTTCCAAAGAATAAACGTACTAGAAAAATACCTTGGCGTCGACGAGCTGTCGGCGCATATATTACTAAAAAATCTGATCAGATACTTTTTCAAAAGTAAATAATTGTGGATGATTTGATTGACCATTATTAATTATTGCGTGGTAGAGGGTAATTTTCTGTGGGGAGATTACACTCTCTTTACACTATGGATATCGGAATACTGAATCCCCAAACGATTTCCGAAATGGTATGTCCCATGTGTCCAGCTCCAACGACCATTCCGCGTTCAAAGCCTTTTAATTCCCGTCGTACGGCCATAACAACGTCGGAACACTTTTCACATGAATAATCTAAGTACAAATGACCGCTTCGCCAATGCACTACTCTTTTATACACTGTATACGCGACATTACCGGCATGTGTATATGTGCGTATCACTATCCTATCACTTTTGTCACCTCAGTGTATTACACACAAGAACATATAGTTTACAACTGGAGAACAACAAGAAAACACTCAACTTTCTAGGCATAACGACGAGAAAATACAAACACAGCCACACCTTTGACATGTACTGGAACCCCACAACAACAGACAAGAAAAAATACAACCTCAGACAACCCACCGAATTACGAACAATCTGCAATCAGATAGATTCTGCACAGACTGAATAAGATTCCCCTAAACACTTGAGATTATCAAAAAGAGCTAGGTACTGTAAAATAGATAGCATTAAAAATAGATTTAACAAAAGAATAAAGACGCAAACAAACCAAATCAAGCCATCTCCTATAAGCAACACAGTCACAAGTACATGGCATACTCTGACCTACCACAATAAACTCACATAGAGAATAGGTAATATATTCAAAAATCAGGGCATTAACATTGCCTAAGAAACGAATAATTCGGTGCTGAAACACATCATGAAACTAAAACCAAAACCAGACGGATACCACCTATCCGATCTGTATCAGCTCATTTATACGGACTGCGACAAGATATACACTGGGATAACTGGCAAGACTTTCGACACAAGATATAAAGTGTACATCATGGGCCGGCCGGAGTGGCCGAGCGGTTCTAGGCGATACAGTCTGGAACCGCGCGACCGCTACGGTCGCAGGTTCGATTCCTGCCTCGGGCATGGATGTGTGTGATGTCCTTAGGTTAGTTAGGTTTAAGTAGTTCTAAGTTCTAGGGGACTGATGACCTCAGAAGTTAAGTCCCATAGTGCTCAGAGCCATTTTTTTGTACATCATGACATGAAAACACAGTAAAAACTACTCAACGCTTGCAAACCACCTTAAACAGAAATACCATGGACGAAACACAATAGAAAAAGTGTTGAATATCATGAACATCAGCAACGACAGACACCTTCTCAGTTTTCAGGAAAACTTCAACTATTTTCCGGTTTAGAAAGCAGGTCAAATTGTAAATATCCTGTATGAAAGACCACTGATGATGTTTTATTTCAATAAAAAGAATCGCGTTTGGGGACGAAAATACCTCTTTCATTGTAGTTGGAAATACTGATTTAAAATACTTTCCATAGTCTTTTTATGTTTCATTCGAATGGATAAACTGCTATGCCGCGCTGCAATAAAATTCTTCGTTTTGATGGGTTTACCGCCAACAAAATATTCATTCAGAGCTGCTTAATGTTAATAAGGAGTATGCTCCTTCATATTAGATAGTTGATTCGAAGGTGGAGGAATTTAAAAAATCCCGCACTTCCACGGAAGACGATATATAATCCAATGTGGCTAGGGCTTCCCGTCGGGTAGACGGTTAGCTTGGTGCAAGTCTTTCGAGTTGACGCCACTTCGGCAACTTGCGTGTCGATGACCCAGCTGGGAAACGAACTCGGGCCGTGAGGTATGATATTCCGTCGCGTTGACCACTCAGCTACCAGGGGCGGACACGGAAGACAATGAAAGTGAAGGACGGCCAAAACTGCAACCACAGATGAAAACATCCAGAAATACGATTTTCGACTATCAGCGATTAAAGATTTAAGACATAGCTGACAGCATAGACAAGTCACAAGAAAAAGTACGCCACGTCAGGAAGTGACAATGAGGAATATTTTAGAAATTTCTTGAATGCCAACAGTATGACAATGTGAAAAATAATTTCGCAATAATGATAATAGCATTTGAAAAGTTGTTGTGTTGTGGTATTCAGTCCTGAGACTGGTTTGATGCAGCTCTCCATGCTACTCTATCCTGTGCAAGCTTCTTCATCTCCCAGTACCTACTGCAACCTACATCCTTCTGAATCTGCTAAGTGTATTCATCTCTTGGTCTCCCTCTACGATTTTTACCCTCCACGCTGCCCTCCAATACTAAATTTGTGATCCCTTGATGCCTCAAAACATGTCCTACCAACCGATCCCTTCTTCTAGTCAAGTTTTGCCACAAACTTCTCTTCTCCCCAATCCTATTCAATACCTCCTCATTAGTTACGTGATCTACCCACCTTATCTTCAGCATTCTTCTGTAGCACCACATTTCGAAAGCTTCTATTCTCTTCTTGTCCATACTAGTTATCGTCCATGTTTCACTTCCATACATGGCTACACTCCATACAAATACTTTCAGAAACGACTTCCTGACACTTAAATCTATACTCGATGTTAACAAATTTCTCTTCTTCAGAAACGATTTCCTTGCCATTGTCAGTCTACATTTTATATCCTCTCTACTTCGACCATCATCAGTTATTTTACTCCCTAAATAGCAAAACTCCTTTACTACTTTAAGTGTCTCATTTCCTAATCTAATTCCCTCAGCATCACCCGATTTAATTTGTCTACAATCCGTTATCCTCGTTTTGCTTTTGTTGATGTTCATCTTATATCCTCCTTTCAAGACACTGTCCATTCCGTTCAACTGCTCTTCCAAGTCCTTTGCTGTCTCTGACAGAATTACAATGTCATCGGCGAACCTCAAAGTTTTTACTTCGTAAGAAACGAAATTTGTGTCCCAGTTTGTTTCCGTGGACGAGGCGTGAGTCGACTACTTCACGACAGAAACGAAAAATGGTGAAGGCGATATCATCTGAAATATCTGCCAGATTAAAACTATGCACCGACCAGTAAACGGACCCAGTACGTTGCTTTTAGCAGGCAATGCCCTTACCGGCTGATGTAGTCAGGCAAGACTCACAACCCACTGTCACAAATGTACTTCCGTCAGTGTGCCTCTACCCTTGCTACTCTTGCAAGGAGAGCTTCTGTTAGGTTTGTGAGGTAGGAGAAAATTACTGGTGGAAGTAAAAATGTAAGAGCGAGCCTAGATACTTCACCCAATATGAGAATTGGCTGTGAAAGTGAAGATTCCGGTTTACAATTCCGATCCGACACGTAGTGTTAACAACTGACACTATGCTGCAGCAACGGTGATCTCAGATGTTGTAATGAATGACGAAATACCGCCTGGATCATAGTTTATTTCATTAAAAATTACCGGTTTCGATTTGCCCTGCGGACCATATTCAGATCTGGCGTCGCAATGTGCAGTTTTTCAACGGTGACATGAATGACATAAAGGACGAGTAATTTCCTCTTTGCATTCGTATAGAGCTCAGTTTAGGAATGTGACACGTACTCTCCAACTTTGATAAACTTCACAGATAACAGTGTACTGCTTTTACATTGTTGGAAATAACTGCTTCCAAATTAAGGTTTAAGAACCTTACGTCACACTACTTCTTCGCGCTTAGCAATTTAAATTAAATTAATTAGTTAAAAATAATTTAATTTTAATGTAATAACTAAATATTCGTCATAGAATTTTTTATCTATATTTTTAAAATATGACTTGCATATTTTAGTCACAAGAAAAATTAAGGAACCCGTTAAAGCCACGTAAATAATGTATTTTCGTGTTGAGGACAGAGCATCTTGAACCAAACTTATCTGTAATCTGAACGAGTTCTAACATTCAAAATTACAAAAATGGCTGATGCTCGGACGGAGATGTTTCCATGGTATGAAGTGGTCTGAAGAAGTATTCGATAGGTGTCATAATAATACAGCTTGACTCTATGTCACTAATATCCACTCAGTAGTATTCGTCTAACTTCCGTCTCTAATGACCTCGATAACGCCGGGATGCTAGACCCTAGTATTCCTTCCTTATTCATTTATCTACCTTACAGTGTAGTTGTGGATTACCAAAGCCACACACGACAGACCACTGCATCAGGCACTGAGTTCTGTGAAAGGGCTATTCAATACACACGGGAACAATCTCTTAGACATATTAATCGGTGACGGGTCAGTAAATTCGCTATCGAGCATGTGGTTTGTAGACAGTTTAGGTTTGGGGTTCACTCATTCTTATGAATTTTTTCCTTTCATTTATGCTTGTTTGATCTCTGGCGATAGTTATTAGTGTCCTAAGATTTCCTTCCTTTTACTTATGCTTCTTTGACTTCTATTAACACTTGATAGTTTGAAAAATGCCAATGTTCTGCGTGATTTACAGTCAGTGTTAAACTGCAGATTCTTGTATAGTTGCCTGGGAAAGTCAGTTCAAAGACTGGATGAAGGTAAAAGTATATCGCCAAGTGGATCATACCTAGCAATCAATGTACAGTTCAAAGAAACTTTTGGCTTATCGACGACGTTACTTTACATATTACGTATTCCCATTGCCGGCCGCGGTGGCCGTGCGGTTCTGGCGCTGCAGTCCGGAACCGCGGGACTGCTACGGTCGCAGGTTCGAATCCTGCCTCGGGCATGGGTGTGTGTGATGTCCTTAGGTTAGTTAGGTTTAAGTAGTTCTAAGTTCTCGGGGACTTATGACCTAAGAAGTTGAGTCCCATAGTGCTCAGAGCCATTTGTATTCCCATTCCCATTTCCATGACAAAATCAGTGCTGACAGAACAGTACCTGCAAGAGAGAAATGAGGAATGCCGTGAAAGACTAATCCTGAATACCTGTAACGGTAGTACATGTCAGTATGTAACATGTGCATTTTCGAGGAAGAATGAAGAACTTCAGTGATGAGTATTGTGGAGCAGATATTGCGGTTGTTTACAACTGAAATTGCATATGCCTTATTCAGGCCACATTTTGTGTCTTCGTGTTGTCGGGCTACGCCTTTTTTGTGTTATACACTGCCAACTTTAGGCTACTGTAAGTTGAGCCGGCCGGTGTGGCCGATCGGTTCTAGGCGTTTCAGTCTGGAACCGCGTGACCGCTACGGTCGCAGGTTCGAATCCTGCCTCGGCCATGGATGTGTGTGATGTCCTTAGGTTAGTTAGGTTTAAGTAGTTCTAAGTTCTAGGGGACTGATGACCTCAGTTGTTAAGTCCCATAGTGCTCAGAGCCTAGTGTAAGTTGTTTTCACTCAGACAGCAACTAGCTGGAAGCAGGACCAGGAGTTTTCAATTAAAAATTCGTGTGAGCGGGCTTTTTGTTCAGATATTCCACTCGCGATCAGGGAAACCCGCATGAAACCCTTCGCTATCGTAGAATGAGGGAGGGAGGAAGTGGTTGCATTTACACTTAAAAATGGTGCAAATGGCTCCTAGCACTATGGGACTTAACTTCTGAGGTCATCAGTCCCCTATAACTTAGAACTACTTAAACCTAACTAACCTAATGACATCACACACATCCATGCCCGAGGCAGGATTCGAACCTGCGACCGTAGCGGTCGCGTGGTTCCAGACTGTAGCGCCTAGAACCGCTCGGCTACCCCGGCCGGCCATTTACACTTAATTCATTGTTTAGTGCTGCCATGTCCTTCAGTTCGCATGTATCAAGCAAGGCGTCTTGATCGTCGTGTACTGAGGAGCTCCCGCCAGTGACTGGTAAGGGGTTATGTTGGACTCTTTAGGTACTAACAAGGGGAAGGCCTCAGACACGGCCAACCGATCCGGCTCAGATTTGGCAGGTCGCATGTGTACAACCTAAACGAAGGAATCTAAGATATTTTGGGTCAACACCCCCGCATTTTGAGAAAAATCACCCCTAAAGGTTATGAAGAGCAATCGACTCAAAGTTGGCGGGATCGATAGATAATTGTAAAGAGAGCATTTTTCATCGCCAGGTATGGGGTCCGAAAACGCATACTTTTCCAGAAATCGAGGTAAGGAACTTTTACAACTGCCGCGTGTTTACCCATATGGTCAACACTTTTCGCCGACAGCACCGACAGCGCAACGGCCAAGGTAACTGGCTGCGAATCTCGAAGAAACGTAGTGGATGTTATTCTTTTGGATGGTATTCTTCTATATATCAATCGATAGGGATAGGAGTGCTAATAAGGTAAGTAAATCAACAAGGAATAATAATAAGGTAGGCAAATAAATTTCTCAAACCTCTTGGGATGGTAAACAACTAAAATGTTACTCCAGGTCACTTTACAATGGCTCTTCCAATCACTGTTACGTGTCCTCACTTTTCCTCGAACAACTATATGGATGGTACTTTTCATATAAACGTTCGAAACAAATATAATCACGGCACCAAGAGCATCTAATGAATGCATTCTTTCGACAGTTACACTGTTCCTTCCCTATGATATGACGAAGAGGCAACCCGGACAACATAACTCTCCCCGCGTGCATTCTATCCCGTGCCTCGATGTAAACAAGCGTCGCACGGTTGGCTATCTGTGATCCCTCGTGAGGAAGTCGCAGCACTTTTACTCGGAGTTGTTTTCATGTGACAAGGCTTAAAAGTTTAATACTTTACTAACTCACGGCGTTTGGGAAATTAGTTTGCCTACCTTATTATTATCCTTCCTTATTGATTTACTTACCTTATTAACCCTCTTATCCCTATCAATTGAGATACGGAAAAATACAAACGAAAACAATAATATCCGCTAGGTTTCTTCGAGATTCCAACACGGGTTTACCGATTACCAGCCAGTTACCTTGGCCGTTGCGCTCTTTCTTTTTTAATTCCATAAAAACAGTAACAAAAATGGCGATGAAATGACATAAATAAGGTGACAGATAATTGCAGTCATAAATTGTAGCATTCAAAGAATGAGTCTTTAGCAGTAGCACAATTAAGCACCTTCACTGTCACCTTCACAACTGGTGGCAGTTCAGCATGCACATCGGCGCTGTCGGCGACAGGCGTTAAACAAATGGCTCTGAGCACTATGCGACTTAACTTCTGAGGTCATCAGTCGCCTAGAACTTAGAACTAATTAAACCTAACTAACCTAAGGACATCACACACATCCATGCCCGAGGCATGATTCCAACCTGCGACCGTAGCGGTCGCTCGGCTCCAGACTGTAGGCAGGCGTTAACCATGTGGGTACAAACGCGGCAGTTGTAAAACTTTCTTACCTCGATTTCTGGAAAAGTATGCGTTTTCGGACCCCATACCTGATGATGAAAAATGCTCTATTTACAATTATCTATCAATCCCGCCAATTTTGAGTCGATCGCTCGTCATAAACTTTTGGGGTGATTTTCTCAAAAACGTGGGGGTGTTGCCCCAAAATATCTGAGATTCCTTCGTTTTAGGTTGTACACAAGCGACCTGCCAAATCTGAGCCGAATCGGTTGGCCGTCTCTGAGGCCTTCCCCTTGTGAGACCTTTCGAACGCAAGTGCCGACCTTATCTTTGGGATATACATACTAAAACCACTCGACCAGACAGCCGAGAGCATTAAAGATCTGCTTCCGGAATTTGGTGAGGTGAGCCTACCCCGGATCTACTCCAGTTCGCGTATTAACCACGAGGATCGTTGAGCTGGCCAGTCAAGATGTGGTTTTTACACCGTTTTCCACACCCATCTAGATGAATACCAGGTAGGATACCATGTCCCATCTGTAATTCTCGCTACGAAAACATTCAGAAAATGTTCTGAAGCTCGAAATGAGATTTACTACAGACGCACATAGATGGAGCACACGAATTCTGTGTCATGGAGGGGAGAGTGATGGTGTCAGGAAGAAGAATCCGGTCACCAACTGTCACTAACATTACCAGAAACCATATAATAGTGTCGATCCAGTAGTGAAACGAGAAAAGGGAATGAATACCGAGAACATACAGACTCGAAACACTTGCGTGAAAGCGGATAACGGTGCAGTTCGCCACAGATGTCCTTTCCAACACGAGCGCAGGCATCGTCATAGGGAGGGCGCGGCCCTTACAGCCAAGTTGTAGAAGGGCCACCTCTGGCTTCTTCCGGTTCCTCACATTGTTAGAAACGTCCACAAGTTTCTGCTACACGCCCTGAGGGGCGTCACTGGCGTTGCGCCGGTCCGGGTACTTCTTACGTGACTCGAGAACGAATTAGGCGCTAGACGTGCAGGTGAACAACTGACGGTGTACTGAAATATAGAGTCCCCGAATGTTTTTGGTAAAAACTCTTAAAGTTTTTAAAAAATAAAACAAACTTAATTAAAATCCTAAATCTTTATTTTTCTTTTCTACATATTTATTTCTCAATATAGACACTCTAGCTACGAAAACATTTCTCCCAACGAGCGGCAAGTTTGTTGATACCGTCACTGTAATATGTATGACATTGTTCACGGAGCCGCAGCCTCACCTCTGCTTGCAGCGCTTCATCACTATGAAAGTAAAATTCTAGAAAATGTTCTTTAAGTTTTGTAAACAGATGAAAATCGGAAGGGGTCAAGTCGTGACAGTATGGAGGATGATCGATGACTGTGAAACGAAGACGTCTGATTGTTGCACATGTCGCAGCGCTCATGCGTGGTCTGGCATTTTCATGATGGAGTGGGTGCGCCATGTCAGGACGAACTCTTCGAATTCGAAACTCGATTACAGCAAGCTGTTACTCACACACCGTAACAGTTAAGTCACACATTGCGGTTTACACACTACAATTCGAAACCCTCTAGCGGCAGAGGGCTGCAAATAGGTAGACATGAAGAATAAATATGTAAAATGTTAATAACATTTGAAGATTTAAGAGTTCCTACAAAAAAATTTGAGGCATTCTTTTCAGCTCCCTCTCGTAGTATCACAACAACTTCTCAACAGTGATCAGATTAAAGCGGTCGAAAAGCGATACGGAAACTTGAATCCATTCTTGACACAGGTCAGTACCTTTCCCAACTGTAAAAATAGGCTGTTCTAGCACGGTAGTTCCCAACCAGGATGTAATCACCCCGTGATAGTATGGTTTTCTGCCTTACGGCAGGTCTTGTCATAGGTTAAGTTGCTTCCACTTTTGCCTGTCCATAGTCAGTCTTTTCATTTCTGAATATTTGTCTCCTTTGATATTGTCCAGCATTTGATAACTTCTGTTTCCTCTTCCCCTTTTTGCCTCCACCATTCCTTCTATTCCTTCCTTCAATAAAAAGTCCGTCCTCAAACCATGTCCAATCCAGTTCCGTTTCCTCTTTCTGATGACTTTCAGCACGTTTCTTTCTTCTCCAACTCTTGTTAATACTTCTTCATTACTTACTCGGTTTTCCCATTTCCCTTTTTCCATCCTTCTCCATATCCACATCTCTTGTGCCTCTAATCTTCTTTCATCTTCCTTCCTCAATATCCTGGTCTCCGCACCATACAGTGCAACGCTCCAGATGTAACATTTGGCAAGTCTTTTCCTGAGATCTTTGTTTAGTGGTCCACAAAGTAATTTCTGTTCCCTCTTGAATCTTTCTTTTGCCATTGCAATTCTTTTCCTAATTTCTGTTGAGAAATACATTCCATCCATTATTACACTTCCCAAGTTACTGAAGTTATTCACTTGCTCTATTTCCTCTCACCCTATTTTCATACGGCATCTTCTCCCCTTTCCTCCAATTAGCATGCTGTTCGTTTTCTTCTTGTTAACCTTCATTCCATATTCTTCTAATTTTGTGTTTAGATCATCTAACATTTGTTCCATTTCTATTGCACTTTCTGTCATCCATGTCGTCTGCAAATCTTATACACTCCACTCTCCGACGCCCTATACAAACACATCTCCTTC
This sequence comes from Schistocerca nitens, assembly GCF_023898315.1. Classification (NCBI taxonomy): domain Eukaryota; kingdom Metazoa; phylum Arthropoda; class Insecta; order Orthoptera; family Acrididae; genus Schistocerca; species Schistocerca nitens. Next base: position 870,327,223 of record NC_064616.1, read on the forward strand.
CATCAAAACTTTCATTAATAATTTCCTCGCCGGCCGGAGTGGCCGTGCGGCTCTAGGCGCTACAGTCTGGAGCCGAGCGACCGCTACGGTCGCAGGTTCGAATCCTGCCTCGGGAATGGATGTGTGTGACGTCCTTAGGTTAGTTAGGTTTAATTAGTTCTAAGTTCTAGGCGACTGATGACCTCAGAAGTTAAGTCGCATAGTGCTCAGAGCCATTTGAACCATTTGAATAATTTCCTCCAGATAGATATTGAACAGAGTTGGTGATAAACAACACCCTTGTCTTACACCTCTTCCTAGTTCAATTTCTTCACTCATCACACCTCCTATTCTTGCTCTTGCTCTCTGGTTCAAATATAAATTTCTCATTAGCCGTCTATCCCTCCAGTCAGCTCCATGTTTCCTTAGGATTTCCATGAGTTTGTACAATTTGACACAGTCAAAAGGCTTCTCAAGATCAATGAACACAACATAAACCTTCCTTTTCTTCTCCATGTACGTCTCCCCTATCACTCGTAGTAGCCCAATGGCATCTCTAGTTGCCACTCCTCGCCTGAAGCCAAATTGTTCATCTCCTAATACGCAATTCAGCTTTCCATATAGCCTTCTGTTGAGCATCTTCAGCAATATTTTGACTGCATGCGACATCAGGCTCACTGTTCTATGTTCCTCACACTTTTTGCTGTTCTTTTTCTTTTCTATAGGTATCAAGAGACTATCTACAAAGTCCTTTGGCCCTTTTCCTATCATGTATATTTGATTACACAACTCAATCAACTCCATTTTCCCTTCTTTCTCCCATGACTTTAACAGTTCCGCAGGAATCTCATCAATTCCCATTGCCTTTCCATTTTTCATCTCCTTCATAGATTCTTCAATCTCATCAGTTAGTATTACATTTTCTTTGTCATCAACTGCAACTTTATCTTCTTCTTCTATCCCAAGGTCTTCTTCACTTGGTTGGCTGTCTGCAGCGAATAGCCATTCTATATATTCTTCCCATCTTCAAATTATTTCTTGGGTTTCACTCACCATTTTAACGTCTGCTGCCTGTTCTTCCTTTAGTCCATTGCTGTTTCTCTTTTCCCTGAATGTCAAATCCATTGCTTCTTTATACATCAAATCATATTTTCCTTCTTTCTCTAATTTCTCTATTTTGTCACACTTTTCTGTCAGACATTTCTCTTTTGCTTTTTCTGTCTCCCTTCTTAATTCATTATTTAACCTCCTGTAGTTGCGCTTCCCTTCTTCTGTGTTTACAGTTTTCCATTTCCTGCGATCATCCAATTTAGTTCATATCTGGTGTTACCCATGGAGGTATAAGGAGGGGAGATGCCATGACGTCACAAACTTGAAGCCGACAGAAACCGAGCTCCGCCATTGCAGTTTGGTCAGAAGACTGCTGAAGGTTTTTTCGTTTTAAAATGCCGGTTTGCGTTGTTTACGGGTGTACTAACCGTTGGAATAGTGCTACGAAGTTAAAAGGAATCACGTTCCATGCGTAAGTGGCCCCGTTCGTAAAATATTGTCGTTTATATTCGTGAGATGTGCGGCCTTGTTTACGTTTTGTGAAACTGTTTTCTTCTTATTTTATTTCAGATTTCCGATCAATGAAGCTCGTAGGGCTCTGTGGGTTCATATGCTTATTTTTCTTGACAAAGCACAAACGATGTTTGTATTTACAAATGAAATTTTGTATAAGTGTGTAAACGAGTAAGAAATATCATCCGGTATGTAAACTAGCATAGCTTTCGGGTTCTGCTTTCAGTTTACATCAACACAAATACAGTAAAAGGTGATTTGAGTTTGAAAAGAGCTTTGTACACTGTTATTTTTCATCATTCGAAGTTCGTATCTAAAAGAAACACTTAAGTTAACGAGACCAAATCAGTTGTATTGCTGGGGCAAAAACGCATTAAAAACAAAACGAAAACACCTGAAAAAGCTATTCTGACGTTGTGTTATGCATGTAAACATTGTAAAACTCATCATCTGAAATTATTTCGCAGACATAACGTTAAATATGAAGAACACGCAATTCTAACAAGAGCTCTGTCACTGTTTTGACCAATCAAACATGGCGGCCCACCGGCTTCAAACAGACGTACAGCAGACGGCCATAGTGCCATCTCCCCTCCTTATACCTCCATGGTGTTACCCATTCTTTCTTTACTTTTTTACTCTCCTTGACTCCACGCGTTGCCTTAGCTGCCTTTTTGATCCCATTTTTAAAACGATCCCATCTTCCTTCTTTGCATTCTGTTTCCTGTCCTTGCATCATGATTTCACAATATGCCTTCTCTAATTTTTCACAATTGCCTTTGTCTTTTAGTTTCTCAAAATTAGTGTGCTCTCTCTTCTGTACTTTCCAGGTTCTTTTCAATTGAACTAGAACCTCAGCTACCACTAAAGTGCGCGTCATATATCTTGGCGGCCGAGTTTAGGTTCGTTCTGCGCATCTGACGTCACAAAACACAGTCAGCCAATGAACAGAGAACGACGTTGCCAGATCTCGACTGCAGTGCAGAGCACGGACGAGTGTCTTCAGTTTTAGAAACGTTCAGTCATAAATAAAGTAATAGGACAAAAGCAATGTCTTGATAGCAGACTTTCTTTTACAGAAAGTTTGGAAGAAGCATTCTTTATACCAGTTGCTTCATATTCTATTAATTAATTAAACCAAACAAGCAATAAGACTCCTAATTCAGGTGATAGCAAGGAAAGGTGTTTGTTTCAATCTCACGAACTGCTTTTTCGCAATAAAGAACAGCGGTAATTGTTTATTTCCTATTGTACTTCGACGAAGAATGAGTAATTCATAGTCATACCAACAGTGTTTATAAGTAGTTGCGTGAGGTGTTAGAGTCCTTATGGAGTTATATTGTTCGATGAGCTGACGTAGCGGAACGGTTCAGGTGTTGGGCTGCCAAGGGAAAGGTGACGAGTTCAAACCTTGTGCGGTGCTTCATATTTTCTTTATTTAAAAACAATATTGGAGTGCCTTACTTCACGAATTTTATTCGTTTGAATGAAATTTCTAGTGCTTTCCCTCTTCATTAACTTTTTCGCTGCTGCAGACACGTGCTCCCCGCATTCCGCGCTGTGCGCGATTTTGTCATCACTGTACTCTCGCCTGTGCAGACACATGGTGTTCCCACTGCTTTGACACTCTTATCATTCGATTTCACAAAAACTATTTGCCCAAAAAAATTTGATTTTTACACGTCTTCTTGACTGATACCTTCCCCCCATAAATGACTTAATTTTGTTTTGATGTGCAGCATTAAATGTAGTAAACCATTGCACGAAATTCTGAAGAGTTTGCAGAGGTAAAAGTCCATAGCGTATACTTTCCGTATGGTCGATTTTAGTTGCCACAATGTTGAGAATAAAATGTGGACAAGATACCTAAATTTCATATAATATTTACTGTATAACAATATCTCATTTAATTTAAGTACCACATAGGTGTCGTATGTAATATTGAGAAATATTCCGTCTTTCGCGACTGTAATAAAAGTTTTATTTACACAGGGCGCGTTTGGCTTTATTTTAAAGCACTTCCATCGGTGAAAGGTATGGCACATACACAATGGTATTCATGTTCTATTTTTTGTTTTTTGTTCCACAGTCGCAGTTTTACCTATGGTATTGAAATATATCCCTCTTCTGCAACTGTAATAAGCGACTTATTTAGACCAGACGCGTTTCTCTCTTTTGAAGCATCATAAGAGGACTGTATTTTGTGTCCTCCATTGCCAAGTCACCTTTCGTAGTTTTGTGCTGCGGTAGCACAATATTCAACGTTTGTGTTGGCTCATCAGTGTTTTAGCAAATAAATGCTGTTTGTGTGTGCCACACACAAAATTATATTTGACATAGCTCTGAGCACTTCACTGACAGACGGTATATTCAAGTCCTAATGTTTTTGTAAGTCCACAGTTTTGTGTAATGTATTTTGTCTACTTCCTTTTGATTGATTGAAGTGTTTTAAAATAAAGCCAAACGTGCTCAGTGTAAGTAAAACTTTTGTTACAGTCGCGAAAGGTGGAATATTTCTCAATATTACATACGACACTTATGTGGTACTTAAATTAAATGAAATATATAGGTATCTTGTCCACATTTCATTCTCAACATTGTGGCAACTAAAATCGACCATCCGGAAAGTATACTCTATGGACTTTATCTCTGCAAACTCTTCACAATTTCGTGCAATGGTTTACTATATTTAATGCTGCATAATAACTGCGTTGAACATCGAAACAAAATTAAGTCATTTGTGGGGGGAAGGTATCAGTCAAGAAGACAGGTAAAAATCTAATTTTTGAGCCAAATAGTTTTTGTGGAATCGAATGATAAAGAGTGTCAAAGCAGTCGGAACACAATGTGTCTGCACAGGCGAGCAGTGCAGTGACAAAATCGCCCACAGCGCGGAATGCAGGGAGCACGTCTTTGTAGCAGCGAAAGGGTTAATGCGGCCGTGGTGGCTTTACTTCATGAACTGCGCGCTCCCCCCTAAACGTAAGCTTGCGAACTATGCTATACTACGGCGCTGCTTCTCTTGGCGCGTGCGTCGTGTGCAACTGGCAACGCAGCAATCTCCCGCGTCTAGGCGGGCATGCGCGAGCCGCCAAGATAAAAGAATTGAACTATAATATATGATCTGAAAAAATATCTGGCCCTGGATACCTTTTGACACTCTTTAGGCAATTTTGGTATCTGTTGTATCATTATGTTATCAATTTGATATCTTTTGTTGTCAAATCGAGATATCAAAGTATACCGTCGTCTTTTGTGGTTATCAAATAGAGTATTTCTAACTACCATGAAATTTTCATTGCAGTATTGCAATAATCTTTGTCCTCTCTCATTTCTTTCTCTCAGTCCAAATTTTCCCAGAGCTTTTCCTTCTGGTCATTCACCAGCTACCGCATCCAAATCACCCATTATAACAATACATGCATTTCTTTTCTCTCTCTCTGCGAAATTTTCTATCTTCTCATAACATTCTTCTACCTCTTCATCTGAATGATTACCTGTTGGCATATGGACCTGGATGATAACTAAGTCTTTCTTTTCCCCTTTCAGTCTCATCATCATTATACTTCCAATAACATATTCATCCTTGATAACCTTATCCTTCAGTCTTTTACCTATCAAAATTCCATCCCCATACATTCCATTTTTACCTTCACCTGAGTAGCACAGTTGGAAGTCGGCACTTTCTAGTTCTCCACAACCACCCCATCTCACCTCACACATTCAGAGTACTTCCAATTTATTTCTTGTCATTTCATGTTTGGCGTTTTCTAATTTCCCTTCCTGGAGAAGGGTTAAAGCATTCGAAGTCTCAATCCTCAATAAGTCTTCCTTCTTCTTCTCCTTCCTTCCTTTTCCATTTGCCCTAATCTCTGGAGTCCTCGTTGTATTGCCCACCCGGAGATCCAACTGAGGGGAAGCTTTACCTCCGGAATATTTTACAAAGAGGTGCATCCCATGAACATCTAGGGAAGTAATTCCAGTGGTGGTTGCACGTTGCCTTCCACTGTCCTCCACATCCTGTCGGCTCGCTGACACAGTTTTCCGCTGGGGTTGGTTACGCAACCTTCCACTGCGTTGCTCAGTTTAACAGGGGCACCACGTGTAGGTAGGATTGTGGAGAATTCAAGTGAGAGAGGCTAAGAGAACTCTCTTGTTGAGTTCTTGTATTCGCATCTCACCCGCTAGTGTCAACCATTCGTTAACACATTGATAGGTTACGACACTACCTTTCGTTTACTATTGGACTTAAATAGCTTAGTTTATAAGATGTAGGTAGGTGTGTAAGTTTCCTTCTTGTTTGTAGTTGCTGCTGAGCAGTAATCATAAAAGCATCACCATAAATAACGTACACAGTTACAATATAAAAATTTCTTCACAATGAGAACAGAACTGAATTCCGCATGTGCTTCAAGTTTGCTTATTCACAGCAGAAGAAAAATTACACCCACAGATCGATGGTTTGAAACATTGGGATAACAGTGGTTGCAAGCTTGTGAAGTCGAGGAACTTTAGGACGATCAAAATCCTTTTGGAAATTTGTGAGACGTATTTTGTCAAAAGATTGTCATTAGCACAAAAAATAAGGTATTTACCGTCATCACAGCGTGATGAGTGGCTTCCTCGCAGTCATGGCTTCAACGAATTTAACATCTGCTCATGCTTCAAAAGGCAGCAAACAGTTTACGTTACATAGCACTTCCTGCCCACTCCCTTTTATCACGACGCTCGTGCTCTCCAAGCTGCCTCTTGAACACGTCTGATCTAGACGGCCAGCCTGGGAGTGCACTCCTCTCTTAATATTTAGTGCCGACTGATTCGTTGTTGAGTCTCAGTGTTTTGTCGTGGACTCTTTTCAGAGAGTTTTCACCCTGCCACGCAAAGAATCGCCTCCATTACTAGGTTTGATCCAAGGAAAGCAGAAAGCTGAAAGTTGACTCATTTACTGTGGTGCTGAAAATATTTCTTTATCTAACGAAGCAAAGTTGCATCCTTTCCTGAAGTAGTTTATCCTAAAACATCTCACTCTTTGCTTAAAAAAAAACAAAAACCACTGATGTTTGATTCACATATTTCTTTGCGTTGTAATCCGCCTCAAACCATTGCAGGGGAACTGTTCCGAAAAAATGGTTCGCAACTTGAAGTCTCACATCGCAGCTTGATGAAGTAGCAGCCATTTTTCTTTATTGGCCATATTTAATACGATATTTCCAAACTAAGTAATTGCTCTTTGTTCGAAGAATGGCAGAGAATTATAAGTGCAAAGTGCGAGTGCTGATCTAAGGGAAACAGAAATTGTTAATCTAAAATTGTCGTCTTTTTTCGAAAATCATCTCTAGAAGTCCATTTGAAATCATGTGTAGACATCTGTAAGAAATTTCGAATCCCATTCCATGCTTAATTTTTAAGGTGTGATGAGGAGCGTGCCAATGTCAATTTCCTTCTTTAAGAAACTCACGAATCCATCAGTGTTTACGAGCAATGCTGATGCTTTTCGGTTGGTGCACTTTAGGTTATATATTGCTGCATACGAAATGTAGCTAACATATAGAAATAAATATTTGTGGTTGTAAACGTTCAATGTATCTATGTAGGCAGTGAAGATTAGTTTACCAGTCTTATGTATAATTCCAAAGTGTCCAACCAAATGATATATTCGTATGTATAGGCGCGTCCCACTCTGAACGATTGAAGCGGGGCGTAGTTGTGCATTCGGTTTGAACGGAGCGACGAAGCGCCATGCCGTGTTGTGCAGTTCTGCGCCGTGTCGCCCATAGTGGCTTCAGTTGCGGTGCATGCAGGCTCGCAGCTGGAGTGAGTCAAGACTGCAAGGGCCACTTTTGTTGCGCTGTACCGTTAATTTTTAAAAAAGAGGAAAATGCTGTCGTCAGTGGCTAACACCAATGTTAAACAGAACGACAATGTACGGTGCAAACAGTGTCTTCGAAGAACTGATTCCTGGGAAGACTGGAAAGTTTGAAAATTTTATCGAATGTCTGTTGTATCTGAACCACAAATACGGACACAAATTGTAAAACCTCGCAAAAAGAGTCTGAAATAACTTTGCGCTTTCTGGCAACAGAAGATTCCTTTACGAGTATGATGTATCTATTGAAGATAACCAAAGTATATCAACGATTTGTCATCGAATTTTGCATATTTTTCTTCGCTTCGTCGCTTTCTCAGCCAACACAACTTGCGATCCGGTGCCAACCATCATTTTTTAATGCCAGAATAACACATAAAATATTTGTTTTCGAAGTGGCATATTTTGCGGATATCTTTGTAGAAATAGATATGCGTAACCTCGGCTTGCAAGGAAATATGACGAATATTTTTATAGCACAAGAGGAAGTAGCCCATTTTCTTCACAAATTGGAGTTTTACCAGCGTAGGACTGAATTTGACCGCATTTTGGAGTTCACAGAACTGACTATGATCCTCGACGGCAACAGTCCCATATGCTTATTCACACTTGAAATAATTCAGAACTTATCAGCAATAAATTCTGTCAGTAACTGTTTTCTTAAAATGCAAAATCAAGAGGTAAGACCGTTTTCTGCTAATGAAGGAATATTTGCAGATATTGAAATTCAAGCCCAGCTTAATTTCTTGGACTACGTTGAGGCAACAGACCGAAAATAGGTTTCTCTAAAGAAGAACTATCAACATTTTTAAGAACAATTGGAGACGAGTATCCACTATCAGAAAATACCTTAAGAATTCCAATAATTCCGTGCGCCACGACTCATAGGTGTGAAAATTGATGCGTCTGTGGCAGTAACGATAACAAAAACAAGGAACCGAATTTATGATGCGCATTGGTCGAGACCAAACCAAATATAAAATAAAGATTGTTAGAAGCAAGCAGTATCAACCATCTTATTGACTTTCATTATTTCTTGTCAAGATTGTGAGATGCAAACAGTACGCCGGCCGAAGTGGCCGTGCGGTTAAAGGCGCTGCAGTCTGGAACCGCAAGACCGCTACGGTCGCAGGTTCGAATCCTGCCTCGGGCATGGATGTCTGTGATGTCCTTAGGTTAGTTAGGTTTCAGTAGTTCTAAGTTCTAGGGGACTGATGACCTCAGAAGTTAAGTCCCATAGTGCTCAGAGCCATTTGAACCATTTGAAGCAAACAGTACCACCCATCTTATTGACTTTCGTTATTTCCTGATGTAATATAGTACTTACAAAAATAGGTGAATTTTATTCATTGAATGTTAATAAAATGCTATGTATATTACCGGAATTTTAAAAATAAGAATTTTCAAACAACTTTTTTTCCAATCTAAACTTTAGCTGGAAACGTACTAAACTCATTGGTTTCTACACGATTTCCTTCAGGGTAATGATCTCAGAAAGGCTGGGAATCACTGCTCTCGCGGCTGGCCGCGGTGGTCTAGCGGTTCTGGGCGCTCAGTCCGGAACCGCGCGACTGCTACGGTCGCAGGTTCGAATCCTGCCTCGGGCATGGATGTGTGTGATGTCCTTAGGTTAGTTAGGTTCAAGTAGTTCTAAATTCTAGGGGACTGATGACCACAGATGTTAAGTCCCATAGTGCTCAGGGCCATTTGAACCATTTGGACCACTGCTCTCGCACATTATATCCTCGAAGTCGCTAAGTGAGCGCTTAGGGAACTCAAATGACAAGCTTTGGAGGCAATATTTAATGTACTTCACTTACCAAGTTTGCGAAGGGGTGAAGATGTGGACTGGCATTCAGACCAGCTATGCAGATTTATATTTTCCCGGTTTTCATACATCGCTTAAGCGAAATGTCTTTTGAAAACGAAGCCTTAGAAGTCGTCACCTTCCGTGACTGTAGCGAACTCTGGAGTTTCCGGCGCCTCTGCTCCTTCCCTGTCCGATCCTGTGCTCCATCTCCAACGAGCCACCTTCGCTTTAAAAAAAATCTACATGTACAACAATTACTATGAAGCAGAACATTTCCTCTGAAATGTTGTTAGTATCAATAAATAATTATGAAGTACGTATGTAGCACACTTTCAATCACAATGGAAGGACATTGAGCGAGATGCGCGCACTTTGGTTTCAACTGCGACCAATCCCCACGATTTGTAGGCGATGGTCGCTCGGTCGTGATTCAGGATTAACTCCCAACATTTTAGAGTGGACCCTCATTTGTAGTTTCATACCTTTGTCTGGACTACCAGAGTTAGGCTTTCTGTAGAGTCCCTAAAACGATTGATGCGAATGGCGGGAGGATTTCTTTGACATGGCCGAAGTTCATCCTTATTCTTGTTCAGTCTGAGATTGTGATCTTCCTCTATTTATCCCGCTGTCGACGGGGTCTTAAACCTTAAAACCCCACCTTCTTTCTGTCAGAGGGGTCCAAACCATGTTATATTACCACCGTCAACAGGGTGAAAGAGGCGCTATGATCTATTATGTACTTGTACCAAACGCAATTGCTAATGAGTATATGTGGCCAACACCATCGTACTTAGGTATACGTTTTATAATCCTGTCAATATATAGTCGAATAGCCTTTGTTTATATGTACTCAAAAAACTGATAGATAAACTCCAGTGGAAGACTCTGCAAGAGAGGCGCTCAGTAGCTCGGTACGGGCTTTTCTTGAGAACATACCTTCACCGAGGAGTCAGGCTCTGGCTCTGATCACTATGGGACTTAACATCAATGGTCGTCAGTCCCCTAGAACTTAGAACTACTTAAACCTAACTAACCTAAGGACATCACACAACACCCAGTTCCGAGGTAGCGATGAAGTGGAGATATTTCCGTACGATAATTTCACGAGTGTACCTTGAATATCAGGAATCCGGTAAAACATCAAATCTTCGACACTGCTGCAGCCGGAAAAAGATGCTGCAAGCACTGGACCAACGACGACTGAAAAGAATAGTTCAACGCGACAGACGTGCAAAACTTCCGCAAATTGCTGCAGATTCATTGCTGGGCCATCAACAAGTGTCAGCGTGTGAACCATTGAACGAAACTTCATTGATATGGGCTTTCGGAGCCGGAGGCCCACTCTTGTACCCTTGATGATTGCGCGACAGAAAGCTTTACGCCTCGCACCGGCTCGTCAATACCGACATTAGACTGTTGATAACTGGAAACATGTTGCCTGGTCGGACGAGTCTCATTTCAAATTGTATCGAGCGGATGGACCTGTACGGTATGTAGACAAGCTCATGAACCCATCGACCCTGCATGTCAGCAGGGGACTGTTCAAGCCAGTGGAGACTCTGTAATGGTGTGGGGCGTGTGCAGTTGTAGTGATATGGGACTCCCGATACGTCTAGAAACGACTCTAAAGGTGACACTTACGTAAGAACCCCATCTGATCACCATCCATTCATGTCCCCTGTGTATTCTGACGGACTTGGGAAATTCCAGCTGGACAATGCGATATCCCATACGTCCATAATTGCTACAAAGTGGCTCCAGGTACACTTGTCTAAGTTTAAACACTTCCTCTAGCCGCTAAACTCCCCAGACCTGAACATTATTGAGTCTATCTGGGATGCCTTGTAACGTGCTGTTCAGAAGAGATCTCCACCCTCTCGTACTCTTACGTATTTATTGACAGCCCTGCAGGATTCATGATGTCAGTTCCCTCCAGCACACTACGTAAGACATTAGTCAAGTCCATGCCACGTCGTGTTGCGGCACTTCTGCGTGCTCGTCGGGGCTCTACACGATATTACGCAGGTCTACCAGTTTCTTTGGCTATTCAGTGTAGTACTGCCTTTTCCCGCTACCATATGCATGCTGTCTTGATCACTCGTCTTTCCCCTTTCCCATCTTTATGTCTATCCTATGACTTCTATAGCAGTTCAGAGCCTGTTCTCTGTAAGAAATACTGTAAAATACTTGAATAATGCCGCAGTGTACCATAACGTTCACGAAAGCGGTAAGGTGACTGAGATAATCTCCTAACAGTTTTGATCTCACAGTACGTACCGTATTTCATGCAGTGAACATAGATTACTCGTTGTTGAAACACTGCTTGTCCAATTAGTAATCTAACACAAATAATCACTCGGTATGAAACCTTTACAAAATGATAATCTACATTACTCTCTTTTTCCCACCATTTATCCCGTCGTGTGGTGTGTGGTATTGTTCATAATTTAGCAAATTTATTTTGTTTAACTTTGTGGACGAACGCCATACTTGCCGTTGCAGTCAATGTAAGTTGGGAGAAATTTTTTGCGCTATCTGTAAGAGGCAGTAAATAAAAACGAGAAGGATGGAAAAGTAAACTGTTTGTTATATTATCTCAAAGGTAGCCGCCATTGGAGTTAATACATGTATCCCACAGTGATACGAGACGGTCAAAGCCGTTATGGGAAAATGTCTGCTGTCAGCCGGCCGGAGTGGCCGCGCGGTTAAAGGCGCTTCAGTCTGGAACCGCACAACCGCTACGGTCGCAGGTTCGAATCCTGCCTCGGGCATGGATGTGTGTGATGTCCTTAGGTTAGTTAAGTTTAAGTAGTTCTAAGTTCTAGGGGACTTATGACCACAGCAGTTGAGTCCCATAGTGCTCAGAGCCATTTGAACCATTTTGTCTGCTGTCGCCTACGGAACCATGATTATACCTAGGAGTGCATCTCTTCGTCCGAAGCCAACCGACGATTACGATTGTCTTTATTCAGCTTTCCGAAAATATGGAAATCGCGTGGAGAGAGAGATATGGACTGTATGGAAGTTTATAGACTTCTCAAAGAAACTGCAGCGTAGTCGAAACGACCTTAGCAACATGTATGCGGGCATTATCCTGCAACGGAACGATGCCACCCGTCAACATTCCAGGGATTTTGGACTTGATGGCGCGCTTCAGTTTCTGCAGAGTGTTCCCGTATGGCTGTACGTTAAACGTGGCGTCGTGTTCCAGAAAGTCAATGAGCAGCGGGCCCTTGCAACCAAAGAAAAAGGTCATGATGACACTCCCAGGGATAGCGTGCCTGTTGCTTCGACTACGCTGCAGAAGTCGCGATCCCAACCCATGCGACTTACACATTTTTTCAGCCCTGAAGAACGACATTCGTGGCTGTCGATTTACTCCGGACGAAGAGACGCACACCTTGGTGAAATGATCCTTCGGTAGGCAACCATAAAGATTTTCCATGAAGTCATTGACCACTTTGTCTCACAGTGGGATAAATGTATTGACAGTTTTGGCGATTACTTTTGAAATAATATACAATTTACTTAATATTTTCCATGTGTCTTGTTTTCATTTGACTACCCCTTAAATTTTTAACTGGTTTATCGTATTTTAACTATTCATGTGTCGTATTATCTGTGGTGGCGGTGCCGGCCTTTGTGGCCGTGCGGTTCTATGCGCTATAGTCTGGAGCCGAGCGACCGCTAAGGTCGCAGGTTCGAATCCTGCCTCGGGCATGGATGTGTGTGATGTCCCTAGGTTAGTTAGATTTAATTAGTTCTAAGTTCTAGGCAACTGATGACCTCAGAAGCTAAGTCGCATAGTTCTCAGATCCATTTTTGTGGTGGCGGTTGGAGACCAATATTTGAATATAAATCCGTAGGAAACCACCTAAAAACCATTTGTTGGTAATCTTAAGCGGTATTTTAGCAAGGTCTGTCTCACCTCCTTATACCGCAAGCTAGCGCGTTGTGCATTAACATACAAGAACACGTAGGAAATCTAACTGACTGTAACTAAATATGCAAACACTTTTAAGCGATCATCGAAATTTAAATTAAGTGTACATCTGAAATATAGTAATTCAAAGAAATCATTAATGGGTAGAAAAAAAGAGTTGCGCTACAAAGATTAGCATTTAACGAAGCCAGAGAGAGATGCGTCAAGATCCTTTAGACATTATGATTGTGAAACATAAAAGCTATTTACGTGTCCCTTAGGAATAGCACTCTTAGAAATGTTCTCGGTTTCGAGTGAGACGCGGATCGATGGAAACACATACATGTTTAACAAAAGACTTGTCTAGTGAATTATCAGCCCAGACAAAATGATTTCTCTCATTCAGAGAAGTACTGAAGCCTAACTGAAACATTTGTATGACAATTGTGCTGTTGGAACACAACATTTGGTTAAAATAAGGGTACACTTTGGACTCTAAATCTCAATGACGGCCGGCCGGAGTGGCCGAGCGGTTCTAGGCGCTACAGTCAGGAACCGCGTGACCGCTACGGTCGCAGGTTCGAATCCTGCCTCGGGCATGGATGTGTGTCATGTCCTTAGGTTAGTTAGGTTTAAGTAGTTCTAAGTTATAGGGGGCTGATGATGACCTCAGACGTTACGTTCCATAGTGCTCAGAGCCATTTGAACCATTTTTCTCAATGACGTTATGGTAATTGTTGAGAGTACCCACAATTTGACAGTCTGGATCACGGGTCGCCCCCTAAAAAAGGGACCAAACATCATCATGTTAGGTGTCGGTCTGGTATCTCCTGCTTGATACACTGGTGTGCAAAACTAAAGGAAGAAAGTGCGTAGTAGGGCGATCGCACTCTTGTAGAAATAGTTTAAAAGCCAAGATCGCTTAAACACTGTTTGCTGGATAACCGGTTTCAACACACTATGGGTGCCATCATCGGATCTGTGAAGATATAACAGAACAGGTTGGAGGGAGGGCTTACATGAGTTACACTATATACATTACTATTAATACAGTACCACATACCTGACTGTAGATTAACATTTGTAAACCATTTGGATATAACGACACATGAGGCAGACCAGCTGATATAAAATCCTTGTCACAAAAAATAAAAAACAACTGCTCTCACGGTCATTCTTTTCCATAAGATATGTAAAACTGCAGCCACAATGTAAAACTATTTGGTACATGACCGCTGCTCGACTAACAACGGTCGGCATCACACTGCCCTATTCCGCGCAGGTGTACCTGCTGCGATTCTAGTGGTTCACAACCGGCGACTAGATAGCGCTGTCCAAGCAGTGCACACACACTCCTACAGTATAACCACTCATTACTACTACAATACGACTCTAATATTACTGCTAATCAAATGGTTCAAATGGCTCTGAGTACTATGGGACTTAACATCTGTGGTCATCAGTCCCCTAGAACTTAGAACTACTTAAACCTAACTAACCGAAGGACGTCACACACATCCATGCCCGAGGCAGGATTCGAACCTGCGACCGAAGCACTCGCGCGGTTCCGGACTGAGCGCCTAGAACCGCTAGACCACCGCGGCCGGCTACTGCTAATCGAATACCCATGCAAAGAACACTTTCGCATACACTTACTGTACATACTATGCATACTATAGATACTACAAAGTACGTCAATTACAGAGTAGAGCCGGCCGCGGTGGTCTCGCGGTTCTAGGCACTCAGTCCGGAACCGCGGGACTGCTACGGTCGCAGGTTCGAATCCTGCCTCGGGCATGGATGTGTGTGATGTCCTTAGGTTAGTTAGGTTTAAGTAGTTCTAAGTTCTAGGGGACTGATGACCTAAGATGTTAAGTCCCATAGTGCTCAGAGCCATTTGAACCATTTGAACCACTATGGGACTTAACATCTGAGGTCATCAGTCCCCTGGAACTTAGAGCTACTTAAACTTAACTAACCTAAGGACATCACACACATCTATGCCCGAGGCAGGATTCGAACCTGCGACCGTAGCGGTCACGCGGTTCCAGACTGATGCACCCAGAACCGCTCGGCCACATCGGCCAGCTCTACATATTATAATTTACCCTTATTCATATATGGAACTCAGCAATGCTGACACAGTAAGCTGTTCATAACACGACTTAGATACAATGTGACGAGTGATTAAGCCTGTATGCTGGGCTTTACCTGTCTGGGCACTACGGTCTTAGGTATTGTAAGCGCCAAAACAGTAGTAACTTTCTATAAAAGGCTCTCACCATCTATACATTCATTATGAATGTAGGGTGGACCGACTATGAATACCTGCATCGGTACATGAAAGTAAGGAATGCCAGGTCAGAAAGAAACCGAGGGGGGCCACGGGTATGAAGGTGTTGGGGGGGGGGGGGAGGGGGGGGACAGACATGCGTACCAAGATGCGCAGGCACTCCATGTGCGCTCCCATAGGCATGGTACTCGTTCCGTCCATTCATCTGCCGGAATGGGGAGTAATGGAAAACCATATTACTACGATAGCAAGAAAACACTGTGGGACTGTGGGAGTGTGTGTGCACTGCTTGGACAGCGCTATCTAGTGGCCGGTTGCGAACGACTAGAATCACAGCATGTATACCTGCGCGGAATAGGGCAGTGTGATGCCGACCGTTGTTAGTCGGGCAGCGGTCATGTACCAAATAGTTTTACCTTGTGGCTGCAGTTTTACATATCTTATGGAAAAGAATGACCGTGAGAGCAGTTGTTTTTTATTTTTTGTGACAAGGATTTTATATCAGCTGGTCTGCCTCATGTATCGTTATATCCAAATGGTTGACAAATGTTAATCTACATTCAGGTATGTGCTACTGTATTAATAGTAATGTATATAGTGTAACTCATGTAAGCCCTTCCTCAAACCTGTCATGTTATATTTTCACAGATCCGATGATGGCACCTTTAGTGTGTTGAAACCGGTTATCCAGTAAACAGTGTTTAAGCGATCTTGGCTTTTGAATTATTTCTAAAGGACGAAAGAAAGTTTCTCATGATGTGTCACTGCCGAGTAACATAGCTTGATGAAACTTGGACCGTACGTAGAAACAACTGTTACAGCACAGTCCAGAAAGTAATTGAAAGAAATACTCAATGAGAGGAACAGAAATGACACTTTTTTCTAAGACAATATTTACACTCAAGTCATCGCGATTCGTGGTGGTCCCCTGGGCATGACAAAAGGCGGGACATAGTTCTGAATAGGGTATTTAATCACCACCGACAGAAGTTCATGCTCTGCAAAGTGCTACCATTCTGATCCCAACGTTGGTAGTGAGTTCTTGTGGTAGGGCATTCCATTCCACCACCAGCGTATTTGACAACTGCTAGGTGGTCGATGGTGCATATGGACGTGATACAGTACGTTTCCCAACCGTATACCACACGTGCTCGATGGGGTTTAGTCGGATGCGGTCACGTATCGTCATCCATAAAAGTGAAGTCATGATCGAATTAACCCCTGGAAAGACGCACATGGGGTAGCAGTACAGTGTCACAATATTGTTGATTGAGATCGGCCTCTGTGACCGAGCGGTTCTAGGCGCTACAGTCTGGAACCGCGCGACCGCTACGGTGTCAGGTTCGAATCCTGCCTCGTTCATGGATGTGTGTGATGTCCTTATGTTAGTTAGGTTTAAGTAGATCTAAGTTCTAGGGGATTGATGACCTCAGAAGTTAAGTCCCATAGCGCTCAGAGCCATTTGAACCATTGTTGATTGGGGAGTGTATCGTGTTCACAGATCTGGAGGTCAGTACACCCATGCAACATAATGCCTCCCCACACCGTAACGCCTGGCCCACCGAAGCGATCATGTTCGACAATGTTCTTTGGTGTATTACGTGTCCCCACCTCTCATCATATGATGGTACGTCCAACACTGTCGGCTGAGATCGTTTTGATCATCCAGCTGTTATGCTTTAGGGAAGCATAATGTTGCATGGGCATACTGCCCTATAAATCTTTGAACAATATAAAATAAGCTGACAACGTTATTGTGACACAGTACTTGTATCCCATGTGCGTCTCATCAGGTGTACATTCAGTCCTGAATTTATTTCTATGCATGACAATGCGTGACCGCATGCTACACCGCGTACAGAGTTGCTTTTCAAACGACAGGATATATTGCGAAAGGACTGGCGTTCCCCCACATTAAGAACACCTATGAAATGTGGTGGGGAGACGTATTAAAGCACTTCCATATGAACATGTAACACTTCAACCTCAGTTGAAAATAGATACCAATCTTTAACCAGGTTTCAGCAAAAATAATTTGGCCTTCTTCAGAAGCCAGTGACAGTATCGCAGCTCTCGCGGCCTACCGACCTCGTCCGCGCAGTGAAGAAGGCCAAATTATTTTGGCTGAAACCTGGGTAAAGGTTGGTTTCTATTTGCAACTGAGGGTGACTTGTTACACGTTCAGTTATCACAGTTGCTGACAGGGCTGCACAATGTTAAAAATTCTCATCTCCATATGCATGGTCGACCAACTCCGCTGCTAGAGTAATGGAACTTCCTACCACAAGAACTCCCTGCCAACGTTGTGACCAGCATGGGAGCACATTGCAGATCATGCACTGCCGTCCGTCTTGGTCAAATACCCTTTCAGTTACCTTCCATCCTATAGTGTACCAGTTCTTTCTGCGTGTGTGGACGACGTTTCATCGAGCTATCTGATAAATGATGCGAAAGTTGCTTTCAAAAAAATGCTTCAAATGGCTCTGAGCACTATGGGACTCAACTTCTGAGGTCATCAGTCCCCTAGAACTCAGAACTACTTAAACCTAACTAACCTAAGGACACCACACACATCCATGCCCGAGGCAGGATTCGAACCTGTCACCGTAGCGGTCGCGCGGTTCCAGACTGTAGCGCCTAGAACCGCTCGGCTACTCTGGGCGGCGAAAGTTGCTTTCGTTCTGAAGTTTTGCACACCACTGTACACTTTGACATACACGGTTCGTCATCATATCGTTTGAAGTCTACTGTACCAATACTGTGGTCGATCAGTAGACCGCGTCCGTTTCGAAACCATTCGACGTAGTACTTCTTTTTTCGTTTCCTACCTTTTCGGTTGCTTTACTGAACCAATAAATCTCTACATACTTGATTTCATCAAAAATACGAAATATTACGTAAAATCATGACGTACCGTTCACTGTTCAGAAGGTCTGAGGAAATCACCTTTCTTATAGGGTGTTATAACACTAAAAATGGGTCAAGAGGATGAATAATGACTAGTTACTGCACGCCCTTCTTCAGTAATATACTTTAAAATCATTGTGTTTTTCTGTTCATTGACGATAAAAATATGTACCTCTTATCAAGCATTTCAACAATGCTACTTTGCTGTTGGCCAAATAATCGTCAGTACGTATAATCCTTGCTTCAGTACGTCAACACTTTGGATGGTCTATGATATGAGACGATTTCACTCGTGATCCTTTTGGTTGCTTCTGCATTCTCTCATGTGGCACTGTGTGACCACAATGTGTCTCCCTCACCAGCGGAGCACAGAAGACTGATTATCAAAATGGTCATGCTTTCAAACTTCTCACTTCTGGCCCAGTCGGAATATATATTTCAATATCGCAAATATTTATTTAATTTTTTCATGTGCTGTTATAACGATGCCTATTCAACTGTTCAACGTCCCCATCCGCCCTCGAGCACGATTTCGTAAACCACTGAGGAAAATATACCAGATGTCGCTGACAGCTAATCAACTCTTCATCTGTCACACTCGTTTGATCCTCCGCAAATTCAACGCACTGTTTTGACATTTGTTGGATAGTCGTTATTTCCTCTCGATATAAAAAACCCAGTCCTTTCATGACTGTTGAAAAGGTCCCTGGTTCTATGCAACATACACATTTCTTCGCAGATGACTCGGTTAATAGCATAACCGCTACACATATGTTCCGCTAAGATTACATTTGGCTAACATCTGCGCCGCCTGTCACCAGGAATAAATTAGTGCACGTGTGTGTTGCAGGTAGTTTCGTTCTTCTGTTATCTAATTAAATCAGAATTTAACATAGGATCGCCATTACTGAATTTCCTCCATAACATATGTGGTGCTCGTTCTATAAATACGTAACTGAGCTTAGTAGTTAGTTATCTAGCCACAAAAAACTCTTTGGCTAACACCAGGTATGCAGATAGTGATAATGCGACTCCATTCCTCAGAAAACTCCATGTTAGGCATTACACAATTTTGAACTGGCACACACACAATCATCCTGACGTATTTACTATTTTTACCTTCCCAATTCGATTCACTGGCAGGGGGAAGATATTTAATCAAACTGATATCTCACAGCTAACGTTGTAACCTAAGTGTTCCACAAACATCTCACTAAAATGGAAATCAGCGTACGGCATTGTGGGCCGGGAGTCCCCCATTCGTGGAAGTTCGGCGGCCGAGGGCAAGTACTTATTGCATTGGACTGATGACCACAGATGTTAAGTCCCATAGTGCTCAGAACCATTTGAACCATTTGAACTTATTGCATTCAACGCCACATTGGGTGACTTGCGCATCGGAGATGGCGACGAAATGTTGATGAAGAAAACACAACACAACACTCTGTCCCTGAGCCGAGAAAATCTCCTGCCCAGCCGGGAATCGAACCCAGACCCCTTGGCGTGGCATGCCGTCGCACTGACCACTCAGATAACAGGGGAGGACACTTTTACGCTGAGAAATCCGTAAGTCATAATATGAAACACAGTGGAACCTACATTCAGAAGTAAGTTAATTCACCATTTTTTCTAACAAATGTGACAGGGTAGTTAATGGAACAGTATATCATGAATACACAGCTACAGAAACTTCAACTGAGAGGCGCCCACTTCTTGCATGGAAGCGTTTGATGGAGTATCTCATATACAATCCAGAAAATAATGCATTATGATTAAGGTGATCTCTGACAAGTGCTCACTAAGTCGCAGGTTCGAATCCTGCCTCGGGCATGGGTGTGTGTGATGTCCTTAGGTTAGTTAGGTTTAAGTAGTTCTAAGTTCTAGGGGACTGATAACCACAGCAGTTGAGTCCCATAGTGCTCAGAGCCATTTGAACCATTTTTTGCTCACTAAGTACGGAAAATCTTCCAAGTAGATAAATAGCAATAAACAGTTTATTAGCAGCAACATATGCGACACTTCTCATTAAACCACTATTCAGTCACAGAAACACAAGCAGACTTCTTGGATCAATGGGAAAACTGTCAAACTATTTGATAGCTGTCTGTATATTAACTGACAGGCCTGAAACAGAGCTTCGTAGAGCAACACTATCGCCGTGAACCTAGCGGCATAAATTCTATGTCCAGACTGACCAATGTTTGGACGGCCGTTAATAATTTAGAATCGCAGAAAAAGTCTAAAGCCGTTGGATATCAGACCCTGGCGCTGGAGTCCATAGTGGCCAAGGTCGCTGAGCGTTGCTCGTGGTAGACTGCTGGCTGTTCCGGATGGCTCCGACAGCGATGGTGTCCAGGATGGTTCGTCAGCTTCAACTGGCTCGGCTGTGACCATGCGGCGCCCTGAACACAGTCGCGGCAGAAGGACATCATGCGGCCACGTGACATCGCGACGCAAATAGGGCCGCGATAGCTGCACGTCTTAATGGCGATGACGACACCGCCTGTTGGAGAATCAGGTGCCTCCGGTCGCAGTGTCGGCTGCGGAAGCTCCCATGATAAGCTGTCCTTGTTGTCGTTCTTCAGAACTGTTTGTTTTTGGTTCACGATGCTGTGACACGTACAGGATCACTGTTTGGTCACCCATATGACTGGCCTGTTATCCCGGTGAACTACAAGTACCAGCACATCATCCCTGTTCCACCCTTATGAGGAGCTGAGATTGAGCATCTCTACGTCATGGCGCCCGGAGTAATCGTCATCGATAGCTACTGGAAGTGAAGTCCCAAGGCTCTCGCTGTCGGCGTCCGTGGCCAATGGCGGTGTAAGGCAACTGTGTAGTCTCCGTGATGGACGCTGGTGTCATGCTACCTGGCTACTGTTCCTGTAGGCGTTGCTTCTAATGTTGCTATGGTCGGTGAAGCTCGAATATTGGACGTGTGAAATCTGGAATAGAGATAGTTGTTGAGTCACTGTTGGACGCCCAAAGCCCTGGATTGATCTGTTCGTGGGATCGTGATAGGCCTTGAAGGTGGACCTCCACCGTAGCTCTGCCAAGAACATGGGTGATGCATGCTGGGGCCAAGCGACGACTTTCTTCTCGTGAATCCTATAGCGTTGTTGGCGCTGCCTTGCAGACGATAGAGCATGGACTGCAATTTCACAACAGGTATCTGAGAGCACTGAAGGCGGCCACGGAAATTCTCTACAGGGATCGCCCCGCCCTGTGGAGTAGAGCAATATAATGCCAAGAATAGTTCGAAAGCGTCACGAATGTTGTGGTCCTTACATAATTTCTACATTTTGAATTTGAATGTCATAACAAAGTATTGTGCTCCACCACTCGACGGTGGATGAAACGGGTCTATTTTCGCAAGTCAAATATCGTCGAGGTCACAAAACTGACGGAATTCCAGGGACGTAAACTGAGAACCATCGTTGATCTCAGTAGTTTCTGAAAGGTCTCCAGTGGCAAAAATCCTCTTCAGTGCTTGGATGGTTTTGACCAGTGTTTTCGAGTACGTGCGAGAAACATAAAGGGACTTACGCCCTGCATTTATAAGTATGAACCAATGTAATGCCAGGAACAGGCATGCAAAGTCAACTTGGAACCTGGACAGCTGTTCTGTTGCTGGGTGCCGTGGGAAATATTTTCGCGCTAGAGTTACTTGATTGTGCTGGCACTCTAGGCAAGTGGAGAGCGTATATTCGGTACCATTATCAGTACCTCTCCAGAACACGTGTTCACAATCCATCCTTTTTGTGACATCCTGAGCCCAATGGCTTTGATGAAGCAAGGTTAAAATATCGAGCTTTAGGACTTTCAGGATGATGACCCTGATTTTCCAGTTTTCGCCATGGAAAAGGACACGTTTGACAGCGATAGTCGGTGGCGACGATGCCAATTGGCAAGCACTTCTCGGCTTTACAGGCATTTCGATAAGATCATGGCCCACGGCTAGAGTCGTCTTCCCATTTTGATAGGTAAGCCCGCAGTTGCAAGAGTCAGTATAGGGACAGAAGTGATGACACTTTCTGCCGAACCTGACCATAATTTTGCAGGGCAATGCTCAAGCACGCACAGCACAAGCTTTTACTGATTTGTTTGACTGATGGAACTGTTAAGTGCTATACCACCTACTGCACTCCCCTGAATTAAGTCCTCGTAAGCTCAACTCGATTTCTAATCTGAAGGAAACACTTCATGGCATTCTCTTCAGAACTGCTACAAATTCGTCGTGCAATAGACCGCGCTGCTCGAACTGTCAACACAACTGGCACTGCTAAGAGTATCCTACGACTTCCAAATCGCTAGCAACGGGTTATACATAATGCTGGTGAGTACTTTGAAGGTCAGTAAAACTTTGACACACGTATCTATTTTGTACGAGCCGTAAGTAAATAGTTGCCATTATTAAAGTTCCAACCCTCATACACGATCATGAAACTTTTTAAGGCAAATATAATGGCCAGAGCCTCCTTTGCAGTCTGCCTATAACTGCGCTGTTTTTGATGTGACACCAATAGGTCGCTCTACGCTATGTACTTTATGGGAGAGAAGCACCCTGAGGCCATAGTCCGACGCGTCAGCTGTCACAGACGTAATTATGTCGTGTCATAACCCATTGAACACGTCGTTTGCAGGAGAGCCCGTTTTAAATCTTGAAAATCCATATTACAGCTAACAGACCACTTGCACTGGACGTATTTACGCAGCAGGTTGTGTAATAGTTCTACACCTACATCTTCCTCTACATTCCGAAAGCCACCGTATGCCGCGTGGCGGAAGTTACCTTGTACTACCAACAGGCATTTGCTTTCCTGTTCCACTCATAAACAGAGTGAGGGAAATGAGTGTCTGTATTCCTCCGTAGAAGCACTAATTTCTTTTATTTTCGTGCTTTTTACACGATATGTACGTTGGCGGTAGTAGAATCGACTTGAAATGCCCTAAATTTTCACAAAAGCGGTCCGCAAAACTAATGTCGTCCTGTCTCCAGGATTCCCACTCGAGTTTCCGTAATACTCGTGTGATGATCGAATCTACCTGTAACACGTCTAGCAGCCCACGTATTATTTTTTTCGATATTTCCTTTAATCCAACCTGGCGGGGAACTAAAACACTCTAGCAGCACTCAAAAGTGGGCCGCACTACTGTTGTATACACAGTCTCCTTTATAGACTCTCCCAACAATCCGAAGGCTTTCAGTTTCATATCGCTTTGCATCGTTACGCCCAGGTATTTCATCGGCGTCACTGTGCCTTACATCTATGTCTACATACATACTCCGCAAGTCACAGTACGGTGCGTGTTTGAAGGTACCCTGTACCACTACTGATCATTTCCTTCCTTGTTCCAATGGCAAATAGAGCAAGGGAAAAGCGACTGTCTATATGCCTCCGTAAGACCCCCAATTTCTCGAATTTTGTCCTCATGGTTCTTACGCAAAATGTATGTTGGCGGACGTAAAATTGTTCAGCAGTCAGCATAAAATGTCGATTTTCTAAATTTTCTCAAAAGTATTCCTCGAAAAGAACTTCGTCTTCCCTCCAGGAATGCTGTATTCAGGCATTATAGGATTGTTTTTCCTTCTGATCTGCATTAACTTATATTTTTCTACGTTAACAGCAAACTACCATTCATAAAAACAACTAGAAATTTTGTCTAAGTCATCTTGTATCCTCCCACCGTCACTCAACGACGACAAATTCCCGAACACCACAGCATCATCAACAAACAGCCGAAGATTGTTGCTCACACCGTTAGTCATGTCATTTCTATAGAGAGAGAATAAGAGCGGACTATCACACTTTTCTGGGTCATTCCTGATGATACTCTTGTCTCTAATGAACACTCGCTGTTGAGGATAACGTACTAGGTTGTATTACGTAAGAAGTCTTCGAGCCATATCTTGTAACCTGTTGTGTATGTTCGTACCTTCGTTAACTGTCAGCAATGGAGCAGGGTGTCAAATGATTTTCGGAAGTATAGCAATATGGATCCCCCCATGAACCATGGACCTTGCGCGCTGGTGGGGAGGCTTGCGTGCCTCAGCGATACAGATATCCGTACCATAGGTGCAACCACAACGGAGGGGTATCTGCTGAGAGGCCAGACAAACGTATGGTTCCTGAAGAGGGGCAGCAGCCTTTTCAATAGTTGCAGGGGCAACAGTCTGGGTAATTGACTGATCTGGTCTTATAACATTAACCAAAACGGCCTTGCTGTGCTGGTACTGTGAACGGATGAAAGCAAGGGGAAATTACACACATAATTTTTCCCGAGGGCATGCAGCTTTACTGTATGGTTAAATGATGATAGCGTCCTCTTGGGTTAAATATTACGGGGGTAAAATAGTGCCCAATTCGGATCTCCGGGTGGGGACCACTCATGAGGACGTCGTTATCATGAAAGAAAACTGGCGTTCTACAGATCGGAGCGTGAAATGTCAGGTCCCTTAATCGGACATGTAGGTTACAAAATTTAAAAAGGGAAATGGATAGGTTAAAGTTAAATATAGTGGGAATTAGTGAAGTTTGGTGGCAGGAAGTTCAAATGGTTCAAATGGCTCTGAGCACTATGGGACTTAACTTCTGAGGTCATCAGTCCCCTAGAAATTAGAACTACTTAAACCTAACTAACCTAAGGACATCACACACATCCATGCCCGAGGCAGGATTCGAACCTGCGACCGTAGCAGTCGCGCGGTTCCAGACTGAAGCGCCTACAACCGCTCGGCCACTCCTGCCAGCGTGGCAGGAGGAACAATACTTCTGGTCAGGTGAATACAGGGTTATAAATATAAAATCAAATAGGGGTAATGCAGGAGTAGGTTTAATAATGAATAAAAAAATAGGAGTGCGGGTAAGTTACTACGAACAGTACAGTGAACGCATTATTGTTGCCAAGATAGGTACGAGGCCCACGCCTACGACAGTAGTATAAGTTTTATGCCAACCAGCTCCGCAAACGACGAAGAGATCGAAGAAATGTATGAAGCCGTCTGGTAGAATTTTGCCCAGAGCGTAACTTAATCATAGCTAATGCTTGGTTTAAGAATCATGAAAGAAGGTTGTGTATGTGGAAGAGGCCTGGAAAACTGGAAAGTCTCAGATAAATTATATAATGGTGAGACAGAGATTTAGAAACCAGGTTTTAAATTGGAAGAAATATCCAGTGGCAAATGCAGATTCTGGCCACAATCTATTGGTTATTAACTGTAGATTAAAACTGAAGAAACTACAAAAGGATGGGAATTTAAGGAGATGGGACCTGTATAAGCAGAACGAACCAGAGGTTGTAGAGAGTTTCAGAGGGAACTTTAGAGAACGAGTAACAAGAACAGGGGAAAGAAATACATTGGAAAAAGAATGGGTAGATTTGAGAGATGAAATAGTGAAGGCAGCGGAGGATCAAGTAGGTAAAAAGACTAAGACTAGTTGAAATACTTGAGTAACAGAAGAGATACTGAATTTAATTGATAAAATGGGAAAATATAAAAATGCAATAAATGAAGCAGGCAGAAAGCAATACAATCGTCTCAAAAAGAGATCGACGGGAGGTGCAAAATGGCTAAGCAGGGATGGCTAGAGGACAAATGTATGGTTGTAGAGGCATATATCACTAGGGGTAAGATAGATACTGCCTACAGCAAAATTAAAGAGATCTTTGGAGAGAAAAGAACCACTTGTATGAATATCAAGAGCTCAGATGGAAAACCAGTTCTAAGCAAAGAAAGGAAAGCAGAAAGGTGGGTGTATATAGAGGGTCTATACAAGGGCGATATACTTGAGGGCAATATTATGGAAATGGAAGTGGAAGTCGGTAAATATGAAACGGGAGATATGAAGAACTTGACAGAGCAATGAAAGATCTAAGAACTTGACAGAGCAATGAAAGATCTAAGTTGCAACAAGACGGGAACAGACAACATTCCATTAGAACTACTGCTAGCCTTGGGAGAGCCAACCCTGACGAAACCCTACCATCTGGTGAGCAAGATGCATGAGACAGGCGAAATACCCTCAGATTTCAAGAAGAATATAATAATTCCAGTCGCAAAGAAAGCACGTGTTGATAGGTGTGAAAATTACTGAACGACCACTTTAATAAGTCACGCCTGCAAAATACTGACACGAATTCTTTACAGACGAATGGAAAAACTTGTAGAAGCCGACCTCGGGGAAGATCAGTTTGGATTCCGTAGAAATGTTGGAGCACGTGAGGCAATACTGACACTACGACTTATCTTACAAAATAGATTAAGGAAAGGCAAACCTACGTTTCTAGCATTTGTAGACTTAGAGAAAGCTTTTGACAATGTTGACTGGAATACTCTCTTTCTAATTCTGACGGTGGCAAGGGTCAAATACAGGGAGCGAAAGGCAATTTACAATTTGTACAGAAACCAGATGGAAATTATAAGAATGGAGGGGCATGAAAGGGAAGCAGTGGTTGGGAAGGGAGAGAGACAGGGTTGTAGCCTATCGCCGATTTCATTCAAAAAAAATGGCTCTGAGCACTATGGGACTCAACTGCTGAGGTCATTAGTCCCCTAGAACTTAGAACTAGTTAAACCTAACTAACCTAAGAACATCACAAACATCCATGCCCGAGGCAGGATTCGAACCTGCGACCGTAGCGGTCTGGCGGTTCCAGACTGCAGCGCCTTTAACCGCACGGCCACTTCGGCCGGCGATTTCATTCAATCTATACATCGAGCTAGCAGTAAAGGAAACAAAAGAAAAATTTGGAGTAGGAATTCAAATCCACGAAGAAGAAATAAAAACTTTGAGGCACCGTAATTCTGTCAGAGACAGCAAAGGACCTGGAACAGCAGTTGAACGAAATGGACAGTGTCTTGAAAGGAGGTTATAAGATGAATATCAACAAAAGCAAAACGAGGATAATGGAATGTAGTCTAACTAAATCAGCTGACGCTGAGGGAATTAGATCAGGAAATGAGACACTTAAAGTAGTAGATCAGTTTTGCTATTTGGGGAGCAAAATAACTGGGGATGGTCGAAGTATGGAGGATATAAAATGTAGACTGGCAATGGCAAGGAAAGCGTTTCTGAAGAAGAGAAACTTGTTAACATCAGGTATAGATTTTATGTCAGGAAGCCTTTTTTAAAAATATTTGTATGGAGTGTAGCCATGTATGGATGTGAAGCGTGGACGATAAATAGTTTAGACAAGAAGCTTTCTAAATGTGGTGCTACGGAAGAATGTTGAAGATCAGATGGGTATATCACGTAACTAATGAGGAGGTACTGAATAGAACTGGGGAGAAGAGGAATTTGTGGCACAAATTGTCTAGAGGAAGGAATCGGTCGGTAGGGCACGTTCTGAGGCATCAAGGGATCACTAATTAAGTACTGGAGGGCAGCGTGAAGGGTGAAAATCGCAGAGGGAGACCAAGAGATGAATACACTAAACAGATTTAGAAGGATGTAGGATGCAGTAGTTACTTCATAATGAAGAAGCTTGCACAGGATATTCAGGAGTCTCCTGCGATCTTTTGCAATCGCTTGGAACTTTGGGCTGGGTGATACGATAAATGCAGGATAAGTAAGGGACCAACACTTTGTAAAATTGAACTGGGGCTCTATTCGGACCTGGAAATAACTCTTTCAGCTGTTTTTCTGCGCCAGGGATGCCTATTACTCTATCCTGCATACCGGAGTCGTACGACGGTCAAGCAATGGTATGTTTGTACGTTCCTCATGGGTGAATGATTTGTCATACACGAGATTTAGAACTTCGGCTGTCTTTTTGCTGTCTTCTATTGCCATACCAGATCGGTCAACGACTGACTGGATAGATGTCTTCGATCCGCTTAGTGATTTTTCGTAGGCCAAGAATTGTTTAGGGTTCCCGGGACGATGTGTTCCCAAGGTTTGACGGTGATAGTCGTGTGGTTCGCGCAACGATCTTTTTACAGAAGCATAGATTATTGCTAATTTTTACCTGTCGTCATTTGTGCGTCCTGCTTCCTCAGCAGTTAAACCATGGTGGATCTTTTCCACCGGTAATCCACTTACTCGGCAAACATTTCTCCAAGGTGCGGTTCACAGTGCGCTTTAGCTTTGCCCTTAATTCCTTGACGCCCACCATACTGGAACTAAAGGATGCCCATTCGTTTTCTAACATCTGCTTATCTGCTCTTTCTAGCAAAAATACTCTCCTTTCCTTCTTGATTGATTTGTTAATTTTAGTAACCATCGTCGCCACGATGACACCTTGTCACCAGTCCCATTCAATATACTGACACCGTGACTAAGGTCAGGTCTTTTTGAAGCTACAAGGTATAATATATTTGCATTGTGCGTAGGCTGTCCAATTAGCTGCTGAAGACAGTTTTCGGAAAACGTGTGGAAACATAGTTTATATGACTGCCTGACCGTACCATCTGCAATGAATCCATGAACATCCCAGTCTATACACCGTAGGTCAAAGTCGCCTGCAACTAATATTGCATGATCTGGGAATTCCCACGCTACTGAGTGTAGAATTCCGTAGAATATTTCTAAAACTGTCAGGGCAAAATTGGGTGGCGGTTATAACATTGGATAATTAACTTGAGTTCACCTAGACCTTTTACATGCGTCCAAATAACTTCACATTCAGACTCAATTTCGACAACGATAGACATAATATTTTTCAACAAATTACCTTTTATTAGAAAAGTGTTCAAATGGTTCAAATGGCTCTGAGCACTATGGGACCCAACTGCTGTGGTTATCCGTCTCCTAGAACTTAGAACTACTTAAACCTAACTAACCTAAGGACATCACACACATCCATGCCCGAGGCAGGATTCGAACCTGCGACCGTAGCAGTCGCACGGCTCCGGACTGCGCGCCTAGAACCGCGAGACCACCGCGGCCGGCTAGAAAAGTGTGATGCGCTCCATGACTGTGATATAACTTTCAAAATGGTGAAGAGCAGCAATCTGTCGTCGTTCCCGTACTAACTATTAGAGCAGATCCAGATTTCGGTTAGTGACTAGTCATTATCGTTGCAGTATTTAGGAGTTGTTATAGGTGCCCTTGTACGTCTACACCAGTTGTTCAGGCTCTTGTCACAGTTCATTGAAGAGTAGTCTTTAATGAACTGTGACAAGAGCCTGAACAACAGGTGTAGATGTACTAGAGCACGTATAACAAGTCTTAAATACTGCACTGATAATGGATAGTTACTAACCGAAATCTGGATCTGCTATAATAAACCTAGAACGGAGACGTCGACTGGTAGCTGCTCTTTACGATTTTGAACATAATTCTTTTGTCTACTGTAATGAACACTCCCCTTCCTACTGCGTCTCATCTGTCTTTTCGATACAGGTTCCATCCCTCTCTAAATATTTCAGAGCTTTTTACTTCGGTTTTCAGCCAGCTCTCGGTTCCGCGAATAATTTGAGCACGACGTCTTTCCTGGGGGGCAGTAAATTCAGGTACTTTGTTACGAATACTCTGACAGCTTACTGTTAAGAGTTTGACAGTCTAAGTGGCTTTACTTTGTACGTGATCTGGTTTCACTCTCTGTGTGTTGACTGGCGACTGTTCGTCAGAGAACCTAGCCTGATAAACCTCCATGTGCACTCAACAAGTACTCTGCTATCCGAATATCTGTTTCCTTTGTTTAGTGCCTGCCTGACGTGTCAGGGGGATCCTACAATTCCACAGCCCATAACACAAGTCCAGAAATCTGCAGCTAAAGCCGACACAGAGCCGACAGAGACTTCGATTGAGACCCCCCATTCGGCTCCAAAAGAAAGGATCCTGATCAGTTCTGGGAACAGGGTTGAAAAATGTGAGCTCTTCTTGCACCCGTGCACAAGGACAGCAATCTCCATCACTTCCGCCACCCGTTCTTATGAACTGAGGATGGCATCTGAACCTAAGCGACAGAGATCATTGGTGCTGATGTGAGCCACAACTTACAGTGACTGCACTCTGCTCGCCCGATAGCAGCAGGCAAGGCGACCTCCATATCTCAGATGAGGCCCCCTATCAGACACACCTAGTGCACGCTGAATGTCTTTTCGGGACTAGACGCTGTTTTCCAAAGAAGCTCCGTAAAGCTCCTAACACTGTATCCCCGACAACTAATACACTCCTATCCCTCTGTGCCTACTAGGACCCTGCTGAAGGAACGGCCGATGCAGCACTCACAGGGTGAATAGGAGAAGCCAGACGGTCAGTCTCCATGCTGACTCTCTGCCTTGAGCGACGCAAATGCGTTACCACCCATTACTCACCCTGCGTTGAGGACAGATCTACAACGTCGGATACACTGCAAGGTGTCTCGGCAGCTGAGCCCGTGGGCGAAACAAGTGACACATGGGTGTCCAATACTATGCACATGGTTCTCCGCCACCGTTACACCAAGAGCAGCAGTCTTCAGCTGTTCGCGAACTGAGGCTAGCTCCTCCTGTATATGCACTCAGCAAGGACACATCATAGCCCTCCTAGTATTACTAAAATAAGAGTTAACTATAAAAGCACGCACAGAGAGCCAAATATTTAACTTGCTATCTTATAGATGTATCACCAAAGGAGGCTGAACCTAACTAAGCTGTTCAGCTGGCCCTTCAAAAGGAATGACAACTGTGCTACAGACTACGTGCATATTCAGTTTACAGTAACTCAAACGTGAGATGGCACCTCTTAAATACATAACCACGGACGGAATTTAAGAATTAGGCTGTGAAAAAACACATAAAAAGCTAATTACGTAACTTGCTGCTCTGCTGGTCCATCACAGGCGACAGCTGGAAACTAACTGAGGTATCAGTCGCGTCAGGGATGAACTTGCAGTAGCAACTGCGCTGTTCCAATATTAATTTCAACTGTTTGGCGTCCTACGGGGCTGGCAACTTATGGACTGTTTCCATATGGTGTGGCGTGGGACACATCTCGGAAGCGCTAAAAATATGGTCTAAGTACTCGACTTGAGGCACTAAAAATATGCACTTTTTACTTAATTGCACACCAGTTTGGCTGTTTCTAAAATACGAAAGAGAGCTTCTAAATTCGTGGCGAGGTCCCTAGCGTTTGTTCCCATCTAAGTAACTAGCAGTTCCTGGGAACTCCTGAGTTAGCCGCCCCAGATAATGTTGGAAAATAGCTGGAGCACTAAATATTTCAAAAGAGGGGCAGTTATATTGAAAAAGGTCGCCCGCATCTCGTGGTCGTGCGGTAGCGTTCTCGCTTCCCACGCCCGGGTTCCCGGGTTCGATTCCCGGCGGGGTCAGGGATTTTCTCTGCCTCGTGATGGCTGGGTGTTGTGTGCTGTCCTTAGGTTAGTTAGGTTTAAGTAGTTCTAAGTTCTAGGGGACTTATGACCACAGCAGTTGAGTCCCATAGTGCTCAGAGCCATTTGAACCATTTTTTTTGAAAAAGGTCAAATGGCGTGTTGATTACCAAGATGCGTTTGGATTCCTTGTACAGTGGTAACTGGAAGTACATGTCCTGGAAGTCGATCGTCGCGAAATTGGTGCCTCCTGATAACTTTGACATGGTATCCTCCACCTTTGGAATTAGATAAGTGCCAACCATTGACTGGGCTCTCGCTGCTCACAAATCCCTAAAGACCTTTATATTATAGGAATGGGTTCCAGCTTTTTGTAAAAACACTGTTTTTTCTTTTTACCATAAACATGTTTCGGCACCTCTGTGGCACCATCAGTGAGTTTTTGTTGATTGAAAACTGTAAAAAGCGAAAATATTTGCAATTATAATTGATTTAACCAAGTGCTTCGTGAAGAAAGACCTATCAGGTCTTTCTGATAGGGTAGCATCCGATGTGAGGACTCCCTCGCCTTGCAACTACTGGATTTGTACTCGTAGTTTTTCCCGTACTGCAAAACACACATTTTGTGGTTTACAAAATCTGTGCATTCCCGATCGCTTCAATACGACGTGTGCTTCATAACTTCTAACCCAAGTAGTTTGTTCGAAACATATCGAGGCAAACTTTGCCAAGAGGTGGTTGAGGTTTGTGACGGAGGAAAAATTGTCGAATCTGCATGGAAGAATCGTGCATTTCTAAGCCTAGTGCGTTAAAAAGGTTCAAACCTAAAATTATAGTAGCCCTGGTGACAACCAGCTTATAAGCCTTTAGGAAAGACGCTTGATACTGGATTGTAGAGCAAAACTGTCCCATCATATCGATGCTACAATTACGTTAGTTCTTCAATTGCATTGCAAAAGACTGGGGCGGTGTTCAATCTAGCTGGCTGTAACTTAGTAAATTAATTATCGTTGTAGAGGGTTCCGTATCGATTTGGAACGTGACTGCAAAGTTGTTAATGTGCACTGACAACGTTAACAACTGATCCGAAATAGGCAACACCGCCTGCACATGTAATACGTCTGCGCCTGAGTACTTATCGTCAGCTTTGGAATCAGTCCATGATGCCAAGGCGTGTGGTATCCACATTCATCTTGGACGCAGAATTACAGACTCCGCCTTGCTACGGAATGAACACTTTACATTTCAAAAATAACACTGATGCCCTTGGTTAGTAATAAGACAGTTACTAAAAGATTGCAACCACCAGGGACACCAGCCTCCTGAAACTTCCTGAGTGGAAGAAAATACGTTTAGTGAGCTGTAGTACCTGCACAGTGGATTAGGGCCTGAGTCGTGAGGGGTTGCTAGGTGTAAAACGCTTGGGAAGGATCCTCTAAGGCCACTGAAGAGTGCACTGTATGTTAAAACACTCGAATGAGCGGAAGACACGCCGACAATGAGGAGTTGTTGAGTTTTAGGAGATCATTTCGGTGATCTTTTCTCGGTGCTTGGACCAGTATCATACAATGAAGCGAAAAAAATCGCAACACCAAGAATGAGTTGTGTGAGATAAATGAAAGTTGGTGGGCTGTTGCTACATCCAAAAGATGACGTGTATTGGAATTTAGCGCCTGTCGCATAAGTGTGATGCTAGTGGCACCACTATGAGGATCAAAATTAGGTTGGCTTCAAATATGTGCTCTAACGGTAGTGAGACTCAGTTACATTTGAGATTGGACGTTGTTAGTTGATGTTAGTCAAGAATGCCTTTAAGACAACGACGACGCCTTTATCAACAGCTCACTGAGTTTGAACGAGGTCGTGTAATGGGGCTGTGAGAAGCTGGATGTTCCTTCCGCGATACTGCAGAAAGACTTGGCAGGAATGTAGCCACTGTACATGATGGCTGGCAGCAGTGGTCACGGAAAGGTACTGTAGCAAGAAGACCGCTCTCCAGCCTGCGTCCGCAGCAGCAGTTCGAACAGCAGTTCCCACCACAGTGACACAATAAACTGCTACGAATGGGTTACGTCAAGGACAGCACCAAGCCAGACTCCCTGAGGAGTACATTCCACTGACCCCACACAACCGCCGTTGGAGACTTCAGTGGTGTCAAGCGAAAGCTCACTGAAGGGTGGAGTGGAGGTCTACTGTGTTTTCTGATGAAAGTCGGTTCTGCCACGTTGTCATTGATGGTCATGTGTTGGTTAGAAAGAGGCCACTTGACAACTTGTAACTAACCTGTCTGCGTGTTAGACAAAATGGACCTACGGCTGGAGTTATGGTCTGGGGTACGATTTTGTATGACAGTAGGAGCATTCTCATGGTTATCCCACGCACCCTGACTCTAAAGCTGTACGTCAGCCTGGTAATTCGACCTCTTTTGCTGCCATTCATAAACAGCATTCCAGTGGTGTTTTTCAGCAGGATAACGCGCGCCCACATACTGATGTTGTAGCCCAGCAAGTTCTGCTGAGTGTTGATCTGTTACTTTGGCCTGCTCTATTACCAGATATATCTCCAATTGAGCACATAGGTGATATCATGGGACGATAGCTACAGCGTCATCCGCAACCAGCATGAACCGTCCATCTACTGACCGACCAAGTGCAATAGGCATGGAAATACACGACACAGACTGACATCCGGCACCTGTACGACACAATGCAAGAACGTTTGCATGCTTGCGTTCATAATTTTGGCAGTTGCACGAGTTGCTAAAGTACCAGCATTTCACATTTGAAGTGGCTTATCTCGCGCGTACATTAATCTGTGATGTCGCAACGCTACTTAAAAAAAAGTTCAAATTACTCTAAGCACTATGGGACTTAACATCTGAGGTCATCAGTCCCCTAGGCTTAGAACTAAGTAACTAACCCAAGAACATCACACACATCCAAGTCCGAGGTAGGATTCGAACCTGCGGCCGTAGTAGCCGCATGGTTCCGGACTGAAGCGCCTAGAACCGCTCGGCCACAGTGGCCGGCGCAAAGCTACTCACTTACACATGTTACCTAGTGAAATGTATTCCCGAAATATCATTTCTCTACATTATTTGTCTCTTGGTGTTGCGATTTTTTCCGTCAGTATATCTCGTACCAATATACTAGCAGAGATTGCTTGCATTTGCAATCTGTGCACTGAAAACGACAGCCTCGAGAAAAGTGCTGTAATTGTGCTATCCATTTCCAGTACGTCTGGCCATTAATTGTGACAACTAAAGAATTTGTGGTGGGCCGCTGCCATAGCGATTTAGGAACCGAAGTAATCCATTAATTTAGTTTTGAAGTTGATCGTACAGCAGAACATGCGGTTCGATTTCAGAATTCATCTGTTGAAGTAGGCTAACACCTCAGCACCTGAATACGCCAATACAAACGGTTGTTGACGGTCATCGCCTGAAATTCCATTAGCAATGAAATGCTGTTCCGCATAGTCTATAACGTTGGCTTGCAGTTCTGCTCTCTTATCAAATTTGAGAAACAGCGACCGTGACACTCGAGGTTCTTCGACCATGGAGTCGATGCAAGAAAGGCGATTGGAAATTTCTGGCATCGTGGTGACTGACGCCGTCTTTTACAAGGTAAGTTATTGCACCGGCTGCATGTTTTGCAAGAATAGGATCATTTGGTTCGTCACGTCTGTGTTGACAGCTGACGTACTGAAGTGAAAAGTAAACATTATTACACCAAATACGAGAAAATTTGTCGTAAATGCGCCATCTAACTTGGGAACTCTGAAGAAGTTCGAGAGAAATTCACTACAAACCCCGTCGCCAGTGACTGAAGTGACCTGACAAAGGCTCACTAAGAAGAATAAGCTCACAGCGATACTTTAAATACTTTATAAGCAGTAACATAAAAGAGACATATCTCATTAAACCTCAAGGGCAGTTGCTAACTGAGTCACAGAAACACAACAAGACTTCTCGGACTAAACGGAAAATGTACACACTGTTTGACAAGTGTACAACCACTGACAACTCTGAAATTAGAGGTTTGTAGTGGTACACAATCACAGTGAACCTAACAGCATAAATTCTATTTATAGACGGACCACTTTTTGGACGGATGATCAGAATTCACAATCAGAGGTAAAGTTTAGGGTCACTGGATACCAGATTCTGGCAAAGGAGGTCATAGAGACCATTGTCACTGTGTTGTCCGTGTTACACTACTGGCCATTAAAATTGCTACACCAAGAAGAAATGCAGATGATAAACGGGTATTCACTGGACAAATATATTATGTTAGAACTGACATGTGATTACATTTTCACGCAATTTGGGTGCATAGATCCTGAGAAATCAGTACCCAGAACAACCACCTCTAGCCGTAATAACGGCCTTGATACGCCTGGGCGTTAAGTCAAACAAAGCTTCGATGGCGTGTACAGGTACAGCTGCCCATGCAGCTTCAACACGATACCACAGTTCATCAAGAGTAGTGATTGGCGTATTGTGACGAGCCAGTTGCTCGGCCACCACCATTGACCAGACGTTTTCAGTTGGTGAGAGATCTGGAGAATGTGCTGGCCAGGGCAGCAGTCGAACATTTTCTGTATCCAGAAAGGCCCGTACAGGATCTGCAACATGCGGTCGTGCATTATCCTGCTGAAATGTAGGGTATCGCGGGGATCGAATGAAGGATAGAGCCACGGGTCGTAACACATCTGAAATGTAACGTCCACTGTTCAAAGTGCCGTCAATGCGAACAAGAGGTGACCGAGACGTGTAACCAATGGCACCCCATACCATCACGCCGGGTGATACGCCAATATGGCGATGACGAATACACGCTTCGAACGTGCTTTCACCGCGATGTCGCCAAACACGGATGCGACCATCATGATGCTGTAAACAGAACCTGGATTCATCCGAAAAAATGACGTTTTGCCATTCGTGCACCCAGGTTCGTCATTGAGTGCACCATCGCAAGCGCTCCTGTCTGTGATGCAGCGTCAAGGATAACCGCAGCCATTGTATCCGAGCTGATAGTCGATGCTGCTGCAAACGTCGTCGAACTGTTCGTGCAGATAGTTGTTGTCTTGCAAACGTCGCCATCTGCTGACTCAGGGATCGAGACGTGGCTGCACGATCCGTTACAGCCATGCGGGTAAGATGCCTGTCATCTCGACTGCTAGTGATACGAGGCCATTGGGTTCCAGCACGGCGTTCCGTATTACCCTCCTGAACCCACGGATTCCATATTCTGCTAACAGTCATTGGATCTCGACCAACTCGAGCAGCAATGTCGCGATACGATAAACCGCAATCGCGATAGGCTACAATCCGACCTTTATCAAAGTCGGGAACGTGATGGTACGCATTTCTCCTCCTTACACGAGGCATCACAACAACGTTTCACCAGACAACGCCGGTCAACTGCTGTTTGTGTATGAGAAATCAGTTGGAAACTTTTCTCATGTCAGCACGTTGTAGGTGTCGCCACCGGCGCGAACCTTGTGTGAATGCTGTGAAAAGCTAATCATTTGCATATCACAGCATCTTCTTCCTGTCGGTTAAATTTCGCGTCTGTAGCACGTCATCTTCGTGGTGTAGCAATTTTAATGGCCAGTAGTGTAGATAGAACAGTGTGATTCAATAATTCATAATATTCATCACGATGAAGCCATAGGTCTATACTTGTCATTTAGAGCCATGCAGGGAATTTTCATGTTAGGTACGACGGTAAGGAGGTAAGAACGACACAACACCCAGTACTCGAGCGAAAAAAAAAAAAAACATCTCCGACCGGTGAGGAACTGAACCCTGGTTCTTTCTGTTAGCAATCTGTCACGTTAACCCCACAGCTACTGAGGCAGAGATCGGCGTGAGTTCATGGAAGCTATTGGATATTTGCAACAATACTAGAACTGTTCAGAGACAGATCGTAATACAACGTGCACAGAGGATGTGCACGTGCAGCACATCACATTCTCTCAGATTTTTAGAAGGTTAGAACCATTACCTCGAAGGACATGGGAGTATCGTACCGACAGCTCGCACAGACAGCAGGCGGCAGTGGAATCATTGCAGAATGGGTGGTGACGAGGTAAATTCAAGAAAAAAATGTGACATGCAGCGAAGGCACTAATCCACTGACACTGATGAAAAGTCGGATGACAACAACTGAAATCCTGCGAGACGTTACTGGCAGAGTATCACTACGAACTGTCAGGAACAGATTACTGGTGGCTGGGTTAAGCTCTCGAGTTGCCAAGAACCCTTTAACGCTGACACTGGATCACAGACGCCTCTGACTTGTATGGTGTTGAGCCAGTCAGTAGTGACATTGACTGGCATTCTATGCTGTTCAGCAATGAATCTCGCTTCTGTCTGTGATGGTCGGACTGACGACAACTTGTCCGTAAGTGACTAGATGAGAGGTTGCAGGAGGTATATGGAACTCCGGGAATCACGCTGTGGGGCCGGGGGGGGGGGGGGATGCTGAATTTGACAACAGGACTTATTCGTTAAATGCTGGAGTGAGGCTGAATACTCATCTGTATGTGAGAAGAGTAGCAAACCGCACTGTCATGTCCTCCATGACTGTTGTTATTGTTGTGGTCTTCAGTCCTGAGACTGGTTTGATGCAGCTCTCCATGCTACTCTATCCTGTGCAAGCTTCTTCATCTCCCAGTACCTACTGCAACCTACATCCTTCTGAATCTGCTTAGTGTATTCATCTCTTGGTCTCCCCCTACGATTTTTACCCTCCACGCTGCCCTCCAATACTAAATTGGTGATCCCTTGATGCCTCAGAACATGTCCTACCAACCGATCCCTTCTTCTGGTCAAGTTGTGCCACAAACTCCTCTTCTCCCCAATCCTATTCAGTACCTCCTCATTAGTTATGTGATCTACCCATCTAATCTTCAGCATTCAGCATGACTAGTGTATCAAACTGCATATTCCTGCAAGTTAGTTAGTTAGTTACATGTTCCATAGATCGTTTGAACGCTTCTTTCGTCGAAATGATATGTAACGATTCCGTTTACAGTATATATATACAAGATTATTGTTAATATTAATTAAAATATTATTTTATAGTCCTACTCATGGAACTGCACTTAAAAACAAGATTGTTTTTAATTTTTTTACACGCCACCAGTTTCTACATAGAATTTCGTCCATGGAATGAGAGGAGTTGTCCAAGAAAAATGACTGTACGCTAGATTTTAAACTTGCTTTGCTGCCTATCAGACATTTTATGTTATTTGACACATGATCAAAAATTTGCAAGATATTGCAAGAGCCCACACAGGAGTTCACACCACAAACGGTATGAGGAATAGGGTGATCCTTGATTGGCCTAGCTGTTACTCTGATTTGCCAGCCAGGGAGAATGTATGGGATGCTATGCGAGGACACATACTTCCATGTTACACTGCAGCAAGCGGTTTTCATAAACTTGTATGCTGTATGTTATTTTATGTAGTAGTAGTAATAGTAGTAGTAGTAGTAGTAACAGTAGTAGTAGCTCCTTCTTCCATTGGTCACTAAATTTCCCATAAAAGTTGCCCTTCTTCAAAATGAATAAGCCATAAAGAAAATAATATTATGCTATGTGATTATCTCAGGCGGAGTAAGTCACAGGCGCACATATTGAAGCGCGAAGGAATACTTTTCCGTTAGCACTTCATCATAAGCGTGAGCGCCACTCTGCTATGCATCAGTATCATTGC
This sequence comes from Schistocerca nitens, assembly GCF_023898315.1. Taxonomy (NCBI): domain Eukaryota; kingdom Metazoa; phylum Arthropoda; class Insecta; order Orthoptera; family Acrididae; genus Schistocerca; species Schistocerca nitens. The sequence continues at coordinate 870,366,548 of NC_064616.1, forward strand.
CTAAGAAATCTCGCCAATGCAATGTATACCGGCGAACATTTAGATGTAGAAAAAGGTTACCTTTTGATCTAGAGTAGTTGAGTGGGAAGAGCTTCAAAATTTTATGTAGCACTTCACTAACACAAACCCCTTGCTGCTGTCATATATAGCTCTTCCTCTTCTGCTGAGCATACTTAATGTAGCCACTTTTGTTATCACACTATAACACATAGTTAGCTAAAAACAGCTTCAATATACCACAGGCTCGAATGGATTAGAACGAACAAGAACTTTTTGTACTCTTTCAAAACTTGGAAAGCATCAGAGCGTCCTGGATCCTCATTCGCTGATACCGCACTCGTCTCAAAGAAACTTGGCAGAGAAAATTACCTTATCAGAAGCAATAGCAACCGTATGGAGGTCGACTATTGGATTCAGAGTTAACAGCAAAAGTTGGTCACGAGTAGGCAACATGCAGTAAAACGAGTATCAGGAAGTAGGCAAATGCCAACGACAAATTTCAAACTGACATAGGATGTGTTTCGGGCATGGCAAGAAATTCATCAAAATTACATTCTTAGACTTTGTGCTCCCATATTACAAAAAATCAAGAACGTTTTCGTGCCAGTGACAGTCATAGCTCATATTAATCATCAAGCACTATGGACCGTCTCTCAGACTCACACTACACTGTGAAACGAATTGAAGTTCTCTGTGTATCTTCCCAATGGATGGCAAGCTACACCTGCCAGAACACTTGCGTTGTTGCTGTGCTTTACTTCTTATTTGAGGACATAGAGAGGCCTTCCAGACGTGCCACAGAGTTTTCGTGCCATGTCTTTATTGACTGTTACCGTTATTCCATGGCGTGGAAAGCTGACTCTTCTATACTACATGTTTTAGGTGAGAAAGGCGTGGATGTTCAAGAAAGAATCAGTGAATTCTCAGATGAAGAGTTGGTCCACAGCGATAATGACCCTGATTTTAAGATATTTAGTGATTACGGCATTGATTCTGAGCAGGAGACTGAAAGTGATGAATCTGTGAAGCTAATGACAGTGGAAAAGCTTACTTCTTCGGTAAGAAAAGGTGTTTCCGATGGAGATACCAGCAGCCGTCAGCTAACGTAAGTAAAAGGCACAACGACATCGGCCTGCAGCTGCTTGGACTGCGACAAATGCGAAAAGTCTCAGAGGAAACTCTGCTATTTTGGTGGTATGGAATGTTATTTACCCAATAAAGAATTGTTTGAAAAACGGAAAAGAAGAACTTTTGCGTCTTCAGCTGAAGAGGAAAGCGAGATATTCGAGTCAACAGTTTGGTGTTCCGTTTTGTTTGTAGTATTCTAAGAAGATATACATGCATGCTGAAAATATGTTCGACGGGCTCGTAGGAATACGTGATTACTTTCTACTTCATCTTTTAAAATTAAACTTTAACAATGTATCTTTCTTCACAGACTAACAGGGTGAACAGTGGTTCTATGTTAAAACGATGAGAAGTAAGCTCAAAGATGATATCATCTAAACATTCTCATAACTGAAATGTGTTTTTCCACACCGTTGCGTTGTGAATCTGTAATATTATCTCCCTGAAGATAATCTGTGAGTAGAGAGGTAACTATCCATAGTTACTTTAGTAATACAAGAAAATATACCAAAAATTTTACTGCGTTTCAGTTGTCTACTTGTTTTAAGTCCCACATAGATCTAAAAATTTAAAATTTCCATGAAGTCAGCTTCCAACAAGTGCAGTGAACAGGAGGAAGTCATGAAAATATGTATTCATCTAAACAGTAATTTCATAGATAAAAAATAAACTGTCTGTCTGAGAGACACACCCATAGTAATTGTGTTCCTGCCATCATCCATTGTAACTAAGGGTTAATGTTGCTGATTGACGTCTGTTCCGAATGGAATGAAAGTTTATTCATTTAATACCCGTCATATGATGCACAATGTCCACAAAGTTCTATAAACAGCTGATGTGTCATGGTGTAGCACTTTTCTTGTTCATCACTGTATTTGCTTTTACCTACTAATTTATGCTTGCAGTGTGAATATTTTTAACATTTGACACAAAAGCTGTATAGGATGCAGCACAAATGGCAAAATAATAATAATAATTCCATGAACTTAAGACATTTTGTACTAAACGATTCCCTAACAAAGAAACTTCACTTCCTGAGGCAAATATTACAAGATTTGTGTAAACAACACCGCAATTACTCTCAGGCACTCAGTAATGGTGATTTGTGGCTATAGGACTACTGTTCCCGCCACAGTTATGTACTGATATTGATACAAAGTGTTTAAAGACACGAAACACCAAAGGTCATCAGTAGTCTACTCATCCCCCCCCTCCCCCCCCCCCCAGAATAGATGCAGTGTACCCTGTCTGTCTGCGTGTAGAGTAAATTCTGTATGCAAGTGTGAGAATGTGTTCCAAACGTACACGTAGGGTATATCTGAAGCGTAACATGGGAACCAGTTCGTTTACGCGTAGTGGGATATAGAAAACCGACTAAAAACCATTTCCAGGCTGGCTGCCCCACGGACCCGTCGTCGTTAATCCGCCGGGCGGATTCGATCCAGGGACAGCATACCTCCCCAACCGAGAAACTGTCGGATTAACATGCGCGGCTACCTGGGCGGGTGCCACAATTATGTTTCCAAAATTACGACCACAATGTTTAGCTTTTATGTATGCTATCAGATACTTACCAAAAATAAAACGTAGTTCCTGACATACACCTTTCTTCCGTAAATGAACCAAACATTACATACACTAATATGCCAGAACTTTAACCTGCTTAACCTTCCACTGCTGCTGTTGGGTCTCCCATACCCAGAGCTATGATGGTTATCAGTTTTTATGAGGTTTACAAAGCTAAACCTATGCCACATTTCGTATTGATGCTTATCTTTCAGAGTTATAAAATTTGATTAGTGAGTGCTGGTTGAAGCCCATTGTCTAAGACTGAATAACCTGTTTGGGTTTGATAGAACCAACTGTAACAAGGAGGTAAGTACTGTTTGGCTCTACAGGATCCAGAGTAGTAATGAAGGTATGATTTTTCACAACGCAAACACGGTTTTAGCACACATTCGAAATGTTGAATCAGCGTATTTATTTCAGGGTAGGGCTAAAAATGGATGAAAAAAGGCCTGCGTAAATATGGATTACTAAATGAAATGGTTATTGAAGAACCAGGTGAAAAAGGGGTAGACTCAAATGTTTAATTACGTATGTAGTGAACACGAGACAAAAAATGAATAAAGACAGAGATACGAATCAGAATAATAATAATAATAATAAATTTTCTGATAAGGATAATCATACTAAATCCCGGTCCTCGTATCAGAATTAGGCGCATAATATTGTATGATACATTCCAGGTGTAACGGGAACTGCGAAGAATAAAATGACAGGAATAGAAATATGGCGGTCGTTCTTCACTGATGAAATAATAGATGAAGTAGTGATATGTAACAATCTATGCATCAATTCTGCTGATCCTAAATACTCTTATATTCTGACTTTCATTGATGAGATAGACAGATTTGAAATTGAAGCCTTTATTGGTCTGATATATTTTGGTGGAATATACATAGCTGGTGGCGTATACTCAGTATTCTGGGAGAGAGAGATGGTACAGGATCAGAAATATTCTACTCTGCAATGACAGATATTCAGAGATCTGGCACAGTGTCTAAGATTTGATGATAAGTCATTTAAGTCCGAGAGATGAAAATAAAATAAAACGGCATTTATACGTAATTTATTTCTTCACTAAAACTGCATGGTGCAGTATCCTCTCTGAGAATACGTTACTGTAGATAACATGCTTTTAAAATTTCAAAGACGACTTAGTTTTCATTTCTACATTCCTCTCAAACCTGGCATATAATGAATGAAAGTGTTCACTCTAGCTGATGCAAGAACAACCTACACATCAAATTTGGAAATTTATTTAGGAGAGCAACCAGGTGGAACCTGTAAACTGAGTAAACTGAGTAACCGCACACCTAACGTTGTGAAAATGTTGTGTAAACAAACAAAAATTTAGTCAAATCCAAAGAAAAAAGGGTTGCGTACTTCATATATACAACATAATTCAGTACCAAGCGTTTTTTTATTCTCAGTCAGTAAAAAAATAGGAGAGAAAAGCAGACTGGGTCTAAGAGACCCATCATAGCAAAGGTGATACAAATGAACATAGTCGCAATGCAAGGTTAATAGCGTTTCGGTCTGCCTTGTGAGCGGAATATACCAGCAATTCTTCATAGCACTGATTCGACAAGTCCTTGGTAGGTATCCGAAGGTACGTGGCACCATATTTATACGCACAGGTCACGTGATTCCTATAAATCATGTGTCAGTAGTTTATGGAAGCAGAGGTGGCGCCCGCTAATGTCCCATATGTGTTACGTGGCGTTCATATGAAGTCAGTTTGGCGTCCAAGACATCAACATGAGTTTGCTATCATGCTCCTAAAACAAGGCGATTCTGGCTTTGTGACATTGACCATTTGTCATCACATTCGAGGAGACATCAAGCATGAAGGGATACAAGTATTCTACAATAAATTTCAAGTAGTGCACAGTCGACATGGTGCTCATGTGAATGTCGTACATATTGTAAGTGGGGTGCTAGTTGGGCTGTTTAGCATACCCCGAGGATGCTATAAGTCCAGTACATGGTGATCTACAGAGAAAGGGACCTCCCCATCAAATGACGCATATTTTAAGGAAATGATAATGTTGTGCTAACAGAAAAGTCTTATTGTTGAAAATTGATAGAGGTGGCTTAGTCAAGCATATGGGTACCACACCACACATGGATATATTAATGAGAGGAGGAATCATTTACCTATAAAACTAACAAGTGGTCACTAGAACAATCAGGTTTATTACTGTAAGACATCTACATATGAATTACCCACTGAGGTAAGCAAATGAACATTTAATAAATAAACAAAGAATTATAATTGTGAAATCTTACGTCGAGGCAGGTAGGTGGGCGGAATATAACCATAATTATGAGAATAATTGGTGGGTACACCCAATGACTACAAGAGTGGTTAGTGGATTGAAGAAACGACATGGAAAAATAAGTACGAACATAAGTTGTAATATAACCAAACCGCATGATGGAAGCAACTAGCTAGCTTCAAAACCTTAAAACTGTGCAATTAGCTCCTGTTGGAAGTTAACTGACATCGTGTCCCCGCCCAATAGGTGATTGCAACGACGGCCGATTCTTACCACATTCATACAGCGTGAAGGTGGAAAGCGGCAGTAACGGCTGGAGATTCTGAGTCCAACTCGGCCTCTGTACTTAGTACTAAAATGGAGACATCCTTCTATATGACGCTAAGTTTCGTCCGTCAGCAAGTCTTTACTCCTCGCTCGTCAGCCTGCAAGAGTTTACTCTTCCATCGCCCATTTGCAAGTAACCTGTGTCTTAACACCCTGAAACTTGCCTGCTTCTCCCAGAGCAGGAATCTCATCAACCAGTAGTAGCAGACATTGCAAGTTCTGTCCAGTAGCAGTTTTGTAAAAAGGTTAAACAAACTTCACTCCTATGGATTTAGCTATAATTAATCAGTAGTGGTGTGACGTGAGGAGGATCCCAGAATATCTCTCCAATTGCACGGTATGATGCTGCAGCTAATAAACAGAATGGCTTACATTTAGACACGAACATGAAAGTGTGCACTGTACAGAAATAAACAATATGAACCAATCAGAAAACCTGTAAGCATTTGAAGGCAAAAGGTTGTTCTCATACTGCAGTATCTCTGAGGCGCTGCACCTGAATACTTCGAGAGTTGCGGGTTGGCGAAGCGAAATACGCTTTCAGCTACCTGCTCTGACGTCAGCCCTCAGTTCTGAGCGCGGCTATAGCCCCTCCTGTCACTTTTAAGTAAACTCCTAAGTCGGCCCAGACAGCTTGGAAGCTTTAAACTCTGCAGAAAAGTAAGAAGGCTCTCGCCGTGATAAGAAAGGGGAAGAGAAGAAGCAATTAGCTGAGCAGTCACTGGAAGTACTGAATATAATCTGTAGTTCTGATACTGTGTAAGAGATCGACTAAACTGACCAAGCATATAATATCATGAAATATTTTGTGTGACAGTTTCGGGGAAAGGCTGCCATGTAGCACATTATTGTCCCAGCTGGTTTACGTCTGTGGCGTGGTGCACGTATCGAACCCACATTTAACTAGATGACGGCGAACCCGGACATGACCATTGACGTGGAGTAGCAAGATTCGTAATTCATTTGACATATAAATGTTTCCATTGACCCACGGCCAAGTCTCGATGATCCTGTTCTCACTGCAATCGTAGCTGACGATGTCGTAGTGTCAGGAAGGGAATATATGGACTTCATCTACCGCGGAGATCGGTGTTCAATGATGTGCACTGGATGGTGTGCTCCGAAACACTTGTGCCTTAATCAGCGTTGTATTCTGTCGTCAGATATGCCACAGATCTTCGCTTATCATGTTTTACAGAATGGGCAAGTTTCCGATCTTCAAGTTCTGTGAAGATGCGTAGATTTCCAATATCTCGTCACTTACCAGTTGTTTCACCATTCTTCAGCCACATTCTACAAGTAATAGGGGCTCACTATAGCAGCTCGCTAATATCAGACCAGCTGCCCCGAATCTGAGGTTCTTGTTCCCAGTCCCCAGGCCTACCCTTTGTCAAAGTCGTTTAAGTCAATGGTTTTTCTCATTTACATCAAGTATCTTCGCTACAGTGAACCTCTATTCGTCTCTGCTTTACTTATATACTTTTATTACCGCGATTAGTGTGCGCTACCCCAGTATGTGGCATTCAATCAGGCAATAGGCTGTAGAAATAACGTTTTGGCTCATCGATGTAATTTTAGAACCGTAAGCGCCTTTCACTAAGTTACAATGAGAGTTTCAGCGTACTTTTCAAAATAAATCCCAATTTCATCTACTCTGCTGACTTACTTGTGTAGATTAATTCTGCAGTCCTCAGACCAATTTTTTCATTGCAGAAACAACACGGAAAAGCAGAGAAATATAAATGACCAAGCCTCGTTCCTGACTTACCCTCATGATCCTGTTGTAGTTATCATTACAGTTAATCGACTGGACAACAATTTAGGTGTCATTTTTTAGTATTCCACACATTTAACTCAAACGGCACAAAATGCCTCAAGCGAAGGATTTCTGAAAATAAGAGTCCTCGTAGAATCTTCTAGACCATCGGCGCTTACTCTAAAGCTTAGCATCAGTTTCAGAATGTATTGCAGTATGGGAGAAATAAGCAAAATAAACTCATGAGCGTATGAATTACGGTGTGTTCACATTGCAAGTCAGGTTGAGACATGCCGGGCCGGGCTGTGACACTCTGGGAAATAAAACCCATTGTTTAACATTGCGATGTTCACACTGCGGGCTAGGCCGCAAAGGCACGGTGAGAGCCAGGTCGCACCGCCGACATTCAGAAAGCTTAATACTGTATCTCCGGCGCGAGCCGGCGCCCGGCACAAACCGAAGAAGCTACACTTCAGCTTCTGAACTACACATACCGGAAGCGTTACTGCACAAAGTTTTCTTTTCGGTGTTGGAGAAGAACTCCCTTCACAGTTCACAATCAGTGAGGAAAAATTTCAAGAATTGTAATGGAACATGCAAAGGTACTTAGTCCATCTAGATTTACTTAGTCAATCTATTTTCATACATTTGTAACAAGAGGGAACGAAAGAACCATATTTTTTGCACCTTTTTATTATTGTTCAAATTAAAATAATGAAATTTAAATGGAAGCACCTTAGACACAGTTACAGAGAAAAACTTGTCAAAATCATGTCAGATGATTCAGGTTAAATTGCATCCACTTGACTTTGGTTTCATCACAATTTCTGAAAAGCTGTCTTAGTTCCAAGAGCTATGTACAGTACCCTGTAAGTGGAAACAGAACTGCTGAAGCAGGCCGCTGTGACCGAGCGGTTCTAGGCGCTTCAGTCCGGAACCGCGCTGCTGCTACGGTCGCAGATTCGAATCCTGCCTCGGGCATGGATGTGTGTGATGTCCTTAAGTTAGTTAGGTTTAAGTAGTTCTAAGTATAGGGGACTGATGACCTCAGATGTTAAGTCCCATAGTGCTTAGAGCCATTTGAACCATTTTTGAGAACTGCTGAGCCCAGTGGAATTATCTCATGAATTTTCACCAATCAATGCATCAGTATCACAAGACGAAGAAGATCATTCTAAAGTGTCGTCATTGGTTCCAGTTGATGAACCATCGCCTCTGTCAAGTACTGCATCATTAAGAAAAGAAAACTATTGGGAAAATATTGAAGCATTTTCTTAACTCTGAGCCGGCCGAAGTGGCCGTGCGGTTAAAGGCGCTGCAGTCTGGAACCGCAAGACCGCTACGGTCGCAGGTTCGAATCCTGCCTCGGGCATGGATGTTTGTGATGTCCTTAGGTTAGTTAGGTTTAACTAGTTCTAAGTTCTAGGGGACTAATGACCTCAGCAGTTGAGTCCCATAGTGCTCAGAGCCATTTGAACCATCTTAACTCTGAGCCGGCCGAAGTGGCCGTGCGGTTAAAGGCGCTGCAGTCTGGAACCGCAAGACCGCTGCGGTCGCAGGTTCGAATTCTGCCTCGGGCATGGATGTTTGTGATGTCCTTAGGTTAGTTAGGTTTAACTAGTTCTAAGTTCTAGGGGACTAATGACCTCAGCAGTTGAGTCACATAGTGCTCAGAGCCATTTTTTTCTTAACTCTGAGAAGGACTAAACATCTTTGATGAAGGCACAGCAAGACACTACCGAAGATTACGAGGCTAATTACTTCTTGATGTGTCTCAGGTCTTGAATGTTCTGCAGAACATAGTGCAATGTATTATGATTCATTCTGTAATACCAACAATGTTTTGCAGAGAAGTTTTTACGTCTTCGTGCAAAGTAAAAATGTCTTTTAAACGTCTGTCGCTTTTTTTGGGAAGGTTCCATAACCTCCTGTGCTTCTGTGCTTCGAAACTCGAAAAATTATTGCACTGTCAATCAATACCACTGCAGTTATGAAGTCATTGTTCTATACGAAAGTGCAGTTTGGCTGGTGGTGAGCAAGTGATGGTTGCATTCGTGTTACCTACGACCTTGTATGTCAGCTGTCAAAGAGAGGCGATTCCGTTGCCAGTGCAGCCAAGGGAAAAAATAATGACTCGCACACCTGCATCGATCGACAGTAATTCGTTTACCTGCCCTGCAGTGTTTGAGGATACGCTGAATCTGCCTATCTTTCGTTTTTAACAGTATTTAATGACCTCGATCTCAACAGGACATTAAATTTTAGTCTTCCTTCCTTCGTTCTATTAACAGAGGAAGATCTAAATGGAAACTGCTTAGGAACGAAGATGAGAGACTAAATATTTGGAAAGTTAAGATCAAGAAATTGATGGGAATGTCCACTGAAACACAGCTCCATTTGCCTTGGTTTCATCATATGAATTTTCTAAAAAAAATAATATTACTAAGAACTATGCATAATTATTTGAAAGCGGAGATAGGCTCGATGTAATTATTTACATCGTGTAATACTGCACTCTCACAGGAATACGAAAGTGTAATACGGAACATATTGTGCGTTTGTCAACCTAGACGTAGAGACGTCTGTAAACGAAAATCTATTTTTTGACCTCTGCCGTTTTCTATTTCCAGCTAGAAAGCAATAAAGTAGAATGTCACAGATAAGGTTTGTCTTACATTAATTTATTCTTACCTTCTAGTTGCAAATACGAAATGTACAATCTAATAATAGCAGGATGTTGACCACAATTAATTACTTGCCTTTTATAACGTGAATTGTGGCCTATTGTGAAAGCGTAGCTAGTATAATTGGTAGTCGCCGAAGGAAAAATTCATATAAGAGTGTTCGGAAATTCCCGTTACAAACTTCAAGGACTTGAAGAGGGAAGTGTGTACGTAATATTTTGAATAGAACCCATGTCCAGAAACGTCATCCGACGACGCTACCAGTGACAAAGTTATAGTCACTGGCTCCTATAAATGTATGTATACAGGCTGTTCCCGTAAGACCGTGCAAAAATGTAACAGGACATAAGAGGATGCTCCATGGAGCAATTTGAAGTAGGGAACCTGGCGTCGGAGAAGCCAATTTAAGTTGATAATAGGAATAAACTCACATTACTGTGTACTTTTCGGTTTGCATTAGTTACAGTTAGGGCAACGGCCTTGCCGCAGTGGCTACACCGGTTCCCGTGAGATCACCGAAGTTAAGCGCTGTCGGGCGTGGCCGGCGCTTGGATGGGTCACCATCCTGCCGCCATGTGCTGTTGCCATTTTTCGGGGTGCACTCAGCCTCGTGATGCCAATTGAGGAGCTACTCGACCGATTAGTGGCGGCTTCGGTCAAAGAATACCGTCCTAACGGTCGGGAGTGCGGTGTGCTGCCCACACGCCCCTCCTTATCCGCATCCTCCTCGGAAGATGACACGGCGGCCGGACGGTCCCGGAAGGGCCACTTGTGGCCTAAAGACGGAGCTTTTTTTTTTAGTTACAGTTAAGTGCAAATACCGTCACTGACACAATGAACGTACCGTTTGTACTGTACCTTAGAATATTTGCTGAAACTGATGGCCATCCACCTCAATGATTGCAAGATTCTAACACACCATGACAAATCACATCACAGGCAGCTACAATTCTGGCAATTCCTTGTTTCTTTGTAGGAAATAAAGAATGTATTCGTAAATAAACAGCGCAGTGCGTATAAACCTGCAAGCAGGTTTGTTGTAAATATGCTGAAAATAGTAATGTTACACAAAGCGGTAGACAAGTTTACTTCCATATTTCCTTAAGCTGGCTTCTCCAACCCCAGTTTCCCTACCTCAAATTATTCAGTGGGTGATTCTCTATGTCCTGTTACATTTTTACGTGCTCCTACGGAAACGTTCTGTATACATTTACATATAAATGTATATACATATAAACGTATCATTTTGAGACAATGTTCCCTGTGCTGGAAACGAACGAGTCGAAAGTTGTAAGTGAAAGCCGTTTGATACCTTTGACAGTGGAATACATGTACTGGTATTGTTGTTGCTAAATTTGTTGGGTAGGTAACTTTCAGAAGTGGTAACACGGACCAAAATAAGGAAAAATTGTCCAGTAAACATGGGCTCTAAGATGCATACCTTAAGAGCTATGATCACTTTTTCAATCGACGAGATGCGTTTCGCAGCAGCGAAAATGAACAAGTGTTCATAGTTTCTCAGGTGTGCGTTTTAGAGCCCATGTTTACTGGGCAAGTTTTCCTTATTTCGGTCCATTCTAGCACCTCTGAAAGTTGCCTGCCCTACAATCTTAGCAACAACAAGTCCGAAACATGTATCTCGCTGCAAGTGGTATCAGAACAGTTTTCGCTTATAACTTCCTATTTGTTCGTTTCTGGTGCTGCGACCCATACCTCAAATTGATACATTTATCCTTCTCCGTCGCCCTGGAAACTCTGTAACAACATCACGAAACCACCCCGCATATACACACATTTACAGGAGCCGGCGCCTGTAACTTCGACGGTCTGTAGCGTCGCTGGATGACTATTCTGGACATGAATTCCCATTCAAAAATATTGTGTACTCGCTCCCCTCTACAAGTTCTGGAAATTTGTAATGGGAGTTTCCGAACACCCTGTATACACTGCCGGAAAAGGTAGTACTCCTGGAAAGGCGACGTCGATTTTGATCTGATGATGGCACGTGCCACTTGGGGCATAGTAGATGCACTTATTATGATTTCAACGTTGTCCGCCAGCAGATAGCGTAGTGTTATAGCTACCAGAGCTCCATCTGTGTTTACCTTTTAACAGGGAATGCTCACCGCCAGAAGACACTCTGTGGTGCAGACGTGTGAAGCAATCAGGCAACAAAGCCACGGAGACGCACTCGTGCTTCCTACAGCCAACTGAGCGAGTTTGAAAACAGTCAAATTGTGGCCTTCAGGGTGGCGGGATGGTCCTCTCGGAGAACCCCAACACAAGTGGGACGTGCTGCGTCAGTTGTGCAACTATGCTGGCATTAGTGGCCACATGGACATTCTCACACTCATAGACCAGGTTCTGGACGTCTACGCAACACAGACGCCCGCCAGGACCGTCGTATTGTACGGACAGTAGTAGCTGATCGTACAGCTACCACAGATAAGATTGCTTGTGATCCCAGATTTGTCAAGTGTCAACACGCACTGTTGCGATCGGAGTGTTACCTGTAGGACTAGAGGCACGCACACCTCTAGCCTGTCTTTCACTCATACTACAGCATCGATGTGCCCTGTCAGACGGTCAATTGGAAGATGGACTAGCGCGCCATGATCTTCAGCAGTGAAAGCAGAATCTGCCTGCACGCAACGTGATGGTCGTTTCCCCGTACGGTGGTGGTGGTTAGTGTTGAACGTCCCGTCGACAACGAGGTCATTAGAGACTGAGCGCAAGCTCGGGTTAGGGAAGGATTGGGAAGGAAATCGGCCGTGCCCTTTCAAAGGAACCATTCCGGCATTTGCCTGAAACGATTTGGGGAAATCACGGAAAACCTAAATCAGGATGGCCGTAGACGGGATTGAACCGTCGTCCTCCCGAATGCGAGTCCAGTGTGCTAACCACTGCGCCACCTCGCTCGGTTTTCCCCGTACGACGTAGACCTGGTGACCGCTGTCTCGTACAGTGTATTCGTACAAGAGACATTGTCCCCATCCTAGGCCTTATGATTTGGGGTGCGATAAGTTACCACTCTCTTCCACATTTGGTGTTTCTGGAGAGGACGCTAACCAGCGCTCAGTACGTTCAGAATTTTCTTAGGCCCATTCTTCAGCCATTATTGCACCAAGAGGGTGATGTGTTGTTCCAATACGATAATGCGCGCCAACAAACTACCCGTGAAGTTCTGCGTGCTCTGCAAGACATGCAGCAAATTCCCTGGCCAGCACGATCTACGGACTTGTCTCCAATCGAGTACGTGTGGGATATTATGGGACGAGAAGTGACTCGCATAGCTCGTCAACTAAGAATTCTTACAGTATTACGTGAATCGATCGAGGAGACGTACCGAGTGAGGTGGCGCAGTGTTAGCACAGTGGACTCGTGTTTGGGAAGATGACGTTTCAAACCCGCGTCCGGCCATTTAGGTTTTCTGTGATTTCCCTAAATCGCATCAGGAAACTGCCGGGATAGTTCCTTTGACAAGGCACGGCTGCCTTCCTTTCCCATCGTTCCCTAATCCGATGGGTCCGACGACCTCACTGTTTGGTCCTCTCCCACAACTCACCAACTCGAGGCGGCGTGACGTAACGTATCCCAGCACGCCTGGTTAGCCGTGCGGTCTAACGCACGGCTTTCTCGGCGGGAAGGAGCGCCTGGTCCCCGGCACGAATCCGCCCGGCGGACTTGTGGGGTTGGGTTGTTTGGGGAAGGAGACCAGACAGCGAGATCATCGATCTCATCGGATTAGGGAAGGATAGGGAAGGATGTCGGCCGTGCCCTTTCAAAGGCACCATCCCGGCATTTGCCTGGAGCGATTTAGGGAAATCACGGAAAACCTAAATCAGTATGGCCGGACGCGGGATTGAACCGTCGTCCTCCCGATTGCGAGTCCAATGTGCTGACCACTGCGCCACCTCGCTCGGTCGCGGACTTGAGGTCCGGTGAGCCGGCCAGTCCATGGATGGTTTTTAGGCGGTTTTCCACCTGCCACCGCGAAAGCGAGCTGGTTTCCCTTATTCCGCCTTAGCTACATATTGTCAGCGATTGCTGCACAAACAAGTTCTCCACGTAGTACGCGTACACCACCATTACTCTACCACGCAAACATAGGGGTTACACTCGTCTGGTGTGAGGCGTCCTCTAGGGGGGTCCACCGGGGGCCGAACCGCACAATAACCCTGGGTTCGGTGTGGGGCGCCGGAGGGGTGAAGTGGACTGCGGTAGTCGTCGTGGGGTTGTGGACCACTGCGGCTGCGGCGGGGATGGAGCCTCTCCTTCGTTTCTAGGCCCCCGGTTAACATACAATACAATACAACGTATGCCAGGGCAGTATGCACCTCCGTCCGTGGAGGCTACACCACGTACTAATATGGGTGTTTCAGTATGGGTCGATACATTCGATACAGGTACCGCTTGTGCTATTGATCTGTAAATGCAATTATTTCTTGTACTCCATATACACTGTTGCAACAATGTATCTTTAGTGAAATGGAAACCTCTAAAAGGATCTACTACTATTTTCCCGGTAGCGTATTTTGAGTTTACTGGGCATGGCTCGTTAAAATAACACTAGGGACCGACACTAAGCGTACATCGATCGCTAGTAATTCGTTTTTATTTATATCTATCCTGCAGTGTTTGACACTGTGTTAAATCGGCACTCCTTAAGCTTGCAATCACGGCATTGGCACCAATCAACAACGCGCATTTACATGTGAAAAGAGACAGATTTCACAGTCCCTACCATCCCTAATTTTTTGATTACTTTTAGCTATATTTCACCCGCAATAATGTGTGGTCTAAAACGTAAATAACAGTTAACTACCAGCTGTTAACGCTTTTCACTACAAAATTTGTAAATCAAGTGCACATGCTTGACGAATCATGAAAAAGTAAATGGTATATTAAGATTTTACGTTCTGCTGAGACCGCAGCATAGTATACGTCGGTATAAGACATAATGAAAATGAATTCTCCAAAACTAACTACAATAAAGTAATGTATTTTTTAAGTATTTTACACGACTAGCCCGTTTCTTCTTATTGTCATTATTAAGTAACCTGCGGAAATAACATTGGTATGATTATCTATACATATATTGTATCTGTTTTATGTTTTCAATTGCATTGGTACCTACGTCTAGTTGCAAGTGACTACCATATTGCACGTATAGTAAATTTTTTATGTCATATCTTTGTAAGTATCTTACTTTCTGTAGTTACGAAATGCAAAAATACGTTTCTGTCAGATATTGTGAAAGTTCAACTTTGAGAGTTCTTTACTACGATGCTTTATGTTTACAAAGTCTAAACAGCGTACCAGTGCTGATGTTACATTTCGTTGTTATTCTTTTTCTTTAAATTTTATCTGTGGTCCTTGTAAGTTTTGTTTACCATATGAATATTTCTTTTCGTATTCTGTTACGTCAATAAAGTATCCATTTAGAATTTCGTGTGGATATTTCCTTCTATGAATATAAATTTCCAGATATTCGAGAATGTTCATAGTAAGGCCTTTCGGCATTTTGTGTAATATTTCTAGCGCAGTTTCAAATTTCGTCCGTTATGGCCAACATAGAAATTGTTGCAATCGTCACAGGTGATTTTGTATATTCCAGAAGTGGTATATTCTGAGATTTTGGTTCTGTTTTAACGTAATTTATGAGACTGTTATTCGTATGGGTGTGGATTGAAGTCGTGCGTTTATCTTACGTGATATTCGTCCTAAGTAAATTATAGGTATGTGGGTTGTTCTAAGTATGTTAAGGTTTCACTGGTAAGATGTATGTCATTATGTATCGTCATGTATTTCGGTTTTGTGCGTTTTTCATATAATTTTGTCACTATATCTTGATAAAAATCATTTCTTTAGGCTATATAACAAAGTGTTTTCAGTTCTTTTTGTATAGCTGATTGTTCTGATGGTAAACTAATTATTCTATTAATCATGGAGTGGAAGAAGGCATGCTTTTGTGTTTTAGGATGGCAAGAGTTGGCGTTTATTATTTCATTTGTGGTGTTAGGTTTCCTGTATATGTGAAATGTGTGGCAGTTGTTGTCTTTATTCATTTTCAGGTCAAGATAGTTTATTGAATTGTTTATTTTCAATTCCATAGTGAATTTGATCTTGGGATAGAGATTGTTCAGTGCCTGATGGATATTATTGATGTCTGTATTGTTTCCATCAATCAGCATTAACGTGTCATCTACATACATATAATAGTAGATGATCGTTTAAAGTATTGGCCACAGTGAATTTAAATTGGTTTATTAGGAAGCCAAGAGGCTAAACTACAATCTCTACAAAAACCAGATTTTTTAACAGTATACTTTCTTCAGAATCGATAGAGAAACGTTACGGAACTAAAAAAAAAGTTAATGCGAAACGAAAAGTAGACTTTTTTCGCAAGGAATGTATAGCTTTTGAGGAAAAAATAAGATCATAAAACGATGTGGCGTAGCCAAGAGTATTTACAACATGAAAATCGGAGAAGTGGGTTTTCCCAACTTTGCCTGTCCTGGGCTGGCGCACAGTGTGAACACTCAGGACGGCGGCTTGTGCGGGCTAGGCGTGGTCGATACAGAACATCCCATTCTGGCCCGTTCCGGCGAGCACTGTGAACGCCAGACAGCTACAAAGCAGCAAGCATGTAGGGCCCACCATCCGCCCCGATGACCGCGGCTGCGCGTCGTGGACAACCATCGTGATCCATGACCGATCAACCATCGGGGCAAGATACAAAGTGCTCATACCTCGACGTATATCGTTCCAGATGTGCTTATTAAGGTTGTCAGATGACTGACTGAGCAATACAAACATTCTGAAGTCCACAAATTATTCATCAAACCATTCACGTACTGTTTGGGAGAGATGAAATAGTTCATTGTTTTTCCGAAAGTACCGGTCACCCAGTGGAAAGAAGGAAGGGAAATTTGAGCTTAGCGTCCCGTCGATGACGGGGTCATTACAGACGGAGAACAAGTTCGGTTTGGGAACGGATGGGGAAGGAAGTCGGCCGTGCCCTTTCAGTGGAATCATCCCAGCATGTTTCCTAAGTATTTTAATGAAATCATACAAAACCCAAAATTGGGTGGCCGGGCGGGGATTTTAAGTGTTATCGTTCTAAATATGTGTCCTGTGTCTTACAACGGCGCCAATTCGCTTGGTGCCCGCAGAATGCTGAACGAAAGGAAGCTGAGACACTTATTAAGAAGACTGTGTCCTGCAACAACTCCGATAGCTATTCCAATGACGGACTTCGCCAGATTACACCACCTGCGGGTCTACAGTCCGCATGCTCGTAGCGAGAGCTGTGCTCTATGCAGAAGCGGTCACAGCAGTCGGTCACACAGTGTGGTGCAGCCAGTGTTTACACGTTAAGTGCCGTTCGTATAATATCGCGTAGTGTCAATTACGCAGCCTCCTTACGCGAAAAATGATAATTTTTACACTTTCCTTAGTGTGTGAAATAGTATAAACAACAATGGGAACCAACCTCCGGAAGAAGACTTGAAACTTGAATTCACCAACGACAACGAGCGCCCATCAGCTCTCGGGTAACTACCTACCTGAAACCACCAAGACATCAAGTAGACAGCTTAACACCAGCGAGTCGATCTGGTATTTCAAATTTTGCTCTAACATACTGTACGAGCGAGTAATCCATGAGTGTACTAGTACCTTTGAGTTAACATTAGCAACAGGTTCTGTCTCTAAGGTTACCGATAGCCAGTCGAAGGACACTGACAAGTGTACGTGTCTTCAACATTCCCATGGAAGTTCCCAACGGAATAAATAACTCAAATTTCAGACTTATGGAAAAGTTTATGCAGTTCGGAACGAGGTCTGGGTAGATTTTTATTCTCTCCTTGATCCTAATGGGCCGGCCGCAGTGGCTTAGCGGTTCTAGGCGCTATAGTCTGGAATCGCGCGGCCGCTACGGTCGCAGCTCCGAATCCTGCCTCGGGCATGGATGTGCGTGATGTCCTTAGGTTAGTTAGGTTTTAGTAGTTCTAAGTTCTAGGGGACTGGTGACCTCAGAATTTAAGTCCCATAGTGCTCAGAGCCATTTGAACCATTTTTTGATCCTATTGGAATAAGATGTATCAACCTGGGATTTAAAAAAACCGTTTTCGTCCGTAATGGGTATTGGAGCCTACCAAGCATACATTACATACATCTGGTACCTACTACCATACATCATATGTAATGAGACAGGACTGTCCCAGAAGAAACTTCTGTCTTGAGCTGATCTTAACTAAACGTAAATCTCTATTTTCTCACCTCGTAACTATAATAAGTGGAGAAACGGTAGTAAATGGTGTCATATCACCTGGAATTAATTCAGCTGCTGTTAATGGTACCATAATCAATATGCCTGAACACAATGGTGATGTTCCAGATGTTTTAAAGAAACATACATTTCCGTCTTTCGGCGTACGTGGAAAGTATCAGAATGTTTAGGAAACGGGATTACTGATCCATTTCCTAACAGTCAAGCCCAGGCCGCTAGTAAAGTTGATAGTACACAACCCGACCGTCTAAGAGGTATTGCAATCTCTGTGAGGCAGTTATGGCAAACAAATCAGATATGTCAGCTTTGTAGATTGTTCAGGGTCATGCCATTGGCGGTGTCCGGAACCGATGGTAAATCGAGCGGAAGAGTCTGCGGATTCACCATCTGAAACAATAAATGAACACAACCTAGCCTACTCATACAGAAAAGCCGTGTCACGTCACGTCTAACAGGAAAATTTCTACGAGCAGTAACGAAGAGGGCCAAGACGATTTAAATAAATAGTCCTGAACGACTTCCACTGGTAACCTAGGGGAAAGCGAGAGTATAGATATACCAGTGTCTGACTCGTTAACGATTTCCCACACCGAACACTAACTGTCTGCGGACAGTTGTAAGGGAGGAAAGAAAGTACAGAAGCTGCTGCTTATATGGTCAAGAAGGCCAAGTGGAAATACAGGGAAAGAGAAGCGAAGCCTATTCTGAATCCACAATGCAATTATAGAAACCGGGTATGGATCCTTTAGTGTGTACGGTAGCGAAGAACGGAACTATGTTTTAGATAGCATGTAACCGGAAACAGTCCAGGAACCATCAGTTGGTGTCCTGACTGTGTGCGGCAATGATGAACAAACTATGTTTTATATTGCAATTCACCAGAAACAAATTGTGTGTAAATAGTGGAATATTATACAGTGGCGATTAGTGAATGAAGGAGCGCAGCTGTTTAGGCACTGACCTCATATTCGGGAAGATATTTCTAAGCCAAATGCCGGGATTGTTCCTTAATTAAAGCTATGGCCCACCACCTAGCCTATCTTCATAGGATGTCCTAAAAAAGCACGTGATGTATGCAGTGTTTTATATATATTTAGACCTATTGAGTTGCTTCATATAACTTGACAAATCCTATCTCATTGTGAGATAATCCTAGGATGAATAAAGATAAATAAATAAACGAATGAACTACCACAAAAGGCAGTAATGACCTACACTACTCACATTAATGTGACCACCTGTCAAAAACCTGAATAACCACCTTTTGCAAGGCAGATAGTAGCGAGACGTGTAGGAAGAGTCAGTGAAGTTCTGAAAGGTACGGACAGGCATATGGAGCCATGCCGACTCCATTCCCGTGACCAGCTGCATCGGGTTTCTCGGTTGAGGGTCCATGGCGTGAAAAGCCCGATCGAGCTGGTACTACACATACTCGACAGGGTTTAAATCCGGAGAATCTGGTGACTATGGCAGTATGGCAAACTCTTCCTTGGGCCCTTCGAAACACGTACATGTACTGCGAGCTGTGTGACACGTTGCATTGTCCCGATTGTAGATTCTGTCGTGCTGAGGACAAACAAACTACATGTAGTGGTAGATATGGTTCCCAAGCATAGTTTCATACTTGAGTTGATCCATTGTGTCTTTCAGAACGACGAGATCACCCAGGGAATGCCACAAACACATTCCCCAGACCACAACGGCGCCCCCTCCGGCCTGAACCCTTCCGCCGGTTGTTGCAAGGTTGCCTTCAAGGCAAGGTTGCCTTCAGACGCTTCACGCCGTACACGCCAAAGGCGATCTGTCATCTAAAGAGGCTACCTTTCATCACTCACTGGACGTCCAGTTGCAGTACTGGTGTGTGTTGTGTGTATTCCAGCCTTTGTCGCCGATGAATAGTAGTTAGTAAGGGTACATGAACCAGATGTGCCGACCACTGTGGCAGAGCGGTTCTAGACCCTTCAGTCCGGAACCGCGCTGCTGCTTCGGTCGCAGGTTCGAATCCTGCCTCGGACATGGATATGTGTGATGTCCTTAGGTTAGTAACGCTTAAGTATTAAGTAGTTCTAAGGAACTGATGACCTCAGACGTTAAGTCTCGTAGTTCTTAGAACCATTTGAACCATTTTTTGAACGAGACGCCTGCTGCGGAGGCCCATCCGCAGTAACGTTCGCTGAACGGTAGTTGAGGAGACACTGCTGGTAGTCCCTTGGTTTACCAGGGCGGTTAGCTGCTCAACAGTTTCACGTCTATTCTGCTGTACACATCTCCGTAGCCGTCGTTCATCCCTGTCATCTATGGCCAATGGCGCACCACCGGCACCGACTTTGGATAGTACAATTTTACCATGCACGGAATTTAGCCATATCGGAAATGCTTCCACCCTAGGCCATTTTGGACATCAGATAAATCGCTCCGTTTCCGCATTATGGCAATGACTATATTGCTATCCGTTCTCCCAACCCCCTCCCAACCCCCCTCCACGCCTCCCTCCTTCCCTCGACAGCTTCATATATCCTCCACTGCTAGTGCTACCACCTGCCTTCTGTGAGAGGTTGCTGCACGGTGACATCAAACACAGGCGATCGTAACGTTAATGTGACTGGACCGGCGGGGCAGTATATCTCAGTTATAAAATTGTACTGCAAATATCAACAGAATTTCAACTAAGCTACAACTGTCTCCAACTGTTCTAATACGCAACCGAAATCGACAGAGGAAAAGTGCTACGGTTTTATTTTATTGATTTGCTTTTTTCGTCTTAGCTAGAAACAAGAGCTCCAGTTTCATTAGATGTAAAGTGATTGGATTTAGACAAAATATCATCATCCATATATCGTAAAAAAGTGTAAATTTCAGTTTTAGAACAAAGAGAGACATAAAGGACTTCAGAAGGAGACATTTGAAAGGGACTTTGCCATATTACTAGCTTTTTTTTTTTTTGTAATCCACAGAACGAAATTTTTTCCTTATCATTTAACTTACAATTGAGGATAAATTTCATTTAAATAAAAAATAAGAATCTGTCTCGTCAAACCAAACAGGTATGTCAGTTAATTTCTTTCGTTGTCCAGGAGAAGTATTATATTTGAACAAACAAGATACAAGGAACAGAGACGAGGTCGAGAAGTCAAGCAAGGTGGAACCAAGCAGAGTCACGTGACACAAACACGCGATCTTCACGGCCGCACAAGAAGGCCAGCGTAATGAGTCCCAGCAGATTTCTGTATCTGCGCTCTTAATGCTTCTCCGACGATGGCTACTGCTTCGACCAAGGACTTGCTACAGATTGCTGTGTTGGCTAGATGCCCGCTCGCTGTTCACAGAGTACTACGCCTGGATTGATTCTGTGCACTGTACGTGTACTTTGTGTGAACTATTCTTGTGCATAGTGTTACAAAGACAGTAGCTGCCTGTACTATGCGCTATTGACAGACAGTGGCAGACGTTTTAGGGGCTCGAGTACATACTACGGAAGCACGCCCATCACGAGACGATAATCTCTACCTGAATCAAGGTGCCCTGTTCGCAAGCGGGATTCATCACAGCTTTTTGGCGAATTCCAACGTGTACCGCGACTCATAAGTCAAGTCGACTTTTTCCCTGTTTAAAGCTTTTAATGGAGGCGTTCTTGCGTCCACACAAATTGCTGTAATCTATAACTTTCGGAGGGCGTTGATACACTAGTAGAACCGTGCCTTACGTACTCAATTGTGAGGAGCTGTTCAGGATCGAGTGGCTGCTCACCGGTTGTTACTCAGCTTTTAAATTGGCGAATGATTTGCTACACTGAGGCCTATCCATTTGTTATGATAACTTGCAATAATCGATTGTGATCCTACGTCATCAACGTGTTTGGTTTACGGTAGCTGGCTTAGGTGAAAACTGTTGTTCCTGATTCGAAGTACTAACGGTACGTCTTTGATAGTAAGGCTCATGAAAATCCCAGGACCTGCACGACCTTGGAGACGGAGTGTCCCATGCGTCGAGCAGCCACGATACGGCCGCGGTAAAATGCACTGAAACAGCTCGCGCTGCTCATGCCTCACTCGAATGTCATTTCGATGGCCAGTGCAAGGTATGGTGAAATTCTACTCGCGCGAAACGCGTTAAAATACCGTTCGCCGTGGCGTCAGGAGTGGTTTCCTCTCCAGCACAACTTCGATCTCTGATCCATTACAATGCGAGTGAAAGTGAGCACTGCAGTGCAAAATATCTCATTAACTGTATGTAAAGAACAGCTTATAACAGATCTAAATGTGTCTGCTAATGTAAGAGTCCACATTTCCATCCAGATGGGGCAGGTTGCTCTACCATAAACGTGGGAGTGAAGGCAGGCTCTGAGCACTATGGGACTTAACATCTATGGTCATCAGTCCCCTAGAACTACTTAAACCTAACTAACCTAAGGACATCACACAACACCCAGTCATCACGAGGCAGAGAAAATCCCTGACCCCGCCGGGAATCGAACCCGGGAGTGAAGGCACGGGTGATTTATTTTCAATATTGTTCGACGACAAAATCTTATGAAACCAGGGATAAACTGTGAAAAGTATGCGCAGTCAGAAAACGATGTAGTTATGCTGTGGAAACTAGGTGCAATTTCCATGGTCCAACACTACGAGGCATATTCGGAACGTAAAGTCCGATTAGGTGCGAAATGGACTCCGCTGTGAAAATCCGATAGTACTTTGCATAAATGTGTTGGGCAGAGTCTTTAGTGTGCCTGTCGATCCCTTCGCGTCGCTCTTATCAGTTCAGAGCGCAAAGTGATCACGTATAAATGCCTAAAACAACAGCGCCTCCCGCCAAGTATTGGATATGGTGACAGATTTCGCCTGAACCTATGCAGTCCACGTAACATAAATGCCGTGCGTTTCTTTCTTTATGAAAAATTTTAGACGCATTCTGCGGGGGCAATGAAGACGCTCCTGCAGCGTTTCCGATGGGAAGTGTTTGATCATCCACAGTGCAGCCCTTAATTGGCTCCCTCCGTTGTTCATCTCTGCTCACATGAACCGCTGGCTGCGAAGACAACGTTTTGGCACAAACAACGAAAGGCAGACCAACGTAGACAGTTGGTGGAAAGCACAGGCGGCTGCTTTCTGTGACGAGAGTGTTGGAAAGTTTGTACAACACCACGATAAATATCTAAGTCGAAGCGGCGACTACTTAGAGACGTATCTGGAAGGCGTTGCTAACTGTTGCGAGTAAAAATGTTTTGATTTCCACTGTGGTTTTCATTTCGCGACCAAGCAGACCTCACTTTGCGAACAGCTCTCGTATAAGACAATAATTTCCGTTTGTTTTGATACTTCCAGTCTGTGGGGAAAAATTGAGGTGGTCGTCCATGTATCAGAAGTCACTCTGTAACAGATATTAATACGACGTGGTGAGTGCATGTCAGAGAAAGAAATCGGCTTTGTTTTCTCACGTTATTTACAGAAGATTTTTTCCAGATACACAGGATGAACCCGAATTCCACCGACAAACTTTCGGAGTTGTTCAGCGATATTCTTAGAGTATTTTGGTATTAGGGACCCGTAGTCTACATCTACATCTGCATGGTTACTTTGCAATTCACACTTAAGTGCCTGGCAGAGGGATCATCGAACCATTTTCATACTACTTCTCTACCATTCCACTCTCGAATGGCGTGTGGGAAAAAGGAACAACTAAATCTTTCCGTTCGACCTCTGATTTCTCTTATTTTATTATGATGATTATTTCTCCCTACGTAGGTGGGTGTCAAGAAAATATTTTCGCATTCGGAAGAGAAAGGTGGTGATTGAAATTTCGTAAATATCGGGTGATCAAAAATTCAGTATAAATTTGAAAACTTAATAAACCACAGAATAATGTAGCTAGAGAGGTAAAAATTGACACACATGCTTGGGATGACAAGGGATTTTATTAGAACAAAAAAAACAAAGTTCACGTAATGTCCGACAGATGGCGCTGGACAGCAAAACGTCAGTGGATGCGCATGATAATCGTGTATAAAAGGAGCTGTAATGAGAGAGAGAATTCCATCTCTGACGGTACTCCGCAAGGTTACCGCCCTTCGATTGTGCCATTCCAGCACTAATCGAAGTGCTACGTTTTTCAGGTGCCAGCCAGCCAGCCAGCCAGCCAGCCGAGCAGAGCAGCAGCAGCAGCAGCAGGAGCCGCAGCGGTCCCGGTCCCAGCCAGCAGCAGCGGTCCAGCCGGCAGCAGCCCGCCAGTCCTCCTGCAGCAGCAGCAGCAGCAGTAGCAGCGGCGGTCCAGCCAGCCAGCCAGCCAGCAGCAGCAGCAGCAGCAGCAGCAGCAGCAGCCCCGGCCCCGTCCGCGGCAGCAGCAGCAGCAGCTGCGGCGTTCCTGCCACCCGCCGTCACCGTCGCCGTCGCCGTCGCCGTCGCCGTCAGCGCCAGCAGCGTGGGACTCGGGTCTTCGTCCGTCTTCATCTTCCTCCGTCTTCGTCTTCCTCCGTCTCCGTCTTTGTCTGTCCCCAGTTTTTGTCCTTTCTTTTTCGTCCTGTGCGTTTTTGTTTCTCCATGTCGTCATGTCCGCCCCCACCACCACTACCACCACAGCCATCGTTTATACTATCCCCTCCGCCGCCACCACCACCATAACATGGTGTGCCCAGTCACACCCCCCTCCTTCCATCCCGCCTCTTCTCACTCTCCCTTCGCCCTCGCTCTTTGTCGCCCCCTCTCCAGCTTCTTCCTCCCGCTCCTCTCCCTCTGATCCTTCCCCCCACTCCCACAACCTGTCACTGCCGCTCCAGCTAGGGTGGTGGCCCGTCGGGCCACTGCCCATGCCCAAATCTCCCCATCGCCTTCGCCGTCACCGCCACCGCCACCACCGTCACAGTCGCCGTCGCCTTCACCGTCACCATCTCCGGCGCCGACTGCTGCGTCCACGCCGGGACCTGCCCCATCCCGCCACCTCCCTATAGCTCCCGTCTCTCATATCACCACCCACCCTTCTGCCGCCGTTAAACGCCCTAGTGGCACCACCACGTCCTCCGCTCCCAAAAAGGCCCCACCTCGCCCTCCTCTCCTTCCCCCCCCCCCAGAATGCCATGGATGTCTCCCCGCCTGGCCCCGTTCCCTCCGCCTCCTCCTCCCCCCCACTTTATACAAATACCTCCTCTCCCGTCCTGATCCTTCCCTTCTTGAGGCCCAGAATCTCTCCCTCCTCCTTCGCCAACACATCCCTGGTGCCCCCATCTCTCTCCTCACTCCCCGACGGGATTCCGTTCTCATCTCCTCCCCCAGCCCAACCCTCCATACTGACATCCTCTCCCGCCTCCCCATCACCTGTTTTGGCCCCAATGCCTCCCTCACCCCTGCTCCTTCTCTGTCTCCTACCCACCAACCTCAACCCCCACATCGCCCGCCGACCCTCACCACTGTGATCACTCGGCTTAGCCCGACGATCACGGAGGAGGAGGTGTTGGCGGAGCTCAAGGCGCATCCCACGCTGGAGGTGTGGGCGGTCTGCCGCATTTTCAACTCGGCCAGTCCCACCCGCCTTATGCGGGTTTTCTCCGAGGATGCCCCCTCCATTGACCGTCTCCTGAAGGAGGGTGCCCTCCTCTTCAACCAGCGCTACAAGGTCGACCCCTCCCATTCCCCTCCTCAATCCCTGCACTGCCAGAGGTGTCTGCACTATAATGCACACCCAACAGCCGAGTGCTGCGAGGCCCCCACCTGCCCGCATCGTAGGCACGCGCACTTCCTCCGGCAGTGCCCTAACCTTCAATCCCCTCCCTCCTGCAATACCTGCAATCTCCCCCATCCCACCTACTCCCAAAAGTGTAAAGCCCGGCCCCCTCCGACCACTCCTGAACTCACTGCCCCTGTCCGTCCTCTGGACGCCCCCACCACTCCCGGCAATTCCCTTCGCCCACCCCCTACCGCTGAGG
Source organism: Schistocerca nitens (assembly GCF_023898315.1). NCBI lineage: Eukaryota > Metazoa > Arthropoda > Insecta > Orthoptera > Acrididae > Schistocerca > Schistocerca nitens. The sequence continues at coordinate 870,392,496 of NC_064616.1, forward strand.
ACATCATCAGATTCCTCACCATCGTCCTTCAGAATGTTCATCCTTTTCAGCACCCCCACACTCTCCAACAGATATCCCTCGCCACCCGTTCCATTTTCCAACTCAAAATGTACACCACCTACTCCAACAACCAGGCCCATTTCACCTTCTCCCGTCTCGACACCCTTGTCTAAATCCCTGACATGGCACGACATCACCGTATCCTTTTCAACAATATCCGCTCCCTTCCCGCCAACAAGAACCTCTTCCTGTACACCCTTGCCACCCACCACGTGGATGCCTTCCTCCTCAATGAAACCTTCCTCCAACCCCACCACACCGTCCACACTTCACCCTATCTCCTCCACTGCTCCGATAATCCCCTCCCAATTGCACGTGGCGGAGTTGCCATTGGCCACCACCGCCAGATCCCGTTCGGCTCCAACCTCTCCTTCCCGACCCCACCGAACACCTGATCCTTAGTCTCTTCTTCCCCGGCCTTACCATTACCTGCGCCACCATCTATGTCCGCCCTAACGCCCCTATTCCTTTCGACTTCCTCTCTCACATTGACCGTACATTCTCCTCCTACGTGATCGCCGCCGACCTCAACATCCATAGTCGTTCCGCCGCCCAGTTACGGCGGTGGCATTGGTTCCTCTCCTCCCTTCAAGGCGACCTCATCCCCATCCCCCAGCACACCCGTCCCGAATCCAACTACACTCCCGATGTTATCCTTTCCTCCCCCAACCTCCTTGGCCACATAACGGTGGATGTCCTGGAGCTTATTGGTAGCGACCATCTCCCTGTCCTCCTCACTTTTTCCGACGGTCGTCGCCCCCGCCCCCACCCTCGCAATGACCCTCCCCCTAAGTACGTCCATGACTATTCCCGTGCCAACTGGAATGCCTACCGGGATACCCTTTCCACCCAGGTCGATAGCCACCCCTTCACCTACCACCACCCTGACGATGTAACCCATGTCGCCTCCTTTCTCCAGCAGGCCTTGTCTGAGGCCGTGGAGGCCCACGTCCCTACTGTCGCCATCCACCCCGACCGTCCTACCTTACCCCCACAGGCCGTCCTCCTCCTCCGTGGATCACGCCGTCTCTACCGTGCCTTCCTCCACACGCGTGACCCGGACACACTACGACGCCACCGGCAACTCCAGCGACACATTCGTAATTTGCTCGTGGCTAAGAAATGCCGGGACTGGCGACAGACATGCACCCATTTAAATGCTACCCTACCTATCAACTCATCCAAGTTCTGGTCAGCCTTCCGTCGCCTTACCGGAACTAAACCCTCCCCCTACTATCCTCTTCTCCATGATGATCTCCCCTTCTCTGACTCCCTTAGTAAGGCCAATCACTTTGCCTCCTACCTCTCCGATGTGTTTTCCATCCCCGATGATTCCCAGTTCGATTACTCCCTCTTCCCGGATGTCCGCGATCGAACTGACACCTCTGTCCCTCCCCTCTCACCTGGTTTCCAGTACTTGGACAACATTGCACACACGGAACTCAATGCCCCTATCACTACACAGGATCTCATTGCTACATTCCGCACAAAACGCAACACCGCTCCTGGTCACGATCGTGTCACCTACCGTCACCTTCGTGAAGCTCATGTCGCTCCACTCTGGCCAGGCTCTACAATGTAGTCCTGTCCACCGATTACTACCCCGACCTGTGGAAAACCTCCCGTATCCTGATGTTCCTTAAACCTGGCAAACCGCCGTCCACTGTCTCCTCCTACCGTCCCATCAGCCTTACCTCAGTCTTCAGCAAGGTCCTGGAGTCTATCCTCACTCGACGCATCCACCAGCATCTTCGCCAGCACTGCCTCCTTCCCGTTACCCAGTGTGGCTTTCGGCCGTCCTTCTCTTCCGACGACCTTCTCCTTCACCTCACTCATCTCCTTTCTGAACAGCTTAATTCCCGTCGCTCCGCAATCTTCCTCTCCCTGGACCTCGAATGTGCTTATGACCGCGTATGGCATTCCGCTCTCCTCTTCAAGCTCCAAACCTTCGCCCTTCCTATTAACTACATCCGTCTGATCGGTTCCTTTCTCTCCCACCGTCCTTCCTACGTCACCATCCATAACACGGATTCCTACACCTTTTTCCCCTCCGCCGGTGTGCCCCAAGGCTCCGTCCTCTCCCCCCTTCTGTACCTTTTGTACACGGCGGACATGCCGCCGCCGTCACCCCCCGTCCACCTCCTCCAGTTTGCCGATGACACCGCCTTCCTTGCCCTTGCCCCCACCCTGCAGCGCTCCCAACACCTTCTCCAATCCCATCTTGACCGGTTCACCGCTTGGTGCAACCGGTGGTTGCTCAATGTCAATCCCTCCAAAACCCAGGCGAACATTGTAGGCAAAACCACCCCTTCCTCCCGCCTCCTTGATTTCTATCTCACCATCTATGGCCGTCCTATCGCCCTCACTCCCACCCTTAAGTACCTTGGCATCACCCTCGACCGTCGCCTCTCCTGGACTCCCCACCTCCGGACAATCCAAGCCAAGGCACGCTCCTGCCTCAGTCTCCTCAAGCTCCTCTCCGGCTGTACGTGGGGTCTGGACCCCTCCACCATCCTTCACACCTATAAATCCCTCATCCGCCCTATCCTTTGTTATGCCCATCCGGCTTGGATCTCCGCCCCCACCCCCCCTACCTTTTATAAATCCCTCCAAATCCTTGAACGCCATGCTCTCCGCCTCGCCTATCGCATCCGTCTCCCCTCCCCCACGCGGATACTGTACGATCTCATCCCCTTCCCCCACCTCCTCCTTTTCCTTGTAAGGATACGGATCCTATACACCTCCCGTAAACTCGATCCTCCTCACCCGCTAGTCTCCCCGATCCTCTCCCATCCCCGCCCGCTGCCGCGCCTATATTCCCACGTCCCACCTGGTCTCCATCTCTCCACCCTCCTTACCCTCTCCCAAGGTGGCTTCCGTCAGCTCTCTTTCCCTGATGATGCCCTCCTTCCCTCCATCTACCCCTCCTACCAACTTTGATCCTCCCACCCTCCTCCTGTGTTTGCTCCTCTGGGCACCCTCCCTCCCTTCTCTCCCTCTTCCCTCCCTCCTCCTCTTCTCCCCACTCCTCCCCGGGCTTCCCCTCCCCTGTCCCTCTCCTCCTCCCCCCATCTCCTCAGCCATTGGCATCCTTGTTCTCCCCTCTCCCCCACTTCGCCCTTATTCCCCTCTTGGCAGGTCCCCGGACTCGCACACGCTAAGTGGACATTCGCGCGCCGGAGATCATCGCCATCAGTGTCTCGTGTGTGCCGTCGTGTTTAGTGTTTAGTGTTCAGCGTTCACCGTCACACTCCATCGTTCACCAGTGCCATCGTCATCTTCAGTGTTTTTGCTTCGTGTCAACAGTTTGTCGTGTGGATTGTCATCGAGTGTGAACGGCTTCATGTTTTTTTTTATGTTCATGTGTCTACTGTTTTTCCCGCCGTTTTTCCAAGTCATGTATCTTCTTTGTTTATATCATTGTGCTATCTTTGGCTGAAGAGCGGCGTATTGTCCTGCTGCCAGCCTACCTGTTTTCCAGGTTTTAAAATCACAATAAAGAAAAAAAAAATGAGAGAGAGAATCTGATGCGCCAGCAGTCGCAGCATGTTGACGTTACCTGAAAAGGCGCTTTTAGTGAAGCTGTATTATCAGAATCGGGAATGTGCTAGTTCAGCGTTACGATCGTATCGCCATAGGAAGGGGATTCGTACGGGTAAAGGTCTGTTGACAAATGCAGCTGTGGCGAAAATGATTTCGAAGTTCGAAGCCACGGATTGTTTAGTCGACAGACCCCGTAGTGGCCGACCGAGCACAAGGCGTAATGCTGCTGAGACAGTTCAGGAGGAAATGGAGACTGTAGCACGTTCGTCTATGCGCGGGGAAATCAGCGCTCGTGCAATCGCACGTCGCACGGGCTTTCCATACACTACTGTTTGGTTGGCACTTAGGCGTACCCTCCGGTGCTATCCGTACAAAATCCATCGGCATGATGAACTGTTACCTGGTGATTTAGTGAAGCGGAGGGCATTTGCGGTGTGGTCGTTTCAAACGATGGCGGAAGATGACGATTGGTTGAGTAACGTGTTGTGGACCGACGAAGCTCATTTCACGCTCCGAGGGTCTGTCAACACCCACAGCTGCAGAATTTGGGCTACCGAAAATCCTAGAACTGTCGTGGAAACTCCATTGCACGACGAGGAAGTCACGGTATGGGTTGGATTTACCACATCTACCGTTGTCGGGCCTTTTTTCTTCGTGGTAATGCGTGATTCTGGTTTTGTAACTGCTACCGTGACGGGTGAGAGGTACGCCGATATGTTACAGAATCGCATCATCCCCAGCCTGGCTGATAAACACCTGCTGGAACGTACGATGTTTATGCAGGATGGCGCTCCACCCAATATTGCTAGACGCGTGAATGACCTCTTGCGCGTGTCGTTTGGTGATGATCGTGTGCTCAGCCACCACTTTCGTCATGCTTGGCCTCCCAGGTCCCCAGACCTCAGTTCGTGCGATTATTGGCTTTGGGGTTACCTGAAGTCGCAAGTGTATCATGATCGACCGACATCTCTAGGGATCCTGAAAGACAACATCCGACGCCAATGGCTCAAATGGTTCAAATGGCTCTGAGCACTATGGGACTTAACATCTATGGTCATCAGTCCCCTAGAACTTAGAACTACTTAAACCTAAGGACAGCAAACAACATCCAGTCATGACGAGGCAGAGAAAATCCCTGACCCCGCCGGTAATCGAACCCGGGCGCGGGAAGCGAGAACGCTACCGCACGACCACGAACTGCGGACTGCGACGCCAATGCCTCACCATAACTCCGGACATGCTTTATAGTGCTGTTCACAACATTATTCTTCGACTACAGCTATTGTTGAGGAATGATGATGGACATATTGAGCATTTCCTGTAAAGAACATCATCTTTGCTTTGTCTTACTTTGTTATGCTAATTATTGCTATTCTGATCAAATGAAGCGCCAACTGTCGGACATTTTTTTGAACTTTTGTATTTTTTTGGTTGTAATAAAACCCCATGTCATTCCAAGCATGCGTGTCAATTTGTGCCTCTCTATCTACATTATTCCGTGATTTATTCAGTTTTCAAGTTTATGCTGACTTTTTGATTACCCGGTAGATCTCACCGCAAAGAAAACCACCTTTGTTTCAGTGACTGCCACCCCAACTCGCGTATCATGTCAGCGACGCTCTCATCCGTATTGCGCAATAACACGAAACGAGCTGCCTTCCTTTGCACTTTTGCGATGTCCTCCGTCAACCCTATATGGTAAGGATCCCACACGGCGCAGCAATATTCCAGCAGAGGACGGACAAGTGTAATGTAGGCTGTGTCTATAGTGGGTTTGTCGCATCTTCTAAGTGTTCTGCCAACAAAGCGTAGTCTTTGTTTCGCCTTCCCCACAATATCATCTATGTATTCTTTCCAATTTAAGTTGCTCGTAACTGTAATTCCTAGGTATGTTATCGAATTGACAGCCCTTAGATTTGTGCGATTTATCGCATAACCAAAATTTATCGGATTTCCTTTAGTACCCATGTGGATGACCTCGCACTTTTATTTTAGTGCCAACTGCCACTTTTCGCACCATACAGAAATTCTCTCTAGATCATTTTGTAACTGGAATTGATCGTCTGATGATTTTACTAGACGGTAAATTACAGCGTCATCCGCAAACAATCTAAGGAGACTGCTCAGATTATCACCTAGATCATTTATATAAATCAGGAACAGCAGAGGGCCTATGACGCTACCTTGCGGAACGCCAGATATCACTTCTGTTCTACTCGATGATTTACCGTCTATTACTACGAACTGTGACCTGTCTGAGAGGAAATCACGAATCCAGTCACACAACTGAGACGGAACTCCATATGAACACAGTTTGATTAATAGTCGCTTGTGAAGAATAGTATCAAAAGTCTTCCTGAAATCTAGGAAAATGGAATCGATCTGAGATCGCTTGCCGGCAGCACTCATTACTTCATGGGAATAAAGAGCTAGCTGTGTTGCCCAAGAACGATATTTTCTGAATTCGTGTTGGTTATGTATCAATAAGTCATTTTCGTCAAGGTGATTCTTAATGTTCGAGCACAGTATATGCTCCAAAATCCTACTACAAATTGAGCTCAGTGATATGGGTCTGTTATCCAATGGGTTACTACTATTTCCTTTCTTGAATATTAGTGTGACCTGTGCTACTTTCCAGTCTTTAGGAACAGACATTTCGTCAAGTGAGCGGTTGTATATGATTGCTAAATAAATGCCTAAATGTAGATACACTGCCTCGCAAAAAACTTGAAGCACTCAGAAGGGGAAGGGAAAACGAAATGAAACTTCACGGACTGAGATTGTATGTGATGTTATCTCAGAGAATACAAAAACGACACAAATCTACAAAGAACTTGGCAGTATGAGCCCACTTATCATAATGGAGTTACACCCCCTCTGTCCTGGATACATGCACTGATTCGTTTGCGAAGCCGTTGTATCCTCTCCAGAGCCTAGTTGGCTCAAAACTGTTGCAACAGGTCCCTGATACTGAGGATACTCTCACTGAGGTGGAGTTGATGTCGGCGTTGATTTCAGATGTATTATATTGGAGACCTCGCTGGTCAAGGGAGAACTTCACTATCGCGCAGATAGTTCATAGAGACACTTGCCATGTGTGGATGTGCATTGTCCTGTTGAAAAATGGCACATCGTTACTGTCGGGTGAGAGGTCACACATGCGGACCAATAGTGTCCGTGGCGTACCGCTGGCCCTCAGGGCACCTCATTACCAGCTGTTTACCTGTAGTCGTACCAGACGGCTCCTCAAGCCATACTGTGAGGAGTAAACCCACCACGTCTCTCCAAGTCATTGGAAGAACGCCGGCCGCGGTAGCCGAATGATTCTAGGCGCTTCAGTCTGGAACGGCGCGACCGCTACGGTCGCAGGTTCGAATCCTGTCTTGGGCATGGATGCGTGCGCTATCCTTAGGTTAGTTAGGTTTAAGTAGTTCTAAGTTCTAGGGGACTGATGACCTCAGATGCTAAGTCCCATAGTGCTCAGTCATTTGCCGGCCGAAGTGGTCGTGCGGTTAAAGGCGCTGCAGTCTGGAACCGCGAGACCGCAACGGTCGCAGGTTCGAATCCTGCCTCGGGCATGGATGTTTGTGATGTGCTTAGGTTAGTTAGGTTTAACTAGTTCTAAGTTCTAGGGGACTAATGACCTCAGCAGTTGAGTCCCATAGTGCTCAGAGCCACTTGAACTTGCTCAGTCATTTGAACCATTGGAAGAACGACGTCCCTCCCCAGGTTGCCGCCATCTTCGCCTACGTGGTCACTTTGTGTGGTGCAGAACCACGATTAATCGCTGAACGCAACGCCAGTCATCAGCAGTGCTTGCTTCCCATTCACGACACCACCCCAAACACAGCAGTTTGTCTTCTGGTGTTTAGGGCAGCCCTCGCATGGAGTGGTAGTCCTCTAGACTGGCTGCTGCTAGTCTCGGAAGAATTGAGCGAGATTACACAGATACTGCAAGGAGTCCATTACTTGTTCTCGGATGGCAGGAGCAGATGTGACGCGATTGTGGTGTGCTTGGCGCACAGTACCGCTGTTTTCCCTTGCAGTGATCAAGAGTGATCGACCACAACCTTGACGATGAGTATGCCTCGCATCAAATTACCATCTAGTCCGAGATAGAACAGCCGTCACATCTGAATGTCCTAAAAAACCTCGATATTGCACGATTAGACCATCTGGCCAAATGGAGAAACACAATCACTCTCCTTTCAAACTCTGCTAGGTGTTCATATCGCTGTTTCATACGAATACGTGGCATCTACGAATTCTTAACCGTTATTGTTCAACATCTGACTCTGTACACACTCGTTATACCAGGTGCGACAATAAAGTAATGAGACCGATTTCCTTTGCAAGATGTGGCAACCCTGCAGGCTTGTGTAGGCACAATGTCTGACATTGGTCTATAAGCTGCTGCTAGCCCCAGCGGCACATCCATGTTGCTGCTCAGTCGTGAGTTGTGCTGTAATAAGTTAACACGTGTTTGTGTGTCTCGTCACAGAAATGGAACCGCATAATATTGCGCAACAGTATGCCATTTCTTTTTGCGTTAAATTGGGTGAAAACATGACGACAACTGACGGTAAGCTTCAGAAGGCTTTTGAAGAAGAGGTTATGTCAAGAGATGAAGTTTTTCGTTGGCATAAAATGTTTAGTGAAGGCAGAACGAATGTTGAAGATGAAGACCGCAGTGGACGACCATCAGCCTCATGGACGGATGTCAACTTGGCCAGGGTGCGTGAATTCGTACGATCTGATGGAAGATTATCCGTGAAAATGATTGCAGAAGAACTGAACATCAATCGCGAAACGGTTCGTTTAATAGTAACTGAAGATCTTGGTATGAGAACATTGATGATAATTGGATTCTGCATCACGATAATACGTCATCCCATACTACTCTGTCAATACAGCAATTTTTAACCTCAAAACAAATTTCAGTACTACCACAGCCACCTTATTCACCAGATATCGCTCTGTGTGACTTTTTTCTATTTCCAAGAGTCAAAACGGAAATCAAGGACACCATTTTTAGACAACACGAGATGTCCAAAAAGCTGTGACGAGGGTCTTGTAGGACATTACAGAAGAGGATTTCCAAAAATGTTTGCATCAATGACAGAGGCGCTGGGAAAAGTGTGAGCAATCAGAAGGGAACTACTTTGAAGGAGACAAAAGTAAACTTCACTAAAACGGTAAGCAACATTTTTTTTTCACATCAGTCTCATTACTTTATTGTCGCACCACGTATACCCTACGAAACCTGGTAACACTAAACACTAACAACACTAACGCACACTGGTCGCTGACCTGTCACAGAGAATTGTAACACTAATCATTTACACATCTATCCATGGCCTGTGTGTGTGCGCTCACGTTTAGGAAGTTTCATTGACATCCAATCATGTCTTTCGGGTGGAACTTCTTTATTTTCAATTAGTGTATATCATCGTAATGTTTTCTGAGAAACATTCGAGAGTCTCAATGAGCGTTAACTCATTCTTTTAGCTTAGTCACTTAACTGACTGAAGGACTATTAATTTTTATGAAGAAATCGATTCAAATCAAAGAAGATGTTACAGGAGGCTTTGACGCAGTTGAACAGTGACATACACTGTCGGTCTCTCTCAGTGAATATGTCTAATTGTTGTCGTTTGCAATTAATACAGTAAATATTAGTTGTAAATTTTCCATAGATTTCCTAATTTATTTTCCAAACAATGCTTCAGTTTATAAGAGTGTACAAAAGCTCTTACAAACCATAAATCGGTGTAACGTTGTTTTTGCGCATATATGGACGAATTAGAGAAAATTAAGTGCCGGACATAATAGATCCGAATTGAGGTTTCGCTATGAACTGACATGTGACGTTCTGTTGCAAACTAGTTACTTAATTACTTGAAAGTGTGGATAGGTTTGTAATTGAGGCCGTAGTACGTCTAGTACAACGCTACGTCCTGCACAGACTCATATCAATATTCGCATTTGTTAACATTCGAGAGCAGCGCATCGTTGTGGTTGCGCCGGAAGTTGATTGATGCCATACATCGGAATAAACTACGGTACCTTCGCTTCATCATCTATGCAACTAGGGTAATAAATATTCACCAATGCGTGAGTGGTTGAATACTGAATAGATAAATAAAATGGCCAGTTTTCTTCAGCACAGGGATTGTGCAATGGACCATGGTATACTCTGCACACTCTCCTTACAAATCTTCATCTTCTCCGGAGTCTCGAAGGAAGAGATTATATCGGAAGATAAAAATGGTGGACCAGTATACATTTGTAACTTATTCGGAAAAGCTCAGTGATTGAAAGACGCTACACAGTTAATTATTGTGAACAGTTACAGCACTGACTATTTGTCAGCCACACCAGTTAAAAAAATTAACACTATTATCAGTAATAATGTTAATGTTTGAAGAAAGAATGATCTGCAACCATTTGAGAGCGAAACTTTTAGGAACAACAGGTAGCTACACAGAGAAATCACATGGAAACAGCATGTGCGGCGTGGCGCCTCTACATCGTCGCTATTGAGATGGGAAATCTGTGAACAGACGTGCAGTGTATATCACGCGCAAGACAAGTGGCGTCAGATGGCTAGAGTGTATGTAGTTTCTATACCGTGTGATAGAGGTCACTAGCTGACGGACACTGTTGTAGTTGCACTCAAAATACCGTGAATTTGATTTCCGGTTTTGTTTGTTTGATTTTCTAATTGTTTATTAGTAACTACCATTTTTATGTTTAATTATGAGAGTGAAAGAAGTTGCGAATGTGAATTACTGTTTTATGTAAAGTTCTTATACGATACTTGGAATTAACAGGTCATGTGAGCAGTGTTCGAGAATGTAGTATGTGTTCGTCATTTGTACCAGAGTTTTTTTTTATAAACTATTTCGTCAGTTTATGATACTGGACAAATGAGGTTACAATTTCTGAAAAGTAGTTTCGTTAAGAGGGAATTAATTTTATTGTTATGGGTTTCCCAAATTTATTTATGGTAATTTACTGTTTTGATTCAGAGAAGAATTTTTATTGGCTCTGTATATATGCGCGGGATTGAGCGGGCTTGATGCTACTTTCCGGTTGGCTGTGCTGTTTCTCCGCCAATCACAAATTAGCATATTCGCGCGTATTTTGGGAACTAGAAGCTTCTTTTGTGTAGAGCGAAGGGCTTGGATCTCATAGTGATCAGACGTATTGATATGTGCTCCGTTGAAAACGATTGATATTGTGATATTTCGGTACTAAAATGTTTGAGAAGAGCCGTAAAGTGTGGAGGGGAGTTCGATTTAAAGCACAGTTCCATTTAATTCAGAACTTTCAGTGACGTTTAAAGTAGGTAAATACCGCGTGGCGTCTTGCTTACTCAAGAATTTGAATAATTTGTTCGGCGAGACTGATACTAGCAACACTTGAGCGAGAAATTCTAAAAGAAACAATCCGTTTGTAAGCTTTCGGTGAAGGATTCCCACAAATTGGCTACGGTTATGAATGAGTTATACGTGTGAATTTCTCAGACTATGTACAGTTTATATTAACGACTGGTAGTGACTGGTGTATACAAGCTCATCGTAACAGAGTGAAATAATAGGCACACATATACTTTCATATAATTATTTCCTTCCACCGCCACAACAATTCTAGTGCAACTTGAGATTATGGTGTGTGCAGATGATTTTTCTGTAACTTTTTCCGGCTGAGAAATGCATGCCAGTATCTTCAAGGACGTGTACGTGTGTAAGAAGGAATTCACCACCAAGGGAGTGGATTTTGCAAATGATGCTGCAAATGACGCTATTCTGTATTTATTCACTTCCCTTTGTTTATCTTTGACAGAAATAGGTTTTCCACGTCCAACAATTTCACATGCTGTTGCTCAGTACAAAACGAAAACGAAAATCTGTGTCGCAATTAAATCTGTTATTCCGTAGTTATTTTGAAAAAAAATCTAAAAGAAAACATGTCGCTTAGTAAATACTGTAATTCATATAAATTTATAGCTTTTTAAAGCAACTAAATTTGAGATCCGAGTTTCTCCTGCGAATTTAATGTTCAGATACATTACAGGAATGCAGCCGGGTGACGTCGTCGACAGCCGCCTATGATTTGACTGACGCACACGCAGTTTTCCCTTTAAACGCCGGCCGCGGTGGTCTAGTGGTTCAGGCGCTCAGTCCGGAACCGCGGGACTGCTACGGCCGCAGGTTCGAATCCTGCCTCGGGCATGGATGTGTGTGATGTCCTTAGGTTAGTTAGGTTTAAGTAGTTCTAAGTTCTAGGGGACTGATGACCACAGATGTTAAGTCCCATAGTGCTCAGAGCCATTTGAACCCTTTAAAATGACTGGTGTGCACATGTCGAAATATCGCCGGCAACGACGACAACCGGCTGCGTTTCCGTAAGTTTTTCGAGCTACTAAATTGTTCAGAACATAAAAAAAAAACAGTCCGCACCGCATTTTTGCTATAGTGATCGCTTCAACCGTCACCGATGGTCGGCAGGTGATGGATCGCTATACCAAAAATCTACTGAGGCCAGTATTGCCGGCCCCTGTTTTGATCACAATCGAAGTAGATTCTTCCTATACGTCGGTCAAAGGCCTGACGTTGGCGTGGTAAAACGCTGAAAATGGTTGTCAAATAAAATAAGGTGGGAAACTAGACAGCTGAAATGTATTTAATTTGACATCCTCTATCGAACAGCCGAGTCCCTGAACCATCTCTAAAAAGATGGACATACAGAGACATCTATAGTTCGTTCGTCTCTAAAAGATTTTTCAGCGGGCTACTTCAGTTCATCGGAGCCGACTGCATCCTGCATCCTTCCCGCAACCCTCCTCTTTCGGCCAAAACGTATTTACGCTCTTGCACCACGATAATAACTGGAGCCAGCAATTGCATGCACAATTAAATTTTAAAATATGCATGCATTCATGCACTATCACATGACTGAACAATCATAATTAGAGGAAAAACTTTTATTGTCATCATTCAATCTTTTATTGTGATGCATTTTACTTTATTTTGCAACAATGTACAACAGCCAGTTTTTCCAAAGTCTCCACCGAAGTGGTGTAGCTCTATGCGTTGAGCCGCTGAGCAAGCAATTCCTGGATTTGAGAAGCGAGGTGGTTTGAATCCATCCGCTGACAACCCTGAAAATGGTTTTCTGTGGTTTTCAGCATTCAATTTAAGCAAATGCCTCGGTTGGTCCTGTAAGTAGGCTGTTTAGGTTTTTATGTTGGTAACGTCACGTAGCGCTCTGTACGAAAATCACTGGCTGTGCTGTGTGCAGTCTGTGGCTGGTTGGCATTGTTGGAACATTCGCTATTGTAGTGTTGGGCAGTTGGATGTGAACAGCGCGTAGCGTTGCTCAGTTGGAGGTGAGTCGGCAGCAGTGGTGGATGTGGGGAAAGAGATGGCAGAATTTTGAGAGCGGACGATCTGGACGTGTGTCCATCAGAAAGAGTAAATTTGTAATACTGTATACAATGAACTGATATATATGATGACTTTTGAATATTGTTAAGGTAAATACATTGTTTGTTCTCTATCAAAATCTTTCATTTGCTAACTGTGCCTATCAGTAGTTAGTGCCTTCAGTAGTTAGAATCTTTTATTTAGCTGGCAGCATTGGCGCTCGCAGTATTGCAGTAGTTCGAGTAACGAAGATTTTTGTGAGGTAAGTGATTCATGAAAGGTATAGGTTATTGTTAGTCAGGGCCATTCTTTTGCAGGGATTATTGAAAGTCAGATTGCGTTGCGCTAAAAATATTGTGTGTAAGTTTAGTGTTGATCAGAATAAGTAAAGAGAGAAATGTCTGAGTACGTTCAGTTCTGCTCATCTGTTTGAAAATCAAATAATGTAAGAGGTTTATCAGTACAGTAATTCACTAATTTTTCTAAGGGGGTGTTACAGTTCCTTACTATAAACCACAGCCAATTCCTTCCGAATATCTTTCTTTCTTGGCAGATTCCAGTTCCCTTAAAGACGCAGCTCCCTGCTTAAATGAAAGAACTACATCGAAGACGACCAAAGAACCCCGCATATGGTGAATAAATAATAATCCATATTCTCCTCACTTTAGCTTATGCATTTGTCTGATGGGACATTCTTTAATGCAGATAATGATCTATCTTTCATAGCAAAAAGTAACAGAGTCATACTTAAATGAGGAAATTTGGGAAAACGTAAAACTGAATAACCCCAGATCCTGTACATTTTCGCCACAAAAACTTATTGTAGCTTCTATGTCGAACAGAACTCTCTTTATTCCAAAAGCAGCGTCGTAATAATCACGGTGTCCCAAAAAATTTGCGCTCGTCTATTCCTGATTAGATCCTCAGCTGAGATTCAGGCTGAAAGAAGAAGAGTGTAAAATGACCTTAGAGGGTGAAGGGAGACTGTAACATGACTGTTTCTTGGTGGTTTGCCAAAATACAGCACTCCTAACAAGGGAATCTCCCCTTCGCACGCTCCTCAGATTCAGTTATAACTTGGCACAGTGGATAGGCCTTGAAAAACTGAACACTGATCACTCGAGAAAACAGGAAGACGTTGTGTGGAACTATGAAAAAATAAGCAAAATATATAAAGTGAGTAGTCCATTCGCAAGATAGGCAACATAATAGATAACGTGAGATCGTCAGCGCCGTGGTCCCATGGTTAGCGTGAGCAACTGCGGAACGAGAGGTCCTTGGTTCAAGTCTTCCCTCGATTGAAAAGTTTAATTTTTTTATTTTCAGACAATTATTTTGCGAAGCTGCACAGGTACACAGAGCGGTATTGTTTACGTGATCGCGTGTCAATTATCAAAGTTCAGGCTCTCACACATAATCAGCTTCGCTCTCCAAAATTCCAGGACATGTTCTACATCTACATCCATACTCCGCAAGCCACCTGACGGTGTGTGGCGGAGGGTACCCTGAGTACCTCTATCGCTTCTCCCTTCTATTCCAGTCTCGTATTGTTCGTGGAAAGAAGGATTGTCGGTATGCATCTGTGTGGGCTCTAATCTCTCTGATTTTATCCTCATGGTCTCTTCGCGAGATATACGTAGGAGGGAGCAATATACCGCTTGACTCTTCGGTGAAGGTATGTTCTCGAAACTTTAACAAAAGCCCGTACCGAGCTACTGAGCGTCTCTCCTGCAGAGTCTTCCACTGGAGTTTATCTATCATCTCCGTAACGCTTTCGCGATTACTAAATGATCCTGTAACGAAGCGCGCTGCTCTCCGTTGGATCTTCTCTATCTCTTCTATCAACCCTATCTGGTACGGATCCCACACTGCTGAGCAGTATTCAAGCAGTGGGCGAAAAAGCGTACTGTAACCTGCTTCCTTTGTTTTCGGATTGCATTTCCTTAGGATTCTTCCAATGAATCTCAGTCTGGCATCTGCTTTACCGACGATCAACTTTATATGATCATTCCATTTTAAATCACTCCTAATGCGTACTCCCAGATAATTTATGGAATTAACTGCTTCCAGTTGCTGACCTGCTATTTTGTAGCTAAATGATAAGGGATCTATCTTTCTATGTATTCGCAGCACATTACACTTGTCTACATTGAGATTCAATTTCCATTCCCTGCACCATGCGTCAATTCGCTGCAGATCCTCCTGCATTTCAGTACAATTTTCCATTGTTAAAACCTCTCGATACACCACAGCATCATCTGCAAAAAGCCTCAGTGAACTTCCGATGTCATCCACCAAGTCGTTTATGTATATTGTGAATAGCAACGGTCCTATGACACTCCCCTGCGGCACACCTGAAATCACTCTTACTTCGGAAGACTTCTCTCCATTGAGAATGACATGCTGCGTTCTTTTATCTAGGAACTCTTCAATCCAATCACACAATTGGTCTGATAGTCCATATGCTCTTACTTTGTTCATTAAACGACTGTGGGGAACTGTATCGAACGCCTTGCGGAAGTCAAGAAGCACGGCATCTACCTGTGAACCGGTGTCTATGGCCCTCTGTGTCTCGTGGACGAATAACGCGAGCTGGGTTTCACATGACCGTCTTTTTCGAAACCCATGCTGATTCCTACAGAGTAGATTTTTAGGCTCCAGAAAAGTCATTATACTCGAACATAATACGTGTTCCAAAATTCTACAACTGATCGACGCTAGA
This sequence comes from Schistocerca nitens, assembly GCF_023898315.1. Classification (NCBI taxonomy): domain Eukaryota; kingdom Metazoa; phylum Arthropoda; class Insecta; order Orthoptera; family Acrididae; genus Schistocerca; species Schistocerca nitens. The sequence continues at coordinate 870,408,252 of NC_064616.1, forward strand.
GATATAGATCAATAGTTCTGCACATCTGTTCGACGTCCCTTCTTGAAAACGGGGATGACCTGTGCCCTTTTCCAATCCTTTGGAACGCTACGCTCTTCTAGAGACCTACGGTACACCGCTGCAAGAAGAGGGGCAAGTTCCTTCGCGTACTCTGTGTAAAATCGAACTGGTATCCCATCAGCTCCAGCGGCCGTTCCTCTTTTGAGCGATTTTAATTGTTTCTCTATCCCTCTGTCGTCTATTTCGATATCTACCTTTCTGTCATCTGTGGGACAATCTAGAGAAGGAAGTACAGTGCAGTCTTCCTCTGTGAAACAGCTTTGGAAAAAGACATTTAGTATTTCGGCCTTTAGTCTGTCATCCTCTGTTTCAGTACCATTTTGGTCACAGAGTGTCTGGACATTTTGTTTTCATCCACCTACCGCTTTGACATAAGACCAAAATTTCTTAGGATTTTCTGTCAAGTCAGTACATAGAACTTTACTTTCGAATTCATTGAACGCCTCTCGCATAGTCCTCCTCACACTACATTTCGCTTCGCGTAATTTTTGTTTGTCTGCAAGGCTTTGGCTATGTTTATGTTTGCTGTGAAGTTCCCTTTGCTTCCGCAGCAGTTTTCTAACTCGGTTGTTGTACCACGATGGCTCTTTTCCATCTCTTACGATCTTGCTTGGCACATACTCATCTAACGCATATTGTACGATGGTTTTGAACTTTGTCCACTGATCCTCAACACTATCTGTACTTGAGACAAAACTTTTGTGTTGAGCCGTCAGGTACTCTGTAATCTGCTTTTTGTCACTTTTGCTAAACAGAAAAATCTTCCTACCTTTTTTAATATTTCTATTTACGGCTGAAGTCATCGATGCCGTAAGCGCTTTATGATCGCTGATTCCCTGTTCTGCGTTAACTGTTTCAAATAGTTCGGGTCTGTTTGTCACCAGAAGGTCTAATATGTTATCGCCACGAGTCGGTCCTCTGTTTAACTGCTTAAGGTAGTTTTCAGATAAAGCACTTTAAAAAATTTCACTGGATTCTTTGTCCCTGCCACCCGTTATCAACGTTTGAGTCTCCCAGTCTATATCCGGCAAATTAAAATCTCCACCCAGAACTATAACATTGTGGGGAAATCTACTCGAAATATTTTCCAAATTATCCTTCAGGTGCTCAGCCACAACAGCTGCTGAGCCAGGGGGCCTATAGAGACATCCAATTACCATGTCTGAGCCTGCTTTAACCGTGACCTTCACCCAAATCATTTCACATTTCGGATCTCCGTCAATTTCCTTCTTATCGCTATAAACACGCCTCCCCCTTCACTGTCCAGCCTGTCTCTGCGGTATACATTCCAATCTGAGCTTAGGATTTCATTACTTTTTACGTCTGGTTTCAGCCAACTTTCTGTCCCTAGTACAATATGGGCGTCGTGACCGTTTATTAATGAGAGCAGTTCTGGGACCTTTCTATAGACGCCCCTGCAGTTTACTATTAGCACATTAATACTGTTATTCCCTGTTGCATTTTGCCTAGGGAGGGAATTATCTAACCTAAAAAAACCCCATGTGCACTCCACACGTACGCCGCTACCCTTGTAGCCGCTTCCGGCGTGTAGTGCACGCCTGACCTATTCAGGGGGTCCCTACATTTCTCCACCCGATAGCGGAGGTCGAGAAATTTGCACCCCATATCTCCGCAGAATCGTCTGAGCCTCTGGTTTAAGCCTTCCACTCGGCTCCAAACCAGAGGACCGCGATCGGTTCTGGGAACGATACTAGAAATAGTTAGCTCTGATTCCACCCCGCGAGCGAGGCTTTCCGCCTTCACCAATTCCGCCAACCGCCTGTACGAACTGAGGATGACCTCTGAACCCAGACGGCAGGAGTCATTGGTGCCGACATGAGCAAAAATTTGCAGTCGGGTGCACCCAGTGCTCTCTATCGCCGCCGGTAGGGCCTCCTCCACATCTCGGATGAGACCCCCTGGCAAGCAGACAGAGTGAACACTGGCCTTCTTCCCCGACCTTTCCGCTATTTCCCTAAGGGGCTCCATCACCCGCCTAACGTTGGAGCTCCCAATAACTAATAAACCCCTCCCCCCGTGTGCCTGCTCGGACCTTGCTGAAGGAGCAGCCACATGTCCACTCACAGGCAGAGCGGGCGATGCCACACGGCCAGCCTCCACATTTACCCTCCGCCTCGTACGCCGCGAACGCCGCTGAACCCGCCACTCCCCTTGGGGAGAGGTTGACCCAACCGCGCCCGGTACCCGCGAAGATGTCTCGACAGCAGGGACAGTGGGTGAAGCATGTAACACCTGGGGTGTACCTTGCGACGCACCAGACTCCCTACTGCCGCTACACTCCGAGGCAGCAGCCTGAAGACGGCTGACCGCGGTCAGCTCCTCCTGTGTCCGTGCACAGCAGTCACACATCCTATCCATCCTAAGGAATCAATTTACTGAAGAGAGTTAATCAACTTTTAACTAGACTGCTAATTCACTAAAGGCGGCTGATTATTGACTAAACTGCGATTGCTAGCGACTTCTTGTAGAAAACAATGAAAATAGCACTACCTGTCTCTGGACTGTATTGAAAACAAACACTAGCACTACTGGCACTATGGTTGACTAAAGGGACTCTGACTGTATTCAAAACAAACACTTGCGCACTGCTGACACACTGCTCGGCGGCGGAAGGAGACTACGCGATTTTACACTATTCAGGTACTAAAACGCGATGCTACAACTCTCAAATACTATAATACGCCCGAAATTTATGAATTAAACAATGCAAATACCGAAAACACGCAAAGAAATTAAGAATTAAACTATGTAACAAACAAGTGAGCTAAGAGTATACGACTTGCTGCTGCACCTGCTTATCCAACGGCAGCATGTTCAGATTTGCTTGGACACATGCAGGATTTGACGGTCTACACACGGAAAAATTTGAAAACGTTAAAAACATGTGTTTTGACAGAGAACAGGGAAAACTGTGGGACTGTGAAACTGTTGCATTCATTTGTTGCAGTTTATGTGACAAACACTTATGTTTTCATTACTTTTTTGGGAGTGATTATCATATCCACAAAAAAATCTAAATCGGGCAAGGTAGAAGAATCCTTATACCCATTCGCCAAGTATACAAGTTAGGTGGGTGGACAACATATTCCTGTCATGTGACGCACATGCCGTCACTAGTGTCGTATAGAATATATCAGACGTGTTTTCCTGTGGAGGAATAGGTTGACCTATGACCTTCGGTTCCCATTGGAGAGGCACGTCCTTTCGTCTACTAATCGCAGGGTTTTGCGGTGCGGTCGCAAAACACAGACACTAAACTTATTACAGTGAACAGACGCGTCAATGAACGAACGGACAGATCATAACTTTGCGAAAATAAAGAAAGTAAACTTTTCACTCGAGGGAAGACTTGAACCTAGACCCTCTCATTCCGCAGCTGCTCACGCTAACCACGGAACCACGGCGCTCCTGTGCTCCCACTTTCTATGACGTTGCCTATTTTGCGTATGGACTACTCAGTTTTTATATTTTGCTTATTTTTTCATAGTTCCACACAACTTCTTCCTGTTTTCTCGATCTGTGTTCAGTTTTTCATGGCCTATCCACTGTGCCAACTTATAACTGTATCTGAGGGGGGTGCGATGGGGAGGTTCCCTTGTAAGTAACGAGATTATATTTTCACTTGATGAAAACTCCGAGATCATTTTCGAATAAAATGGTTTATCGTTCTTTATGGAACTTTCCAGAGTAAATGAAAAACGTGAGTCTTTTAAAGTCCTCTTTAAGAAATCGAGCCGCGTGGGGTAGTCGCACGGTCTTAGACGTCTTGCCACGGTTCGCGCAGCTCCCCCCGTCATGGTTCGAGTCCTCCCTCGGGCATGGGTGTGTATGTTGTCCTTAGCGTAAGTAAGTTTAAGTTACATTAAGTAGTGCATAAGCTTAGGAACGGATGACCACAGCAGTTTGGTCCCATAAGACCTTACTACAAAATTCCAAAAAAATTCCTCACAAATCAAACCCCCCCCCCTCCCGCCCTCTTTGACAAAACCGTGGAATACGTCCTTACCAAACGGATACGGTTGTCGTGCGTCCCACATTAATTTCTCCGGTTATTTCACTCAGTGTTGCTTGTCTGTTAACACTGACAACTCTACGCAAACGTCGCTGCTCTCGGTCGTTAAGTGAAGGCCGTCGGCCACTGCGTTGCCCGTGGTAAGAGGTAATGTCTGGAATTTGGTATTCTCGGCACACTCTTTACCGTGTGGATCTCGAAATATTGAATTTCCTCTCGATTTTCGAAATGGAAAGTCCCATACGTCTACCTCTAACTAACGTTTGTAACGTTAATCGTACTTAGGTGAACAATTTGGCCGCCTTGAGTTGGTAAGAGATAACTGGAATTTACTTGTGTCGGCATGGGGTTAAGGGCGCGGTGTGACCGTCTCAGCCAAAGTTCCGCGGCTGGGCAACTCACAGCAATCGGTACAGGCCAGCCAGTCGCAAGGGCTCAGCAAATGTCCAGATGTGGGGAATATCCTGGTATGGGGAATCTGGACGACGCGTCGATCGCTGAAGAGGTCTGGCTGTGTTCCAAGCAATGGCCTGGTTTCAGACAAACTGAAAGACGCCTTCTTACAGCTCTTTGAAAATCTCAAATAATTTACAGTCAAGTACTAATCGTAACCTGAATACATCTGCGATCTCAGAAAAACGAGGTGCATCCAGTGATACAACAATATTTTCAATATCTTTAAAATTATAGAAGCTCAAATTTCGCAGTGAATAAATATTTTCACAATGAATCTCTGATTCAACAAATCTTAAACACTTCACGCGATTTCCACAAACGATACTTCAGACGATAGCATTGCACGACAGTTATCGTCTATGAAAGCCACTCACCTGTGTGTGTTTTATTAATTGACTTATGACGTTTTTTATCTTTTGATTATGCAAATACTTGTCAGAATATCGTATCCTCCAACATTACACAGCAAATCAATACAGCGTGAATACCTCACATTTTGTCACACTTGTGTACTTATTTAATGAATTGTTTACTATTTTTCTGAAATATTAATTACAATTGATAATACAAGTCATGGTAATTTAAGAAGTGGTAGGTCACATGTGATATATGACACTACCTTCTTAAAAGAGTGCCAAAAGACACATCTGACAAGCAGGTCTAAATAACTATTTAAACAATATTTAACGACACTCTGTTGCCATTTATCGTGAGTGCACTTGCACAAGAATACTGGCTTGTTTGTTTATGGACAAATATTTATTTCTATTTATTGCAAATGGTCAGAGTATGACCGAATCTTTACAATATTTCTTTGTTTAAAGATTGTTGTAATACAGTACTTTAGCCCGAGAAGTGGTCATGTTGCATCCAATGACGTCTGTAGAACGTAAGAAAGACGTATTTTTGGTGGGAATGGCCTTCAGCTAATGGAAAAGCAGACTGCTGCGGAACACTACGGGAGTCAAGTGGAGACTGGGAGTTTTAGAGTGAAGAGCTCAAGGGAGCGATTCTGGACACTGGAAGGAGGCAGACCTTCGTGTTTTAATGAGAGGTATTCGATAGTATGGACAGGGACTGCAACTGTTGTGTGCGGATGCGAGCCGAGTTGGTGAAACTTCGCTCTCAGCTTCAGGCTGTGATGGCTTCGGTTACACAGCTTGAGGCTGCAGTGGATGGGCACCACTGTAGTGGGCCGGCCGTGGGTATCCAACGGACGTCCAGCACGTACGAGTCCTCCGATCGGTCCTCACCGGTGGCCAACCCAGTTACTGCTTGAACTGAGGCTGACCCCTCACCTGTGGTCGAGTGGGAGGTCGCCCCAGGGCGAAGCAAGCGGCAAAAGACTTCCCAGGTGGCCGCACATAAGGCCTCCTCGGTTTGTGTGACAAATAGGTCCCAGGTGCTGTCTACGGCTGACAGTGTCGCTGAGCTAGATGCTGTCGCCTGTGCTGTTTCAGAGGAAACCACTCAGCCTGCAAGATCTGGGCAATCACAGAGGTTAGGATTATTAATAGTTGGGAGCTCCAACGTTAGGCGCGTTACGAGGCGCCTTAGGGAGTTGGCTGACAGGAAGGATAAGAAAACCAATATGCACTCCGTGTGCATATCGGGTGCAGTCATTCCAGATGTGGAAAGGGTTCTCCCGGATGCCATGAAGAGCTCAGGGTGCAGCCAACTGCACGTGGTTGCTCACGTGGGTACCAATGATGTGTGTCATTTTGGATCAGAAGAGATTCTCTCTGGATTCGAGCGGCTAACAAAGTGGTAAAGGCTGCCAGTCTTGCTTGTAAGATGAAAGCAGAGCTGACCATTTGCAGCATAGTCGGCAGGACCAATTGTGGACCTCTGGTACAGAGCCGAGTGGAGGGTCTGAATCAGAGTCTCCTCGACTTGCGCCAAAGGGTGGTTGGGTTTCGGGTTCCGCTGAACAGGTCAGGTGTCCACTATACGCAGGAGGCGGCTACACGCGTAGCAGGGGCTGTCTGGCGTGGACTGGGCAGTTTTTTATGTTAGAGGGACTCGGGAAAACACAAGAAGGGCTTCAGTCACAAAGGGTGCAGGCTGAACACAGGAACAACCTAGATACAAGAACCACTGTTATAACAGTAGTAAATTGTCGTAGCTGTGTTGGGAAAGTACCAGAGCTCCAAGTGCTAATAGAAAGCACTGATGCTTAAATCGTTATAGGCACTGAAAGCTGGCTAGAGCCGGATATAAACTCAGCCAAAACTTTTGAGAAGAACCTAACGATGTTCCGAAAAGATAGGCTAAACACAGTTGGCGGTGGCGTGTTTGTTGCTGTTAGAAGTAGTTAAACTCGGCGCGAAATTGAAGTAGATACTTCCTGTGAGTTAGTATGGGCAGAAGTCATTGTTGGCAATCGGAATAAAATAATAATTGGACCCTTTTATCGACCTCCCAATTCAGATGATACAGTTTCTGAAAGATTCAAAGAAAACGAGAGTTTGATTTCAAACACGTACCCGACTCATTCGACAATAGTTGGTGGTCAATTTAATTTACCCTCGATATGTTGGCGAAAATACATGTTTAATTCCGGAGGTACGCATAAAATATCATCCGAAATTGTGCTAAACGCATTCTCTGAAAATTATTTCGATCAATTAGTTCATGAGCCCACGCGAATAGTAAACGGTTGTGAAAACACACTTGATCTCTTAGCAACAAATAATCCTGAGTTAATTACGAGCATCAAAACCGATTCAGGGATTAGTGAACACAGGGTTGTCGTAGCGAGATTGAATATCGTAATCCCCAAATCCTCGAAAAATAAGCGAAAAATATACCTATTCAAAAAGCAGATAAAATTTCACTTGACGCCTTCCTGAGAGACAATCTCCACTCATTCCAAATTAATAATATAAGTGTAGACCAGATATGGCTTAAATTCAAAGAAATAGTATCGGCAGCAATCGAGAGATTTATAACAAGTAAATTAACAAACGATGGAGCTGATCCTCCTTGGTACACGAAACGGGTTAGAACACTGTTGCAGGAAGAATGAAACAAACATGCCAAATTTAAACAGAAGCAAAGTCCACAAGACTGGCGATCTTTTACAGAAGCTCGAAATTTAGAGCGGACTTCAGTGCGAGTTGCCTATAACAGTTTCCACCACAAAACTTTGTCTCGAAACCAGGCAGAGAATCCAAAGAGATTCTGGTCGTATGTGAAGTATGTTAGCGGCAAGAAACAATCAATGCCTTCTCTGCGCGATAGCAATGGAGATACTATCGAAGACAGCGCTGCCAAAGCAGAGTTCCGAAATGCCTTTACAAAAGAAGACGAAGTAAATATTCCAGAATTCGAATCGAGAACAGCTACCAACATGAGTAACGTAGAAGTAAATATCCTTGGAGTAGTTAAGCAGTTTAAATCAATTAATAAAAGCAACTCTTCTGGTCGAGACTGTATACCAATTGCCGGCCGCGGTGGTCTAGCGGTTCTAGGCGCGCAGTCCGGAACCGCGCGACTGCTACGGTCGCAGGTTCGAATCCTGCCTCGGGCATGGATGTGTGTGATGTCCTTAGGTTAGTTAGGTTTAAGTAGTTCCAAGTTCTAGGGGACTGATGACCACAGATGTTAAGTCCCATAGTGCTCAGAACCGTTTGAACCGTTTGTATACCAATTAGGTTCCTTTAGGAGTATGCTGATGCATTAGCTCCATACTTAACAATAATATACAACCGTTCGCTCGACGAAAGATCAGTACCCAAAGGCTGAAAAGTTGCGCAGGTCACACTAATATTCAAGAAAGGTAGTAGGAGTAATCATCCACTAAATTGCAGGCCCATATCGTTAACGTCAATATGCAGCAGGATTTTGGAACATGTATTGTGTTCAAACATTATGAATTACCTCAAAGAAAACGGTCTATTGACACACAGTCAATATGGGTTTAGAAAACATCGTTGCTGTGAAACACAACTCTCTCTTTATTCACATAAAGTGTTGAGTCTATTGACAAGGGATTCCAGATCGATTCCGTATTTCTGGATTTCCGGAAGGCTTTTGACACTGTACCACACAAGCGGCTCATAGTGAAATTGCGTGCTTATGGAATATCGTCTCAGTTATGTGACTGGATTTGTCATTTCCTGTCAGAGAGGTGACAGTTCGTAGTAATTGACGGAAATTCATCGAGTAAAACAGAAGTGATTTCTGGCGTTCCCCAAGGTAGTGTTATAGGGCCTTTGCTATTCCTTACCTATATAAACGATTTTGGAGACAATCTGAGCAGCCGTCTTCGGTTGTTTGCAGATGACGCTGTCGTTTATTGACCAATAAATTCATCAGAAGATAAAAAAAAAACTGAAAAACGAGTTAGAAAAGATATCTGAATGGTGCGAAAAATGTCAGTTGACACTAAGTAACGAAAAGTGTCAGGTCATCCACATGAGAACTATAAGGAACTCGTTAAACTTCGGTTGCACGATAAATCAGTCTAATCTAAAAGCTGTAAATTCAACTAAACACCTAGGTATTACAGTTACTAACAACTTAAATTGGAAGAAACACATAGAAAATGTTGTGGGGAAGGCTAAACAAAGACTGCGTTTTATTGGCAGGACACTTAGAAAATGTAACAGACTTACTAAAGAGACTGCCTACACTACGCTTGTCCGTCCTCTTTTAGAATACGAAAATACTTTGTTGATACCGACCTACATAGGGAGGAACGATCACCACGATAAAATAAGGGAAATCAGAGCTCGTACGGAAAGATATATGTGTTCGTTCTTTCCGCGCGCTATACGACATTGGAATAATAAAGAATTGTGAAGGTGGTTCGATGAACCCTCTGACGGGCACTTAAATGTGATTTGCTGAGTATCCATGTAGCTGTAGATGTAGATCGTGGAGGTTTTGAGTCTGGGCGGTGAGCGGCCGCTTCCATACTTCACTGTCTGAAGAGACTTTATATTTCGAGAAGTCTGAATGTGCTCCAGAGCAGGACTCTAACCTTTTTTGCTTGTGTTACGGAACTGAGGATAGACAGTGTATGAGTTACTATTCTTTGTACTGTGTGTGATAATTCGTAAATCCTAATGTTGAACTCTCAGGTGTTTTGAGCTGGTGAAGAATTCGTGTATTTTGATTACGAAATGGACTTACTTTCGCATGCCTTCAATGTCTGTTTAGTTGTTACCATTCTCGTAACGCGCACATCGTAACTTTACTGCAGCTAATAAGCGCCTTTTCTGGCTGTATTTTAACTGAATATCGTAGGACAACTTCCCGTTTATGTGAGATGTCATTTCCTTCATAAACATTATTCAGCATAATTCTCTGTCGTTTACATCAATTACAGACGGTAGAATAGTACCCTTGCTATTAAATTACCCATTTATCTTTTTTTTTGTATTTCTCTTTATTTTATTAACTCGCTATTCTAGCCAATACATAGAATTTTAAAATGCAGGATCATAGGTACAGGTTATAATTTGCAGAGAATTAGCTGCGGGGCGTGAAAGCAGACATGAGCGGCTCGACCCTATGAGTACATCGAACTGATCTTTTTAAACGTTGCCGTGCATAGTCCAAGTACGTAAAGCACGAGTAATCACAGATAAAGACGCAACCGGTTTGCTCTTATGTGATGTTGTTGCGAAGAGCAACTACACTAGCAGTAACCGTTAGGTACAGTTGCAATTGGGGTTTTCTGGTCTGGGATATGAGTCTAATCCCTTTAGAATTGCAATTGTAATTCCAAAATTTCACAATATTCTGTGTTCCAGGTCCCAAATCTGTTGTGCGAAAGCAGTTTGCGTGGGGGCTCCCACCATAAGATTATGCAGCAGTAGTGTGCATGAGAACCGGTAGCAGAAGTTAGGTGTAGGGAAGTTGGAACTTAAAGAAAGAAGAAGGAGCCTTCGCAAAGGCGTGTTGAGTTCGTGTCTGTAGAGGGCAGCCGTCGCAGAGACTTCGACGGCGCGCAAGCACCAGCGACGGTAAACGGCCGCTCGAGCCACCGGCGACGACTTCGGGTTCCTCAGACACTTGGAGCAGCAGCCGTTCAGCAGAAGCAGCCAGCATGACCTATAAGTTAAGTGCATGCGCCGGTAGTATTAATATGTGTGAACCTGCAGCGTTACCGTCAGCGTTGCAGCTTCCAATGATTAAGCAATCACCCAGTTTGTGTGGTTCAGATAATGTGAGTGGGCCAGTTAATCCAAAACCTGAACGTTTTAGTGTTGATAGAGACGATATTAGGAGGTCAGATAGTCCAAATCAGAGAAAGAATATGTAATTGCGGATGATTAAGTGGCACGATTAAGGAAAATTCTGACAAATTTGAGCTCTAACGTGGGGGTACAGAAATAGGTTTAATAAAAACAGAAATAGGTTCAGTAGGGACAAGTGCAGCAGAAACCGTAATGGTTAACACCAGAGTCGACACTGCAGGAAACGATTCCGGGGGTGAGTTCGAAAAGATACAGACTAGCTGGGTGGCGATGTTAAGATTTGTGTGCTAACGCAAAACACGCCTAAGGAAGTAACCACTGAGTCTATTACTAATTTTTCTGGTAGAACGGTAGAGCTTCAAAAAGAGGTGGTGAAAAATAGTCAACAGCTGGAAGCAGAAATTAATAGTTAAGTTTTGCAGCGGGAACAGCAGAATAAAGACGTGCTCGCAGCATTAAAATCTTTGCAGCGAATCAGGCTGCTACTGTGACAGTTGTTACGTAGGTTGATTCAGGAACGACAAAGTGTTTTGCATACGATGGAAAATACCACCCAGTCCATTCTCTTGCCTCACGTCGAGATGGTTTTGTACGAAGGATGTCGGAAGAGGCGAAAACTAAATTCGCGAAAAGATATCTTGAAGACAACGCACAGTCACGGACAAATTTACTACCTATGAAGTGTTTGAGAGACGTTTCCTGAACAAATTCTGGAGTGAAACGAAGCAAATGTGACTTCAGAATGAGTTCCTAAACGGAATAATTTTCAAATATGGAAGTGGGTCAAGGCAGGATTTTTGTGTGCGTTAACTGGCTAAGTTCACGCTGGAAGTTTGACGGAGATTACAACGGTCAAGACAGACTTAGCGGAATATTTACAATGACGTCTTGTAAGAAGACCAACAAATTCCATTGACGAATTTTTAAATTTCATTGGGAAACTTGAACAGACATTGAAATTCAAGCCGCATAATGGGAACAGTAAACATGGAAATGGCTACCAGAACAGTAACAATACTAATATTTACAATAATTATAATGATTAGAATATAGATAATTATCAGCTTAACAATAATTTTCAAAGAAGGAATGCAAATGGGAAATCAAAAGCGGGAACGAAGGTTTCAGGGGCAGAGGGCTAACGAAATGCAACGCCAGAATACGAGGTCGGGAAATTAGAGACTGCCGCATCTCTGAAAATGGTTCAAATGCCTCTAAGCACTATGGAACTTAACATCTGAGGTGATCAGTCCCCTAAACGTATAACTTCTTAAACCTAACTAACCTAAGGACATCACACACATCCATGCCCGAGGCAGGATTCGAACCTGCGACCGTAGCAGCAGCGGGGTTCCGGACTGAAGCGCCTAGAACAGCTCTGCCACAGCGGCCGGCGCAGCATCTCTGATCCGGAGGTGGTGAAATAAACCGGCGTTTAAAAGGACACGTTATTTTAATTATTCTGTGGGTGTCGAAAATTCGGGAAATAAGCCATAAATGCTGGATATTTAGGTTATAAAAAGTATGAAAAAATTGGGGCATAAACTTAAGTAGCGCAATGAAGAGGGCACAAGAAATATAGTTAACTGTGTTGAGAGATTCAATAATGAATATATGGAGCTGAAAAATTTATATTGTGAAAAGGAAGCGAATGTTAGAGCGAATGTACGTTTGTTGAAAGATTCAGTGATCAGAAGAGAGGCTGAGGTGGGTCTCAATTTGGTGGAGGAAGTAGATGAAGGTATCTGTGAAGTCGAAGAAGCTGTAATTTCGACAGGTGGATATGGATTTTGTGATGTATCGATGGATGTATGTGAAAGTATTTGTGAAGGCAGGATAGCAGTAGTCTCCTTAGTTGGTGAAGAATTTCATTATGTATCGGCCAATGTGGGTGATCTATTCTTAAAGGGAGGTAAAGATGATGTTTTAGGCGCTGAAGTTGCGGAGATTGGAGCTACTAATCTAGATATCTCGGAGGAAGGGATTTGGGCACTTCTTTCTATTGATGAAAGCATGAATAATGAATGGATGTCGAAGAATGAACGTGACAGTAGTGGATCAGCATTCAAAGTGTTGAAGAAATCTGAGAGTAGAGAAAATGTAACGGAGACAGAGGTAGATCCAAGTTTGGGGCAATTCGAGTGTACTGTGAATTCTAATGTGGAACGATGCAGTAGTGGCAATTTATCTGGCGTATCGGCGCAGTTGGTGGAGTTACTGGTAATGATGTCCATAGTGTACCGATGGGTGTAATGAATCTTTTAAGCAAAGAAGTTTATCAGTTTTCGGTGGATGTCATAAAGTTCGTTTTGATTCGGCGGAAATAAGTGAGGTTAGTGAGGATTTGTTTAAGAGAGGTGAAGTTTTGTATTGTGTGGTTAGTTGTGAGAATTTTGCAGCTACTGATACCGTTAATTCGGAGAAAGCAGACAATTTATTTTATGCGTATCAGTATAATGATACGACGAGTTTTAATCGTGATTTAAATCCTAGAAGTGAGTTGGAGGGAGATCAGAAGAATCTAGGAATGGATACTGACGTTTAGGATTGTTCTGGAGTTACAATGCACACAACAAATGTGGAGGAAAAAGGAACGAACGATGAAATTGGTCTTTTGAGGGAGCAATGTTTAGAGAGGGGTGAAATTAAAAATGTGAAGCCTGTAAGTGAAATAAACGATGTTGATGAAGAAAGTGTTGCTCGAATCTAAAAATTACAAAATTACAAAATTTGTCTATAAACGTAAGAGCCCGTTGATGAATGAGGAAAGAGACCTAGAATTTGAGCAATTCCAAAAATGTAAGAAATTTAGATTCAAATGATACTCTCACTGGCGAGATAAATGTTGTAAGAGGCAATGTTGGCAGAGTTGTACCTTGTGAACGAAGAACGTGATGTGCGTTATGTCCATTTTAAAATTAGTGTATTTTCATGTGCGGTTTTAACAGTTTTGTGGGTTATTTCTGTTTTGTGTAAAGTGGTAATTTGGTAAAATTACGACGTATGTAATAAAGAATGGACACACAATTTATTGCAATAAGGGAGTTAATATTGGCAGCACAACTCTTTGTGCATGGAGGTCGCAAATGGGAATTAGTTGTGTAAGTGAAGAATATGATCTGTACTATACGTATGATTTGGGGAGTTAAATTTCAAGTGATTATTTATATGTGTTATTTTTAATATTTTGGATGGGTTTATAGTGCAATATGTGTAGTTTATTTGTAATTATTGTTTGCAATAAGCTTGGTGCGCGGAGATCGTCCGACCTCATTAAAATTGTAATTGCTTGTAAGAACAGAACATCATTTTAGGTGCAAAGTAAAAGCCAATTTTTTAAGTATATTATATGGGTTCATTCTATAATATTTGTTATTTTGAAAAGGTTTCAAATCGATTTAAGTCTGTAAAATTTTGATGACAAATAGTATTTTAGTGTAAATATCGCTTAACATTTGCGGAATTTATGATCCAGTCATGCGCTGAGTTAAAATAAACGTTAAATGGGTGATTTCTGCGACGGTAGTATTACTTTTAAAGTTTCTAACTAGACGCGTTAAAACTGTAGAGAAACAATATAATGTTAGTTGATTTATTGTTTCATTCAAATTTCATAGCATGAAGATTGTATTTTCTAGTGGGAACATGGAGAGAGTGTTCGAAATTTTGATCTAAATCGTATGTTTTGTCTATGCTACAAATCACTTTTTGCTTGCTATCCTCTTTGCGAATGTATAGATTCCACTTGGGAGGATGTTCAGTGCCTGATGTATGGGGATTCGGGAAGTCATATGATTATTGGTAACTAAACCTCAGTCGTATTTCGACGGCTATCGTCCTTCAGCACTGACGGTGACTGCGCATTGACACACGTTTGGCGCAGTACGAGGCCAAGGGGGTCATGAAATTCTGCAGTCGCGGCTGGACTGCGAACGATCTGAACTTCGACGCCACAACACAGATCATGTGCTGTATTTGTGCTAGTGAAGTGCTACGAAGTAGTGCTCAAAGCAAAAAAACTCAAAAGGAATAAGACAACTGAAAAGATATGGCTGACTCGAAAGTTACTTTAAATTTATGTGTTTGTTTGGGCATCTAAATGAATGCCACAATTTTATATTTTGTGCAAGATTTCGTAAATTTATGCTAGAATAGGTGTTATGAAATATTATAGGAGGAACATGCTGTTTCACACACCACCACAAAGATAGTTACACTATTGTTCTGATACGCAATCAGGGTATTCTATTTACAATGTTATGGCCATTAAAATTGCTACACCAAGAAGAAATGCAGATGATAAACGGATATTCATTGGACAAATGGCTCTGAGCACTATGGGACTTAACATCTATGATCATCAGTCCCCTATAACTTATAACTACTTAAACCTAACTAACCTAAGGACAGCACACAACACCCAGTCATCACGAGGCAGAGAAAATCCCTGACCCCACCGGGAATCGAGCTCGGGAACCCGGGCGTGGGAAGCGAGAACGCTACCGCACGACCACGAGCTGCGGACTATTCATTGGACAAATATATTATACTAGAACTGACATATGATTACATTTTCTTGCAGTTTGGGTGCATAGATCCTGAGAAAACAGTATCCAGAACAACCACCTCTGGCCGTAATAACGGCCTTGATACGCCTGGGCATTGAGTCAAAAAGGGCTTGGATGGCGTGTACAGGTACAGCTGCCCATGCAGCTTCAACACGATACCACAGTACATCAAGAGTAGTCACTGGCGTATTGCGACGAGTCATTTTCTCGGCCACCATTGACCGACGTTTTCAGTTGGTGAGAGAACTGGAGAATGTGCTGGTGAGCGCAGCAGTCGAACATTTTCTGTATCCAGAAAGGCCCGTACAGGACCTGCAACATGCGGTCGTCCATTATCCTGCTGAAATGTAGGGTTTTGCTGGGATCGAATGAAGGGCAGAGGCCGGCAGGGGTGGCCGAGCGGTTCTAGGCGCTACAGTCTGGAACCGCGCGACCACTACGGTCGCAGGGTCGATTCGCCTCGGGCATGGATGTGTGTGATGTCCTTAGGTTAGTTGGGTTTACGTAGTTCTAAGTTCTAGGGGACTGATGACCTCCGAAGTTAAGTCCCATAGTGCTCAGAGCCATTTGAACCATTGTTTGAAGGGTAGAGCCACGCGTCGTAACACATCTGAAATGTAACGTCCACTGTTCAAAGTGCCGTCATGCGAACATGAGGTGACCGAGACGTGTAACAAATGCCACCCCATACCATCACGCCAGGTGATACCCCAGTATGGCGATGACGAATACACGTTTCCAATGTGCGTTCACCGCGATGACGCCAAACACGGATGCGACCATCATGATGCTGTAAACAGAACCTGGATTCATCCAAAAAAAAAAAAATGACGTTTTGCCGTTCGTGCACCCAGGTTCGTCGTTGAGTACACTATCGCAGGCGCTCCTGTCTGTGATGCAGCGTCAAGGGTAACCGCAGCCATGGTCTCCGAGCTGATAGTCCATGCTGCCGCAAACATCGACGAACTGTTCGTGCAGATGGCTGTTGTCTTGCAAATGTGCCCACCTGTTGACTCAGGGATCGAGACGTGGCTGCACGATCCGGTACAGCCATGGGGATAAGATGCCTGTCATCTCGACTGCTGTTGATACGAGGCCGTTGGGATCCAGCACGGCCTTCCGTATTACCCTCCTGAACCCACGGATTCCATATTCTGCTAATAGTCATTGGATCTCGACCAACGCGAGCACCAATGTCGCGAAACGATAAACCGCAATCGCGATAGGCTACAATCCGACCTTTATCACAACAACGTTTCACCAGGCAACGCCGGTCAACTGCTGTTTGTGTATGAGAAATCGGTTGGAAACTTTCCTCATGTCAGCACGTTGTAGGTGGCGCCACCGGCGCCAACGTTGTGTGAATACTCTGAAAAGCTAGTATATCACAGCATCTGCTTCCGGTCGGTTAAATTTCGCGTCTGCAGCACGTCATCTTCGTGGTGTAGCAATTTTAATGGCCAGTAGTGTATTTATTTACCGCGTAAGCATCTCAAATTTGGTGCGATTTAATGTGCCAAGTTAGCGATGCAATGTGCCAAGTTAATTGGTGGTATGTAACATTACGCGTGTCTAGGTGAGTGATTTGCCGCCTTGAGTTGGTAAGAGGTAATGTAAATTTACTTCTGCGTTCTGGGTTTCATGGCGTGGCGTGACCGCCTCAACCAAAGAACAGCGGCTTGACAAGCCGCAGCAACCGGTACAAGCCAGCCAGGTACAAGGGCGTCAGCAAAGGACCAGATGTGGGGAAAATCCTGGTATGGGGAATTTGAACGACGCGCCGATCGCTCAAGAGGGCCGGCTATGTGGAGCATGGCCTGGTTTCAGGAAAACTGAAAGATGGCGTCTTACAGCTTTTTGAGAATCTACAAGTATTAATGCGAAACTGAATACACCGACGATCTTAGAAAAATGAGGTGCATCCAGCGACCAAACAATATTTTTTATATCTTTAAAGCTACATGATTTCAAATTTCACAGCCCCTTAGGGGATCAGCATTCGTTTGTTGGGTACGGGCTTGGCGACCGTGAGTTCCTGAACTGGGGACTGGTATGCGCCGCCAGTGCTCTGTCACCGTAAGCTCAGTGTATGTTTCAGCGACCACCGTGCGGCGGGCCGGTGGACCGTTGTGTGTCACAGGCAACAGGGATCTCGGCTTGATCACCTGGATAATCAGGATAGTAGAAACCTCTACAAAAACCCCTCAGTCTCAAGGTGTGCTGCACACAGATGAGATGCATGGCTGTTGAGGTGGAGCAGCCACTAGTGGGCAACCTCTAGGGAACCTGCAGCACCTCAGTTGTGTAAGGCTTACACAGGCAAGCGGGGCTCTATCTTGGTGGACTTGCTTCCCTAGCTGCTAGAGGGAACACCATGAAGCCTTAACATCGAAACATGGTTCGGTTCGGTTCGGATGTTCTGCTGAGTAATATTCACACAAAAAATCCTAAGAGGCCTCGTGTGTCTAGTCCACCTGAATCATCTGTGACTGTCAGCGACAGTAAACCCATTAACAGTCCACATCCTGTGGTGGATAACGTTTTTGCTGTAATGAAATGTGTGGACGGTTCTTTTGAAAAATTGTCGCCGTTATATATCCATAAAGCTCTCGAGGGACTTGCAGCGCAACACAGATCTATTGAGAGGCTGTGGAATGGTACTCTTCTGCTGGAGACCATGAAGGCTCCACAATTACCGAAGCAGTTGACTGCCAAGCTACTTGGAGCATATCTCATCAACAGTTAGCTGCACACTGGGTTGAATAGTGTTAAAGGTGTTGTCACATACAGGGACATTATAGATATGGATACAAAAGAACTGCAACAGGGATGACAAAGCGAATGGGTGTCTGAAGTCCAAAATGTTATGAAAAGGGTTGATGTGGAACTCTAAAAGTCAGCTTGATTTATTCTGACATTCAGTCTACCAAAGCTGACAGAGTATATTACAGCAGGATTTCTCCACATTAAGGTAAGACTGTATGTCCCAAATCCAATGCGTTGTTCCAAGTTCCAACGCTTTGGTCACGTCACTATGGGTTGTAACTGTCGGGCTGCATGTTGACTATGTGGCAGTGTGACACACGAACAGGGTTTTTAATTCACTGCACCACTCAGAGGTGTTAATTACTCCCAGACCCCTAGAAGGTTATTATTAGCACCCAGACTATGAATGTTGAACAGGGTACATCTACCTGAACTTGTAAATGCAGCTGCCAGCCTGCATCGCTAGTTCCACAGGCCAATCGTCCTATTGCTAAAGCATTGAAAGTTGCCGAACATAATATCAGTGTAGATAGTAAACTCTCTCGGCAGACATGAGAGGATATCCAGTAGAGTATTTCTGTTCCATCAACCTTGCCACTTTCCCCAAAATCCAACCTGGGGATGAAGGCCAAATGGCCAACGCAGTCCGCTCCGAAACCATCGGACCATGCGACCTTGTTGCTGTATGATAGTCCTGATATTCATCATACCATCGCTCGTATGGATGTCACCGTTAGCCTGAGGGACCAGTGAGTCCCTCAGGTGAACCCCTCTGATGCCATGTCACCACCACGCCGGAACCAGAAGCGGAAAGAGAGAGTAAAACCTCACCGTTAAAATGGCTTCCATACTGCAGTGGAACGTTAATGGTTTCAGGTCACATGTGGAGGAACTGAAGCGCTAGCACAGGAACGTTCCCAGTACTTGTGTTTGTAGCAAACCCATTTCAAAGCGTCTGATGACAGGCGATATAGCGCAACTCTGCAGGCGCCTACCGAACAGCTGCCACGCCATTCACTTTGTCCAGAACTTGAGACTCTTAAACGGGCCTTCATCTAGGCAACACACTGCGACTTGCGCTCAGTGATGCCCCCGGATTCACCCACCTTACCAGTAGCTGGTCGAGCAGCATAGATAGGTTTTACATTACATGTATCCTATCGGCAGCCATAAGTGGTGCGGAAGTGTGGCTTACGGCCGTCATCGACCACATAGCATAGATTTGTGCTACTGTTCTCGGTACGCTGGGCGTATGGAGGATTCGACTCCCTTAGACGATGAACACCACTCATTTCGCACACGCCCCCACACTCGTCTCCATCAGTCAGGATTTCTGGTGGCACTCTCACCTAATGCTGTACAAAAATGTGCTACAGGGCGAACCATTTTCGCTATTTGACCCTTTTTGATCTTCACTGACAGGGTTGTTATGCCACCAGCTTAAACATGCACTTTCAGAATGCAAAATGGAAGTTCATGTAATTTTAACCTCACAATTTTGTGAATGTGTACTGCATAAAATTAACATTTGAACCGTTGAGAGTAAACTGTAAACGTAATTAGTTTCCACATAAAGTTTGCAAAAGACTTTTTTCCTTAGTTACTCTCATAGGAGAGTTTAAAGTAATGTAGACGAAATAGAAGCCTTTGCATGGGATAATACCCCTGTAAATGGAGATCAGAAAGGATCAAATATGGAAAATAATTAGTGTAGTCGCACATTTTTGTACAGTAGTAGGTGGGAATGTCATGAACTGCGTACTAGAAATACTGACTGGTGCGAGACGAGTGTGGAGGTGGATTTGAATGTAATTTTTGTACATTTTTCTTGAATAATTAAAAACATGTTGCCTGTAGCGAAAACATATACCAGTACAAAACTAAACTGCAATAAATTTTCTACAAAAAAGGTCATATTCATTTTTTCTGTAGGAATAATAGTTCCCGTGAAGAGAGCAAGAGAATACAGAAAATCTGATACAATATGCATGTCACTTAGCTTATATAGTTTTTTTGAAGAGTTTGACGTAGTTTTCAGTCGTGATGCCACAGGTGTCCCACAAGTAAACGTTTAAATACTATTGAATGAGTTGTTCCTTCTTATCCTTTGACATAGCATAACACTTGGAATATGTTGTTCGTGATCTTGTGAGTCACATGAGCAGCTGTCTTCAGCCACCACCTGCATCGAGTGGATCGCAAACAAACCTCAATATATGGCTCAGCGGCCGATCCTGATAGCTGGACGATCCTGCACGCCAATTGATCTCAATTACCAGCTGATCGGTGGTCCAGCCAATCCCAATCGCTAGCCAATCCCATGTATTGGTCGACCCGCTCGCCAGGCAATCCCGATAGCTGGCCGATTCCTCTCGTCAGCTGATAGTACGGAGTGGATTAAAAGGTAACTCTGGAGTCACTCTGCCCTCTACATTCTTGGCTCACTCACTGATTTAGCCTGTAGCACACTTCCTTGACTCAGTGCCACTCCATCAAAGTTCGGCTTCGCTGAATATTGTTCTTTATCATAATAACAGTATTTATTTATATAATTATTTTTACATAATAGGCAGTATATTTATAGGTTGCATCTACTTTTTTGTTCATTTGATCTGACCAGATTAATGCCTTCAGGACATCTCTCGCATTGAACAAGAGTTTTGCATACAATCACAAAACTTAATATGTTACAGTTACTTAAACATCAAAATACCATTAATATGAAATCTTCCTTTATATGCATGTCTTAGGCATTTGTCTGTTATAGCCATTTGGTTGAAATTATTGATCTTTCCACATTTTCCTCTGTCTTTCTAAGACCTTACATGTGTTGGATAGTAATTCATTATGTCTTTGGATATTCTGTGATCTTCCATCCTAGTGACATGGTCTGTTCAGTTGTTCCTGTATTTCTTAATCTGATCATTTAAGCTTTTCACTCACTATGATTCTCTGATGTCAGCGTTCATCCTCCCGTCAGATAGTGTGTACCCTGATACTATTCTTAGGAAATCACATATACAGTGCTTGTATTCCTTCAGCATTCATCCTCCTGTCAGATAGTGTCTACCCTGACACTTATTCTTAGGTATTACATATACAATGCTTGTATTCCTTAACCATTCATTCCCCTGTCAGATAGTGTGTACTCTGATACTATTCATAGGAATCATATATACAATGCTTGTATTCCTTGTGAATTTAGTTTTTTTACAGTCCACTATTCACTTCAAATTCTTTAGTTGAGTCTGACATAGTTTTATAGAACTTAGGTCGAGTTTCCTTTCTTATTTCAGTTCCGAAATTTGTATACATTATTCTGTTAATGTAATTAAATCTTTCTACTTTCTTTTGTATGTCCCTATCTGTCATGAAAGAGATAATATTTCCTAAGACGTTGTACGAGTTCACTCTTTATATTTTCGCTCATATATTATTATTTTACTAGTAACTGGTTCCTGGCTCCTGAACACCATAACTTCAGCTTTCTCTGAAGATAAAAACAGATTATATCCCTCAGCGGTTGTGGATAAAATATCAACAGCTGTCTGGGGGTGTTCTCAGCTCCAAGGAAGTCAAGACATGGGACGTGCGGCGACTGTAGAACTAGACAAATATTTATCTGAGGAATATTTGATCCCTTAAACTGGTGGGAAACAAAAAAATTGATGTAGCCAACGCTATACCAATTACTCCTGAAAATATTATGTATCCCATGTATGTCAGTGCCTGGTTAGTATATCTTCTCAAAAACAGGACAAATATGCACCAAGAACAGATACTGACTCACTTCGAGTAAAATAGATCAAATTTTACTTACAGATCATAATACTTATTAATTTTTTTCTTGGGTAGGTATATGATGATACTGATTGTTAATTGTGTCAAATGTTTCTGAGCACTATGGGACTCAACTGCTGTGGTCATCAGTCTCCTAGAACTTAGAACTACTTAAACCTAACTAACCTAAGGACATCACACACATCCATGCCCGAGGCAGGATTCGAACCTGCGACCGTAGCAGTCGCACGGTTCCGGACTGCGCGCCTAGAACCGCGAGACCACCGCGGCCGGCTGTTAATTGTGTATTTTATCTCCAGTAGAAGTATGAAAACATAACAAAACTTTTAAATTTTTACTGACTGATAGAATATATTTAGGATTTTGTTTTAATACTTTTAACTTTTGTAGCAGATGAAATGCAAAACAATTAAATCTAAAGAATATTTGGGGCCCAACATAAACATATTAATCTCATGACACAATTAAGGGGATCGTAACAATAACAGTGTAAAAATTTTTATTGCGGACCATCGAGCTCAAGGTTTATGCCGAAGCATAACACGGAACAAAATGACTTGAAACAGTTCAGTGTTTCATTTATTTCGAGGTATTAATATTACACAAATATTACTCATGGATCAAGAATGGTCGTCACAGTATTTTCACAACGTGCATAAGTTTATTGTTATGACACTGTGGCGAGCGCTCTTATAACTCTGCGCAGCAGATACCAGTATGCCTGTTTGCTGGTTTCATTCTCACGCTGTAGCCTTAACTCCAGCAGAGTCTAATAATTTCCCGGACAGCGCTCGTACGTCTGTTCCCCTGATCAACCTCCGAACGCGGCGGAGTTTACAACTTCTACATAGCATACAACATGTGTTGCTCTGTTATACAAAAACGGAATTACATGGAAGAGTGCGAAGAGGTACAGCTATCTGTAGTCCGCAGTTATACCAAAATAAACACCGGAAAGTATATCATCTCTTCCGGGGGATGATTTTCGTTAGATTCAAATACCTCACCAGGGGCGTTTCCTTCTGAATTATAACTCCTTTGGCTATATGATAAAACTGAATACTTCGTTGAAGAACAAGACGTAGCACAGACAGCCGCACGCATCAGTGACGCAACTAACTCAGATAATAAGTTTAATTATCCGCAGCTCGTGGTCGTGCGGTAGCGTTCTCGCTTCCCGCGCCCGGGTTCCCGGGTTCGATTCCCGGCGGCGTCAGGGATTTTCTCTTCCTCGTGATGACTGGGTGTTCTGTGATGTCCTTACGTTAGTTAGGTTTAAGTAGTTCTAAGTTCTATGGGACTGATGAACATAGATGTTAAGTCCCATAGTGCTCAGAGCCATTTTGAATAAGTTTAATTTATAGGTCCTCTTTTTATAGTTTCTAATAAGCAGTTTTCATTTGCCTTCTTTGACGCGTAGCTGCCTCAACAGTTTTCAAGAGGCAATCATTTTATACTTGCTGATTACACTAAAGCTTATGCGAATCACACCAGCATTTAGAGTAGGGGAGATCGGAGCAATGCCGTTGAGCGGGTTAATACCGTGCACCGCTTTTCCCAGTTTCCTAGAGGAAGTAAAGAGTGCTGCATATTGCTGCCGCATAAAGGACGAACTACAGTTATATCCGGAGTGGTTCTGAGCTTTTAACGACACATTTGTTTCCGAGTTGCATTTGATTTCGGCTGTTTTGTTATAAAATCAGCAGATCACTAGTGTAGAGGTAGGTGAAGTAAGTTAATAGTAATAATATTTAAAGTAGCTCGATTTTATTGCGCATTTCTTCAACTCGTTTTAAACATCAAATGTTAGCAGTTTAACATCGTGATTGTTGTGTTAGAATTAAAAATGCTGGGTCATGTTGTCAGCGGGCAATACTGAGCAGGACACACGGTTTATCCATATGGTGAACGAAATGCCCCGTATGGTAATTTGTTTTAGAACTTTCGTGAACAAGCTGTTTTTTATCACATACGGCGAGAAAAAGGATCAGAACAACTGAAAGGGGGAAGGGTGGACAGAACGTGAAATGAATTGCACACTCCACTATGCTATATAAAATGGAAAGCCGAAGAGAGAAGCTGCAAGACTATATGGAATATATTTTTCCACTTTAAGAGATAAATTAAAAACTGGAAACTGTTCTAAAGTAAGCTTAAGAAGAAAACCTACATTGTCTAAGGAACAGGAAGATGACATAACTAAGCATGTGCTTTTTTTAGAAAAGACATTTTACGAAATATCTTCAGTGGAGTTGACAAGATTGATGTATGAATAGGCCGAGGCAAATGATATTCAGCATAATTTTGATAAATCATACAAAGTAGTTGGAAAGGATTGACTCGCTGGGTATCTTGCAAGAAATCCGCCAGTTCGCATTCTGAAACCTGAGGCTACCAGTCTTAATCAGATCTCAGCTTTTAACGCAAGGGAAGTTAAACTCTTTTTCTCGAACCTCACCACTCTAATGGACGTCCATAGGTTCGATTCCTCTAGAATTCACAGTTTTGATGAAACAGGGATGTCAACAATTCAGAAGCTAGGAAAAATGGTAGGTCCCAAACGAGCTAAAGAATTTGACTCAACAACAAGTTGAGAACGTGGTAAGAACTGTGGTGTCACTGCCAGACACCACACTTGCTAGGTGGTAGCCTTTAAATCGGCCGCGGTCCATTAGTATACGTCGGACCCGCGTGTCGCCACTGTCAGTGATCGCACACCGAGCGCCGCCACACGGCAGGTCTAGAGAGACTTCCTAGCACTCGCCCCAGTTGTACAGCCGACTTTGCTAGCGATGCTACACTGACAAATACGCTCTCATTTGCCGAGACGATAGTTAGCATAGCCTTCAGCTACGTCATTTGCTACGACCTAGCAAGGCGCCATTACCAATTTATATTGAGCTTCTTATTACTGTACCGTCAGACCGATGTTCTACGTTTATGGATTAAAGTTAAGTATTACATAAACTATGTACTTTATTTGCTACTAAAAATTCCCTTAACAGTTCCAGACCTCACGCCAGTCTGCGTGTAATTAAACGCGTGCATTTCGGCCTCCTCTAGCAACACGGTGTTGGCTCTTCTGCCAATACAGCAAGAACATTACAATGTGTCGTGCAGTGAGTGCTGGTGGGACATACGTGCATCCTATGTTTATTTTTCCTAGGCTTAGGATGACCCCTGCCCTACAGAGAGTGCCAAAGTCAATATATGAACGTAGCAAGAATGGTTGGATGACCGAGGATGTCTTTCCAAAGTTTCTGAAGCATTTTACTAACTTTACCAAGGTATCTAAGAACCATACCACACTTCTGAGTTTAGACAATCATACTAGCCATGTGTCCCTATAAGCCTACAACTTTGCAGGGTCAATGGAATAGCAGTGGTAACACTATCACCTCACTAATCTCATAGGCTACAACCTTAAAGGCTGCCAGAGGCAGGATTCGAACCTGCGACCGTAGCGATCGCGCAGCTCCAGACTGTAGCGCCTTGAACCGCTCGGCCACTCCGGCTGGCGCTACAACCTTTAGCTGTGACCTTTATCAGCAGCTTGAAGGCTTAATTTAATCAAGAATGTGACAATTTTATGTATTCTAACCCTAACCAGAAAATAGCACCCTATGACATTTGCCTCATCTTTAGAAAAGCCTTCACGAATTTGTAAATATCGAAAAACGTACCTCTGGTATCAGCAAAACAGGAATTTTCCCCCCTAGAACCTACCAAATTTAGTGACAAGGAATTCATGCTTTTGCACCCAGTAGAAGGAACAGCTTTAAGACCACCAGCTGTTGATGATGGCATCGCTAAAAATGATGAAAGTTACGAGATAGCTGTGCTTTGTTCTTCAAAGACAGCGACTGGTGTCCTAGATGATGTACACAATGGCTTACATGTTCAGCCTGCCGTTGAGTTTCGATTCAGAGAGATTTCTCCATTGCTAGACCCTCTTAAATTGAAGAAAAGTGTCAGATAACAGCATTCCTCAACTGAGTCCTAACAATGTTAGTTTAGAAAATGCTGCAGAGTATAAAAAGCAAAATTAAGAAAGAAAGAAAGAATAGAAGATGAATTATCGTTAGGAGAATCAAAGTTAATGCCTAAGGGAAAAGGAAAGTTAAAAAAATTTGCTTCAAAGATAAGACCTCAGTAAACTGGCAAAATGAAATCTCGGCGGAACATTACTTTTGAGTCATCATCAGATTATGATTCAGACATTGTAGAAACTCGGTAGCAACGATGAGATGGATGACACTGTCCCTTTCGGAGAAACTCCTGTTACAAGAAACATTTACTGACAACGATTCCGTTTTTTTACTCTGTGGAGAGTCTGGAAAAAACAGGAAGTTGTGGTTTCGATGTGTGATTTGCAGTGGATTGGTTCATTCAGAGTTTAGTGGATGTAACACTGCTGAAATGTATGTTTGTGACTACTCCTGTTACAACAGACGCTAAATATGAACAGAGACAAGTTGAGGCCATTATGGTACAGTGTTATTTACCGGCGAAAGGATTTTTTATTTTTTGCGCTCTGTCGGAACTTTAATATGTTGTTAAACACATTTTTAATTGTAAACAAATTCTAAAGTTAGAATTTTCTCAATTGTTTTATTTTTACAGAGTTTTTGCCATTTTATGTGCTATATTATATTATGCTGCACGGTATTATCCCAGCCCTCGGGATCATACCGTGCCAAATAACATTTTCTAAAACACCTGTAGAAATGTTAATAGATTTAATGTACCAAATGTGGAACTATAAACGCGTGGGGAATTGATTGCTTGACAAAGTAAGATGTTCACTATTTCAGTTTAGTTCGAAAAACAAGAAATGTTTAAAAATGTCTGAAGTTCACGGTATTTTCCAGCTATCCCCTACTTGTCAATGAAATCAACTGTATAACACGTATCAGATGCATCATAATACACAAATGATAAGAATCACAGAACAGTATATGATCTCTGACTCACACAGTAGTATGATGTAAATCACCAGGTCCTACAATCACAGTCTATAAACGTCGGTTTGGTATGGATTCAAATTGCATCTGGATACAATCATGAGAAATACCTCTCCATTTGCTTTCTGTGTGAACGCTAAGTATCAACAGCGGCTGCTGCGAGACAAGTAAGTTGCCGTTGAATCATATCCGAGACATGTTCTTTTCGCGTCATGTCAACAAACACGGAAGGCAGGGAAACAGTGGTACCCGTTCTTTATCGACGACGGCTTGTACACCTCGTCACCTGTTACAACACTATTCTAATGAAATATGTCATCGCCGGCCGCGGTGGTCTAGCGGTTCTAGGCGCTCAGTCCGGAGCTGCGCGACTGCTACGGTCGCAGGTTCGAATCCTGCCTCGGGCATGGGTGTGTGTGATGTCCTTAGGTTAGTTAGGTTTAAGTAGTTCTAAGTTCTAGGGGACTGATGACCATACATGTTAAGTCCCATAGTGCTCAGAGCTATTTTTGAAATATGTCACGTGTAGTTGCCTAAAGGACACGCAGCACCTCTGGCTCCAAAAGATTCAAGGTTGCAGTTCAGATTGCTCTCAGTATGTCGTATCCAATGAGGTTCCAAACGATGACACTTGGTATTTCTACGATATGTTGCTCGGTAATGCGAGATGCCACATTGTGATCTTCACGTTAAGGTCTAAAAGGTGTGCGGCCATTACTGCACAGCAGAATAAAACGTAACGTCAAAGAACACTACATTTTTGTACTTTGGTCTCCGGCAACGGCACTCCAGTGACAATTGCAGTGTGTAGATATAGTATTTTCTGAACAAAGGAAAGCCGACGCTACGGAGTACGAATCACCTTTTCTCACCACGTCATACGGTGTAAAACAGTCTACGCATGAATCGCCGTACCTACAGACGCCTAGTGTCATGTCATCACTCTAGACGATGGCGATTTGAACGGGATGTCGGTTATTCTATTCTGTCGTCACATTGTGCTATCGAGTACCACTAGCAGTTGCGTACGACCTCCTCCTATTCACAACTGTTACAGAAGGAAGTCGTGAACGAACAGAAATGTCGAGGTATGACACACGCGTTTCAGAGGGACTATTTTGTTCCCTTGGCGTTCCCTTTTTACGGTTTTAGGGCGTAAAACAACTATGGTCATAAGCACCCATTCTGTGGCTTAGTGAAGGGTAAAACCAGGAATTTAAATCAGTAGCAATGGGAGCGAAACTCGAGAAATCTTATAAAAGTGCTATTGAAGTGGGATTGTTTTTCCCGAAAGGAGCTTCAATCGACCGACGTCATCTTACCAACACTTGTAAACTCAAGGACGCGATGGGCTGAGCTCACGTCATCTCCTAAAAGGGAAGATATATGAGGCAGCAGCTGTAAACGGGCATGTAGCGGATTAAAATAGGGGCAGTGAGTAAAAGGTGTCTCACCGTCCAAGACTGAGAGAGGAGGGGGCAAAGCGGTGGAGGAGCGCCACTTAAAAGTTGTCGATGGCTAAAAAGGTAGTGGCCAATCCGCAGTCTAGTTAAAATCACCTCCTCCCGACGACGAGGCCAGAAGGAAGAGGTCCAAGCACAGGGAAGAGGTTTTATGTCCCGTAATTTATTATCCTGGAGTGCAGACCAATGCGTGTGCCATAAAAGAGCAGCACGACGATATAAAACGCTCTGTAGATCGGCAAAGGGAACCATGCGAAGAGCGGGCCGAGGAAGAGAGACAGCAGCTTTTGCCGCTATATCGAATGCCTCGTTTCCAACATGCACTGGGATCCAAAGGAATGCCACAGAGATGCCCCCCACCACAAGTGCAGCATGTGGAGGCAGTCCTGAATCCTGTGGACCGGAGGGTGGACGGGATAAAGAGCTTGGAGCTTGAGAAGAGAGCTGAGCGAATCCGAGCATATAATATACTGCATCCGCTGATGGCGACGGATGTATTGGACAGCCTGGAGAACACCGTAAAGCTCCGGAGTAAAAACCGAACACTGGTCGGGAAGCCGAAATCTAATAGGGGTGTCGTCAATAATATAGGCACAGCCGACACCACGGGCGGTCTTTGAGCCATCAGTGTAAATAAATGTGGCAACCTCCATTTGTGCGCATAGAGCAGTAAATGCCCGATGATAAACTATAGGGGAGGTATAGGCCCTCTTGACACCAAAGGGTCTTTGGAGCCATCAGTGTAAATAAATGTGGCATCCTCCATTTGTGCGCATAAAGTAGCAAATGCCCGATGATAAACTACATGGGAGGTACTATCCTTGGGAAACTGATAAAGGTTACAGAGAAGGAAGGTACGGGGGCGAAGCCAATGTGCCGTCGTAGCCCCATTTGTCAAGAAGGTTTTAGAAAATTGGAAGGAAAGTAAATGTAGCAATTGACTGAAGTGGACACCCGGTGGTAGTAGAGAGGAACGGCTGCCTGCATAGCCTAAATCCAAGGAGGCTTCGAAAAAAAGGGCATGGGTCAAATGAGCAGGCATGGAAGACACATGACTAGCGTAACGACTCAGAAGGACAGCTCGCCAAGTGGACAGTGGAGGTTCAGCAGTCTCAGTGTAAAAGCTGTCCACGGGGCTAGTGTAAAAAGCTCCAGACGCTAAACGCAATCCACAGTGGTTGACAGAATCTGGACGCCGAAGAATAGATGGCATTGCAGAGGAGTAAAGTCGCTTCCAGACAGCGAGCTGAAAGATATGAATCATGGGAAGAGCAGCACAGTTTTCTGTCAAACGTAAGTCCCAAGAATTTGGTGACGTCCGTGAGCGGAAGGCCAACAGGGCCTAGTTGCATTGAAGGTGGATAAAACTCCGTACGACGCCAAAAATTTACACAGACGGTCTTACTGGGAGGAAATCGGAGCCGGTTTCGATGCTCCATGAGTGGAGGTGATCGAGACATCCTTGAAGACGACGTTCAAGAAGGCTGGTCTGTTGAGAGCTATAGTAGATTGCAAAGTCGTCGGCAAAAACGGAACCCGAGACATCGGGAAAGAGACAATCCATAATTGGATTTATGGCAATGGCAAACAGTAGTACACTTGGCATGGTGCCCTGGGGCACCCTGTTTTTTTGGGCGAAAGTACGGGATAGAATCGTGTTCACCTGCACCTTAAATGTGCGATTGGTCATAAATTCACGGATGAAAAGGGATAGCCGACCTCGAAAGCCCCAAGAGAACAGTGTGCGAAGGACGCGTGTCCTCCAACAGGTATCGTATGCCCTCTCCAGATAAAAAAGTATAGCTACCGTTTGGCATTTCCTGAGAAAATTTTTCATGATATATGTGGAGAGAGCAAGAAGATGGTCAACTGCGGAACAATGCTTTCGGAAACCGCATTGGGCAGTTGTTAAAAGGTTTCGCAACTCCAGCCACCACCCTAAATGGCAATTTATCGTACGCTTCAAAACTTTACAAACACTACTCGTGAGAGAGATTGGGCAGTAGTTGGAGGAAAGATGTTTGTCCTTTTCAGGTTTCGGAACAGGAGTCACGATAGCTTCCCGCCATTTTCTGGAAAAGGTACTGTAGACCCAAAGTCGATTATAAAGGCGAAGGAGGCAGAATAGAGTAGGGTATGATAGATGCAGCAGCATTTGGACGTGGATATCATCTGGTCCAGGAACAGAAGAGCGAGAGGGAAAAAAAGTGTGTGAAATCTTATCGGACTTAACTGCGAAGGTCATCAGACCCTAAGCTTACACACTACTTTACCTAAATTACCCTAATGACAAACACACACACCCATGCCCGAGGGAGGACTCGAAGCTCTGCCGGGACCGGCCGCACAGTCCATGACTGCAGCGCCCCAGACCGGTCGGCTAATCCCGCGCGGCCGAGCGAGAGGAGGCGAGTGCATGTCTGAGTTCCCGCATAGAAGAAACGGCATTATGGCTTTCGCGATTTTGAGAGGAAAAGGCAAGAGGTCGCTCTTCCGCTACACGTTTCTTCGGGAGCAGAGTTCGAAATCTCAGCATAGTGTTGACCCAATGAGTTAGAGATTGCGACTGGGTCCATTAAGGTAATCTGCGCGACAGTTAGCCCAGAGGTCGGGAAAAAACTGGACTTGCCGGATATCCGTCGGATTCGACTTCAAACAACTGATGAGCAAGTGAAGGTATTAAAGGAGCTTGTAAAGAAATCCCATCTTGCGTTCTTGCTATCGCGTATGATGCGACGGCATCACGAACGTAACTGTTTATAGCGGATACAGTTGGCCGACGCAGGATAATGGCGGAAACCGTGAAGAGCACGTCTCCGCTCGCGTATTGCGTGACGGCACGCCTCATTCCACCAAGGAACTGAGGGGCGCCGTTGCAAGTGGGACG
This sequence comes from Schistocerca nitens, assembly GCF_023898315.1. Classification (NCBI taxonomy): domain Eukaryota; kingdom Metazoa; phylum Arthropoda; class Insecta; order Orthoptera; family Acrididae; genus Schistocerca; species Schistocerca nitens. Next base: position 870,439,459 of record NC_064616.1, read on the forward strand.
TACGAGGTATTGAACGTTTCTGGCTGCAAAAATAACTTCCGTAACATGAGTGACCTGATGGTCGATGCTAGGAAATTGACGGTCTTCAAATTTTTCTAGGGAGGAGAAAAGTGTCCAGTCGGCTTGGGAAAACTGTCAGCGTCTTGGGCGCATAAATGGCAGTTGTGGCTGTAATCTAAGGACACTTGAAAAATGGTCACTCAAGTATGTATCAGCAAGAGCGAACCATTCAAAGCGCCGAACTAGCCGAACAGTACCGACTGAATGGTCCAAATGAGAGTAGGTTGACATGGAGGCAGACAAAAATGTAGGTTCCCCAGTGTTGAGGCAAACAAGATCCGCTTGGTGTAAGAGGGAGCCTCTCGGACAAGGACATGGAGATCGCCAAAGCAGGTGGTGGTTGTTGAAGTACCCAACCAGCAAATAGGGAGTGGGACCTGACCATGGAGATGAAGGAGATGGCTCTTGCCATTGGTGTGGACGATGGAACGTATACAGTACAAAGAGAGAAGGTGAATCCAGAAAGGGAAAGACATACAGTCATAGCTTGGAAGGAACTGGGAATTGGAAATTTGTGGAAAGTTCTGAGGTCATTGGTCCCTAAGATTACACACTACTTAATCTAGCTTAAACTAACTTACGCTAAGGACAACACACACACCCATACCCGAGGCAGGACTCGAACCCCGGATGGGGGGAACTGCACGAAGCGTGGCAAGGCGTCTCAGGCTGCACAGCTATGGAAGGAACTGTATAAATGGATTGGGTGATAATGGATAGTATCATGAAGAAGAATCATACATCCCCCATGTGCCGGAACACCAGCAACAGAGCAGAGATCAAACCAAACTGATTCGAAATGGGAGAAGACAAAGCGATCATGGGGACATAGCTTTGTTTCTTGAAGACAGAAGATGACCAGGGAATAGGATCGTAAGAGGATCGACAGCTCATCCCGCTTGGAGCAAATTCCACCGGTATTCCAATAGATAATTGACATAGGGTGGACGAAAAAGGGAAAATCTCACCACAGTTTCCATCAACTCAGCTACCACTGAGAGCCGGTGGCCAAGAGCGTGGAATGACATTCAGCCAGAGGCAGAAGATCCTGATCCATAGGTTGGTTGGGGACAGCTCTTGCCACCAGTGATTGGCTGGTTGGTCGGCCACCAGCAGTGCGTTTCAGTGACACGGAAGACAGATACCAATGGGTGGCGCTGTAGAAGAGACACGCCGTGGCAGAGAAGGATAAAAACTGTTGTTCTTATGAACCTTCTTGGAAGCAGGACGTGGAGATGAAGGAGGAGTTGATGGTTGTGAGGTCTGGTTATGTAAAACGTCTTCACGAGTAGGCTCTTATTTGGAAGTCCAGGCAGGTGATTTTGGGGCCCCTGATTTAGCAGGAGCTGATGAAGGGTGAGCCTTAGAGTGAGCGGGTGATAGTGGGGGGGGGGGGGGGGGGTTCAAAGGGCAATCTATTGGCTGGCATATCTGATGACCGTGGTGCTAAAGGTGAGATCGCAAGTCTGCGTGGCTACCTCCTTACTAGGTCGAGGAGAGGCGAGGACGGTGCTATATTTAGCTACCCCCTGGGAGCACAGTCGGCTTTCTGCTGGCGAATACCTTACGAGCAGCAGAAGTATACACCTTTTCCTTCACTTGGATTTCCTGAATAATTCGTTCATCCTTAACAATAGGGCAATCTCTGGAGGAAGTATCGTGGTCGCCCATACAGTTGATGCAACGAGGCGATGGAGGTGGACAATCACCCTCATGGGCATCCCTGCTACAGGTAACACGACTGGCTTTTTATGATTAAACCTCTGACACTAACAGCATCGTGAAGGGTTGGGGATGTAAGGGCGAACTGAAATTATCTCATGTCCTGCTCTAACGTTCGATGGAAGTTCAACTCTGTTAAATGTCAAGAAGAGGGTGCGGGTCGGTACCAATTCCTTTTCAACCCTTTTCATTACTCGATGTACGGCCGTTACTTCCTGATCAGAAAGGTAACTTTGAATGTCCTCATTTGATAATCCATTAAGTGATCTTGTATAAACCACCCCGCGCCATGAGTTTAAAGTACCGTGCGCTTCCACCCGGACAGGGATGGTGTGTAGCAGTGTAGTTCAAAGCAAATTTTGTGCCTGGAGGACACTGTCTCTTTCTAACAACAAGGTGACATTTCGTAACCGGGAACAAGACTTTACAGGACCTGCAACTGCGTCGACACCGTTCTGAATAATGAAAGGATTGACTGTTGAGAAGTCTCGACCTTCGTCAAACCGAGAAACAACTAGGAGTTTTGGCACTGATGGAAGAATTTTCCGTGCCTGAGGCTCATCTAGCTTTCTCTTGTGAGCAGAAGTTGTGGAAGTAGAAGAAACCATTGCGAATGCATCCCCCATGATTACCGGCGTCTCTGATGGCGGGCTACTTCCTAGTTGGGGCCCTCTCTGAGGGCACTCCCGCCTGATTGTCGACACCTCAGGTCACACCTCCCTCCCTGGGCTTGGCCTTTAAAATGGGGTATGTACATGTCCTACTTGTCTACTCAGGGTGGGGAATTACATGTTACCCCATCACCGGCTACGTATGGGAACACGTGGGTTCGCCTACAGACACACACGGTGAGGAAATAAAGAAAAATGGAGGAACAAAGAAAAGGAAAGAACAGAAGAATTCTCAGATGATGGTTCAGATGGCTCTGAGCACTATGGGGCTTAACTTCTGAGGTCATCAGTCCCCTAGAACTTAGAACTACTTAAACCTAACTAACCTAAGGACATCACACACATTCATGCCTGAGGCAGGATTCGAACCTGCGACCGTAGCGGTAGCGCGGTTCCAGACTGTACCGCCTAGAACTGCTCGGCCACTCCGGCCGGCTAGAGGAACGCTCAAATGCTGTAGTGGAGAAGAAGGTAAAGAGAAGAATCAAGGAAAGAAAAGGACAAAGTAAGGGCAGATACTTTACATTGTACAGATAAAAGAAGAGAAACCACTTCACTCGTTCACGAGCGTCAGTCTCCGGACGTAGGCGCAAAACATACCCCCAAAGAGAGAGAAAAGGGTAAGGAAAGGGGGTGAGGGACAGGGCAGGGGGAACGATCGGGGACAGGGAGGGATGTGGAAAGCTAACGCAGGCGGCCCGGAAAGGAAAGAGAGCTGCACGAGCTCAGGGTCCCGTGCTCGTCACGCACGTAACCACAAAAGAGTTGTGGACCCCCCAGAGGGTTTCCTCGGCGTGAAGTCACAAACATGCCGATATTGGGTCCTTTAACTAGGACCCAGAATAATATCACTCTTTTAATGTTTCCACTCGTATGATTATCATTGTCCCCGTACGCACTCGGTACCCTTGGACATACTTCTTTCCAACCAGATCTTCCTCATTTTTCAGTATTCTTAGCTGGTATGGTCGCCTTACATTTCCTGTCCCCCGAACTCGCTCTGTAAGAAAAAGTCAATCTTGATCATCTATGAATCCTTTTTATATCTGCTTCTATAGTTATTGCTATTATTGTAATTATTATTTTCAATATTATTATTGCTAGTATCATTATTAGTGGCAGCAGCAGTATTAGTAAAAGTACAGCCAGCATTAACTTCATTAGTACATAGTATTACCTACTCACGTTGTCACTATAGACACTCAAATCATTTTAGTACTATTTGTCTTAATAAAACTGTTATTTCTTAGGTCATTATGATTTAAAAAAGGTAGTGTATGTGTAAGACCCTGGTATAATGTATATTATGGTTCTTCATCGATTGATCATTCTAGATACGCTGAACCGGATGCATTTGACTAGAGGTACCCCATCTATACACTGCATTAATCTTTTGTTGCTAGTTCATAGTTCAACATATCCATCAGTTTCGAAAAGATTTGGATAACTGTCTTTGTGTGATGAAATTTTGACGAACCCTTGTGTACAATTATTGAACTGTATGAAGAGAAACGTAAATTAGTTAGAAACTACGGCGTACAGAAATTAATTTGACATGTAAACATCACTACAGACATTCGAATTTAGGTTATGACATGTACAATATGTCTGTCATCATTGGCGGCGATGTGGCGCAGACGAACAGCGAAATCCTGCATGACCCTCTGAAGTGTCGTAAAATCGATGCTTTCGATGACCTCTGAATGGTTGTTTTCTGCTCAGCAATGGTTTTGGCGTTATTGCTGTACACCTTGTCTTTAATATAGCCCCAGTAAATGGAGTCTCATGTGTTCAGATTCGGAGAATATGGCGGTCAATCGAGACCCATGCATGTGGCCTCTGGGTACTGCAGAGCCAGAATGCGATCCCTATAGTGCTCCTACAGGACATCAAACACTCTCCTGCTGTGATTGGGATGAGCTCCGTCTTGCATGAACCACATCTTCTCGAAGTTCGGGTCACTTTGGATAATGGGAATTAAATGTCTTCCAAAACCTTCACGTACCGTTCGGTAGTCACCGTGCCATCAAGGAATATCGCACCGATTATTCCTTGACAGGACATTGCACACCACACAGTCACCCATCGAGGGTGAAGAGACTTCCCGATCGCGAAATGCGGATTCTCAGTCCCCCAGATGCACCAATTTTGCTGATTGACGAACCCATCGAAATGAAAGTGGGCTTCGTCGCTAAACCAAACAAACAGTCCATGCGCATACTAACTTCCATCGTGCCCCGCAGCTAGCAGTGCCGTTTGAACGTCCTGACTCAAACCGTTCAGAAGTTATGACGATTTTATTTCTTACAGTTCAATAATTGTCACCCTGTAATCGTGTCAGTGAATTTCCTAAGCTTTTACATCTTTTTTATAAACATGACAAAATATATGCAGGAATACCTGCTGTTGTTTCCTAGAACTTACAATGACTGCTGTTACTCAATTGTCTTACTTATATTGGAATGAATAAATTTGCTGAAATTTCATATCTGGGCCCGCATCTCGTGGTCGTGCGGTAGCGTTCTCGCTTCCCACGCCCGGGTTCCCGGGTTCGAGTCCCGACGGGGTCAGGGATTTTCTCTGCCTCGTGATGGCTGGGTGTTGTGTGATGTCCTTAGGTTAGTTAGGTTTAAGTAGTTCTAAGTTCTAGGGGACTGATGACCATAGCTGTTAAGTCCCATAGTGCTCAGAGCCATTTGAACCATTTTTTTCATATCTGGAATAAAAATCATTAACAAGAATAAAACAGAGCTGATTCCAATTCCTTCCATCCTTTTCCTACCCAGTAGTGTACCGCACTTCTTGAGGGGAGAAATCTTATGTTCAAATAACCGGAAATTCAAATTTTGTTGAAGGTTTCATATCAAATATGTGAGTATAAAACTGGAACCATAAAGATACTCCAATTCTCTGTGAAACAGACGAGCTAAGAACTTCAGGCGGGGTCTGTGCGTATAGTGATATATGAAGTACAGTAAACGGCTGACAGCTAAGCATAGGGTAAAAATAAGCATTAGGTGCCCCCAATCATGGACTTGCCCCTACAACCTATTATTTGATAAAAAGTGTCGATTTGCCATTTAACTAAGCTGATATTTCCTTGTATATTATCGTTTTCAGAATACAGAGATGAAGTACAGAGTGATTCAGCCGTTACTATTTCTGGACTCGTGACTCAGCAGATTTGTCTGACATTCTACTTGATAAATAAAGCATCTTTGGGGATGTGATATAGTCGTCGTACTGTTAATAAAGTGACTGTAGCATTAAGGCATCACAAAAGAGACTAAAATCGAAGAAAAGATGGAACACAAGCACGTCACCTTCCTACCCTAAGTGCAGAACACCACTGAATGTGTGCGAAAAGATTCTTCGCTGAGTGGACATCAGGCGGATGTATCAAAGCAGCAACAAAATCAGAGATGTTCTGCGCTCCACGAAGGACGTTATCGGCAAGCTACACACGACTGAAGTTGACAAAATTAGCTACGAGTCCGGCATAGTATACATTGACGAGATCCGGCGTCGTATTAACGCACGTATGACGTAGCACGAAAGGTAAAGGACGACACAGCAAGTCATCAATGAGTCACAACAAGTGCGCTAAAAGTATACAGTTCAGGCCGATCGTGTAAAAACTAGGAGGCTACCTACCCGAAAGAGAAGGGAGAGCCTACTGAAATGGTGAAGCAAGCCGCCAACGTGAAACGCGACGACGGGTACACACAGACTCCCATCGTCTTGGCTAACAGCAGTTGGCAGCCTGCGGACTGATGCCGTTCGTGATGCTGCCCCGAGTAGACTCGGTTGCCAACGGGAATCACCGTAGTAACATACTACCTCACGTTGAATTTGAAAATATTTCTGACGAGTTGAGGGTTCGAAGAAATTTCGGGTCTGTAGCTAATCGTCGTCAACTATACTCCAAGACATTTCAACTGTGCTCCGAACAGTTATCCTCGCGTGAGCCATTTAAGACGGATGAAGAAATCCTCCGTTCCGCAAATCTGGACGAAGCTACGTCGTCTACATCTACATTTATATCTACGTGATTACTGTGCTATTCACGATAAAGTGCCTGGCAGAGAGTTCAATGAACCACCTTTAAGTTGTCTCTACCGTTCCATAGGAAGATCAGGACACAATGAAAAACGCCTTTGTTTTAATGACTGCCACTCCAATTCATGTATCATGTCTGTGGCAGTATCTCCCCTACTTTGCGATAATACAAAACGAGCTGCCTTTCTTTGTACTTTTTCGATGTCATCCGTTAGTCCCATCTGATCCGGATCCCACACCACACAGCAATGCTCCAGAATAGGGCGGATAAGCGGTGTGTAAGCAGTCTCTTTAGTAGACCTGTTGCACCTTGTAAGTGTTCTGCCAATTAATCGCAGTCTTTGGTTGGCTCTACCCACAATTTATGGTATTTGTAATTAGAATCCCTAAGTATTTAGTTGAATTTACAGCCTTCAGGTTTGTGTAACTTATCGCGTAATCGAAATTTAGCGGATTTCTTTTAGTAATCGTGTGAATAGCTTTACACTATTCTTCATTCCGGGTCAATTTCCACTTTTCTCCCCATACAGATATCTCATCTAAATCATTTTGCAATTCGTTTTGGTCATCTGATGACTTAACAAGACGGTAAATGACAGCATCATCTGCAAACAGTCTAAGACGGCTACTAAGATTGTCTCCTATAGCGTTAATGTAGATCAGGAACAATACAGGGCCTATAACACTTCCCTGGGGAACGCCGGATATTACTTCTGTTTTACTTGATGACTTTCCGTCTATTACTAGGAACTGTGACATTTCTGACAGGAAATCACGAATCCAGTCGCACAACTGAGGCGATATTCCATAGGCAAGCTGTTTGGTTAGAAGGCGCTTGTGAGGAACGGTGTCGAAAGCCTACTGGAAATCTAAAGAGATGGAATCAATTTGACATCCCCTGTCTATAGCACTCATTACTTCATGAGTATAAAGAGCTAGTTGTGTTTCGCAAGAACGATATTTTCTGAATCCGTGCTGACTATGTTTCACTAAATCGTTTTCTTCGACGTAATTCATAATGTTCGAATACAGTATATGTTCCAAAACCCTACTGTAAATCGACGTTAGTGATGTGGGTCTGTAATTCAACGGATTACTCCTACTTCCCTTTTTGGGTATCGGTGTGACTTGAGCAATTTTTCAGTCTTTAGGTACGGATATTTCTGTGAGCGATTGGTTGTATATAATTGCTTAATATGGAGCTACTGTATCAGCATACTCTGAGAGGAACCTGACTGGTATACAATCTGGACCGGAAGCCTCTCTTTTATTAAGTGATTTAAGCTGATTTGCGACATCGAGAATATCTATTTCTATGTTTCTCGCCTTGGTAGTTGTCCTTGATTGGAATTCAGGAATATTCACTTCGTCTTCTTTTGTGAAGGTTTTTAGGAAAATCGTGTTTAGTAACTCTGCTTTAGTGGCACTGTCATCAATGACTTCACCACTGTTATAGTGCAGTGAAGGCTTTGATTGCGTCCTGCTACTGGTGTGCTTTATGTATGAACAGAATCTTGTTGGGTTTTCTGCCATATTTCGAGAAAGAGTTTCGTCGTGGAAATTACTGAAAGCATCTCACATTGAAGTACGCGCTATATTTCGAACTTCGACCAAATTTGCCAGTCTTGGGGGTTTTGCGTTCTTTTAAATTTGGCATGCTTTTTTCGCTGCTTCTGCAACAGCAATCTGACCCGGTTTGTGTACCATGGTTGATCAGTGCCACCACTTATTAATTTATGTGTTATATATCTCTCAATTGCTGTCGATACTATCTCTTTGAAATCATTCCACATCTTTCCTACACTTACATTATGAGATCGGAAGGAGCAGACTGTCCCTCAAAAAGGCGTTCAGAGCATTTTTATCGGCTTTTTTTAAATAGATATACTTTGCGTTTCTTTTTGATGGTTGTAGGAGTTACGGTATTCAGCCTAGCAGCTACTGCCTTGTGGTCGCTAATCTCTATATTCGACACGATACTCACTATTTGTCCAGGATTATTTGTTGCTAAGAGGTCAAGTATGCTTTCACAACCATTTACGCTTCGAGTGGGCTCATTAACTAATTGTTTAAAATTAGTTTCTGAGAAAGCATTCAGTACAATTGCGGATGAAGTTTTATGCCTGCCGCCGGCTTTAAACGTATAATTGTTCCAGCGTATAGAGGGTCGATTGAAGTTACGACCGACTATAATTGTATGAGTGGAGTACCTATTTGAAATGAGACTCAAGTTTTCTTTGAACTGTTGAATAACTACATCTTCTGAGTCAGGGGTCGGTAAAACGATCCAATTAATAGTTTAGTCAGACTGTCTATTATAACCTCTACCCATACTATTTCGCAGGAACTACCTACTTAAATTTCACTACAATGCAAGCTACTTCTGTAGCAATAAATACTCCACCACCAATTGTATTTAGTCTATCCTTTCTGAACACTCTTAGATCGTTAGGAAAGATTTCTGCTGACCTTATTTCCGGCTTTAGCCAGGTTTCTGTACCTATAACTATTTGACTTCCAGTGCTTTCTATTAGGGCTTGGATCTCTGGTTCTTTCCCAACACAGCTACGACAATTTACAATTACAATACCAATCGTTTCTACAACTACCTTACTGTGTTTTACCTGCCCACTTTTAGACGGACGTCCCTTCTGTAATTTCCCTGAAACCATCTAGCCTAAAAAACCGCCCAGTCCCTTCCACACAGCCCCCGCTACCCGTGGAGCCGCCTCCTATATGTAGTGGACTCCTGACCTATTAAGTGGAACCCGGAAACCCACCACACGGTGGCACAAGTCAAGGAATCTGCAGCCTACACGGTCGCAGAACCGCCTGAGCCTCTGATTGAGATCTTCCACTCGGCTCTGCACCAAAGGATCACAGTCAGTTCTATCGTCGGTGCTGCAGACGGTGAGCTCCTCCTTAATCTCGCAAACAAGATTGGCATGCAGTGGTTAGCACACTGGACTCCCATTCGGGAGGTCAACGGTTCAATCCCGTATCTGGCCATCCTGATTTAGGTTTTCCATGATTTCCCTAAATCGCTCCGGGCAAATGCCGGGATGGTTCTTTTGAAAGGGCATGCCCGACTTCCTTATCCGTCCTTTCCTAATCCGATGAGACCAATGACCTCGCTGTTTGGTCTCTTCCCCCAAACAACCTAACCCAAGACTGGCAGTCCTTACCATTCCCGCTAGCTGCCCCAAAACCAGAGAGAATCTCTTCTGATCAAAAGCGACATACGTAATTGGTGCCAACATGAGCCACCACCTGCAGTTGGCTGCACCTTGTACTCTTCATGGCATCCAGAAAAAGCCTTTCCACATCCAGAATGACTCCCCCTGGTATGCACATGGAGTGCACATTGGCTTCCTTCCCCTCCTTGGCAGCTATGTTCCTAAGGGGCCCCATTACGCACCTAAAGTTGGAGCTCCCAACTACCAGCAAACCCACTCTCTGTGGACGCCCAGACCTTGCAGGCCGAGATGTTCCCTCTGGAACGGGGTGGACGACTGTATCTGGCTCAGAGACACGTCAGCCACAGATAACACCCGAAACCTGTTCGTCAAACGAACTGGGGAGGCCCTATGATCGGCCCTTCTGAAAGTTTGTTGTTGCCTGACAGACTTTGGCATGATCTCCCACTCGACCACGGGTGAGGGGTCAACCTCAGTGCAGGCAGTACCTGGGATGGCCACAGCAGTGGACCAAATGGGGAACATGTGCGACGTGCTCAACATCTCTCGCATCCCCATGTCTGACCCCCCCCCCCCCCCCCCCACAGTGATGCCCCTTGGCAGCAGCCTCAAGCTGTGTTATGGAAGCCAACGCAGCCTGGAGCTGTGAGCGAAAGGTCGCCAACTCAGCTCGCATCTGTGCACAGCAATCACAGTTCCTATCCATTACTGAAGTCGCTTCCATTTGAAGCTCATAAAAATATTCAACAAACGAACAGTGTACTCGGCTTATTAGCAGCAAGAATTGGAAGTGCTCTCTCACTAACGGTCCAAACGACACTGAGCTACACTAACCAAAACAAACAAAAGCCTGTATGATGCGAGGGTCGATAGCAGCGGCGGTACGGTACGCTACACTGTTATTAAAATAAAAGATTGTGCCCAGTAAGCACTCAAACACGCAAGAAATTACAAAAATAATCTAGTAACTACACAGGTATCTGTAAATAAATAAGTCACTCCTTCTGGAAGCTCGTAAAAGTATACAACAAACGGTGTACTCGCCTTCTTAGCAGCAGGAACACGAGGTGCTCTGTCACTGACGGTCTATCCGACCATCTATGGGTAAAATACTCGCAAAATATACGAATCTTTGCCAATTTTATTAACAGATTGGGAGCTCTCTGTCACAGTAGTTCTGGGCATTCAGTAAACCTGACACACTATCTCTTTTTAGAAACGTATGTATTAAAGATTCTTTGGCACTAATCGGTTATAAGTTACAGGTAGACATCACTACTTCATTTCGGCATGCTCATTTCTCAACCAATTCTATGTTAAACCATGCATATCTTAAGCACGCTGCTGGCGCTGTCATGGATAGACGTCTGTCTACCCTGGTAACCAACGTGTTTAGGGAGAAGTGTGAGGAGAGAGCGCTTGAATCAGTGGCCCACAAACCAGTTGAATTTTGGAGGTATGTGGACGACACTTTCATAGTGTGACCTTATAGGGAATATACACCCTGGAAATGGAAAAAAGAACACATTGACACCGGTGTGTCGGACCCACCATACTTGCTCCGGACACTGCGAGAGGGCTGTACAAGCAATGATCACACGCACGGCACAGCGGACACACCAGGAACCGCGGTGTTGGCCGTCGAATGGCGCTAGCTGCGCAGCATTTGTGCACCGCCGCCGTCAGTGTCAGCCAGTTTGCCGTGGCATACGGAGCTCCATCGCAGTCTTTAACACTGGTAGCATGCCGCGACAGCGTGGACGTGAACCGTATGTGCAGGTGACGGACTTTGAGCGAGGGCGTATAGTGGGCATGCGGGAGGCCGGGTGGACGTACCGCCGAATTGCTCAACACGTGGGGCGTGAGGTCTCCACAGTACATCGATGTTGTCGCCAGTGGTCGGCGGAAGGTGCACGTGCCCGTCGACCTGGGACCGGACCGCAGCGACGCACGGATGCACGCCAAGACCGTAGGATCCTACGCAGTGCCGTAGGGGACCGCACCGCCACTTCCCAGCAAATTAGGGACACTGTTGCTCCTGGGGTATCGGCGAGGACCATTCGCAACCGTCTCCATGAAGCTGGGCTACGGTCCCGCACACCGTTAGGCCGTCTTCCGCTCACGCCCCAACATCGTGCAGCCCGCCTCCAGTGGTGTCGCGACAGGCGTGAATGGAGGGACGAATGGAGACATGTCGTCTTCAGCGATGAGAGTCGCTTCTGCCTTGGTGCCAATGATGGTCGTATGCGTGTTTGGCGCCGTGCAGGTGAGCGCCACAATCAGGACTGCATACGACCGAGGCACACAGGGCCAACACCCGGCATCATGGTGTGGGGAGCGATCTCCTACACTGGCCGTACACCACTGGTGATCGTCGAGGGGACACTGAATAGTGCACGGTACATCCAAACCGTCATCGAACCCATCGTTCTACCATTCCTTGACCGGCAAGGGAACTTGCTGTTCCAACAGGACAATGCACGTCCGCATGTATCCCGTACCACCCAACGTGCTCTAGAAGGTGTAAGTCAACTACCCTGGCCAGCAAGATCTCCGGATCTGTCGCCCATTGAGCATGTTTGGGACTGGATGAAGCGTCGTCTCACGCGGTCTGCACGTCCAGCACGAACGCTGGTCCAACTGAGGCGCCAGGTGGAAATGGCATGGCAAGCCGTTCCACAGGACTACATCCAGCATCTCTACGATCGTCTCCATGGGAGAATAGCAGCCTGCATTGCTGCGAAAGGTGGATATACACTGTACTAGTGCCGACATTGTGCATGCTCTGTTGCCTGTGTCTATGTGCCTGTGGTTCTGTCAGTGTGATCATGTGATGTATCTGACCCCAGGAATGTGTCAATAAAGTTTCCCCTTCCTGGGACAATGAATTCACGGTGTTCTTATTTCAATTTCCAGGAGTGTATATTAATGAAGTTTCTACATCACTTGATCTCCGTTCTTAAGAACATTTGGGTCACTATGGAATTAGAGAACGATGGTTCTCTGGGTTTCCTGGAAGTTTGGTTAGACAGGAAAATGATAGGTCTCTGGAGCATCCAGTTTATCATAAACCCAATCATATCGTATAGTACATACAGGCACCAAGCCGACCTCACTTACAGTGTCTCAGATGCGGATAATTTGCCTAAAGCGCTCGCTAACATAAAGTCAGTATTATGGGAAAATGGATATTCTATCCGACAGCTTAAGAGGGCTCTATCAGTTAAAACCAAGAACCAGAAAATGTATTATGAGTAAAACACTCTGTGCAAAATCTGTGACTTTTCCCTTTGTGGCAATATTTCGTATAAAATAGGATAATCTTCCCAGAATGAGATTTTCATTCTGCAGCGGAGTGTGCGCTGATATGAAACTTCCTGGCAGATTAAAACTGTGTGCCCGACCGAGACTCGAACTCGGGATAATCTTCAGTAATTTTCCGGTAAAATCGGTTTTACCACAGCAACATCTTTTTGGGACTTAGTAAAGAATCTGTGGAAACACACCTGACAGAAAATATCATGAACCATGGCAGCGATTGCCACCTGCATGATACGTGGAACTCTATATCTCCACAATTTACACTAGTCAAAGATGACAGAGTATGCCGATGTCTTTGGAGAGTGGCAACACTGAGTTTCATAGCTCCACCAGCGAGGGCACTGTGATGGGTTAGTGTAGCCCACCTATGAGCATGAGGCATGCGTGGAGTACTGGCAGTGCAGAACGGACGACATCTTTGTCAGTTTGCGATGAGTCACCTGAGGTGAAGTTTTCCCGAGACGGCGGTCTGGATACTTGGAGACATTCCACAGCAGTTTGGTCCCATAAGACCTTACCACAAATTAAAAAAAAAAAAAAAAAATCAGGTCAGGAGTCCACTACACACAAGAGGCGGCTACACGGGTAGCGGGGGCTGAGTGGAAGGGACTGGGCGGTTTTTTAGGTTAGAGGGTTTCATGGAAATTACAGAAGGGACGTCCGTCTAAAAGTGGGACTTTTATCTATCGCGAGTTAAGTTGGGCCAGACTTGGTTGGGCCTAACTTTAACTCACTTAGCCAATGGGACACTGTTGATTTCAACACTGGCCAACACTTAGGCTCGTTACATCGCGAATTTCTCAGTCTTACATGTATTGTGATAGTGCTGATTTTACTTTCAACAATTTAAGCAGTGAATATTTGCAGTCTTTTGTTATTTTAATTATATACTGGGGGATCGAGCCAACTTCAGTTCACTTAATAATGTTGTGGTGTTTAGCGCAAGTCTTCATTCAGTACATGTGATGAAGAACAATAAACATTATATTGAACTTCAACAACTTGTAGTGGGTGAACTTTACCCAGCATTTTACTTATACATAGGCAACAATTTCATTATTTTTACTAACTAAAGTAATGTTTATCTTAGTTTTGTGATATCCCTTAGACAACAAGATCAACATTGCCTTCGCAGTTATGAAAGGTTTCTGTCGCATGACGTATCAGGATGAATTTACACTGCCTGATCAAACGTTTCCAGACACTCTTTATTGGATATTAATACAGGGTGTGTCCACCCTTCGGATCTATGATGGCTTGAACTCTGTTGCGGACACTTTCAACGACCTGTTGTAATGTCTGTGGAGGGATGGCAGCTCATTCTTCCTCAAGAACTGCAACCAGAGAAGGTAGAGATGTTGGAAGCTAGGGGCTGCAGAGAAGTCTACGCTCTATCTCATTCCAAGAGTGTTCTATGGGGCTCAGGTCAGGACTATGGAAATATCAGGAATGAAACTTCCTGGCAGATTAAAACTGTGTGCCGGACCGATACTCGAACTCGGGACCTTTGCCTTTCGCGGGCAAGCGCTCTACCATCTGAGCTACCCAATCACTACTCTCGCCCCGTCCTCACAGCTTTACTACTGCCAGTACCTCGTCTCCTACCTTCAAAACTTTACAGAAGCTCTCCTGCGAACCTTGCAGAACTAGCACTCCTGAAAGAAAGGATACTGCGGAGACATGGCTTAGCCACAGCTTCGGGGATGTTTTCAGAATGAGATTTTCACTCTGCAGCGGAGTGTGCAATGATATGAAACTTCCTAGCAGATTAAAACTGTGTGCCGGACCGAGACTCGAACTCGGGACTTTTGCCTTTCGCGGACAAATGCTCTGCCATCTGAGCTACCCAAGCACGACTTACGCCCCGTCCTCACAGCTTTACTTCTGCCAGTACCTCGTATAAAATTCAATATGGTCATCATAATGGTTTATATAAATGTAGGTTCGACCGGAAAAAGTGCATTGCGTTCTAGGTGCCCAGATTTGGCCTAGAATAAATAAATAAGAAATAACCTAGCTGCAATAGGGGCGGAGATACAGGCTAAAAGTGGATTTTTTGTTCTCTCGGTACAGGCTGCCCTGCACGACAAGTGTTTTGTGGACAAATAGTATCGGCTTGTCTGATTGTCCTGTTTTGTGAAGGATATGCTTGTGGATGGGCATGGCTAAGCAGAGAGGGAGAGAGGAGATGGGTATTAAGAGAGAGGGAAAATGAGATGGGCAAAGAAATGTGGGAGGAGGTGGTGGACAGAGAGAGAGAGAGAGTGTGGAAGAGGATATGAGATGGACAGAGAAGTGGGTAGACGAGATGGAGAGAGAGAGGGGTCAGGAGGGGACAGAGTGAGAGACCGGGAAGAAGAGATGTACAGAGAGAGGGATGGAGATGGCCAGAGAAACATTTTTAGGAATACTATTGGCATGCCTTTCAGGGGCTACACATGCTAATGGACATGGGTGAGCAGAGAGAGTTGGATGGGAGAAGATGCATATGACAGAAGGGGGAGGATAAGGTAGACAGAGAAATTCTGAAGAGGGAAGAGATGTGCTGATAGTGTGGGGAGGAGCAGGAGGGCGGGGAGAGAGGGAGGAGGATGTGGAGAGAAAGAGAGCTTTATCAACCTATTTTGCAGGGGCTACATATGCTGATGGTCATAGTTGGGGGAAGGTTGAGCTGGACATAGGAGATGGTGAACAGACAGGTGGGGCAAAAGGAATGTGGAGAGGGGACAGGATGGGATAGACAGATAGAGGAGGAAGAGGATTTGGGCAGAGGGAGGGGAAGGAATATATGTTTGGAGGGAGGGGGAAGAGGATGCGGACAAAAAGAGGGGAAGAAGAAGATGAAGAGACAGAAGGAGTGGGAAGGAGAAAATGGAGACATAGAGGTTGGAAGATGAAGTTTGACAGAGAGATCGGGGGAGGAACATGTCTACACAGAGTGAGGGAGGAGGACACGTTTGCAATATATGTGAAGAAAGCATATGTGAGCACAGCCATGGGGGAAATGCTGGTCAGTAAATACTTAACAAAAAAATCTAAGGAGATGGCCTTATTTTGAGAATTTTGTGAGAGAAAACGAGCCGTTTTCAATGTCCATGGTGTCATTCGCTGCAGCTCTGTTTATGTGCTATAACGGCATATTGTCAGAAATGGAAGTGAGGAAGGAAGATCATGATTAAAGGTCTCATGACAACGAGATCAGCAGAAATATAGCACAGACTCTGGTTGGAAAAGCGGGAAAAGATACAGATGATGTACCTTTTCAAAAGAAACATTCCACCACTGACGATCAATAATGTAGAGAGGCGACAAAAAACTTAATTCTAGAAGGCTGGATGCAGATTTCAGCTGAAGGGCCTTCCAAATGCAAGCCCAGGGTGTTAATTTCTGCGGCACCTCCTTTAGTATTAAAGATATACTGAAAAGTAGGTCATACGTTCATATAGATCTACACTTTTACCCTAGGAGCGCCAAAAAGAAGATGCCTTTTTTTCACTGTAACAGATTGAACTCTAAGATTGCAACCTGTTACTTGCATTTAGATAACTTTCAATAAATGGTGTAAGTCTGCGAACATCTTGTCGACCCCTGTTCGTTAGTCTGGGTATTCTGACATTAGCCTCTCAATATACATATTCTTTACTATCATTAGTACACCTGGAAAGATGTCGATTATGATCTGATGACGGCATATGCCGATGACAGGATGCACTGATAATGGTTTCAACGTCGTCCGCCAACAGATAGTGTAGTGGCATAGCTACTAGAATGCCATTGTGTCTACTCTTTAACAGGGAATACTCAGAGCCAGTAGACTCTGTGTGGCGCAGACTTGTGAAGCAAGCAGGTAACCATGCCACGGAGATGCACTCTTGCTTCCTACAGCCAACTGAGCGACTTTGAAAGGGGTTAAATTGTTTTCTTCCGAGTGGCGGGATGGTCCTTTTAGTGAATTGCTACGCAGTTGGGCGTGCTGCATCAGTTGGCAATGATGCTGCTATCAGTGGTTATGTGAACATTCTCACATCCACAGACGAGGTTCTGAATGTCCAAGCAGCATAGACGCCCGCCCGAATCGTCGTATTGTAAGGGCAGCAGTGGCAGATCGTGCCGCTTCTACACCACACATAAGAGGGCTTATGAACCTAGACGTGTCATCACGAACTGTAGCGAATCGCTTATTAACAGTGGGACTACGGGAAAACACACCTCTAGCCCCTCTTACACTCACGCTGCAGCATCGACGCGCACGGTTCGTCTAGTGCCATCAGAGGATCACTTGGAAGACGGAATGCCGCTCCGTCGTCTTCAATGACGAAAGCAGGCTCTGCCTACAAGTGATGATCGTTCGCATGTATGACGTAGAGTGCATTCGTCCAAGACACACTGTCCCCACCCAAGGGACAAGAAGTGACTCGTGCGTCTTGTCAGGCAGCTGCCCTTACAGAGCTACGTGAACAGTTAGAGCAGGAGTGGTATAACGTATCCCAGGACAGTATTTGCCATCTGCACGATCGACTGGAATCAGAGTTATAGCCTACATTGCCACCAGTGGAGGCTAGACCACGTATTAATATGGCTGTTTCAGAATGGGTCGATACCCAGTACTTTAGAGCCGCTGATGCTATTGATCTGTAAATGTAATCGTTTCATGTGCTCCATATGGGCTGTTGTAACAATAAATCTTGTGTGAATTGAAACCTCTAAAAGGGCGTGCTAGTTTTTTTTCTCGGAAGTGTATTTTACTGTCATCAACCTACATGGCTAAAAACAATCAAACAAGAGAAACAAGAGCTTGTACAGAAATATTTAAGTGTTAATTTTTCCCATTGTACTGCTGTGTCTCCCAGTTAACAATGCCAAGCGTGTTGACTTTACTTGTGGTATATACACAGTAATTTCTTCGGTGTGTTTTGTTGTACGAAGAAAATTTTCTATTTGTGTTGGTGTCAAAATATTTGGATAAATATATACTATGTTCACATGTACTTGTTACAACTTTTATTTATTTTGTACTATTGGAGCACCATGTACAATATGCATAATAAACGTTGTCCACATCTGAAGAATGGCTTAGGTAATTAAGGAGGGGGGACAAATGTAATGAGACTTCTTTTCCTGTGGGCGGACAAGTCAACAATCTCAACGCCTGTTACATATTTGAGAAACAGTATGTGAACGTCTTGCAATCCAGGACTTCTTAACTACCACGACCAAAGGAAGTCAAACATGTGAGTAACAACATGCAAACAGTATTGGTTTGGTTTTATGGATGAAAGGGATACTCCACCATTATTTCTCAAAGCACCGAAGTTAACCACCATTACCACCTGCAGAGCACTGTCTCAAATAATCGTGTTTCGGTGGAAATC
This sequence comes from Schistocerca nitens, assembly GCF_023898315.1. Classification (NCBI taxonomy): domain Eukaryota; kingdom Metazoa; phylum Arthropoda; class Insecta; order Orthoptera; family Acrididae; genus Schistocerca; species Schistocerca nitens. The sequence continues at coordinate 870,457,861 of NC_064616.1, forward strand.
TAAAATGGTAAGAGCAGTGCATCATTCATCTAGTGACAGAAATTATTGTATGTCAGCTTTCAGACAATCCTATCAACTAAAAACGGGATTGCTATTTGGGACACGCTGTTCCATCTGAGTGTCAGATAGAGAGTGTATCATGATGAACTGTCAGACAACTTTCACATTTCTGTATAAACCCTCCCTCGAAAGCTTAGTTATTTGATCTGAAGTTTTTGTTGCCAGATGACTGTCAGTGTGGCATTCTTTTCGTCCAGACAAATCATATACTCGATGGAAAAGTTGGCTGAAGTAATCGTTCAGTATTTTTATTAATTGCTTCACGTAGCTTCGTTGTATTAATGTCACCTTTTGTCTTGGACCCCCACTCATTTTATATCGTGAAAGGTGATTCATTGAGAAAAGAAACCATTATGATTCCGAAGTGACGCACCTATCACTAAAAATATACACTGATAGGACAAAATAATATGAGCATCGTGGCATTAGTATCTTTTTTCCTAGTCTAGTTTTGCGCTGAAGTCTTTTGCTTTTCTATTAGTACTACATTATCTCTTGAAACATGCTCTGCTACAAGTACGTCCGTGTTCGTTATATAGTTGTGATGATTTGCTGTCATGTCAGAGCATATATATTTCCAACAAAGTTACTTCTGAAACTTCCTGGCAGATTAAAACTGTGTGCCCGACCGAGACTCGAAAAAAAATGGCTCTGAGCATGTAAGTAGGCTGTTTAGGTTTTTTTATTGGTAACGCCACCTCTGTATGAAAATCACTGGCTGTGCTGTGTGCAGTCTGTGGCTGCTTTGCATTGTTGTAATACTCGCCATTGTAGTGTTAGGCAGCTGGCTGTGAACAGTGCGTAGCGTTGCGCAGTTGGAGGTGAGCCGCCAGCAGTGGTGGATGTGGGGAGAGAGATGGCGGAGTTTTGTAATTTGTCATGAACTGCTATATATATGATGACTATTAAGGTAAATACATTGTTTGTTCTCTATCAAAATCTTTCATTTGCTAACTATGCCTATCAGTAGTTAGTGCCTTCCTTAGTTTGAATCTTTTATTTAGCTGACAGTAGTGGCGCTCGCTGTATTGCAGTAGCTTGAGTAGCGAAGATTTTTGTGAGGTAAGTGGTTTGTGAAAGGTATAGTTTAATGTTAGGCCCATTCTTTTGTAGGGATTTTTGAAAGTCAGATTGCGTTGCGCTAAAAAAATACTGTGTATCAGTTTAAGCACAGTCTTGTATAATTGTTCAAAGGAGACGTTTCATATGTCGACCCTTAGCCTAGGATACCTCACTGGAATCTTCTGATTTTTTTCTTGTAGTTTGTGTAATTAGTGTAGCTTTTGTTTATTGCTAGCGCGTAATTATAGAGAGAATTTCCTTTGTAGTTGTAGTTTTTCATTGTTGTACACAGTTGTGGCATGCATGTAGATTTGCACCAAGTATTTCACAGCTGCGCTTGCAATTAACTAGATATTATTTTCAATGCTATGTTAATGCGTTTTGTTATTTTGCTCTTCAAATTGTGCTGTTCTGTGTTATCGTGTGAAATATTTTGACAATAATGGCGTGTGAAAAACGTAACACTAGGTTTCAAAGTAAACTGAGAAATAATAGTGACAACGAGCGTAGCTTATCAGCACCACTGTGTAGTGAATTAACAGACATTCGAAGTAGTAATTTGGTAATTGTGCATAGGGAAATGGAGCGGGCGGCAAATAATGGTGTAGACAGTGAAACAGGTAGTGAACAAGGAAGCATTATCGATCGATCGGTCGGCAACAGCTCGCCTCAGGAATCCGAAATGAGAGAACACGATATTGCAAATACTGTAGACTTAGGTTTTGGGTCCTCACCGTTTTCTCAAATGAGTCAAGACACATTTTCTGCTTGTCAAAATGTGAATGTTGCCGGTGAAAATGCACTGCCAAAAAGCATAGAGAAACAGATTCCAGACACTAATACATTATTATTGCAATTAATGCAACATTTTGGTTTACTTGAAAATACTTTCTGGATTTAAAGTACTTTCTGTGAGATACCAGATGACACAGTGGTTAGTTTATGTGACAGCTACACGATTTTTATCACGACGCTACTAATGAGTGACAATTTACAATGTTGCTTTTGCGGTGTATCCGTTTTATATCTGCACAGTTTTCAGAATTCTTCTGGAAAGAAAAACATGTTTTAGTAGTAACTTTTGTGGTATAGCAACAATGAGACAGCCTTTTTCGTGGCACAACAATACGTTACAGTACAGTACTTTCTTCATCACAACAATAAGCGTAATAACTACGATATCTATACACAAAGCATTTCACTTTTGTTTATCATGAGGTAAGTACATTGACTTCTGCAGAACTTAGCTTTCGGAGGACGATAACTACGAGACTTCCACAGAAGTTATCTTACAACATGACGCACAGTTTAGCGCTAAAGTACACGTATTTGAGTGATTAATTTCGCACTTAAAACATTTATTTTTTTTAAGATATTTGAAGTGCAATGATACAAGGGTTTTCCGTGATAGATTTCATTCCATTGCTGTAATCTGTAACACCTGAGGGTATAATTACATTAATCCTCAGGGGGGTACACGCTTACTTTGTGTAACATGTATTTGGCAAGCACAAGGAGCCCTAGCTAATATGGTATTTGCTTATACAACTTTACACATCGGTACCATATTTCTCTAACACATAAATTACACAGCTACCTGATCATTTAACAGAGAAAGAAACATTTTTTTTTACTACGTCAGTGACAGATGTTTACGTAATTACAGTTGGATAACTTCACACTTACGAAATTGTATGTTGTTTGTACTTTGTGAACTGTTCATATTTTTTTGGAACCATTGTCATACTATGAGAGCTTTGAATGATATATTTGGTATGGGATCACGATTTTTAAAGTACGTTTGAGGCAGATGACACTTTTGACATGAGCAGAGAATTTCTTTTAGGTTTTGAAATTATTGGAGGAAGCTACGACGATTTTGAGAGTTGACTGAGGTGTTATGATATTATTACGATGACTATATGTATTATGCTGTTGCGGTATGTTTATGATCAATAAGCTGATGCTATATGAGTTATTTGAGTATGCTACGTATCTGTTATCATAAAATATTGAAGAAGTGTCGACGAATAAGGTAAGGAATAATGAGTAGTGGTTAGGGACTCACTCTGGTTTGTGAAACAGGTTGTTGGAAACCAAGAATCGTACTTTAAGAGTTATGAAATGTATGTAAATGCATGAATGTATTACAATGCCGACGAAAACTTTTTGGACACTGTTATATCAATAGGATTTTGTTTCTACAGATTTGTAACGCAAATTCTTGACCTGTGAAATATTTTTATACGAGACTGCCACTGTAGTGGAAACTGTTGTCGTAAATATTTCGGAAGAAAGGTAAGTGACCTTGACGTAATGCGTCTTGAGCGGCCACCTGTGCCAGCCACCTGGAGAAACAGCCATTAGGTTAAAAAAAAAAAGAGGCCATTAACCTCGCTATTGACATTCCTTTGTAGAAAGCATCGCAAATACGACACGCTCATTACTTGGAAACATATGATTACTCATATTTTGTGCTACTTACTGAAATGCTTATGAATTGATGGGAAATATTCGTACAACTGCACACCTGATTAGGACAAGTGTCTTTCTACGAGAGTTGAGAGAATTTCTACTAACTTATAAAATGTCACATGACTATTGAATGATATTTTTATGCTTTGCTTTTCATAGTTGCTTATTTCATTTGATATCTACAGGGTGTTTCAAAAATGACCGGTATATTTGAAACGGCAATAAAAACTAAACGAGCAGCGATAGAAATACACCGTTTGTTGCAATATGCTTGGGACAACAGTACATTTTCAGGCGGACAAACTTTCGAAATTACAGTAGTTACAATTTTCAACAACGGATGGCGCTGCAAGTGATGTGAAAGATATAGAAGGCAACGCAGTCTGTGGGTGGGCCATTATGTACATCGTCTTTCTGCTGTAAGCGTGTGCTGTTCACAACGTGCAAGTGTGCTGTAGACAACATGGTTTATTCCTTAGAACAGAGGATTTTTCTGGTGTTGGAATTCCACCGCCTAGAACACAGTGTTGTTGCAACAAGACGAAGTTTTCAATGGAGGTTTAATGTAACCAAAGGACCGAAAAGCGATACAATAAAGGATCTGTTTGAAAAATTTCAACGGACTGGGAATGTGACGGATGAACGTGCTGGAAAGGTAGGGCGACCGCGTACGGCAACCACAGAGGGCAACGCGCAGCTAGTGCAGCAGGTGATCCAACAGCGGCCTCGGGTTTCCGTTCGCCATGTTGCAGCTGCGGTCCAAATGACGCCAACGTCCACGTATCGTCTCATGTGCCAGAGTTTACACCTCTATCCATACAAAATTCAAACGTGGCAACCCCTCAGCGCTGCTACCATTGCTGCACGAGAGACATTCGCTAACGATATAGTGCACAGGATTGATGATGGCGATATGCATGTGTGCAGCATTTGGTTTACTGACGAAGCTTATTTTTACCTGGACGGCTTCGTCAATAAACAGAACTGGCGCATATGGGGAACCGAAAAGCCCCATGTTGCAGTCCCATCGCCCCTGCATCCTCAAAAAGTACTGGTCTGGGCCGCCATTTCTTCCAAAGGAATCATTGGCCCATTTTTCAGATCCGAAACGATTACTGCATCACGCTATCTGGACATTCTTCGTGAATTTGTGGCGGTACAAACTGCCTTAGACGACACTGCGAACACCTCGTGGTTTATGCAAGATGGTGCCCGGCCACATCGCACGGCCGACGTCTTTAATTTCCTGAATGAATATTTCGATGATCGTGTGATTGCTTTGGGCTATCCTAAACATACAGGAGGCGGCGTGGATTGGCCTCCCTATTCGCCAGACATGAACCCCTGTGACTTCTTTCTGTGGGGACATTTGAAAGACCAGGTGTACCGCCAGAATCCAGAAACAATTGAACAGCTGAAGCAGTACATCTCATCTGCATGTGAAGCCATTCCGCCAGACACGTTGTCAAAGGTTTCGGGTAATTTCATTCAGAGACTACGCCATATTATTGCTACGCATGGTGGATATGTGGAAAATATCGTACTATAGAGTTTCCCAGACCGCAGCGCCATCTGTTGTTGAAAATCATAACTACTGTAATTTCTAAAGTTTGTCTGCCTGAAAATGTACTGTTGTCCCAAGCATATTGCAACAAACGGTGTATTTCTATCGCTGCTCGTTTAGTTTTTATTGCCGTTTCAAATATACCGGTCATTTTTGAAACACCCTGTAGTTTCCAACTGTGTTGCAGCATTGCTTTTATAAAATAAAATGCATTTGCTAATGTGAACACTTTCTGTCAACAGATCTATTAAATAATAATTTTGTAATCCACATTCTTAAAAAAAGGAGCTCTTGGAATGGAAAGAACAATAAGAAGGGACTAATAACAGTAACTGCTTATATAATTTTCTTTTCAAGTACTTGGTAATTTCTTTTGTAGAATAAATTGTGATGCATCACTCTAGTGTTAAGATGTGACATAGGTATTAGACATGGCCATTTTGAGTGTAATATTTTTTCTTCTTGAGCTATGTCATGTTTAGATATAAGTTTTTTATTTTTTTTTTGCTGCTGCTGTTTGCCAGGCATAGTGTTACTGAATTTGACTTTGTGTTACTCTGCTAAGCCAGTTTACTACTGATTTATTTTTCTTGTTTGCTGCGCATCGCCTCATATTACTTGTAATGTTGAATTGCTTGGTAATTTAGATTTACTGTAGCTTGCTTTGCAAATTTCCATTCTTTTTATTGCTGTTTGTGTTAATTGTTCTGTTCTGCTGCATTGCCTCGTCCCTTAGTTTAGCATATGAGCTCAGTAGATTTAAGTTAGCTTAAGAGGGGGTAGACTATAGAAGAGAATGAGTTGCGATGAATTGCAAGAAATGCATTGAGAAGTTATACGAAAAACGTAAAGAAAGCAGGTATAGGTAGGATTTTCTTGAAAATAATTAATGAGGTAAGAAATATGTGAACATATAAATACAGAAAGCATGCTTGGATAGGATTTTTTTGGTGGAAACAAATGTTGAAATAAGACGAAAGATCTATGGAATGAAGTTTTGGGTTGGACTGCAGTACCAAATGTTACACTGAAAACAAACCCTGTCCTTTACTCCTGTGTTATTCCGGTATGTGTTTATGTACCCTTGTGTATTTGTCTTTTTCCTGTCTTTATGTGTTTAGCTAATAAGAGTTATGTAGTAGAATTTTTCTGATAATATGTTATTTTCTTTGTAAAGATGTTTAGACATTATTTATTCTGTTCTGTTTTAATGCTCATGTGTGAAGTTGATGTTTCAAAAGTTATTCTGATCTTTTATGTATGTACTCATGTCATAATTCCTGTAACACTGATGTATATGTATATTTTTATTCTTTTGTAAAGCCTGTATTACTACAAATGTTATCTGTATTGTTATGTTCTTTAATAATGTATTTTGTACCTTTGTTATTGTATTCTTGTGTTATAAATTTGTAATTGACACGAGTTCATCAAATTAAGTAACTTGTAAGTTCCATTTTACTGCACACGTTTCTGTTGGTCATAGTATATGGACAATATGTGAGAAGTAGGGACTGTTAGTGTTTGCACGTGTGTTAATAATTCAGCAAGGGACTGGATAACAGCATTGCTGGTTCTAAGGACAATTCCAAAAACTTTGTGAGTGCACAAGTGGTGGTTATGGACTTGCTATATTACCCGCAAGACTCTCCAATGGTGATTGTGCACCTGCACAGTCACAACAGATGGCTGCTGGCCATCTCTACAAGGACTACAGTGGGTCTACATCTCTACATCTTTGATGATCCATCAATACCATTATTTCTACAAGGACTGCAGTGGGTCTGCACCTCTGGTGGCCCATCAATACCGTAATCTCTACCAGGACTACAGTGGGTCTGCTCTGTGATGACCTACCTACCAATATTCTTCAAAACTTCGACTGACTCCGCTGTGGGTTTGCTCTGTTGTGGACCATTACCTGTCAGCATGTCAAGAGTCAGCACTGTCTTTCCGTTGGAAGGACAACACTACTTCTTCAAGACTGCATGGAAATCCACCACTTCTGTGTGCAATTTCTTTTACTAATGAGACATTGCAAAAAAAAAAAAAACTGTAATTACTATTATGATGAATGATCAGAACTATCTTTATGGACTGTGAGAAAATTTTAGCTTTTGACCAACATTGTATCAATAAGTGTGTGCATTTGATTTCTTTGTTATTATAATTACGATTATGAAAAATTTTAACAAATATGTATTGCCCAGTGCCCAAAACAATTTGTAAAATTTTTTGTGGGGAGCATGGGGGCTATGTAAGTAGGCTGTTTAGGTTTTTTTATTGGTAACGCCACCTCTGTATGAAAATCACTGGCTGTGCTGTGTGCAGTCTGTGGCTGCTTTGCATTGTTGTAATACTCGCCATTGTAGTGTTAGGCAGCTGGCTGTGAACAGTGCGTAGCGTTGCGCAGTTGGAGGTGAGCCGCCAGCAGTGGTGGATGTGGGGAGAGAGATGGCGGAGTTTTGTAATTTGTCATGAACTGCTATATATATGATGACTATTAAGGTAAATACATTGTTTGTTCTCTATCAAAATCTTTCACTTGCTAACTATGCCTATCAGAAGTTAGTGCCTTCCTTAGTTTGAAGCTTTTATTTAGCTGACAGTAGTGGCGCTCGCTGTATTGCAGTAGCTTGAGTAGCGAAGATTTTTGTGAGGTAAGTGATTTGTGAAAGGTATAGTTTAATGTTAGGCCCATTCTTTTGTAGGGATTTTTGAAAGTCAGATTGCGTTGCGCTAAAAAAACATTGTGTATCAGTTTAAGCACAGTCTTGTATAATTGTTCAAAGGAGACGTTTCAAGCACTATGGGACTTAACATCTGAGGTCATCAGTCGCCTAGAACTTAGAACTAGTTAAACCTAACTAACCTAAGAACATCACAAACATCCATGCCCTAGGCAGGATTCGAACCTGCGACCGTAGCGGTCGCGCGGTTCCAGACTGTAGCGCCTAGAACCGCTCGGCCACCCTGGCCGGCACCGAGACTCGAACTCGGGACCTTTGCCTTTCGCGGGCAAGTGCTCTACCATCTGAGCTACCGAAGCACGACTCACGCCCGGTCCTCACAGCTTTACTTCTGCCAGTATCTCGTCTCCTACCTTCCAAACTTTACAGAAGCTCTCCTGCGAACCTTGCAGAACTAGCACTCCTGAAAGAAAGCATACTGTGGAGACATGGCTTGGCCACAGCCTGGGGGATGTTTCCAGAATGAGATTTTCACTCTGCAGCGGAGTGTGCGCTGATATGAAACTTCCTGGCAGATTAAAACTGTGTGCCCGACCGAGACTCGAACTCGGGACTTTTGCCTTTCGCGGGCAAGTGCTCTACCATCTGAGCTTCCGAAGCACGACTCACGCCCGGTCCTCACAGCTTTACTTCTGCCAGTATCTCGTCTCCTACCTTCCAAACTTTACAGAAGCTCTCCTGCGAACCATGCAGAACTAGCACTCCTGAAAGAAAGGATACATGGCTTAGCCACAGCCTCGGGGATGTCTCCACAATGAGATTTTAACTCTGCTGTTTTAATCTGCCAGGAAGTTTCATATCAGCGCACACTCCACTGCAGAGTGAAAATCTCATTCTGGAAAGTTACTTCTGTTTAGTTATTACATGCACTTCGAAGAAAAATTTCTGGAGAAATGCAGAGCCATCGTTTATAGTCTCATAACGGCACACAACGTCCATGGGAAAAGTTCGTGTGTTAAACGCAGTAACGTAACAAAAATAAGCTGGGTAGTAAAGACAGAAGGACATTAAGGGGAATTGTTATCTGTAATAGGAACACCATTGCCGCGAAAGTTATTACTAAGTAAAATATATGCTTAGACGACACATATAGCGTCACGGTGGCTACACAGATTAAACATTTGCTGTGGACGAATCCAAAGAAGAGCATTTGGTAGGACATGCAGCTCAAGTATCTGGACAACCGACTATTAGAAATTTGTAATGTGATCCGACGAATCTGCTTTCACGTTTTGCTGTGGCACAAGACATTCTGAAATATGTAGAACCCTAATTCAGATGACGTTGTCCAACTTCAGTTGTGTGGAAAAGGAGACTCATTTTCGAAGACTCATATTGTCACGATGAAATAAAATGTAGCTGGCGATTCTTATAAATCCATTTTAGATAATCATGTTGCTTGCTCCTAACAAGGGACTGCATACGCTACGATGATGTTTCCCGACCCAGACGCCTTAAAATGTTGAAGACTGAAATGATAAAGAAGAAGAAGGAAGTAATGCGTTTCCCCTCGCTTTCCCAATTGATTCACTGTGTTTCAAATGGACAAATACAGTAGCTAACGACCCTTTTTCTTCTAAAGGAATTACAGAAGTTCTCAGAGAAGAGTGGTATGAAATCCAGTAAACCACAATTCAGTATTTATGTATTTCTATAGGCAGCTGGACTGAGATTGTTATTAATGATAATATCGGCCTCACACCATAGTAATTGTTTGTTAATATTATTTTAACCACTGTGTAAGTTTCGTAGTGTTTTAGTTCACCTCTAGCTACAACACATCTATCTCATTTTATAAAATAAATGTTCTATGATATACTCAAAACGTTGATTGGAAACTAGTAATTTCCATGTGCTGTTACGTTATTCACAGAGAGACAGGTCACAAAGGAAACCTGTATTCAAGCCTATTAATTCATGCACGCCAATATATTGTGAGATATCTTTAATGTGTATATTGAATTAATGATTTCACTTGCAACACATTAATTTTCGTACTTGTGGAATCTACACTGTTGTTAAGTTGTTAAAGTAATATAGTTTGGCAGGAAAGGTTAACAGTACTACAAGTTTTCAGAGAGAAACATACAGAAATCAGAAATAAGTAATTATGTGTCATAAAATAATACTGTACGTGAGTACGATATGTCATTAGATTAATACGATGCATGAATATTGAATCAGTGCACAAAATTAACATTTCATTAGAAAGTGCACTAATTATTTTCTTTTAGTTGAAGCAATGAGATGCGTGGTAAGACTTTGGACTTTTAATCAGGAGGAGCAATGAGCCTAAGTCTGTCCAACAATCTCGATTTAAGATTTTTGATGACTCACTGTATCGCATGATATGAATGCCAGAATCGTTCACTGACTAAGGCGTTTCGTTCACTTATCAACCTGCTAGTCCATCTATTGATCTTATTGGACTACCGTTCCATAACATTGTTTTCCAAATACCCATCTGAACATTCATCCTTAATAAAATGTCATATACACTCCTGGAAATTGAAATAAGAACACCGTGAATTCATTGTCCCAGGAAGGGGAAACTTTATTGACACATTCCTGGGGTCAGATACATCACATGATCACACTGACAGAACCACAGGCACATAGACACAGGCAACAGAGCATGCACAATGTCGGCACTAGTACAGTGTATATCCACCTTTCGCAGCAATGCAGGCTGCTATTCTCCCATGGAGACGATCGTAGAGATGCTGGATGTAGTCCTGTGGAACGGCTTGCCATGCCATTTCCACCTGGCGCCTCAGTTGGACCAGCGTTCGTGCTGGACGTGCAGACCGCGTGAGACGACGCTTCATCCAGTCCCAAACATGCTCAATGCGGGACAGATCCGGAGATCTTGCTGGCCAGGGTAGTTGACTTACACCTTCTAGAGCACGTTGGGTGGCACGGGATACATGCGGACGTGCATTGTCCTGTTGGAACAGCAAGTTCCCTTGCCGGTCTAGGAATGGTAGAACGATGGGTTCGATGACGGTTTGGATGTACCGTGCACTATTCAGTGTCCCCTCGACGATCACCAGTGGTGTACGGCCAGTGTAGGAGATCGCTCCCCACACCATGATGCCGGGTGTTGGCCCTGTGTGCCTCGGTCGTATGCAGTCCTGATTGTGGCGCTCACCTGCACGGCGCCAAACACGCATACGACCATCATTGGCACCAAGGCAGAAGCGACTCTCATCGCTGAAGACGACACGTCTCCATTCGTCCCTCCATTCACGCCTGTCGCGACACCACTGGAGGCGGGCTGCACGATGTTGGGGCGTGAGCGGAAGACGGCCTAACGGTGTGCGGGACCGTAGCCCAGCTTCATGGAGACGGTTGCGAATGGTCCTCGCCGATACCCCAGGAGCAACAGTGTCCCTAATTTGCTGGGAAGTGGCGGTGCGGTCCCCTACGGCACTGCGTAGGATCCTACGGTCTTGGCGTGCATCCGTGCGTCGCTGCGGTCCGGTCCCAGGTCGACGGGCACGTGCACCTTCCGACGACCACTGGCGACAACATCGATGTACTGTGGAGACCTCACGCCCCACGTGTTGAGCAATTCGGCGGTACGTCCACCCGGCCTCCCGCATGCCCACTATACGCCCTCGCTCAAAGTCCGTCAACTGCACATACGGTTCACGTCCACGCTGTCGCGGCATGCTACCAGTGTTAAAGACTGCGATGGAGCTCTGTATGCCACGGCAAACTGGCTGACACTGACGGCGGCGGTGCACAAATCCTGCGCAGCTAGCGCCATTCGACGGCCAACACCGCGGTTCCTGGTGTGTCCGCTGTGACGTGCGTGTGGTCATTGCTTGTACAGCCCTCTCGCAGTGTCCGGAGCAAGTATGGTGGGTCTGACACACCGGTGTCAATGTGTTCTTTTTTCCATTTCCAGGAGTGTAGTTATCAAAATGGATGATCTGTGATTGAAAAATAGTCTTATATTGTGTGTTAACTTGTAATAATCACGAGCTAGTCACACACTATGAAGGGTTTCAGCTATCCATTGTAGCCATTCAGAAAATGGTCAGCATCGTACATAGATGACTTCAAAATCCATATCTTACGACGACCAGTTCTTATTTTATTTATTTTTCGACAATTTTGCTGTCGATTTTTGATCTGTCTCCAGTTGGTCTTGTATAAAAGTGAGAGAAATTACTGCAACAATTTGGTGAGCGTATCTGGAAAAGAAGTATCCTGTTAATATTTTCTGTCAGCAAGGTGTTAAGACAGTATTAAATTAAAACGTTAAACATTTATTTTCCGCAAAAGAGATATCAACATTCAGGCAGCCAGCACTGACGGGACCAGCAGTGGCGTTCTTCTGTGGAATGTGACGCTCCTACGAGCATACAGTCATGTCCAAATCAAATGAGGCAGCAGACAGCTTCCAAGACAATGGCCATTGCTCCATTGACCCTGTCGTAGACCTCACACAGGGAAGGCAACTACCAACTCTGCTTGGAGTATGTGACGTTATACAGAGAAGTGCTGTGTGGCCTACAAATAATCTACCACTGGAATGGAGAAGGGCAGCAGCAGCTGCACCCCCGCCCCCCACCCCTCAAAATTGGATGACAGTTTATTCTCAGTTAGTTAGTTAATCGATTAGAAAAATTGTCATGTTGGTTAAAATTATGACGTGGCAGTTAAATCTCCAGAAGGCCTGCCAAATGGCGACAGCTGCAGCTCCCCATCAGCGTTGATTTGGTAGTCAGTGCTGCAATTCAGTGTTCAAGTGCCTCAGAACAGGACTTGCTGCTCCATTGAAAGACAAAGGCGAGTAGAACAGCAGAGTGTCGACTGATATGGGCCTCGCCTCCTGGGTGAATGGCCGCCAACTGAAAAGAACTCCACCAGAACACAAGTAGTTTTTATACAGGATGGACCTGTATGCTTTGCTGCTGTGAGACAGCATTGAAATCATCTGCTCGGCTTCTCTCGTTCAGCCAGGACCTGAAAGGTCTCCCCTATCCACCTGTCAGGAATTTAAGTCGATATATTCTGCAGAGTCAGTGTGGTGAATAGTTACTATTGCATCCAGCTTAGGCTTTTTTACAACACTTTGCTCAGTCACCATTATAACAATATATCTCTGTCGCCATGATGTCATTCTGCTGTTTCTGGCTTGGGCAACCAGCTCATTTAGTGTGTCTCAATAGTTTCCGTGTTCTGCGTGGCTATTTATCGTTTCTTCCCTGCCCCTTGCATCACCAGGGAAGGTCTTTGAAGCTTTTCTAGCTGTAAAAAGTATAATATTCGGCTTTACTACAATCCAAGCCCTTAAGAAACCCACCACAGATTTCACTGACGTCTCTTTGAAGCAGTGTTGATACATATGCATAGAACACAATTACATACAATGCTCCTGGTTCCTCTCTCATTCCGTCTAGTTCAAACCAAATGCTTTCTCAAATATGCTTTTAAATCTAATACTTTATTAGCTTAAACTCAGTACAGGATACTCACGTTCGTGCAAGAACTCTAAATTAGTATTTATACTATACTGTTGTATTTTTATACTATACTGTTGTATACTATATTGTACTGTACCCTAATATAATCATTTTTCACGCGCAAATCACAGACACTTTACAACTGACTACCTCATGTCCTCTTCCTCACTTAACCGGCAATTAATTACCCCACTTCTTTCTTAATTATTCTTACTTCATGAGATTTTGTATATAGGGCTTCTACAACTGAGAGTCATGATAATTTAGGGGGATCCACTTGAGTTTTACTAATATTTATTCAAACCACGACTGGTTTTTGGATTTTAAAATCCAATCTTCACGTGAATGAAATTATTGTAACATGAGATCGGGCCAGTCAGTGCGAGAACTACAATCATTGCATGTTGGTGGAAACTGTCCGCCACTGGGCACCTGCACAATACTAATGCCAGTGGTTGGCATTCCTGCCGCCTGGCTGCTTATCAATACATAGTAAATGGAACAGTTGTTTCATCAGATCGTACATAAAATTAGTGCCTTGATCTGTGATTATGGTGCCGCAAACATCGAATTTTAAGACACAGTTGTGTACCGTGGACTGAGCAACTGTATTCGCCTGTTGATCTAGGATTGAACAATAAATGATGGTTACCCCCATGGTGTTTGGTTCAATGGCCTGATAACATAGAGATCCACCATTTCCAACAATTTGGTTGCTTCCAGCAATCTTTATAGTGGAATCCAGTGATGGCTTAGATCTACACGCTATACACACAGTATACAATTTCTACATAATGTTCCATTCTCTACCAAAATTTTTCAGCTACACGTAAATCAGTTGCTCTCCATCCTCCATGACCTGTCAGAACATGGTCAATTAGCTTGCCTTAGTGCTTTCTCTTTAAAAGCTGCAGGCACCACTCCTTGTGATCCACGCTTTGTCATTCCGCATAGCAAACCTTTGTGTACACTAGACTGAGGCTATGTTCTAAGTAGCGGGTGATCAAAAAGTCAGTATAAATTTGAAAACTTAATAAACCACGGAATAATGTAGATAGAGAGGCAAAAATTGACACACATGATTGGAATGACATGGGGTTTAACTAGAACCAAAAAAAGAACAAAGTTCACAAAATGTCAGACAAATGGTTCTGGACAGCAAAACGTCAGTGACTGCGCATGACAATCGTGTATAAAAGGAGCTGTAATGAGAGAGAGAATCAGATGGGCCAGTAGTCGAGGCATGTTGACGTTACCTGAAAAGGCACTTTTAGTGAAGCTGTATTATCAGAATGGGGAATGTGCTAGTTCAGCGTTACGATCCTATCGCCACAGGAAGGGGATTCGAACGGGTAAAGGTCCGTTGACAAATGCAGCTGTGGCAAGAATGATTTCGAAGTTCGAAGCCACGGGTTGTTTAGACGATAGACCCCGTAGTGGCCGACCGAGCATAAGGCGTAATGCTGCTGAGACAGTTCAGGAAGAAATGGAGACTGTAGTGGGTTCGTCTATCAAAAATGGCTCTGAGCACTATGGGACTCAACTGCTGAGGTCATTAGTCCCCTAGAACTTAGAACTAGTTAAACCTAACTAACCTAAGGACATCACAAACATCCATGCCCGAGGCAGGATTCGAACCTGCGACCGTAGCGGTCTCGCGGTTCCAGACTGCAGCGCCTTTAACCGCACGGCCACTTCGGCCGGCGGTTCGTCTATCCACGGGGAAGTCAGCGCTCGTGCAGTCGCACGTCACACCGGAATTCCATAGACTACTGTTTGGTTGGCACTTGGGAGTACCCTCCGATGCTATCGGTACAAAATCCATCGGCATCATGAACTGTTACCTGGCGATTTACTGAAGCGGAGGGCATTTGCGGTGTGGGCGTTTCAAAAGATGGCGGAAGATGACGATTGATTGAGTAACGTGTTGTGGACCGACGAAGCTCATTTCACGCTCCGAGGGTCTGTTAACGCCCACAACTGCAGAATTTGGGCTACCGAAAATCCTCGAACTGTCGTGGAAACTCCATTGCACGACGGGGAAGTCACGGTATGGGTTGGATTTACCACATCTACCGTTATCGAGCCTTTTTTCTTCGAGGAAATACGTGATTCTGGTTTTGTAACTGCTACCATGACGGGTGAGAGGTACGCCGATATGTTACAGAAACGCATCATCCCCAGCCTGGCTGATAAACACCTGCTGGAACGTACGACGGTTATGCAGGATGGCGCTCCACTCCATATTGCTAGACGCGTGAAAGATCTCTTGCGCGCTTCGTTTGGTGATGATCGTACGCTCAGCCGCCACTTTCGTCATGCTTGGCCTCCCACGCCCCCAGACCTCAGTCCGTGCGATTTTTGACTCTGGGGTTACCTGAAGTCTCAAGTGTATCGCGATCGACCGACATCTCTAGGGATGCTGAAAGACAACATCCGACGCCAATGCCTCACCATATCTCCGGACATGCTTTACAGTGCTGTTCACAACATTATTCCTCGACTACAGCTATTGTTGAGGAATGATGGTGGACATATTGAGCATTTCCTGTAAAGAACATCATCTTTGCTTTGTCTTACTTTGTTATGCTAATTATTGCTATTCTGATCAGATGAAGTGCCATCTGTCGGACATTTTTTGAACTTTTGTATTTTTTTGGTTGTAATAAAACCCCATGTCATTCCAAGCATGTGTGTCAATTTGTACCTCTCTATCTACATTATTCCGTGATTTATTCAGTTTTCAAATTTATACTGACTTTTCGATCACCTGGTACTTAACAGCATGTGGCACCTAGCTACCCAGTGCTTGTAAGGCTCTGACCTTCGTACTTAAGCCATCGTCATTGCTGTGCTTTCTGCCTTGTTTACGCACTTATCTCACACCTGTTCTCAATTTCAGAGCCTCTGTAAATGTACTTGATGGGTCTTTAAATTCCAGTAACAATTTCAATGCAGCATGGTCTGTTACTACCTAAAATTTTCTTCCGTAGAGGTAACAATGGAAGTACGTAATATTGTAGATGACAGCGATCATTTCTTTCTCCATAGAAGAATACTTTCGCTCTGCTTTATTTAACTGTCTTTATGCATCCACAACCGGGTGTTCCACTCCACAGACACTTGGGCTGAGAATACATTCAATCGATAAATTACTTACATTGCATGATAAAATAAACTCTTTTTCAAAGTACAGAAACACCGATACCAGAGTCGACGTTAATGCCTGTACTAACATATCAAATACAGTCTGACAGTCAGTAGTCCATTGAAACTTCTCTCCCTTATTTAACAGTTTAACTATTCAGAAATTTTCGCAAAATCACTAACGACTTTTTTATAATATTTACAAAGACTGAGGAGCGACTGAAGCTGTTTGGGTGTCTATGGCAGCAAGAAATCATATACTGCATAAATTAGATGTAGATCGGTTTTCTCTTCTTCTCGAGTAAATACATGGCCCAAATAATTTACCTCCGTCTGTGCAAAGTGACATTTATCCGTTCTCAGTTGAAATGTGCCTCTTGAACATCTCTTACAATTGCACATGCTGGTCCATGTATTTAGGAAACATAATTATATCATCAAGATAAACAATGCACTTCTTTGGCTTTAATCCTCTAAGTACTCTATGCAACAACCTGTGGAAAGCGACTGGCACAGTCTTGAGATCAAGTGACTTTCTATGGTACTGTTAATGACCCAATGGAACTGTGAATGTGGTTCTTGGCTGGTCTTTCAGAACTACTTCCAACTGGCGATAACCACTTTTTAAATTGATAACCACTTTTTAAATTCCTCATAGAAAAGTATTTACATTGGCCTAAATTATTGAAAGTCTCAATACAGAAAATGCATTGGTGGTAGTCCTTTTGGTCAGATACCTGTAGAGACAGCAAAACCTACATTTTTGTGCCATCTGATGACATTTTGGTGACAATTACAACAGCTGCACACCATGGACTTTCACTTTGTTCAGTAATGATATCAGCAAAATGATGGTTGATAAATTCTTCCATTTTCATTTGGAGAAACTTTCCTCCCCTTTATGGGTACCTGTATGTTGTAGCATTATTACCCATTGGTATTCTATGCTATTCTATGAGAGAGACAGGAGTAAAGAGTCCCGTAAATCAGAGTAACAAAGCTTCCATCGGTGCTCTCTCTCTCTCTGTCTTCCTTGCAGATGTTTCACATTTTCATATAATATAGATGTCTAGAGTGTTTTCATGTGGCAAAGGTCTCCATTTGTTCTATTCAAATTATCCTCCTTCAGGATATCTAAGTTAGCAACTCGTAAAACCTTTGGAAAACTGCCCTCGTCCATGTCAAAATTATCTATGCTCACTGGGACTGTGTAATCACCATCTATTTATCTTTCATGTGTTGCTTTTTTACATACAGGGCAATGCGATATACATAACTTGTCAATGAATTCCTATGGCTCAGGCGCTTCAGTCCGGAACTGCGTGGCTGCTACGGTCGCAGTTTCGAATCCTGCCTCGGGCATGGATGTGTGTGATGTCCTTAGGTTAGTTAGGTTTAAGTAGTTTCAAGTTCTAGGGGACTGATGACCTCCGATGTTGAATCCCATAGTGCTCAGAGCCATTTGAACCATTTGAACGTATGGCTCACTAAAGTTTCCTTTAAACTGTGGCAGGTCAGCAGCGTCCTGCGGTTTCACAAATGTCCCTTTCATATTCGATTGCAGGCTTTCTCGGCGTTTTTCAGCTATGAAACCTTCTCGGGTTATCAGTCGAGGGGCCTCGTCGTCTTGTTGCAATATTTCAATGGATTCCGTATCCGACATCTCCAGGATGGATACAGAATCCAATGAAACGTTGTGATAAGACGACTATGCCACTTGGCTGAAAACCTGACCACTCCGCTGATAACCTGAGAAGATTTCGTAACTTCCCCTTTCATGTTTCATTGAATGTCATGCCTAGTAATATAATACACAAAAGAAAAGGCCAGCCACAACTGGACTTACCAATCCATAGTACTGAACTACTAGGTCAAGCTGCAGTTGTGAAACTGGAGGCAGCTACACCCCTTGAAACGTCCCCTATTAACAATTTATACATGACTGTGCTTAAACTGACACACAATATTTTGTTAGCGCAACGCAATCTGACTTTCAATAATCCCTACAAAAGAATGAGCCCTGACTAAAATTAAACTATACCTTTCACAAATCACTTACCTCACAAAAATCTTCGCTACTCAAGCTACTGTAATAAAGCGAGCGCCACTACTGCCAGCTAAATGAAAGATTCAAACTACTGAAGGCACTAACTACTGATAGGGATAGTTAGCAAATGAAAGATATTAATAGAGAACAAACAATGTATTTACCTTAATATCATATATATATATATATATATATATATATATATATATATATATATATATATATATATATATAGCAGTTCATGACAAATTTCAAAACTCCGCCATCTCTCTCCCCACATCCACCACTGCTGGCGGCTCACCTCCAACTGCGCAACGCTACGCGCTGTTCGCATCCAGCTGCCCAACACTACAATGGCAGACAACAATGCAAACTAGCCACAGACTGCACACAGCACAGAGCGCTACGTAACGTTGCTAATAAGAAAACATAAACAGCCTACTTACACCCTAATGTCGGATTCCGTATCACGGCAACACTTCTAACATCAGCATACCACTTTGGGAATAGGACTCTACGGTAGGTAGTGTATCGAGGTCAGATCTACATCTACCTCTGCAGACATACCCGGCATGTGAAGGGTACCACATGCCACTACTACTCATTTCTTTCCTGTTCCTCACGCAAATAGAGCGAGAGAAAAAACGACTGTCTAAAAGCCTCTGCACAAGCCCTAATTTCACGCATCGTATCTTCGTGGTACTTATGCGAAATGTATGTTGTCAGCAGTAGAATTGGTTCTCTAAATTTATACAATAGTGCCTCGCAGGAACAGTGTCATCCTCCCTCCATTTCACAAAGCATTTCCGTAATACTTGCACATTGATCGAACCTACCAATAATAAATCTAGTGTCACTCCTTTGAATTGCTTCGATGTCTTCCTTTAATGCGACCTGTTGAGAATCCAAAACACTCAAACAGTACTCAAGAATGGATTGCACTAGCATTCTGTACGCCGCCTCGATCGGGAAGTCGACGGCTGACCTCACAAGACCGTGGATCACAGCGACTTGAATGGGAAGACGCCTGTTATTAAAAGGCAGATTTACACACTGACAGTGGCGTTGAGTTGCAGGATACGTGACTGGTAATGACACATACGCACCAACGCGCCGCTCCCGACTGTAAGTAATGGACTTTTTGTAACGAAATTATCAATCTCACAGCCCTACCAGGACGATGGGGCTATGCCGGAAGAGGCCGCTACATTGATCTGCCAGTATAAGTCACTCATATGAGGCCTCAGCATGGCAACATCTCTATGCACTAACTCTCCCCCAGACTTAGTGCCATAGCGCAGCTGGCCATCCCAGGTAAACAACAACAGCATGGCTCACTCCTGCGCAAGGTACAGTGGGTCACTCCCTGTACACATCATCCATCATGCACTGTTACAAGGACAGTTGACAGCAAGGGAATAACAGTTAGTATTGCTTCAGATACTGCAGCATGAGATGAATCCAGATGCCACAGAATTAGTTGTTCCCTTTTCTGGAAAATCATCTGCGAATATGCAGTCATTCTTAGAGGACGGGCGGAGATCGGTGTTTGGACCGACAGTCAATTGTTGTGGTTAGCAAAACTGCTACTAGTGGGGAAGCGAAAATGTATCTCAGATGTACGGAGGCGTTAAAGAATGCAGCATACTTTGAACAGTTGGAGAAGGGCTTTTGGAGAGATACAATGACCAGAATAGTGTGAGGTATTTTCGGGCGCAATTGAGCACTATTGTGAAGAGACATGGAGAAACGGTGGAAGATTTAGTGGACGGAATAAGGAAATGTAATGAACACATGTATGAAATGGCTGTGAGCACTATGGGACTTAACTACTGAGGTCATCAGTCACCTAGAACATAGAACTACTTAAACCTAACTAACCTAAGGACATCACACACATCCATGCCCGAGGCAGGATTCGAACCTGTGACCGTAGCGGTCGCGCGGCTCCAGACTGTAGCGCCTAGAACCGCTAGGCCACCACGGCCGGCTAACATATGTATGACCTGGGGTAGAGTTATACAGCAAATGTAGTTTTGTTGCAAGAATATTAGCAAAGGAAGCTTGACACTTTTGTGAGGGTACTGATGTTGTGCAGGTCAAGGTGGGTGCATACAAGTGCACCAAAGGATCTGCCTTCTGCTATTATGTTTGGGATGGAATGCAGAGAAACTGACAAATCAACAGTGGTGCAGAATAGATGGATAGATGTGGGGTATTTCCTTCGAGCACTAAGCGTGAACAGAACTTGTGTTTGCAGAGGGAGTGCTGCCAGTCACAGGAAACTAAAGGAAATGAAAGGTATCAGATGCAGACTTTTGGTAATGCATGTAAGGAGCGTATGAGGAAGTGGTAAGTAGATGTTAAAGGCAAGGGGGAACCTAAAGCATGTATCGGATGCCACTAGAGGCTTAGTGGGTCAGAGACAATAAAAGCCTCGACAGTGTAGGAAAGGTTATGTAGGGTCAGGGATAATAACCTGAGACCGTTGGTGTCGGCGGACATAGATATTTGTATGGGGACTGTCTGATTTAAGGGGCTCCGGAAAGGCTCAAAATCATGAAAAGTTCAATTTTTACTTTTTTGCGTTTTCTGAATCTGCAGACTATTACCTTTTAATAGATATATAATTTATTCAATTCCGAAGACTACAACTATTTTTAAATTTTTTTTGAAATGTGTTCTACATGGGCGTGACCCACTGTGGCGCTGTTAAACTGCTGTCAAATGGTGTTATTATTAACGTCCGTGTTCATCAGGTACATTTTAGTGATGTGAGATAAAGTATGTGTTGTGGCTAACCTGTGATGGTTCAATATATATCGCTGGTGTGATTGTCGATTGTTTCATGTTTATTTACTCTGTCGTTATCTCGGAAATATTCGTAATCAATTCTGTTTCTTGAGTCTCTGTTTTGTTGAAGTATAATAATGAGTAAAAGTAAAGTTATTAGAAATCCTCTGAAGGCTTTTAAGAAAAGGAGAAATGTTGGAAAGCCAAAGGTATGTGTTATTACTGTAAACAATAAAGACGATGAAAATCCCCAACATAGCTTGTGTCCCAAAGAAGAAGACAGTTGGTGTAAATATAACAAAGGATTGCTAACTGGGGAAGTGTACACTCATAAGCATAGTCTGCCTCATGCAATAATGGAGGTGATAAAACCTATTTTCAGAGACTTAGCAGCACCTGAACTGTTGAAAAAGTGTATTCACGGAAAAACTCAAAACCCCAATGAAAGTGTAAGTAGTGTTATAGGTCGAGAATCCCCAAGACTGTATTTGTTGGAATAGAAACACTTCACTTTGGTGTGTATAATGCTGTTGCGACTTTCAATGATGGCAACATTGTAAGGTGCAAGGTATTTAGAAATATGGGAATGAAGATAGGTTCTAACATGGTACGAGCGATGCTTGCTTTAGACAAGGAACGCCTTCGGGCTGCAGACAGGGCTGTAAAGAGTCTAGAAATACAAGCAAGAGTAAACAGGAGGAGGAACAAGAGGAAGCTGGAGGAGGAGTTTGCAGAGGATGAAAATAATCCATCCTATGGACCTGGAATGCACTAAAAAGTTAATCCAATCTTTGTCGTTCGATTCCCAAAACTTTTATTTTCTCATACTAATTACATGTTTTCTAAGGATCTTCCAAACATATTTGTTTCAAACTTTCAGTAAATGTTACACAGTACCTTCTGCATAATTTAACACAGCCTTTTTCCAAAAAACTGTATATTTTTGAATATATAAATAAAAAATTGCAAAAAAATGTTGTGAATTTTCATTACAATTGAAAAAAAAATCATCCTTAATAACTGAACTAAAATTTTGTAAAATCCCTGTGTTAAGTTGTAGCCCATATTCCAATAAATAATCTGTAAAAAGTTCAACTTCCTACCTCAAATACTTTGTGAGGAAAGATGTAATTTATAAGCGTTATTTTAACATTGCAAGTATAGGGCGTTCCGGAGCCCCTTAAGGTAGTACTGCATGTAAGTGAAGACTACAGTATGATCCTGGGGCTAGACTTCTTATATCAACATTGTGCTGAAACCGACCTTTAGCAATGTACAGTAGAATGTAGTGCAATAACATTCCAACTAGGGAAAGCTGTTGTCAGTGTAGAATTGTCACAATGGGCATCTTACGTATTGGACAAACCAGTTAATTGGCAATCAACTGCACTAAGGGTCGACTCACATAACTGTTTGTCAGATGGCATTAGGTTCAAATGGCTCTGAGCACTATGGGACTCAACTGCTGAGGTCATCAGTCCCCTAGAACGTAGAACTAGTTAAACCTAACTAACCTAAGGACATCACAAACATCCATGCCCGGGGCAGGATTCGAACCTGCGACCGTAGCGGACTTGCGGTTCCAGACTGCATCGCCTTTAACCGCACGGCCAGATGGCGTTAGGAAGTCGCTTTAGGTGAATGTAGAGTCACATATGCCTGTGGACATGTTATGTGTTACAGATTCTCTGGAAGAGAACGATATACTGGATCCAGCAAGTTGTTTTATTAAGAGAAGTATTGTATGTTTACAAGAGTGGAATAGCGGAAGTGTGGAGCTCATATAGATAATTTTGGCGCCAAAGAAGTGAAGTCAAGGAAGGGGGCGTTTCTGGCAAGTGTGGACGTTCTGTTGAGGATGGGTGGTGCACAAGTAGCGTGAACCACAAGCTGCCATTAGGACTGCATTACATGGGAAAGTGGAGCATCTAAAAGGACCAGAGAGAGAGTACGAATTGAAGAATTACTCTTCAAATTTGAGGAGCTATTTTTCCATAGGTATGTACCGTTGCCAACAACATCTCTGACATAACACCGAGCACTAACAGGGAACGAAGCACCAGTGCACTGGGAAGTGTATTGCATATCTAGATATTTGCAGCCAATTATGCAACATTTTACTAACCAGCCGTTAGCTAACAGGATAACCAAAGAGATTATTATTCCATGAGGTGCAAGATGATGGTTGTACCAAGACTGTCTATGTATGGTTCTAGGCAATAGGGGTTCTGCTGTGATTACTGTCACCTGAACAGTAAGACTATAACATAACACATGCATACCCCATTTCCGACATTACTGAGAATTAATAACTGGAACAAGGTTGGTACTTTATGCCCATAGATTTGAGAAGTGGTTCCGTCAATTGGATTTTGTTCCTAAAAACCGGCTGAAGACAGCATTTTCAACACCGTGAAGGGGCTATCAGTTCACGAGTACGCCATTTGGATTGAAAATAGTGCCTGCAACATTTCAGAGGTCACTGGACAGTGTGTTCAGAGGTTTAAGCCACGTCAGTTCATAATTCAAATGGTTCAAATGGCTCTGAGCACTATGGGACTCAACTGCTGAGGTCATTAGTCCCCTAGAACTTAGAACTAGTTAAACCTAACTAACCTAAGGACATTACAAACATCCATGCCCGAGGCAGGATTCGAACCTGCGACCGTAGCGGTCTTGCGGTTCCAGACTGCAGCGCCTTTAACCGCACGGCCACTTCGGCCGGCTCAGTTCATAATTTACTTAGACAATATCATCATATTCTCCAGAGACATGGAGCAACATAGACAGTATTTAGAGGAAGTGTCTAAGACGTTTAGTGCTGTGTGTCTGATGTTGAGCACAGAGAAGTACCATTTTTCATTAGAAGGTTGGTTGGTTGTTTTGGGGAAGGAGACCAGACGGCGAGGTCATCGGTCTCATCGGGTTAGAGAAGGACGGGGAAGGAAGGCGGCCGTGCCCTTTGAAAGGAACCATCCCGGCATTTGCCTGGAGCGATTTAGGGAAATCACGGAAAACCTAAATCAGGATGGCCGGACGCGGGCTTGAACCGTCGTCCTCCCGAATGCGAGTCCAGTGTCTAACCACTGCGCCACCTCGCTCGGTTTTCATTAGAAGAAGTAGGGTATTTAGGCCATGAAAGGAAGGAGTAAGGACATATCCAATGCTAGTGCAAGCTGTATGGGTGTTCCCAGTGCCTACGTCGATTGAGGAAGTACAATCTGTTTTGGTGATTTCAGTTTAGTACAGGAAATACATGACCGGGTTTTCTGACATAGCATAACCATTCACACAGTTGCTAAGGAGAGGTCTGAAATTCATATGGATAGACGTGTGTAGGGATGCATTTGCAGAATAAAAAAAGAATTTTGACACCCATAACGGTCCTACTATTTCCAAACTTTGAGATGGAGTTTATCCTTTCGTCTGACACATCTTATCATGGTTTCGGATGTGTCTTTAGCTGGGAGATTAACAATAAAGCGCATTCTGTAGCTTATATGTGAAGACAGCTGAATGCAGGGAAGGAGGACTATACAACGATAGAGAAAGGAATTTTGAGCCCCATTTATGATGTCACATGTTTTAGATGTTATAATTATGGGAAAAATTTCGTGTAGTGACTGACTGCACTGCTTTGATGTGGTTATCTTGGCTGAAGGACCCATCTAGCAAGTTGAGAAAATAGACCTTTAGACATAGCAAATTCGATTATTGAGTAGTACATAAGCCAGGGAAGAAGCATGGGAATGCAGCTTCATTATGTAGGAAGGTGGCAGTGCTGAAAATCCTTGATCATTGTCTTGAAACTTGGCAGGCAGTGCAGAGTGCTGACAGTTACTGTAAACAGTACAGATGCAGTCGCAGGTTAACACATGTGATGGACTGTTGCACAAGGGAACAAAGCTGGGGTCATGGGTAGTGGGACCAGCATAGTTTAAGCAGAAGACTTTAAAGGAAACACATGGTCATGTGTTATCTTGTCATGGAGGGTGCTTGGCAACAAACTGGAGAGTGGTTGAGTGATATTCGTGGAGAGGAAGGAAACCGGATGTGGATCAATATATGAGGAATTCCGTACAATGTGGGCAGTGAACTGATTTGAGATGTAAGCGAATGCCATTGCAGAGGCTACCGGAAGCATAAAAACCATTGTAAATATTTGGCATTGCTGTAATTCGACCATTCACTCGTACACCAGCAGGAAACCGATTAGTATTAACAATAACAGAAAAAATTTCGTGGTACATGGAGATGATTGCTATGTCGAACCAGCAGATTGACAGTCACACAAGCATTGGTTAACAACCCAATGTTGATGTTTTGAGTCATAAGTACGATAATTACAGACCAGGCTACAAATTTCACATTGGGCTTATTGCAGGAGTTTTGACAGTTATTGCATGTGAAGAAGATAAGAACATACCTCTTCATCAAAAGTCCAGTGGTAGAATGGAATGGGTACATAGACCAACTGGAAAAATGTTAAGTTACTATGTGAATGCACATCGTAGTGACTGGGATACATCTCTAAGATATGTCATGTCAGTGTATAATTCAAAAGTGCACACGAATGCTGAGTTGTCCCTGTAGGAGGCGGTGTATGATCGGAAAGTGCCATAAATGTTCGATTTGATAAAAGTAAATGAAGATAATTATAGAGAATTGTTGTGGCGTAACAAGCTAGTCACTCCACACTGAGGAGGAAGCCGAAAGGCACGCGTACACACACGCCGACTGGCGTCAAGTCTGGAACAGGATAAGTTATGACTGCTATAAAGACAATACGTAGCTTTGGTATATACTTAACTTTTAATGCTTCCTTTGGTACATCTCTCTTGACTATACAAATGAGACTCGTAAGATACATGCACTGATACAATTGGCGCCTTGCTAAGTCGTAGCCATTAACTTAGCTGAAGGCTATTCTGTCTCTCGGCAAATGAGAGCAAAGGCTTCGTCCGTATAGTCGCTAGCAACGTCGTCGTACAACTGGGGCGAGTTCTCGTACGTCTCTCGAGACCTGCCGTGTGGTGGCGCTCGGTCTGCGATCACACAGTGGCGACACGCGGGTCCGACATGTACTAATGGACCGCGGCCGATTTAAGCTACCACCTAACAAGTGTGGTGTCTGGCAGTGACACCACAAGAATAGGTCCATGAAGTTGCAAAAACAGTGAAAGAATCATGGAAACGAGTACAGAAGGCGAATATGAAAGTGTTAAGAGATGTAGGAGGAATCAGTGAAATGTACGGAAAGTTGACCACACTATAAAACAGGACAATGGGTCATGTTATCGAGTCCTTACATACCGAAAAGGAAACTTAAGACGTTCATCCCAAGGTATTGAAGATCCTATCAGATGGTGGAGACTACTTCACCAGTCAACGTGAAACTTCAGTTGCCAACAAGAACGACAATGGTATACCTTTTTGATGTCCAGATCGATTCCAGTAGGTACAAGGGCAGAACTGGGAAAGAACGCGAGGAGGTGGAATCAGAGGAAGAGACAAGGTGGTGTGATTCGGACTGTGCAAGAAGTACAGTACCTGTTAAGATCAAGAACATGAGGGGCGATTTTCAAGGATTTCTTTCCTTATTTTTGAGTATGTATAAGATTGTAGTGAATAAGTTAAGTTAGTGTAAGGATTATTTTGGTATTTTTGTTGTTTGGGACTGGGTTTGCTAGTGGCAGCAGCCGTCTGAGGAGGAAGAAAGCAAGATATCCCTGTCCTCAGGTCGCACTATGTTGAGGGCAAGATGAAAACGATATGAGCCATAGCAGTACTGTATTTTATATACTGAACAACACGTGTCTGGATTACACAAAGCATGGAGAGAGAGAGTGGGAGGTAAACGTGGTGGTACGTGGTTACTAACCCATGTGAGCAAGATGCCAGTTTTCTTTTTTTGGTTAAAATTTCTCTGTATTTTGTACGAATGTGAAGCATAATATGAAACTGCTTTTAGGGTCAACCGGAGTGACCAGGATTTGTTCATAAAGGAGGGTAATGTAGCATACCAACCACATACGTACGTATTAGTGCGAACCTCAGTAATGTATTGTAGCAGCACTGACAGCAGGCAGTCATTGTAATAATTTAACAAGGCCGGCGCAATTTGCAAGGCTGAGTATCTTGCTGAAGCATCAAACTTAGCGATACTGCACAGACTCATGCAGCATGGGGCAAGACAACAGCACTATGCCGTAAGTCCTCTGTGGACTTCTTGCCATGGCGCGGCTGGCCATCCCAGGACGACACCAGCAGCATTACTTGCTCCAGCCCAGGGCATAGTGGGCATTCCCCTTGCACACCACGCATCATCCGCCATCACAGAATGGGTCACTCATCGATGTAGGTATCCCCTGCTGTGACATAGCCGACCACATGGATCCACAACACATACGCAATTGTCAAGTGCATATGGCACTGGTGTTGAAACTGCACTGCTGGTTTAATCTATGAGGCTGCAGGCGCTTGGTGGTCATCCATGTCAGCAACGCAGGGTGTGCAAGCAGAAAGCGCAGCAGAGTTCAATGACCAGCCAGCTGTTGACCCTGTATACTACACATCGCATATGCTTCAATTACGAACTTGTTGTATTTGGAGCTGCCTTTCTCTGGAGACTCTTGGGCTCCCACCTAAAGTCCACCACCCAATCAAACTAACTTGTCTCACAGCCGCCCCTGCGTGCACTTGGGGCACTATAATAGGACCGAAGGTGGGCGACAACATTGGCATACCCTCACAGTGGCGGATGGCGATCTGCTCCCAGGCCTTGCTTATTCTGCCTCCAGAAATCCTGCCATGTGATGGCAGCCATGGCTCCCCATCGCCCTTGGCGTAGGCTTCCACTACTGGCTGGCTAGCTGCAAACTGAATAAGACTCCACCAGAACAAAAGTAGTATTTATAAAGAACGGGCCCATGTGCTCCGCTATTGTGAGATGGCCATGACATCATTCGCATTGCTTTTCTTGTCCAGTAAGCAGCTAACATGTGCCTCAGCTTCACCTGGAGGTAATTACCCACTGAGGAGTAAAATGAAATTTTCTGGGGGGGGGGGGGGGGGGGGTAAGAACAACTATTCCATTCTGCTTCAAATGGTTCAAATGGCTCTGAGCACTATGGGACTGAACTGCTGAGCTCATCAGTCCCCCAGAACTTAGAACTACTTAAACCTAACTAACCTAAGGACATCACACACATCCATGCCCGAGGCAGGATTCGAACCTGCGACCGTAGCGGTCGCGCGGTTCCAGACTGTAGCGCCTAGAACCGCTCGGCCACTCCGGCCGGCGATTCCATTCTGTTTCAGTCACGAAACTACATTATTTTCAAAATATCATTAGTGTTATGACAGTTTCGTAAGAATATTGATTATCTAAGTTATCAATAATTACCTTTCTCAATTAGTGGAGGCTACAGGTTCCCCACATAGTCCACCCACTACGCACATATGTTTTGCTTTGCCTAATACATCGCTGATGGTAAAAGTCAGACATATATGTAACAAATGCTAAATATTTCAAGGAAATGGCTTCTCCAGGTTGTAGACAGAAGCTGCTGTAGTCCAGAAATTGCTTCATTACTCGCTTTAAAACAGATAAATGAATTAATTGACAGCACAACACAGCCATAACTACATAAGGACTACTATAGTGCTGTACACAGTGTTGTTATTATTATGGTTTGGCACAAATCATTAGCAGCCTCAAATCGTCCAATTTCTGCCAGTTTAGAAGCAAGGAGTTCAGCAGTGAAGTGATTTACAAAGAGTAAATACAGTGCACACACCTGAACTTGTTTGATTTTAAATGGGGTTGTAGAGTGCATGTTAAACAAATGCCACAGTGAAGAGGAATAATGCAGCGGAAGCATGTTTTGTTACGAGTGTGTACCCTCACTGTTGATAGTTAGCTATTGCTGAGAACGAGTTGTGGGTAGCACTTATGATACACCACGAATTCCTTTGTTATTCATTATAACACACACACACACACACACACACACACTAAATATCATTCATCTCATATAAAAGTGTTCGAAGAAAAGTCTGTCATTCTGCAGTTTAATTATGTGTTAAAGTTGGTGATGGACGCGGGGCAACAGATGGCGGGCAGGGGGATGGTGGGCGGGTGTACTAGCTAATGTGTCATGGCACTCAGATGTAATGGTCTAAGAAGGGTTGTGAACCACTGACCCAGCAGGAGCAGTAGTAGGCGTATCCTGCCAACTCAGTGCACTGACAAGGGAACCTCCCCATCGCACCCCTCTCAGATTTAGTTATAAGTTGGCGCAGGGATAGGCCTTGAAAAACTCAACACAGATCAATCGAGAAAACAGGAAGAAGTTGTGTGGAACTATGAAAAAAAAACCAAAGTATACAAACTGAGTAGTCCATGCGCAACGTATACAACATCAAGGAAGGTGTGAGCATACGAGCGCCGTGGTCCCGTGGTTAGCGTGAGCAGCTGAGGAACGGAAGGTCCGTGGTTCAAGTCTTCTCTCGAGTAAAAAGTTTAATTTTTTATTTTCAGACAATTATCAAAGTTCAGGCACTCACACTTAATCAACTTCGCTCTCCAAAATTCCAGGACATGTTCAGATTTGCTTGGACATATGCAGGATTTGACGGTCTACACACGGAAACATTTGAAAACGTAAAAAACATATGTTTTGACAGAGCACAGGGAAAACTGTGCGACTGTGAAACTGTTGCATTCATTTGTTGCAGTTTGTGTGACAAACTCTTATGTTTTCATCACTTTTTTGGGAGTGATTATCACATCCACAAGAAAAGCTGAATCGGGCAAGGTAGAAGAATCTTTTTACACATTCGCCAAGTGTGCACGTTAGGTGGGTCGACAACATATTCCTGTCATGTGACGCACATGCCGTCACCAGTGTCGTATAGAATATATCAGACGTGTTTTCCTGTGGAGGAATCGGTTGACCTATGACCTAGCTATCAAATGCTTTCGGTTCCTATTGGAGAGGCACGTCCTTTCGTCTACTAATCGCACGGTTTTGCGGTGCGGTCGCAAAACACAGACACTAAACTTATTACAGTGAACAGAGATGTCAATGAATGAACGGACAGATCGAAACTTTGCGAAAATAAAGAAAGTAAAATTTTCACTCGAGGGAAGGCTCGAACCAAGGTCCTCTCGTTCCACAGCTACTCACTCTAACCACGGGACCACGGCGCTCCACACCTCGCAATGTCCTTGTTGTTGCTTATCTTGCCCATGGACTACCCAGTTTGTATATTTTGCTTATTTTTTTCATATTTCCACACAACTTCTTCCTGTTTTCTCGATTGATCTGTGTTCAAGTTTTCAAGGCCTATCCACTGTGTCAATTTATAACTAAATCTGAGGGGGGTGCGATGGGGAGGTTCCCTTGTGAGTAGTTGTTATTGCATCCAGCTTAGGCTTTCTTGTGAAACTTTGCACAGCCACCATTATAATAATATATTCCTGTTACCATGATCCCATTCTGCTGCGTTGTTGTCGTAGGCCTCAGCTCATGACACGACAACCGCAGATGAAAAAGACAACATAGGGAGAAGATGCAAGAGTACTGAAAAAACAGAACAACACAGAAAGAAGAGGAATTGAAGTATTTACATCATTCTAGTTGGTCAATATCTAGATAATATTAATGCTAATAATAATAATAATGTAATACATGCAGGCAAACATGAATTCAAAATAAGCATTTCTGAGTTAAGTCTCGAAGTAATAGTTAAAGATATTCATGAAAGATTTTAAAAAATGTGTAAAGCATCAGTTAGTCATTCCTTAACTTATTCGCACAAGGACGATGGAGGGGTCCCATGCAACGGTGGGGCGCTTACGGGACGTCACTCAATTAACAGACATATATTTCCTAGAGTTTTACAATCACTCTGCCTCCTCCCCAGTTCTGCCTAGCAGCAGTCGTTTTGAGTCTGCATTGGATGAAAGCACACGGCAGTACGTCAGTTCACGGCAAGGAACCTGCAGACCCAGGCTCTGGCGTTGTCTACGGTCACTGCCGTGGCCCCTACACAGAAGGGTCTGGCAGCCGGTGCGTTGCTACAGCCCAACGTGGCTGTGGAAGTCTATTGGAGCCTCAGCGCTCTCGCTGAGTCAAGCTGTTCTTAGGCTCGGCCCCACAAATCTGCGTGCCCTTGTTGTCTGCTGTCGAGATGACGTGTGGGCTGAAGACCGAACAGCAACACGATGGACGGGCTGAGAGGCAGTCCCAGCATACAGCCGGGATGCGGTATTTGTACTGCCCAGGACTACCGAGCACAGGTCCCCTGCTCCCGGGTTGAACAGCCTGCAGATGGGCAGATCGGATCTCCATTTACGGATCGGCTCAGCCCTCATCCTCAGTCACTCGCCGTCGTGACCGGCAGGAATGCAGCTCGCAAAGTCGAAGTTCCCTCTACAGTCAGATGGCTGTGGACTCGTAGCTGTGGTCTCCAGGGTAGCAGCAACTGTAGACACTTCGGTGTATTCACCACGGCATCCTGTAGCTAGCAGAGCTGACCTTCCATCTGTATCAGTGAAGCAGATGGAGTGGCCTAACTCTGAGAGCGTGGATGGAAGGCGATGGTTTCGTAGCAGTCGATGATGTTATTCTCCTTGAGTTGTTGACTGGATGTGCTACCACTTTCTGAGCTTCTCAGTGTCCTCAGCTGACCTAATGTTCAATTTAAGAGCTTAAGAGCGTTCCTTTATGCGAAGTTTGCAAATTGAAAGGCTTTTTGTTTTATCCCTAGGTGAAGTTACTATATGTTGCAGTATAGAAGAGCATTGTGTCTGCTCTACACTGTTATCCACGTGCTGAATGATGTGTTCCTGGCGTTATGGGTCCATTGCTTACTCACCGGACAGCCGGTTCTAACAATATTTTTATTCCTATATTTAATTACTGTTTGCTATGCAACAGTTTGATACGTCATCAGCAGAGATTTACCTTTGAAATTTTTCTGTTCTTACTGAGATATTCAATGTCTGGTTTAGCAAAAGCAAGTTTCACGTTCATAAAAAAATCTTTGGAATAGTAGGCTGTACTTAGGACAATGATCAACAGTGCTCTGAAAATTCATAAATTCTTTGTTTCCTGTAAATATGACAGAAGTGAATCTCTGATGCAAAGGTAGAATATAATGCACGAAGTCTAAAAAAATGTTCAAATGTGTGTGAAACCTTATGGGACTTAACTGCTAAGGTCATCAGTCCCTAAGCTTACACACTACTTAACCCAAATTATCCTAAGGACAAACACACACACCCATGCCCGAAGGAGGACACGAACCTCCGCCGGGACCAGCCGCACAGTCCATAACTGCAGCGCCTCAGACCGCTCGGCTAATCCCGCGCGGCCATAAAGTCCACTACTAATCAATAAACGTCCTCAGCATTAAATGGACGATACAGTTGAACATACAGGTGACATCAAGTTTATAATGGCTCAATTGTGGACAGATGTAGAGAAGGCTCTACTGTGGCCATCACAGCATTACTCTTAACCGGCTTAAAGAACCACTGTCTCAAATTTATACTGTGGGGAGAGGACAGTATTACTTAGCTCGCTAACAATTAGTTTCATTTTAATGTGATTAAATACAGATCTGCGTAGGTGGACATTAAGTCCAGGTCACTGTTACCCCAAACAAGCGAACAAAATCATATACATGTTAGTTCAAATGCCAAGTTTTAACCTTCGAAAAACGATGTTTAAAATGTGGAAGCAACACTCGTCATCGGCTTCTTCAATTAAGCAAGAAAATCTTTGTTCTTCTAGTGCATTAAAGGAACTATCAAATCTGTTCGCAGCTAGTACACTTTTCACTGTTAAGGATGAGAAATAAACTAGCTTCCAGTTACTACGTACTTAACGTAAAGTTATGAGATTTCGGCGGCAACAGTTCTGCGCAGAATGACGTATAGTCATGCAGTACTCCAGAGCTACTAGATAAATTGTAACGTCTGAGTGGTTCTCCTTCGCCAGCCCTGCGTGTAAGCCTTATTAAACGGAGTGTGAGATTTGGTGTTGTAACATGAGCTACGGTCCCCATCTCCAGCCCTCTTCCGGACGCGAGATGTCGCATTAACTGTCGCGGCCACTGTTGCAGCGGAAGCTGCAAAGCCAAAGAAAGGATACAGCGTCTCGCCATTTACTTAAAGAATGGGAGCTCACGACCGCTGTTGGCACCGAACTTGAAGTCGTCAGTAATCCAAGTCGCGCAACGCACAGTGCCCATTTCATTGCGAGGCGTTTCCCTGCGTATACCATTTACTGTCTGTACACAGACGACTTTCAATCACCAATCGTATCCGCATTTATTTTGTACAGTGGTTGAACGTTTTTAATTTCGCATTAATTACAGCTGTGATCAAAGTTCCATCAGATCGAAACTTAACGCTCCATTGCGATAAAAACGACCGCAGTGCAGATATCCATTCACATATTCTTCTTCCTTTTTATTTTTCCATAGACAGCAATATCTTCTACTAAAAAGCATCAAATCATTCCGTTTAACTAATTTTAAAAATTGTGATAACACAGTATGACTATCACAGATACAATTACTGTACTCCACATCTACATTAGTTGGTTCTCATGACGAGAAACTAGTAACATAGCAGCATGCAGTTTCGTCAAGCTACGCTGCAAAAGCCTCCAAACTGCTGTTCAAAACTTCTAAAAAATTGTCAAACCTATTTTTGGAGAAAAGACGAATTCACACGAACTTAGACAAAACTCCCAAAACGCCGATGAAATATCGATGAGGAACAGAACTGTCACCAGCCACACTGTCTTAATGTGGCTGGCAGCAGTTTTCTCCTTATTGATATTTTAGAAAAAAAAACTGGTTTTTTTAAAGCCCGTGTGGATAAAATAACTCGTGGGACAACAATCAAAGAGAACATAAGTCTTTTTTATTATGTTCATTTCTGCTACGATTTCGCGTCGTGTGGACATTGAGAGTATTAGAGACTGAACAACATTTTAGGTGGAACATAATACAAGAAGAAATCGTTCGTTAAGTTCTTGAAAGAGGTCCCATAGTTCGCCCTTGTTGAATTACGAAGATTACAGAAAAGCTGAATTGGAAGAGTTCATTAGAGAACTGGAGGAGATTAAGGGCGCTCAAGGGCGAGGTTATCAGCTTTTCGGAGAATTGGAAAGGTCTTCTTTCTAATAAGATACTGATAGACAACACAAATTCAGATTTTCCACAGTTCCCTAAACCGGGTATCATACGCACTGATCAGCCAGAACCTAACAGCCGGTATATCCACCTTTAGCACGGATAACAGGGGTGACAAGTCATGGCGTGGAAGAAATGAGGCCTTCGTAGATCGCTGGAGGGAGTTGGCATCACATCTGAACATACATCACCTAGTTTCAGTAAACTTCGGGGAAGGGGGCGATGAGCTCTGACGCAATGTTCAATGACGTCCCAAACGTAATCGATCGGGTTCAGATCTGTCGAGTTTGGGGTCATCACATCAACTGGAAATCGCCACTGTGTTCCTCTAACAACTCCATTACACTCCTGATCTTGTGGCGTGGCGTATTGTCGTGCTGAAAAGTGTCACTGCCGTCGGGAAACATGATCGTCATGAAGGGTTGTACGTGGTCTGCAACCAGTGGATGATACTTATTGGCCATCATGGTGCCTTGCACTAACTCCGCGGGATCCATGAAAGCCCACGTACATGTTTTCCAGAGCATAACGGAGCTGCCGTCAGCTTTTGTCCGTCCCACAGTACAGGTATCACGGAGCTATTGTCCTGGAAGACCACGGATTCGCACCCTCTCACCTGCATGATGAAGAAGGTATCAAGATTCATCAGATCATGCAACACACTACCACTGCGCCAACGTCCAGTGCCAATGGTCTCGTGCCCATTTCAGTAGTAGTTGTCGATGTCGTGGTGTTAACATTGTGGCATGTATCGTTCGTCGGCTGCGGAGGCCCTTTGTTAGGAGTATTCGTGCACTGTGTGTTCAGCCACACTTGTAATCTGCCCAGCATTGAGGTCTGATGTTTGTTCCACTACAAATTGCTGTCTGTCACCCGCCCAGCTTACGACATCCGACATCTGTAATGACGGGTGGCCGCCCAACCCCACGACGTCTGGACGTGGTTCACCTTGGTTTCGCCACGTGTTGAAAACACTCACCACAGCACTCCTCAAACACCCGACAAGTCGTGCAGCATCCGAAATGCTCATGCCAAACCTCTGGGCTATCACAATCTGCCCTCGGTCAAACTCAGATCCTCGCAGATCGCGTGCCTTCCCCATTCTACACACGGACAGCACGCTCACTGAAACTACGTGCTCCGTGTGTGTGTCTCACTAGCAGTCATTCCTCACCAGGTGACGCTGCTACCAGCTGGACAGGTTTATGTCAATAGTAGGTCGGTGGTCATTATGGTCTGGCTGATAAGTATATGCTGGATAGTTCGTTTAATAAGGATACAGTCGGTTTACTTCCCGACTTCCCCCCATCTGACCATCGGCTCCATGTCTAAAGACGTCGTCGTGAAATGGACAATATACTGTAGACTTTTTCTCTTACTTTCTTCTCATACACATCAGCGTCTTCTTATATGGTCTCTCTACCGGCCGCGGTGGTCTCGCGGTTCTAGGCGCGCAGTCCGGAACCGTGCGACTGCTACGGTCGCAGGTTCGAATCTGCCTCGGGCATGGATGTGTGTGATGTCCTTAGGTTAGTTAGGTTTAAGTAGTTCTAAGTTCTAGGGGACTGATGACCACAGCAGTTGAGTCCCATAGTGCTCAGAGCCATTTGAACCATTTATACGGTCTCTAACCTTTCCAATTACCCATCCGTCATAAAAATGACTTGCTCCAGGTAGCTGATTTGCAGTTCACTTCACTTTCGGAGCACGAACTGGCCTCACAGATCTGGTCGACAGTTGTTTTTCGACTTCTTCTGCTCGTCGCTGATAGACATTCGTTAAACTACTTTGTTAAGATAGCGCTTCCCGTTATTCTGCATAATATATTTGTAACTAGACTTACGTGTTCGTCATTGCAAATTATTCCAAAATATTTCTCTTAATGATGTTATCTGCGATATCCATACATGGCGGTAATATCTAATTTTTCTTCTTCTTCTAGTGGAGGACTACAAGTGGCTTCTCCATGGTTTCAGTTTTCATCTTCTTCTTCAACCTTCTACTTCGCATCTTCCACTTTTCACTGACAATGATCACTGTTCTATTCCTCAGCCTCTTTCATTAGCTAAATTGTCCCGTACTTCATTCTTCAACGTCGTCGAGTTATGGTATATCGGATGGAGTGTACTTACACTACTTAATAAAACGTCTCCGAACAACCATATGTAATACGGGATTGACCACTTGCTGACACGAGAGGTGGACTCGCCAGCATAAGGGGAGGCGGGGAATATCGTGTTGTCAATGGAGAATCAGCACCAGCGTAGTGCGTCGGATAGGAGAAGTCAGTGATTTCGAACGTGCACTAGTCACTGGATGTTACTTGAGAAATAAACCCATAAGAAACATTTCAACGCTTCTATAGTTCTCCAGGCCGATTTTTGGTGATGCGACAAGTGAAGGAAAACGAAGCAGGAATGAAGCAGGAAGCTCAACGAGAGCAGGAAGGACTAGTTTACTGACGGACAGAGAGCATCGATCATTGCGGAGGGTAGTTGTAAAATACTGCATGAAATCGACGGAAGGAATCACTCGTAAGTGCTACCACCTTTCCAGCTAGCACAATGATTTGTGTAGGGAGTTACACTGAATGGATTACCGAGCGAGGTGGCGCAGTGGTTAGCACACTGGACTCGCATTCGGGAGGACGACGGTTCAATCCCGTCTCCAGCCATTCTGATTTAGGTTTTCCGTGATTTCCCTAAATCGCTTCAGGCATATGCCGGGAT
The DNA here is from genome assembly GCF_023898315.1 of Schistocerca nitens. NCBI lineage: Eukaryota > Metazoa > Arthropoda > Insecta > Orthoptera > Acrididae > Schistocerca > Schistocerca nitens. The sequence continues at coordinate 870,495,180 of NC_064616.1, forward strand.
GGTTCCTTTGAAAGGGCACGGCCGATTTCCTTCCCAATCCTTCCCTAACCCGAGCATTAGCTCCGTCTCTAATGACCTCGTTGTCGACGGGACGTTAAACACTAACAACCACCACCACCACCACTGAATGGATTACAATCGTCGAGCAGGTCCTCGTATACCACACGTTTCTGTAGTCATTGCTTGAGGTGGTGTAATGAGCGACGCAACTGGACTGTGGATGACTGGAAATGAATGATTTGGAATGATGAACCACGCGATACCTTGTGGCAATCCGATGGAAGGGTTTGGTTTGACGAATGTCTGGAGTAAGTAGCATCCCATTATGTAGAGTAAATGTCGTGTGACTGGGGCCTCGGTCGGGTAGACTGGTCGCCGGGTACAAGTCTTTCTATTTGACGCCACTTCGGTGACTTGGTCGTCGATGGAGATGACATGATGATGATTAGGACAACACAACACCCAGTCCCTGAGCGGAGAAAATCTCCGACCCAGCCGGGAATCGAACCCGGGCCCTTAGGATTGACAGTCTGTCGCGCTGACCACTCAGCTACCGGGGGCGGACATTATGTAGAGTGCCCATAGTGAGTACAGAGGACGTGGTTTTAAGATTTTTTTTCGTTGGTTAGGTTGTGGTCAGCGTGTTGAGGACATTTTACCGAATGGTGTACATCATATAGTACAGAAACAGTTCGGAGACGATTATTTTTATATCAGCGTGATAAAATACCCTGTCAGAGAGCAACATCAATGGGGGCGTGATTTGTGGACAGCATCATTCCTGGAATGTACTGTAAATCACAGAGATCCGTCATAAACACAATGGGACACCTTTAGGATGATTTAGAATGTCTACTTCGCTCAAGATATCAGCGTTCAACCTCACTAATTACTCTGGTTTTGGTTCTTAAGGAAAAATGGGCTGCCATTCCTCCATAGATATTCATAAATCTCATTAAAAGTGCCCTCAGCAGAGTCAGGACGTTGTAATGATTCAGACTGGTCATCCTCTTTTTAATGTCCACTAATAGGTGTATAGATACTTTTGGTGAAATGGTGTACATATCTTCAATAACTCGGTAGCGTGCCTCACACTGCGTCTGGCATCCACCACATTCAGTAGCACGTTATAGATACAGAAGTAAAAATTGGATTCACGTTCGGTAGGATGGGGTTCAAATCTGAAGGAAAGGAAGGGAGGAAGATTAGAGCTTAGTGTCCAGTCGGCAGCGCAATCATTAGAGTCAGAGTACAATGGTTCAAATGGCTCTGAGCACTATGGGACTCAACTGCTGAGGTCATTAGTCCCCTAGAACTTAGAACTAGTTAAACCTAACTAACCTAAGGACATCACAAACATCCATGCCCGAGGCAGGATTCGAACCTGCGACCGTAGCGGTCTCGCGGTTCCAGACTGCAGCGCCTTTAACCGCACCGCCACTTCGGCCGGCTGTGTCAGAGTACAATCTCGGATTAGCAAACCATGGGGAAGGAAATGGGCCATGCCCTTTTCAAAGGAAACATCTCATCAATTGCCTGGACCTGTTTAGGGAAAACACAGGACACTAAATCTGGATTGTCAGACGGGCACTCGAACCATCGTCCTCGCGAGTGTGAGTCCAGTGTGCTAACCACGGTGCACCATGCTCGGTGGTTGAAGTCCACTTCCAGCTGTAACCATTTATGCTTACGTGAAACGACCATCACTAGCGTGCAGGCAGAATCTGTTTTCAGCGCTGAAGACCACGGCGCAGCATTCCATCTTCCAAGTTATCCTCTGACAGCACCAGTGGAACAGTTCACGTTGGCGTGAATGGACGATGAGCTAGAGATGTCTCACTGCTGGGCGCGTGGGGTGGCCGAGCGGTTATAGGCGCTATGTGCGCCGGAGGTTCGAGTCCTCCCTCGGGCATGGGTGTGTGTGTGTTGGCCTTAGCGTAACTTAGCGTAAGTAGTGTAAGTCAACGGTCCTATGCCCTCAGAAGTTTGGCCCCATAGGAATTCACACACATTTGCACATTTTTTGTCCCACTGCTAATAACCCGTTCGCAACAGTTCGTGTGGGACTGTCTGGGCTCACAAGTCCTCTTTCCTGTGCCGTGGTACCTGTACGACCTACCGCTGCTGCCATTACAATAAATGGCCATCCTGGCGGACGTCTGTGCTGCGTGGACGACTGTAACCTCATCTACGGGTGTGGGAATGTTCAAGTGACCACCGATATCAGCATCGTTGCACAAGTGACGCAGCACGTTCAACTAGTATAGAGATATGTGATCGGACGATTTCTCGGCGTGTGTGTTGTTTCCAGGGCTCTCGAGTGTCCAACCGAGCGAGGTGGCGCAGTGGTTAGCACACTGGACTCGCATTCGGGAGGACGACGGTTCAATCCCGTCTCCAGCCATCCTGATTTAGGTTTTCCGTGATTTCCCTAAATCGTTTCAGGCAAATTCCGGGATGGTTCCTTTGAAAGGGCACGGCCGATTTCCTTCCCAATCCTTCCCTAACCCGAGCTTGCGCTCCGTCTCTAATGACCTCGTTGTCGACGGGACGTTAAACTCTAACCACCACCACCACCACCATCGAGTGTCCATCCGGATGCGATCGTTCAAGTCCCACGATATTTCGGCGAATAATCTTTCCGCCATCATCAGGTGGTTTTGATGGAATGGTCTGTCTGCACATTGTCGGTGTTATTTATGTCCGTCAGTCAGGCTTCGATTCCCGGCGCCGACGGTCCGATTGCGGCCACCGACAATCCGTTTGCGGGCGCCGACCCAGGTCCGCGCCGTCCCCGGCGTCGCGCCGGCTGGTGGAAGATGCAAAATCCCGTGGAGTGTTCCCAGGCGGCCGTCGTAGAAAGGTCGTGTGTTCGCTTGAGGCGTGACTTCTTGATGGAGCTAAGTAAGGGTTTCCATGACTTGCTCAGTTGAAAACCTGTGTCTCGGTTTATGAGATTGTCCGTTACCCGAATTTCAATGACCCCCTTGAAGATGCTGTCCCAGTAGAAGCTGGTAGGGGCCAGAATCTTGGTCTCTTCGTATTTCGCGTTGTCTCCGGTTTCCAAGCAGTGTTCTGCCAGTGCCGATTTGTTGTACTGGCCTAGGTGCGTGTAGCATTGATGTTCTTTGCAGCGGTCTTCGACTGTTCGGATCGTTTGATCTATGTAGGATTTGCCGCAACCACATGGAATATTATATACGCCCTCTTTCTTGAGGCCCAATCCGTCTTTCACTGTCCCCAGTAAGGCGCGTATCCTGGACGGTGGTCGGTAGACCGTGTCAATTTTGTGTTGTTTTGCAGTCTCCCAACTTTTGACGTCACGTTTCCTGCACACGGCAGAAAGAGAAGGCCTGCTTCATCATCTTTAGACTGTTCTTCATCTGGGTTTCTGCTGCGTTTCCGTCGTCTGAAGGCTGCCTGGATCTGTCGGTTGCTGTACTCATTCTTGCGGAACACATTTTCTAGGTGTTTAAGTTCTTTGTGCAGATTTTGTTCATCTCATATCGATTATGCCCTTGAACCAGTGTGTTGAGCATCCCGTTGAGTTGTGCTGGATGGTGGCAACTCGCGGCATGTAAATATAAGTCCGTGTGCGTACGCTTGCGGTGCACGCTATGACCCAGTGTGCCATTAGATCTCCTCTCTACAAGAACATCAAGAAACGGTAATTTCCCTTCCTTCTCGATTTCCATGGTGAACCGTATGTTGTCGTGGACGGAATTTATATGTTCTAAAAAGTCTGCAGATAATCAGGTCCATAGGGCAAGATGGCAAACGTGTCGTCCACGTATCGGAAAAAACACACAGGTTTCCGTTCGTCCGCTTCTAGTGCCTCCGAAACTCTCCATAAATAAGTTGGCTACCACTGGTAAGGGAGGGTTCCCCATAGCCCCACTGTCGGTCTGTTCGTAGTATTGGCCGTTTAAGGCGAAGTAGGTGGATGTAAGTACATGTTGGAAAAGTTGTATCAACTAGGGTACAAATTTCTCGCTGATAGGGTGGATCGAATCTTCTAGCGGGACCCGTGTGAAGAGTGGCACGACATCAGAGCTGACCATGATGTCTGTTTCTCGTAGGGACAGCTCCTTAAGACGACGAATGAAGTCCGTTGAGTTCCGAATATGTTGCTCGCAGCACTTTCCCGCACACGGTCGGAGCAGGCCTGCCAGGTGTTGTACGAGAGGATACGTGGGCTCCCCTATGTTGCTGACAATGGGACGCATCCCTTCCTTATGTGACTTAGGGAGGCCGTATATTCTCGGAGATACTGCGAAGCGCTGTCGAAGTATCTTGATTTCCTTCTCCTCAACTGCGCCATCTTTCAGTAGGGAGGCAGAGCTTAGTTGTATCCTGTTGGTCGGGTCCGTCTTGATCTGACTGGACACACCTGACAAACAGATTGACAAGCTAGCAAGGCTACCAGGCAAACAACAAGAAGAGATGGAGCCGATGAAACGAACCGTGATTAACTTCACGAGGAAGCCATTGGACGACGCAGCCACTTCCATATTCGAAAAGGGACTCAACTTTGCACCGACGCCAGCTCACTTCCCCTCCACTGAGATCATCTCCGCAGTGGAACAGGCGGTCCGGGGCTTAACTGAGGACAAGGCTGAAGAAGTCAGGAGGGAAACATGTCGGATTCTCTCCAAGGCAAAACTGCCCACCAGCAACATCTCACGGGAAGAAAGAGCGGCACTTCGGGCCCTCAGGGAAGACAAAGAAACCGTCGTTTGCCTGCCGACAAAGGAAACACCACAGTCGTTCTAAACAAACAGGAATATAAACAGAAGATGCTCCAACAAAGGTTCTAACTGGAAATCCCCTGGCAGGAGCCCCCCTTTCCGCTCCAAAATGCAAATACACACAAAACACTGACAAATAATTACATTGTCAGTATTTGCGATCTCCTCCCTCCCTCTCCTCTCCCGAGTCCGCTCCTGCTTGACAATGCCCAAAACCGACTCGCCCAACACACCATCGAGCTAAATGATGGCAAGCAGAAGTCCCGTCAATCGATTAAAATCCTCCCGAAACCCACAACTGCTACCCAGCACCCCACCCGATCCCATTCCTCAAATCCCCCTCACCCAAGTGCACGTCCACGAAACAGCGGCGTGCAAAGAAGGACAGAAAGGACAGAAATAAGAAGTGCAGGAATCCCACCCCTCTAACCCAAATCGCCCCCTACCCCTGAGGAGCCCGTGGTTCCTGAGACACTGACAGCACCTGTCGTCGCCCTGGAAGGGAACCAGGAAACCGCTACCCTGGAAAGGAAACATGAAACTGAGGAGGATTTGGAGGACTTTATGCAGACGAGGAAAACCTTTCGCCAGCTGAGACTTCCACCTGCCTGGGGAGTGGAACCACCCCAAACAAGTTCCAGGCTGTGGCCAATGCGTGAGGCGAACCACACGAAACAACAGCACAGAATCACACATCACACCGCCTCCCACAGATCGTCGCGGAGTTTCCCCACAACTACAAGGAACACTGCTACGGTCGCAGGTTCGAATCCTGCCTCGGGCATGGATGTGTGTGATGTCCTTAGGTTAGTTAGGTTTAAGTAGTTCTAAGTTCTAGGGGACTGATGACCACAGATGTTAAGTCCCATAGTGCTCAGAGCCATTTGAACAAGGAACTCCACAACATGCTCAAAACACAACTCAACTTTAAAGCGAAACCAACAGGGGAGGGGGGAATAAAGATCACACTACACAACATAGCAGACTACAACACCATAAAAGAGACCCTCACAGACAAAAGTATACAAGTTCCCCACCACCAAGACAAGAAACAAAAACATCTTCATTAGGGACCTCTCCAGACGGCTCTCTGCCCAGGCAGTCAAGACAGACCTGACTTCCCAGGGATTCGTTGTAAAAACTGTCGAGCAGATGGGCAAAAATGGGGCAGAGAGTAAGTGGCCATTATTTCAAATCACTCTGCTGGACATACCCTAAAACAGGTGCGAGAAGATAGCTGTTCTGGCTGTCCCTGTTACCACAGAGTCGCTCTGCTGCAAGAATAAGGTGGTGTACTGCTTCAGGTGTCAGCGACTGGATCACTTAGCAACCCATTGTCAGATGCCAGCGAGCTGCAGAAAATGCGCCGAACCTCACGACCCCAGGACATGCACAATAAAACACATGGTCCTGCAGATAAGGTGCGCGCTGTGTGGGAAAAACAACACAGCAGGTTACCAAGGCTGTGAGGTCCTCAAAAAACACACATAGAAGGCAAAGGGTGCAAAGACCGCCCCCCACACGCGAAAAAAGGGCACCACCACCATCAAACCACACAGAGAGATACAACAGGACAACACACACAGACAAAACTTGGGTAAAACCAAGGCCTGACACACCAAGGGCAACATATGCAGAAGTGGTCTCTCCACCAAAGAGCCACGGAAACGTCGAGAAATTAACGAAAGCTCAGTCACCACAACACCAGACACACACGCAAGAACAACACCGGAAAATACCCAACAACGACAAGGTCCACCAAGACTGAGGATGCCCTAGGGAACCCCACGCTCAGTCCACCCTCTCAAATCAATTGTTAGGCATTATGGTCCAGACCATGAACCTCGTCATGGAAATGATGAAGGAATTCATGGAGGCCCAGAAGCAGAACACTCAGATCCTCGTTGCCCTTCAGGCCGTAGTTCAGCAAACGCTCCCCTCTGCGACGTCCTCAGTAGTTTCAAAACCCCATCATGGATAGACGACTAAATATCAAACGCCTTACAACGTGCGTCTTTAACGCAGATGGCATTGTTAATCAAGAGGTCAAGTTCAGAGAACTCATGAAGGAGTTCTCTGTCGACATATGCATGATGGAGGAAACCAACCTAAAACCGGGAATAAAAGCGACAGTTCCCAACTACGTTAGCTACCGTAAAGACAAGCCAACCCAAGGCGGAGGAATGGCCATATACGTCAAAAGAGGGATCCCCCACCACCAGGTATTCTTATCAGCTACCAATAAAATCGAAGCAGTGGTGGTGGACGTAACCACTGCCAACGGACCCCTAACAATTGTTGCAATCTACCGACCCCTACAAGACGAGATAGACGAGGGAGACATAGCTGTTCTAGGGCAAATTGAAGACAAACTCATAATAGGAGGCGATTTCAATGCCCCAACTGGAACTCTAGAGTAACCTCCAGAGCAGGCGCCAACCTGCAACAACTAGCGCGCAACCACCACTTCGAAACATGGGGTCCAGTCGAGCCCACAAATTTTCCAAAAAATGGAGGTAGGCCCGACATGTTAAACATAGCCCTCACTAAGAGGATCGCTGGGTTTGTGGCCGCAAGGACAATTAACAGAATGTCCTCCGACCACAACCCAGCGATTCTAGAGGTCAATGTGGGATAATGGGGAGCACTCCCAAGGTATCAGACGTCTTACAAACGTACAAACTGGGAGCAATAACGAGAAACTGTCGCCTCTGACGTCGCTCGCGCTCCGCCACCTACTGCTGAAAGAGTAGAACAAGTGCTACAACACCTAACAGGTACCTTCTTGCAGGCAGCGGAAGATGCCTCTCCCCCACAAAGGGACGGCCCGCCCCCGCAAATACAACTCCCGGAACATTTGCTAGCTCAAATCCGACACAAGAACAGAATGTCAAAAGAGTGGAAGATGAGAGGGCTTCAACCACAGAGACTACTGAGGATAGTGCAACTTGAGGTAGCCAAAGCCTTCGACTCAGTATGGCATAAAGGGCTATTATACAAGTTGTACACACAGGGGTTCCCTGGGAGCATAGTCAGACTAATCCAAAGCTATTTCACGAACAGATCTTTCTCTGTCAAGGTAGAAACAGCCACCTCCACCAAAAGGCGTATTCGTGCTGGGGTGCCACAGGGATCGGTCCTGGGGCCTGTCTTGTACAGTCTGTACACTGTGGACACTCCCACTGCTCCCCTGGTGCACACTGCACAGTATGCTGACGACACAGCCTTTTACACTCGAAATGCGAATAAGGACCTGGTCATTCGACGGATTATGGTTCAAATGGCTCTGAGCAGTATGGGACTTAACTTCTGTCATCAATCCCCTAGAACTTAGAACTAATTAAACCTAACTAACCTAAGGACATCACACACATCCATGCCCGAGGCAGGATTCGAACCTGCGACTGTAGCGGTCGCGCGGTTCCAGACTGAAGCGCCTAGAACCGCTCGGCCACACCGGCCGGCATTCGTAAGCTTAAAAGGGTTTCAGATAACACAGAGACCTGGGCCCTTCACTGGCGCATCACCATCAATCCTGAAAAGACACAGGCTATGCTGATCATCTGGAGGCTCGGGAGACGCGGACCCCCTCAACAACACCCCCGCCCCCATTTTCACCTGCACCTACATGGATTCCGACTCCCCTGGCGCAGATCCACCAAGTATCTCGGCGTAGCCTTGGACTCGAGACTAACGCGGAAACCCTACATAGACGAGGTCCACAGGAAGGTCTGCGCCAGAATGTCCATCCTATACCCAGTCCTCACCACAACCAGCTCCCTTCCGTGCTCTGTAGGAGTAAATGTCTACCAGGCGCTTATACACCCAGTAATGGAATATGTGTGCCACGTCTGGGGATACACGGCGAAGCATCATCTGGACAAACTCCAGAGACTGCAGAACTGCGCCCTCAGGAGGACACTGCATCTACCCATGGGATTCCCCATCGAAGATCTGCAAGCCGCTGCTGAAATCCCCCTCCCCCTCCCCCCCCCCCCCCATCAAAGAAAGATCTGGCAAGGGCTTTCTACGAGAGCTCTTCCAGATCTGGAAATAACCTCATCCATTCCCTAGGTCGGTATGACACGTCCCGTGATAAGCACAGACGATCTTCGACGACTGAGTCGAAGAGAAAAACACCAAAATCTCCAAGTTCTAATGCCAGTCATTAATCCTTAAAATACCCAACATTTCGCCAACCTCAGGCAAGTACAAGACACCACCAGAACATCACCACAATACACAGACAGTCAAAACTATCCAAGAAACTCACACCCACACAACATACATTGTGGAGTAAAAGCCAACAGGCTATAAACTCCTCCTTACCCTTCCCCAAGGAGGGGAAAGCAAAAGGTGAGAGAGGAGACAGACCATTCCATCGGAATAGCCTGATGATGGCGGAAAGGTTATTCGCGGAAATATCGTGGGACTTCAACGATCGCATCCGGTTGGACACCCGAGAGCCCTGGAAATAATATAGCGATTCTCCGAAAGCACCATACCGCCACTCAGACGGCCACAATTCGTCCTTTTTCAAACTCATGCAGTTGGCTGTATGAAGCACGAGTGCATCTCCGTGGCATGATTGCCTGCTTGCTTCACATGTCTGCACCACAATGAGTCTTCCGGCTGTGAGCATTCTCTATTAAACGGTAGACACAGATGGCGCTCTCGAAGCTATGCCACTGCGCTATCTGTCGGTGGATGACGTTGAAATCATTATCATCACATTTACTATCCTCCAGATGGCATAAGTCGTCATCTAATCAAAATCGACGTCGTCTTTTCGGGTGTATTAATTTTTTTTCCAGTAGTGTATATGCGAGTGTTACACGTTGTATGATCTGAAGCTATAGTTACTGCGACTTTCCCAAACATAAAATATACAAGTGTAGGCGACCGCTGAATTTGTAGACGCCATTGTTGAGCCTTCCATAGACACATTTTTATAAAAATGCTACCTTTTGGCGTTTATCATAGGATTAGTTTCCGGCATGATGATGTTGTTAACGAAGGACAAAATGATTTTTTAAATATGGGTCTTCGTTGATGTAGCAGCAGCTACCTCAGTTCGCTATTATTCAGAAACTGACAAATAAAAAAATAGTTTTCTAGCTAACCTGGCATAATGCGGTTTATCATCCCGATGCTCAATACGAGATTCAAGTTGCAAACCTGAACATTGTTGTAGTGTGAATCCTGTTCCTATAGCTGTTACGGCTACTCTTATCACACTTTCGATGCAGTAAACACATTGTCAGATTAAAAAAAATAGTCTTTGAGGACATGAATACTTGTGTAGAAGAGAAATAACAGAAGAAGAACTTCGGCGTGCTTTTCAACTATTCCCGATATTGTAGGAAATCGTGAAATAATGTTACCGTTATACAACATCCCCTTCGGCTATGTACGCCAGTGAAAAAAGTACCAGTGATATTTGCTGATGTGTCAATGTATGTGTTGACAGGTTGCATCCATATTTCAGTCTCCAGCATATAAGCTCAAATTCTCGTTATTAGAAACCTTTGTAGCGGTTCGGATTTCTGACCACAACATAGTTACACAAGGATAGCAGGATGGCCTTCTTTTATCGAAATGATGAGGAACTGTTCACTTTACAGGATTTGTATACGTGACTGGCCTTAAAAGTAATGAATACTCTTTTTTAATCCCACTAGCGCAAATACATTTAAAAACAAGGATTTCTTCTTACTAGGTACTATTTTTTATGTAGAAATTCGTCAGTGGAATAGAAGGATGTCCACATTTTGTGTTATTACGCATGTTATCAAAAACATTTTTTGCTGCATACTGAACGCATTTCTGAACCACTGACAGCGTTAATAGTGAGTAATAAAGGTTACTTTTCCCTCTGGTGTTGTAAGTATGGACATCACTGTACTTCTCAAATTGCGATGGATTATTCATGATGCATTTCACTAGCGAATATGTTTATTGCGACGGTGCAGTTGAACTGCCTAGATCCTTGAAGAGGTACCAACACGACGTTCGTGGGTGAACATCATGTGTTACTCCTATTGCTCGTTTTTTGAGTAATCAACAGTTTTTTTCTAAATGATGAGTTACCCAAGGAAATTAATCCATAAGACATTATTGAGTGGAAATTTTCAAGCCATGTCACGAGGTTGATTTGTCTTGTGAGCGTGGGGTTGATCTGAGATTCTGTTATTCTGCGCAACGGATTAATCTGAGATGTACCCTTTAACCTGTGGCTCCTGCAAGATGCAATTTCCACCCCCACACTACTACAGAAGTCAGACAGACGCTCCTAACGTTCTAAAGAGAAATGCCTGAAAAACTCTCGGCAATAAATATCTTCTGGAGTCGTCCGCTGTAAGGAAAAGCCACAAAAATTCACAAAATTTCTTACATAACTAGTGGGATACTTGGGTACTGCTAGTTAGTGTAAGAAAAACATGAAACTAACGAAAGTTATTATTTATTTTGCAAAAATTCTGAGAAATCATAGTGGCACTTTTAGTTATGAATTAAACAAGTTATATCCTGGTTCTTTTCGGAATTTGAAGTTACTTCTCAAGGATAGGATTCCCTAATGAGATTTCTATACAAAGATTAAGATGGTTGTTGACTTGTCAGAATGGCTGAGAGGCGCGCCAACTAAACTCGAATAATTATCCTTTAGAATGTTGCTAGATATTGTTGAGGCTGTCGCGTGTGAAATGCAGTGAAGTGTACTGTTGTGGAGGAAATATGGGGCTCACAATAGCTGTCGCGCACAATACCGTAAGCTGCGATGACTGCTGTCTGCGCCGCTCGCTGCTGACAAATAAGATAACTCTCGTTCTATCTGGATTGACCTTCGCCAATCAAACTCTCCCTACGCCTTGATGAAGTCAAGGATTCCTATTCGCCCCTAGTCTAACTATTGGCGTGGTATACCGGTCAGATAACCAGTCCACCGCGATGCCACTCAAAAATTCGCTCGCAGGCTTTTAACTATAACTCTGTCCATTCACACTGCACGATAAGTGTGTCGCCCAACACAGTGAACAACGCTTAATCGCAAGGACTCAGTATAGAGAGTCGCACTTCGATTCGCTCTCGGCAGAGGTGCTCTCCCAGTGAAGTACTGAGGAGAGACTTGTTCCTCACTCCAAGAGCGACAATGGAACGGCTCTCTTCACGCCAGACGTGAAGGGGTATATCTTTCGGTCTCTTTCATTACTGCTTCAGCTCAAGGCGTCAGAAATATCGTCTGCCAATCAGTATTGCTCTTCTAAAATGGGAGAATAACGTTTCGTTTAAGGCGACCAATCTGGAAACCTGTAGTATCGGTGTTTGGCGTTTGCTGTCTCCCTGTGAAAACCTCTGAAACTGCGTGCTGTGTGTAAAGAATGCGTAGGCTGGCCGCTCCCACACAATGTATCATCCTCAGCTGAGGTTTCGGATAGGAGGGGCGTGTGGTCAGCACACTGCTCTCCCCGTCGTTATGATGGTTTTCTTTGACCGGAGCCGCTACTATTCGGTCGAGTTGGTCTTCAATTGGCATCATGAGGCTGAGTGCACCCAGAAAATTGGCAACAGCACATAGCGGCCCGGATGGTCACCCATCCAAATGCCGGCCACGCCCGACAGCGCTTAACTTCGGTGATCTGACGGAAACCGGTGTATCCACTGTGGCAAGGCCGTTGCTACATAAGGAATAGCAGTGAACCCAAAATTGAACCCTGGAGCTTACTTTGTGATGTCTCCCTGGTCACTAACTACCGTCTAGATGCCGAGTACGGGTGACCACTGGGAATGGGTTCAAATGGTTCAAATGGCTCTGAGCACTATGGGACTCAACTGCTGCGGTCATAAGTCCCCTAGAACTTAGAACTACTTAAACCTAACTAACCTAAGGACATCACACACATCCATGCCCGAGGCAGGATTCGAACCTGCGACCGTAGCGGTCGTGCGGTTCCAGACTGTAGCGCCTTTAACCGCTCGGCCACTCCGGCCGGCTGGGAATGGGTGATGGCAGGTCTGTGGTGATGGCGAAGCCAGAGAATGCTGTCAGAAGGTAAACAGCTTTTGTTGGCAGACCATCCTACACGGCAAGGCCGGGCAGTGCCTGCAGCAGGGAACTGATGACGCGGCGGAAGGCGATGAATGGGTTGCTGGTAGCAGCCGGCCTGGGGCTGTCTCGCTGAGATAGGCGGTATCACTCATCGCGGAGAAACGGCCAGCAACGAGTGCTGTCGGGAGTTTAGGAGGTGGCAAGCAAGACTTGGAGAAGCTCGGGTCGAAGCCAGGATGTCCGGAGACGAGAGCACTAGGCAATGGTCCATCAGAGTGGATCCAGTTTGATTTCCGAGAGCCCCAGGATGGGTGGCGCTAGCAGACCTATGTCTAGTAGCAGATCTGGACTGAGGAGATATCCTGCTGGTGCTAGACTGCACTGGTTCAGAGACTCGAGTCCAATTCATGCTCAAAATTGAAGTGCAGCATGGCACCGGCAATAGTCACGTCAGAAGCCCAGTCAGACGCCAGGACAGCACTGGAATAACATCAAGTGACGAGAGATTAGCCCCCAGTGCAAATTATCTTCGGCTTGGCTGGAGGCCCATATATACTCGTTTCCGCGTGTGCCTGAAATGCACTGCCCCAAACATAGGCATGAAGCAAAGCGGCTCTTTGCAGGGCGGTTAGTGGAGTCCATAAAGCTGAGGATCTACAATTGCCTGACAATGGAATTTCGCAACTAATGTCCCACTGTCTGCCTGTGGAGATCCGCTCGAGCTGATGTCGCAGAACTCTTATCAAAAGCACCTGCGACATTAGTACACACCGATGTCACTGAAGTACATTACGGTCTGTGTTTGTTTACTTTCCCTTAAATAATAGAAATCAGCATTTTATGGAGATGTTGTATCCTCGCTACAGAGATGAAAGTCGATTAGATCCCATGAAACGTGTTCATATGCAACTGGTGCAGCCTTAAGTGCATCCTGAGTAATGGTTCATTTAGTTGCTGCGGTAGCGTTCTCGCTTCCCACGCCCGGGCTCCCGGGTTCGATTCCCGGCGGGGTCAGGGATTTTCTCTGCCTCTTGATGGCTGGGTGTTGTGTGCTGTCCTTAGGTTAGTTAGGTTTAAGTAGTTCTACGTTCTAGGGGACTGATGACCATAGTGCTCAGAGCCATTTGAGCCATTTAGATTGCTGGCTTTAATACTTCCCTTGTCTCGGAATAGCAAAGGAGCAGCCTATGACATCTCCTTCTATGCCCAAGAATGGTCTTTGCGCCCATTTCATAATTTAGTGTAGATCTAAGAAACGAACTCTGGCGCTGTGGATGCGTTAACTAGAAGAGTCCGCTGCAACCGCAACGTTAGTACCCTTTCGATCAAGCGAGTGTAGTGCAGTGGCTAAATGGTTCAAATGGCTCTGAGCACTATGGGACTTAAATTCTGACGTCATCAGTCCCCTAGAACTTAGAACTACTTAAACCTAACTAACCTAAGGACATCACACACACCCATGCCCGAGAAGGATTCGAACCTGCGACCGTAGCGGTCGCGCGGTTACAGACTGTAGCGCCTAGAACCGCTCGGCCACCCCAGTCGGCTGCAGTGGCTAAGGTTCTTGGCTAACACGAACTTTTTTTTCAATTTCGTTGATAGAATGTCAATAAATAGTATATGTTACGTAAAATAATTAATAAATAGTAATTTTCGCCATAGTAATTTCATAAGTAAAGCTATCATTACAGCATAGTTTCGTCAGATGTATATTCCATTTGTTACGGAATAGATCACAGAATCGTCTTACTCTCTATCACTCGCACCACCTTCAGTGTTAGAACAGAATTCTGGATGATATTTGTCGTAGAAACAACCTAAAGACAAAATTGTAGAAAGCTGCACACATTTAATGAAAGCTACTGCTGAGCAGGAAGACGGATCTTTCAGAAGCGATACCAGAAAACACAGTTCGTTTAGATCCAAAAAGATTGGTCTTTCTTCGATCACCTTCGATGCCAACCACACGTGTTTGATCATACAGTGAAAGTAGATGCGCCAAACTGATACAGAGTTAAAGAATGCATCTTTATGGATTCTTCCATCGAATCGATTTCTCTATGAATCGTCAGCAAGTCAGGAGCATATTGCAGTTTTTTCGCGAAAATTTTATCCTGTCTGTAAAAATAAATATCACTGGACTGACAAGTGGAGTACATGTGGGTGGGTTAATTTTTACGTTGAAGGTGCATGCTTCTTTTTCATATACAGAAATTTGATCTTAAGATATCTGATCAATCTGCCATCCACATGAATTAATTATGCAAAAGTAAGTACACGGGTAGGATTTGAACCGATACCGTCAAAGTGGTTGTCGTGAACCTTAGCCATTGCAACACGCTGTCTTGCTGTAAACAGTACTAACGTTACGTGTATAGAGCTGCGCAAACTCGGAAACTAGGGGCCATCGCATGGAAAGCTGCTTGCCATGTACTCAAAGCCGGTCCCTCTACAACGTACCTATGATCCATCAAAATCAGTGATAAAAATGTCTGACGGTCCCGTTCCGAGAAGCTAAAGGGTCATCAGCTCCTCTCTGCAGGTGATGCTCACTATACGCCTCGACTGGCCGTGAGGCTACAGGTTCTCCGAGATTTCCATTCGAGTGAATGCGATAGATGATTATCTCAAAATACATTTGTCAATTCCTTCCCCGCTATTCCGTAATCGTGATGACGCTCCGTCTCTAATTCATTTGATGTCAATGAAGTACTAATGTCTAGCCTTAATCGTTACTAGATTACAAGATGACTTCACGGAACAAGAATGACCACCACCCAACAATATTGTTGTTGAAGGTCCTTGATACGAGGACTTACAGCTTTCCATGCTAGACTGCCCTCCGTAAGTTTCTTAAGTTGCGCATAACTACTACAGGCCACATCCATTTGGCCATGGTTATTATAGTCGTGTCTTCACTTCCCTGTACATCTTTTATCTCCTCTCCCCCACCCCAACCTCCCCCCCCCCCACACACACAGCAACCATCAGCCATATTTCTCTCCATCACCAAATGAACAATCGCTTAATTCTATGATACTGAATGTTAAGTAACGGAAGTTACAAAAACTAGCTGTCATAATGAACTACATCGTCAACCTTTCTTACGATATACTACACTACTAGCCATTAAAATTGCTACACCAAGAAGAAATGCAGATGATAAACGGGTATTCACTGGACAAATACATGGCGTGTACAGGTACAGCTGCCCATGCAGCTTCAACACGATACCACAGTTCATCAAGAGTTGTGACTGGCGCATTGTGACGAGACAGTTGCTCGGCCACCATTGACCAGACGTTTTCAATTGATGAGAGATCTGGAGAATGTGCTGGCCAGGGCAGCAGTCGAACATTTTCTGTATGCAGAAAGACCCGTACAGGACTTGCAACATGCGGTCGTACATTGTCCTGCTGAAATGTAGGGTTTCGCAGGGATCGAATGAAGGGTAGAGCCACGGGTCGCAACACATCTGAAATGTTCCGTCCACTGTTCAAAGTGCGGTCAATGCGAACAAGAGGTGACAGAGACGTGTAACCAATGACACCCCGTACCTTCACGCCAGGTGATACGCCAGTATGGCGATGACGAATACACGCTTCCAATGTGCGTTCACCGCCATGTCGCCAAACACGGATGTGACCATCATGATGCTGTAAACAGAACCTGGATTCATCCGAAAAAATGATGTTTTGCCGTTCGTGCACCCAGGTTCGTCATTGAGTACACCATCGCAGGCGCGCCTGTCTGTGATGCAGCATCAAGGGTAACCGTAGCCACGGTCTCCAAGCTGATAGTCCATGCTGCTGCAAACGTCGTCGAACTGTTCGTGCAGATGGTTGTTGTCTTGCAAACGTCCCCATCTGTGGCTGCACTGTCCGTTACAGCCATGCGGATAAGATGCCTGTCATCTCGACTGCTAGTGATACGAGGCCGTTGGGATCCAGCACGGCGTTCCGTGTTACCCTCCTGAACCCACCGATTCCATATTCTGCTAACAGTCCTCCTTACACGAGGCTTCACAACAACGTTTTACCAGGAAACGCCGGTCAACTGCTGTTTGTGTATGAGAAATCGGTTGGAAACTTTCCTCATGTCAGCACGTTGTAGGTGTCGCCACCGGTGCCAACCTCGTGTGAATGCTCTGAAAAGCTAATCATTTGCATATCACAGCATCTTCTTCCTGTCGGTTAAATTTCGCGTCTGTAGCACGTCATCTTCGTGGTGTAGCAATTTTAATGGCCAGTAGTGTATTACTTTTGACTTCCACTTCTCTGGGAGTTCTGATATCTACGCCTTGACACGAAGAAAAGTTTCACAACATAATCAGCACCTAAATATTGTATTTTTTTTTTAAATGTTTGATGCATGAATGATGATGAATCTTATATACAAAATATTTCCAGAAACTATGTAAAAAGAAACATGCTCTGCGTATTGGTTTAACTAATTCACACAAAACACTGCGTGTTTCGAGACTCTGGCATAATAAAACTGACACCCAGAGAGCAGCTTTTTCCACATTCACTGTCTTATTTTTTTTTAATTTTTAAAAATTAGAAATAAAAGCAAGCATTTACTAAAGAGACATAAATAGGAATTTTCCGCGATATCTGACCCCCAGAGAAAATTCATTTCTGCGGAAGAAAATCGACCATACATCAGTCGTACGGACGATTGAGCTGGCGCTCGTGTGGCTTGTAATCGCGTCCGTCATCTCTTTGAACGAGGCAGGACACGGAGGGAACACCTTCCTCCGATTGATGCGTAGCCGAGCAAGCAAAACGCCTCTTGGCCCGACACAAGGGCGGTAAGGAAGGCACGCAACGGAAACGGCTCCGCAAGAGGCGAGCTCAAGCAGCCATTGAGAACGACGTCGCCAGCCCCTGATGGGAACAATAGGGCACTCCGGCGCGCCGTCTTTTAACGTCCGCCATTCTATCCGGCGGTAAATCCCTGGAGATTCAAAGACATCGAAGCGCCAGGAAACATCTCGGCTGAAACTGTAGAGACCATTTCGGAAAGCAGAGCGCC
This sequence comes from Schistocerca nitens, assembly GCF_023898315.1. Classification (NCBI taxonomy): domain Eukaryota; kingdom Metazoa; phylum Arthropoda; class Insecta; order Orthoptera; family Acrididae; genus Schistocerca; species Schistocerca nitens. The sequence continues at coordinate 870,513,012 of NC_064616.1, forward strand.
ACCTTTAGGCGCGCCCAGCCTCATGGCCAATGAAACGCGCGGCCTAAGGATACTCAACCTCACAGGGCCCTATTCCGCTTTTCATCCGCAAGAGAACTAATAAAGTGGTGTGGAATATCCGTGAGCACATTAATGAACCCAAAACCTATCTGGGCACGGTGAGAAATCTTACTGCACTGTGTGCCAATGAGCTCGCATTGTAGTAGCGTAAAACAGTACTTTGTTGATAAGAACAAAAAAGGTAACAGCACTTTACGAGAGGATTCTCAACTAATCGTAAAGAAGAGCGAGAGCCAGAAATTCCATGCAAGCTACTGATATTGCAACACGGTGGGCGAAATGTACACACATCACACATCTCATCGCGTTACAACCGTGAAAGGCTCTCACATTTCTATCTTCTACAATATCGTGTCTTATTTTTACAACTGATTTTGACATACGTTTTATTTGCTCTCCTGAGACTACTTTATCTTTCCTTCTATAAGTGAAACTTCATTTAGCACCAAAGAGAGTTTCTGCTTCAATGTACTGTGCACCAGAATGCAAGAATGTGATAGCCCTTCCACTTTTCGTCAGTACATCACATCTCACGTACGTTTTGATTCGTGTTGTAGACATACCCTTTAATATTGTGCTACCATCATCATTTTCTTCTTCCGACTGCGTTGCCTTTTTGTCAGATGAAGGAAGAGTGAACAGCTGCAAAGCGAATTCATGGTTCCTCATTCTTGAATACATCCCTCTTTATGGTGTCCCATGGTGAGTGAAATTTTATGTTATTATTATGAAACTGAATCTCGAAGTTCCAAGTGAAGACTCTCAACGATAATGAATGAAAGGTCAACTTAAATACGAACAAACATAAACTCAGTCACAACGAAAATAGCTTCACTATAGGCTATGCATTTCTGGATCACGGCCCGACCCTCAGGTATGATGCAAAGCCAAGCAGGACACACAATGATACATCTATCAGTGACTACAGACTTATAAGCAGCTGTAATTTTTATTTTTCATTTCACTTTTTTCTCATTTCATTTTTTCTTAGATCACTTTCATGGTATCGAATGAGACACGACCCTGGGACGATTTCATAGTACATTAATCCATTTGCTAAGTGTTGTTGTCCGCCGGGGTGGCCGAGCGGTTGTAGGCGCTACAGTTTGGAACCGCGCGACTGCTACGGTCGCAGGTTTGAATCCTGCCTCGGGCATGGATGTGTGTGATGTCCTTAGGTTAGTTAGGTTTAAGTAGTTCTGAGTTCTAGGGGACTGACGACCTCAGAAGTTAAGTCCCATAGTGCTCAGAGCCATTTGAACCACTTTTTAAGTGTTGTTCTTAACAAGTTGCACGACTTGATGCACTACCGCACATCTTGTTTAGACATTTGGTCTGATGGTGGGACGATTATCTCACTACGTGTAGAATAGAGTTTAAGTACGACAGAGTTGATTTTTGTTCACATCGTAGTTAAAACAGTAGGACTCGAGCAGCGCCGGTCAGTTATGAGGACGGTGCACGAGTCCTGCTGGTACAGTGCGCAAATAGACATAGCTAACGCTGAGTCTCCCGCTCCCTACTGGCAGCCAAGTAGAGTGCTTAACAAATGATCTCTGCATTGTCCTTCCTCACAGTTTACGAATTCTGAACGATCTGTACTCCAGAAAAGCGCTTTGTATCATTATGCCTGGCCCACTACTGTCGCTTTCCATAGTTTTGGCATTGAGAATTTTGACGGCAGCGACGTTTTCAATGCCGTGGAAGAACAAAAAGGCTATTCCAGTTCAGAATGGGAAGCTGATAATTCTGACATTGATCCACATTTCTGTGTGGCTGAACGTTCAGATAAGCAGTAAATAAAAGCAGGGTATTGTAGTCATTAATTTAATTTCCGTACCCGGTCAGAATTTCAAAAAAAAAAAAGGAAAAAAAAACCAGCTGCGATAGCTTTGTCATTTCCTTCATAAACATCTTGTATTGTGCACGGGTTGTCCTGAGAGGGCTTACAAGTAGGTGGCTTGGATCTTCTTCAGCCCCGAAGTCGCAAGAGGTGTCTGCGCTCGCTGTGGAAGGATTCCCCATTTCTTCACGTTGGTCTTTCATCGGGGGACGCCCACTCCTAGACGGTTGAGGGTCCTCCATACAGGGTATTGTAGGTTTGCGCCAGGAGCTAGTTCTTCTTTTGGCGAGACGTCTACGGGCAGTGAGCTCTTCCATGTGGCAAGACGAATTGCCTCTGGTGCTCCCTCCAGTGGCGCAGTCCCAGCAAGGAAACTCTTGCGGGATTTAAGGCGAGATATTGCTGCCTGATGACCATGCAGAGGATGTCGGTGGTCATTCTCCTGCTTTGTTCTCTCATTGTCTGCAGCAATGGCCCTCCGGATATTTGATGGGGCTATTCCAACAATCGGATACAATTTCTGCACTTTTATTGGCTTCAAGCGTCCTGAGATGATCCTTGCTGTATCTTCGACCGCAATATCGACTTGCTTAGCATGAGCTGAAGCCTTCCACACAGGAGCAGCATACACAAAGTGCAAGTCCTTAGGAGGTGCGGGTTGGCTCCCCAGCTGCTACCAATCAACTTCTTAAGTATCCCATTGCGAGCAGTGACTTTCTGTTTCATATTTAGACATTGCTGCCTGTACGTTAGAGCCCTGTCCAGTGTGACACCTAAGTCGACTGGTGTCGAGTAATGTTTCAGTTGCTCTCCTCTCCATGTGATGTCCAGCTCTTGCTGCACTTCCCTGTTTCATAAGTGGAAGACTCTCACTTCAGTTTTACTGGGACTGGGCTTCAAGTGGTTGGCATCATATTACTTGGAGAGTTCATCCATTGCTAGAGACAGTTTTCCCTCTACTTCTTTAAAGGTTGGCCCTTGAACAGCTGCTGCTGTGTCATCGGAATAGATGAAGAGCCTAGTACTTGCTGGTATTGGCTGATCATTTGCGTAGATATTGTACCGTGCTGGAGCAAGCACACTGCCTAGGGGGAGACCGTTCATCTGCGATCGCCATATTCTCCTCTTACCCTGTAATGAAACTTGGAAACTTCTGTTCTGAAGGAAGGTGCTAATAAGGGATGTTAGTTGGTAGTCCTTAATAAGGCCATACACTTTCGTTAACAGTTTCCTATGATTCACAGTGTCGCATGCAGCTGTCAGACCAACAAAAGCTACTCTAGTAATCTCACCACGCTCAAAACCGTCCTCGATGTGCTGGGTTAGATTCAAGATCTGACTACAGCATGATTTGCCAGCACGAAAGACTGCTTGTTGCGGGATAAACTTCACTTCGAGGGTTTCACTGATTCGGTTAAGTACCAGTCGTTGTAATATCTTGGAGATGTGGCATAAAAGGGAGATAGGTCGAAAATTTTTTGGATCATTTGGTTCCTTCCCAGGCTTAAGTATTGTAATGATTCGAGACTTCCGCCACATTTTGGGAATGTGTAGTTTGGCGACACATGTATTCATGATGCTTAGTAGCCACTCCACCGTTTTACAGCCGAAGTTCTTTATCTGTTCAACTCTAAGGTCATTGACACCTGCAGCCTCATGCATCTTCAAACTCGAGACGGCAGCTTCCGTTTCAGCCATGGAGTAGGGATCCGTAAGAAAAATAATGCTCTGTTTCTAGGTCGCGCTGAAGAGCTACTTTGGGCGTAATTCCTTTTATTCTGCCGTTCTGCAGGAGCTAGGTTGCCACTTTATCTTGAGTCTCATTCGTAAAATTGTCTTGTGATTTTACAGGGTCGTCACTCTGGTTTTTAAGCAGTTTCCAGGCTTGTCTACTGTTCAGCTTCATGTCGAGGTTTCTACCAGGTTACTCCACTAGGCCTTGCGAGTTGATGAAATGGCTTCCAACAATATTTCACCAGCTTGAATCGTTTCTTCCGCAAATTGATCCTCTTCATAGAGATTTTGGTGTGTTTCTAATAACAGTTTGTCCTCGCTGGACATCCCTGGAACATACTGAGTTCTGTATTCTGTCGGAACAGTTTTCTCGAAACCTGTTGGACGTAGAAATGAGTAGCAATCGGATGTACACTGGGCAATGTCAGAAGACGCTACGAAGCTCACTGACGGCAAATCCATTCACAACCGGTCTCCATTCAAATGGACTGCATTCCGGCCGGTCTTCCTCAAGAGTAACGTAGTGAAGCGTTTCACATATCGTATTGTTTAAATGAATATTCATTAAACAACTCTGGTAGAAAAAGTACCATGAAAACTACTCCGACCACGTACCTGCAAAGCGTGTTGTGATGTCATTAAGAGCCATAAGGGAAAAACATGCCGAAAAGAAACATCCTGGCGATGTCTAAAGTTGTATGTAGCTCTACTCCAAGGCAAATCATGTGTAAGGATTGTGTACAAATTTTTCCACGGAATAAAACCATGCTTCAATAAATCATTTCGTATATCTTTTAAGTTTAGTATTTCATAATAAGGTTTTAAGATTGTATAAACCAGGTTTCATCATTTCAAATGAAACATCAGACACATTTATTGCATTAACAGTTACAAAGTGACGATCTTCGAAAAAAAATGTGTTGGAAACAGTAGTCCCACTACCCCAGCCAGGGTGACTAAGGTCAGTCTCGAATGTAATAACACGTACTTCATTGCCATACATCTCTCAGGCATTATGGTTGTGTGCCGGAGTACCGAAAGTGATTTACTTGACCAAAAAACCTATACTGCGACCTCGACCGAAAATTTTAGATAATAATGCTAAGAGAATACTATATCTGTAGCAGACAGTATGTAAACGATTGCCTGACATGTCGCGAGGTTGAAGCTGCCTAATGAAAGAATACGCTTTCAGAATGTTTGTTCCAAAGTAGGGATGTGTAAAACGCGTTTGAGATTGAAACATGATTATTTGTTAGTAATAATTTTAATGATCAACAAAGCTATGCCTGCCGTCGGCTTGTAATAACAAAAAAAAAGCAGTGTTTCTTATGTATTCAGTTCAAAACGAAAATCCCCGCAGCACATGAGACTAACACAATGTCGTAACAATTCTTCGTACACTCGAGAAATTAGTATTAAATAATACGATCGTTATTCGGAAAGTAAGGAACGATCGGTCGAGAAATAGAAAATACTATGAAAATCTGATGAAGCTTTGCACAGATGCGTTGGATACTACCGTCGATCGCATCATGTCGCTCTTTTCAGTTACATCATGTCGCTCTTTTCAGTTATGATCTCACAGTGAAAATGTAAAGATGGCTAGAAACTAGTGTCTCCCGCCAAGTATGAGGACCTGGCGAAAGATCTCACCTGAAGCTATGCAATACACATAACATAACTGTCATGCGGTTCGTTCTACACGACAATTATCGGCTGCACTCTGCAGGGGCAATGAAGATGCTCCTGCAGCGTTTTCGATGGGAAGTGCTTGATCACCCACAATACAGCCCGTAATTGGCTACCCCTGAGGTTCATCTCTGCTCCAATGAACTGCTGGCTATGAAGACACTATTTTGACACAGACAACGAGCTGTAGTCCAGAGTAGAAAATCGTCGAAAGGCACTGGCGGCTGTCTTCTATAACGAGGGAATTGAAAAGTTGGTACAACGCTAAGACAGATGTCTATGTCTGAGCGGTGACTGTGTAGAGAAGTACCTGGAACGTGTAGCTAACCATTGCAAATAAAACAGTTTTGATTTTCACTGTGGTCTCCATTTAGCGACCAATCGTTCCTTACTTTCCGAAAAGCACTCGTATATTATATACAGTACTGAAGTTGAAAGATTTAAAGGAAAGGTACCAATTGCTGACTTTTCCATATTAAATTTATTTGGATGTGTGGAAGAACTCTCGTATTGCTTGACACCTGGCATCTGATATCCGTTAAGAAACATCGCGTTCGAAATGTCTCGTCAAGGTGACGGAACAAGCAATACCATGCGAAATATCTGTAAGTCAATTTCAAACTACGAAATGTTTTAAAACACTATAAGGATCTTAAATCGAAATCAGCTTGTAACCTCCCCCTCACTTATCGCCCTTAATGACAGTGAAAAATTAAACCGCGTGTACTTAATGGAAATTTGGGAAAAGCAATCGTCACCGAAGTTAATCTGTCGGTAAAGAGGGAGGAAAGGGTTACATCTAAATGAAAGGAAAAATGTAAATGAAACTGGTGGAAATTAATTTTGAAAAGGGGTAAAGTTAATAAAGAAAGTAAATGTGCGGCCGTTACGTCAACAATTAACTAGCGGTAATTAGATATTTGATATTTGGGGGAAATCACGGTCGTCAGTCCTAAGGACAATTACTATAGTAACTGAAAAAGAAAGGTTATTACACATATAATTAGCACTAGAAGCGTGGCAACTGAAGGTTGACACGTGTAGTGTGAAAACTGAAAGTTTGTCAGAAGTAATAAATTTCGCTACACTCTGACTTAATTTAGCAAAAGAATTAATAAAACCGGAAAATTGAAAATTAATTTAGTGACTGAAATTAATAGTGAACTTTGTTTCTGAAGCATATAGAAATTCAGTAAAATACAGTTAGTCTTGGGCTACCTCAACAATCATTTCAAAAGCTACTTGAATCTACGCAATTTAGAAATAAGAGATTTAACTTCGAACTTGAATTAAATGATTCTGAACAATTAACAATAGTAAAATTTAGTATGTACCAAGCTGAGCTGCTGTCACGGGTAAGCTAAAATATGCTAACAAAACTCGCACTCTTAATTTGTGCTCGTGTAATCTAAATATTGTAGCCAGCTATGTATACCTTAACTGAACTTTGAAATTAAAGCAGTGAAATCGAATGATGCTGGCGTTTGAATTTCAACGACACTCGGGTTCATTTCGGAAAAGGAAGGGACCCTGCTTGGCAATGCAATTGGGACAATGAGCAACAAAGGTTCATGCTAAGTTGCTGTAATTTTGTGATGCAACAATTTTAAAAGCTGAGGTCTGCCATACAGTTCTGAAACTTTACGTGCTTTTAGTCTTCCTTGTTGGTTGATTGAAGGTATGAAGTCGTCGATCGAGGAGGTGGCGACAGTCACTCATTGTCGGCCGTCGCTGTTGCAGAAGCTGGATGCTGGCGCGCCTTCTTCTCGACACGGTCACCAGGCGAAACGGGCTCTTGATGTGTGCCAGCTAATGCTTCCCGTCCGCGACACTGCTAGAAACTATTATAGCCAGTCGAGCGGAATTACATGCTGCCCAACCCCGAACGCGCGGCAACTCGCGGGAGCGTCACATAACACACCTGCTCCACTGCACTACTCCAGCCAGACTCTCTGCCCGCGCTCCACGCGACAGAGTTAACACTACCAAAGATCCTAAACACTTTCGTTCTCCACATGACCTATCGATGTATTCGTTCGATAGAATAGTTTTCCCTAGGCCAGACCCAGCGCATAAATACAAATAATATTTACAAAACAAACTCGCATCCTCTTCCAGAACATTCGCTCCTTCCGCTCCAACAAATACCTCCTCATGCATACCCTCTCCCACCACCAGGTCGACACCTTCCTCTTGAACGAAACCTTTCTCCAGCCCCACCATTATATCCGCACCTCTCCCTATATCCTCCACCGCACTGACGCTCCTGGTCCTCGTGCGCAGGGTGGAGTTGCGATTGGCCACCTTAAGCATATCCCCGTCCGGCCACAACCCCTCCTCAATGACCCCACTGAACACCTTATCCTTAGCGTCTTCTTCCCCTCACTCACCATTACCTGTGCCACCATCTATGTCCGCTCCACTGCTCCTCTTCCTTATGACTTCATCTCGCACATTGACCGCACCTTCTCCACCTATGTGATTGCCGCCGACCTCAACATCCATAGCCGCACTCCTGCTGCCCTTCGGCAGTGGCATCAGTTCCTCTCCACAATCCAAAGTGACCTTGTTCCCCTTCCCCAGCACACCTGACCCGAAAGTGACACCACCCCCGATGTTGTCATTCCCTCCGCCAACCTCCTTGGGCGTATCGCTGTCGCCGTCCTTGACCCCACAGGTAGCGATCACCTTCCTGTCCTTCTCACCTTTAACGTCTGCTCACTGCCCCCCTCCGGCTCCGCACCCTGCACCCCCTGCCAAGGTCATCCATGATTATCACCGTGCCAACTGGGATGCCTACCAGGACTCCATCTCCACCCAGATCAAAAGCCACCCCCTTACCTATCGCCATCCTGACGACATCATCCACGCCTCGTCCTTCCTTCAGAAGGTAATTACTGACGCCGTGGAGGCCCATGTTCCTACTAAAACCATCCACCCACACCGTCCCACTTTCCCTCCATGGGCTGCCCTCCTCCTCCGTGAATCCCGCCGCCTCTATCGCTCCTTCCTGCGCACTCGTGACAGGGATACACACCAACGCCACCGGCAAATACAGCGACACGTACGGAACCTTATTACAGCAACGAAACGCCGAGACTGGCGCCAGACCTGCACACGACTCAACACCACCCTCCCTATCAACTCCTCCAAGTACTGTCCCGCCTTCCATCGCCTTACTGGCTCTCTTTCCACTCCCCACTACCCCCTCCTCCATAACGATCGCCCCCTTCCTGACAACCTCAGTAAGGCCAACCACTTCGCTTCCCACCTTTCCGAGGTCTTCTCTATCCCCGATGATCCCCACTTTGATTATTCTCTTTTCCCCACCATCATGGAATGTGCCGATACCTCGGTCGCTCCACTTGCTCCTAGTCTCCAGTACTTGGGGCAGTTGCCCCCCCTCCGACATAAACACTCCCATCACAGCACAAGACATTAAACTTATCCTCCGGTCCAAACGCAACACGGCCCCTGGTCACGACTGTGTCACCTACCGTCACCTTCGAGAAAGCCCCTATTCCTTCCTGACTGTCCTCGCCCATCTCTATACTGTCATCCTCTCTACTGGCTTCTACCCTGACCTGTGGAAGACTTCCCACATCCTCTTATTCCTCAAACCCAACAAACCCCCTTCTGCCGCCTCTTCCTATCGTCCCATCTGCCTCACCTCCATCTTCAGTAAGGTCTTTGAATCCATCCTCTCCCGCCGTATGTGAGCAAAGGCCCTCGCCTACATCCCAAGAGCCAATGACCGACGTTAAGAAGATTCTTCGAGAAGCTTTTCAACGTGACAGAAGAGGCAATGACCGGCTCACGTGTTTCTCAGTCGTCACATGTGATCAAAGGCCCTCACCTACATTCCAAGAGCCAACGACCGACGTTAAGAAGATTCTTCGAGAAGCTTTTCAACGTGACAGACGAGGCAGTGACCGTGAAGTCGTTCACCTCCAGTAAACTGAAGTGAATAAATACGCGAGACGCAGTGGGCCAGGGAGATGAAGTCAGATGAAGACGGGGACGGAGACAGAGACGGAGACGAAGACGAAGACGGAGACGGAGAGGAGAGACGAAGAAGACGAAGTAGTTTTCAGTCAGTTTCGGTGCTGAAGACCGTCTTGCAAGAAGAGTCTGCATCATGCATAGACGAACCAAGTCTGCCGCTGTAATGGAATAGCAAGCAGCAGCCGCGGCGCCAGAAGACAGAAGTTAAAAGGTATTTGAAGTCTGGTTTTTACGTACCCGGTGACTCGTGAGGACGGGAAGGAGACGGCCTCACATCAGTAGTCACCTGTGAGCTGGGATGAAGACCTGACAGCCGAAGACTGGCAAGCGGGAGTCCGTGGTTCGAGTCCGCCACACTGGCCTTCCCCCGCCGCGCCGCTCCGCTGGCCGACGCAGAACACACGCGGCCGCTTAGAGAAGAGAAACACTGGGACGCGACACCCAAGGTATCATCCGATGCACGATTTCGCTCGCAATAATTAAACGGGCCACCTCGCGCTGCGCGTCTCCAGTCAGCTGGGCGAGACGGCGACACGAGATACACACCGCTACGCGTAATCAGCCGCCGCCGCCGCCACCGCCGCCGCCGCTGCCGCAGCAGAAGACTTCACAAACGACACAGCTGCCGCTCTCCGAACCAGAACATTTCGTAAGATACAGTTGTACAAATCTTCAATAAAAGTTATCTTCTGTAAAAGTGATGTTTCATTCGACCTCATACCTGAGCCAAGGAAGAACCCACCTTGCCCACAGGTTGTTAAGAGAGAAAAGTTAATTTATTTAATATTTTCACCCTGACAGAATGCTTTAGAATGCTCATCCTGACAATTGACTTGCATCAAAAGAGAAAACCCAGTTACATTTGGTATCAGAAGCCGTTTTAGTTGTTACAACACCACCTCCTCCCCCTTACCCAGTGTGGCTTCCGACCCTCCTTCTCTGCTGAAGACGAACTCCTTAACCTTGTTCACCTTCTGCCCCTCCAGCTCAACTCCTGTCGCTCCGCCATTTTTGTTTCCGTTGACCTCCAAAATGCCTATGACCGTGTATGGCATCCCCGTCTCCTCTTTAAACTCCAAACCTATGCCCTGCCTATCAATTTTGTCCGTCTGGTCGCTTCCTTCCTCTCGCACCGTCCTTCCTATGTCACCCTCCACAACACCAACTCCCGTATCTTTTATCCCACGGCTGGTGTTCCCCAGGGTTCTGTCCTCTCCCCTCTCCTTTATCTCTTGTATACAGCTGATATGCCCAAGCCACACACACCAGTCCACCTCCTCCCGTATGCTGATGACACCGCCTTCCTGGCTCTCTATCCTACCCTTCAACGGTCTCAACGTACCCTCCAAATCCACCTTAACCAGCTCACCACTTGGTGTAACCAGTGGTTCCTCCATCTCAACCCCTCCAAAACCCAGGCAATCATCATAGGCCACACCACCCACTCCTTTCGCCTCCATGATTTCTACCTCACCCTTTATGGTCGTCCCATCCAGCTCACCCCCACCCTGAAATACCTTGGCCTCACCCTCGACCGTCACCTCACCTGGACCCCTCATCTCCAGACTGTCCAGCAGAAAGCCTATTCCCGCCTCCGCCTTCTGAAACTCCTGTCTGGCCGGACATCGGGATTGCATCCTTCTACCATCCTCCACACCTACAAATCCCTCATCCGTCCTATCCTCTGTTATGCCAGCCTTGCCTGGATCTCCGCCCCCACCCACTTTTACAAGGCCCTCCAAATCCTTGAACGCCATGCGCTCCGCCATGCCTTCCGTATCCGCCTTCCTTCCCCCACACGGCTCCTGTATGAACTGCTCCCCTTCCCCCACCTCCTCCTGTTCCTCCAACATCTCCGCATCCTTTACATTGTCCGCAGGCTTGATCCCCCCCACCCTCTGGTTTCCTCCTTCCTCTCCTCCCCCCGCCCATTGCCGCGCCTCTATCGCTGTATCCCTCCCTCTCTCCACCTCCACACCGTCCATCTCCTTCATCAGGGCAATTTCCAACACCTCCCCCTCCCGGATGACGAACTTCGCCGTGACATGTACCCTTCCTTCCAACTATAACCTGGCCTTGTTCCCCCCCCCACCCCAGGGCCCCCTCTTTCCTCATCCCTCCTTCTCCCAGAGCGGATTTCCCTCCTTTCCCCCCACCTCCCCTGAGACCCTGCACCCCGTACTTGCTTCTTTCATTCCCACATCCCTCCCTACCTGGCCCTCTTCACCATGTCCCCCTCTCATCTCCCCCATCTCTTCCCCTCCCGCCCTTCTTCCGGCCTGCCTCATCTCCTTGCGCCTGGCAGATCCTCTGTTTTGATCATCGTCAGTGTGCCACATCAGTGTTGTGTTTAGTGCCGTTTCTCCTGTGCGTCAAGAGGTGTGATTTTAATTGTGTACTGCCTTGAGGTTCGCCGTCAGTGTTTGTTATGTGCTACGCCATCCGTCGATACCTTTTATGCTCCAGTCATACTGTGCCTTGTGTTCTTTTAATTGTCGCAGTGTGTGGCCTTTTGTGTGTGCTACTTTTAAACAGTTTATCTCCATTTTACAGTCACCCCGTTTTTTTGTCTATTGCCTTCCATGATGTTCCCCCTTTTTTATATCTATGTCACCATATTCTCTCCTTTGTTATTTTTAAATGTCTTCTATTGTTTGTTCTATGTCTTTCGGCTGAAGAGCAGCGCATATGCTGCTGCCAGCCCGCCCCGATGGGGAATTGAAATACAATAAAGAAAAAAAACAAAATAAAACGAAACAAACCAATTATACATCGACATAAATGCATATATATATATATATATATATATATATATATATATATATATATATATATATAGTAAAACAATTACAGTATATAAAGACACAGAAATGTCATATCTTGAGGTAACAAAACAAGGAAAAAAATTATAGCACAATAGATGGAAATAGGAGGATATGCATTTCCGGCGTTACAAGCTTGCCAAGTTAAAGTTCCGTGTATTGACAGTGCGCCGTTAATGTATCGCCGCATCCGTATATTGTCAGTACGCCGCTCATATTTGGCCGCTCTTCAGTTGCGTGAGAACTGTACGTGAAGTTAAGTCTCTGCTGAGATCCGACTAGAAAATTTACTCACAGGAAAAAATAACGATAAAATGTCTTCAGACGCTAACAGTGTTCTAGATTTCAAGAACTTGCGGCTCATGGTACGGCTCAGAATACAGTAGACGTCACAACAATATCGTCATCAGAAACACATCGAATCACTTAAAATTTTTCTCATAGGATATTGCTTATTTTCCACAGACGCTAGTTTTCGTATCATCTGGACCATTCAACTTTCTGAGGAGGCAAATGACAGAGTAGTTGTGTACAAGCGATCTCTGAACTGCCCCAGGCCGAGTATAAATAACGTGTCCTTGTGGAAGCTACAGTAGTGGAAGATGGACTCTCCGATTACAAGAGTGCTTCTTGTGCCACACAATGCCTCGTCACAGACAGAGAGTGCATTACAAACATACGACGTACTTCGAACGAGATTGCTTCGCGCCTGGGACGAGGCGCCTGTACAGTCATGCAGTCGTTGATTCTGAGACGAGCTCGCGGTAGCTCACATCAGCTTGCCGCAGAACCATGCAGTGTGGCTTCTACATCCTTTTGAGACACTCCTGAGAGCCGACTGTGCTAGTATCTCATAGAAGATAATATCGCTAAGCCTTCTCAAGGCCATTAGAGCATTCAACATAAACTCTTACAGCTCATAGCAACGATCGATGATGCGGAACACGGTATCGCCAGAGTCGATGTTCGCATGGTTATGTAGCAACAGCCTTAGAATAGACATGTCCACAGTGCAGTAACCGCCATGGATTGTTCAGTGACAACCACTTGCAGACGGTGCAAACCGATGAAATTCCAGGTTATCTTCCGTCGGGGCGGTCTCAACATACTAGAGTCGCTCAGTAAATAATGTTCCACAACATTTGTATTCTTAAGATTTATAATTTGGTGACAACGCCAGTCAACATTTGTTTTACGTGTATTATTTTTCTAAATAGTCTCCATGACGTTCTGCACCCTCATGTCAACATTGTGTAAGATATATTTCAGATGAATAAGATATATTTCAGATGAAATGGTTTTTCTTTTAATCTGGTGGTCTGCTGTGAACACTTCTGCACTTCATTTTGAGCATTCTTTTGAATACCAAAGAGTCGCAATAGTTTCACACTCACCTCCAGTGCTCACCGATAGCTGCACAGCTAATTGTCGAGTTGTGCTGCGTTGGCCTGCACGAATAACGGCATCCATGTGATTTAACTTGTTGCGAGCAACGCCCGTCACAGGACGCCCCGAAAGTTGGCCGATCATGGAGCTCAGTTTCTGCACTTCCTGACTCTACAGGGTGTTACAAAAAGGTACGGCCATACTTTCAGGAAACATTCCTGACACACAAAGAAAGAAAATATGTTATGTGGACATATGTCTGGAAACGCTTACTTTACATGTTAGAGCTCATTTTATTACTTCTCTTCAAATCACATTAATCATAGAATGGAAACACACAGCAACAGAACGTACCAGCGTGACTTCAAACACTCTGTTACAGGAAATGTTCAAAATGTCCTCCGTTAGCGAGGATACATGCATCCACCCTCCGTCGCATAGAATCCCTGATGCGCTGATGCAGCCCTGGAGAATGGCGTATTGTATCACAGCCGTCCACAATATGAGCACGAAGAGTCTCTACATTTGGTACCGGGGTTGCGTAGACAAGAGCTTTCAAATGCCCCCATAAATGAAAGTCAAGAGGGTTGAGGTCAGGAGAGCGTGGAGGCCATGGAACTGGTCCGCCTCTACCAATCCATCGGTCACCGAAGCGTACGAACACTTCGACTGAAATGTGCAGGAGCTCCATCGTGCATGAACCACATGTTGTGTCGTACTTGTAAAGGCACATGTTCTAGCAGCACAGGTAGAGTATCCCGTATGAAATCATGGCGGTGAATCGAGGAAGTACAGTACATACTGACGAAACTAAAATGAGCTCTAACATGGAAATTAAGCGTTTCTGGACACATGTCCACATAACATCTTTTCTTTATTTGTGTGTGAGGAATGTTTCCTGAAAGTTTGGCCGTAACTTTTTGTAACACCCTATATAACTCTCTTTATCCAGAACCCAAGAGTACTCCTATCGACTGAATCATTAATGTACACTGCACTCAACCGTTTAATGATGTTCGCCACGGTTTCTTTTTCCGCAACCAAGGACTCAGTTACAACACATTGCTTGCAACCAGTGTCTTCCGTAGACGTCATTTTGTGTTTCACTATAGTTCTGCCCTCCGCTGGAATTCTTCAAAACTTCGCAAACGTGCAGAAAAAACATCAAATCTGAAGTAGCTAAAAGAACATTTTCCTATATTTGTTAACAGCTGTCAAAACAATTTGGGGCATTCCTTACTGACCGACCTCCGTACAGGCCAACCTGCTTAACATCATGTGTCTGACCATAGTATTTCCTATATTCCAAAAACCATCAGGTCGAGGTATTTCGTTCTAGTAGAGTTGCGCTCTACAAAACAACAGTTCGGTAGCTTTGGTGAACTACGTAAATAACGTAGTAAGAGGTAGGATTGACGGTAGTATTGATAGAACCAGTAGGGAAAGAAAAGAGGGAGTGTGTAAGTCAATTATGTGCAACGACCTCACTTTGGTTTTTTGTTTGTTTCACTGTTTGTTTTGTACGTAATTAGAACCGCACATCATTCACAATTAGTCTGGTGTGTATCTTATATCCTTACAAAATACGAATTGCATTTCATAAGTAACAAAAATTAGTTGATCGCGTAACTTCTGCGTTTTTATGTAACCAAAATAATTACCTTTGATGCAAGTGCAGTTAAGACGCACAACCATAAAAGAAAATTCCTAATAATTGTTGTTATGAGGTACTCAATAGAACCTCCACCATGATCAAAGGCAACAGTTTCTAGTTCTTATTGATAAATGCGAACGTTGTTTTTCAATAACAGAAACATGCTTTATATAAGTTCGGCGAAGTATTGAAGCGATGTTTGATATATCTTTGACTTGTATATTTTTTTTTAAATTTTACCTTTTGTTGAGTAAATTGCATTTTATAGCGCTATATGATCACTCTGTATTGTTTTCTTTACTTTTACTATAACATCCCTCTGTTTCACATTACAAATTAACAAGTTTCCAATAAAACCTGAATTATACATTGATAGTTTTAGTTTTGTTATAAATAGTGTTTATTCTTAAATAACGGACAGGAGGATAACTATGAAGAACAAAAATTTTCTGTAGCTTGCTCAGCCCTTTATATATCCTCACTCAGTTTCTAGACCGTTCACTGCTGCTGGTTTTTAAGGGAATCTAGTGAGACACTTATCGTACGCATAAAGAAAGCGACAGTTATGAGGTAACGCCTGGTAGGTATGCAACACATCCAATGAGCAGGTAATGTGGGTACATCCTTAACCGATCAACTACTAGGAAAACTAGTGTAACAAATGGTTCAAATGGCTCTGAGCACTATGGGACTCAACTGATGAGGTCATTAGTCCCCTAGAACTTAGAACTAGTTAAACCTAACTAACCTAAGGACATCACACACATCCATGCCCGAGGCAGGATTCGAACCTGCGACCGTAGCAGTCGCGCGGTTCCGGACTGCGCGCCTAGAACCGCTAGACCACCGCGGCCGGCAAACTAGTGTAACCTACAGTTACTTATGGTAGTCTATGGTATCCTACAGTAGTTTTACATCTCTATTTTCTATTCTACTAAATGTCGACATAGTAGCTAAAGTAATCTGTATTTTGTGATTCTTGAGTTTCTACCGGCGTATTTGATAATCAAAATACCCACGGGTATGCTGCCGGTCTATAGTGTCCAACAGGCACAATATTTCGGCGATCATACATGTCGCCATCGTCAGGTGAACTGACGGACTGAGCTCCTGTGAACGTGCCGGCACGGAGATCCGTACGCTATGGCTGCTCAGAGGGAACTGGGTTCGGTCGAGGCGGCGGCCTATTTAAATACCCTCCGCCCGCGGCGCGCTCACTCCGCCGTCCGCGCCCCGCGCCACGGTCGCGCGGTGGAACAGATTGCGACGGCGTCTGAGATGACGTCGGTGTGATGGCTCTGTCCGCCGTGGTCGTCACAACTATACGTTTGCTCGATTTACTCTTGATTAACCCAATCGCTGGTTCCCAAGCCTTGCTAAGATTATAGCCACAGTCACGGTTTATGAGGTCGTCATTGGTGCGAATTTCGATAGCCTCTCTAACAACGCTGTCCCAGTATCTCGACGTCTGTACCAGAATCCTCGTGCGGTCATACTCCATGGCGTGATTTTCCGACAAACAATGTTCAGCGACCGCCGACTTGCTCGGATACATCAGTCGAGTGTGCCTCTGGTGTTCACGGCATCGATCCTCGACGGTACGCATCGTCTGACCAATATACGACTTTCCACATTGACACGGAATCTGGTACACGCCGGCCTTCCTCAAACCGAGGTCATCTTTGGCGCTCCCCACCAGTGCACGAGTTTTATTTGGAGGACAAAACACAGTTCCGACCCGGTGTTTCTTCAGAATGCGGGCGATTTTCCCCGAGAGTGCGCCTGTGTATGGAATAAATGCAGTGCCTACCTCCTCCCTCCTGACTTCATCCATCTCAACAGGTTGTGCTGCAGTGGTTGGGCGGAGAGCACGTTGAATCTGCCACTCTGAGTACCCATTTTTTCGAAATACAGTTCTCAGATGTTCCAATTCCTGGGGTAGACTCTCTGCGTCAGAGACAGTGCGCGCCCTATGTACTAGAGTTTTAAGTACCCCATTCCTCTGTGAAGGGTGGTGGCAGCTGTCTGACGGGAATATTATGTCCTTATGTGGGTAAATGCCCTCATCACATCCGTAATTCCGTGGATTTTGTTAAACGCCTTGATAGCTTCAGGTTGGATGAGTCAGATATCATGGTGAGTTTTGACGTCGTTTCCTTGTTTACGAGGGTACCCCTGCGAGAGTCACTAGAATTGATTAGTCAGAAGTTTGACGAGAAGACCACTGAGCTTTTTAGGCATGTCTTGACTTCCACGTTCTTTTTAATGGAGAATACTACGAACAAACGGAGGAAGTCGCCATGGGTAGCCCACTCTCACCGGTGGTAGCGAATTTGTACTTGGAGAACTTCGAGGAGGAAGCCCTGTCGTCATCCGTACGGAAACCTACTTGCTTTTTCCGTTACGTGGACGACACGTTCGTCATCTGGCCACATGGTATGGATAAACTCCTTGACTTCCTTACACATCTAAACTCCATACACCCCAACATCAACTTCACTATGGAGACTGAAACGGAGGGTAAATTACCTTTCCTTGACGTCTTGGTCAAGAGAAGGGCTGACGGTACCCTAGGTCATGGGGTGTATCGGAAGACAACGCACACTGATCTGTATTTGCACGCAGACAGCTGCCACCACCCTTCACAGAGGAATGGGGTACTTAAAACTCTAGTACATAGGGCGCGCACTGTCTCTGACGCAGAGAGTCTACCCCAGGAATTGGAACATCTGAGAACTGTATTTCGAAAAAATGGGTACTCAGAGTGGCAGATTCAACGTGCTCTCCGCCCAACCACTGCAGCACAACCTGTTGAGATGGATGAAGTCAGGAGGGAGGAGGTAGGCACTGCATTTACTCCATACACAGGCGCACTCTCGGGGAAAATCGCCCGCATTCTGAAGAAACACCGGGTCGGAACTGTGTTTTGTCCTCCAAATAAAACTCGTGCACTGGTGGGGAGCGCCAAAGATGTCCTCGGTTTGAGGAAGGCCGGCGTGTACCAGATTCCGTGTCAATGTGGAAAGTCGTATATTGGTCAGACGATGCGTACCGTCGAGGATCGATGCCGTGAACACCAGAGGCACACTCGACTGATGTATCCGAGCAAGTCGGCGGTCGCTGAACATTGTTTGTCGGAAAATCACGCCATGGAGTATGACCGCACGAGGATTCTGGTACAGACGTCGAGATACTGGGACAGCGTTGTTAGAGAGGCTATCGAAATTCGCACCAATGACGACCTCATAAACCGTGACTGTGGCTATAATCTTAGCAAGGCTTGGGAACCAGCGATTGGGTTAATCAAGAGTAAATCGAGCAAACGTATAGTTGTGACGACCACGGCGGACAGAACCATCACACCGACGTCATCTCAGACGCCGTCGCAATCTGTTCCACCGCGCGACCGTGGCGCGGGGCGCGGACGGCGGAGGGAGCGCGCCGCGGGCGGAGGGTATTTAAATAGGCCGCCGCCTCGACCGAACCCAGTTCCCTCTTAGCAGCCATAGCGTACGGATCTCTGTGCCGGCACGTTCACAGGAGCTCAATCCGTCAGTTCACCTGTTAATGGCGACATGTATGATCGCCGAAATATTGTGCCCGTTGGACACTATAGACCGGTAGCACACCCGTGGATATTTTGATAATCTGTATTTGTTTCATACAGCGAATACTTCAAATAAATTCACACTCCTCAATTAATATTTCTGTATGATGATCGCCCCTGTTTAGCTCAGAGTGACTGGACAACTACACTCCTGGAAATTGAAATAAGAACACCGTGAATTCATTGTCCCAGGAAGGGGAAACTTTATTGACACATTCCTGGGGTCAGATACATCACATGATCACACTGACAGAACCACAGGCACATAGACACAGGCAACAGAGCATGCACAATGTCGGCACTAGTACAGTGTATATCCACCTTTCGCAGCAATGGAGGCTGCTATTCTCCCATGGAGACGATCGTAGAGATGCTGGATGTAGTCCTGTGGAACGGCTTGCCATGCCATTTCCACCTGGCGCCTCAGTTGGACCAGCGTTCGTGCTGGACGTGCAGACCGCGTGAGAAGACGCTTCATCCAGTCCCAAACATGCTCAATGGGGGACAGATCCGGAGATCTTGCTGGCCAGGATAGTTGACTTACACCTTCTAGAGCACGTTGGGTGGCACGGGATACATGCGGACGTGCATTGTCCTGTTGGAACAGCAAGTTCCCTTGCCGGTCTAGGAATGGTAGAACGATGGGTTCGATGACGGTTTGGATGTACCGTGCACTATTCAGTGTCCCCTCGACGATCACCAGTGGTGTACGGCCAGTGTAGGAGATCGCTCCCCACACCATGATGCCGGGTGTTGGCCCTGTGTGCCTCGGTCGTATGCAGTCCTGATTGTGGCGCTCACCTGCACGGCGCCAAACACGCATACGACCATCATTGGCACCAAGGCAGAAGCGACTCTCATCGCTGAAGACGACACGTCTCCATTCGTCCCTCCATTCACGCCTGTCGCGACACCACTGGAGGCGGGCTGCACGATGTTGGGGCGTGAGCGGAAGACGGCCTAACGGTGTGCGGGACCGTAGCCCAGCTTCATGGAGACGGTTGCGAATGGTCCTCGCCGATACCCCAGGAGCAACAGTGTCCCTAATTTGCTGGGAAGTGGCGGTGCGGTCCCCTACGGCACTGCGTAGGATCCTACGGTCTTGGCGTGCATCCGTGCGTCGCTGCGGTCCGGTCCCAGGTCGACGGGCACGTGCACCTTCCGCCGACCACTGGCGACAACATCGATGTACTGTGGAGACCTCACGCCCCACGTGTTGAGCAATTCGGCGGTACGTCCACCCGGCCTCCCTCATGCCCACTATACGCCCTCGCTCAAAGTCCGTCAACTGCACATACGGTTCACGTCCACGCTGTCGCGGCATGCTACCAGTGTTAAAGACTGCGATGGAGCTCCGTATGCCACGGCAAACTGGCTGACACTGACGGCGGCGGTGCACAAATGCTGCGCAGCTAGCGCCATTCGACGGCCAACACCGCGGTTCCTGGTGTGTCCGCTGTGCCGTGCGTGTGATCATTGCTTGTACAGCCCTCTCGCAGTGTCCGGAGCAAGTATAGTGGGTCTGACACACCGGTGTCAATGTGTTCTTTTTTCCATTTCCAGGAGTGTATAAGCTTTAAAATTATTTGCTGTCTTCAACTAGGTTTTTAAATTTTTGGTCACAATCTTCTATCTTAAATTTGTTTATTTAGTGATCCTTATTAAAAATCGTAAATGTCAAATTTTAATGTTAACTTAAACAAAATGATATTCTACAAACTATTTTGGTTCCCATCAGGGTTATTTCATATACTGCATGTATACATTTTTCGCATGATAATAAAGTACTCTCGCTATTTCTCACACCAATTTCTCTGCTTTTTGTCGTACCAGACTGTGGTTATGGCTTGTTGGGTAAAGGTTCTGGGATAGTGGTTCCCAATTCGGAGGTAATTACCACCTGGGGGTGCTAATTAAAGCAAAGAAGGTTCCAATTATGGTTCAGTCACGATCATAGCGATTTTTAAAATACAGTTTCCGATACAGTATTTCATTAGACTCGAATATTTACTGCATCATCAGCTATTTGATATCTACCGCTGGATAAAGGGTTTCTCTATACATTTCCAAGAATTGTTATCTTTAGCGATACACATTCATGCTGCTCCCGCATGTTTTCAATGCGATTCGATTAGGAGGCCGTCTCGGTCTTTGCTTATGTCACTGAGCCCACCAAAGAACTTCCTTCATCCATTTACTATCCATTCACCTGGCTGTACATACCTCTCATTACAGATATTTGTGGGTCTGAAACTTCAGTTTTTTATCTGATTAATTTGTATGTTTACCTGTCTGTCTCCGCAATTACCACCATGCCCCTCTTTAATATTCGCTGAAGGACCTTCAATTTTTTGAACATTTTCCACATTCAAAACAGACAGTCGTCAAATCCAGTAATACACTCTGATTCTAAACTTCAGTTTCACACACACTGGAAGCTTCATTTTGAAAACTACCTTGTTTAGAAATATTATTTCGACCGATTTTACTCGTATATGTGTTTCCTTTTCCGTCCATCCAGTAGCAATAGTCAGCATTTGCCAGCAGTGACACCTTCTATTAGCGACCATTTTCCTGATTGGGGAATGCCCAAGTTCTAAGAATATTTTCAGTGAATAATGCAATATTTTCATACAGTGAACGTCGAGATACAGGACATGTTCTCGGCCTCCCTGAAGGAAATTTGAAAACATATTGCGCAACACGGTTAAAGGATCAGTTTTTCGAAACCCAATACTTGTCTTCCATTGAGACGTACAAGTTTGAAAGGGGCGCCGAAGCTACCTACAACGCTCCCTTGTAATTGGGCAGAAGCGTGGCGCCCTGCGACGTCACCCCCGGGTTCAGCGACTCTTGAAACAACACACATGTGAAAATAAGGCCAGAGCAGAGACGTTCATGTGACGTGTAAGGTGGGTTATCAATGCCACATTGACACCAGATTTTACCACAGTCACTGTGGTCAGAACTTTGGATTAAAATCACGCCGTTTCCTTATGGGTGGCCGAGAAAAATATTTCAGACACACCGCCGCTCAAAACAGCCACGAAAGACCTCAGGGAGAGGCATACAGGATGTCAATGAAACCACCTCCTTCCTTGGGGCATTGATTGCCACAATTGTCGCGGTCGAAAACGGTATTGCTCAGTGCGATGAGAAACAGGATGACGTTCTTGACAATCTTTGACGCTGCTGACACACCCCTAGGTTTCATCCCCTTCCCCCCACCCCCATGAGGGCTGAAAAAGCATATGGACCTCTTGTTGCTTCGGATCACGTTGACCTTTCGTCGAATGACTTTGAGCGATCCCTAGTGGTTTCAATCTGTACACGAGGGCAAAAATTGCGGACGCATTACACTCGAAAGCAGAACCATCACGTTCAATGGCGATGCATCACACAGTGTCCTTAGAGAGAGGCTGGAACGTTCTGGAGTGTCAGCAGCGCAAAGGGCTGTCAAGACCGCCCTCGTGTTGCTTATCGCACTGAGAAACGTTTTCAATTGCGATATTTGACGGAATCAACGCCCCAAGAAAAGATGTGGTTTCATTCACGGCCTTTGTGCCACTCCTTGAAGCCTTTAGTGTCTATTTTGAGCAGTGATGTGTTTGAAATTTTTTCCTGAGTCGCCCATAAGGAAACCGCGTGATTTCAAATCTGGGTGTCGTCCTTTGATATCCACTGCAGAAGCGTCAAAAGAAGGAGTCAGATTTGAATAAGATGGGGTTTGACGACCTTCCCAGCGCGTGACACGTCCACAGTGGTAGTTTGGCTGAACTGTGGTGAAATATGGTATCGGTGTGACGTCGTTAACCCACCTTACACGTCACATCAACTTCTGAGCTGTGGTCTTTTTCCCGCATGTGTCGACGTCTCGCTGTTTGAAGTGCCGTCGTGCCCGACGTCGCAGGTCGGCACGCTTTTGCACCATTACAGAGCAAAGTTGTAGGCACTTTTGTGCTAAATTTCAAACTTATATGTCGCAATGGAAGACAATTTTGAGGTTTCGAAAAAGTGATTCTTTAATTGGTCTGAGCAATGTAGATTCTGATAAAGCGGTATAAGGCTTAAGGTCAGTTTATTCAAAAATGTTCAAATGTGTGTGAAATCTTATGGGACTTAACTGCTAAGGTTATCAGTCCGTAAGCTTACACACTATTTAACCTAAATTATCCTAAGGGCAAGCACACACACCTATGCCCGAGGGAGGACTCGAACCTCCGCCGGGGTCAGCTGCACAGTCCATGACTGCAGCGCCTTAGCCGGCCGGCGTGGCCGAGCGGTTCTAGGTGCTACAGACTGGAACCGCCGGACCACTACGGTCGCAGGTTCGAATCCTGCCTCGGGCATGGATGTGTGTGGTATCCTTAGTTTAGTTAGGTTTAAGTAGTTCTAAGTTCTAGGGGACTGATGACCTCAGAAGTTAAGTCCCATAGTGCTCAGAGCCATTTGAACTTTTTTTTTTTTTTTTTTTTTTTTTTTTTTTTTTTTTTTTTTTTTTTTTTGCAGCGCCTAGACCGCTCGCGGCGTCAGTTTATTCCTTGACCACAACTAGAAGATGTGAAAGTAGATATTCCACATTGGTACCAATGAAAAAAATCTCGGAATCGAATGAACTTAGAGTGTAACTTACGATGTTCATTGGTCAACACAAAATCAGACGCAAAAAAAGATTGTCCTAAGTAACCAGTGCCAACTATGTCACTGTCTCGTCGTTTACTGGTGTACAAGCAAAACGAGATTTATTTATTTAAACATTGTAGTTTATCATGTGCCACTTTAAAAAAAGGAGCATGTTAAATTTTTTTCAGTCTGAAGATTAGTTAGAAGTATTATTGACTATCATCTGATCTTGTTGAGGGATAACGCCCTCAAGAAGGC
Organism: Schistocerca nitens; assembly: GCF_023898315.1. Lineage (NCBI taxonomy): Eukaryota > Metazoa > Arthropoda > Insecta > Orthoptera > Acrididae > Schistocerca > Schistocerca nitens. The sequence goes on from NC_064616.1 coordinate 870,536,696, forward strand.
TGGGAAATACTGCTCTCGATACTACTTGGACCACATCTGACGAAACAGATGTTCGGTGTTTATGGGAATCTCCTTCTGCTCGCATCCTTACTTGCTCAGGTTTCTATTATTATTTGAATGCGTGTAAGGCCGTAAGACATAATGAAATTGAAATGTAATAGCATTATACATATCATTTACTATGCTACCACCTGTCAAATATGCCCATCGAATAAGATTTTCGTAAATCAGGATTTCAGAAGTTGGAAACTGAAGTCTGAAAAATCGGAAAAGTTAAAAAACATGAGCTGCGATAATCTCTTAAATGCCATATTCAATAAATATAAAATAGCCACACAAGAGCAATAGCATATACTCTAATTACAAAACTACCATTAATAATATTTGTTTCAATATTTGTTTTCAATAAATATAAAATAGCCACACAAGAGCAATAGCATATACTCTAATTACAAAACTACCATTAATAATATTTGTTTCAAAAAGGATAGGTAGGAAATGCAAACGGAAATGAAAATCGAAATATAGCAAACTTTATCAAATGTATTTTAAGTAAAGAACCTCGTTTTCACCTATAAATTAAAATCTCAGTAAAATACATATTCTGAGTATTAATGAGAACACTCCGATCCGTATTTTTTCGCTATTTTACCGGTTTTTGTTGTTGTAACACTACAAACATATATCATTTCAACGTAGGTTATTCAGAAAGTTGCCGTTTAACTTTGTGGCGATGTAAAAAGGAAAGTATATTCTTGGCTCAACATTTTCATATCCTCACACGGTCCACGCAACTAGCTTGCGCAAACTGCAACACATTTTTAGCCAACAACTGTTTGTTCAAATGGCTCTGAGCACTTGGGACTTAACTTCTGAGGTCATCAGTCCCCTAGAACTTAGAACTACCTAAACCTAACTAACCTAAGGACATCACACACATCCATGCTCGAGGCAGGATTCAAACCTGCGACCGTAGCGGTCGCGCGGTTCCAGACTGTAGCGCCTAGAACCGCTCGGCCACCTAGGCCGGCATCTGTTTGTGTGAAGTTTTGCAGTTCACATATGAATTTCCCATTTTGTGCTGCCTATATCTGCTTTTCCGTCCATCTAGTTCAGTACGTCTTGCTCGCAATGGAAACTTCCAGTGGCATTGCAGTACGAAACATTTGAAAAATTGGCACAACCCATTACTTCCGTGTAATAGTTCATTACTAATCTGTACACTAAACTATGTTAGTAACCTTTGTAAATATGAACGACTGTCATTACACGTGACGGAAATTTTCACACATCATTTTACTGTAAAAATAATTTCCAGCCGTTCCTGCTTGAAGCACTCTGCTTCCACGTAACAACGCTACAGTGATACATCTTATGCACCATTTTGCGGATTACTCCATCCAGTGACGTCATTGTACACAGTAAGAACATTAACACTGTATGAACGTACAGAACATATAAAATCTGACACTTGCTGTCGTAACACCTACTACATTAGTGACAATGTTCACGTTATCTGGGCCACATAGCTGTTTCTGATTGCCATACACTCAATTCTCGCTGGAAAAGTATATAAACGTATAGAACTCAACATCAGTATTTTTATCGTTATTCAATTCCTGAAATCTCAGATTTATATTCCAGTATTAGTTTCAAAAACCATACCATCACAAATGTTACGAAAATACTATTGATAAAAAATTTCGCGTCTCTGTGACACGTTGACTGTCTTTATGGGTTCATATTCAATGTGCTAACGAAACATTTGTCCCAATATTTTACATATGAATATCGTGTAACGGTACATTAAATATACGTTAGCGTATTAAGGTCTACATAACATTTTCACATCAAGGATATTCCTTAAAATTACGTGTTCTGCTTGGTGCTATACACAGTGATTTGAATTCTCTAAAAACTTTTCACTCCACTTTCTCAAGACTATGTATGCCAGTGGTGTACCACTAACAAGTGATTGAAATTACACATGCACAGTAGTGATGCCCTCTCTTGAATAACCAAAATACTCAACATTAAGCGAATCTCATTTAGCGAAGAGCCAACGAATGAAGTGAAAATGTGAAACAAGTAGCTATTAAGATTTAGCTACTGTAAAGGAAGTAATTACATCCTTCATTTGCGTGACCAAAAATGCCCTCAAGAAGTAATTACAGCTTATGACTGAGATGGAATGATACAGAACGATACATCCATTATATATGGGTTATCATGCCTGATACTGGACCATGCAAGGTTCGTAGAGTGTTCCTGGCAGCATTGAAGCACAGTGGTGAATGTAGTCCTGTTTGTGTCGTCTGTTCGACACCGTCTACAACAAGATGTACAGCCTCAGACATAAAACCTGGCTGCCAGCAAGCCGCCACAAAGATTATGTCTTAGTTCAAATGGCTCTGAGCACTATGGGACTTAACAGCTGAGGTCATCAGTCCCCTAGAACTTAGAACTACTTAAACCTAACTAAACTAAGGACATCACACACACCCATGCCCGAGGCAGGATTCGAACCTGCGACCGTAGCGGTCGCGCAGTTCCAGACTGTAGCGCCTAGAACCGCTCGCCCCCCCCCCCCCCCCTGGCCGGCCTAAGTCTTAGTCGTTTACCTAAGATACCAATAAAACTAGCTGCCCCTCCGTCGCGCTAAGTAGACACAAAGTAGCGAGTTGGAATCTAATCATTTCTTGATTGTTTTTAACAGCATTTCGGCTGTCAGGTAAGGATATTGGTCTGTTGGAGCTTCAAAGATATTTTGCTTCACTTTCTAACCTAACACTAACAACAAAACCTTCCTCAAGAGGTCTGTGGGTGCGTCAGGATCAGAACAGGTTATGCTCGAGTTTCCTCATTCTACAGCGGCCATCGGCTACCCTCCACGGGCGCCTTGAGGTCAGCTAAAGGACGAGCAGATGATCACGACGCGGCGCACTTCAGCACGTTTATGCTCTCACACTGCTAGTATAAGATCGGTTCTTATTGTAGTTCGGCATACACATCGCAGTTAGACAAGACGCGTGGGTTGCTATGAGTGTACTTATCAAGTGTCATTTTATTATTTGAAGTTATAGTCTTTGTTGTGCAATTACATACCGGATTTTGTATGCTACAACCTTAATGAAGTTGTTTAAGTTTTATAAAATAGTCGCAAATGAAAAAAATGTCTAACACTGGCGACATATTGCTCGCTTTGGGTTTAATGGTGGGGTACACGCAGCGGAAGGAGATCCAAACATTTATATTGCCTGTGGGCGTGTGCTATGTGACAAATAACGTCAGAAAAGGATATTCCATATTCAGGAAGTCTCGACAAATGAAATTCTACATGATGAACTGCGACATTTACATTCAATACGCTAGATGCAGAGGTTGGGTGTAGGAGTACTGCATGCTCCGATTCAAAGCAACAAAACTCAAAGTGGTGACTACTACTACATTTTTGGTTGAACGTCATCAGTTCTTTCATTGATAATTCCTATACAGTATTGTTACTGGCGACAACTTATGATGTCTTTATGTAACTTCTTAAGAAGGAATTAATGGTTGCGCCCTAACAAAGCATATCTTTTCGACCAAAGGGCAGTGTTAACGGATAACATTTTGCATCTGGAGATACGAAAAAGGGTGTTGTGCACTATGGACACATCAACCGGGATGTTTCCATAACAGCTGGCATTTTTGTCAATGACTGAGATACCTTTTTGTTGCAGTAAAAGAAAAACGAGCAACAAAACTGCGTCATCTGTCGCTAGTGCACGATAACGCACCCTGATGATTTCACGAGCAGAACTGTCCAGGAGTTTGTTTCGAAAGTCATCCCTCACGCACTTATTCACCTGATATTCCGCCCTCAAATGTTTATCTTCACCTTTCCTTATCGAACAATCGCCAAGAAAATTCTTTTCCTGATGGAGGTACACTTCAAACCTGGCTTACCGACATCTTTAACACCGAACGAGTAGGTTTCTACAGGTTTGGAATATGTGAACTACCTAAGCATTGTCAGACTATTTTAGATAAAGTTGATGATTAATTTCTGATGCGTTTACTGTTGTCTTCAATAAACTAAGGGAGAAACGCTATTAATATACGCACTATACTAGTGCAAATGAACTACAACTTATCACGATAACCTTACGACGAAAGTCCATTTTAATAAAACATGAAGTACCTGTAACCTCAATGTGCCGAAATCGGTACATTAATAAGATACGAGGGTTGTCCAGAAAGTAAGATCCGATCGGTCGCGAAATGGACACCACAGGAAAAACGCGATGAAGCTTTGCACAGATGTATTGGGTAGTGACTCCAGTATGAACGTCGATCGCATCAAGACGCTCTTTTCAGTTGTGAGCGTACTGTGAGCGAGTAAAGGTGCCGAGAACAACGATGTCTCCCGCCGAGTAGGATGGCCCGCTGAGAGGCATCGCCTTAATGAATGCAGCCCACCTAACACAACTGCCACGCATTTCCTTCTTCATGGCAATTCTCAGCCGCACTCTGTAGGGGCAGTGAAGACGCTCCTGCAGCCTTTTCGATGGGAAGTGTTCGATCACACACAACACAGCCCTAATTGGTTCGTCCTGAGTATCATCTCTGTTCGCATGAAACGCTGGATACTAAGACAACACTTGGGCGCAGGCTACGCGCTATAGACCAGAATAGACAATTATCGGAAAGCATAGGCGGCTGCCTTCTATGACTATGGTTTAGGAAATTTGGTATAACGCTCCGACAAATATGTAATTCGGAGCGGCGACTATGCAGAGAAGTATCTGGAAAGTGTAACTGATCAGAACTTACTTTCTGGACAACCCTCGTTTGGAATTCCAAATAGCTTATGCTTACGAGCTGTTCTTTGTCACAGTGAAATAATATCGGAGTTTGGCGGTTGGAGTAGACACATAAAGAAGCTCAGTTAAGAAATAATTCCGTGCAACAATTTCATAAATAAAATTGTGCATTCACAAAAACCAAAAGTAGTCAGCAGGAGCAGAAAAAAGGCATTATCAGGTATGTAGCATCATAAGTTTTTCACACTTGCAGTCTGGGGTACTGGAAGTAGCGAGGGGACTTTCGATGTAAAATTTAACTTAAGATTTTCTTGTTGACTTTCGATCAGGTTGCTTGCAGCTCTGTAATGGAATATGAGAAGAATTTGGCCTGCATTGAGACTGGAACCAGGACCCAGACTCTTCACAGAGTGACCGCAATACATTAGAGATAGTGAAGAGCTGTGGCATTTTCTTCTCTCAGATTGTCCCAGTGACGGCTACGACAAGTAAATTATAATGTAAAAGACGAGATTACTTGCAGTTTTCGTATGGAACGTCTTTTCTGGACAAAAAAGCATAAATTGATAACACGATGTTACACTGATATATTGATGGTTGAGGTGGCCAATGAACACAATCACATATCTACAGAAAGCTAACTAATAGGTATATTTACAATTTTTACACTTAGTAGCTGAGATACACAGCTGAGATACAAACAAAGTTTGAACTGCTGTAGGTTTTTGTGTGGTTCTGAGGTATATACAATGAGAGTAATGTTCTTAATAGTAACAAACAGATTGAATGCTGATACACTGTGTTAGAGGAGAAGACAATATATAAAATACTTTAGCTTATCTTACCATCGTCATATCGACTGGAAAATTTGTGGCATTTTCCGTTTTAGATTCTGGGAGTCCGATTTCTGTTATTAATGACACTGCATTCAATAAATGTGAGAAAGTAGCTCAATGTCCGACATTACCACTACAATTTACAAAGGTAACTGGATCAAATATAGGAAAAAGAGATGATGTGAGGAACCAAATTTGTTTAGATTTTTTATGTAAAGGACACGAGTTTTCGGTAGAGTTTCTAGTAGTCCCACTACTTACCACAGAAATAACTTTGGGTGTCGATTTCTTGAGCGAATATTTAGCGACTTTAAATTTTAATGGAGCAGAGGCAAAATTAGAAGTTAATGGTACGATAGTGTACTTGAAACGTAAAGACTGGATTTCAAAGGAAGAAGGGGATATAAATTGTTCAAGGTTTCTTTTTCCACTCAAATCACAAAATCTGCTGACGTCCTTTTACAGTTGCATGGGTAATGTAAAGGCATGTTATTATGAAATTGGGCCGGCCGGCGTGGCCGAGCGGTTCTAGGCGCTTCAGTCTGGAACCGCGCAACCGCTAAGGTCGCAGGTTCGAATCCTGCCTCGGGCATGGATGTGTGTGATGTCCTTAGGTTAGCGAGGTTTAAGTAGTTCTGAGTTCTAGGGGACTGATGACTTCAGATGCTAAGTCCCATAGTGCTCAGAGCCATTTTATTATGAAAGTGAACAATCTATCAACGTTCAAGAAATGATACGAGACAATGCTGAGGGTACTTATGAAGCAGATAAATAAGACCTATTTGAAATTCTACATTCTCACTTCAGAGTTCTCGCTGACAGACCAAGAACTGTAATAAACCTTCTGTACAGCTTCATGGTAAAGGAACACACTTTTGAGTACCACTGTATACCATTTCTCTCATATAAAGAGCAAAACTAAAACAATAACGCTAGCTCAAGAAACATTTGAACCTGCTGTAAGCTCATAGAACAGTCCACTTCATATTGTTAACGGAAAAGTTAGATTTACAACAATAGTGCTTGATTCGACACAGATCTGTACTATAATTTAGCCAGCAAAACATCGGCCACAAGCCTTAGATGAGTTGTTACGAAAATGTTTTAATGTGAAGTTTAACTTACGATCCAGCTTTTGCGGTAATGCCAGTCTGTAGAGAGATATTACGTTTTGTAAAGAAATTTTTGGTGATGGTGAGTAGGTTCTGCTGTTTAATGACTAGTGTATTTTCTTATTTAATGTTATTATATTATGTTCACCATGCAATATTTTTCTTTCCAGATAATTTGTTAATTTTGAGCGAAAGTAAATGATACAAAATTTCTTGACTTATTATTGATGGTATTTTTGTTTGGAATATGTGGTAAACTACATATCTATTCAATCTACTAGGTCACTGTCACAATGTTAAGGATACTTTTTTTTTCTTTTTTTTTTTTTTGTTGTTGTACACTGATGGTCGTGGAATGGCTCAAATGGCTCTGAGCACTATGGGACTCAACTGCTGAGGTCATTAGTCCCCTAGAACTTAGAACTAGTTAAACCTAACTAACCTAAGGACATCACAAACATCCATGCCCGAGGCAGGATTCGAACCTGCGACCGTAGTGGTCTTGCGGTTCCAGACTGCAGCGCCTTTAACCGCACGGCCACTTCGGCCGGCTAAGGTCGTGGAATGAAACATGAACGGTTGGTGGAAAGAGAAATACAATACAGCCTAGTTGAATGCGTAAACAGAAATAGGAATATGATGTACGAAGTATAAGACCAAACGGGGTTAAGGTAATATGGAGTTTTTTTTTTTTTTTGAGAAGTAATGAGAGTAATGAGGTAAGCTTTTCTGGTACAATTAGAGACGTGGAAAGATGAGGTATTGTGGGGCGGCGGTTAGAAAATTTATGGTGGTGTATAAATGTTTGAATGTAGAAACACTTCTCGGCCGATGCACCATATGCGGGGCGGCTGGTGGAATTTAATTGCTGTTAAAAATTTTGTAGAATGTAGAAACATTTCATTTTCCGGCCGATGCACCATATGTGGGGCGGCAGGTGGAATTATTGTTGTTAAATGTTCCTATTATTTATGCTGTTGTTTTGACGTTCTCAACACTGGCTCTCTAACTACAATATTGGCAACCAGAAATTGATTAGCAAAACGTGAAGCCTGTAATTAGAATTCCTAGTGCCCACTTCATCTGAGAAACACACTTATAGCTGCAGCTTATAGCTCTGAGAAATTAGGAGATTGTCTGGGATTCATAATCAAAAAACGATTTTCTAAAAATTCTCTGTATTCTGAAAGTCACAGATCAAAAAAAAAAAAAAAAAAAAAAGAAAAGAAAAAAATCCACACAATCTAACAGAGCAGTTCAGAGTCTAATGCGCTGATGCAACTATAACTGTCCAAATTAAATGTTTAAGTGAATGCTCGCCATAATTTGATGATTAGGTTCATCAAACGCCACGCTAAATAATGGTAGAATGTTTGTCCTGCGGCGGCGCGTGAAAATACGACGTACGCAAACTGAAGATAGATCATTAAAATCATCCCAGAATTAACACTTCAATCGAAAATGATTTCATGGTTATGCGTATCCCGAGTAACTTACTACGGCATCCTAGGCTGTTTATAGCAATGATACCGACGCGACGCGACTCCCGACACAGATGGTGTGCTATTCAGCGTCTGGAGAGAACTGGGGCCTTGCTTCCTCGAGCAGCATTCTTATATATAAAGCCGCGGTGCGGACGGCTAAGGGAACGCCTGATCAAATCGGCTCTCCCAACTAGCCGCTGGGCTACTAATGCACCACTTTAAGTTACCGAATAAATCATAGCTTCTTTTGCTGATGGCCGATGAAACTCTCAATTTAAATGTGCACTCAACACACAAGTAAGTAATCATAATAAAATTTTGACGTGGCTAAGTTAAATATTTTGGGCGAGAGAATCAATTTAATTACACTGCACGCAGTAGACGAGCTCTGAACTTGCCCTTTGGAGATACGCTATCGCTATAGTTTTATAGTTATTCAAATGAAACTTCTCACATCTTTATGGTTATAGCGGATCTCCATTCTACTTAAATATAAACATCCTAGCCTTATTTATTAGACTACTTAATCTATCTTGCTTCCTTAAGTTTTAAGACAAAAACCAGAAAATTATGAATTTCAACTAAAATCTTAATTTGTGAGATCCAAAGTACTATTTCTATTAAATTATTATGGAAAAGGAATCTAAATATAAATTTTTAATTCTCTAGCACTTTTCTGTTGCGCCAATGATTTTTACAGAGAAACGTCCAAATTTCGAAAATGGTTAAAGTTATCGAACTGATATTCAACACATATTAATTTAGTACTACTCCTGACATGCTAGAACCGTTTCAGGTTATTCACCTGATTTTTAAAGTATGGCGCAATATGTATGACGTCAGAGCTAGTTACAGCAGACTGACTAGCACACAATGGAAAGACTGATGTGAATTTACTACGGCGTGAGTAGGCTGCTTCCCTACAGTATGTATGATGAATTATATGATGAATTAGAGCAGAGTAAGTGATGAGGTATGTATTATGAAGCAGGGATGAGTAATGAGAATGTATACTGTGGAGTATATAAATTGTTCAAGGTTTCTTTTTCCACTAAAATCATAAAATCTGCTGAAGTCCTTTTATAGTAGCATGGGTAATGTAAAAGCATGTTATTATGAAAGTGGGCCGGCCGGTGTGGCCGAGCGGTTCTAGGTGCTTCAGTCTGGAACCGCGCGACCGCTACGGCCGCAGGTTCGAATCCTGCCTCGGGCATGGATGTGTATGATGTCCTTAGGTTAGTTAGGTTTAAGTAGTTCTAAGTTCTAGGGGACTGATGACCTCAGATGTTAAGTCCCATAGTGCTCAGAGCCATTTGAACCAACACTGCTGTTATTCTGACTACTGTGAATGATTGGATTGTCAATGGGGAAACTGATCACTTTACTTACTCCCTGAGTCTACCCTTTAGTCTATAAACTTTATCCTCCTCTTTAACTGTAAATACGTGAAAACAAAAATTCTAGCTGAGAAAGACAACTTACTTGTTTCCAAATAAATCTGACTTTTTATATCAACATGACGTGAACAGTTGTAGGTTATTTAGTTCATATATTTAGCCCAAATGTATAATACTGTTCTTATTATGGTACTGTTCGGTATTCATGCTATGTATGTACTATACAGTCATGTAAGACCAATTTATCCAAAATATTATAAATCACAATCATTATATTCTGAGTAACATTTGTAATATTTCTCTGTCCATGTGACATTACCAAAACTTACGTTAATCAAATATGTTTCATATGTTCATTTTGCAACGTATAATACTGTTTCCATTTTGTAACCTTTAGATTCACAGTTCTGTGTATTTTTGGTTATTTTTAATGTATTCATATACCAGCATATTAAGTTCTGCCTCGTTAACATTAAAAAAAAATATTCCTTGCTATTAGCAAGAAACATTCTGTAAAATATTTGTTTGGTAGGGTCGTGGTTTTCATAGGTGTATGTATTAGGAGAATTGGTAATGAAAAATTTGTATATCATTCCAAATATCAGTTTGGTTGGTATATTTGACGGCTTATTTGGAATGTTTACCACTTTGAGCATCTTTGCATGCCGGATACAAGAGTGATGCGTATCCTTTTTGATACCAGAGGTTGTGGTATTATTGAATAGAGCTTGGGCGACGGAAAGAGACGGAAGGACTTCCAAGCCAGAGAGGGAGTTTCATTGATGCCTTGCACCACTGCGTGAACAGTGATTGTTTTTTCTGAAAAAAAACGGGAAAAAAGTTCAATTAGCTAATGCATCCTGATATCCGAATTAAAAGGGCAAACTGCCGTGCAGAGAAGTTTTTTCAGCTCATCATGTTTGCAGTGCAAACAGACCAAAGCCGAGTCATCCATTGCGAAGGTAAGAATCTATTGTAGAGCCCAAATGAACCTTTTCGAGAAATTTGGTAACAGTTTTCATTTATTAAATTTCATACAAATTTAGTGGATGCGTTTTTCTAAAAGGGCATAGTTTTCGTTACGTAACAGTTAACCATTGTTTGTGACTGTTCCATGAAAAAGTCATTCTGAGTATTATTGATAATCATTCTTTACATTCATTTACGTATAGTCAGATTTAGTTGAGATTAATCGATATCAGTTACGTCAAAAGTAATTTGCACACTCATGTCCATGTCTAAAAGTAGGGTGGAAATTGCGATTCTAGAGCTGACATTGTAATCGGAATTTAAAAGTGATTTCACATTGCTAGCTAGAGGTTTTGGCACACACACAGTTCCCAATTACTAAAGGTAAAAGCCTAACCTTGGGTTAGGTGTGGGGCGGTGGTGCGGTGAGTGGACTGCTGTAACCTGTTGTGGGGTTGTCAACTACTGAGGGCGACGGCGGGGACGAAGCCTCTCCGTCGTTTCTAGGTCCCCAGTTCCATACAATACAAAGGTAAAAGAAGGTAAAAGCCTATTAGTTCCGTGGTAAGAGCATTTCCCATGAAAGCAAGGTTCAGGGTTCACGTACTGGTCAGACACAGTTTTAATCTCACAGAGAGCTTCAAAATAACGCAGCTCCACTTCAGAGTGAAAGATTCTTTCTCTATTGACAACTTGTTGGTCGCCGACTTACAAGTACCGTTCTTGCTACTTTGTGGACTCCCGCAGAAACAACGTGGACAGAAGCTCCCTAGCAATAATTCTAGACCCTCTTTGGTTCCATTTTTAATACGTATGGGTACAGCACATAGGGACTAAACATCATAGTAAATTGTAGATATCAGTTATGAGGCACAATACTCAATCAAAATGATTCGTGCTCTCTCGTGCACGCCGGCCGCGGTGGTCTAGCGGTTCTAGGCGCTCAGTCCGGAACCGCGCTACTGCTACGGTCGCAGGTTCGAATCCTGCCTCGGGCATGGATGTGTGTGATGTCCTTAGGTTAGTTAGCTTTAAGTAGTTCTAAGTTCTAGGGGACTGATGACCACAGATGTTAAGTCCCATAGTGCTCAGAGCCATTTGAACCAATCTCTCGTGCACCAGATCTGAAGTATAGATTACATTTCAGCAAAATGTATCCTCCTCCACGTTGTAATCTTCACAATCCTCAGTGTTTGTTGCAGCAAGGTCTGTGTTAGAACAACTTCGGCACTGTCCTACAAACTGACGAATCGAAACATTGTGACCACTGCCATCTGCAAGACTGAACACCACCTGGTGGCGTTGCGAGCTGTAAGGAAAATACAGACTGGCGGAAAATTGAAGCACCCAGAAGGCGAGGAGGAAACATATCGAAACGAAACTTCACGTACTAAAAGGGTGTGTGATGTTATTTGAATGATTACAAAATCCAGTGATATTCATAAACAACTTGGCAGTATGAGCCCACTGGTCATTATGACGTTTCATCCCCCCTCACCTGGTTGCATTACTGATTCGGTTGTGAATAATGGCACAAAGTCGTTGAATTCTCTCTTGAAGAAAGGTGGCCCACAACTGTTGTAAATGGCCCTTGATAGCGCTGATACTGGCACAGGGCGAGAAACGAAAGCCCAGCTAGTCTTACATACGTTCAATCAGGGATGGATATAGGACCTTGGTGGCCACGGCAGTATGTCAACATCGCGCCAGAGAGTTCATAGAGACACGTGCTATGTGTGAACGAGCATTTTCCTGTTGAAAAATGGCATAACAACAGTTTCACAAGAGTGGTAACAGACATGGCCGGAAGATGCTTGTAAGTTTCCTCAGTTGCTCCCAGTAGTGACCTGGAACTATACTTCACGGCTCCCCAAACCATGACGTCAACAGTAAGACTGTGTGCCTCTTCAAAGCATTGGAAGGACGGGACCTCTCTCCAAGTCGCAGCCATACTTGCCAACAATGGTTGTCCAGGCTAGTGCAGAACCGCGATTCATCGCTCAACACCACACGACCCCATACACTAGCAGTCCACAATTCCCAGTAATGGTACCACTCCATACGTGTATTGTTGTACTAACGGTCGACTACTCATGAGACGGTAATTCATTAATCTGGCTGCTGTTAGTCTCATGACCAATGTTGTGGGATAACAAAATTGTCGGAGAAATCCATTGCTTGTTCTCGGATGACCAGCGCGGATGTGAAGGTCCTACAGTGCGCCTAGTGCACATTAAAGCAGTCCTTCCTTATGGTGGTAAGACGTGGTCGACCGAAACTTTGCCGACGAATACACCTGCTATCACGATCCCATGCAGTCCAACGTCAGGTTACTTACATCAGAATGCTCTACAAATGTGGAAACTGCATAATTTGGCCAGCCAACCAAATACAGTAATACAATGACGCCCTTTCCTTACACAGGTATAGCGAGCGAGGTGGAGCACTGATTAGCACACTGGACTCGAATTCGGTAGGACGACGGTTGAAACCCACGTCCGGCCATCCTGATTTAGGTTTTCTGTGATTCACCTAAAATCGCCTCAGGCGAATGTCGGGATGGTTTCTATGAAAGGGCACCGCCGATATCCTTCCCTAACCCGATGGGGCCAATGACCCCGCTGTTTGGTTCACTCCAGCAAATCAACCAACATTACATACGTATGCGGCATTTCTGTGTCCTTGACAGTGATAACACAACGTCTGACACTGCTGACGCCCCCTGTATACCCTACCAGGCCTGCTAGCAACACTAAATACGAACAACACTAATGCATTCTGGTGGCCGTTCTACCAGTCACAGTGAATTGCAAGCCTCTATGATGTTACATTGACACCTGACTATCTCTTCCGGTTGCTTTACTTCTTTTGTCAGGTAGGCTATATAAGTGGAACATTGACGAACGGCGAATCATTTTAGTGACGATACGAACCGCAACCATGGGAATCCAGTGACGTACGCGACTTTGACAAAGGGCAGACTGGTATGACCGGGCGCCTGGAAACTAGCGTCTTGGAATCGGCGAAGCTGTTCGCGTGCTACTGTTGCAAGCATCTATGGGAAACGTTTGAATGGCAGTCTCATCACAGCACGTGGTGCTCGGGTTCTTGCTCACTCTATAATGCAGAATAGGGAGAGGTCTGTGGCAGATCTGACGACCGAGTACACGGCCAGTTGAGGTACAAGTACAGGGTTATTCAAAAAGAATACCACAACTTTAGGAATTTAAAACTCTGCAACGACAAAAGGCAGAGCTAAGCACTATCTGTCGGCGAATTAAGGGAGCTATAAAGTTTCATTTAGCTGTACATTTGTTCGCTTGAGGCGCTGCTGACTAGGCGTCAGCGTCAGTTGATGCTAAGATGGCGACCGCTCAACAGAAAGCTTTTTGTGTTATTGAGTACGGCAGAAGTGAATCGACGACAGTTGTTCAGCGTGCATTTCGAACGAAGTATGGTGTTAAACCTCCTGATAGATGGTGTATTAAACGTTAGTATAAACAGTTTACAGAGAATGGGTGTTTGTGCAAAGGGAAAAGTTCTGGACGGCCGAGAACGAGTGATGAAAATGTAGCACGCATCCAGCAAGCATTTGTTCGCAGCCCAGGAAAATCGACTCGCAGAGCTAGCAGAGAGCTGCAAATTCCACAATCAACTGTATGGAGAGTCCTACGAAAAAGGTTAGTTATGAAACCTGAACGTCAACTACCCGAGGCGATGGATCGGCCGCCAGGCAGCCCGTGACAGAGCACTTCATCACTGGCCTCCAAGAAGCCCTGATCTTACCCCCTGCGATTTTTTCTTATGGGGGTATGTTAAGGATATGGTGTTTCGGCCACCTCTCCCAGCCACCATTGATGATTTGAAACGAGAAATAACAGCAGCTATCCAAACTGTTACGCCTGATATGCTACAGAGAGTGTGGAACGAGTTGGAGTATCGGGTTGATATTGCTCGTGTGTCTGGAGGGGGGCATATTGAACATCTCTGAACTTGTTTTTGAGTGAAAAAAACCTTTTTAAATACTCTTTGTAATGATGTATAACAGAAGGTTATATTATGTTTCTTTCATTAAATACACATTTTTAAAGTTGTGGTATTCTTTTTGAATCACCCTGTATTTCGCAGCACACGGTTCAGCGCACGTTAATAAATATGGAGCACCACAGCAGACTAATCCTATGCATTCTCCTGGTGACTAAACGATATCATCAATTGCGTTTTATTGTAGAGGACACGGGATCATCGAGATTGGACCGAAAATCATTGAATGCTCGTCGCCTGTTCGGATGAATCACGATTCTTGTTACACCAGGTCGATGGTCGTGTCCGGATACGCCATCATCCAGGGACATGGATGAAGGCCCGGAGGGAGGGGGGGCAGTGTTGTGCTGTGGAGGACATTCACCTGGGTTTCCTTGGATCCTGTGGTGTTAATCGAACGCACCATTCCAGCTATGGACTACATGATCACTATTACAGATGAACTGCATCATTTTTTGGTTTACATTTCCCTTACAGCGATGGAATCTTCCGAAAGGATAACTGTCTGTGCCACAAGTTCAAAATGATTCTTCACTGGTTTGAGGAACACGACAGTCAACTCACTTTGATGACTTCGCCCGATCTGAAGGCCGTGTAACACGTCTGAGAAGCTGTCGGGCGCCAGCTCTGCGCCCACAAACTACTGGCCCGTAGTTCACGAGAATGAGCTGACCTTTGCGTAGACATATGGTGCCACATACCTCTGGTGGAATATCAACGACTTTTCGAAGTCATGTGTCGCAGAACTGCAGCTGTATGGCGTTTCAAAGGTGCATGATCACGCTATTAAGCAGGCGGTCATAACATTTTCGCTCATGAGTGTAGCTGTAGATTTATGACAAGGGTAGGTCTTTGCAGAAAGTAAGCGCCTATTATGCGCAGCAGTTCAGTCGGGAGCGTTATAGAAATAATCCGAGGCTTGCGCACAGGGGTGTCCCGTAAGTGTAATCAGGAGACCGCAGGACACGTTTCTATTCATTTAGATCTACTGTACAAGCAATGATCACACGCACGGCACAGCGGACACACCAGGAACCGCGGTGTTGGCCGTCGAATGGCGCTAGCTGCGCAGCATTTGTGCACCGCCGCCGTCAGTGTCAGCCAGTTTGCCGTGGCATACGGAGCTCCATCGCAGTCTTTAACACTGGTAGCATGCCGCGACAGCGTGGACGTGATCCGTATGTGCAGTTGACGGACTTTGAGCGAGGGCGTATAGTGGGCATGCGGGAGGCCGGGTGGACGTACCGCCGAATTGCTCAACACGTGGGGCGTGAGGTCTCCACAGTACATCGATGTTGTCGCCAGTGGTCGGCGGAAGGTGCACGTGCCCGTCGACCTGGGACCGGACCGCAGCGACGCACGGATGCACGCCAAGACCGTAGGATCCTACGCAGTGCCGTAGGGGACCGCACCGCCACTTCCCAGCAAATTAGGGACACTGTTGCTCCTGGGGTATCGGCGAGGACCATTCGCAACCGTCTCCATGAAGCTTGGCTACGGTCCCGCACACCGTTAGGCCGTCTTCCGCTCACGCCCCAACATCGTGCAGCCCGCCTCCAGTGGTGTCGCGACAGGCGTGAATGGAGGGACGAATGGAGACGTGTCGTCTTCAGCGATGAGAGTCGCTTCTGCCTTGGTGCCAATGATGGTCGTATGCGTGTTTGGCGCCGTGCAGGTGAACGCCACAATCAGGACTGCATACGACTGTGGCACACAGGGCCAACACCCGGCATCATGGTGTGGGGAGCGATCTCCTACACTGGCCGTACACCACTGGTGATCGTCGAGGGGACACTGAATAGTGCACGGTACATCCAAACCGTCATCGAACCCATCGTTCTACCATTCCTAGACCGGCAAGGGAACTTGCTGTTCCAACAGGACAATGCACGTCCGCATGTATCCCGTGCCACCCAACGTGCTCTAGAAGGTGTAAGTCAACTACCCTGGCCAGCAAGATCTCCGGATCTGTCCCCCATTGAGCATGTTTGGGACTGGGTGAAGCGTCGTCTCACGCGGTCTGCACGTCCAGCACGAACGCTGGTCCAACTGAGGCGCCAGGTGGAAATGGCATGGCAAGCCGTTCCACAGGACTACATCCAGCATCTCTACGATCGTCTCCATGGGAGAATAGCAGCTTGCATTGCTGCGAAAGGTGGATATACACTGTACTAGTGCCGACATTGTGCATGCTGTGTTGCCTGTGTCTATGTGCCTGTGGTTCTGTCAGTGTGATCATGTGATGTATCTGAGCCCAGGAATGTGTCAATAAAGTTTCCCCTTCCTGGGACAATGAATCCACGGTGTTCTTATTTCAATTTCCAGGAGTGTATGTCTGCATCCACGCTGCGAAGACTGTCGTGAAGTACATTGGCGAGGGTAGTTCCCATTGTACAATTTATGTGGACTAGTTCCCGTTCCATTGACGTATAGCGCGAGGGATCAATGATGAATTAGATGCTTCTTTACGCGCCGTAATTGGTTTACCTTGTTTTCAGAATCGCTTCGGGAAAAAGAGGTTGCAGTATATTCTAGATTTCTCACTTAAAGCTACTCCTAGAATCTTTGTAAGTAGGTTTTCACAGGACTGTTTGCTTCTACAAGCGTCTGCTAGTTTTTCAGCATCTCTGTGACAGTCTCCCATGGATCGAACAAACATACGAGCTTGTGGTCATTCGTGCTGCCCTTCTTCTTACTATGGTTGTGTGTCCATAGGACATCATCGCAGAGTACCTGAATATGTTATACAGGCACCATAATGCGTATTCGACAGGACTCAGCAAAATATTTGTATGTCACTTGCCATCGGAGGTTGCAATAAAACAGTGGCGCGTAAGAGATTGGAAGGGAGACTGTGACTCCAGCGTCACTGGTCGTATGCCCAGCATAGAAGCGCCATATAAGAACCTGCAGAGAGGTAGTTCATGTTATAGCTGTGAATTACTCTATCCATAAAGCCTACACACATTTCGGGAGCGTTATAATAACATGTAACTGTTGTGAACTATGCAGGCCGCGGTGGCCTAGCTAGTTCTAGGCGCTTCATCCGGAACAGCGCGACTGCTACGGTCGCAGGTTCGAAGCCTGCCTCGGGCATGGATGTGTGTGATGTCCGTAGGTTGGTTAGATTTAAGTAGTTCTAAGTTCTAGGGGACTGATCACCCCAGATGTTAAGTCCCATAGTGATCAGAGCCATTTTTGTTGTGAACTACAACGTCCAGAACATGGGATATTGCACTGCAAACCATAGATGGAACCTTCTAGAATGATGATCTTTCAGAACAAATAGAAGTGGTATGAAATTAATCCAGTAGAATATACTATACAAAAAAATATGCCACGACAGTCTATAAAAACTTAAATGGAGTATAGTTGTAATCCTATGTGTGTGAAATGGAGATGGTAAAGCGGAAACTAATCTGCAAAAATTATCCGCACTTACAATTTATTAGGAAAAATATGACAATACAAGCATCAGATCTAGTCAGGAAGAAATTCCAAAAATCAAAGAAACATGCAGACCTACGGGATTTAGCACCGCCCCCTCTCCATAAACATCATTTAACTTTAGCTGAGTACCCAGAGTTGCCTGGGTGTGTATGAATCTTTTAGAAGTCCATGTCCTTCCTCCTCTCTCCGTCTATCTCCTCCTTCACCCCCTCTCTACCTATCTCCTCCACCTCCTCCTCCCACTCTCCGTCCATCTCCTCCTGATCTTCTCTTTGTGCATTTCCTCCCCACCCCATCTCTCCTCTGTTCCATCCCCCTCTGTCCATCCTCTACTCCCCCTCTAATTCCATCTCCTCCTTGCCTTCTCTTTGACAGTCTCCTCCTAAACCTCTCTAACTATCTCCTGCTGACCCTCTCTCTGTCCATCTCCTCCTCCCTCTATCTCTGCTTATCTCCTCTACATCTACATACGTACTCCGAAACCTACTGCACGGTGCGTGATGGAGGGTACCCTGTAAAACTACCAATTATTTCCTTTCCTGTTGGCCGAGCGGTTCTAGGCGCTACAGTCCGGAGCCGCACGACCGCTACAGTCGCAGGTTCGAATCCTGCCTCGGGCATGGATGTGTGTGATGTCCTTAGGTTAGTTACGTTTAAGTAGTTCTAAGTTCCAGGGGGCTGATGACCTTAGAAGTTAAGTCCCATAGTGCTCAGAGCCATTTTCCTTTCCTGTTCCACTCACAGACAGAGTGAGGCAAAACGACTGTCTGTATGCCTCCATAAGCGCCCTAATTCCTCATATCTTATCTTTGTAGTGCTTATGCGAAACATCTCTTGGCGGCAGTAGAATCATTCTGCAGTCATCTTTAAAAGTCGGTTCTCTAAATTTTCTCATTAATGTTCCTCGAAAAGAACGTCACCTTACCTCCAGGGATTCCCACCTGTGTTCTCGAAGCATCTCTGTAATACTTGTGTGTTGTTCGAACCTAATGGTAATTATTCTCTTTCCCTTCTTTGTCCATCTCCTCCTCTCACATCTGTCTGTCCATATCTTTATCTTCTCTTTCTCTGTCCATTTCCTGCTCCCTTCTATCTGTCCATCTCTTTATCCTCCCCCCCTCAGCCTCTCTCTTCCTCCCCCTGTCTCTGTATGTCTCCTCCTCTCTCCTTTCTTTGTCCATCTCTTCCTCTCACCTCTTTCTCTGTCTACTTCGCCCTCCCCATCCCACTTTCCATCTCCATCTCCCCCATATCTGTGTCCACCTCCTCCTTCCCTCTTCTGTCTCCACAATATCACCTTCACCCCTAAACCAGGCTCATGGTTCATATTCCGACAGTATTTCTTTCCAGATTGTAACTAATATCTTTACCAACTTGGTTGAAGTCGTTCCAAGGGTTTATATATATTTAACGTATTTCACACCTATTTGTACACACGTTTCGTCATGCATGGTGGAACAGTTTTTCACGCACCTGTGTTTATGATGCCATATCTCCTGTACGATGAAATATTTTTATGGGTGCATTTAGTGACATATTTGGACACTGTCTGCGAAGTGTGTTGCGAATAGAGTTAACAGTAAAGAAGTAATAAAGTAAAACGTCATGCTTTATGTCGCAGTTTTACTTAATGTACAGCGAAAAAGTTCTAAGCGACAAACCTTTTTCCTTTTATCATTTTGTGGGCTTCGTCAGCGACAAAAACTTTGTTAAGGTTTGAAATTACGTGTCAAGTTTGTTGCAAGTCTCTAAGTGCTCTCATTCACAAATCCTATATGACTAAAATACGGGCATGTTCACGTCATGGACTATATTGCTTTTCCACCGACACCCCTTTGATACGTAGCGGGTTCTTAACCCCACAGCAATAATTTCGAGACAGTAAGTAATATGTTTATCACGTCTGGCTGAAATCTGTCTAGCACTTTAGGAAAGTATATATATATGAATTTAAACAAATTTCGATTTAAATCCACATTTCCCTGCCTCCACTTCTGTCATGATACTGCTCGATTCGTTAGAAAATGATGAGGCAACACAGGTGCTAAAATAAAAGCAAGAAATAATATAGTCAGGAATAAATAATGTAGTCCGATTCACCATATAACAAAGAAGTCATAAACGCTTCTGTTAATATGTTAAGCGTCTATTATTTTGTTCTCATATTTTCCTGTTGGCGAATATTCTGAGCCAGAATGGCTTAAAGACTACAGTATTGATACACTGATATTCAGAGGCTCATTGAACTATCTCTGTTCGTAACAGCGTCATTAACCACGTAGCGACAGATAAATGGCTTTCAGACGCCAATCTGGAGACAATTTCTTACGACATGGCTTGAAATGTAACTGGTAGGTCCTTGGATGCGTGGAACTATACTGTCTGTATGATTTATAAGATGACAATGCACTGCCTATTCCAGCAAAAGCATATAAACATTCATTATCAGTTATTTCGTTATTGAACAATTGCTGCCAGAAATTTTGTGTATGAGCCCATTAAATATTTGTGGATTATCTCCACGTTTTAATTTTTCTTTGAGGTATTAGCATAAAATAAAGAACTGTTGCGGATGGTAACAACCAAGTTCTTGCGAACGAGCTGGACTTTGGCTCTAGAGACTCATCTGCATCTACTCGTACATCTATACAGGGCAACTAACCCGGCCGTGTGTGGTAAAGGCTACTTCGGGTATCATTACCTTCTGGCCCTTCTCCAGTTCTAACTACCGTCAGTAAGACTCTTTATCAGCCCAAATATCTCTGGTTTAATCGTCATGGTCATTTCACGAAGGGTGAAAGATATGAAGCCATACAGGGTGGTTACAATTAAACTTTCGCTGTTTGAGGGTGTAATCATAAAAAACAAGTCATCGTAGGACAATTAAACTTCGTGGAAACATTTTTAATGACATGCGGTAGAGAAATGACAAATAAAACATTGAAATAAACACATTTTAATGTCCACGTGAAAGGGTATCATTTGTTAATTTCCCACCATTATTTACAAACGTTGCTCAGTGTGACGACCATATTCATCCACGACAGCCTGGAAACGCACTAGAGATACCATTTCACAACTGTTCGCAGTAATTTTCGAATGATGGACCATGGAATGTTTAGCTGTTGTGGCTCAGATCACTCACTACTTGAAGCTCGCACATTGCACTCAGCATTCTCACCTACAGCAACAATAACTTCTTCAACAGTTTGTGGCACAATTGTCTGTCGGCCTCTGCAAAAATGAAATGGCTCTAAGCACTATGGGACTTAACATATGAGGTCATCAGTCCCATAGTCCCCCTGCGGGTCCGGGGTTAAGAATAGGCCTGAGGTATTCCTGCCTGTCGTAAGAGGCGACTAAAAGGAGTTTCAACCGTTTCGGCCTTCCATGTGATGGTCCCCCTTGGGGTTTGACCTCCATTTTTCAAAATTCTACAGAAGTACGAGCCTTTTTGGGAAGGACGCCTTACGTGATGCATCACTGGTCCTCCGTGCACTAAGACCTTGGCACTCAGCATTGTAACGGCGTTGTAACCATACCCACTATTCTTCAAATTGGGCCTAAACGCCTGATGGGTTGTACAAGTTACGCCCATAGTGCGTCCCCATCTGCACCTACGATCATGATGGACTTTCCAGGGCACCCGAAATCCAGCACGGTAGCCAGCCCGTTGTGGTGGGGTCGTCATGTACCCTCTAGGTTGTAGCCCCCTGACAACACAGGGATCGTACTGCCGATACCTGAGCTGCACCCTCCCCACGTCGGCCAAGGAGTAGATGCCCGTCTCCTTGGGGCATCAGGACTCCCGGCAACGGTCATCCTGCCAGGTGGCCCTTGCTGAGGCTAGGTGGCGCCCGTGGGGAGAGCCCCTGGTCGGAGTGGGTGGTATCGGGGCGGACGTTTCGCAGATGAAACGTCAACATGTATCAGGTCGCTCTGCGACCGAGTCTTTTAAAAAGAAAGGTACTGCCTCTGGTTCTGGTTCTCCTGCCCTTTCCCCCTTGGCCACTCCCTGGGAGGAAGGACAGGCCCGCCGGCTTGGGGCGAAGTACTTCCCCCGCTATTTGGTCTGTTCTCGGACCGATGGGGGGACGTTCGCCACCTCCATGCCCATGATCTTTGTTCAGCACATCGAGGACATCTTCGGGGAAATCTAGGCTCTCAGTAAAATGCGTTCGGGGTCCGTTCTTATAAAGACCACCTCCGCCACACAGTCGGCGGCGCTCCAGGCGTGCGACCGACTAGGGGACATCCCAGTGTCCATTGTCCCGCATCTCGCACTGAATAGGACGCAGGGGGTTATTTTTCATCGGGACCTCCTGCTGCAATCTGATGAGGAGCTCAGGGCCAACCTGGAGCGCCGAGGCGTACATTTCGTCCGGCGAGTCCAGCGCGGCCCCAAAGACCGTCGCATCGACACCGGGGCCTTTATCCTCGCCTTTGAGGGGGACGTTCTCCCGGAGAAGGTAAAGGTGATGTGCTACCGGTGCGACGTGCGACCTTACGTCCCGCCTCCTATGCGCTGCTTTCGGTGTTTGCGCTTTGGGCACATGTCGTCACGGTGTGAGGCTGAGCCCCTTTGTGGCGATTGTGGACGTCCTCTTGGTGAGGAACATACATGCACCCCACCACCTCGGTGGGGTGCATGTATGAACTCAAAACTTTGGATCGTCTCTCTTATTCTGAGGCCTGGAAGAAGTATGACCACCTCCATCCCGTGACGTTGACAACTTCGTTTGCCTCAGTCGTGTCCACTCCTTCCACAGTATCCTCACCCCTATCCTGTCCCCCCTCCACCTCCTCCCCCCATCTGGGGTCTATGCCTCCAGTTCCCAAATCCCTCTCTTCCAAATCCTCCTCCCCCGCAGCCCCCGCCCCCTCTGCCCCAGGGGCCACCCTTCCTCCTTCTCCCCCCCCCCCCCACCGCCTGAGAAGCGATCCTATTCTCAGGCGTCCATCGGGGAAACGTTCCGGACCCCGGCTTCCGAGGTCCGGCGTTCCAAAACGGACCCCGCGCGTGAGGACCTTCTTCGGGTCCAGCCCACCATCCCTGTGCCTCCTCGGACTTCCAAGAAGGCCTCCAAGAAGAAGTCTCTATCCCCCTCTCCACCCCGGTGTGTTTCGTCTTACACTCCATCTGTGAGTCGCTGCTCCCGGCCGTCCTCAGTTTCGCCGGGACGCTCTGCTGCCAGGCGCTCAGCTGGTCTCTCGTCGGCAAATGATGCTGCCCCTTCTACGCAACCCGGGACAGCGGCCGCAGCTGGCGACGACTCGATGGAACAGGATACGCCTCCCGCCGGTTGTAGCGTTGTTCCCTCGAAACCTGGCCCTCCGCGGCCGTCGAGGTGACCAGCTCTTCCCCCGTCTCGTTCACCCCTTTTTTCTGACTAGCGATGGCCTTGTTACATAGGAACATAAGAGGTATCCGATCTAATCGGGAGGAATTACAACTGCTCCTCCGCCTGCACTGTCCGCTCGTCCTTGGTCTCCAGGAAATCAAGTTGCGCCCAACTGACCGTATTGCCTTTACCCACTATACCTCGGAGCGGTATGACCTCACCCCTGTGGACGGTATTCCAGCTCAGGGTGGGGTCATGTTGCTCGTTCGGGACGATGTCTATTACCATCCCATCCCATTGACCACCCCACTCCAAGCAATAGCTGTCCGTATTACTCTTTCTGCCTTTACTTTTTCAGTTTGTACCGTCTACACTCCATCGTCATCCGCAGTTAGTCGGGCTGACATGATGCACCTGATTGTTCAGCTTCCTCCGCCGTTTTTATTGTTTGGCGACTTCAATGCCCATCATCCCCTTTGGGGCTCTCCTGCATCCTGTCAAAGAGGCTCCCTCTTGGCAGATGTCTTCAACCATCTCAATCTTGTCTGCCTCAATACTGGCGCCCCAACTTTCCTCTCGGACTCTACTCATACCTACTCCCACTTGGACCTTTCGATCTGTTCTACCACTCTTGCACGTCGGTTCGAGTGGTATGTCCTTTCTGACACCTATTCGAGCAACCACTTCCCCTGTGTCGTTCATCTCCTGCACCACACCCCATCCCCACGTCCCTCGAGCTGGAACATACCGAAAGCTGACTGGGGACTTTACTCCTCCCTGGCGACCTTTCCAGACCACGATTTTCACAGTTGTGACAGTCAGGTCGAATACCTCACGGCTGTTATCATCAATGCTGCCGAACGTTCCATTCCTCATACTACCTCTTCTTCACGTCGCGTTTCAGTCCCCTGGTGGAATGAGGCTTGTAGAGACGCTATCCGTGCTCGACGACGTGCTTTACGCAGCTTTCGCCGCCATCCTACGTTGGCGAATTGTATTGGATACAAACGACTCCGAGCGCAATGCCGTAGAGTCATCAAAGACAGCAAAAAAGCTTGTTGGGCCTCTTTCACCAGCTCCTGTAACAGTTTTACTCCCTCTTCTGTCGTTTGGGGTGGCCTGCGCCGGCTGTTGGGAATTAAGGCCCACTCCTCGGTACCTGGCCTGACCTCAGGCAATGAGGTCCTTGTTGATCCTGTGGCTGTCTCCAACGCCTTCGGCCGCTTTTTCGCGGAGGTTTCAAGCTCCGCCCATTACCACCCTGCCCTCCTTCCCAGGAAAGAGGCAGAAGAGGCTCGGCGACCTTCCTTCCACTCGCTGAATCTGGAAACTTATAATTCCCCCTTTACTATGCGGAAACTCGAACGTGCGCTTGCACTGTCCCGGTCCTCTGCTCCGGGGCCAGATGCCATTCACGTTCAGATGCTGGCACACCTTTCTCCGGCGGGCAAAAGCTTCCTTCTTCGTACCTACAATCGCGTCTGGACCGAAGGTCAGGACCCCATGCGTTGGCCTGACGCCGTCGTTGTTCCTATACCCAAACCTGGGAAGGATAGACACCTTTCTTCTAGTTACCGCCCCATTTCTCTTACAAGCTGTGTCTGTAAGGTGATGGAGCGCATGGTTAACGCTCGGTTAGTCTGGATTCTTGAATCTCGACGGCTACTTACCAATGTTCAGTGCGGCTTTCGTCGCTGCCGCTCCGCTGTTGACCACCTTGTGACCTTGTCGACATTCATCATGAACAACTTTTTGCGAAAGCGCCAAACGGTAGCCGTGTTCTTCGATTTGGAGAAGGCTTATGATACCTGTTGGAGAGGAGGTATCCTCCGCACTATGCACAGGTGGGGTCTACGCGGTCGCCTGCCCCCTTTTATTGATTCCTTTTTAACAGACCGAAAGTTTAGGGTACGTGTGGGTTCCATATTGTCCGACGTCTTCCTCCAGGAGAACGGAGTGCCTCAGGGCTCCGTCTTGAGCGTAGCCCTTTTTGCCATCGCGATCAATCCAATTATGGATTGCATTCCACCTAATGTCTCAGGCTCTCTCTTTGTCGATGACTTCGCGATCTACTGCAGTGCCCAGAGAACATGCCTCCTGGAGCGCTGCCTTCAGCGTTGTCTAAACAGCCTATACTCATGGAGCATGGCAAATGGCTTCCGGTTCTCTGAAGAGAAGACGGTTTGTATCAACTTTTGGTGATATAAAGCGTTCCTTCCGCCATCCTTACATCTCGGTCCCGTTGTTCTCCCATTCGTGGAAACAACTAAGTTTCTAGGGCTCACATTGGACAGGAAACTTTGTTGGTCTCCGCACGTCTCTTATTTGGCGGCCCGTTGTACACGTTCCCTTAATTTCCTCAGAGTTCTTAGTGGTTCATCTTGGGGAGCGGATCGCACTGTCCTGCTTCGCTTGTATCGGTCCATAGTCCGATCGAAGCTGGATTATGGGAGCTTCGTCTACTCGTCTGCTCGGCCATCCCTCTTACGCCGTCTCAACTCCATCCACCATCGGGGGTTACGTCTTGCGACCGGAGTCTTCTACACTAGTCCCGTCGAGAGTCTTTATGCTGAAGCTGCCGAATTACTATTGACCTACCGGCGCGACGTACTGCTGTGTCGGTATGCCTGCCGGCTGTTGTCAATGCCCGGCCACCCCTCTTATCAGTCCTTCTTCGCCGATTCTCTCGACCGTCAGTACGGGTTGTATGTGTCTGCCCTGCTGCCCCCTGGAGTCCGCTTCCGTCGCCTGCTTCGACAATTGGATTTTGCCCTCCCTACCACCTTCAGAGAGGGTGAGAGCCCGA
The DNA here is from genome assembly GCF_023898315.1 of Schistocerca nitens. Taxonomy (NCBI): domain Eukaryota; kingdom Metazoa; phylum Arthropoda; class Insecta; order Orthoptera; family Acrididae; genus Schistocerca; species Schistocerca nitens. The sequence continues at coordinate 870,562,941 of NC_064616.1, forward strand.
CACCACCTTGGCTCCAGGCTCCGGTTCGTATTTATCTCGACCTCAGCTCACTCCCGAAGGAGGGTACTCCGGCTGCAGTGTATTGCTAACGGTTTGTCGAACTTGGTGCGCGACTTGCCAGTCACACCTTTATTTACACCGATGGCTCCAAAACTGACGATGGTGTCGGCTGTGCCTTTGTCGTCGGGGCCGTCACCTTTAAATACCGGCTCCTCGACCAATGTTCCAGCTTTACGGCCGAGCTTTTTGCTCTCCATCAGGCCGTTCAGTATGCCCGCCGCCACCGCCATTCATCGTATGTACTCTGCTCTGTTTCACTCAGTGCTCTTCAGAGCCTTGGAGCTCCCTATCCGGTCCATCCCTTGGTGCAACGGATCCAGCAGTCCCTCCATTCTTTCGCTGATGATGGCTCTCCTGTCAGCTTTCTGTGGGTTCCCGGACATGTAGGAGTGCCTGGGAAGGAGGCTGCTGATGCTGCAGCCAAGGCTGCAGTCCTGCCTCGGCCAGCCTCCCATTGTGTCCCGTCATCTGACGTTAGTGGGGTTGTTTGTATGAGGCTTGTGTCGTTGTGGTGGGATACTTGGTCATCCCTTCAAGGAAACAAGCTCCGGGCAGTAAAACCGTTCCCAACTGCTTGGACAACCTCCTCCCGACCATCTCGGCGAGAAGAGGTCCTTCTGACCAGGTTGCGGATTGGGCATTGCCGGTTTAGCCACCGCTACCTGCTCTCCGGTGACCCAGCCCCGCAGTGCCCTTGTAGTCAAGCATTAACATTGCGCCATGTTTTATTGTCGTGTCCCCGCTTTAGTCAATCTCGTGTTGTCCTGTCCCTGCCATCTACTTTACCGGATATTTTAGCTGATGACGCTCGAGCAGCTGCTCGTGTTCTTCGTTTTATAACTTTGACTGGCTTGTCCAAAGACATCTAACTCTTTTACTTATTTTATCTGCATCTTTGTAAGGACTTTCTGGTGTCCCCCCCCTCCCCTTGAGTTTTACTAGATTCTATGTGCTCTAACAATTGTGACTGGGCGCTAAGGACCTCAGTAGTTGAGCGCCCTTAAACCCAAAAAAAAAAAAAAAAAAAAAATCTGTCCCATAGACTTAGAACTACTTAAACCTAACTAACCTAAGGACATCGCACACAACCATGCCCAAGGCAGGATTCGAACCTGCGACCGTAGCAGCAGCGCAATTCCGGAGGGAAGCCCCTAGAATCACTCGACCACAGCGGCCAGGAGTGATTTCCAGATTGTCAGTCAATTCTTACTTCCGAATCATGTTGTTCAACTCCGGCGCGGAAAGAAAACCTCTCTGTTTTTCTTTAATGCGTCTTTACTCGCGAAGAGCAGCTGCACTACTGCTGTTGTTTTGATAATCACCTTGTCCAGACCAATGCTGACTGCCTCACTGCCTGAAGCTGTAATTCCAACCCGACGTCGCTGTACCAGTAACGGCGCCTAATGGGGGGTCTCGCCACTAACACAACTATCAACGCAAATCCCGCAGCGCACAGTCTGAACAATACCCATACAGAAACAGTTTGTCGTCTACACTGGTTCAAGTAAAGAAAGTTTAATTATAAAATGTGGAATTTGTTGTTGGACATAGAGGAATATTCCCGCCTCAGTCCCTATAATTTCATGAAATTCTGACAGGTGGCGGCTGCTTTACGTAGCTTTCAAAATTGCGTCTGCAACAGAGGTACGTCCCAAGCAGAGAGCTGTCACTGAGTTTCGTTTGGTGGAAACCCATACCATCGCAGCTATTCATAGGCGCTTGCAGAATGTGTGTGGAGACGCGGCAGGAACGAAAGCAGGGTGAGTCGTTAGGCGAGACGCGTGTCATCATCGCAGCGAGGTCGCGCAAACCTCTCCTATCTGCCGCGTGCCGTCCGGGCGCACACAGCTTTGACTCATGCGCTGTTGAACGTGCGGACACTCTCATTGGAGGTGATCGAAGGATCATAGTCAACACCTCGCTGCTGAACTGGACATCTCTGTTGGTCGTTCTGACACACCTGTCAACCAGTTGCGATACACAGAGATGTATGCTTCGTTGGACTGTTCTTCCTCAACCATCCTACCGCCGGATCTCACACCTTCTGACTTCCATTTGTCTGACCCAGTGGACGACGCACTCCACGGAAAGTAGTACATGGAACATGTAGCAAGACGTTGTCCCCGACGCTGACTAGTAGAGTGGTACCATGCGGGCATACATAAGGTGGGGTAAGGCTGTCGCATTGAACGGAGACTACTTTGAAAAATAGGGTTTTGCATCCAAAAGAGTGGTGAATAATATGGTGTACTGGAATTCTGACTATGTAGATAGTAAAAAAAACGTATTATAATATACGTGTAACAGCAACTTATTGAACAACGTTGCTGAAAATAATATGACAACCAGCAAGCACACACAGCAATAATGATTTACTCAGAGTTGACATATGTCCGTCTAGAACGTCAGGACTTGTTCTGATGAATGCAATAAACCGCCCGGTTGGCCGTGCGGTCTAACGTACGGCTTTCCGGGCGGGAAGGAGCGCCGGTCCCCGGCACGGATCCGCCCGGCGGATTTGTGTCTAGGTCCGGTGAGCTGGCCAGTCTGTGAATGGGTTTTAGGCGGTTTTCCATCTGCTTCGGCAAATGCGGACTGGTTCCCCTTATTCCACCTCAGTTATACTATGTCGGTGATTGCTGCGCAAACAAGTTCTCCACGTACGCCTACACCACCATTACTCTACCACGCTACCATAGGGGTTACACTCGTCTCGTGTGAGACGTTCCCTGGGGGAGGGGGGGGGGGCACCGGGGACCGAACCGCACAATAACCCTGGGTTGGGTGTGGGCCGGCGGAGGGGTGAAGTGGACTGCGGTAGTCGCCGTGGGGCTGCGGACCACTGCGGCTGTGGCGGGGACGGAGCCTCTCCGTAGTTTCTAGGTCCCCGGTTAACATAACATAAGGCAATAAAGCTGAAATCAGCTTGCACAGTGAAATAAAATACCAAGCAGCATACTGTATTCCAGCTCTCTGCATGAAATGTCTCTGTTTAAATGTGAGACTACTCTTGAGTAAAATATTTTTTAGAATACAAAAATGTTCAAATGTGTGTGAGATCTTATGGGACTTAACTGCTAAGGTCATCAGTCCCTAAGCTTACACCCTACTTAACCTAAATTATCCAAAGGACAAACACACACACCCATGCCCCAGGGAGGACTGGAACCTCCGCCGGGACCAGCCACACAGTCCATGACAGCAGCGCCCTAGTCCGCACGGCTAATCCCGCGCGTCGTTTTTGAATATTTTGGAAAAAGATGTCAGTAAGGAAATCGGACGATAATTATTTAAGTGCTTTTTGGCAGCTTTCTTATGAAGAGATTTAACAGTTGCATATTTTAACGTGCCTGGAAAAGTTCCCTTAGCCGGTGGGGCATTACACATGTCACTAAGTACAGCACTTATTATTTGGAACTTTTTCAGGATTCTGTTTGAAATTCTGTCAACAACATATGAGCCTTTGCTTTTGAAAATTTTTGGGATTTTTCTTTTATTTTAGTGAAGGATGTAAGAGCCACATGTAGTTGCTTAAAGTTTTGTGGAATGACTTTTTTAGTGTATTCTCTTGCTACTTCAGCTGAACCATTTAATCATAATTTTGCTCTTACCTTTAGAAATTGATTGTTAAAAGTACTTGTGTAACGACAACTGTACATATAATAAATTTTTTCTTTATGAATTTAGATAAATTAATGTAAGCAATGCTTTGAACTTCTTTTTCGGTTCGTATCGTGATGTTAAAGAAACTGTGAGTAACTTTTGAAATGAATATTATTATTTATGTTGGATTTCAAATAATGTGATAATCAAAAGGAAGTGTACTTAATGTTAAAACTATTGTAAGATGTGAAAATTGTAATTTATACACTTGGTCCATACGTAGGAAAGGTATTAGAATATGTGTAGTAGAAAACCTGTGGTGAATACCCTACCTGTAGGGGAGCGGGAAAAGGCGAGCGCGGGAAAACGCACACTGGGCGCGGTTCGGCACAACGGGCTCAGTAGAACAGTCGGAGTTGTGAATCGGTCAGAGGAACACGTACTGTACCGAGGCGACTACCCAGGAAAAGTGGATTCCATTGAGCCTCGGATGCACCGATTCCGACGACTACTTGGCATGGCTATATTCTGAGGCACAAAGTTGGAAAGATTACGACGCTAAGAAGAAGGAAAGTGCCTATGTAGTGTGAGCCTTAGCCGTGCTTGTATGTGTGCCGTGCTGCCCGCTATCTCGCTGCCCGCCAACCGCCGCACCGACTTGCACAGGTCAAACGTTTATTTCATCTTTAGAATTGTATCTGTGTGGACCAGTGTCGAAACTGTTTCTAACTGTTCAATAATAACGTGACTTTTACCAGAATTGCCTTAGCCATGACTTATCCTGATCACTGACCTAGACAGGATCCTTACCTCGTATTGTGCAACCCGAGTATCCTGAACTGAAAGTTTAAAAATTAGTGTTAATAAGAATTATCAGTAGATCAATCTATGCTATAAAGAAGTTTAAAAGTTCTGTGTGTTATTGCAAATGTTGGTAAAGAACAAAAGTATGACTAAATTGGAAGAGAGTTTTTTGAATTGAGTTAGCGATGTTATTTAATTAATTTGAGACAGAATTAATGACAGTTAAATTATTCAGAAGTAAGACAAAAGAGTAGTTATCCATAGATTGATAATTTTGAGTGTTAATTTGCCTTTTAGTACTTAACAGTTTCATTATAACGACCATAACAGTTTCAGCCCCCCCCCCCCCCTTCTCTCGTCCATTCTTTCAAACCTTGAAATGTGCTGATCAGATTTGACCAGTAAAGTTAAGTTCTATATTGAACCTAAGGGTATTAGTGTGGTTTTCCAATTTTAATAGTGACATTGTATGTGTGCTTTCAAAACTGCTCATCCTAGGACAATCTATGCCCGATTTCAGTCTGATCAATATACAAAATGCAGTTCGTAGTAATCATTGCTGTGTGGTGTTGTGTGAATTTATCTCGTCCAAATTAGTACAAAAAGAGAAAACTTTAGTTCAGTGGATTTTTCTGGTTCCAAACTTCGCCATATAACGCATCATTACTACGTGTTACTATGCTTGTACATGCACCCACTTGTACAAGGAAAAACTCACTCATTGCCTAAGTAGGCTGGCGACCGAATTATTAATTATAGGTAGCATCTACTGTGTGTACTTCTTGTCCATGCGAAAGAGTAATTATACTTTACATTTGCTTGATGCATCACTGTAGTGATTGACTGAGTACAAGTCCGATCTTGCTTCTATTAGGTACACGCGGTCAACTTATGTACTAAAATCCTTGTTTATAAGGTGAAGCCCGTGAACTTATTACAGTACAGGCTTTATACAGCTAACGTACGTCCGAGTAGGGCGGTAGCGTTACAAGTGGCTTCCCGGTGACAGGACATCCAGTTGTTGTCGATTACAAATTAACGTAAAGATCGAACAGTGGATGTTCAGTGGCACGAATAGCAATAAAGTTCAGTAAAATAAATTACAGTGAGCGTCAAGTATAATAGTGTGGTATAGTTGGCATTCAATATGGACAGGAACGTAGGCAGGGTAGATGCGCCAAGCGAAACGGAGAATGCGGCTGGCAGTAGCAGGAGTTTACGTGGCCAGATAACAGATGGCGTTAGCGGAAGACAATTGGCGTACATACAATACCATGAACACGTCAACGAACAGATTGAAATGTCGAGATCGTCTCGAACACAGCAAGGGACAAAACAGGAAGTAGAGGGTGACTTGGTAGATGATAGTGGGTACGTGAACGAATCCACTGACATGTTTGATTCACCACAGATAAAGAAAGAACCGAAAGAAACTTCTGAAGTAGAATCGGAACACATCGATCCTGTAGAACAAAACAGTATAAAAATTTTAAGTATGAACGACTTATTTGAACAATTAACCAAACAAATTGCAGGACAGAATGAGCAACTTCAAAAACAAGTCGGCAATCAGGTTAATCAGCTTAAAACACACGTTGACGAGCAAATCAAAACACAGGGACGTCAGCTCAAAACACAGAATGAACAGCTCAAAACACAAAATGAGCAACTTCAAAAACAAGTCGGCAATCAGGTTAATCAACTTAAAACACACGTTGCAGAGCAGCTCAAAACACAGAGTGATCAGATTAAAGCACAGGTCGAAGGACAGGGAATTAAAATTAGTAAACAAATAGAACAGGTAGAACAAAAAGTGGGTAACTTAAGTTCTGTGGTAAATACTCTGAAATTTGAAATCGATACCATTAACAAGAATATGGATACTATGCAGCGGGAAATTGGAAACATTAATAGTAGATTCGATGTTGAAATTCTCAACATCCAAGAGAAAGTAGAACCTCTGGTTGAAACTAAGGTAGACGAAAAAGTTTTCGGTCTTAAAACTGAGATCGTAAACGAATGTCAACACGGAATATCACGGTTGGAAAAGGTAGTTTTAGAAACTGAAAGGGATTTAGACAAAAAAGTAACCGGATGTGTTCAAAACTGTGAACAAAATACTACGAAAATTCAAGGCAGAATTTTCGATCTGGAGAGCAAAATTAAAGATAGGCCTGGTGTTGTCTGTAATGGCACACCGATTACGAAGCTGTTAGAAGGCGAGGAACGCTTCGATCCAGCCAAGAAACATAAAGGGTGGCATCCGTTAGATTTTATCAAAAATTGCGAGAGAGTATTTCCCGAGCACTTGTCTGATCAGGAAAAGATAAACGTTGTAATTAGCGCCTTAGCAGGTGATGCTAAGCGCTGGGGAATAAATTTAAATACCGAACGAATGACGTTCGAAGAATTTAGGCAGAGATTTACGGAAGAATATTGGTCTGAACAAAAGCAGGACCATTTATGGCGGGAGTTCATCATGGCCAAACAGCATGATAACAGGGGCAGAAATTCTTTGAAAGATTTCTGTGAGTATTGGTACCGAAAATTGACACACTTAAGAGGTAGAAGATCAGATTCGGAAATTATCTGGGAGCTATATAAAAAGCTTCCGGAGGATTCAAAGAGGTATGTAGGAAGCAATCATCGTAGCTTCCAAGCATTTCTAGAAAGGGTCGAAGACGAAGACCATTGGCGCGCAAGTCGTGCCAATTATCAAAACTTTGGTAACCATAATAACCGACACAATGACGAACGAAACGACGGCGATGGATTTCGCGTCAATGTAATACAAAGAGGAAGAGGCAGAGGAAGAGGCAGAGGAAATTATTCAGGTCGCGGTAGAGAGTATACCGCGCAAAATAATAACGACGCGGGAAACTAATTTCCGCGAACGTTGCGGGCCAAACGGAAGCGGACAATACATACCGGCCCCGATTTGAAAAAAGATACCGGACCGACCGTAATGTAATGAGACAGGCTAGGTACAGACATGGAACGCCGCGACGTGTTGTGGCGAAACAAGCGTCAGGTGCGAGCCAGAATGAGTCATCCCTGCCGCACAGAGCGCTACATGTTAACAGGCAAGTGGAGCATCAGAGGGCAACGGCCCAGCCTAGCAGAACATCTGTTAGGAAAGAAGCCGCTAGAAATACGGCAGCAGTAGATACGAACATAGCCGTCAGAGCTAATGAAAATTTTACGAGTGATAATTCCGTGGCAAAGGAAACAATAAAGGAAACTGTGAATACACAGAGAGGTGCGGTTAGCAGTGTTTGCAATGAGATAAAAAGCGAGAATGAATTAGCAGAAGTAACTGATTGGTATGTGCAGATCGACGATCTGTACAAGGGCCTAAAGCAATGTGAGTGGGAGGATTTTAAGAAGGAGTATGAGGCAAAGAAATTAGTTAGTGGAAAAGGAGATAGTAGGGACGTCGATAAGGTGACGTGGCCCGAATTGGAAGAGGAGAGAATAAATAGCGCCGCGCAAAGTACGCGTGCCGCCAATAGGATGCAGATTAAGGGTAGGAAGGATTTGGAGGATGAAATCCTCAGCATTGACGAAGAAATAACTTCTGCTAACAGTCCGCCAATAGTACAAGCTGCTACCAAGAGGCACCGTGGAGAAGGGGCAGATGATTACCTGAGAGTAATTTAAGTCCATGAGGATTACACCGAATATGAAGTCACAGTGGAGGTGAATAAAGCTGAGGATGAGGCCGTTTTGCCAAAAGAGGAGATTGAGTTAAAATCCAAGCCTGACGACAATACAGAGGAGGAACTTAGTGCCTGTCTCAGAAAAGCTTTTATGTTAGAACCTGAAAGCGATCCGGAATGGTCGGATTCTGACGATAGTTCAGATGATGAAAGGTACGCAAATACAGACGAAAATGAATGTACTAACTTTCCCTATTGTTCAAAAGTAGCGTACTTAAGTGAATCTGGTGCTGAGGAAGATAGTAGTGATGACTCTCTTGTCAACTCCTGTTAACTCAGACACTGCTCTGATTGTTAAACGGCGATCTTGTCGAACAAGTTTACCGATTTTTTCAATGTTTGCATCAGTTTTTGCTGACAATGGTCTGCCAGTGCGAGTGTCATCACTGGTGTCTTCGCGGCCATCTTTAAATCGTTTAAACCACTCAAACACTTGTGTTCGCGATAAACAATCATCGCCGTACACTTGTTGTAACATTACAAACGTTTCACTTGCAGATTTTCCTAGTTTGAAACAAAATTTGATGTTAACACGCTGTTCTTTCTGTACACTCAACATTTTCCGACGCACAGACAAAACGTCAACTACTTAAAACAGACGCCACGGGCAGACTGAGTGCAGGAGGCAGATGAAACTCGAGCAGTAGGCGGAGCGAGAGTCACGTGACAGGCCACGCGACTTTCAGCCCTATTGCATTCGTTTTATTGTTTCACCAGTACTAGTCCGGTTTTTTTCTAGCCACACCTCGTACTGTGGGAGTAATAACAAAAAGCTACCACCGACGGTAAAAAACGTCCTGCTGCCAGATATAAATAGTGGAGCGCAGGCAGCAACAGACAGAAGCCATTACGAAGCAGTTCGGATCTGAGGACGGACGTGGTCCGTGTCCGAATGTTCAATCTTCGTAGGTTACGATTTCGGAAGTCTGTTCCAGCTAGCAGGAGTCATCCGTTCGTCGCCAAATGTCAACTTCAGCTCTGGACGTCGACCCGAGATCGGTCGGCACCATGGCTGACTAACCACAGCGAGAACTTCCAACAGGACCGGCTGCAGCGCGGTATTGGTCACAGGCGCCGCCGGGGACTGACTCCCGGACTTCACGGCAACCCGGCCCCACGGCGCGTGGTCCGTCCATGACGGGACCTCACGAACATCGCGACTCACGGCTTCCCAGCCGCCGGTGCAGCAGGCGTCGGCAGCTGACCTCACGACGACGCTTCTTCGTGGGAGTGCCCGTACTGGGGCGCCGAGCGGCGACGAGTTCATCTCAACCACAGGGCATCCTGGCTTCAGCGGAGCACTGGTGGCCTGAGGATCCCGACTGTGATCAACGGCGCGCATGGAGCGCATTGTCGGAGAATCTACACAGCAGCAGCCAGGCGGAGGGATCCGCAGGGCTGGGCAGCGACGACGAGGGAGAAATTGTAAAGAAAGTTCAATAAATAATTCTAAAACTCCACGCCGTCTCAGTCTTTGGCGCAGCCACTGTGTCTGCTGCTAACAAGTGGTGCAGAAGTCGTAACAAGTAGCAAACGGCCGTAACAAGTCCTACGACGACCTCCTGGAATACCGCAGAAAGAACATTCAGCCTCTCGTAGCCCTACTACACGACTTCGTTCAAACTCAGCGAGGTGTTGATAATGGTGTCTTTGTCGCCTTAAATGCTCATCATGTCCAGTCTCAAGGGCAACGACTGTTACAGCGTGTTTTTAAAGCAAACGTGATTTGCATCATCAAAGCGGCGCTAAGAGTGCCACGCTTATAGAATGGCACAAAATTGGAAAAGACATCATTTCAGATGTAGAAACACGCCTACCAACTTTCATTTATGTTGCAGAACTCTTTCTTGGTGTTGCGATTTTTTTTTTCCGCCAGTGTAGTTTAGGACGCTGAGTGCCACTGCTGGTCTGAGGCAGGAGACCAAGTCGTGGTGAGCCGCATCAACTCACTGCGAAGAATGATGACAAAAGAACTGAAAAAATCCAAGACATTACAGAAAAGACAGCACTGTCTGGATCTGGCTATGGATCTGCAAAGCCAGTGTAAAGCAAGATCATTCTGTGTTGTACAGATGGGATGGTGGAAACAGTACATGCAGAACGCACAAAAGCACTACGAGCTGCATTGTACGGTGTCAAGAACTCTCAATAGAATTATCCCTGGTTGCGAGATAATCAGTCTAGTGTTTATTGCAAGAGCTGCCTCGCGATTCAGAGAACGGCCAAATATGCAGCTTCGAGAGTATGTGTCCGCATAACAGAGCTTCAAGAGGAAATGCTGGAGAGGTTTAATCACATTCTCTCAACAAGCACAGTAGCTACAGCACATAGGTATTAGAACCGAATATTGCATTTAGGGTTTAATTGTTCAGTACTGTACTGTAACTATGCGGCTGAAAGTCGAATGACATAGCATCCAAAATGACGGAGTCAGGAAATAATCGAGTGTACGGTTAGGAACATCGCAAAGAGCTCGGTGACAATAAAATGTTTTTCATTCAGAGGAAAAGTTGATGTTTGAAATTTTGTAGAAAGATCTCGCTGTAACGAAAAACACCTTTGTTTTAATGATTGCAACCCCAATTAGCTTTTTCATATACCCGACACTCTCTCCACTGTTTCGCGATATTACAAAACGTGATACCCTTCTTTGAACTGTTTTGATGTCCTATGTTAATCCTGTCTGGTAGTGACCCCATACAGCACAGCAGTTCTCTTAGCAGAGGACAAATTAGCGTAACGTAAGTAATCTCTTTAGTACACTAAATGTTCTGCCAGTAAAACGCATTTTTTCATTTCGCTTCACCACAACATTATCTGTGTGACAATTCCAATTTAAGTTGTAAGTAATCGTACTTCCTAGGTGTTCAGTTGAACTGACAGCCTTGAGATTCGTGTCATTCATCATGTACCCGAATTCGTTTCATGCTCATGCGGATGACCTCACACTTCCCTTATTGCGAGACAACCGCAACTTTTAGCACAGATTCGCGACTTAATTATTTTGGAGTTGGTTTTGATTCTGACGACTTTGCCAGACGGTAAATGACGGCATCATCTGCAAACAGTCTAAGACAGCTGCTAAGAATACACCAATTTTTTAAATAGATTAGGAACAGGAGATGACCCATAACACTTCCTTGGGGCATGCCAGATATCACTTTATCACTTCTGTTTTATTAGATGATATTCCGTCGATTTCTAAGTACTGTGACCTTTCTGGCAGAAAATCACGAAAGCAGCCTCACGACTAATGTGATACCCCACAGGCACCCAATTTGTTTAAAGCTCTCTTATGAGGGAAGGTGTAAAAAGCCTTCTGGAAATCTAGAAATGTGGAATCAATTTGTGAGCTGCTGTCGATGGCGTTCACTACATCGTGTGAATAAAGATCTAGTTGTGCTTAACAAGAACGATATTTTCTGAATCCGTATTGACTATCAATAGACCGTTTTCTTTGAGGTAACTCATAATGTCCGAACACAGCATTTGTTCCAAAATCGTACTGCAAATCAACGGTAGTGACATCTACCTGTGATTTATCGGATTACCCCTATCTCCTTTCTTGTGTACTGGTGTGACCTGTGCAACTTTCCATTTTTTTCGTACGGATCTTTCGTCGAGCGAACGGTTGTACGAGTGTGATAGTTAAATATGGATCTATCGTGTTAGCACACTCTCAGAGGAACGTTACTGATATCGTATCTTGGCAGGAAGACTTGCTATTATTAAGAGCTTTAAGCTGCTTCTCTACACTAAGGTACTCATGTTGGCAGTTCATCTAGATTCTAATTCTGGATTATTCACTTCGTCTTCTTTGGTGAAGGAATTTGGGAAAACTCCGCTTTAGTGGCACTGTCATTGGTAATATTACCACTGGTACTGCGCAGTGAATTTATTGATTGTTTCTTGCCATTGGTCTACTTTACATACGAAAGGCGTTCAATAAGTAACGTAACACATTTTTCAGCAAATAGGTTGGCTTTATTTATTCAGGATTTCAAAACACCATATTATTCCCAATTATTTTGGCTACATAATCTCCGTTCAATGCGACGGCCTTACGCCACCTTACTCGGAGGGTCCGTATGCCCACATAGTACCACTCCACTAATTGACGTCGGAGCCAACGTCTTGTTGCATCAATAAATTCATCATCCACGTACTGCTTCCCGCGGATTGCATGCTTCATTGGACGTATGAAGGTGCGAGATCCGAGCTGTAGGATAGATGAGGAAGAACAGTCCAATGAAGTGTTCTGAGCTCATCTCGGGTGCGCAGATTTGTGTGATGGCCTGTGTTGTTGTGGAGAAGAGGAAGTTCCTTTTCATTTTTGTGGCAACGACCACATTGTAGGTGTCACTGTTGTGTGCAGATGGCGGCAGGCGGGAGATCAGACACGTTTGAGCAACCTTATAGCGATGATGACAGCACCTATGAATGTCGGTGACGCTCTGGTTTTGCACCAAAAGAAACTCAATGACAGCTCTGCTTGGAACACTCCTCCGTTACAGACACCATTCTGAAGGCTACGTATTGCGCCGTCACCTTTCGCAACTTCATGAAACTACAGCGGTCGCTCGGTACCAGACTGTAGCGCCTAGAACCGCACGGCCACTCCTGCCGGCGAATTAGTAAAAATGTTGCCAAAATCTTATACCGATCACCGACTTTGAACATGTATTTTCTCTAACATAACGAGGGTATGTTGAAGTCATAACTAACTATAATGGTATAAGCGGGGTACTCGTTTGATATGATACTCAAGTTTTCCGTGAACCGTTAAGCAACTGAATCATTTGATTCGGGTCGTTAAAAGGAACCAACTATTAATTTATTTCTGTTGTTAAGTTTAACGTCTGCCATACTATCTCACAGGAGCCACCTACTATAATTCCGGTACATGTGAAACTGCTTCTAACAGCAACTAACCCGCCACCACCAACTGTATTTCATGTATGTTTTCTGGACGTCGTTAGGTCCTTTGTAAAAATTTCGGCTGTATTTATCTCCTCCTTTTGGTACCCATAAAGATTTGACCCTCAGTGCTGTCTATTAGCGCTTGGAGCTCTGGTTCTTTCCCGACACAGCTACGACAGTTTACAACGACAATACTCATTGTTACTGTGTCTTCCCTCCTCCTGTATTCGTCCCGTCCCCTTTGAGACTGAAGCCCTTTCTGTACTTCTACAACACCCTCTAACCTAAAAAACTGCCCAGTCCAATCCACACAGCACCCGGTACCCGTGTACCGCGTTCTGTGTGTAGTATATTCCGTAAGTTCTTCCTTAGTAGAAAGTAGGTCTCTGCCCGTATCAAGGTCATTCAGAAATTTACTGGTAGTAACAGAGTGTAGCCCAGTTTACAGTTTCTGCCATAGTACTTTCTTTTCCTACCAAAGACTGTGTTATACTAATCAGACACATGTGACTCTAGGTGAAACTCTAAGAAAGATCGCTAGATATCTAAAATTAAAAACCTGTGGAAATGATGCACAGTTAGGCGGAAATCAGGCACCAGATATTCACCGGAAAAGAGCCGCATAGGATAAAGGTAACAAAAAAAAATGAAAAGAAGGTGCAACCTGTGCACGGCTATGAACCAGAAACATGTTACCATAAAACCAAGCTCATTCACCGTCAGTTAAAAGGGTTATTCAGAAAGTAAGGAACGATCGGTCGCGAAATGGAAACCACAGTGAAAATCCGATGAAGTTTTGCACAGGTGTGTTGGGCAGTGTCCTAGTATGCCCGACGATCGCGTTACGTCGTCCTTTTTAGTTATTAGCACACAGGGAGCACATAAAGATACCTAGAACAATAGTGTCTCCCACCAAGTACGAGGGCCTGGTGAGAAATTTCGCCTGAAGCTATGCAGCCAACAGTACATAAATGTCATGCGTTATCTTCTTCAAGACAATTCTCAGTCGCATTCTGACGGGGCAGTGAAGATGCTCCTGCATCGTTTTCAGTTGGAAATGTTTGATTACCCGCAATGCAGTCCGTAATTGTCTCCTTCTGAGTTTCATCTCTGTTCACATAAACCGCAGGCTATGAAGACAACATTTGGCACAGACAACGAGCTGTAGGCCAGCGTAGAGAATTGGCGGAAAGCATTGGCGGCTGCCTTCTGTAACGAGAGTACTGGAAAGTTGGTACAACGCTACGACAAACGTCTAAGTCGGACCGGCGTCTGCGGAAATAATTAGCGTGGAAGTTTTAGCTAACTGTTGCAAATAAAACAGTTTTGATTTTCACTGTGGTTTCCATTTCGCGACCTATCGTTCCTTACTTTCCGAATACCCCCTGTATAAATATGGCACTACACAAACCAACAGTTGAAATTAATGCAAAAATATGCATACGTGCAGAACTTATTAAAATTTCTGAACTATGACCTGTGAAAAGTAGTTTAGACTACACCATATGGAACTCTCTGGACGGATTAATTAGAATCGTGGTGAAAGTAAGGAGAATCTAAGTATGTAAAGACACCCAAAAGAATCTTCGAAACGTAATTGTGGAGTTCGACAGACTACGAAAAATCTTAACGCCTGAGATTGTGGGGCCAATCTGAAAACGTCGAGTGTTTATGTAAGTGGCTACACACCCATGAATAATTAGAGGCACGTACATAGTAGTCTATAGCGCCAACTTTAGCTCTGTTGACGGTAGCGACCCAGCGTGTCATGGACTGAAGGTGATGCCGGAAAGTTGAAGAGCCATCTTGATCCATGAGCACTCAATCATCGCTCACAACTCAGGGAGATAGGTCTGAGCAGGATCCAGAACGTGCACATCTCGCTCGGCTGTGTACCAGTCGAACTCAACAAGACTGAGATCAGATGACCTGCAACCCAAAAAGTGCTCTCGTACTTGTAGAGTATTCCTCGAACCATTGTGACTCAATCTGGGGCCAATAGGCTGGAGCATGTCGTGCTGGTGCGCTGTAGGCGAACAAACGGGACCGCACAACCGCTTACTGTCATCCCTTATCGTTCGCCACTGAGGGTAGATAATAACGTAGCAGGTTTCTGAATTCATCCGGATAAACACCAGACAAACAATCAATTTCACACCGTGCCAACGGTCTCTATCAGCTTTTACCACAAGTCAACAGTCCAGAAGTCCATGGCAATTTCTGTGTGCTGTGACATGGAGTTTACAGAAGTACTCAGATGGGGCAGTAGCTTCTGTATCTGATACGGAGGAGGCAGATCTGGTTCATAATATTCTCCATTAAAAAGAAAATGCGCGGAGGTCGGGACATGGCTGAAAATGTCGGTGGGTTCGAGTCTAATTTCTGAGTCATGTGTCCTAGCGACTATCGTAGAGGCACGCTGGTGAAGGTGGAAAGAATATGAAAATTTAGCAGGATGTCTGAGTCCTTCCGTCTGAAATTGTTGAGGCATTTCACAAGTAAAATCAACAGAATAGAGGACATGGTTCGGGTATTTACCCATAGGAGGGCTTAGTAAGTCTTTCAGGTGTTTTGCCAGCAAACATGTAGGACTCTATATGTTGGTAACAAAGCGGCGTAACGGCACTCACTCTTTGTGGACCTTAGGAAGTACGTAGTCTTGGCGGTACACGTCCTTTGTGGTAACAATTTCCAGAGTGAAAGAGAGTGTTCTCCTGTAATTGTTTTTTCATGAGAACATTTAATTTCTTTTTTGCATTTCTGCTGTTCTGTTGCTATTTTCTTAGTCATCTGTTCTGTATTATCTATCATGTACCATATGACTCTCAGGATTGTTCACGTAAGCCACAGGTGCAGGTGGTAATTGCAGTTTTTTATTTAGTTCAAATTTTTTGCACACATTTGCTTACTTTCATTATTTAATCAAGAGCTCTGCGCTCCTAACTTAGCATTTTTTACTGCTTGAAAATCAGTACTTAACGTTACATAAAAGTAATTTGGAATCGAGTGATACTAATAACACCTTTTGTAGAATTTCAAACTGCATCTTGTTCTGTGGAGTTGGTGGACGCCCTTCTTGTATTTGTTGCAGGTCTGCTATGGAAACAGTAGACAGACAGAAGTAATATTGTGAGAATTTGGAGACTTTCTTCCTGAGTTGCTATTTCAGTTACGTTATAATGTAGATAAGAACAAATGTTATCCGTCCCAGTGGATCAGAGCCTCAGCTAGAACGAAAATCGAAACTAATAAAGCCAATCAATAACGCCAATGGTATTTTTCTGTTGCAAATCTTTATGCATTATCATCGTTTCCCCTGGAATGGTGTTAGGTGAAATGAGACATTACTAAAAAACTTCTCAAACGGTCGGCTGATCATTGTTCATTTATTGTACCCATTGTACATTGAATTTTATGTGGAATAGCAGATGATGCCTCTACAGCGCAGACAACACTACCATGAAAATTCAGCGCGTTTTACTTGGAATATAATGACGTAATAGCACAAAATTCTGGCATACAGTAAGTAAACACACTGTTATACATTTCACTCACAAGTATGCAAGGCGCTCTTTCAAATACAGCTAAACAAAAATAGGTTATTGATTTCGCTGTGGTAGTGGCTGTAACTTCAAGTCCTTTTTCTCACAGAAAGTATGAAATAAAGCTATTATCTAGAATGAAATTTTCACTCTGCAGCAGAGTGTGCGCTGATATGAAACTTCCTGGCAGATTAAAACTGTGTTCCGGACCGAGACTCGAACTCGGGACTTTTGCCTTTCACGGGCAAGTGCTCTAGCACTTGCCCGCGAAAGGCAAAGGTCCCGATTTCGAGTCTCGGTCCGGCACACAGTTTTAATCTGCCAGGAAGTTTCAAAGCTATCATCTGTTTGTGAGGCCTACAAGGTTAACACATCTATATTTAAGTGCAAACAATTCACAATAGTTATATCGAGAACAGAAAAGCTAACAAAATAAATCAATAATATCTTTTCAAACTTCTCATGGAGTAATATTTCATTGTTTGAGGCCCCCAACAAATTAAAAACAAACTAAAGTTGGCGATGGCGCGAACATGTCTGATACCATGCATACATTGTGTAAATACTAACACCAATGGACGATAATGATGTTATGCCTTGCCCATCCTTGCGTTGGGAGCTCTGATTGGCCCATTTCCAAGAAAGGGGCGCAGCTTAAGGAGTAGTTCAGAAAAGTGAATTAGACATTAAAATAGTGAGCTGTTTTTTTGAGAGCTAAATATATCTGTTGGCTTACAAGCTTTCTGATTGACCTATTTCCAAAAACAACAGGGCATGACTTAGAAAATGGGAGTGAAGGGTAAGGCGCATGGATAAGGATGTGTTGGAGCAAGGAAGGGAGAGAGGGGTGGGGAGGAAAGAGGGGTAGAGCTGCATGTTGGGAGGGGAGAGGGGAACGCTGGCTTGTGACGTGGGTGCAGCTTAGGAAAGGGGGTGGAATTACATGAAACAGAATGAATGCCTATTGTCCTCCTACTATGTTGTAGTAAATACTCGCAATTCAGACACAACTGATAATTATTGCACACAGTTAAACAAAGTTCTGTCCAGTGGTCTCGAAGAACAAGCGCTAATAAATCTAGTACATTCACCCCGCGACGTCCTCTGTAACCTTAGTTTTTTGTGAATGCTAATTCAAAGGAAGGTCAGAAATCCGTAACAAAATCAAGAACTTCAGCTTTCTTTGACGTTTCTGACGACATTAACAAACCGTTTATTCGAATCTTATCTCCACCCAACTGGTAGCTCCCTGATCTAATGCAAAACTGCCAATTAAGAATAACTCTGCAGTACGCTAAAGCGGTGGACACTAGACTTGGAAAATCGCAATTACCAATTCGCTATAACAACCGCCAAAATGCCACAGTGAAAAACGTGTGCCCTCGCTGAAAAGCCAAAAGGTCACCTACCGAAAGTAGGAAGTACAGGTAACAAACCGCGCACCTTATTCTCTCCACGAGGATTCGCGAACGACTTCTACACTTCCTGTGTCCAAAGCAACCACCGCAATATGATGAACATTTGAGACCTTTTAGATACTCCAGTCTAGCGCACGGGCGTTTACATTGATTCAGCCCAACTTTGGCACTGGAATAGTCCATTAATGGTTTGGTAGGTTTCTAAAATATCGCAGTAACTTATGTTTTGACATTCTATCCCATACTGAAAACCATTTCTATTGAAGACGTTGTTTTTCAGCCTTTCGGCAACATAGCAAAAACTGGTGCAACCTTGGTACTCGCTCGTGTGACTCGTTGTGTAGCCTAAAGGCTCCGGGCAGTAAGAACATGCCCGAAAGCGTTCCGTGCACATAAAATAATGCATTTGAGGGTAATAGAAGAGGCTTAATTTTCCAACATCATAGACGTGTTCTCTCTCCGAATGGTTCAAATGGCTCTGAGCACTATGGGACTCAACTGCTGTGGTCATAAGTCCCCTAGAACTTAGAACTACTTAAACCTAACTAACCTAAGGACAGCACACAACACCCAGCCATCACGAGGCAGAGAAAATCCCTGACCCCGCCGGGAATCGAACCCGGGAACCCGGGCGTGGGAAGCGAGAACGCTACCGCACGACCACGAGATGCGGGCTCTCTCCGAATGACTCAGTGGAATGAACTGAGTGACCATAAATACGATCAAGGGGTTCAATTGTTCAGGTATTTCTCAGTAGCTCAATTTCAGCGACGTTTTTGTGTTGTAAACAATTCAGTCGATTACTAAAGATAATAATCGTGAAGGTAAGCCTTAGAAAATAATTGGTAAGAATCATTGAACTACAAAGCGTACTGTAGGAACCAGTAACCTCCTTCTTTGACAGCTATTGGAGGGGATTTTCCCTATACCCAAAGAACAGAAGTCACTGATGGGACGGCCTGTCGTAAAGCGCTCCTAGTGTTGACAAAAAGCCACTTATCACAGAATAACCAATGCAAACAGTATCTTTGTTACACCAAGTGACGTGCCACTCAATGGGCAGATTTCGGACTGGTAGACGTATCATCATGTTGTGTTGAGGGCAAAGAAATTTGTTGAAGAAAATGAAATGGATTGGGATTGATTTTTCTATCGTATCGGCTTCGATCATTTGTTTTTGAGTGCGACCGAATGAATGGAGGTATTTATGGAAACATATTTACCACTAGAATGCTTCCAACACTGAGATAACAATTTGGAATCAGACGTTCTCTCGACCAGTACAGTTACACTACTGAAAACACAGTAAGGAACATTATAACACGGTTCGAAGAAAACCTTGTGGTCCACCTAGATTGGTATGCCCAAAACCTCGAACGGAACTTCAGCGAACATTTTGTGATGAACTGGGGCTTTCGTACATACAAATCGACAGCGTTGACCGTAATAGAAGAATCTATGATTTTTATACTCTCTCCGTATGATGAAAGGATTTGGATTTATTCGTAGAGTTGCATCAATGAAAAAAACCATGATTATCGAGACACTAAATCTCTTATCTTCACGCTAAAGAATCGATTATTCTATTATTCTATCGTTAATTCATTTTAATAACGACAGCTTCAGACGGAAAAACGCTTGCTATAAGTAAATTTTGTTCCATTCAAGAAGATTCTGATGTGTGATTTGCTTATGTAGTCGAGTGATTTGAAAATACGCGGTCACGCTACAGATGCTGTTTATCTCTAATTTTCAGTTTATCAATTGCTGCTATCAATTAAAACTGTTGTATTCTCATTCCGTACACGCATGAGGACAAAGAAAACTGTTTACTGAATTAACTAGAGTCGTACAACTACCGCAGGCTACCACAAGTAAGCGTTGACTACGTTAGATTACCTATTAGCTTTGTTCGGTTAGGTCGCAAGCACGTTACCTGTACGTTAGGTGTGTTGCATAGCTAACGCGCGTCACCTCATTTTGATCGCTTCATTTTCTTACAAGATTTCCCTAGAAACCGGAAGCACTGAACCGTCTAAAAACTGTGTGAAGATATGCAAAGGGCCGCATAACCTACGAAACATTGTTGTTCTATCCTCTTGTCTGTTAACTAAAGCTAAACAGTATTTATAGAAATAATGAAATTGACAATATATAATCCATGTTTTATTCGAAAGTCGTTGATTTGCAACGTGAAAGAGAGGAATTTTGCAGTACAAATAAAAAAACTACAGATTTATCATAAAGCGCTAGGAAAAGCTGTTTCCTAAAAAAGGGGTAAAAGTAAAAAAAAAAAAAAAAACGCAAAACAGTAACATACCAGACAACTGTGCAATACTTCGTTGAGTTTACATAAAACTTGTTTCTGTTATTTATAAACAACTTTCACTTTTATCAGTAATAGTAGGAAACTCTTGCCTTTGATCATGATGAACATTGTGTTGAGCAGAAGAAACGACGATAGTGGTAGAGGCTTTTTGTGTTTGTGCATGTAAACTGTACTTGCATCAAAATTAATTGCTCTGTTTGTATATAAGCGCAGAAGTTATGCGATCAACTAATTTTTTGTTAATTAAAATACGCAGTTTATATTTTGTAAGGATACAGAATACATAACAGACCAACATTGAACGATGTGCGGTTCTAATTACCTGGGTGGCCTAGTGGTTCTAGGCGCTTCAGGCCGGAACCGCGCTGCTGCTACGGTCGCAGGTTCGAATCCTGCCTCGGGCATGGATGTCTGTGACGTCCTTAGGATAGATATGTTTAATTAGTTCTAAGTCTATGGGACTGATGACCTCAGATGTTAAGTCCCATAGTGCTTAGAGCCATTTGAACATCGAATTACCTGAAAAACAAACAAACAACAGACAAATAGAATTCGTTGGTTCTCAGTGTCTCTCTCTCACATTGATGTATGTTTGTTTCCCTACGAATGCTGCCAAAATTACCGGTAATCCGACCATTTACTACGTCATTTATGAGATGTACCAAAAATATCGAACTGTGGGACAACGAAACTCTAGAATTAACTCATACAGTCAAATAACACAACTCTGTTTAATGCTGAAATATACGAGGGTTGCCCAGAAAGTAATGCCCCCCATTTTTTTCTTAAACAATTCTTTATTGAACATAATTACAATGACACACACGAGGGAATGGTGTTTTATCTACACATCCTATTTTTCCACGTAATTACTATCCCGTTCTACGGCCTTCCTCCAGCGCGAAACAAGGGCGTGTATGCCCTGTCGGTATCAATCCTTGACATGGTGGCGGAGCCAGTGCTTCACTGTTTGAATCACCTCCCCATCGTCCTGAAAATGTTTTCCACGAATGGCATCCTTTAATGGTCCAAACTCGTGAATGACATCAGCTCGTTGCAACATGTCAGGTATGACAGACGTGGATGGTCTCTCCGACCGCTGGAAATCGTGGAGCTCTCCACCGGACCAGCCGGCCGAAGTGGCCGCGCGGTTAAAGGCGCTGCAGTCTGGAACCGCGAGACCGCTACGGTCGCAGGTTCGAATCCTGCCTCGGGCATGGATGTTTGTGATGTCCTTAGGTTAGTTAGGTTTAACTAGTTCTAAGTTCTAGGGGACTAATGACCTCAGCAGTTGAGTCCCATAGTGCTCAGAGCCATTTGAACCATTCTCCACCGGACCGCCTTCTGATGACCTCACCCTCCGTGCCCAGCGACTAACTGTACTTCTGTCGACAGCAGATGCTCCATAGACTTTCCACAAGCATTTGTGAATACTGCCCAAGGTTTCTTTCTCTGCAGTGAGAAATTCAATGACGGCACGTTGCTTGTAGCGTACATCACCCACAGACGCCATTTTGAAACTGTCCTGTAGCAACGCTATCTGTCGGAAGTGACGGAAACTTGGCACTCTCACTCAGGAGACTTCAAATAATACATTCGTAGCGTTTCCCATTCGTAGCATTGTTTTCGACGGAGAAAAAAAAAGCGGCGCATTACTGGGAAATCGCGTGGAATTATTTATGCAAATATAACTCTACATCTACATCTACATCTACATACATACTCCGCAATCCACCATACGATGCGTGGCGGAGGGTACCTCGTACCACAACTAACATCTTCTCTCCCTGTTCCACTCCCAAACAGAACGAGGGAAAAGTGACTTCCTATATGCCTCTGTACGAGCTCTAATCTCTCTTATCTAATCTTTGTGGTCTTTCCGCGAAATGTAAGTTGGCGGCAGTAAAATTGTACTGCAGTCAGCATCAAATGCTGGTTCACTAAATTTCCTCAGTAGCGATTCACGAAAAGAACGCCTCCTTTCCTCTAGAGACTCCCACCCGAGTTCCTGAAGCATTTCCATGACACTCGCGTGATGCTCAAACCTACTAGTAACAAATCTAGTAGCCCGCCTCTGAATTGCTTCTATGTCCTCCCTCAATCCGACCTGATAGGGATCCCAAACGCTCGAGCAGTACTCAAGAATAGGTCGCATTAGTGTTTTATAAGTGGTCTCCTTTACAGATGAACCACACCTTCCCAAAATTCTACCAAGGAACCGAAGACGACTATCCGCCTCCCCCACAACTGCCATTACATGCTTGTCCCACTTCATATCGCTCTGCAATGTTACACCCAAATATTTAATCGACGTGACTCTGCCAAGCGCTACACTATTAATGGAGTATTCAAACATTACAGGATTCTTTTTCCTATTCATCTGCATTAATTTACATTTATCTATATTTAGAGATAGCTGCCATTCTTTACACCAATCGCAAATCCTGTCCAAGTCATCTTGTATCCTCTTACAGTCACTCAACGACCACACCTTTCCGTACACCACAGCATCATCAGCAAACAGCCGCACATTGCTATCCACCCAATCCAAAAAATCATTTATGTAGATACAAAACAACAGCGGACCTACCACACTTCCCTGGGGCACTCCAGATGATACCCTCACCTTCGATGAACACTCACTATCGAGGACAACGTACTTGGTTCTGTTACTCAAGAAGTCTTCGAGTCACTCACATACTTAGGAACCAACCCCATATGCTCGTACCTTAGTTAGTAGTCTGCAGTGGGACACCGAGTCAAACGCTTTCCGGAAGTCAGGGAAAAGGTGATAAATAAGGTATACGAAGAAGCATCCAAAGACAAAATGAGTTGCTTGATATGGTACTTTGTAAATTTCGCACTCTAAAGCCTAGTTTACACGACGACACTAGATTGCTAGCAACTGTGCTACCGGCAACTGCACATGTGCGCAGCGCGTTTGCGCAACACGTTGGTGAAACTAAACACTTTCGGCGTGTTCCAATTTTGGCGACACTAGTTGCATAAGTTTTGAGGTTATGTATATTCGTAGATTGTAGACAAACTGAAATATGAAGTGGGGAACGGACAATAACGTTCGCTTTTTGGATATCTATGCTTTGCATAGATGTTTGTGTGAGTTCAGTGATGCTGATTACAAAAATAAGCAACATTGTACGATCATAACATAGATGGTTGGACAATATCTGAGCTGCAGGGCAAAATTTATTGAGTTAGGAGCACGTATACAACTGAATTAAGAAAAATACAAGCAAATGTAATTGTAGCTGTGGCATTGCTCTCGTCTACAAGACTAAAATCGCATCGTTCGAGTTGGCCAACTCTTTGTCAATGAATATTGTTCAAAGGAGGAAGGCTATACAACTTCAAGAAGCTGCATTCTTTATTCAATATTCATCTGTTTAAAACGTCGGTGCAGTGATCACCATTCACATATGTTAGAATTTTGAAATATTGCCACTGTACAGATCTCTCTTCAAGAGAGTAGTTTGCAAACTATTCTCTTCTTAATGCGGCCTGCTTCGAGTAATTATTGTTGCTAATGTTAATAATTATTACTTTTAATTTTAATAATTGGTTCAAAAATGGTTCGAATGGCTCTGAGCACTATGGGACTTAACATATGTGGTCATCAGTCCCCTAGAACTTCGAAATACTTAAACCTAACTAACCGAAGGACATCACACACATCCACGCCCGAGGCAGGATTCGAACCTGCGACCGTAGCGGTCACGCGGTTCCAGGCGGTAGCGCCTAGAACCGCACGGCCACACCGGACGGCTGTTAATAATTATTGGTGTTAATGAAATAGCGTCATCACGAACTAAAACCGTATCTTATAGCATGCCGAGTGTTCTCGATTATAATGCACGCAATATGATACGTAATTTAAGTTCTGGCGACAGTGCTTCATGCATTACAGTACCTTTATTCCTTATCGCATAAGCAACTCTATTTAGAAGAAACGTGAACAGTTCTGGTAGCATTCTAAGATAATTGTGGTGTGCGTACTGTAAGACCTTCGGTACACACACCATCAGATTGTTTGACTTGTCGCTCTAACGAAGTAAGCGAGTGTCAGCAATATGTCTCGTGGTCTTACCGTGGCGTGTTTATCTTCTGCCGTTAGGTCAGACGATAGAAATGCCACTTGCACGCTTAGAGTAGCAGAGTGACGGTGACCAACTTTAAACAGAACTTGATTAATTTTCACACACATATATTAAAATAATAAAAATCATAGACATTACGTAACTTGATTCTGGATGCTGTTTACAACTGACAATCTGAAGTTCCTTTGGTCTTGGTACGTTAATCTTATTCTCACATATCTCTGATACTTGACAAAGTGTCTATACATTTCTCTTCATGGCTGTGTACAGGAATATGATGATCTTATTAGGCGCAGACTGAAACTTGACAACAGACTAAGGCAGACTAATGCAGACTGGTGCAGACAAATGCAGACTGACTAATCGGAGGTCTGTACACTCGTTATAATACCTCGCGCGTTCACGTATCACTGCGCGAGTGTGATCCGCGAGGAGAAATGGTTCCACGTTAGCAGCAATCTCATTGGCTGCGTCACATATTAATACGGGTTTCGGCGGAAGCTGAATTTGGTCAGTCTTTATGGCAGCGCCATCTCCTAGAGCGGAGACGGACGAGCGCTGCGCCTTCGCTGTTGTGCTTAGCGGGGCGCGCTCTAGTGGGAAAGTTGTGTACGCGCCGACTACGCGGAACTATGTACACAACAATAATTAAAAGAACTTCTTGGATCTTCCGTTATAAATTATTTCAACAAGGATGCTGAGCAACCGAGGTGAGGTCTTTTCCTCATCCAGTTACGAATCGAAACACGTTTCTTATTTTTTTTCTTATGTAGCGATCCCACGCAACAAGCTTTAACTCCATCACAACTCGTGCGACGGGTAGCTGCCGAAACTTTCATTTCAGACACGACTCAGGGACCCACAAAACGACCAAATCGAAGTGTATACTGGTGTCGCCGTGTCTACAGACATATATGAAACCACCTGCGTGCAACTCATTCCACGCAACGAGTGGCGCAACCCAATGTCGTCGTGTAAACTAGGGTTAAATGTTCCAAATGCCGTTACCACAAACACTGTCCGTTACACCCAAGTACACACTCTGAATATGTTGTTGTTGTTGTTGTTGTTGTTGTGGTCTTTAGACTCGAGACTGGTTTGATGCAGCTCTCCATTGCACTCTATCCTGTGCAAGCTCCTTCATCTCCCAGTACCTACTGCAACCTACATCCTTCTGAATCTGCTTAGTGTATTCATCTCTTGGTCTCCCTCTACGATTTTTACCCTCCACGCTGCCCTCCAGTGCTAAATTTGTGATCCCTTGATGCCTCAGAACATGTCCTACCAACCGATCCCTTCTTCTAGTCATGTTGTGCCACAAACTTCTCTTCTCCTCAATCCTATTCAATACCTCCTCATTAGTTACGTGATCTACCCATCTAATCTTCAAGATTCTTCTGTAGCACCACATTTCGAAAGCTTCTATTCTCTTCTTGTCCAAACTATTTATCGTCCATGTTTCACTTCTATACATGGCTACACTCCATACAAATACTTTCAGAAACGACTTCCTGACACTTAAATCTATACTCGATGTTAACAAATTTCTCTTCTTCAGAAACGCTTTCCTTGGCATTGCCAGTCTACATTTTATATCCTCTCTACTTCGACCATCATCAGTTATTTTGCTCCCCAAATAGCAAAACTCCTTCACTACTTTAAGTATCTCATTTCCTAATCTAATTCCCACAGAATCACCCGACTTAATTCGACTACATTCCATTATCCTCGTTTTGCTTTTGTTGTTGTTCATCTAATACCCTCCTTTCAAGACACTGTCCATTCAGTTCAACTGCTCTTCCAAGTCCTTTGCTGTCTCTGACAGAATTACAGTGTCATCGGCGAACCTCGAAGTTTTTATTTCTTCTCCATGGATTTTAATGCCTACTCCGAACTTTTCTTTTGTTTACTGATTGCCCAATAACTCTGAATATACAAGTCTGAAATAAACTTGAAAGGGCGATGACGTGACAACTGTCTACTCGAACTGTACTCCAAACGGAACTGCCGCTCTTGTCTGTTGCTGTCGTAGTTCATACCCGTATGCAGCGGCGGTGTTTCGCAACTGGCAGAGGCGTGGTTCCAGCCTCGTCCGGATTGGCGCCACCGGTACGTTGGGTGGACACGCAGCATTTTTGCGCCGGTTGACTGCAGGTACGACATTATCGACGATCGATGACACCGCATCCCCTCCTCGCCGCCCCCCCAAACATCCGCACGGGCGTCGTGTAAGGAAGTGGAGGACGACGGCTGAGAGGTGGACGGGACGCCGACGCAACTGGATTGCCGAGGCAGGAGCCCTGAGCTTCGCCGGAAAACTCTGCCGGAAAACAAGCGCAGAGCGCGCGCCGGGGTCCGTAGGAGCAGACCTGGGCGTTGACGTAGATGGGGCGCTGAAGACGGCGACAGGAACCTCCGGACATCCGGCCGGATGATCGGTCGCGATTCCTCCCCTGCCTGCGCTTCTGCCGCGCTCTAGGTGGCTCGAGATCGACTTCCATAGGTGTCCTCGACTGAAGAGACGTGCTGCAGCAGGTAACGTAAATACGAAAAAATTTAATTTTTAATATATCTTTTTAAATTTAAACCATCTTTGTTTACAATCTTTTATAAGAGATAGACATAGTTAACATCTTGGACCTACTGATAACAGACCCCAACTTTTCGACTCTGTAAGCGCAGGACAGGGAATCAGTGATCATAAGGCCGTTGCAGCATCCCTGAATATGGAAGTAAATAGGAATATAAAAAAAGGGAGGGAGGTTTATCTGTTTAGCAAGAGTAACAGGAGGCAGATTCCTGACTACCTAACAGATCAAAACGAAAATTTCTCTTCCGACACTGACAATGTTCAGTGTATATGGAAAAAGTTCAAGGCAATCGTAAAATGCGTTTTGGACAGGTACGCGCCGAGTAAAACTGTGAGGGAAGGGAAAAACCAACCGTGGTACAACAACAAAGTTAGGTTCAAATGGCTCTGAGCACTATGGGACTTAACATCTGAGGTCATCAGTCCCCT
Organism: Schistocerca nitens; assembly: GCF_023898315.1. Classification (NCBI taxonomy): domain Eukaryota; kingdom Metazoa; phylum Arthropoda; class Insecta; order Orthoptera; family Acrididae; genus Schistocerca; species Schistocerca nitens. The sequence goes on from NC_064616.1 coordinate 870,590,470, forward strand.
AGAACTTAGAACTACTTAAACCTAACAAACCTAACGACATAACATACATCCATGCCCCAGGCAGGAATCGAACCTGCGACCGTAGCGGTCACGTGGTTCCAGACTGTAGCGCCTAGAACCGCTCGGCCACACCGGCCGGCGAACAAAGTTAGGAAACTACTGCGAAAGCAAAGAGAGCTTCACTGCAAATTTAAACGCAGCCGAAACATCTCAGACAAACAGAAGCTAAACGATATCAAAGTTAGAGTAAGGAGGGCTATGCGTGAAGCGTTCAGTGAATTCGAAAGTAAAATTCTGTGTACCGACTTGACATAAAATCCTAGGTCTTACGTTAAATCAGTAAGTGGATTGAAACAGCATATCCAGACACTCTGGGGTGATAATGGCATTGAAACAGAGGATGACATGCGTAAAGCTGAAATACTAAACACCTTTTCCAGCCGTCCGGGGTGGCCGAGCGGTTCTAGGCGCTACAGTCTGGAACCGTACGACCGCTACGGTCGCAAGTTCGAATCCTGCCCCGGGAATGGATGTGTGTCACGTCCTTAGGTTAGTTAGGTTTAAGTAGTTCTAACTTATAGGGGACTGATAACCTCAGAAGTTAAGTCCCACAGTGCTCAGTGCCATTTGAAACATTTGAGCCACCTTTTCCAAAGCTGTTTCACAGAGGAAGACCGCACTGCAGTTCCTTCTCTAAATCCTCGCACAAACGAAAAAATGGCTTACATCGAAATAAGTGTCCGAGGAATAGATAAGCAACTGAAATCACTCAGCAGAGGAAAGTCCACTGGACCTGACGGAATACCAATTCGATTCTACACAGAGGACGTGAAAGAACTTGCCACCCTTCTAACAGCCGTGTACCGCAAGTCTCTAGAGGAACGTAAGGTTCCAAATGATTGGAAAAGAGCACAGGTAGTTCCAGTTTTCAAGAAGGGTCGTCGAGTAGATGCACAAAACTATAGGCCTATATCTCTGACATCGATCTGTTGTAGAATTTTAGAACATGTTTTTTGCTCGCGTATCATGTCATTTCTGGAAACCCAGAATCTTCTCTGTAGGAATGGACATGGATTCCGGAAACAGCGGTCGTGTGAGACCCAATTCGCTTTATTTGTTCATGAGACCCAGAAAATATTAGATACAGGCTCCCAGGTAGGAGCCATTTTCCTTGACTTCCGGAAGGCGTTCGATACAGTTACGCACTGTCGCCTGATAAAGTAAGAGCCTACGGAATATCAGACCAGCCGTGTGGCTGGATTGAAGAGTTTCCAACAAGCAGAACACAGCATGTTGTTCTCAATGGAGAGACATCTACAGACGTTAAAGTAAACTCTGGCGTGCCACAGGGGGGTGTTGTGGGACCATTGGTTTTCACAATATATATAAATGACCTAGTAGATAGTGTCGGAAGTTCCATGCGGCTTTTCGCGGATGATGCTGTAGTATACAGAGAAGTTGCAGCATTAGAAAATTGCAGCGAAATGCAGGAAGATCTGCAGCGGATAGGCACTGACCCTTAACATAGACAAATGTAATGTATTGCGAATACATAGAAAGAAGGATCCTTTATTGTATGATTATATGATAGCGGAACAAACACTGGTAGCAGTTACTTCTGTAAAATATCTGGGAGTATGCGTGCGGAACGATTTGAAGTGGAATGATCATATAAAATTAATTGTTGGTAAGGCGGGTACCAGGTTGAGGTTCATTGCGAGAGTCATTAGAAAATGTAGTCCATCAACAAATGAGGTGGCTTGCAAAACACTCGTCCGACCTATACTTGCTCATCACTGTGCAAGAGCGGCGCTCTGCATCGTGGTGTAGCTTGCTCTCCAGGTTTTGAGAGGGTGCGTTTCTGGATGAGGTATCGAATATATTGATTCCCCCTACTTATACCTCCCGAGGAGATCACGAATGTAAAATTAGAGAGATTGGAGCACGCACGGAGGCTTTCCGGCAGTCGTTCTTCCCGCGAACAATACGCGACTGGAATAGGAAAGGGAGGTAATGATAGTGGCACGTAAAGTGCCCTACGACACACACCGTTGGGTGGCTTGCGGAGCATAAATGTAGATGTAGATTGGGAAATTCTGTTTACAATGAAAACAGAATTTTTCTGTGTCATACGTAACTAGAAATAAGACGTGCATCTTTCATATACACTGATGAGCCATCATATTACGACCATTGCCCACCGCAGAGTTGGATACTGCTGGTGGCGTTGCGGGCACATGACGCGATAAAAAAAGTACGTAAGTGGACCTGACACGGACGAGGGATCACCCTTGCGAAGATATGGGTTGCAGATGGGGAAATCCAATGCGATATGCGACTTTGGGAAATGGCAGATTATTATCACGCAAAGCCTGTGCACGACAACCTCGAAAACGGTGAAGCTGGTCGAATGTTCACGTGCTACTGTTGTGAGAACCTACGCCATGAGGTAGAAAGACAGTGAAATTAAGACTAGGCGCTAAATGACTGGACGTGCATGACTCTTCACAGAACGTGTGGTTCTGAGGTTTATCTGCTCTTTAAAGTATGGTAGATGGTGAAATGTGACATCTCTGCCGAAAAGGTACAATGCCGACGTAAGCACAAGTGTTTCGGAACACATCTTTCATAGTACACTGTTGAACATTCAGCACCAGAGCAGACCACCCCTACGTGTTCACATGGTGACCAACAGTCACGATTGCAGTCGGTGCGAGACCATTGAGATTCAACCGTCGATCAATGGAAACGTGTAGGTTCTTCGGATGAATCACATTTTTGCGAACTAGGTCGATGGTCGTCCCCACGAACGCCGTCACCGAGGTGAAAGGCGGTTCGAAAAGTGCACCCCGCCACGGATGCAGGCTAGTGGTAGCAGTATTATGCTGCGGGAGGTATTCTCCTACCCAGTAATCGAAGACACGCTGACAGCTGCGAACCACCTGAATCACTTCATGCTTGATGTCTTCCCCGGCGGCGATGTCATCTTTCAGCATTATAAATGTTGTGACTTGGCAAGACAGCCAAGTCACTATGAGAGGAAGCCGAAAGGCACGCGTTTAAGCTCACGCAGGCTGGCGTGAGGTCTGGAACATTACAAGGGAATTAATAGTAGCAAATAAAGTACGTAGTTGATATAATATTTAACTTTAATCCACAATTGTAGAACATCGCTCTTGATTGTACATGCTTCATAAAAAATATCAAATGCTATGGCGCCTTGCTAGGTCGTAGCAAAGGACGTAGCTGAAGGCTATGCTAACTATCGTCTCGGCAAATGAGAGCGTAGTTGTCAGTGATCCATCTCTGGCAAAGTCGGCTGTACAACTGGGGCGAGTGCTAGTAAGTCTCTCTAGACCTGCCGTGTGGCGGCGCTCGGTCTGCTATCACTGACTGTGGCGACACGCGGGTCCGACGTATACTACCGGACCGCGGCCGATTTAAAAGCTACCACCTAGCAAGTGTGGTGTCTGGCGGTGACACCACAATAACTGTATGTGTTTCGGATCCAGAACTGTGCTACAGTTGTTTGAGCAGCATTATAGTCAACTCACGTTGATTTCTCGGCGACTAAATTCGCCTGATGTGAATCCTATGGAACCCATCTGGGTTGCATCGCGAACGCAAATCAGCGGCCCATGATTTACGCAAATTACATGACCTGTGCATAGACATCTAATGCCACATACCTCCACGACCCTACCAACAAACTGTCGGATCCCTGATACGCAGAATCAGTGATGTGTTTCGTTCGAAAGACAGACAAACAAACTACTAAGCATAAGGTCATAATGCTTTGGCTCATCAGTGTAAGTTACAATAATATAGGTATTAATTAGCATATATTGGATGAATTTTATATTTATATACCGTAGCTATTTAAACTGAACTGAAAAAAAAACAACAAAACTGCGACCAGTTACCAGCTTTACAGCGATTACCAGCCACGAGCGCTACCTATTTTTTCCGTCGTTAGGTACGAGGGCAGTTCAATAAGTAATGCAACACATTTTTTTTCTCGGCCAATTTTGGTTGAAAAAACCGGAAATTTCTTGTGGAATATTTTCAAACATTCCCGCTTCGTCTCGTATAGTTTCATTGACTTCCGACAGGTGGCAGCGCTGTACGGAGCTGTTAAAATGGCGTCTGTAACGGATGTGCGTTGCAAACAACGGGCAGTGATCGAGTTTCTTTTGGCGGAAAACCAGGGCATCTCAGATATTCATAGGCGCTTGCAGAAAGTCTACGGTGATCTGGCAGTGGACAAAAGCACGGTGAGTCGTTGGGCAAAGCGCGTGTCAACATCGCCGCAAGGTCAAGCAAGACTGTCTGATCTCCCGCGTGCGGGCCGGCCGTGCACAGCTGTGACTCCTGCAATGGCGGAGCGTGCGAACACACTCGTTCGAGATGATCGACGGATCACCATCAAACAACTCAGTGCTCAACTTGACATCTCTGTTGGTAGTGCTGTCACAATTGTTCACCAGTTGGGATATTCAAAGGTTTGTTCCCGCTGGGTCCCTCGTTGTCTAACCGAACACTATAAAGAGCAAAGGAGAACCATCTGTGCGGAATTGCTTGCTCGTCATGTGGCTGAGGGTGACAATTTCTTGTCAAAGATTGTTACAGGCGATGAAACATGGGTTCATCACTTCGAACCTGAAACAAAACGGCAATCAATGGAGTGGCGCCACACCCACTCCCCTACCAAGAAAAAGTTTAAAGCCATACCCTCAGCCGGTAAAGTCATGGTTACAGTCTTCTGGGACGCTGAAGGGGTTATTCTGTTCGGTGTCCTTCCCCATGGTCAAACGATCAACTCTGAAGTGTATTGTGCTACTCCTCAGAAATTGAAGAAACGACTTCAGCGTGTTCGTAGGCACAAAAATCAGAACGAACTTCTCCTTCTTCATGACAACGCAAGACCTCACACAAGTCTTCGCACCCGAGAGGAGCTCACAAAACTTCAGTGGACTGTTCTTCCTCATGCACCCTACAGCCCCGATCTCGCACCGTCGGATTTCCGTATGTTTGGCCCAATGAAGGACGCAATCCGTGGGACGCACTACGCGGATGTTGAAGAAGTTATTGATGCAGTACGACGTTGGCTCCGACATCGACCAGTGGAATGGTACCATTCAGGCATACAGGCCCTCATTTCAAGGTGGCGTAAGGCCGTAGCATTGAATGGAGATTACGTTGAAAAATAGTGTTGTGTAGCTAAAAGATTGGGGAATAACCTGGTGTATTTCAATGCTGAATAAAACAACCCCTGTTTCAGAAAAGAAACGTGTTGCATTACTTATTGAACTGCCCTCGTATTTTATGTTTCACGGAAATGCTCGTAGAACACGCACTTTAGTTAAACATTTACGTTGGTCAGGAATGGAACCCAGGCCGCCCACTCGTCAGGCAAGCATTTTACCGCACTGTCACACTTCCTGCAGAAAAAGAAACCTTATTTTGTGGTATTAAAGACCCTCGGAAAATTTCAAAGTCAATTTTCTCGAGAATTCTTAAGAGTTGCGAAGAACTGCTTTGTGCGACTGATTATTATGTGCTGAACTTCACCTACAATGAACACAAAAAAATTACAAACATCCGATTGCTGTGTGGGCTCCTTGTGAGACGGTGAGCCAGTTTAGCATACTCGCAGAGAAACCGCTCGGCGGGACAGCACTCAGCGATTAATTTGATTACATGCTACTATTTTCAGAGACTATCATTCTGCTTACCTTCTGCAGTAAAATTTTCGACCACGCATTAGGTAAAAAACTATAGCTACACTCCTGTTTTTCTGGTTTGGGTGCTACTTTCCTCAGTTGCGATAAAAAATACCCATGTCCAGAAAAAAACAGAACATCTTGAACGACTAGAGACAGGACTTTCATACTCACAAGATGTGTACATTAGTATGTTCTGTAGAAATGATACGCATTTCAGTCACCTCGGTTCAGCATATGTCCTGTTACCTGGTAGGCACAAGGTCGGCCATAGGCCCTGATTGATTGTTCAAAAAATGGTTCAAATGGCTCTGAGCACTATGGGACTTAACATCTGAGGTCATCAGTCACCTAGAACTTAGAAGTACTTAAACCTAACTAACCTAAGGACATCACACACATCCATGCCCGAGAGAGGATTCGAACCTGCGACCGTAGCGGCCGCGCGGTTCCAGACTGAAGCACCTAGAACCGCTCGGCCACACCGGCCGGCTATAAATTGTTCCATGCGTGGTGGCATAGATGCGTGTAAGGTGCGAATGGTGTCGTGTGGTACAGCCATCGCTAGCTTCCAAAGTTCATCTGTGGCGGTTGGCATTGGGTCACAGCACTGCACTCGTCGTTTCACAACATCACACACATTTTTGTTGGTGACTACTTTGGTGATCTGGCGGGCCAGGGCAAAAAGCTGACATTTTGTGACACCAAGAAGGCATCGCGCATCGTCTTGCTGAAAAATGGCGTCTGGGGTGTTGAGCAGAAAGGGTATGGCTACGGGTCGCAGGATGTCATTCGCGTAGGTCACACTGGTCACAGTAGCCTTGACACGAACAATCTGTGATCTGTGGTTGAACCCAATAGCACCCCACACTATGAGGCCTTCATTTGGCGCTGTATGTCTTTTGGGAATGCAGTTACTGTGATGCCACTCCCCCTGTCTGTGGCTAACCACAATGCAGCCATAATTTTCAAACAAAAAGAACCGGATTCGTCCGAAAACACTATCTGATGCCATTTCTGTCCCCAATGACGTCGTCTACACCATTGCCATCTAACGTCTTTCTGCACTTTCGTCAAAGGAAGGCGGACAATTGGATGACGCACACGTAATCCATACAGTAATAAACGGCAACGAACTGTCACCGCTAATAGTGTTCGATGTATTACACTGTTCCATTGCTGCGGCAGAGCCGAGTAGGATGCAGATCTGTTCTGCAATACCATTCGGATGAGGTGTCGAACTTCTCGAGGGTGGTCTGCGTGGTTTGACCTGACGCACCTCGTCGCGTTCTACGGCTTTCCGTGAACCATTATGTACACACCTGTTGAACTGCCGAAACATTTAGTCCCATACGAGCAGCAATTTCCCAGATGGATGCATCACATTCTCTCATGCCAATAATGCACCCTCTTTCAAACTCACTGATTTGACAGTACGGTTCGCACATACGTCTGCGAGGCATCCTGCACGTCTGCTCTAGTTTCACTGATCCATTACCTTCTGTTTATAGAGACAACGAGAGCCGCAGGCACATTTTACCAGTACGTGGTGTTGTGCCTCAATATTGATGTTCTTCTTGAACCCGCGGGCCAACATGGTAAAAATGCTGATCATTTTTGCGGAACATACTAATGAACGTCCTAACAGCTATCTTCTTTAACTGAAAGTATATTCTTTTTTATTTACTGAAGCATGGTCACATCAGACATTTTCGATGGGGTCTACCACGAAAAGGAATCTGTCCTAAAGGCTACCAGGAGCCACGGATTTGACAAGGAGATAATCAAATGTTTGCAATATTGACGACTTTCCGTTGCGCCAAATTTTATTGATTTACGTTTCTATACGTCTGTTTTGAGGCAACATACCACATGCACCAAATTCCCAACAAACACCAAAACTTACAGTACAGTAGAATTTTCACGGCTTTTTGTGTGCAACTTTTACGTATTTATGAACAAATGTACGCCACTTACAGTAATGAGGTTAGTTTCAGAAATTTGTGATTATTTTACTTACTGGAACGCTTTTAAACACTTCCGTATCTATGTGTAAATAAATGTTTCAAAAAAGGGTTATGTGAACACCAGTTCTATGAAAGAAACAATAGGTGTTGTTCATTTGAGGGACGAAATTACCATTCGGCTATAACCCATATTTTAGAATTCACAGACATTCTGCGACACTGTCAAATATTAGCTTCACTGCAGAGCACTTGAGGAAAAGGCCTAACATGGTCACATCTTGATGGAGTTGGCTTGACAAGGGGCAATCAGAAAAGCTCAGTTTTTGATTGAGGTGAGATACAACAGTAACATACAGGGTGACAATTGTTGAACTGTATGAAATAAAATCGTCATAACTTCTAAATGGTGTGCGTTAGGACGTTCAAACTGCGTGGTTGATCGCGGGGCATGTTGGGAATTAGTATGCTCTGTATGGTTTGGTTTAGCGACGAAGCCCATTTTCATTTGAATGGTTCGTCAATTAGCAAAATAGGCGTGTTTGGGGGACTGAGAATACGAATATCTGTAGTGACGTTTACGTACTGAATAAAGTGTGTGCACGGCGTAGTTTGTAGCTAATTTACGTTTCTTTTCTAATACAGTAGTTTAATAATTGTCACCTTGTACGTCAGTTCGAATTCTACCATTAAGCAGTAGGCATTACTGTGCCAAGTAGTTTTTACGACTAATCTTTCGACATTAACAAAAAATCTCGACTGACTGTTTTTCCTAGTGTTAGGAGTCCACTAGTGACGTATATTTTCTCAATTCTCTCATTTCTTTCATACGCCATGCTGCCGGCTCTGATACCGATTGTTGGATAGGAAGTATTCTGTAGAAAATCCCTAGGAAGTGGACAACTTTTGTTATTACCGTAGCAAATACGGCGAGAGTTAGGTAAATTTAATCATTCTTTCTGATGCCAACACTCAGTACACGTAAAATCATTGTGCATGTCGTTCGCATACAGCAAGGCCTCACTACATCAGTAAATTATATTTGCGATATGTCATCACGATACAGAAAAAAGAATGAGATATCAAACTAAATTACTGAGCGGTTTGCAATCCATTCGAATATAATTAGAAGTAACATAATTTGGGCCGGTCAGGTGAGATGTAACACTATGAGAAAGAAGTGATTTTAGTAGCAATGAAATTTATAAAGCTTTTAATAACTCTGGAATAAAATTTCGTGTTCACATACATGAATAAACGTATTCGAATTCCAGAATCACCATGAGCACGTTGCGTATCTTTTGAATCATGTTTGGTATAAGCTGGATTATTGGATTATTTCAAAATGGTTCAAATGGCTCTGAGCACTATGGGACTCAACTGCTGTGGTCATAAGTCCCCTAGAACTTAGAACTACTTAAACCTAACTAACCTAAGGACAGCACACAACACCCAGCCATCACGAGGCAGAGAAAATCCCTGACCCCGCCGGGAATCGAACCCGGGAACCCGGGCATGGGAAGCGAGAACGCTACCGCACGACCACGAGATGCGGGCTTGGATTATTTGATCAAAGGAATGTTCACGTAGAAAATACTGATACAGTACTTTCCACAAAACATACTTGTTTGTTATATTTTCAAGGAATAAAATCTCAGTGAACTACGTAGAGCTGATAGCGTTTCAGGAGGAAAAATTTATTCTGATGGATTCTCCTGTACAATCCATCAAACCAGTTTTGCTGTTATTGTGTTAAGGTCAGGACCTATATAATAAGTAGCATGCAGTCTCCGTTCCAAATCTCTCTTGTCTATAAAGTGAACAGCTTATTCCCATGAGGGTGACGAGAATATTGAATATCTTGTTTAATTCGCAAAGAATTAATAACGGGAAAAGAAATGAGTCAGATACCTACTATAAGAAATCATCGCGGGATTCACCAGGAATATCAGAAAACCAAGGAAAAGCCATAACTGGATCACGGTATACACTGAATAAACTCATAAATCATTCAAATGCAGATGGAAAACTACCAACATACAGTAACATAAAGAGTAGGATACATAGGCCAAAAGTGTAGAAAAAAGATTAAGGTAATAACAACAAACAAAAATCTTAGGTTTAATTTCGGCTGAATAATTCTTACATGAAACATGTTTAAGTTTAAATAAAATAAACTCATACAGGAGAATGAAGTTGCTTGTCATCTGCCACCTACGACCAAGTTCGTCCAAGAGCTCTTGATTTCTCAAGACCCAGTCTAAGCTCCTAGTAACACCGCCTTCATGTGTTAAGTGTATCGGTATGACAGCTTCTTTTTTTTTTTTTTGTCAAAGATTTCTAGGGGACAGGCATACTGGTCACTCGACCAGTATAAAAAATGTAGCAAGATCTAACACAAATTTTTGGTCTGGGATTGAGTTCTTGTGCTTTATTTATAGTGTGTAATTGTTCTATAATTTGCCCTAGTTGCATCGTATTTGTGGCGTTATTACTAAGAAATCATATTTTTACTGTTATTCTTTGACTTGTGGAAACCAATACGACTCTGTGCTAAACAACAAAAGAAAGATGGATTTTCAGCGAATTTTTTCACAGAAGTATACAATTGTTCTTATGTATTGTACTCAATGGAGATAGAAAAGTTAGTGTGTTGTAGTTGACATACTTTTTTGAGGTGGGAGTGAGGAATACTGATGTTAATTTTATACTTCTTCATTGGAATGTAAATAGTGTTCGCCGACTGTATGAAAAACTATTTAATTCATTCAGTATTGATTGGCACTTCCCCTATAACTTCGACAAAGTAGCTGTTTGAAATCCATGTCAATGTATGCGTGAAGATAGACTGTAGTACTGTCTACCGTGATCAGATGGTGTTGCTGCTTCCTATAAGTGGCCAAGGTCTATACAGGGAAGGTCTGGACACCAATGTGTCTGTGACGCTGCCAGCCCTCCCCTGCCCATATGGGGCAGGGGTATGAAATTACAATAAAGGAAGAAAAAAACAATGTTCCTTATGGAGTCGCCATATTGGGGCTGGAGCAGACGACACAGTGTTATGTCACTACGGAAGAGAATTGTTGCTTTTGGAAATTATTATCGTCCTGCAAACAATTTGCCCGTATTTTGTGTCGGAAATTATATATTTATGTTTAAAAATAAAATGATGATGATGATGATTGGTTTGTGGGGCGTTCAACTGCGCGGTCATCAGCGCCCATACAAAGACCCAATCTTTACACAGTCCAATCTATCCACTTTTACGAATAAGCATGCTGCGCAAACAAGTTCTCCACGTACGCGTACACCACCATTACTCTACCACGCCAACATAGGGGTCACACTCGTCTGGTGTGAGACGTTCCCTTGGGAGGGCGATGAGGGGGGGGGGGTTCACCGGGGGCCGAACTGCACAATAACTATGGGTCCGGTACGGGGCGGCGGAGGGGTGAAGTGTGGATTGCGGTAGTCGTCGTGGGGTTATGGACCAGTGCGGCTGCGGCGGGGACGGAGCCTCTCCGTCGTTTCTAGGCCCCCGGTTAACACACAATATAGCATCTGTCCCTGTTTGACGTCACAGTTCACTACATACGCCTACTAAAAATCCCCCTGCAGCCCAGCTAACCTTAACCAATACACGCTATAACAGCTGATGGAAAAATGCGTCACAGTTATAATTACACTTCGAAATTGACACGAAAAAAAAAACAAAAAAAAAAAAAACAGCACTACAGCGCTCGTTTTGGAGGGGTCATAATATAACACCCCCCTGCTTCCCGGGATTTGCGAAATTACAAGTTGGCAATGACCGTGAATTATGAATTTTGACCCGCGTTGGGATAAGGCATCCGAATCCGAAGTGTCCGCAACTCGTGGTCGTGCGGTAGCGTTCTCGCTTCCCACGCCCGGGTTCCCGGGTTCGATTCCCGGCGGGGTCAGGGATTTTCTCTGCCTCGTGATGACTGGGTGTTGTGTGATGTCCTTAGGTTAGTTAGGTTTAAGTAGTTCTAAGTTCTAGGGGACTGATGACCATTGATGTTAAGTCCCATAGTGCTCAGAGCCATTTGAACCGAATCCGAAGTAAATAATGATTATTCCGCGGGAAACAGAAGACGTTATAACTTGATCGTTATTGAATGAGTAATTTCATTCAATAACGATCGGTAAATGAAATAATGGAAATAATTTGGAAATAAATTTTGCCAGTGGAAATTTTGCCCAAAAAAATGACTAAGTTGTAAGAGCAATTAAAAAATCGGTCGCCAGCTCAACTGATGAGCGACAGTACTGTTAAGTACGTGAATAATTGTGTCAAAAATTAAGTTTACCTGTTTGTAGCGTAGCAGGTGGAACGGGAACTTTTACGTAAGTGCTGTGCCAGGCTCAGTAGTCATATAAAACAATGTCATAACAATCTAACTACACTTATTTTGTCCATAATTTGTCAGCTAAGTGCAATGCTGACAACACAGATAAATATCTATCGAGATTTTGAATAATGGACTGTCATTCTGTCTTTAAAATTAGGTACTTTGCACAGTTTAATCTACTGATAATGAAATATATTGCCGATGATTGATTAACTATGTTTTGAATGATAATAATTCATTAATTGGGGGATTGTCAGGTGGAATAAGCTTTATAGTTTCATGAAATATCCTTGAATTAACTTCAGCTGAATATGCATTGAAATAAATCTTAATAATCAAATTTATTACTTCAGTCTATTATTAAGTTACTACCGTTGGCGTAAGCTTATTAAGTGCAACAATTTACTATGATAACCAATCTGAAATTTACTCTTCACCGTCTATGCAAATAATTCGATAATTAGCATATTATCTCTCGATAATGGCGTGACACACTCGGTTCAATAAGGCAAGGATTGGAAGGAACCTACTTGGTGTTATTGTCGGGTGGAATGTAACTGCAACACTTCGATTATAAAGTGCTTGTTATTAATTGTTCAACTTCAGAGAAAAGCACAGTCACTGGCAACCTTCTACAATTTTATCCTACGACATTACGTAGATCTTACTTCCCTCGTTGTCGGTAGATCCACGGAAGTCCACGGCAGCGACACAATGTGGCAGCGGGCTTTTACAGTTGCGACTTGGGCCCACAGTGCGCTTCACATTTAAGTCTTCGTTTCTTCAGCTCTGTGGCCATTAATCCATAATAACTTGCCCGGCCATGCTTCCAGATATGCCGACCATTAATTTCCCGTCATACTTAGATCCACACACTAGCCGTTAGATGTAACACAGCTAGAACTAGCAGCACTCGACTGTACTTCTTACTCTGAGCACAGCGCCACTGCTACTACTACCCGCTGGCGCGCTCCCGCGCCCAGAGGCGCGACAAAACAATCTCTCTGACTTCAACGTTAACTAAATATGCCCTGACTTGTCAGTGTTGGGCCGGCCGCGGTGGTCTAGCGGTTCTAGGCGCTCAGTCCGGAACCGCGCGACCGCTACGGTCGCAGGTTCGAATCCTGCCTCGGGCATGGATGTATGTGATGTCCTTAGGTTAGTTAGGTTTAAGTAGTTCTAAGTTCTAGGGGACTTATGACCACAGATGTTGAGTCCCATAGTGCTCAGAGCCATTTGAACCATTTGTACTTGCCAGGGTTAAATATTACATAATTTAAACATAGTATTTACAGTACATATTTACACTAGACAATAAATCGTATACAAACAGTTTCATGCGTTAAGTAAGCGAAAAAATTCATAGCAAGGACTGCGTTGTAGCGTCACAATAATTCATCACATTGTAGGGAAGCAGCCTTCTCACACTGTAGTAAATTCACATCAGTCTTTCCACTGCGTGCCAGCCAGTCCGCTGTAACTAGCTCTGACATCATAAATGTTGCGCAATACTTTAAAAATCAAATAAATAACCTAAAATGTTTCTAGCATGTCAGGAGTAATGCTAAATTAATGTGTGTTGAATATCAGTTCGATAACTTTAACCATTTTCGAAATTTGGACGTTTTTCTGTAAAAATCATTGGCGCAACAGAAAAGAGCTAGAAAGTTAAAAATTTATATTTAGATTCATCTTTCATAATAATTTAATAAAAACAGTACTTTGGATTTCACAAATTAAAATTTTAGTGGAAATTCATGATTTTCTGGTTTTGGTCTTAAAACTTAAGGAAGCAAGATAGATTAAGTAGGCTAATAAATAAGGCTAGGATGTTTATATTTAAGTAAAATGGAGATCCGCTATCACCATAAGGATGTGAGAAGTTTCATTTGAATACCTATAAAACTATAGCGATAGCATATCTCCAAAGGGCCAGTTCAGAGCTCGTCTACTGCGTGCAGTGTAATTAAATTAATTCTCTCGCCCAAAATATTTATCTTAGCCACATCAAAATTTTATTATGATTACTTACCTGTGTGCTGAATGCATATTTAAATTAAGAGCTTCATCGGCCATCAGCAAAAGAAGCTATAATTTATTCAATAACTTAATGTGGTGCATTACTAGCCCAGCGGCTAGTCGGGAGAGCCGATTTGATCAGGCGTTCCCTTAGCCGTCCGCACCGCGGCTTTATATACACTCCTGGAAATTGAAATAAGAACACCGTGAATTCATTGTCCCAGGAAGGGGAAACTTTATTGACACATTCCTGGGGTCAGATACATCACATGATCACACTGACAGAACCACAGGCACATAGACACAGGCAACAGAGCATGCACAATGTCGGCACTAGTACAGTGTATATCCACCTTTCGCAGCAATGCAGGCTGCTATTCTCCCATGGAGACGATCGTAGAGATGCTGGATGTAGTCCTGTGGAACGGCTTGCCATGCCATTTCCACCTGGCGCCTCAGTTGGACCAGCGTTCGTGCTGGACGTGCAGACCGCGTGAGACGACGCTTCATCCAGTCCCAAACATGCTCAATGGGGGACAGATCCGGAGATCTTGCTGGCCAGGGTAGTTGACTTACACCTTCTAGAGCACGTTGGGTGGCACGGGATACATGCGGACGTGCATTGTCCTGTTGGAACAGCAAGTTCCCTTGCCGGTCTAGGAATGGTAGAACGATGGGTTCGATGACGGTTTGGATGTACCGTGCACTATTCAGTGTCCCCTCGACGATCACCAGTGGTGTACGGCCAGTGTAGGAGATCGCTCCCCACACCATGATGCCGGGTGTTGGCCCTGTGTGCCTCGGTCGTATGCAGTCCCGATTGTGGCGCTCACCTGCACGGCGCCAAACACGCATACGACCATCATTGGCACCAAGGCAGAAGCGACTCTCATCGCTGAAGACGACACGTCTCCATTCGTCCCTCCATTCACGCCTGTCGCGACACCACTGGAGGCGGGCTGCACGACGTTGGGGCGTGAGCGGAAGACGGCCTAACGGTGTGCGGGACCGTAGCCCAGCTTCATGGAGACGGTACCCCGATACCCCAGGAGCAACAGTGTCCCTAATTTGCTGGGAAGTGGCGGTGCGGTCCCCTACGGCACTGCGTAGGATCCTACGGTCTTGGCGTGCATCCGTGCGTCGCTGCGGTCCGGTCCCAGGTCGACGGGCACGTGCACCTTCCGCCGACCACTGGCGACAACATCTCTGTACTGTGGAGACCTCACGACCCACGTGTTGAGCAATTCGGCGGTACGTCCACCCGGCCTCCCGCATGCCCACTATACGCCCTCGCTCAAAGTCCGTCAACTGCACATACGGTTCAAGTCCACGCTGTCGCGGCATGCTACCAGTGTTAAAGACTGCGATGGAGCTCCGTATGCCACGGCAAACTGGCTGACACTGACGGCGGCGGTGCACAAATGCTGCGCAGCTAGCGCCATTCGACGGCCAACACCGCGGTTCCTGGTGTGTCCGCTGTGCCGTGCGTGTGATCATTGCTTGTACAGCCCTCTCGGAGTGTCCGGAGCAAGTATGGTGGGTCTGACACACCGGTGTCAATGTGTTCTTTTTTCCATTTCCAGGAGTGTATATATATATATATATATATATATATATATATATATATATATATATATATATATATATATAAGAACGCTGCGCGAGGAAGTAAGGCCCCAGTTCTCTCCAGACGCTGAATAGCACGTCATCTGTGTAGGGAGTCGCGTCGCGTCGGTATCATTGCTACAAACAGCCTCGGATGCCGTATTAAGTTACTCGAGATACGCGTAACCATGAACTCATTTTCGAGTGCAGTGTTAATTCTGGGATGACTTTAATTATCGATCTTCAGTTTGCGTATTGTCGTATTTTCACGTGCCGCCGCGGGACAGACATTCTACCAATTATTTAGCGTGGCGTTTGATGAACCTTATCATCAAATTATGGCGAGCATTCATTTAAATATTTAATGTGGACAGTTATAGTGGCATCAGCGCATTAGACTCTGAACTGCTCTGTTAGTTAGATTGTGTGATTGTGTGGATTCTTTTGTTTTCATCTGTGACTTTCAGAATACAGGACGTTTTTTCACGACAGTTTTTGATTATAAATCCCAGACAATCTCCTAATTCCTCAGAGCTATAAGCTGTAACTATAAGTGTATTCTCAGATGAAGTGGGCACTAGGAATTCTAATTACAGGCTTCACGTTTTGCTAATCACTTTCTGGTTGCCAATATTGTAGTTAGAGAGCCAGTGTTGAGAACGGCGAAAGACAGCATAAATAACATTCTAGGAACATTTAACAACAATAATTCCACCCGCCGTCGCACATATGGCCAATCGGCCGAGAAATGCAGTGTTTCTACATTCAACATTCAAACAAATTATAATATAACAATGTACTATTCCACCCACTGCCCCACATATGGTGCATCGGCCGGGAAATAAACTGAGTAAAAGTGAAAGTGATTTTTGACTATTCAGATTCGTGAGTGAAATGCGACACGCAACTGAGCATAGAACAGTGAATGTGTTACGTGTGTATGTGGACGACGCAATTGGATTAACAACGCCTCTGGATTGACGGAGCTGGCACTGAGTCTAGCGGCGCTGCCGGCATCGCGAGAAGCCAGTTTCGCCTCACCGCAGTCGTCCGCCAGAGCAGCCGGAGCCTCGCCTGCAGTTGCGGGCCACGCAAACACACAACAGCCGTCGGAGTGCCGTCTGCAATTCAGCGAGCTGTGTCGCATCAGTAATCCTGGTACACTACGCCGGCAACGCCATGCGTCGTGCAGAAGGAACTAAGTTAAGTTAAAAGCTGTTAAAAATTTTACTAACCTGCACTAAAAGACTGTCGGCGATGGAACCGCCAAAAGAAACTGAGGTTAAACTTAAATCAGAACCTATGTCTGTTGAGGGAACTGTAAATCCGGACAACGGTTCAAGTGTAAATATGCATGAAAATAGTAATGTTGAGGTGAAATATGAAGTATTGTCTCCTGGCAGTAGTGTAAAAAGGGGCAATGATTCAGTAATAGAGACCCCTGTAGTAAAGCAGACAGCAGAAATTGTTAATTTATTGGATGATAGTTTATCTGATGAGTTAAAACCGAAACAGTCATCAGAGATGGTAGAGTTTAAACAGGAGAAGTTAGGAATGACTGATCAATCAGAAATTTCATTTAGTTTTGATGCTTCTTGTGTTGGAGCTAGTTTTTCGTCACCTGAGTGTGATAAAAAGCCAGCTAGTGAGCAACCCAAAGATACTGGGGCTATTGATTTAAATGTTACATTACAAGCAATAGCTACCAGTAATGCTGAATTAAAGTCTGAAATAACTGAGGTCAAAAGCAGTAATGCAAAAATGTCAGCCAGTAATGCTAGAATGACAGCTGAATTAAAATCTGATATAATTGAGGTAAATAACAGAATTGTGGACAGCCAAACTAATTTTAATAAACGGGCCCGTGCTGGCCGGCGCTCAACCGAAAGTGTAGCGGGCCCGTACTGGTCGGTGCACAGCCCAAAGACCCGCAGCCCGTGCCGGCTGGCCGCCGCCCACATCGATACGATCGTGCTTCGCCAATACAAAAGCAGGTATAGAGATAAGGGCGGCTTTCCCCAAATGCATCTTCGTCGTCTAAAGTATAGTGGCGCAGCCGTCCCTAATGGCTAGGAGGCGCCGCTGTCACAGGCTACTTCTCGTTCTGAGATGGAAAACACTTTGTTTGACGTCACGTAGCACGCTCCAGCAGGGACTGGACGAGAGCCACAGTATCGTAGACAACTCACCCGCCGTTTTGTTCTCGATTATTTATGTAACATCTCGACTCCTGTAATAAAGCAACTATTAAAAAAAAAAACCTTTCCGATCATAATAAATGTTCTCTTTCCACGAAAATAGACAGAGTCCAGCTCCATTTAGTTTCATGAACAAAATCCGTATAGTTTTTTCACAGTTCGACTGAGAAACTTTTAACGTCTGCGAAGACATTTACGTGGGAACTCGAAAATGAAATAAGAGGAAACCGATATTTCCAGTCGCGAATACCGATGTCAGTTATATAGCAGATTCGAAATCACCCCCTATAATTTACAAAGTCAAATAAGGTGTCTCTCATATCTAGAGAACCGGCAAACGTGTCTTCCACCTGCTAGGTGCACACACCACAGTCGATCTTCTCTCAACTAAATAAAGAAGTCAAACGCAAAGAAGCAGTCTACGGAACAATTTACATGAGAGGGAATAAGGTCAAGCTCAGACACACGTCCATATTGAATCTTGTCAAATTTCCACTTGATCACAAAAGCTGTCCAACACATACTAAGTATTAGTTCGCTATTCGGCCGTCTAGAGGACTACACGATTAAGTCAACTACATTCCTGCATTGCAACATCCCTCTCCATTTGGACGGTCCCTGCTGTTAGCAGGAAACGTGAATCATTCCCATCACAGATCACACCTAGACAGAATCATCCCAAGAAATCTGTCACAAATATATCTGATCGCTATACTTGCAATTAAATGTTAGGATTACTTTTTCAGTTGAATGACAATCAGCAATGAGTGAAGTATCGGTAATACACCCTGCTGACGGCTATGGCTCTGGAAATAGAAATATCTGTACCATTATTATGACTTGACATACGCCTCCCTTCGCTATCACAGTATTCCGCGTCAAATCTATACCGTCCTTACGACTGGACATAGTCATTTCCTTTCCACATGTCTGAAAACAAACACATACTTTATAAGTGTGATGCTCAAGGCGAACCTATTACATATCACCTATCACGAAGTATAATACTTCTTCAATAACTGATTGCCGCTGATACGAAATAATACTGACCGAAAATCAACTATGGGTGGACATGTCTAATAAGTCTTCTTGCGAGTGGTACCACTGTGACCTAGAAAGAGAGGCGTAATTGTCTTACAAACAGCGAGATGTTAAAAAACACAACCATATTACCATCACAAGCGGTCTTGGTTCTACAGGTGCATACAAGTATTCATGTTAAAAGCTACACCCGCTTTACAAATCGAGGTCGACATTACCTCTGAATGAGGTCATTTTTTGTCCAGACAAATACCGTAACACTGAATAATAGACAGTGATCACTGGAGTATATAGTATCAGACCAACTGTGCAACCTCGTAATAAAATTACCCAACTTAGAAAGTGATCCAGCTAAGGAACGTGGTATCAAACCAGTATTTACAACTCCCTCACGCCACCGTTGCTACATATTTCTCCAGCGTTTGTAACGCATTCTGTGTCGATGCCATGTCAGAGGTTCGTTGATATATCGACTGGGGTAAAGGCGATGCTTGATTGAGAAGGATCACAAACAGTGGATGGTGTGCTGATTGAGGTCGTAAGAAATGTACATTAGATTTTCAGATCTCTAGTGCTACGCTATCTGCTCGAAATGATGTCTGGGTTTCAGAATCAAGTTCTCCCATTCAAGCACATACCTGCATTGGATCCGATGGAGTTCTTTATTGATTACAGCCACTAGTGATCATATTTCTCGCACTCTCGAAACGAGTCACCTTTCTTGAACCTATCAGTTACAGTAAAATTCCAACCTCGTTTTAGGTAGTCCCCATGCATCTTGCAACTGCTGCCATTTCTCCAGCTTTACGCATGCGATTGTTCCAATTTAAGTTGGAACTGAGTAGGAGTCGGAGGAAAATATGTATGCCACCTTCTGCAACCCATGTAGAAACAGGCTAAGCTGCGTTACTGCGACAGGACTGTGTTTTGACCATTCGATGGAAGTGGGAACTGTGGGACGGACAAGGATTTTTGCTGTTGTACTGTGGTGCATCCCCAAACTACATACAAGTACTAAAGATCCGCGTCGATTCACATCTATCTTCCCAACATGCTGTCCTCATTATTCTGTACCATCCAACAGAGAATAATTACGAATTATAAAAGCTCCACTAACTTCATCCGACAGAGAACTCTCATATATACAAATACCGCATGCATGCAGACCTCGAGCACATGTAACGATCCTATTAAATATACAGGTATTGATCAACTTCACAGTTTAAAGTTTCATCACCTGTACTGTCGCAGGATGATCGTAAAATGGCTTCAAATGGCTCTGAGCACTATGGGACTCAACTGCTGTGGTCATTAGTCCCCTAGAACTTAGATCACTTGAACCTAACCAACCTAAGGACATCACACACAGCCATGCCCGAGGCAGGATTCGAACCTGCGACCGTAGCAGTCGCACGGTTCCGGACTGCGCGCCTAGAACCGCGAGACCACCGCGGTCGGCGGATGATCGTAACCCATGGACTATACTGTAAGTCGCAAGAGACACGCCCTGTGACCCTGTCTCGTTGTTTGAAACAGTGTTTTTTTCTGCTCTAACATGCTTTGTACACTGCCAAACATTTTGTTTTTACGCCACGACTTCGAGGTCTCTGTCAGGTTCTAAACTGACATTAACATGTTCTGATCCACAGATTCTCGCAGAAAACTAGACGTCACATGGTGTAAATCATGTTGTTACTGCTGTTACCACAACACACCACACACGCTGGATGATTTTAAATAAAAGTCAGTTACAACAGAAGGAAATTAGAAGAGTTTTGTGGCGTTGTGGGAGGTTTCCAAACTATAGTACAAAGATGATTCATGAGCTCTACATTTAAACTCATCTGTCACAGTGACGGAATAGCTGATGGCTCTGCATTCCATTTCGACTGATTCCTCATATTGCAGTCATGTACAGAATCACTGTTTCGGTGCTAGTCATTCCCAGAAGGTGTCACCTCTCCACAAAACTCTTTCTCCAACTGAAACAAGCGTTGACGGTCAATCATTATGTGGTAACCAACAGCGTGTGAGTGGACGGATGGGATGGAAAAGACACCGGCGATGTACTGAAATAATAAGGATTGCAGATGATAGTGGGAACAATTATAACAATTTTACAGTAATTTCAACAACTACCAATGATGTGACAGCATGTTTCCCAATTTCAGTATCATAGTCCAACCACCCCATCTTCACTTTGCAAGTATCATTGCTAATGTAGACAGATGACTGTGCAGTACGTCCATTCATTGTTAATTCTCGAACATATACATCATCAAAGTATATCAGACAGCACTCTACATATTTCTAACACCTTGAGCAATGTGTTTAATTTACGATCTATCTCTATGCTGATGGCAGTCACAGAGCATTCTTGGAGTCTTAGGGTAAAATTAGAGACTGAAAGACGCCCTCTGAGTGTTTGTGCTTTGCGTTATATTCGGGTGTTTAAGCATTGTGAGCATGTTTGCATGCATTATTTCGGTGATGTATGAGTAGTTTTCGCGCCCCTATGCTGTGTACTGGATTATTTGGGTAGTTTACGAGTTGTCTGCATCTCTGTACAACAGTGTACTGAATTATTGACAAGTAGCTTCCAGGTGTGTAAACTGTATATTGTGACCCCAAGCATGTCAGGGTGAATGTTTTGTATCAGCATAATAAATAAAATAGGTGAAATCCGTAGATAAATAAATTGTTCAAAAAATAAATAAAGTGCACTCCTTCCTCTCTCCTGCAGCCCAGAACAGGCTAATTCGTTTTCTCCCCAGTTTTCACCTCCAGACAGAGTGGGGGGGATGAGGAGGCTGGGGCAGATGTGCAGCCAAGAAAAACATGTGATGTCATCATAATGGGTTGGGTTGGGTTGTTTGGGGAAGGAGACCAGACAGCGTCATCGGTCTCATCAGATTAGGGAAGGATGGGGAAGGAAGTCGGCCGTGCCCTGTGAAAGGAACCATCCCGGCATTTGCCTGGAGCGATTTAGGGAAATCACGGAAAACCTAAATCAGGATGGCTGGACGCGGGCATCATGATGATGTGCTCCTATAGACTGAACTGCATGATCACATGACCTATCGCGGTGCCCTCTAATGGCGATCTAGGTCAGTTCTTTGGTCTGGTGGATCGGAGGCAGTTGTGTCTTGTGTGGTGGGAGCTTATACGTAGGTTTTAGAAATGACAGACATTTCCAGCAGAGTCAGAGGTTTCCATGCACCTTTAATGCAAAGCATTTATTTGCTGGACCGTAATCTTCCTCTTCATATATTCAAGCATTAATGCTCACTTCCATTCTTCATGCAGTGGACTGTGGATGCACTCCTCGGCTGAATGAGTGCATGTAATGCAGCTGTTAAAACTCCCCCATCTGGCATCAACATCTCCTGAACACCGACAGCTCAACAAGCACTGATATCACAGCATCCAGTCGCGGTAATTCCACGCTAAGAAACTAATGCTGTAGGTAGATAATACATTTCAACAAATTTAAACAAGTTATATTGGAATTAAATGATATCATGAGCAGTCTCAAGAATTTCTCAGGTGTCAAGTATGAAAGGAATGCTGCCGCCTCATGCTTGCGGGACCCACACTGTCACCTGTGTGTCGCTTGACAGGTGACAGCCTCGTCGTCACTTCGAGGGGGCGCTGGTGCACCCAGACTCCTGAGTATGGGTGCAGAGTCAGCGACATCAGTGTTGGGCATCGAGTGGAAGAATGTGTTTTTTATTAGCGATCTTTTGTTGAAACCATATTTCATCGATTTCATAGGATGCTGTGAATTAAAAAACCTACACCATACATGTGAAGAATATCGATTTAGTTAATTTGCATTAACTTTTTATATGAATGTTGTGTTAGTGGTACAATAGTTAAGGGGAGGGTGTGCGTGAGTGGATGACATGGAGCAGAACAGCAGGTTAAGTGCAGAGCAATAGGTTAATTTGCATAATTTTTATGTAAAATGTAGTACAGTAGTTTAAGGTGTTGGGTGACAAACAAGAATGCGGCAGAAATGGCGTTCAAAAGCATCTGAGATTCGAAAAGTGTACCAGAAAATAGTGTGAGGACATAACTAATTACTTAATTTGGTATCAAAGGCGGTACAACAGTTTAAGGAAATGTGGGTGTCATGGAAAACCACTTAACAGAACAATAGGTGAATCGCCAACAAAGAGCCGAACATTAGGTTAAGACACCCAGAGTACAGTGCCAAACATTAGGTTATGCAGCATGTTTGTCCCATGTAATTAATTCTTACAAGACCTACACGTTTCCAAACAGCAGAGAATGATGAACAAGAGAAATCCAACCCACACAAACTGAATTTTTTATAAATATACAATATACCCTTGATTTTCTTAGTGTTATGAGATCCTTCCTCTTCACCAAAGAGCCACCAATTTCCATAAATTCCAGACACTACCTTTAATCCCCTAAATTGTTGAAATAAACAATATTCCACACATGGTTTAAATTATTTAAACAATATTCCATACTCAGCCATCGATATCCCTCCAAATGACCGATCAACTGAGTCTTTTTCCCGCCAATTTTGGGAGGGAGGGTGGGAGGGGAGGGCGGTTTTTACCAGAGGGGGAGAGGTTAATTAATTGATCAGTTTAATTAAGTAGTTAATCAAATTGATAAGAGTGAGAGGGGCTAACCAATAACTCAGATGTGGAAGTATACCTGTAGCAGCGAGGGATGAGGTTTTCTGAGAGGGGTGGGGAGTGGGAGGGGGCAGGGGAGCAATAATTTAAGTGCCTGTCAATCAAAAGGAAGGATTCTTTTAGCAGAACAATAGGTTAAGCATCTGTGAATCAAAGGAGAACAATAGGTTTGCCACTGAATTCATACCTGCCCCTGATGTAGGCAACCCACACTAACAAAATGGACCAGAACATAATTTGCTTTACTACTTGTAAGAGTGGAAGCTGTCATCAAGGCCAACACCATCCTGAATTCCAGCGTTACCGGTGGAGGGCGTCATGAACTTGTAAGTCATTTTCAGCCAGGTGTCCGGATACTTGTGATCACATAGTGTATCTGTGCTGTGTTCTAAGTGAACAAACGAGTCAGAGAAACTGAGCAATGTATAATGGGAAAATCGCTGATAACTCATTACCTGGAAAGCTGACCTATTTTCATTGCCTAACAACAAGAAACTAATTAAAAACAATGCTAGCAGGCGAAACAAATCTGGCAGGAAAAGCTCACTAGGCATTCCATTCCACCGACAACACCTCTGAGACTTTTTTTTTATTAATAATACCGTGCTTCAGTGATTGGAAGGTAGGGAACACTTAGAGTATTTAAAGCATAAAACGCAGCTTTATGTTCCCCAGATACCTTTGGGGAAAGCAGAATTTTATTAATGAAAGAGCCTTTTTCCTTCCAATGTAATACAATTTACTAATTGTATCTGTAGCCCAAAGCCATACATACCAGTATTACAGTGAGAATTACTATGGTCACATTCTGTATAACCAGAAGGCCACATAAAAATTTTGTTTTCACTCCTTCAAACCAAACCAGTGTTGCAACTGAGCGAGGGATCACGATTAAGAAAAGGTTAACAACGAAGAAATTTCCAATAATTTACAAATATTTATTTTGATAAATAAGGGTAATGAGTACGATGTACTTGCTAAAACTGGAAGATTTTTTCTGTAAACTCAGATTTACACAGAAGGTTTATTTACACACTGCGGTATCAGATTTACATTGCCTGGAAATCAGTAATGTAACTGGTGCTGTGTGACAATTCTAGTTTTAACAGTTGATCAGATAAAAATCCATTAGTTATGACAAACTAATATGTTGTCACTCACAGTTCACATCACTCACAGTTCACATCACTCACAGTTCACATCACTCACAGTTCACATCACTCACAGTTCACAATAACCCAAGACTTTAGATTACTAGTTACTTGAGCAGTATATTCAACAGTGAATAGTTTATCAAGTTTATGCAATACATGACAATATAGTTCTCTCTTGAAAATAGTTTTTACATCATTATGAACACAGTTCCGCTTTACAATGAGTAAGAGACAATTTTAGTGGAAGGGCAGAGTAAAGGTAGTTAACATCTAGGATCAAAGTATCTTGTGCCAGGACTTTCTAGAAAAGACAGGGACAAAAATGGACCATCAAAAGCAGACCCATTGGATTTTCTTTGACAGGCATTACGTAATCCACCAGTAGACATCAGTTTTGTCAACACAGATGTTACAGATACTGCAAAAATCGCTAGGTCACTGAGATGCAGTAACTTTTCTGGATATTTTTCCGCCAGAGCAAGCGTACTAGAAACATGTTGACTTGATAGCAGCTATGTTTCAAATCTGGAAATAGATGAGCCTCGATGTACTGTACTATGCTAACCTGTACTGTGACATTACTGTCATATCAACTACAGAAAAATTACATTTATGGCCAAAAGAAGAAACAGGTAAAACAAATCAAATTTCTGAAGGCAACTGCTGCAAACAAATTATGTGCAATTGTAAAATAAAAATGAAAATATGAGATCTGTTGATGGTTTGCTTCGCTCGTAAAAGAAAATGGTCAGGTAAAAAGTAACGTTCTACTTACAGTAGCAAAACATTATTTCTGAACATCAGCACTCGTTCGCGTAAACGAACTTTTACTGGCATAGACTTTTGATTTGCATGTTTAAGTCATTGGCAAAAATATGTAGTCTCACAGAGAAAAAAATCTTTAAAACTAATTGCACAACATCATGCTCAGGACAAAAAGAACCACTGACACATTCAGTACAAATGGTTCAAATGGCTCTGAGCACTTAATATCTGATCTCATCAGTCCCTTAGAACTTAGAACTACTTAAACTGGGTCTGATCACGTAGTAGTAGTAGTAGTAGTAGTAGTAGTAGTAGTAGTAGTAGTAACCTAAGGACACCACATACATCCATGCCCGAGGCAGGATTAGAACCTGCGACCGTAGCGGTCACGCAGTTCCAGACTGAAGCGCATAGAACTTCTCGGCCATACTGGCCAGCCCATTCAATACAACTGGGACACATTCTAGGCAAACGGTGAGGCTCATTCTCATACTTCAACAGTTCGTAACTGCAGTTCTGGAAGACCTCTACATCATGGCGTATAACATTAAATGAAGCCTCTGTTGGATGCATCAGTGCCTCTTGATTCACAGTTGATGTCAATTCATAGGGAAGGTTCTCGGAAGGTTCTGGAGAATATATTGATTTCATACATGTGGCACATATAACTGGCTTTGAGGTTCTGATAAGTTTATGCACCACCCACCCAGACAAGTAATACACTCCTGCTACCTGAACATAGTTAATACTTACAGGGTCTGAGGCTTGAGGCTCTAACTCAGTCTCATCCTCTGGCTGTTTTGATTTGGAAAAACAGTGGAGGTAGTACTCATCATCACTTAATCACTTAATGTGAGTGACACAGGTATATCCACTTTAGTTCTGCGCATGCAAGTTTTCGCTGTAGTCTATGCGTAAGCTCCGAAGCGTCAGCATCGCAGTAGGAGCTGCGCTCCAACTGACTGAAAGTGTTTAAGTTTGTGGTGTTTAGTGAGGCTCCAATGGGGGAATAGAATAAACTTCGTGCGCCTGCTTCTGTTCCAGCAGCTGAACCTCAGTCACCGCGGATTTGGCCGGCCCTGCAGTTCTTCCAGCCCAACAGCAGGAAATACGTGAGGATTTAGAAGTAAGTCAGAAGCAGCAGACACATTCAGTGGTCTGAGTGCCCAGAAACTTGTACCGGGTGGTTATAATGAAAGGGCAGCTACTCACAGAGGTCGACTCTGGGTGCAGTTATCATATGGCAGCAAAACTTGGTAGCTAGTTTAATGCGTTAATGCGGAACTGATTGAACGATGGAAAAACTAGTTCCACTTTTGGCCACCAGGTGCAAATCTGGCGCTGTGAATGCAAGAAATACGTATATAAATGTTTCCTTATCTAATGGCTTAGAAATGGCACTTGGGGAGAAAAGATCAAACGAATGAGAAAGGCAAAATGTTGATTTTATTGTTAACCACCGCTTTCAAAATTGGTTAAATACGAGCACCGGAGACGTCAACTAGATAGCTATATAGAGCCAGATTTGCACCTGGCGTCCAAAATTGGAACCTTTTTTCCAGCGTAAATCAGTCCCACACTGATGCATTAGCGTGCTTACCAAGTTTCGCAGCTCTACGAGAATTACAGGCCACAATGGAGTGGCTGCACAATAATTATAACCACCCGGTACTACGATGTACATATCCTAACATCCCTGACAGTACAGAACTCCGTCCTGGCCGGTGTCGTCATTTGTTACCGCAAATTTTAACGATAATTTACGTGAAGTATATGTCCATCATTAGTACGGCTCAGTCGGGTGCTGTTCCTAAAGTGTTTGAAAAATCGTATTTCGAGAGTGACTGAGGCACATTCTGTAATTCTCATACAGGCTAATGGATAGTAACCATTCCAACAGATTTATGCTTTGAAATAGCCGATCAGCTCATTCTAACAGGACAGTTTGTGCTGTTTCTTGAAGGAATACAAAATTCATATGATGGACTTGGCAGAAATATGACTACGGAAGGAAGAGAATTTCTGTATGCCAGGATGTAATATGGTTCGTAAGATAGACGGTCGAATTTGGGCAGTCGCTTTTCTAATCAGAAATGGAATAGAGGTTAACCAACTACCTATACATACAGGAAATGACCCCTTCGAGGTATGCAGTATTAGCTTCGTTGTGGTAGTATATCGAGCCCACGAAATAGTACCAGCAGACATGTCCTTCGCCGTTTCTTGGGTAAGATCACCTAGCCAGCAGCTATTATGGGAGATTTCAATGCCCATAGGCGGATGCACATGTGCTTGACGCTGTGCACGGAAATAACTTGGTAATCATGAATGAAAGTTCTAACACTACAACATTAACACCAGGCGTAGCTCAGTTGGCGGTAGATGTGCTTCTACTCTTGTACTGTCCCCTCAGCTGTCAACTGACATATGGGAGGTTCTGCAAGACACTGGTAGTTCGAACCACTTTCCGGTACATATGCAGTATGACATTAGTTGTAGTTTTTGTCAAAGTCATAATCCAAATGTTTGGAATTATAAAAAAAGGAAAAAAAGAAAAAAGAAGAAAAAAAGAAAAAGTTGGCGAATGGGAAAAATACTACTTAGGGAGCAAGAATTCTCGTCATACATTGAATCAGGTGACGTAGAGGTACACTACAAAGGATTGGTATGGACTGTTGAAAAAGCAGCAGCGATATCGATACCAGGGATAATGCACGCCACGCGGACGGGGAGGGTAAGTCCACTGTGGGACGAAATATGCCAAGCGGCGATTTCAGAAAGGAAAGAAGCATTATGTACATACAAAAAGTTAGTACAAACTTCATTCTGCCTAAAGTACGTCGGGCATGGGCAAAAAGAAAACTTAAAGGAAAGAAAAGAAAAGGTGCAAGCGGGCACAACACTGTAATTTAAATCGTCAGACCCCAATAGCGAAAATCTGGAAAGAGATGCACGGCTCTCCTCACTGAAAAACTGTCTAGTGATGCAAGAAATATTATCCGAACTAATTCCGACAGTGACAGAGAGATTGAAACCGACAAATTCTGAAACAATGACCATCAATTTATGCAATCTTTCACGCCACGTGAGCTAGAAACAGCCATCAAATCATCGAAAAGTACACCCCCGGGATCGGATAACATGTGGACTCTAATGATCGAGTTCTTGCCCTCACTGAGCAGTCAGATGTTATAACGCATTTTAAAAAAGTGTGGAAGGATAGAATTAAAATCGCATTTATGAAAACAACACGCATCGCGCGCATTTTAAAGAAAGGGAAAGACGCAGCGTGAGCCTGTCTATATAGATCTATATCGTTCTTACCCTGCGTGCATGAAAGTTTGGAATGCATTGTTAAACGGCGTTTGGAATGATACGTAGGGCATTTTGAACTAGTACCCAATTTCAATAAATTTATGACGTGGACAGCGCATGGCAGAGGCATTATCGCACCGTATTGTGAACATCCGTAATTGTTTAATGGTATTTTATTCGGATTTAGCTCATGCATGCAACAAATTCCTGTTACTTATCCTTCATAAAAAACGGGGACACTTGTAGCTACCAAAAGCTTCGCCTGCAACCTTCTGTCTCAGTTTCAGGAAAGGAGGTTAATACTATTTTCCGCTCAGGGCCCGGTCTGGCAGAGGACGACCAGTACGGAGCTGTTCTCTCCTCCTTGTTGTTTAACGTTTATAGGAGTGATTTCCGTTGTATCCTGTCAAACAGAATTACTATCCATCAATATGCGAACGGTCTGTGTATTTATGCAACTGATGAGTCACTGGAGGCTGTTAACAATAATTTGAACGAAACAATACACCACATCGAACGCTGGCTACACGTGAACGGATTTACCATGACACCTAGTAAGTCGGCAATCAGCATATACTCAAGACAACAGATTTAAAGCGATTGAAGCCATAAGACTAAGTGCTTATCAGAGTCACTTTAAAGAATGTGTGAAATATCTAGGCCATCATACGGACAATAAGCTTCGCTAGTCCCACCATACAGCCATATCAACGGTACAACGGTAAGTAGGAAAGCGCTCCGAGTGAACTTCGTGCCACGACAACCTACATGCTGTATGGAACAGCCTCCATGCTGCTGCTGCAGACGCTCAACAGGTATCAATACAAAGAACTACGATACTGCATCGGAACTCTAGGATCCACTCAGATAAACGCACTGTTAGTAGAAACAATTGATGCACTCTTAGCACTACGGAGAACACCTCAGCAGGAAATTCGTCCTGAAACACCAGTAATGCTTTGGAGATGAGGTAACAAAATTTGCGACCATACAATGCGATGCTACACTGACCTATACTGGACCCATAAATGAACACCACCATTTGTGGAGGTATTTTCAGTGCTAAGCAAGTACCAGAACCTAATTCGAACAACGCAACTGCTACTATACTCTGAGCAAGAGTATGAACATATCAACCAGAGACTGGACGTACGTATTAATCTGGAATACCTTGAGAACACAGCAATCAATAACAGCAACTTAGAAGGCTGTCTCGAACAATGGTGGTGGTGGTTAGTGTTTAACGTCCCGTCGACAACGAGGTCATTAGAGACGGAGCGCAAGCTCGGGTTAGGGAAGGATTGGGAAGGAAATCGGCCGTGCCCTTTCAAAGGAACCATCCAGGCATTTGCCTGAAACGATTTAGGGAAATCACGGAAAACCTAAATCAGGATGGCCGGAGACGGGATTGAACCGTCATCCTCCCGAATGCGAGTCCAGTGTGCTAACCACTGCGCCACCTCGCTCGGTCTCTCGAACAATGGCCAGCGTGTGTGTATACTGATGGGTCTAAATAAAAGGACTCCGTCGGCTATGCCTATACAGACATTAACAATAAAAAGAGTGAATTATTTCACCTGCCGAAAGGGGCGTCCATTACCACAGCTGCACTCCTAGTCATTGATGGCTCACTAAGATACGACATGACAATAGCAGCTAACCGTATCATAGTACTCACGCACTCGTTCTCCGCGGTGCAAACATTGATATCAACTGGTAAGGACAAAATAAGTTGTTATCTACCATACTAAATAGTTGCTGCTGTATCAGAGTTGTCCAGAACGGATAGGGAGGTATCATTTGTGTGTATCAAAGGTCATGCTGGGATTGTGGGGAATGAGAATGCTGACCAGTTGGTTAAGGACGCAATGACGAATGGTATACAAGAGCGACGCAACCCGGCGGATGACCTCATGGCTGTTAGAGACATGACCAAAAGCAAATGGAACAAGGCGTGGGAGGCCCAAGATCCGTACAAGAGCACTTGGTACAAACTAATCCACCCGGATTTACCGAAAAAACTATGATATGCTGAAAAGTTGCTCCTTAAATGCAACTCAGCTGGCATAGGGAACGTAAGACAGTTCGTAAGGATCGTTGCCTGGAGAACATTGAACTACGGCTGCTACCGACAACAACTCTACACACTTCACATCGTACTATCACCATACGGCGACTATGGGTAGATTCAGGACGTCAACGTCTACTTTGGCTGCCCTCAGTATAGAAGAGAATCACATTGACTACTTAAAGAGTTTATCCACATGAATCATGTAAAGAGACATCCTCCTCTAGTATCACTTTTCCGCAACAGTAGTAGTCGATACCAGAAATATTTTTCGACTTTGGGACTGGTCAGTATTATCTCAGCTGCTTTTCTGAAAAGTTTCATATAATTTTACACGCAATATGCTATATTTCAGGCTAAAGTTTATGAAAATGAATTACTTTTATTTTCGTTGTGACACTCGATATGTACTAGATCTGAATGTACAGTTAACATTACTGTTTTAGAAACATTTGAAATTACTAAATATTTGGCACACTTAAAATTTCTATTATTAATTACGCTATCTAGTACAGTTTATTATGTCCGTTTCTGGATTCTTTTATAAAATAATAATCCAAACTAATAGCAATTCATTTGCCAAGAAAAATTGTAAGCCCTTTGGAATACTGTTATTACCGCAGAAAGAGGTAGTAGTAAGCATGCCTCTGATGTTATCGAACGTATTTTTGTATTTTGGACGAATCAAAAGACAATGTGATATAGTAAAAAGTGAAAAAATGAATATCGTGAAAACAAAAATTCTGCAAAGACATTCTTCAAAATTATTTAGATCAATTGAACCATGAGAAAAGAAAATGTGAGAACTTCAGCTTCAAGAAGCAGACCCCTAGACATGAGGAACTGGAGCCAACTGTGCGAGAAAATATGAGTAAAAGTTTATTGTAAATCTTACTCCTCTCGAATCCTCTGAAAAGACTTCACCGTCATGGACTACTCAACAACATGAAAGGGATGGGTAGATTACAATCAAGAACTTCCTTCGCAAGTGTTAAGGCGCTTGACTACAGTGAATAGAGACATATATAAATTGCTTGTGGAACTCGTATTAAATGTTAGGATTAAATTGTAACCGTTAAGTCTGGATTTTTGTGAATGTGTAGGTGTTCATTTTCTGCTTGCTAACCTAAGAGACCAACGTATTTATTTGCATGTGATTCACAATGTCGCTGAAACCAGCTTTAAATTTTTCATAAGTTGTAGCAAAGATAAATTAATGCGTTGAAGGGATAGGCAGCACTGTAGCGTTAGCGTTAGGCTGGCTGTATTGGTGTACCACGAAAAAAAAAAAGCAGGAATCATTAGCTCTCTTTCTGTTGTAAGGTTCTGTATGAGCTTGAATGTGTTATTTTGTTCACCTGGGCATTACTTCACTTGTAAGTGGCAGATTGTACAATATTTTGCGACTCTTTTCAGATTATGGGTTCTGAGACTCTTAAGAGTAAAACTTTTGATGGAGAACAATACCAATCTTTTCATGTCTCCGTCTGGAATTTGTTAAACAAATCTGCGGCTTGACGCTTTCACTAAATGGTGCAGTTCTTCTTTCCCACATTTTATCGGATGTAAAGAAACAAGTAGAAAATTATAGCAGCAACGTTCCCATTCATCGCTGTGAGTGGACAATTCTAATGAAATTTTGGAGCCATCTTTAAGAAACAGAAAATGCATTCAGGGAAACGACTGGAGAAATCTATACAACCAATAGAGCACAGATCTTAATACAGACTTCAATCCATCCCATCATCTGTTATGCCAGTCCCACTGGGATATCCGCCCCCCCCCCCCTCCCAAATTCTATAAGTCCCTACATATCCTCGAGCGCCATGCACTCCACCTTGCCTTCCGTATACGCCTCCTGTCCCCCACTCAGATCCTCTATGACCTCATCCCTTTCCCCCATCTGCTCCTTTCCTCTCCAATCCCCACCCTCTGCCATGCCTTCACTGTTGTGTCCCCAATACCCTCCATCTCTACACCCTTCATCTCCTTTCCCAAGGTGGTTTCCATCAACTCCCCCTCCTGGATGACGCCCTCTCTCCCTCCATTTATCCCTCCTATCAACTCTGATCCTCACTCCCCCATCCTTTCCTTCGTCGTTTTCCCAGGCTCCCTCTTCCCCTCCACCCCTCCATCATGTTTTTTCCCCACCTATCCTCTCTCTGCCTCCCTTCTCTGCCCCGACTCCTTTTCCGTTTTCCTTCCTCTGTCTTTCCCCATTCCCCCTTGCGTCTACCCTGCTGCCCCCTTCTGATTCCTCTCCCTTCATCGTCACCCCCCCCCCCCACGCCTTTCGTTTTTTTCCTCTCCTCTCCTCTCCCCCCCCCCCTTTTTCTTCCCCCTCCTCTGTTCAGGTCCACCCTCCCACCTGCCCTTGTCTGTGGAGTGTCATCTTCATGCCGACCT
The DNA here is from genome assembly GCF_023898315.1 of Schistocerca nitens. Classification (NCBI taxonomy): domain Eukaryota; kingdom Metazoa; phylum Arthropoda; class Insecta; order Orthoptera; family Acrididae; genus Schistocerca; species Schistocerca nitens. Next base: position 870,623,777 of record NC_064616.1, read on the forward strand.
TTTAGTGCAGTGTTCCTAGTTATTGTTAAGTGTTGTGCACCTTTTCTGAACTGTTGTGAACGTACATACTGCTGCTGCAGGGTGTGATTTTTTTATATCTCTTGTGAACAGAATCCAGACTGTCTTCGTGTTTTTTTAATTGTCTGTCTACCTTTCCCCAATCTGTTTCCGGTGTATTTTATTATCAACGCCCACCATTAGTTTTATGTTTTAACTTTCCACAATTTTCCGCCGTTTTACATTTTACGTCACCGTTTTATCGCCTGTTTTTATCGTTTCTTATCTTCTTATATTTTAAAAATTCTGTAGGCTGAAGAGCGGCGTACTAAACTGCTGCCAGCTCGCCCCATTTGGGGGGAATCAAAATCCAATAGAGGAAAAAAAAGAAGTCACGAGATATGGGATTTTGTCTAGAAAAAATGTGAATTTATGTTCAACTAAATCATATGAAATGATGCGTGCTTGAGAACTGTACATCCTAGTACTTCTGTCCGCCCCTGGTAGCTGAGTGGTCAGCTAAATGGTCAGCTACCGTGGGGGGGGGGGGCACAGAAGTACTAGGACATACAGTTCTCAAGCACGCATCATTTCATGTGATTTAGTTGAACATAAATTCGCATTTTTCAGAGATTTTCTCGCCGGCACAGTAGCTCAGCGTGTTCCGTCAGAGAGCTGGTAGGCCTCTGCAATAAAAAAACTGAGTGGAAGGATCAACAAACGGACTTTAACGGATGTCATGTGACGTCCGCAACGACCAAACCCAACGATAAATTTTTAAAAAAGTGGTCAGCGCGATAGACTGTCAATCCTACGAGCCCGGGTTCGATTCTCGGCTGGGTCGGAGATTTTCTCCGCTCATGGACTGGATGTTGTGTTGTCCTAATCATCGTTATTTCGTCCCCATAGACGCGCAAGTCGCCGCACACGACATTTTAGTACTTCTAAAATGAAACACCTCTTCAGAAATATTGATAGTTCGCTTTTTGCCAGTATCTTCCTATATTTGTTGCTTACTATGGTAATAAATGTCAGTTTTATGAAAAATTTTAAAATGATATTCCAAAGTGAAAGTGTAACACTATCGACCTTTTTAGAGTCGAGAGACTTTGCACTAATGAAGCAAAGGATGAGATTTGTACAGTACGCAGTGTATAAGACGGTCTGCAGAAGACAATATTCTTTGACTGTGTGAAGTTTAATATTTATATATAATTAACAAATCTTTATAATGTTATGTAAGTAACAATAACTGCCCGCATCTCGTGGTCGTGCGGTAGCGTTCTCGCTTCCCACGCCCGGGTTCCCGGGTTCGATTCCCGGCGGGGTCAGGGATTTTCTCTGCCTCGTGATGGCTGGGTGTTGTGTGATGTCCTTAGGTTAGTTAGGTTTAAGTAGTTCTAAGTTCTAGGGGACTGATGACCATAGATGTTAAGTCCCATAGTGCTCAGAGCCATTTGAACCATTTTGAACAATAAGTATCTTTTATTTAACTATGTATAATTGTTTGTAAAATGAAGTCAACACCAGCTCAGGGCTAAAGTTAAATATACGTAAAAAACCAGTAGGGATTTACCGCCGTTCTGGAAGGTCGGAAAAGCTGGAGATTTTTTGCTACTAATGGAAGCACGTAGCAGAGGGAAGAAGTGGAGCGGGTCAGACAGGCGCAAGACACTGTTGAGGCAGCTGGCGAAAGCTGATGCGCGCTGTACTCCGCAGTATTGTTTAAGCAAAGCTAAAGTTTAACTGCTTAATAGATGTGAGTGAAGGGGAAGTGCTAAGGTACAAGTTTGCAACGCTTTAGAGGAGATATAAAATTACGTCTGCAACTAGTGTTGGTTCCTGGATGTGAAATGGTCTAAGGCATCCTTTGCTTAAACCGATACAGATCCCCATGAAAGCCATACTCATATCTGCGATGGTATAAGTCGCATAAGTCGACGCCACGAAGACAAGTAATAATCTCCGTCGCTGCAAAATGGTACGTGCCTTAAAAGCACCTAAATCCCCAGCAACTATGCTCTCATTGACACTATTGAAATTAACTACTCATTTAACCTTAAGTGTTCCAAGTAGGGTTCCTTTCCTATACTAAAGAGAACGAAACCGAGAATCCATTGTTGTGAAACATTATTGCGCAACAGAGTGTTTTTTTGTAAAGTAAATTTAAATTATCAATCAAGTGCAACAAGTAAAGTAATTGTAGAGAATTAGATTGCCTTAGAAGTAAGTAAAGTAAATAACAATTCTACCATATGTGTGAACTTGGTTATCGGGAATTCTGTCCAAGAAATTACGTAAAGTAACTATTTCAATAAAACTGAGAAAAACCAACGATAAAAAAACCTTTTGAAATTATTTCGATAGTAACAAAAGTATCGTAAAATACTGGTTGTTTATAATACATGTTTTTAGAGGCAGTGTTCCTGATCTTACGTTCAGAAACGTAAGGAGGCATAACTGTCGTGGACCAAAACTTTCTAAGTGTGTATGTGTGACCAATTCTGAAAGTCATTATTCGGCTGTCTACATGTATTAGCCTGTTCCTTCAGTGATAGAAATTATTAAAAGAGAAAAAGTATTAATAGAACCAAAATATATGAAAGAACAAATTTGGTGAATTTGTTGAATAACGTCAATCGATTCGTCATATTGGCTGGCGACCGTGTTTTTCAGTACTATTATCACTGGCAAGAAGTAGTTTGGCGAAAAAGAAAAGCTGCAACCAAGACTATACGATAACTTTACATTTGACCGCACTTTACTTATTGCGCGGCATCTGAGGTCACTAGCGGTTGTTAAGGAGGTAGTTGTGTTTAAGTGCTTCAATTACCGAAGCTAAAGTAACATCTGAAGTACTAAATGTAATTGCAAGAGTAGAAACTGTGTGTTGTAAGCGGCCTTTTGACAGGATCAGAAAATTTACTACGTCTACATACTATCGTTGTATATGTCTTAAGGTGACAGAACAGCACTTACATCGCCATGCTGCCGTTATAATAGCACCTGCTTAAAATAATTGAGTTTTTACGTTTTGTCAATTTCCTCTTATATTCGTTGATTACTGTAATAATAAAGGCTAATTAGGCAAAAAATTAAAAAAAAATTTTTTTTCATATGGGTGGAATTGAAAGGCTTAAGAAACTTGATTATTCGTAATGAGAGCGGCATCGAATCGTCAGATATTTTAAAAGAAATTTCATAGAAAAATGATTCATCCATTCATAACTGGTCAGATCAACCACGAAGTATATAAAAAACAAAAATAAGAAAAACAGATGGGTGAAAGAAAAAGGTTAAGCAGGAATCTATAGCCTGAAAACCAGTATTTCCCTGTTTGTACTCTGTGACACGGTACTGAATGGCACTGAATGTGTACCTACGATAATAAGGAACGAAGATTAGAATTTAGTCAGATCGACGAGGATGTCATTATACAGGGTGGTCCATTGATAGTGACCAGGCCAAATATTTCACGAAATTAGCATCAAACGAGAAAACTACAAACAACGAAACTCGTCTAGCTTGAAGGGGGAAACGAGATGGCGCTATGGTTGGCCCGCTAGATGGCGCTGCCGTAGGTCAAACGGATATCAGCTGCGTTTTTTAAATAGGAACCCCCATTTCTTATTACATATTCATGTAGTACGTAAAGAAATATGAATGCTTTAGTTGGACCACTTTCTTCGCTTTGTGATAGATGGCGTTGTAATAGTCACAAACCTATAAGTACGTGGTATCACGTAACATTCCGCCAGTGCGGACGATATTTGCTTCGTGATACAATGCCCATGTTAAAATGGACCGTTTATCAATTGCGGAAAAGGTCGATATCGTGTTGATGTATGGCTATTGTGATCAAAATGCCCAACTGGCGTGTGCTATGTATGCTGCTCGGTATCCTGGACGACATCATCCAAGTGTCCTAACCGTTCGACAGATAGTTACGTTATTTAAGGAAACAGGATGTGTTCAGCCACATGTGAAACGTCAACCACATCCTGCAACAAATGATGATGCCCATGTAGGTGTATTAGCTGCTGTCGCGGTTAATCCGCACATAAGTAGCAGACAAATTGCGCGAGAAATGGGAATCTCAAAAACGTCGGTGTTGAGAATGCTATATCAACATCGATTGCATCCGTACCATATTTCTATTAACCAGAAATTGCATGGCGACGACTTATAACGTCGTGTACAGTTATGCCACTGGGCACAAGAGAAATTACGGGACGATGACAGATTTTTTGCACGCGTTCTATTTAGCGACGAAGTGTCATTCGCCAACAGCGGTAATGTAAACCGGTATAATATGCATTACTGGGCAACGGAAAATTCACGATGGCTGCGACAAGTGGAACATCAGCGACCTTGGCGGGTTAATGTATGGTGCGGCATTATGGGAGGAAGGATAATTGGCCCCCATTTTATCGATGGCATTCTAAATGGTGCAATTTATGTTGGTTTCCTACGTAATGTTCTACCGATGTTACTACAAGATGTTTCACTGCATGACAGAATGGCCATGTACTTCCAACATAATAAATGTCCGGGGCATAGCTCGCGTGTGGTTGAAGCGGTATTGAATAGCATATTTCATGACATGTGGACTGGCCGTCGAAGCACGTTCACCGGATCTGACGGCCGGGGAAAGCTGAAGGGTATTTGCTATCGTGATCCACCGACAACGCCTGATAACATGCGTCAGCGCATTGTCAATGCATGTGCGACCCGAGTGGAGGGTCTGAATCAGAGGCTGAGACGGTTCTGCGACCACGTGGGCTGCAGATTCCTCGACTTGCGCCATACGGTGGTGGGGTTTCGGGTTCCGCTAGATAGGTCAGGAGTCCACTACACGCAACAAGCGGCTACACGGGTAGCAGGGGTTGTGTGGCGTGGGCTGGGCGGTTTTTTAGGTTAGATGGCCTTGGGCAAGTACAGAAAGGGCAACAGCCTCAACGGGTGCGGGGCAAAGTCAGGACATACGGGGACCAAGCAGCAATCGGTATTGTAATTGTCAACTGTCGAAGCTGCATTGGTAAAGTACCGGAACTTCAAGCGCTGATAGAAAGCACCGAAGCTGAAATCGTTATAGGTACAGAAAGCTGGCTGAAGCCAGAGATAAATTCTGCCGAAGTTTTTACAAAGGTACAGACGGTGTTTAGAAAGGATAGATTGCATGCAACCGGTGGTGGAGTGTTCGTCGCTGTTAGTAGTAGTTTATCCTGTAGTGACGTAGAAGTGGATAGTTCCTGTGAATTATTATGGGTGGAGGTTACACTCAACAACCGAGCTAGGTTAATAATTGGCTCCTTTTACTGACCTCCCGACTCAGCAGCATTAGTGGCAGAACAACTGAGAGAAAATCAGGAATACATTTCACATAAATTTTCTCGGCATGTTATACTCTTAGGTGGAGATTTCAATTTACCAGATATAGACTGGGACACTCAGATGTTTAGGACTGGTGGTAGGGACAGAGCATCGAGTGACATTATACTGAGTGCACTATCCGAAAATTACCTCGAGCAATGAAACAGAGAACCGACTCGTGGAGATAGCACCTTGGACCTACTGATAACAAACAGACCCGAACTTTTTGACTCTGTATGTGCAGAACAGAGAATCAGTGATCATAAGGCCGTTGCAGCATCCCTGAATATGGAGGTTAATAGGAATATAAAAAAAGGGAGGAAGGTTTATCTGTTAAGCAAGAGTAATAGAAGGCAGATTTCAGACTACCTAACAGATCAAAACGAAAATTTCTGTTCCGACACTGACAATGTTGAGTGTTTATGGAAAAAGTTCAAGGAAATCGTAAAATGCGTTTTAGACAGGTACGTGCCGAGTAAAACTGTGAGGGACGGGAAAAACCCACCGTGGTACAACAACAAAGTTAGGAAACTACTGCGAAAGCAAAGAGAGCTTCACTCCAAGTTTAAACGCAGCCAAAACCTCTCAGACAAACAGAAGCTAAACGATGTCAAAGTTAGCGTAAGGAGGGCTATGCGTGAAGCGTTCAGTGAATTCGAAAGTAAAATTCTATGTACCGACTTGACAGAAAATGGTTCAAATGGCTCTGAGCACTATGGGACTTAACATCTATGGTCATCAGTCCCCTAGAACTTAGAACTACTTAAACCTAACTAACCTAAGGACAGCACACAACACCCAGCCATCACGAGGCAGAGAAAATCCCTGACCCCGCCGGGAATCGAACCCGGGAGACAGAAAATCCTAGGAAGTTCTGGTCTTACGTTAAATCAGTAAGTGGCTCGAAACAGCATATCCAGACACTCCGGGATGATGATGGCATTGAAACAGAGGATGACACGCGTAAAGCTGAAATACTAAACACCTTTTTCCAAAGCTGTTTCACAGAGGAAGACCGCACTGCAGTTCCTTCTCTAAATCCTCGCACAAACGAAAAAATGGCTGACATCGAAATAAGTGTCCAAGGAATAGAAAAGCAACTGGAATCACTCAACAGAGGAAAGTCCACTGGACCTGACGGGATACCAATTCGATTCTACACAGAGTACGCGAAAGAACTTGCCCCCCTTCTAACAGCCGTGTACCGCAAGTCTCTAGAGGAACGGAGGGTTCCAAGTGATTCGAAAAGAGCACAGGTAGTCCCAGTCTTCAAGAAGGGTCGTCGAGCAGATGCGCAAAACTATAGACCTATATCTCTGACTTTGATCTGTTGTAGAATTTTAGAACATGTTTTTTGCTCGAGAATCATGTCGTTTTTGGAAACCCAGAATCTACTATGTAGGAATCAACAATCGTGTGAGACCCAACTCGCTTTATTTGTTCATGAGACCCAGAAAATATTAGATACAGGCTCCCAGGTAGATGCTATTTTTCTTGACTTCCGGAAGGCGTTCGATACAGTTCCGCACTGTCGCCTGATAAACAAAGTAAGAGCCTACGGAATATCAGACCAGCTGTGTGGCTGGATATAAGAGTTTTTAGCAAACAGAACACAGCATGTTGTTATCAATGGAGAGACGTCTACAGACGTTAAAGTAACCTCTGGCGTGCCACAGGGGAGTGTTATGGGACCATTGCTTTTCACAATATATAGAAATGACCTAGTAGATAGTGTCGGAAGTTCCATGCGGCTTTTCGCGGATGATGCTGTAGTATACAGAGAAGTTGCAGCATTAGAAAATTGTAGCGAAATGCAGGAAGATCTGCAGCGGATAGGCACTTGGTGCAGGGAGTGGCAACTGTCCCTTAACATAGACAAATGTAATGTATTGCGAATACATAGAAAGAAGGATCCTTTATTCTATGATTATATGATAGCGGAACAAACACTGGTAGCAGTTACTTCTGTAAAATATCTGGGAGTATGCGTGCGGAACGATTTGAACTGGAATGATCATATAAAATTAATTGTTGGTAAGGCGGGTACCAGGTTGAGATTCATTGGGAGAGTGCTTAGAAAATGTAGTCCATCAACAAAGGAGGTGGCTTACAAAACACTCGTTCGACCTATACTTGAGTATTGGTCATCAGTATGGGATCCGTACCAGATCGGGTTGACGGAGGAGATAGAGAAGATCCAAAGAAGAGCGGCGCGTTTCGTCACAGGGTTATTTGGTAACCGTGATAGCGTTACGGAGATGTTTAATAAACTCAAGTGGCAAACTCTGCAAGAGAGGCGCTCTGCATCGCGGTGTAGCTTGCTCGCCAGGTTTCGAGAGGGTGCTTTTCTGGATGAGGTATCGAATATATTGCTTCCCCCTACTTATACCTCCCGAGGAGATCACGAATGTAAAATTAGAGAGATTAGAGCACGCACGGAGGCTTTCAGACAGTCGTTCTTCCCGCGAACCATACGCGACTGGGACAGGAAAGGGAGGTAATGACAGTGGCACGTAAAGTGCACTCCGCCACACACCGTTGGGTGGCTTGCGGAGTATAAATGTAGATGTAGATGTAGATTACGGAAGGCGAACTACCCGCTGTTGAGAGGAATGTCGTTACTCGTATTGCCAAATGCATTGAGGTTGCAGGACATTATTTCGAACATTTATTGGATTAGTGTGGTATTTACAGGTAATCACGCTGTAACAGCATGCGTTCTCAGAAATGATAAGTACACAAAGTTACATGTATCACATTGGAACAACCAAAATAAAATGTTCAAACGTACCTACGTTCTGTATTTTAATTTGAAAAACCTACCTGTTAGCAACTGTTCGTCTAAAATTGTGACCCATATATTTGTGACTATTACAGCGCCATCTATCACAAAGCGAAAAAAGAGGTGCAACTAAAGCATTCATATTTTTTGACGTACTACACGACCATGTAATAAAAAATGAGGTTCCTATTTTTAAAAAAACGCAGTTGACATCCGTTTGACCTATAGCAGCGCCATCTAGCTGATCAACCATAGCGCTATCTGGTTTCCCCCTTCAAGCTCGACAAGTTTCGTTCTTTGTAGTTTTTTCATTTGACGCTTATTTCGTGAGATATTTGGCCCGGTCACGATCAATGGACCACCCTGAATATCTAATACTACTACATCTACATTTATACTGCGCAAGCCACCCACCGGTGTGTGGCGGAGGGCACTTTACGTGCCACTGTCATTACCTCCCTTTCCTGTTCCACTCGCGTATGGATCGCGGGAAGAACAACTGCCGGAAAGCCTCCGTGCGCGCTCGTATCTCTCTAATTTTACATTCGTGATCTCCTCGGGAGGTTTAAGTAGGGGGAAGCCTTGTATTCGATACCTCATCCAGAAACGCACCCCCTCGAAACCTGGACAGCAAGCTACATCGCGATGCAGAGCGCCTCTCTTGCAGAGTCTGCCACTTGAGTATGCTAAACATCTCGGTAACGCTATCACGCTTACCAGATAGCCCTGTGACGTAACGTGCCGCTCTTCTTTGGATCTTCTCTATCTCCTCTGTCAACCCGACCTGGTACGAATCCTACACTGATGAACAATACTCAAGTATAGGTCGAACGAATGTTTTGTAAGCCACCTCCTTTGTTGATGGACTACATTTTCTAAGGACTCTCGCAATGAATCTCAACCTGGCACCCGCCTTACCAACAATTAATTTTAAATGATCATTCCACTTCAAATTGTTCCGTACGCATACTCCCAGATATTTTACGGAAGTTACTGCTACCAGTGTTTGTTCCGCTATCATATAAGCATACAGTAAAGGATTCTTCTTTCTATGTATTCGCAGTACATTACATCTGTCTATTTTAATGGTCAGTTGCCACTCCCTGCATGAAGTGCCTATCCGCTGCAGATTTTCCTGATTTCGCTGCAATTTTCTAGTGCTGCAACTTCTCTGTATACTACAGCATCATCCGCGAAAAGCCGCATAGAACTTCCGACACTATCTACTAGGTCATTTATATATATTGTGAAAAGCAATGGTCCCATAACACTCCCCTGTGGCACGCCAGAGGTTACCTTAACGTCTGTAGACGTGACCTGGGATAGTGTCTAATGTAATGTTTCAGTGGTAAATCACAACTCATTCGTCTCGACTATTTGAAAAAATTGGTGAGCCAGTCAGATAGTGTTCAAGCTTATGAAATGAACTCCAAGTGTAGCGAACAGAGAATCACGCAAGAAACAGTTTCTTCTGTACTTCAGCGCCAGACGGTCCGAACGCGATAAAGCTAGATACAGCGTTATATGGAGTAAGACTCCAGGAGTTTATTGAAGGACTGACTTGATTTTAGACGTTATGACTTCCATCGGGTAGCAGCTACTGCTCTCAGTTCGTAAAGGTCAAGATACCCGAACATAATCTATGATGTTTCCAACATAAAGACTGTCGTTTCTGTAGTGGGAGCTAGGAACACAGCACTTATCGGAAAGGAAGCAGATAAACGTCTCATAAACGTGATGTTCATCAGAGAAGATTAACGACCAATACTCTGAGCTTACGACTGCTGTTGCTAGCTGACTTGAAACGTTAAGTACCTGGTAGTTATTCGGCACGCCAGCGCCAATGCTTACGCGACCATCTAACGTGGTGGGTCGGTTGACACCAAGGCAGAAATTTTAGTTTGTTCAGTGACATCAAAGCAATGACGGAAGTATGAAAATTAGATGACATAGCTTTCTTTCAGTAATAAAAGTTGTAATTTGACATCTGGACGCACATTTCCGCCACAAACAGAGCATTAGAAGTGGAGTAAGCCTAGATGCATTTTAATAACACGGTCACACAGTGTGAAAGCATATTTATCGATTTCCCTCATGGGCGACGGGCATTTACAGAAAGGTTCGAGATTGTTTGCTTCTCAAATTTTACCTCAGTCTGCCAAAGATTATAATCAGTAGTGCCAGGATAAGAATGGACGATTTGGTTACCTGAGAACCCGACAGAATGGGTTGATGGTCTTGAAGAACCGGCCAGCAAAGTCTGTGCTTAGTTGTATGCAAAGCAGATAAAGCGTCACTAAGACTGAGTTTCGTGTTTTGGGTGTGTTCTTATTCGCATCTATGTATTACATAATTATAAGATTCTTGGGAAATACAATGAATGCGGAGTTGACGTGCGGTGTAAAACGAGTGCAACATTCGTTTGCCGTTCCATCGCTACGTCCCGTCCATGCCTTGAGGAACTTTGCCTCTCTGGTATTCACCATAACATGTTGGTATACCAGTTAATCATCCCGGATAATTAAAGTAATTATTATTTTTTGAAGGACTTCATCTTTACGCCAGTAATTGCTATAATTTTTTATTACATACTATTGCAATTTCGACCTTAGGTCATTATCAAGTGCTGCTTCTTAGCTCGTCTTGCTGGCTTATAACAGTCACTGGCGTAAAGATGATGCCCTTCGAAAAGTGTTTTATGACTGAATCCCAGCTACATCATGTGTATTCATTGTTTGCCTAGCGTTGCTGATCTTTCAACGAACGAAACATGTGTTAAACAAATAGCATACCTCATGACTGCCATATCTGTGTGGTGTCTACTGCCTCACCTGTTGCGTAAAACTTCGATGTTTGTTTTTTAATTTCTTACTCTTCTATTCTTCACACATTCTCCACTCCCAAACGCACGCAGTAATTGCTACATTCTCTCAAACACAGTCATTTCAGAAACAACTACTTTCACTCACAGTAATCATTATAAATAATTTGTCTTCTTTTGAACTAGACAGCATGCTTATGTGTTAATCATTTTACATCACCAACTGTACTTCACAATCCACTGTATAGTGTGTAGTATAGCGCGTGGAGTGTATACAATATCACTCACTGACGGAGCTTTGGAAGAAACGTTACTGATATGCCTCATTACAGCAAATCGTACTGAGCTTGGATAACAGATGTATCGTACGTCATTTCATGCGGCTTCACCACTATGCCAGAGGTCAGGAACGCAGTGGCTGACGGGTGGTGGCGTTCTAATCTCCCGACAGTAAGTCAGCAGATATCAGTCTATTAGAATCCTGGAATCGTGCTGGCCAAGGGACCATCTGTATCGAGTAAGGTCAGGACACCTGTCATCTACGTCTACATACACACTCCAAAAGCCACCGTACGTTGCGTGGAGGCGGGTACCCTGTACCACTACTAAACATTTAATTTCCTGTTCCACTCACAAATAGAGCGACGAAAAAAGACGGTCCACGTACCTCTGCACCAGCCCTAATTTTTCTTATTTTATGTTTGAGATCCTTACACGAAATGTATGTTATCGGCAGTAGGATCGTTCCACAGTCGGCTTCAAATTCCGATTCTCTAAATTTTCTCAGTAGCGTTCTTCGAAAAGAACTCGCCTTCCCTTCAGCGATTCACATATGTGCTCCCGGAACATCTCCGTGACACTTGCGTGGTGATCGAACCTTTTCTTTGGGGGAGGGGGGGTTCATCAGTCTTCTGACTCGTTTGATGCGGCCCGCCACGAATTCCTCTCCTGTGTCAACCTCTTCATCTCAGAGTAACACTTGCAACCTACGTCCTCAATTATTTGCTAGATGTATTCCAATTTCTTCCTCTACAGTTTTTGCCCTCTACAGCTCCACCTAGTACAATGGACATCATTCCCTCATGTCTTAACAGATTTCCTATCATCCTGTCCCTTCTCCTTATCAGTGTTTTCCACCTATTCCGTTCCTCTCCGATTCTGTGCAGAACCTCCTCATTCCTTACCTTATCAGTCTACTAACTTTCAACCTTCGTGTATCACCACATCTCAAATGCTTCGATTCTCTTCTGTTCCGGTTTTCCCACAATCCACGTTTCACTACCATACAATGCTGTACTCCAGACGTACATTCTCAGAAATTTCTTCCTCAAATTAAGGCCTACGTTTGATAATAGTGGACTTCTCCTGGCCAGGAATGCCCATTTTGCCTTTGCTAGTCTGCTTTTGATGTACTTTTTGGTCCGTACGTCATTGATTATTTTACTGCCTAGTAACAGAATTCCTTAACTTCATCTACTTCGTGATCATCAAACCTGATGTTAAGTTTCTCGCTGTTCTCATTTCTGCTACTTATCATTACTTCCATCTTTCTTCGATTTACTTTCAATCCATATTCTGTACCCATTAGATTGTTAATTTCATTCAACAAAAAACGGTATGGGGCTTAACATCTGAGGTCATCAGTCCCCTAGACATAGAACGACGTAAACCTAACTAACCTAAGGACATCACACACATCCACGCCCGAGGCAGGATTCGAACCTGCGAGCATAGCAGCTGCTTGGTTCCAGACTGAAGCGCCTAGAAGCGCTCGGCCACAGCCACCGCCTTCTCTGCTTGGTGCAGGAAAATTATTGTACGTGGGAACGAGTGTGTGACAGAAAGCGTAATGTGATAAAAAGTTGACATTGTGAACCAGGGGAACAGTAATTTTTTATGAACAATGATAAGACGGCAGGAATATATTGTTTAAAGTGATTATCCACCAAAGGCAGAGTAATAAATTTATATATTTCTTATCACAGACCCACTTGTGACCCTAAAGTTATTGGCACCACCTTATAGATTTTTATAAAGTGTCTAGACATATGACTATGATAAATTTTTTGTCCTCCTTAACTTAAGAGAATTGTGTTACCAGCTTGGGGACTGCGATATACAGTTACTGAATGGATCGCGCGTTTGACCCTGTGTAAGAATGTTTAAGTGTTTTAAACTCTAACAAACAGTATTTACAATATGCTTCTCTGTACTCTCTACCAATCCCAGCCATCCTGTGTCAGCTAACAAATACCTTACAGAACAGTTGCTCCATGGTTTGAACAACATTCTGCTGTAGGTCTACTGAGGTAATACGAATACATACAAGCTGATTGCTGTCTTGGATTCTTTCCTAGGAAATAGAACCATCTGCCTCTAAATTGGCATTGATCTATGTTACTAGATGATAGAAAGTATATGGTAATCAACTGAGAGGAGTTGTAGCGAGATATGATTTAATAGTAGACTTATGATGCATTCTAGAGAGAGGGAGATGTCGTGGCAGGCCATTTATTACATATTTAACTTTTTTTTTCGCTGATCTCTCTGGTCGTATCAGTTACGTGGTATAACCTGTGTTCGACTCGTACATAATTTCATGTTCTGTGTGTGACTGAGAGGGTTATCTGCCTGCAATCATTAACAGCAAACCTCTCCATACAACAGTCAGCTGAGGACATCCAATGCCTGTGTGATAAGTTATCTCCACTTCGACATCCTCCTCTAGATGAACGAAGATGTATGCAAAGTACTCCATTTCCCTGCCACATCTTGGACATAAATCGTGTCTTTTGTTTCATAACTGCAGTGATTCTCAGTCAGTGGCAGGGGCTTGTGAGGTAATGCAACCCCTGTGTATACAATTGCATGACAGATGTTGTGTGTGGAAGAGGTGTCCTGTTCATGGAGTTAGTGCTACATGGGGTGTGATTTCACATGTCAAACAGCAGTGCTATGCATTTGACTATTTCCTCATAATATGTCGTGGTTTCATTCATTTTCTGTAGCTGACGATCATTTTATAGGACTGATGTGAGCATAGCATAATTTCTGAACCATAATCAGATGTGAACAGTGGGCGCTATACATCTCTGGTAAGCTACATAGTGCATGTATCACAAAGAATCTATGTTATTTTTCCTTTTGTGTAGAAAGTAGTAGTTTTACCATCTTCAACTTTACCACAATAGTGAATGGAATGGAAAACTGGCAGGACGAATATATATCAGGTGTTGGAGATATATTTCCTGCATTGGAGTATGAACAGCATTACACGCCATGTGACTGATACATCGGAAACTACAGTGCATCAGTATTATAGCATGTTTAAGTGCAGAATTGTGTAGCCTTAGGAGAGTGTCTTTATGTTCTATAATCATTTCTCTCTTTCCATTATCTACTTGTTATGCAATGCAAAGACTACAACAGAATTACAGAATTTACAGCACAAATGATTTACATAAAATGTTTTAAACCACTTCCAGCTGGAGATTCGTCATATATAAATCATACATTTCCTATTCTTCTTCTTAATCATCTTTTATATCATCACGACATTCTCAAATTTATCAGGCTCAAACCTACTATACGCCAATTAGGAGTGCTAATCTTCTCAGCATACATGCATCTAGAGAGTTCATATGTAATTGCATAGGTGACATGAGTAAGACTGGTATGGAGCAGACTTCGCAGAACGGCAGTTACAGTATAGAAATGAGAAAACCAGTGTATGCCACTAATGCCGGTCAGTTTTACAAATTTGGAACATTTGTTATACTCTTTCCAAAAGCGAAAATATCAAAGTACCCTACTGGCCATTAAAATTGCTACACCAAGAAGAAATGCAGATGATAAATGGGTATTCATTGGACAAATATATTATACTAGAACTGACATGTTATTACATTTTCACGTAATTTGGGTGTATAGATCCTGAGACATCAGTACCCAGAACAACCACCTCTGGCCATAATAACGGCCTTGATACGCCTGGGAATTGAGTCAAACAGAGCTTAGATGGCGTGTACAGGTACAGCTGCCCATGCAGCTTCAACACGATACCACAGTACATCAAGAGTAGTGACTGGCGTATTGTGACGAGCTAGTTGCTCGGCCACCATTGACCAGCGTTTTCAATTGGTGAGAGATGTGGAGAATGTGCTGGTCAGGGCAGCAGTCGAACATTTTCTGTATTCAGAAAGGCCCGTACAGGACGTGCAATATACGATCGTGCATTATACTGCTGAAATGTAGTGTTTCGCAGGGATTGAATTAAGGGTGGAGCCACGGGTCGTAACACATCTGAAATGTAACGTCAACTGTTCAAAGTACCGTCAATGCGAAATACAGGTGACCGAGTCGTGTAACCAATGGCACCCCATACCATCACGCCGGGTGATACGCCAGTATGGCGATGACGAATACACGCTTCCAATGTGCGTTCACCGCGATGTCGCCAAACACGGATGTGACCATCATAATTCAGTAAGCAGAACCTGGATTCATCCGCAAAAATGACGTTCTGCCATTCGTACACCCAGGGTTCATCGTTGAGTACACCATCGCAGGCGCTCCTGTCTGTGATGCAGCGTCAAGGGTAACCGCAGCCATGGTCTCCGAGCAGATAGTCCATGCTGCTGCAAACTTCGTCGAACTGTTCGTGAAGATAGTTGTTGTCTTGCAAACGTCCCCATCTGTTGACTAAGGGATCGAGGCGTGGCTGCACAATCCGTTACAGCCATGCGGATAAGATGTCTGTCATCTCGATTGCTAGTGATACGAGGCCATTGGGATCCAGCACGGCGTTACATATTACCCTCCTGAACCCACCAGTTCCATATTCTGCTAATAGTCATTGAATCTCGACCAACACGAGTAGCAATGTCGCGATACGATAAACCGCAATCGCGATAGGCTACAATCAGACCTTTGGTACGCATTTCTGCTCCTTACACGAGGCATCACAACAACGTTTCGCCAGGCAACGCCGGTCAAATGCTGTTTGTGTATGAGAAATCGGTTGGAAACTTTTCTCATGTCAGCATGTTGTAGGTGTCGCCACCAGCGCCAACCTTGCGTGAATGCTCTAAAAAGCTAATCATTCGCATATCACTGCATCTTCGTGTCGGTTAAATTTCGCGTCTGTAGCAAGTCATCTTCGTGGTGTAGCAATTTTAATGGCAAGTAGTTAATATTGATTACGTGGAACTCAGCTTGTTCTGTTCCTTCATGAGATGTAGAATGGAGTGGGTATAGTATCTTCCTAAATCTGGTCAGTTCCAAACTAAATTGGAGAAATTGTTGTAGGGAGGGATGGTCAAAGACAGAGGAAGAGTTATGTGGTGCATCGAGAGACACCATCTAGAGTTTTGCTCAGGGTCCTTAGCCAATAGTTTCAACGAAGGCGCAGCACATTTCGAAATAGAGGATAGAGTATTGCCACGATATGGTGGTAATCATCAAAGGTGCTGGTGAGATCTTTCAATCTCCGACTTTATGCTAGGGATGCGAGAATACTGTTTCAGCCACGGAATGTAGTTTTTGTACCTCCTCTCTGTTGTTGGCTATTTTCCTCACTACGAAACAGTATTTGTGTCATGTGATGGAGGACAGTGTAACATGGTTCATGGTATATCTGAACTGAGAATAACGCAGGGGTATTCTGCAGAATACCATATGAGTGAATTTCGTACAATCAGGTAAACATGTAAGTACCCTTATTTCTCCCAATTCTTGTTGTATTTTGCTCAATTTTACATATTTTCTATATATTTTTGCTCATTGCTTTGGTCTCATGAGGTTATCCAGTGACATTGCACAATGTTTCTCAACTTCTCTATCACTGTTAAACCACCACGTCTCTCTCTCTCTCTCTCTCTCTCTCTCTCTATGTTACACTGTCAATATCAAATGAAACAAATATTGTTTTGTAGTGTTGTAGTGTAGCAAATAGCCAGCAACAGAGATGAGGTGGAAAAGTGACATTTTACAAATTCGGTAAGATTTTGTTACAATTGACCATCTCCCTCTATGTCGATGGGAGTCATAAAATATTCTTGCAATCATAGGATAAAGTCGTAGACTGAAAGATGTGACCAACACCTTTGATGATTACTACCGCAACAAATGAATCATGACCATAGCAGCACTGTGTCCTCTGTTTCGAAATGAGCTGTCGCTTGGGCAGCCCTTGTGATTACGTGTGTTGAGAGTATTCTCCGATTTTTATTTGGAAACTTAAGAAAATTCAATGTAATGAGTGTTTGTGATGGATGTGTATTCCCCCTCCACGCAAGTAACTTTATCAGTTGACTGCTTGTCAGTCATGGTGACAATCTCTCCAGCCTCTGAGGTTACACCACAGCCGGCGTGTGGGTGCTTTGAGATGGGTACACAAAGTGAATCAGCTACAGTTCCATGAGAAAGTTTTCGCGGTCCCTGATTTCTGAACATGACAACTACTATGGAATGGATCGTCGTTTAAGTGTATGTGCTTAGAAAGTGCTCCATTCAGGTGGTGACATGCGCCATGTGTGGTGTTGAGGACTTATCAGTACATCCCAGTGGACTCTGTCTTGTATGGGAAAAGTGGGGTGGTATTTGTTTAAATAAATAATAACTGTGGATTTTTGTTGTTACTACCCCGTAATTCGACAGACGTCTTCCCCTTCGTCTTCTTCTCGGTATAGCAGAGAGAACCAACTTGGGAATTCTGTAATGTTTTAAACAATACACTTAGCAGACCTGTAGGTGGTTGGGAATTGTATAACCATGACGACATAAATACCCGCCGAAATTTGAAATTACAACTACCATTTTATGCAGCATCATTTCCAATCCTGACATCAAACTCCTGACTGATCGGTTTTTTGGTTTCTGTCAGTGGTATTAAAAGCACAGTCCAGTCAAACTTCTGCCTTGTCTCCTGCAAATTGTTTAAATGACATAGTGTAACTGAGCTGAAAGTTGAAATTCTCACTACCGTTTTCAGCTACTATGAAATGACCTAACTGTGCCCATATACACCAAGAGGAGGTAAGGAAAATCCAGAAGGGGGAAGTGGAGGGTGTGGCAAGCAGGCAGTTGAGAGATTGAATCCTGGATAGCCCATAATTTCCCAGTAGATATGCCAATCCTAGTATTTACCGATAGCAAACAATTAAAAACTGTCCAGACAGTTTGATAGAGTGGGGTTAGTGCAAATGGACTATTTCCAAGACATATGCAGCTCAGCATTTTGGAGAGGGCTGGGAGTTCACCAGGTATCTGCTACTTTGTTCTGGACAAGAAAAGAGTAAGAGAGAGAGGCAGAGAGAGAGACAGAGGGAGAGAAAATGTGTTTCCACAGAAGTTCCCTGGAACTTAATATCAAAGGACACCACCGCAAACAATGGGGACCACAGACACAGATTTTCTGTGGCTGAGCGGTTCTAGGTGCTTCAGTCCGGAACCGCACTGCTTCTACGGTGGCAGGTTCCAATCCTACCTCAGGCATGGATGTGTGTGATGTCCTTAGGTTAGTTAGGTTTAAGCAGTTCTAAGTCTAGGGGACTGATATATATATTTCGTATGGCTAATAGAATACAGCAGTAAGTAAGTAGTAGCACAAACAACGTACAAAAACAATGAATGGTCAATGTTACAGTCAACAAACAATTATTAGATCTAAAAAAGGAAGTAAAACACAAAATACACAAAAATACATAGAAATTATAGTAATAGTATCTAGTAATAGATTTTTCAGAAGGAGAAGAGTAGACCAGACTCATGGTTGTATGTCCAAGTCCCTCAGCCAGCCAGAAGCACCTCCCTCCAGGAGGTGCAGCTCCTGCATTGTGCCAGGGAATCTCCTCATAGGGCAGTCCATTGCGATATGATGTAGAGTTTGTGGATTCCCACAGTCGCAGTTGGGTGAGTCAGTCTGTTCCCATTTGTGCTTCCAGTAATTACATCTACCATAGCCTGTTCGGATACGATTTAAAGTTGTCCAAGATTTTCTGGGAAGACCGAAGCCCTCGGGCCGTACGGTTGGGTCCGAGACTAAGTTAAGGTGATCGGGGTTTGACATATCCCATTCCCGACGCCAGGCTTCGTCGATATCATAATTGTCCTCGATCAGCTGTTGCCCTAATCTCCATGATGGCTTACGGGACTTGAGCCTGTGGCTGGGATTCTTGCAGTCTTCGTGTAAGGGTAGGTCACGGTTGTTAGCGCACTTTTGCCATTCCCTTTTCAGTGCAGATCTTCGCCTTAGATGAGGTGGGGCTATATTAGCCAGTACCGGGAGCCATTGGTGGGGCATCGGTTTAATAGTGCCTGAGATGAGCCTCATGGTGTCGTTTAGCTGGGTGTCCACCGATGCTGTATGAGTGCTGTTTAGCCAGACCGGAGCGCAGTATTCAGCCACCGAATATACTAGTGCAAGAGCAGATGTTCTGAGAACTGTGGCGCTTGCTCCCCAGCTACTTCCAGTGAGTTTGTGTAGGACATCATTTCTGGTTTTGATTTTTGCTGCGCATTTGCATAACTGCTCCTTGTACGTCAGAGATCGGTCCAATTTAATTCCCAGATACTTTGGGAGGGGATTGTAGTTAAGCAGCTGGCCTCTGAACTCTACGTGGCGTGCCTAGTTTGCCTGTCTGTTGTTGAGGTGGAAACAGGAGACTTGGGTTTTAGAAGTATTAGGTCTGAGCCTCCATGTTTCGAAATATTCATCCATTTTGATAAGGTCTTCCTCAATGATTCTTTCGGAATTGTGGAAGTCTTGATGTTGATATGTGAGAGCAATATCGTCTGCATAGATAAACTTCTTAGAAGATGTCTCTGGTAGGTCTGATGTATATATATTAAAAAGTAATGGAGTTAGCACAGATCCTTGGGGCAGGCCATCATTTAACCTATATTTCTTGCTTATCTCTCCATCTAGGTGTACTTCAAAAAATCTATTTGAAAGCATATTGTTGATTAGGGTAGCCGTTTTCTTGCAAGGAATAATGCGTTGGAGTTTACGAATCATTGCCTCCCTCCACACTGTGTCATATGCTGACGATAGATCTATGAACACGGCGACTGTCTTTTTCTTCCTTTGAAATCCACTCTCAATATGTGTGGTAAGAGATAATACTTGATCAGAGCAGCTCAGACCGGGTCTAAATCCGGCTTGTTCAATAGGAATGAAATTCTCAGCAATGGGTTTTATTCTGTTGAGAATAAGTCTCTCCAATAGTTTGTAGCATACACTTAGAAGAGCTATAGGTCTATAGTCCTCTGGGAGCTTTCCATCTTTGCCAGGCTTAAGAATGGCGACGATCTTGGTTTGTTTAAATAGTGGTGGTAGTGTTTCCGATCGTTGGATGTCATTGTAAAACTGAGTTAGCCACAGTAGAGCTCGAGGTCCTAGGTGCCGTAAGAACTCGGCGTAGACCTCATCTAAACCAGCCGCTTTACCCATTTTCATTTCTTTCAGTACTTCTGTGATCTCTAGGATGGTAAAGGTTTTTGAGAAATTGTTGTCGGGTGTGGATTGTCGGAGCTTGGTTCTCAGTTCTTTCTTTACTTTCATAGTCTTATCCTTGTTGCTGCGTGGTGTTTTTCTCGTAAGGTTAACTATTCTGTTTGCTACCTCTTTGGGGTGTATGTTGCTACCCACACAGGTTTTAATGGAGCTTTCACATAGGTTTTTAAGAAGGCACCAGGCTTTCTTGCTGGAGTGCTTGAAGTCCATATTTTTCATGAGTGTGTGCCACTTTTCTCGTCTTGCTGAGTCCAGGCATTGGAGAAGCTCGTCCGCAATTTCAGGATCGTTGTTTTGCGAATATGCATTATATAGGTCTATGCATTCTTGGCTCCAGCCTGGAATATAAGTTTTCCTGTAGCCCCTGGGAATGTGTTTTTTGGCAATGGCTAGGAGTAATCCCACAAAGCGGTTGTAGTTCTTCGATGCGGGTGGGATCCATTGGATGTTGTGGTCCATTTCGGCGGTAAAGGCTTCCCAGTTGGCTTTGCCAAAATTCCATCGAGGTTTACGTGTAGATCTCACTATTGTAATCTGTATACCGACATGTAGCAGGACTGGCCTGTGCTGGCTACGAGGAAAATTTGGCAAGATCAGTTTATTGCAACGTAATGGTAGCTTTTTGGCGTCTCTGGAAACAAAGCACAGATCGGGGATGTAGTCTCTTTTCCATCTAGCCTAGTGGAAAGTCCCTTTATCCTTTAGATCATGGATCAAGAAGACGTCTTCTATGTCCGCCCATTTCATTACTCCCTCCCCAATCTCATTGGTGTTGTTATATCCCCACTGGGTACTGTGGCTGTTGAAATCGCCCATTATCACTGTAGGATGTTGTATGTTGGAAATAGCAGAATCATTCCATGTCTGAGTTGGGGGTTTGTAGAGGTTGATGACTTCAATATCAGCAATTTTTGTTCTTATGACGTAGGCGCTTGGGTCAGTGTGTGTTTTTATATCGTGGACCTGGTCAGTGTTGTTTTTAAAGTAGGTGGCAGTGCCATAGTTAGCGTGGTAAGTTGCTGCAGCAAGGGAATAGCCTGGAAGTTTGCATCTATTTTTCAACTGCTTTTCGTCAGCGCAATGTAGGGGACTGATGACCTCAGATATTAAGTCCCATAACGCTTAGAGCCATTTGAGCCATCTGAGCCACAGATTGACCTACTTGCTGAGCAGCCACTAAAGATGTTGCTTGTATCTACTGTTTTGGGTAGCACCATCTGTGTGGCTGAATTGCTCAGTACCCATAATGATAGTCCATATTTTCAAAATTGATTGACAGTCTCTAAGTGTCTGGTACAGCATCCCTTCAAATACCAAGACTCTGATGCTAAACTGCCATTGCAATCAAGGTGAATGGCACAGCTGGTTCTCTGGAGTTTGGTGCAGTCACCAGCACAGTGGTGGAGGGGATTGTGGTGCGGCCTGGCAGATAGTGGACAAGATCGGAAAGTTTGTTGTCAGATATCCTTAGTGCGACTTGTAGCAGTTTAATTACATGCGGTGATGTTTTAGGTACCTACGATGATGTTTTAACTATGGTTTTTTGGCGATATGTATGGTTTACTGTCTAAAATACCCCTGTTTTGCCAGATATGTTGCTTACGATATGAGGAGTGTTTTATGTTGATGTTGATGCCAAGTTTGTGGCGATGTTGTGTACATGATGGGAGAAAAACTATCTGTTTGCGAGTTTAATTATTGTAAATAAGTCGATAGTCAAAGTATTTTACAACACTTGAACCTCTCAACAGCAGAGAATGGTGAGCTTTTCACTCCAAATAAGGAGATCCAAGCCCTGCAAACTTAAATTAATAAGTAAACAGTATATCCTCTGCTACATAATTGATGTTGATTTCAATTTCATATCATGAATTCCTTTCTTTCCAGCACAGACTCCATCCTTTTTTTCCGCCAATTTGCAGATGAGGAGAGATTGCAAGGTGGCTTGGGTAGGGGAGGGCTGGGGGATTTCTCAGAGGGGCAGGGAAAATTAATAGATCAACTGAATTAATTCGTTGATTGCTTTGATATCAAAAGTATGGTTATATTGGCGAAGGGGAGGGGAGGGGAGGGGTTGGGGATTTACCACGGGGCAAGGGAGTGCAGAACTATAGGCCAGCAGAGGGGAAGGGCTGGGGGAAGGAAATAACTTAAAAGGAGAGCAGGATAAGATATCCCTAAGGTGAGGAGGGTTGGGGGTTACTTGAGAAGCCACTTAGCAGAACAACAGGCTTAGGGGGAGGGTAAGAGGCAAGGGTGGTTTTTTTTCAGAAGGATGGATTATCCACAGGGTGTCATAAATTAACCTCAGGGGGTTGTAAGTCAATTAGCATAACCATTGCTTAAACAGAGGGTGATGGGAATAATTTTCCTCTGAATGTATGCTTGCTCCTGTATGAATGCAACCTGCACAAGGTAATTGCACCAGAATACTCTTTGCACCACTACTTGACAGAAAGTGTTGGTCCTGATCTGACCTGCAGTAACGAAGTACAGAAAGCTTTTGTAGACTGAAGATCTGTTTCAATAAGATCTTTCAATCTCGAAGATGGTATGGATAAAGGAGTTACTCTCATAACACTTTCCACATTGTCACATTACTCACATTCACAGTTTCTGCTATTTCTCTAGTGCTGCTGCCATTATTGTCCTCATTATGATGAAGTATTCGATCTTCTAGATCTTCGTGTTCTGACACTGTTTGGTCTTCCGTAGTTAAAAGACCTTTCCTCAGAAGGATCTGCTTCCACACGACTTGTCATGTATGCTTTGAAGGGTTTAATTGTTTGGTAGATGTCTATTCTTCAGTCTTCTAGCATACATACATCTGGCTTCAGATGCATTGCAATATGCAGGTCCATACATCAGGTGCATGTCTGAAATGTGTTAATTAGAGTACATTTCATCCAGAGGTTTACAGTACACACTGGTCCATTAAATTATACGGTCGAGCAGGTGTCATGGCCGTGACTGGAAGTCAGCCACAACACGTCATTCTCTATCTGAATTCGCTAACACATGCTTCTTTGGTGGGGCCGTCTCGGAAATAGTGAATTCGATTTCTAGGGGAGGAAGAATGTTGAGTACACATTAAACACTAGTTCATTAACAACTGTATACTACGCTTCCACTAGTGATCATGTTCTCAACACCAAAATTGTTTGTTTATTTACTAGTAGCTCGGCAACTACTAAGGGGATGACCAGACGTATTAATCATGGATTCTGATGAGTCTTAGGTGTGAAACTTCCTGGCAGATTAAAACTGTGTGCCCGACCGAGACTCGAACTCGGGACCTTTGCCTTTCGCGGGCAAGTGCTCTACCATCTGAGCTACCGAAGCACGACTCACGCCCGGTCCTCACAGCTTTACTTCTGCCAGTATCTCGTCTCCTACCTTCCAAACTTCACAGAAGCTCTCCTGCGAACCTTGCAGAACTAGCACTCCTGAAAGAAAGGATACTGCGGAGACATGGCTTTAGCCACTGCCTGGGGGATGTTTCCAGAATGAAATTTTCACTCTGGCAAAGGTCCCGAGTTCGAGTCTCGGTCGGGCACACAGTTTTATATTTGCCAGGAAGTTTCATATCAGCGCACATTCCGCTGCAGAGTGAAAATTTCATTCTGGAGTCTTAGGTGTGTTATAGAGGGATTGGTCCTGAGTAGCTGGCTAGTGGTTCTTCATGCAACGGCCTTTAGGTCCGGGGAAAAAGAACGTTGAAGTTTTATACGTATGTTTTCTATTTGTAACGTTACTCACGTTCTGACCAGAGAGCGAAAGTCAACAGGCATCGTTCAAGGCTACCATACTGGTGGTGTGGTTCAACTTTCGCCCATATACCACTTTTTTTTCAATTTCATCTTAGAGAATATAATTAAATAGTATATGTCATGTAAAATTATTCAAAAATAGTAATTTTTGCCTTAGTAATTTCGTTAATAAATCAATCATTACAGCAAACTTTCTTTAAATTTGTATTCCGTTTGTTACAGAATAAATCACATGTAATAAACCATCCACCATGATTATTCTCCATTCGGCCAACAGATCGTGTATATCGTTGGATATCCCCTGTTACACTGGAATTACCAGGAATCGTACGTGGAGGTGTATTTGCAAGAAGGTTCAAATAGTGAAGAAATCTTTCGGTGTATATGATTTTTTAACGAGTTTTCCCTTCGATTGCTCATCACACTCCTCTACTGTTGATGACTCTCCTTATGACTGTCCTTCTGTAGCAACGCTTGCTTCTTTCATTTCACTTTAATCTTCTGACACAGACTGCACTGACAATGCGTTAGGAACAGCTGATGCTGATGACAAATGCCAGATGCCGACTTACAGGGCCTGGGAAATCTGCAACGGTGCATGAGGGAGAGGGGATAACAAGAGGTGAGGTCAGGTCTAGAAAACGCACATAGGGAACATTGTCAAAGTATATGAGGTTATAACTACGAGTTACAAACGGAATGCACAGTTCAAGAAAGTTTGCTGTAACGTTTGATTTATTAATTGAATTATTACGGTGAAAAAGACTATTTTCGAATAATTTTGTGTGATATTGCCCATTTAATAATATTCTGAAACTGGGAAACTAAATTACATGAGCATGATTTGAACTCGGACCAGCAATGTAGTAGCCGCGAAATTCAGCCACTCCACTCCGCTCGCTGGCCGCTACATAATTAATGTTACAGGTGTAGGTGGTACGCAGAAAACTTCAACACCGATTTTCTCGGAACCTAGGGGTCGTTGGATGAAAACCCACTAGCCAGGTACTCAGGACATGTCCCTGTGCGACGTACCTGAGACTCGTCAAAATCTGTGATTAACAGGTCTGATGTTCTCCTTTAGCCGGCCGGAGTGGCCGAGCGGTTCTAGGCGCTACAGTCTGGAACCGCGCGACCGCTACGGTCGCAGGTTCGAATCCTGCCTCGGGCATGGATGTGTGTGATGTCCTTAGGCTAGTTAGGTTTAAGTAGTTCTAAGTCTAGGGGACTGATGACCTCAGCAGTTAAGTCCCATAGTGCTCAGAGCCATTTGAACCAGTTTTAGTTTCCTTGTAAGATAAACATAACAACGCTTTGACTTAACACTTCTCAAAACCAGTAACATTTCAAAAAAAAAGTACCTGTTGAACCAAACTGAAATTTAGTAAACAAAAAGGCAAAAATGAAACTACACTTAACAACAACAAAAGTGTCTATATCTAATAAAATAAAAGCACTGAACGGATCCATTTTATGAGCTTTTCTGCTTATTTTTAAACCCTCTATCAGTTCCCAGACGTTTCCCACATATTAGTTAATACCCTGCATACAGAGCGTAAGCGGATTACTCCCACGTACATATGTTACGCCAGAAATATTCATCATATTACTATCAGAGCATGTAATGTCCTACACCCCACGCGATTTTACCTTCGTTGAGTGCAGCTACAATTTTAATGGCCATGTTCTGAAAATTTTTATCTATTGAAAATGACTTGCTTAATTCTGTTTGACAAGAGCGCTAAACCAATGTCGCATACACCGTCTGATATTCCTTAAACGTGTACTTTGTTTACCTTTGTCCTAAGCGTCGCATTGACTTCAGCTGGACTTTTTACAGCTAGCTGAAAATTATTTTCTTTATCTCAGACAGATTTGTGCACCTTGCACCATTTCGGAAGTGCATAAGCAGTCTACGTGGATTTTTAATCGTGTATAAGACCATTCGTGCTTCTTCCGTACCCCAATTCCTTTACAATCTTTTACGAACAGAATTACATTTGTGCAGGTGGCCGATGCATTAAGCAGAGAAAATGGTTGCGGTAATCCGCACGTTTTTGATCCGAGGCGGAGCGCAGAGTGCGCGGGTAGTGACAGGGCGAGAGCATCCGCAGTGGCTGGCTTCAAAGGGCGAGCGCAATGGGCTCTGCAGAGCGCTACAGCCGGCGCGCCAATTGCATTAAGCAACTGTCTGGCAGCGGTCGCGCCGCCGCTAACCTTCCGTAGGCCGCTGCGACTGCGGCAGCCGTTATTAGATTTCTGTCGCTCCATGGTGGCGGCCGCCCTTCCTACCCTTACAAAGAATGACGACGTCGACACATGCTACATTTCATTCCACCGTTACTAACGGCCGTCGGTATTCTGTCACTTGCTCTCCAAGCACGCACGTAATCAACAAAACTCGTTCCTAATTTTCCAATACATCTTCCAGCTATACAGGGTACTTGCAAACATTTAAAAACTGGTATAAGTAATTACCTGAACATAACGTAACAAACGTCTCGGTACGTGAAAGACAAAATCTCTATTATTATTATTATTATTATTATTATTATTGTTTCTTTCTTTTCTCAGACGTTATGTCTGGTCAAAAATGGAAAGTGGCGCGGACATTGATCAAGTGTGACTTCCTTTTAACTGTACAGTATATGTTACATTGCATTTAGGAACTTTTGGGTAATTGAACATGTATCAATAATTACTGATTTCTGTAGTTGTATATATAAGTTTGGATGTAGCTGTATTGCATTGATGTACTGGTGGATATTGTGTGGTATGACTCCTGTAGTTGATAGTATAATTGGTATAATGTCAACTTTATCCTGATGGCACATATCCTTGACTTCCTCAGCCAGTTGGATGTATTTTTCAATTTTTTCTCCTGTTTTCTTCTGTATATTTGTTGTATTGGGTATGGATATTTCGATTAGTTGTGCTAATTTCTTCTTTTTATTGGTGAGTATGATGTCAGGTTTGTTATGTGGTGTTGTTTTATCTGTTATAATGGTTCTGTTCCAGTATAATTTGTATTCATCGTTCTCCAGTACATTTTGTGGTGCATACTTGTATGTAGGAACTTGTTGTTTTATAAGTTTATGTTGTAAGGCAAGCTGTTGATGTATTATTTTTGCGACATTGTCATGTCTTCTGGGGTATTCTGTATTTGCTAGTATTGTACATCCGCTTTTGATGTGATCTACTGTTTCTATTTGTTGTTTACAAAGTCTGCATTTATCTGTTGTGGTATTGGGATCTTTAATAATATGCTTGCTGTAATACCTGGTGTTTATTGTTTGATCCTGTATTGCAATCATGAATCCTTCTGTCTCACTGTATATATTGCCTTTTCTTAGCCATGTGTTGGATGCGTCTTGATCGATGTGTGGCTGTGTTAGATGATACGGGTGCTTGCCATGAAGTGTTTTCCCTTTCCAATTTACTTTCTTCGTATCTGTTGATGTTATGTGATCTAAAGGGTTGTAGAAGTGGTCATGAAATTGCAGTGGTGTAGCCGATGTATTTATATGAGTGATTGCCTTGTGTATTTTGCTAGTTTCCGCTCGTTCTAGAAAGAATTTTCTTAAATTGTCTACCTGTCCATAATGTAGGTTTTTTATGTCGATAAATCCCCTTCCTCCTTCCTTTCTGCTTAATGTGAATCTTTCTGTTGCTGAATGTATGTGATGTATTCTATATTTGTGGCATTGTGATCGTGTAAGTGTATTGAGTGCTTCTAGGTCTGTGTTACTCCATTTCACTACTCCAAATGAGTAGGTCAATATTGGTATGGCATAAGTATTTATAGCTTTTGTCTTGTTTCTTGCTGTCAATTCTGTTTTTAGTATTTTTGTTAGTCTTTGTCTATATTTTTCTTTTAGTTCTTCTTTAAAAAAAATGGTTCAAATGGCTCTGAGCACTATGGGACTCAACTGCTGAGGTCATTAGTCCCCTAGAACTTAGAACTAGTTAAACCTAACTAACCTAAGGACATCACAAACATCCATGCCCGAGGCAGGATTCGAACCTGCGACCGTAGCGGTCCTGCGGTTCCAGACTGCAGCGCCTTTAACCGCACGGCCACTTCGGCCGGCAGTTCTTCTTTAATATTTGTATTATCTATTCCTATTTTTTGTCTGTATCTTAGATATTTATAGGCATCCGTTTTTTCCATCGCTTCTATGCAGTCGCTGTGGTTATCCAATATGTAATCTTCTTGTTTAGTGTGTTTTCCCTTGACTATGCTATTTTTCTTACATTTGTCTGTTCCAAAAGCCATACTTATATCATTTCTGAATACTTCTGTTATCTTTAGTAATTGGTTGAGTTGTTGATTTGTTGCTGCCAGTAGTTTTAGATCATCCATGTATAGCAAATGTGTGACTTTGTGTGGGTATGTTCCAGTAATATTGTATCCATAATTTGTATTATTTAGCATGTTGGATAGTGGGTTCAGAGCAAGGCAGAACCAGAAAGGACTTAATGAGTCTCCTTGGTATATTCCACGCTTAATCTGTATTGGCTGTGATGTGATATTATTTGAATTTGTTTGGATATTAAGTGTTGTTTTCCAATTTTTCATTACTATGTTTAGGTACTGTATCAATTTAGGATCTACTTTGTATATTTCCAATATTTGTAGTAACCATGAGTGGGGTACACTATCAAAAGCTTTTTGGTAATCAATGTATGCGTAGTGTAGCGACCTTTGTTTAGTTTTAGCTTGATATGTCACCTCTGCATCTATTATCAGTTGCTCTTTACATCCTCGTGCTCCTTTGCAACAGCCTTTTTGTTCTTCATTTATAATTTTGTTCTGTGTTGTATGTGTCATTAATTTCTGTTTAATGACTGAAGTTAATATTTTGTATATTGTTGGTAGGCATGTTATGGGGCGATATTTAGCTGGTTCGCTGTGTCTGCTTGATATTTAGGTTTCAGATAAGTTATTCCATGTGTAAGTGTATCAGGGAATGTGTATGGGTCTGCAATGTAACTGTTAAATAATTTAGTTAGATGTGAATGTGTTGAGGTGAATTTCTTTAGCCAGAAATTTTCTATTTTAACTTTTCCAGGGGCTTTCCAATTGTGAGTAGAATTAATTGCTTGGGTGACTTCATGTTGCAAAATTATCACTTCAGGCATTTGTGGCATCATCTTGTATGTGTCTGTTTCTGCTTGTATCCACCGTGCATGCCTGTTATGTTGTACCGGGTTTGACCATATGTTGCTCCAAAAGTGTTCCATGTCTGTTATGTTTGGTGAATTGTTTATTTTAATGTGTGTGTTATCTATTGTCTGGTAAAATTTCTTTTGGTTTGTGTTGAATGTTAGTTTTGTTTCCTTCTATTTTCACTTTTTTTGTATCTTCTGAGTCGTTTGGCTAATGCTTGTAATTTCTCCTTCTTTTCGTCTAATTGCTCTGTCGCTTCTTGTTGTGAGATTTTACCTAACCTTTTTCGTTTTTTTTCCGAGATTTCATTTCTTATAAATTGTGTTAGCTGTCCGATGTCTTTTCTCAGTTTTTCTATTCTGATCTGTAGCCTGTGTTGCCATGCTGGTTTTGTGGGTTTCTTCTGTCTGTTGGTTGGTTCTGATCTCTGTCTAGTGCGTATATTTAGTGTAGTGAGTGCTCCTATATAAACCAGTAGTTGTAACTCTTCCATAGTTGTGTTTTCATTTATTTTGTTGTGTATGATTGTGTTGATAGTTTTTATTGTTGTTTCGACTTGTGGGTTATTTGGTGGTCTATGCAAGAATGGTCTTATGTCTGTATTTGTGTCTTTGTATTCTATATATGTCAGCTGAAATTTTTCTTCTATATCTAACATGTGTGTCACTTCGTGTTCTATTTGTGCTTGTTCTGGTGGCTGTCTTAAGATTTCGTTTTCCTCTGATTGTTTAATTGGTGCGTGTTGTTCTTTGTTTGTTTGCTCTGGGATGTTTGAGTCCATTACTGTATTTTCTTCTTCTTCTTGTGATTGCACATTATTTTGTTCCAGTATTTGTTGTACTTGTTGTTTGATGTTTTATAATTCTGACTGGGGTATCCTGTTATTTTTGATTATTACACGGATCTGATCAGCTAGTCGTTGTTCTGTTAAAAATTTTAATTCTGGGTATCTGGTAATAAATGTTGTGTATACTTGTGATCTGTATCCAGTTGTGTTGGTTCCTAGGTTTGTTGCTTGGTAATAACAGAACATGAGGTGTCGATTAACTTCATCTGACCATCTCATCCTCTGTCTTTGTTTTCCTTCTAGGGTGGTTGCAGGAAGCATATCCTGCAAAACACCTCTATTTTTGTTTAAATCATTTTCCAGTTGGCTAGCAGTGTCGTTACCATTGTGGGCGGGCATAGGGTTCAAGCGTCGTCCCCGACCATGACGGCGCTTGTCCGAGGCTTCTTTAGTTCTGTCCTGAACCAACTAATCACACTAAAAGGGGGGTTAGCCCTATTAGTGGTTTGTTCTTTTCGTTGCCTTTTACGACTGGCAGAACATACCGGAGGCCTATTCTTTTCCCGGGCCTCCACGGGGATTATTACTATTATTATTACTATTATTATTATTATTATTACTATTATTTTGTTTAATGTGCATAAAACCGCCGACAGGGGTACCACCGACCGTAGTTGCTGAAAATGACAGCGAACCAGGCACAGTATGCAATTTGTGTGCTAGAATTTGCAAAACTTTCAACAAGATGGTTTCCCTCCAAATTTCCACAATTGTCTAAGAGGTTACCTGAGTGGACGTTGCCGGGTCACTGGACAGGTCGTTCAGCGTGCGGTGCTCGAAGGGGCAACACTTGACGCCTTGCGACTTGTTCTTACGGTGTTACATCGAGGATCTACATCTACATCCATACTCCGCAAGCCACCTGATGGCGTGAGGTGGAGGGTACTTTCAGTACCTCTATTGGTTCTGACAGGTTTCAGACAGACTATATAATGGAAAAACAGAGATTCAGGAACCAGGTTTTAAATTGTAAGACATTTCCAGGGGCAGATGTGGACTCTGACCACAATCCATTGGTTATGAACTTTAGATTAAAACTGAAGAAACTGCAAAAAGGTGGGAATTTAAGGAGATGGGACCTGGATAAACTGACTAAACCAGAGGTTGTACAGAGTTTCAGGTAGAAGAAGAATGGGTAGCTTTGAGGGATGAAGTAGCGAAGGCAGCAGAGGATCAAGTAGGTAAAAAGACAAGGACTAATAGAAATCCTTAGGTGACAGAAGAAATATTGAATTTAATTGACGAAAGAAGAAAATATAAAAATGCAGTTAATGAAGCAGGTAAAAAGGAATACAAACGTCTCAAAAATGAGATCGACAGGAAGTGCAAAATGGCTAAGCAGGTGTGCGTAGTGGACAAATGTACGGATGTAGAGGCTTATCTCACTAGGGGTAAGATAGATACTGCCTACAGGAAAATTAAAGAAACCTTTGGAGAAAAGAGAACCACTTATATGAATATCAAGATCTCAGATGGAAACCTAGTTCTAAGCAAAGAAGGGAAAGCTGAAAGGTGGAAGGAGTATATAGAGGGTCTATACAAGGGCCGCGTACTTGAGGACAATATTATGGAAATGGAGGAGGTTGTAGGTGAAGATGAAATGGGAGATATGGTACTGCGTGAAGAGTTTGATAGAGCACGAAAAGAACTAAGTCGAAACAAGGCCCTGGGAGTAAACAACATTGCATTAGAACTACTGACAGGCTTGGGAGAGCCAGTCCTGACAAAACTATACCATCTGGTGAGCAAAATGTATGAGACAGGCGAAATACCCTCAGACTTCAAGAAGAATATAATAATCCCAATCCCAAAGAAAGCAGGCGTTGACAAATGTGAAATTACCGAACTATCAGTTTAATAAGTCACAGCTGCAAAATACTAACGCGAATTCTTTACAGACGAATGGAAAAACTGGTAGAAGCCGACCTCGGGGAAGATCAATTTGGATTCCGTAGAAATATGGGAACACGTGAGGCAATACTGACCCTACGACTTATTTTAGAAGCTACATTAAGAAAAGGCAAACCAAAATTTCTAGCATTTGTAGACTTTGAGAAAGCTTGTGACAATGTAACTGGAATACTCTCTCTCAAATTCTAAAGGTGGCAGGGGTAAAATACAGGGAGCGAAAGGCTATTTACAATTTGTACAGAAACCAGATGGCAGTTATAAGAGTCGAGGGGCATGAAAGGGAAGCAGTGGTTGGGAAAGGTGTGAGACAGGGTTGTAGCCGCTCCCCGATGTTATTCAATCTGTACATTGAGCAAGCAGTAAAGGAAACAAAAGAAAAATTCGGAGTAGGTATTAAAATCCATGGAGAAGAAATAAAAATTTTGAGGTTCGCCGATGACATTGTAATTCTGTCAGAGACAGCAAAGGACTTGGAAGAGCAGTTGAATGGAATGTATAGTGTCTTGAAAGGAGGATATAAGATGAACATCAACAGAAGCAAAACGAGGATAGTGGAATGTAGTCGAATTAAGTCGGGTGATGCTGAGGGAATTAGATTAGGAGATGAGACACTTAAAGTACTAAAGGAGTATTGCTATTTGGGGAGCAAAATAACTGATGATGGTCGAAGTAGAGAGGATATAAAATGTAGACTGGCAATGGAAAGGAAAGCGTTTCTGAAGAAGAGAAATTTGTTAACGTCGAGTATAGATTTAAGTGTCAGGAAGTCGTTTCTGAAAGTATTTGTATGGAGTACAGCCATCTATGGAAGTGAAACATGGACCATAAATAGTTTAGACAAGAAGAGAATAGAATGTTCGAAATGTGGTGCTACAGAAGAATGCTGAAGATTAGATGGGTTGATCACATATCTAATGAGGAGGTACTGAATAGGGTTGGGAAGAAGAGGAGTTTGTGGCACAACTTGACTAGAAGAAGGGATAGGTTGGTAGGACATGTTCTGAGGCATCAAGGGATCACCAATTTAGTACTGGAGGGCAGCGTGGAGGGTAAAAATCGTAGAGAGAAACCAAGAGATGGGTACACTAAGCAGATGCAGATGGATGTACGTTGAAGTAGGTACTGGGAGATGAAGAAGCTTGCACAGTATAGAGTAGCATGGAGAGTTGCATCAAACCAGTCTCAGGACAGAAGACCACAACAACAACAACAAATCGGTTCTCCCTTCTATTCCTGTCTCGTAATGTTCGCGGAAAGAAAGATTGTCAGTATGCCTCTGTGTGGGCTCTAATGTCTCTGATTTTATCCTCATGGTCTCTTCGCTAGATATACGTAGGAGGGAGCAATATACTGCTTGACTCCTCGGTAAAGGTATGCTCGAAACTTCAACAAAAAGCTCGTACCGAGCTACTGAGTGTCTCTCCTGCGGAGTCTCCCACTGGAAGTTTATCTATCATCTCCATAACGATTTCGCGATTACTAAATGATCCTGTAACGAAGCGCGCTGATCCCCGTTGGATCTTCTCTGTCTCTTCTATCGACCCTATTTGGTACGGATCCCGCACTGATGAGCAATATTCAAGCAGTGGGCGAACAAGTGTACTGTAACCTACTTCCTTCCTGCATTTCCTTAGGATTCTTCCAACGAATCTGTCTGGCATCTGCTTTACCAACGATTAATTTTATATGGTCATTCCATTTTAAATAAAAAAAATGGTTCAAATGGCTCCGAGCATTATGGGACTTAAACATCTATGGTCATCAGTCCCCTAGAACTTAGAACTACGTAAACCTAACTAACCTAAGGACATCACACAACACCCAGTCATCACGAGATTTTAAATCACTCCTAATGCCTACTCCCAGATAATTTATGGAATTAACTGCTTCCAGTTGCTGACCTGTTATATTGTAGCTAAATGATAAAGGATCTTTCTGTCTATGTATTCGCAGCACATTACACTTGTCTACATTGAGATTCAATTGCCATTCCTGCACCATGCGTCAATTCGTTGCAGATCGTCCTGCATTTCAGTACAATTTTCCACTGTTACAACCTCTCGATATACCACAGCATCATCCGCAAAAGCCTCAGTGAACTTCCGATATTATCCACAAGGTCATTTATGTATATTGTGAATAGCAACGGTCCTACGTCACTCCCTGCGGCACACCTGAAATCACTCTTACTTCGGGAGATTGGTTGGTTGGTTTGGGGAAGGAGACCGGACAGCGAGGTCATCGGTCTCATCGGATTAGGGAAGGAGATGGAAGGAAGTCGGCCGTGCCCTCTGAAAGGAACCATCCCGGCATTTGCCTGGAGCGTTTTAGGGAAATCACGGAAAACCTAAATCAGGATGGCCGGACGCGGGATTGAACCGTCGTCCTCCCGAATGCGAGTCCAGTGTTTAACCACTGCGCCACCTGGCTCGGTTTACTTCGGGAGACTTCTCTCCATTGAGAATGACATGCTGCGTTCTGTTATCTAGAAACTCTTCAATCCAATCACACAATTGGTTTGATAGTCCATATGCTCTTACTTTGTTCATTAAACGACTGTGGGGAACTGTATCGCACGCATTGCGGAAGTCAAGAAACATGGCATCTACCTGGGAACCCGTGTCTATGGCCCTCTGAGTCTCGTGTACGAATAGTGCGAGCTGGGTTTCACACGACCGTCTTTTTCGAAACCCATGCTGATTCCTACAGAGTAGATTTCTAGTCTCCAGAAAAGTCATTATACTCGAACATAATACGTGTTCCAAAATTCTACAACTGATCGACGTTAGAGATATAGGTCTATAGTTCTACACATCTGTTCGACGTCCCTTCTTGAAAACGGGGATGACCTGTGCCCTTTTCCAACCGTATGCAACGCTACGCTCTTCTAGCGTTTATGTTCCACCACTTCCACAGAAACTCTAAGACTTGTGTCACCTTATCACAGCAGCTGTTCTTGCCGTCCCTCCTGGTATGTTGGGTCGGATATTAGCGGAATTAGACTACCTAATGCATGTGTGCCTTGTGATGAAGTATGGACACCTAGATCATTTATAAACATAGAAAAAAAACATTGTGGCATTATCCCTGGTCATTTATCTGTACTGGTTTTTGGAAATGTTTCTTGGGCTTTATAACTACCCTACATGTATCTTACTAAATTCCCTTTCTAGTTACCTGTTAGTTCATCCAGAGATAATGATATTAGACATGACACTTTAATATAACAATAAAACATAATTAAAAGTTAACACTCATGGGAGCATATAATTACTTGCAGGCCTAGTTAATTTCAAAATTAATTTCACACAATTTATTCGCATCTCATCACGAGTCACCGCACACACTGTGCTCAAAACACACACACTGCGCCGGCCGGTGTGGCCGAGCAGTTCTAGGCGCTTCAGTCTGGAACCGCGCGACCGCTACGGTCGCAGGTTCGATCCTGCCTCGGGCATGGATGTGTGTGATGTCCTTAGGTTAGTTAGGTTTAAGTAGTTCTAAGTTCTAGGGGACTGGTGACCTCAGATGTTAAGTCCCATAGTGCTCAGAGCCATTTTTGAACACACACTGCACACACGTCCATTTAGCTGATATGAGGTCCATGATGACACCCTTGCCTCTCCATTGCGTTCTTTGAGCATTCCAATTTGTCTCTCTGAAAAACAGTTATCATCCCTCCGTAATGATAATTTACTCAGAAAAGTGGAAGGAGCTTATCACTTCCCATTACAGATCTTGGGCACACAGTTTGCCACTAACATACATTAGACCCCGATGTGATAAGACAGAGATGCTTTGTTTTTAAAATTTTGGCAACCCTAATATTACTTTTACTGAGCCATACATTTTTTAAACCGTAAGTGCATATTGTTTCAGGAGTAAATTTTACTTGCTTTTTTAAGTATGTTGTTTTTCATAATCGCTTTCAGTCCCCTGTGAAATTTATTGCCCACTTTGATTTCCCAGTTGTACATACGTTTTTCACTTTTTGTTTCATTTTCCTTGGAAGATTAAGTTGAGCCTGAATCTTATTCTATGATCATGAGCAGAGCTGTTAATACAAAAATTGCCAGGTTCCTAATGATAGGCGTGCTCAGACAGTGCGATTACAATCCCTAACACATTGTCTTTACAGTTATCTAGTAACTGCTTTTAACTGATATTCTTTTCTTTAATTTCAACTATGGGACTGTATTATGTGCACTTGATTTCCCTCCGCCCTTATACCCCCCCCCCCTACATCCCCCCATAAAAACGGTTATCATAGAAAAGGCCTGAGAGTACATAGGAATGGTAAAACATCCTGATTCATCCTTACGAAACTGTGATTGTTTCATAGTCTATCCAATTATTGTTTACATTTAATATGTTTGTATTATTTTGTCTCTTCAAACTAAAGTTAATGTTGTTAGCACTATGTTCAGCATCAATTTATTTCTTACTGAACTAACTTTAAACACCGCTGGAGCTTTCATTTGCTGCCTCTAGCAGTTTTTGCAGTGTTTTATCTGTAATTTACATCTTACTGTCAACACGGAAGAGAGTGCTCTTTAACCAGTGCCTATAAACTCCAAATCCATTATGCCATTGATTAGGGTACAACGCAAAATTTGAATGTGATTGAAAATATTTTAATGTTGTCCCTATTATCCAAGGCGTACGAGAGTAACGTGAAAAGTTCTCAGCATGATAAATGTAAGTCGTTACTATCAGTGGTATGTTCTTTTCGTTATGCTGGTAAGAGTTGCTCAGCGTCGGAATCCATGTGTCAACTTTATCTGAAGAATCATTTTGTTTATCGGATTCCCTAGTTGAATATTCAGTTTTCAGTTTTTGTTTCATTATTCTTGTTAGAGTTAATTAATCTTATACGATGATTTGTTTCGTACGTGTTACTTAAAATGGGTAAAATATCATACCGTCAAAGGATTGTTCTAGACGATTCATTGCCAATGAAAATTCAAACAAAACTGTGGTAGGTTTATTTGTATTGGTCATCCATTTTTAGTTATTAAGAATTGGACGAATAAACTCAAACGTACATGTGCTTCTCTTTAATGCCATCTACGTAACCTACATCCCAGAATTGTAATCACGGTTGAAAATATGGAGAAAGCGCAAAATATGACGATTACGTGAGTATGAAATAACCAAAGACAATATTTATATTTTTCTTTAATAGTCGAGGTGGTGCAACGAATGCGGCACTGAACTCGCATTTTTGCAGGCGAATTTTAAGTCCTTGCCTATTAATCTAAATTTAGGTTTCCCGTATTATTAATGTATAATTTAATACGAATGCCACGGATTGTAATTGTAAATGGTAATAGCTCCTCTGGAAAGAACCAGAGCTCCACGCGCTAGTAGAAAGCACTGAAGCTCGAATCGGTATACGTACAGAAATCTGGTTAAAGTCGGAGATAAGTTTTGCAAAGGACCTAACAGTATTCAGAAAATATAGATTAAATACAGTTGGTGGTGGAGTGTTTGTTGATGTTAGAAGCAGTTTATCTTGTAGCGAAATTGAAGTAGATAGTTGCTGTGAGTTACACTTGACAACAGGAATAAATTAATAATTTGTTCCTTTTACCGACTTCCACGACTCAGGTGACTCAGTTGCTGAACAGTTCAAAGGAAGGAGACTTGAGTATAATCTCAAATAGGTACCGTACTCATACGACTATAGCTGGTAGTGACTTCGATATACCCTCTATACTTTGGCGAAAATATATGTTTAATGTCTGTTGTAGGCATTGTTACAGCGTAAAGTCAAGCTCCGGCACGCTAGTCGGGAACGACAGAGCAGAGAAGGCTGTGAGAAGAGGTCAGCCAATCGCACTCTGACCGACCCCCTTCCAGGACGGACTACTACGGTCGCAGGTTCGAATCCTGCCTCGGGCATGGATGTGTGTGATGTCCTTATGTTAGTTAGGTTTAAGTAGTTCTAAGTTCTAGGGGACTTATGACCACAGCTGTTGAGTCCCATAGTGCTCAGAGCCATTTTGAACCTTCCAGGACGACAACGCGACAACGCGACAACAGCGGACCATATGAGAAGAAGACATAAGCTCTGCGACCGACTGGTGACGGTCCAGTTGCATAGCGGCTTCAAGGTAAACGACTTCGATAGCAGCTTCAACGCTAGTCACTTCGCTTATGCTGTATGTCGCCCGTTGCTTGCGATACATCTGTGTAATTGCCAAAGTTAAGTATTGTATCTTTTCTTAGTGTAATAAAACTCATTAATACGACTTGTTTGATTGTTTGTCTAGCGAACCGAGTATGCAGGCTTCCTAGACACTACAGGCGTAGAACGTCGTCCGAAATCGTGCTGAATGGTTTCTCAGAAAATTATTTTGAACAATTACTTCAGGAGCTAAATCGAAGAGTAAATGGTTGCGGAAACATATTTGACCTCTCAGCAACAAATAATCTTGAACAAATAAGGATCATCATAACAGATTCATGCATTATTGGCCACAAGATCGTTGTAGCGAGACTGGCCACTGCAACATCCGAACACACCGAAAGTAAACG
Source organism: Schistocerca nitens (assembly GCF_023898315.1). NCBI lineage: Eukaryota > Metazoa > Arthropoda > Insecta > Orthoptera > Acrididae > Schistocerca > Schistocerca nitens. The sequence continues at coordinate 870,662,502 of NC_064616.1, forward strand.
CAAAATATATCTATTATATATGTTCGCTTGACCATTCCTAAGTGACAGTCTCCACTCCTTCCCACCTAAATGTTTAAGTGTAGACCAAATGTGGCTTACAGTCATGGAAATAGTATCTGCGGAAATTGAGTGATAAATACCGAATAAATTAATAGAAGATGGCACCGCTCCCCATGGAACACAAAACAGGTCAGAACGCCGTTACAAAAGCAACGAAGAAAGCACGCCAAAGTTAAAAGAACACAAAATCTCCAGGACGGCGAAGTTTTGCTAAACCTCTAAAGTTAGCGCCGACTTCAATGCGAAATGTTTTAATGGCTTCCACAATGAAACGCTGTCTCGAAATCTGACAGAAAAACCAAAGGGGTTCTGGTTGTAAGTAAGGTACACCAGCGGTAAAGCACAATCAATATCTTTACTGCGCGATACCAGTGGTAATATTACCGATGACAGCGTCACTATAGCGAGGTTATTACACTTAGTTTTCTGAAGATCTTTCGCCAAAGAAGACGAAGGAAATATTCCAGAACTCAAATCAATAACAGTTCGCAACATGAGTAACTTAGAAATGAATGTTCTCGGTGTAGCGAAGTAGTTTAAATCACTTGGCAAAGACAAGTCTTCCGGTCCAGGAAGTATACCAATTGGTTCCTTTCATTGGGTTTTGGGACAAATAATGATTTGGAACATTATGAAATACCTCGAAGGAAACTGTCTATTAGTTCACCGTCAGCAATGATTTAGAAAATATTGTTCTTGTGAAAGATAACTAGCTCTTTACTCACATGATGTAATGAGTGCTATCGACACGGCATCTCAGACTGATTCCACATTTCTAGATTTTCAGAAGGGTTTTGACACTGTTCCTCACAAGAGACTTTTAATCAAATTGCGTGCCTATGGAGCGTCGCTTCAGTTGTACGACTATATTCGTAAAATCTTGTCAGGAAGGTCACAGTACGTACTAATCGACGTAAAAACATCGAATAAAACAGAAGTGACAATTGACGTTCCCCAAGGAAGTGCAATAGGCCCTCTGCTTTTCTTATCTATGTAAACTATTGAGATATTCTTAGCAGCCATCTTCTGTTTGAAGATGGTGCTGTCATTTTCCAACTAGTAAAGTCGTCAGAAGATCAAAGCGAATTGTAAAGTGACTTAGACACGATTTATATATGGTGCGAAAAGTGGCAATTGTCTCTGAATAAGGAAAAGGGTGAGGTTATGCACATGAGTGCGAAAAGAAATCCGTTAAATTTCGGGTACACAATAAATCACACAAATTTAAAAGTTGTCAGTTCAACTGAATACCCAGGAATTACAATTATGACCAACTTAAACTGGAAAGATCACACAGTTAATGTCGTGGGGAAGGCAAACCAAAAACTGACTACACTAAGCTTCTCCTTCTTGTGCTAGAGTATTTGTGTGCCATATGGGATTTTTACCAGATAAAACTGACGGAGGACATCCAAAAAGTCCAAAGAAGGGTGGCTCATTTCGTATTACTGCGAAATAATGGAGAAAGTGTCGCGCATATGATTATCGATTTGGGATGGCAATCACAAAACAAAGGCATGTTTCGTTGCATCGAAATATTTTCACGAAATTTCGATCACCAACTTTTCCTCTTATTGTGAAAATGTTTTATTATCGCCAAGCTACCTAGGAAGAAATAATCATCGTAATAAAATAAGAGAAACACAGCTCGTACAGAATGATTCAAGTGTTAATTTTTCCCACGCGCTGTCAGAGGGTGAAACGGCAGAGAAAGAGTCAGAAGTTGGTTCGAAGAAACCTCTACCAGGCACTTAAGTATGAACTGCAGAGTAATCATCTAGATGTAGATTTACATGAAGATGTAGGTGTAGGTTATCTCTAGAAAGCCCATGGCCTATTCCTTGCCACATTCTTCTCTGTTTTGAGGTTTTATTCCGTCCACATCATCTATAAGATGGAACATTAACCTTCCTTCCATCTTTCTTTCTTCTTCGTTTCACTAACGCTTTATTTGAGATGGATGCTATATTTTTTTTAATACTCAGGAAAAGCAATAGTAAATGAAATTTAGTTAAACTCACTGCGCCTCTGTATGTTGCAGAACTTATCCTGCGTCAGAGTAATTCCCATAGAATGTACACAACACCACAGTTTAAAAGGACAAGGAAATCGTGTAATATCAATTCACCCCTTTTGGCGCCGTTTCATGCGGCGTTCATATTGTAACACGGATATCCCAAGAGGTTTTATCACTTGTAATGAGGAACTACAAATTAAAATCTACAGCCAAGCTCAGAATGCAGATCGAATCAGCAACTCGCTCGTTACCAGCAAATTCACCACAGCTAGCACGGCTACCTACGTCTGAAAGTTAATACCAATATTGCCACGTCGCCACTACATTCAAGTCTAAATACGAAAGTAGGGTCGAGAATGAAGTACAACACCTATAATTGAAACAATGTTTACCACGAACATTAACGTGCCGTCACAATAGAACTAAATTCCTGGACAGAAATTGCTACTACGTATTTACGTAAACATCTAATATGCCAGGGTACACAGGCGTTAAAAACACATGTGCTTCCGAGGGGTTTCCGTAATTGATACATATTAAATAACAAATAATTGCTTGTGGTGGGGGTTTGAATTGACGACTCGCTGCAGTCCGGCCAGCAAGGCTAACCGCTGCGACACGCAGCATGCAGCATTGATCAGAGACTGAGGCGTTGCTCCCTGTTGTGGAGAAACAGCCACCCGCTGTTTCAGAAGTTCTCACTGGAGCTGACTTCAGCACCCTGGATCCAGATTTTCTCAGTGGTCTTCGGTATGGCAGAGCTGGCCGATGCTCGCATTCTGTTAGCGTTGTCACATCATCTTCACTATGATGAGCTTGGGAGGTAATCCCCCCTCGCGTGAAAGTTTCGTGATCGTCGAGCGGGTCTTTAGTTTCCTTGAACGAGAAGACCCCATTGTCGATCTGCACCTCTGGACGTCGTAAGGTTTCATACGGAGTACAGGGCGACGTCTCCGCTCTTTTGTCTTCTTCAGGAAGGATCATAATCCTCGACTTCGTATGTGATATCCGACAAGCGATGAAGGATATGATGTAGCTCAAAGTAGCGTTTTAGTATCTTTCCCGACAGCCCCATTTTCCACACATATGTAAAATTTGTTAGAAATTTTCCGGCCTTTATCTCACTATCTGGTGCTTGGGGTTATAATTCTCTCGGTCTTTCTTCAGAATGTCCACGGTCTGCATGTGATCCAACTATCGTGCTTCTTCGGTCCAGTTGATGAGGTGTTCCACGTAGTATTCCTAAGTATCGTTCGGTTGAACCGAGAACAGTGTATCGATTGTCGTTTTAGCCTCGCGAACGGTATGATATCTCTAGTCTCTTATTTCGCTGTGTTTTGTGCGAATGTCACGATGGGAGCATTGTATCCGGATCTCTCTGTCTGACATTAACGTGCATAGAGAGACTATCTGTCAACATCGTATTAAAGCGTTCTCTGAGACTGTTCGTCTGTGGATGGCAGGCAGTTGCATCCTGTGGATGTTGCAGCGTGAAATTACTTCTTATGTTACCTTCGACTGGAAAACTTTTCTACGATTAGAGATCAACATACGTCGTTCTCTATGGTTAAAAATAACGAATTTTGCAAGGAACTTTGAAATTTACGCAATTTCACCAGTTGTCACAGCTTCGGTGACAGCACAGCGGGAGAGGTAAACAGTGCAGCCTATCATCGAACGGTTCCCGTTTGTCAGTTTCAGGAACGTCCCCAAGTGATCGCTTCCAATTCGGTGGAATGGCTCTGCTGCAAGAACAATTAGTACCAGATGCTCTTGGAGGTAACTGTAGCACGTGCTTCCATTCCAGGTGACTATATCTTGGAGTGTCATGGAAAAACTTCATGATAGATGCCCTTAGATTAGCTGTTATGACGAGCAAATATTTCCGCCCCTGTGGATTATAGTTCCTCTTGTACAATGGTACGTTTATTAATTTGAATCCTTCGTTGGCCAGTTCCGCCTCTTCAAGTCTTCTATAAGTTTCAGGGTTACTGTGTCTTCCCTCTGTTGAGCAGCAACGCCATTTAGCGACATACCAACCAAAGAGATTGCTTACGCCGCGGTTTTTCGCCCTCTTCTGGAGTACTGCTGTGCAGTGTGCGATCTGCATCACATGAGACTGATGAACACAGAAAAAGTTCAGAGCAGGTTGCTCATTTTATATTATCGCGAAATAATGGAGAGGGTGCCACGGACATGGTACGTGAAATGTGGTGGAAAACATTAAAACAAAGACGTTTTTTGTTGCGGCGGGATCTTCTCGTGATACGTCTATCACCAAATTTCTCCTCTGATTGCGAAAATATTCTGTCGGCGTCCACCCACCCTGGCAGAAATGATCATCATGATAAAATAAGACAAATCAGAGCTCGCACAGAAAGACTTAAGTGATCGTTTTCCGGCTCGCCGTTCAAGACTGGAATGGTAGACAAATAGCTTGAAGGTGGTTCCATGGACTTTCTGCCAAGCACTTAATTGTGAATTGCAGAGTAATCATGTAGATGTAGATGCAGTGAAGTGAAGACTTGGATTTCATCCACACTGCTGTGTTCCTCTTAAGTATTCTTTGTAAGTCAGTCAATGTCGTTGTGTTTGCATCCGTTCTATAAACCACTCTGAAGTCATACTTCTGAAGCCGTTCGTCACAGAAGATCCTTCAGTCTCGTCAGCCAACATAGAGAATTATGGTTCGCCGCAGTCGTCAATGTTTTGCCAAATAAATACAGCAGAAACTTGTTGACGGTACAGAAGCATCTTCCTTAATTTGCAATATAAATGCACCATACAATAATCATTAGTATCGGTGTGAAGCTCTGTCTTGGCAATCTCGTCAGTCAGTCCTAATACTAAAGATGATATTGGCGTCTCCTTAAGGAGAAGGAAATGTCTTACTTGGGTCTTCTTCCAGGAAACCTTATCGTCTCCCTGCAGTAGTTTTTGAAAGGGCGTGCGTTGCTACAGAAATCCTGTGAGAATTGCAGGTAGTAAGAGCGCATTCCGAACAAACTTTTCACATCACGAATGTGCTGAGGAGTCGAAAAACCTGTGACTGATCTTATTTTCTTTGAATCGGAATGGTCTCCATCTCCACTTACTAGATGCCAGAGGATGTTCATATCTTTTGCGACGAAGAGGCACTTTTTCGGATTTAGACGAAGGGCTGCAGTCTGAAGACGCTTCCACATGGTTGTCCAGACCTCAAAGACACGTCGTCCATTTAAGGAGTAGAATCAAACGTTGTAAAGTGGCTAGAGCGTTACACAGTCCAAACAGCACATCTTTGAACCAAGAGAGGCCGTCAGGGGTAATGAATGCGCTATTTTCCATGTCAGTTTCATCATCTTTGATTTGCAAGTAGCCTGCTGCATGTCCATAGCTGAGAAATACACTCCTGGAAATGTAAAAAAGAACACATTGACACCGGTGTGTCAGACCCACCATACTTGCTCCGGACACTGCGAGAGGGCTGTACAAGCAATGATCACACGCACGGCACAGCGGACACACCAGGAACCGCGGTGTTGGCCGTCGAATGGCGCTAGCTGCGCAGCATTTGTGCACCGCCGCTGTCAGTGTCAGCCAGTTTGCCGTGGCATACGGAGCTCCATCGCAGTCTTTAACACTGGTAGCATGCCGCGACAGCGTGGACGTGAACCGTATGTGCAGTTGACGGACTTTGAGCGAGGGCGTATAGTGGGCATGCGGGAGGCCGGGTGGACGTACCGCCGAATTGCTCAACACGTGGGGCGTGAGGTCTCCACAGTACATCGATGTTGTCGCCAGTGGTCGGCGGAAGGTGCACGTGCCCGTCGACCTGGGACCGGACCGCAGCGACGCACGGATGCACGCCAAGACCGTAGGATCCTACGCAGTGCCGTAGGGGACCGCACCGCCACTTCCCAGCAAATTAGGGACACTGTTGCTCCCGGGGTATCGGCGAGGACCATTCGCAACCGTCTCCATGAAGCTGGGCTACGGTCCCGCACACCGTTAGGCCGTCTTCCGCTCACGCCCCAACATCGTGCAGCCCGCCTCCAGTGGTGTCGCGACAGGCGTGAATGGAGGGACGAATGGAGACGTGTCGTCTTCAGCGATGAGAGTCGCTTCTGCCTTGGTGCCAATGATGGTCGTATGCGTGTTTGGCGCCGTGCAGGTGAGCGCCACAATCAGGACTGCATACGACCGAGGCACACAGGGCCAACACCCGGCATCATGGTGTGGGGAGCGATCTCCTACACTGGCCGTACACCACTGGTGATCGTCGAGGGGACACTGAATAGTGCACGGTACATCCAAACCGTCATCGAACCCATCATTCTACCATTCCTAGACCGGCAAGGGAACTTGCTGTTCCAACAGGACAATGCACGTCCGCATGTATCCCGTGCCACCCAACGTGCTCTAGAAGGTGTAAGTCAACTACCCTGGCCAGCAAGATCTCCGGATCTGTCCCCCATTGAGCATGTTTGGGACTGGATGAAGCGTCGTCTCACGCGGTCTGCACGTCCAGCACGAACGCTGGTCCAACTGAGGCGCCAGGTGGAAATGGCATGGCAAGCCGTTCCACAGGACTACATCCAGCATCTCTACGATCGTCTCCATGGGAGAATAGCAGCCTGCATTGCTGCGAAAGGTGGATATACACTGTACTAGTGCCGACATTGTGCATGCTCTGTTGCCTGTGTCTATGTGCCTGTGGTTCTGTCAGTGTGATCATGTGATGTATCTGACCCCAGGAATGTGTCAATAAAGTTTCCCCTTCCTGGGACAATGAATTCACGGTGTTCTTATTTCAATTTCCAGGAGTGTACTTTGCTCCTTTCAAGGAGTGTAGGGTGTCGTCAATGCACGGCAGTGGGTAGATATCTTTTTTCGAGATTTTGTTCAGTCGTCGTAAGCCGTCGCAGAAATGTCATTCTTCTTCACAAGGACCGTATGAGATTACCACAGACTCTCTGAACGTTCAATGGTGTCATCTTGCAGCATCTTCTACACTTCCTCTTGTACTAACAGTCGTTCAGCCAGTGGTATCTGATACGAATGCTGCTTATTGGTAAATGATCCACACTGTTGATACGGTGTTTTGTCATGGACTGCTCTGGCTGTATTTTCTCCTCTCCGGTGTTGTTAGCATCCGCAAATTGATTCATAACGGCTAACACTCGACAACGTTGAACCCCGGTCACGTTAGACGCTATTGTCAGGTCAATAGTAGCTTCCTACCCCGTCTTGTCTGTAGTGGTAGCGGGGCATGGTTCTTCGTCGATGGTACTAAGGTGTCGTTCCTGGATTGATTCGACTGCCGTCATGTGCATAACTTTAGTGATGAGTTGTGGTTGCCCGTACACATTAGTGATCCAAATTTCTTCTTGACTATCTACAATACTTATGATCGTTGCTGGCACGTAGGTTTCTTTTGTCAGCCTGAGTAGCTTTTTGCAGTCGACAAAAGCTACATAGTTTCACTGTGCATCTAGATTAACGACTGGAACTCGTCTCTTTAATAGCGGTAGGATAATAACGTCTTCAACGTCAAACAACAGCGGAGAACAATCTTTTTTACATGCAGTTGTTTACCTTCATCACGTTGAGGCCTTATCCTTCCACAGTCTATGACAGCTTGTGATGCCTGCAAGAAATCTCATACGAGAACAAAATTATGGCTTCATTGTGTTCAAATGGCAGTGCCGAAAGGCTACGTTCTGCCGGTGATAGTCACTCTTGCAGTATGTGTTATAGTCAGTTGGAGGTATATCCCGTTTGATACTTTCAGCATAATTGCTTTCGTATCACAGAACATGACCTCCTTTAGCGGATGAAGATAGCATTCGACATTACGGATAAGGAAGTCCCTGAGACGACTGGCGCCCGGACAGGATGGACCATCCATGGTGAAGCCAATGACATTTCTTCACGTCTTGGTGACTGAAGTCCAAGGAGAATTTTCTTCTGTGGTGACGTCACCTTGTAATGGGACACCCTCCTCTAACATTACCTTTTTTTATAGAAATAACCGATACCATGTATACTGTCGATTCTTGTATAGGTGAACATTCTCGGCTGTTTCACTGAAAAAATTTCATTTGATTCTGTATACGGTGCAGTATATTTCAGGCTAAAATGTATAAAAAAAATTAATTTGTTTTATGAAATGTCTGGCCTATTTGAAATTCATGTTATTAATTGCACAATCTAACACTAATTGTTAAATTTATATCTGGACTCATTGGCAAAATAATTGTATATTTTACCGAAGATTCTTCTTTTGTCAAGAAAGTGTGTAAACGTCTTTGCTTTGTAAACTCTTGGAATATTATGAGTACCACAGTAAGTAGATGGTAGTGGGCATGCCTCTGATAAAAATGCACGTATTTTTCTAATTTTGTCTACAACAATATTATTGATGGTTGTATGAAAATGGAGGTTGTGAAGTCGGTGTGATATAGAAGAATGGGATAAAATAAAAGAAAATCATAGCAACAGATAGTACTTCATCAGTTATTTAGTCATCAGGAACCCACAACGTTAAATCAAAATTTCAGCGCAAGAATATACACATAGGCAACGGCCTTGCCGCAGTGGCTACACCGGTTCCCGTGAGATCACCGAAGTTAAGCGCTGTCGGGCGTGGCCGGCGCTTGGATGGGTCACCATCCTGCCGCCATGTGCTGTTGCCATTTTTCGGGGTGCACTCAGCCTCGTGATGCCAATTGAGGAGCTACTCGACCGATTAGTAGCGGCTTCGGTCAAAGAATACCGTCCTAACGGTCGGGAGTGCGGTGTGCTGACCACACGCCCCTCCTTATCCGCATCCTCCTCGGAAGATGACACGGCGGCCGGACGGTCCCGGAAGGGCCACTTGTGGCCTACAGACGGAGCTTTTTTTTTTTTTAATATACACATAGGCAAAGACTTGGAGCCAACAACAAAAGATAATGAAGATAAATAAAAAAAATTCTTTTGTGTATCTAACACCTCTCGAAGCTTTTGAAAATAGTGAAGAGACTAAGAGAAAATTAATGGTGATGTGTAGGAGGATAAGATTATAACCTCCATAGAGACCCTCCTTAGTTTTCCTGAATTCGGTGGCTAGGGGAGCGGTTGGTAAACACGCCCCGACTGCCGTGCGTGTTTAAGTGCCGCTTCCCGGGGGGAGGCGCGCCAACCCCAGATCGATCGATGATGAGGGTCGGTGTGCCACCCAGCCAGTGTGGTTTTTAGGTGGCTTTCCATATCCCACTGAATGCTAGGCTTGTACCCAAGTCCTGTCTCAGTTACAAGATTTGCAAACATTTAGAAAACGTGCGCTAACTTTCACATGAGTAACACCGTATGCAGCCAGTATGGATACACATATTCCGTCGCGCATGGGGGGAGGGAGGTAACGTGGTGGTAACAGGAAACGCATCCGGCCACCCCTTAAATTAACCAATCCAAATCCGTTAATAACCACGCCGATCTTGTGACGATGCGGGTCAAAGGCACAAGAAAATGATGAGGCGAGCGGCTGGTATCTCTGTACGTCGAGGGGGAACGGCTACTGCGTGTTGGGGAGCGTCCTCGGCCAAAGGCACGGCAATGAACTTTGTCTCGCAGGTCGACGACACTCACCTGCAATTGACTTGCGTGAACAGAACTGCTGGGATGGTTGATGGGGTTGGGGGTTGTTTTGAGGGAAGAGACCAGACAGCGAGGTCATCGCTCTGATGGTTGATGTTTGGCTGTATAGTAATAGTCGAAAACTTGCCTCCTTTCTTTTCTGTAACGTACAATGTGTCCAGGGGGTCCACATTGGGAAACACACCTGCTTGTTGTCCTCCGTATTCAAAAGTGTGTTCTGTGGGCCGCTATACCTGGCTGAGGATTTGGTTGTACCTGTGTTGATCGGATCCTGTCAAGCGTCTCCGGAAAATACTGACGGATGCCTCATGTGCAGCTGACTTGTTGCTGTTTTGGAATGCGTTGACCTCCTGAATATTGTCTGAACGATTTACTGCTTGTATTCCGGTTCCTCTCCGTTTAGGAGACGGCTTTTACGTTACCTAATTGGAGCCACGGTGTTGCAGATGTTTTGAAATAACCGGCGTCTCCACCAAACAGTGTCACGTCGTCACCACAATCAAAGCCAAATTCAAAATCAGATCGTCAGTGAAGTAAAACAGCACTGAAAGAACCATTATTACGAGCATAGAGCCGGAACAGAACTTACATCCTGGACGGAGAACGCTGCATGGAATATTCCAGAATATGCGAACATTTCAAACATGATAAATTTTCAGAACCACCCAGAGTGATAAATACTAAATTAATGCTGGCTGCTGTTTTTTTAACTGTTACCCGCAGTGCCGGCCGCGGTGGTCTAGCGGTTCTAGGCGCGCAGTCCGGAACAGCGCGACTGCTACGGTCGCAGGTTCGAATCCTGCCTCGGGCATGGATGTGTGTGATGTCCTTAGGTTAGTTAGGTTTAAGTAGTTCTAAGTTCTAGGGGACTGATGACCACAGATGTTAAGTCCCATAGAGCTCAGAGCCATTTGAACCATTTTTTTGATCCGCAGTACGCCAACCACCGACGCTCATTGCTGCGTTACCCACGCAACACATTGCGCTGCAATATCTAGGTTATACGGAATTACATGTCTCAAGGAATGTCGATGTCAATTTTATTGGAGGCTGAGCATCATCTCAGTTGGAGAGGGATCATGGATGGAAATGATCATGTCCTTGTTGGAAGAACCAAACTATGTTCACTTAAAGCGATTTGGACACACCGCAGAGAAACTAAACCAGAATGGACAAACGGGTTTCTGAGTCTCTATTTTCTCGTGTGCAAGAGTGGAAAATTTCATTCACGAATCATTCAGTTTCAAAAAAGGCACAGTACTTCTGAAAGCCTATTACAAAAATGAAGTGGATTAAAACTATCTATAGATCAAATGAATATACACTGTAAGTCAGTACTAGTTCTGTTTACGTATATGCTCAATTTAAAATATTTGATGCTGTTTGTGGACGAGTTAATTAAAGTTTTTCTTTATCACAACTTTTATAGAAAACTCAGGCTCTTCAGTGTTATCACGTTTTTTATTTGTGCTATGTAGCTAGCATTTCCAAATACACACACCAAAAAAAAGGTTTGCATTACCCCAGTTTCCAGAACTTCACGGGACTGATGACCTCAGATGTTAAGTCCCATAGTGCTCAGAGCCATTGAGCCAGAACTCCTGAATATAGACGTTGAATGTGGATATTGTGTCACAGGCACAGTCCCTTTGACTGTTCAGAGATGTCACTAAACCCGCGCAAAGATGTAAACAACCATCCATGAGCAGCACCTATGAGACGGAGGGGGTCCGACAGCCGATCAGTTTCAGTCATTCCACTAGGAAGGAGGTACACGGTTCGTGTTGTCTGCAGTTCAACCATGCCTAGACTGTCAATACCGTGGTTCCATCGCGTCCGCATTGTTACTTTGTGCCAGGAAGGGCTCTCAACAAGGGAAGTGGCCAGGCATCTCTAAGTGAACCAAAGTGATGTTGTTGAGACATGGAGGACATACAGAGAGACAGGAACTGTCGATGACATGCCTCGCTCGAGCCGCCAAAGGGCTACTACTACGTTGGATAATCGCTACCTACGGATTGTGGCTCGGAAGAACACTGGCAGCAGTGCCACCATCTTGAATAATGCTTTTCGTGCAGCCACAGGACGTCGTGTTACGACACAAACTGTGCGCAATAGGCTGCATGATGTGCAACTTCACTCCCAACGACCATGACGAGGTCCATCTTTGCAACCACGACACCATGCAGCGCGGTACAGATGGGCCCAACAACATACCGAATGGACCGATCAGGATTGGCATCACGTTCTCTTCACCGATGAGTGTCGCATATGCCTTCAACCAGACAACCGTCGGAGATGTGTTTGGAGGCAACCCGGTCAGGTTGAACGCCTTAGACACACTGTCCACAGAATACAGCAAGGTGGAGGCTCCCTGCTGTTTTGGGGTGGCATTAAGTGAGGCCGACGTGAGCCGCTGGTGATCATGGAAGGCGCCGTAACGGTTATACGATACGTGAATGCCATCCTGCGACCGATAGTGCAACCATATCGGCTGCATATTGGCGAGGCATTCGTCTTCATGGACGACAATGGAGCGCCCCCATTGTGCACGTCTTGTGAATGACTTCCTTTAGGATAACGACATCGCTCGACTAGAGTGGCCACCATGTTTTCCAGACCTGAAACCTATCGAACATGCCTCTGATAGATTGAAAATGGCTGTTTATGGACGACGTGACCCACCAACCACTCTGAGGGATCTACGCCGAATCGACGATGAGGAGTGGGACAATCTGGAGCAACAGTGCCTTGATGAACTTGTGAATAGTATCTCACGACGAATACAGGCATGCATCAATGCAAGAGGACGTGCTGCTTGGTATTAGAGGTACCGGTGTGTACAGCAATCTGGACCACCACCTCTAAACATATCACTGTATGGTTGTACAACATGCAATGTGTGGATTTCATGACCAGAAATAGGTTTATGTTGATCTCTATTCCAATTTTCTGTACAGGTTCCGGAACTCTCTAAACCGAGGTGATGCAAAACTTTTTTTGATGTGTGTACATTGATAACAAGAGTAAGTCTCCTCTATAGAGTGAATCACCTAAAATTTGCACTCGAAATATTGCGGAAATGGAAGTGCTATTGTTGTGCCGTTTTCACAGAATGGATTGGTAGTGAGGTGCTCGCTTGTTTGCCAATGAGGATATTTTAATAATACTTATGAAGTGTATTTTTTGTGCAAACACACTTTTTAAATGGAATAGAGTCTATTGACATTAAAAAACTAAAATTCGAATAATTTAGAATGTCAGTGGAGGTTGTTGCTCGATTCTGTTTCTAGTTATTTACAAGATACCACAATCTGAAAAGTTTACAAACCCGCACTTGCCATTGAACCTGCGTTGTTGATAGGTATGGTGTTGTTACGTTTGCTTAGAGTGTGCTTGTGAGTTAACTGAGTGCATCGTGATTTGCTAGTCAGTGTGCCAAAGTCCGAGCTGTAGATCGTTAGTGGACTATGGGATTTACCAAAGCAGAAAGAAATGTTCAAATGTGTGTGAAATCTTATGGGACTTAACTGCTAAATTATCCATAGGACAAACACACACACCCATGCCTGAGGAAGGACTCTAACCTCCGCCGGGATCGGCCGTACAGTCCATGACTGCAGCGCCTTAGACCGCTCGGGTAATACCAAAGCAGAAAAAGCCGACATGGTCATGGCGCATGGAGAGTGTAGGAAGAATGCGGTTCGTTCTAGTACAGTGTATGTGGCAAGATATCCCAATAGAAGTCAACCACATGGACAGCTACACTACTGGCCATTAAAATTGCTCCACCAAGAAGAAATGCAGATGATAAACCGGTATTCATTGGACAAATATATTATACTAGAACTGACATGTGATTACATTTTCACGCAATTTTGATGCATAGGTCCTGAGAAATCAGTAGCCAGAGCAACCGACGGCCGGAGTGGCCTAGCGGTTCTAGGTGTTACAGTCTGGAACCGCGCGACCACTACGGTCACAGGTTCGAAACCTGCCTCGGGCATGGATGTGTGTGACGTCCTTAGGTTAGTTAGGTTTAAGTAGTTCTAAGTTCTAGGGGGCTGATGACCTCAGAAGTTAAGTCCCATAGTGCTCAGAGTCATCTGAACCATTTTTGAACAACCACCTCTGGCCGTAATAACGGCCTTTATACGCCCGGCCATTGAGTCAAACAGAGCTTGGATGGAATGTACAGGTACAGCTACCCATGCAGCTTCAACACGATACCACAGTTCAGCGAGAGTAGTGACTGGCGTATTGTGACGAGCCAGTTGCTCAGCCACCATTGACCAGACGTTTTCAGTTGGTGGGAGATCTCGAGAATGTGCTGGCCAGGGCAGCAGTCGAAAATTTTCTGTATCCAGGAAGGCACGTACAGGACCTGCAACATGCGGTCGTGCATTTTCCTGCTGAAATGTAGGGTTTCGCAGGGATCGAATGAAGGATTGAGCCACGGGTCGTAACACATCTTAAACGTAACGTCTACTGTTCAAAGTGCCGTCAATGCGAACAAGAGGTGATACACCAGTATGGCGATGACGAATAACGCTTCCAATGTGCGTTCACCACTATGTCGCTTAACACGGATGCAACTATCATGATGCTGTAAACAGAACCTGGATTCATCCGGAAAAAATGACGTTTTGCCATTCGTGCACCCAGGTTCGTCGTTGAGTACACCATCGCAAGCGCTCCTTTCTGTGATGCGGCGACAAGGGTAACCGCAGCCATGGTCTCCGAGCTGATTGCCCATGCTGCTGCAAACGTCGTCGAACTGTTCGTGCAGATGGTTGTCTTGCAAGCGTCCCCATCTGTTGACTCAGGGATCGAGACGTGGCTGCACGATACGTTACAGCCATGCGGATAAGATGCATGTCATCTCGACTGCTAGTGATACGACGCCGTTGGGATCCAGCACGGCGTTCCGTATTACCATCCTGAACCCACCGAATGCATGTTCTGCTAACTGTCACTGGATCTCGACCAACGCGAGCAGCAATGTCGCGATACGATAAACCGAAATCGCGATAGGCTACAATCCGACCTTTATCAAAGTCGGAAACGTGATGGTACGCATTTCTCCTCCTTACACGAGGCATCACAACAACGTTTCACTAGGCAACGCCGGTCAACTGCTGTTTGTGTATGAGAAATCGGTTGGAAACTTTCCTCATGTCAGCACGTTGTAGGTGTCGGCACCGGCGCCCACCTTGTGTGAATGCTCTGAAAAGCTAATCATTTGCATATCACAGCACCTTCTTCCTGTCGGTTAAATTTCGCGTCTGTAGCACGTCACCTTCGTGGTGTAGCAATTTTAATGGCCAGTAGTTTATTTATCAACCTCATTAACTATTTACGTGAAAGTGCCTGTGTAACACCGTGACAACGAACAGAAGGAAGCACGAGACGACAGAAGAGGGGAAAGTTTATGTTCTTGCTAGTTGATCCACAGGTTAGTTCCCGAGCTGTCGCACGAGGAACTGGCGTGAGTCAGGCAAGTGTACTACGCATTCTCCATCGACATCGCTATCACATCCGTCTTCATCAAGAGCTGGATGGAAACGATTATGGGAATCGTGCTACCTACTGCACATGGGCATTGAGATACGGTACACCAGCTGTATCTTGTTTGATCATGAAGCTACATTTACCAAATATAGTGAGGTAAACCGCCGAAATACGCACTATTGGTCTGTGGAGATCCCCTTTGGCTTCGTCACGTGGAGCGTTAGCTTCCATGAAGTATAAACGTTTGGTGTGAGTAGTGAACCATCAGCTCATAGGCCTGTTTTTCATAGACAGAAAACTGAACGCGCACATGCTTCGCAGCCTCCTAGCAGACCATCTCGCACGGATGCTAGAAGACTGCTGCAGACTAGGACGAAACTTTGGTACCCACATGGGGACTGCCTAGTCCATAGTGCACGAAGTACTACGGTATGTCTGCACGAATTGTTTCCAAATCATTGGATTGGACGCAGAGGACCTGCACCTTGGCCGACCTGCTCCCAGGATTTTACGCCTGTAGACATTCTTCTGCGGGGAAAGCTGAAAGACGATGTCTACAAGTTAACACGTGTGCAGCAGTCATGTCATACCAGACTAGAAGCGTGTATTGCCACTGGCGATGATCACGTTGAACACAACCTGCATCGGCCAGTTGTCTTGTTACTGGTCAGAATTCAGATAAATCGTGTATGTACTTGTGTTGTTCTTTATTGTCTGCTACCATGGGTATTGTACAAGTGCCGGTGTGGTAACTATTCAAAATACGATGTCACATAAGCGATTCGCACTAGAATCCTGCAATAAACACTACTGACAATCTTCTTTGCCGTACTTGAAGTTTGTTAATGTCAGTAAGTAGTGGTACAATTAAAAAGTGTATGTTTGCAGAAAAATACACTTTCTAAGCGTTAGTATAACATGTTGACTGGTTAACAATATGAGTACCTGACAACCAGTCTATTCTGTGTAAACTACACATCATTAGGACTTTCTATTTCCGCAATATTTGCGGTGCAAGTTTTAGGTGATTCACGCTGTATTCCTTAGCCATATCCTGTATTATAGAGATTACTTTTATCGTAGTATAAAGTAAGGCTTCTTCCTGCGTCGTCTACAAAAGGAGAGTGCAAAAATCGTATATTTGCCTCTGTGAATGTTATTATTCTGCTTTTATCGATATACACCTCACGAGAGTGGTATGTAGGACGACGAAGAACGTTGGATGAGTCTGTACCAAAAACATGTTAATGTAATTTTCGAAGTAGGCTTTCACGAGATATTTGATGAATTTTTTTGAGTATTGGTCTCTCTCCTCTTTCAGCTTTTTTGTAGTGCATCCATAAGTCAAACGAGCTTGGCCCTTTTTTCTACTTTCAGTTGCTTATATTAATCCGTGCAGTATTTAAGCTGGCCGCGGTTGCCGAGCGGTTCTAGGCGCTTCAGTCCGGAACCGCGCGACTGCTACGGCCGCAAGTTCGAATCCTTCCTCGGGCATGGCTGTGTGTGATGTCCCTAGGTTAGTTAGGTTTAAGTAGTTCTAAGTTCTAGGGGACTTATGACCTCAGATGTTAAGTCCCGTAGTGCTCAGAGCCATTTTTTTACAGTATTTAACCATATTTCGCAGCTGTAGGTGTGACTGTATTCAGTACACAGACTGCGTGAATAATAACGCCTTCATTCACAAATTTCTTCAGGTTTGTTAAATTACTCGACGCATTTCGGAACCTGTCGGTCCATCATTGGGTGCAAAACGCTTTAATACATAATTTACTCCAGCTCTTGAGTGAGGTGAAGTAAAATGCTTGTTACTATTGTGAGAAGGTCAGATGTTAAGTTTAGATATTCGCGAATAGTATAACGGAAAATATAATGAAAACAGTGAAAAACTTACGTAAAAATGCAGGGAGAACATTTTTGATATTTTAGGGCTAGTACCAGCAAACTTTGACTTATCCACTTTGTAACTGCTTATCACACCATTCGAGGCGCACACTTGTTTGTACATTTCTAAACGGGTGACAGATGTAGTTTAATACGAGATGACCATTTCGTCATTTACGAATATCTCGTGAAGAGACCAGGAAGGTGTCCGCGCCCGGTAGCTGAATCGATCAACAAGGAACTTAAACGGATGTCTTACGACGTCCGCTCCGAGCAGATGCAGGGCCCGGGTTCGATTCCCGGGTGGGTCGGAGATTTTCTCCGCTCAGGGACTGGGTGTTGTGTTGTCCTAATCATCGCCATCGAGCCCAGGTCGCCGAAGTGGCGTCAAATCGAAAGACTTGCACCAGGCGAGCGGTCTACCCGACGGGAGGGGGGGCCTCGTCACTATATATATATATATATATATATATATATATATATAATGTAAAATCGTGTAGCCCGTCCCCCCGTCCCCCCGTCCCCCCGTCGGGTAGACCGCTCGCCTGGAACAAGTCTTTCGATTTGACGCCACTTCGGCGTACATATATATGTACCAGGAAGGTAAGATTAGAGATATCCGAGTTCACACATAAGCGTACCACTCGCTCACCTGCCCGTCATTCTGGATTGGAATAGTAAAGAGTGGAAGTAACAGTGGTACACAATTTACCCCCAGCCCCCGCCGCCGCACCGTAATAAGGTGGCTTGGGGAGTATAGTAGATGTTGATGTGGATGTACGAGGGCTATTCGGAAAGTAAGGTCCGATCGATCGCGAAATAATAACCACAGTGAAAAATCTTATGAAGACTTGCATAGATGTGTTGGACAGCGCCTCTAGGATGCTCGTCGATCACGTCATGTCGCTCACTTCAGTTGTGAGGGCACAGTACACATAAAGATGCCTAGAAAATAGTGTCTCCCGTCAAGTATGAGTGATTTCGCATGATTTCTTGCAGCCCACACAACGTAACTGCCATGCATTTCTTTCTTTGTGACGATTCTCCGCTGAACACTTCAGGAGCGACGAGGACGGTCCTGCAGCGTTTTCGATGGGAAGTGTTTTGTCATCCACCATACAGACCGGACCTGGCTCCCTCTGATCTTCATCTCTACTTACATGAACCTCTGGCTATGAAATTAACATTTTGGCACAGACAACAAGTTGCAGATCGGGGTAGAGGCTTGGCAGAAAGCACAGTCGGCTGCCTTCTATGACAAGGATATTGGATAGTTGGTACAATGGCACGACAAATGTCTCCCTCGGAGCGGCGACTGTGTAGAGCAGTAACTGGAAGACGTAGCTAACTATTGCAAATAAAACATTTTGATGTTCGCTATGGTTTCCACTTCGCGACCGATCGGACCTTACTTTCCGTGTAGCCCTCGTAATTTCGATGTACCGGGCTCCAACTCATTTTCACACAGTTTTCTCCACAGTGTTCGCCCGGAAACTGATTGAGATGAACCTGTATTTACTGACAGCAGAAATTCCTGTAGGATTTGAAACTGGTTGTCATTGGCAAGGCATGGTGTGTCTTTGGTCGAGGCGCCTGTCATCATTGTAAACCTGTCCGATCTCCGAAGTGCCGGACGGCCGCAAACATCTGTGACTCCAGCAATGTTGGAACGTGCGGACACACTCATTCGAGGTGATCAACATATCACAATCAAATACTTCGGTATTTAACTGGACGTCTCTGCTGGCAGTTGTGATACACTCATCCACCAGTCGGCATACTCAAAAGTGTGTGCACGCTGGGGTCCTCACCGCCTAACAGAAAACCATCAAGAGCAATGAAGGACCATCTGTTCATAATTGCCTGCGCATTTCGGCGCTGATTCTGACAATATTTTGTCCAACATCGTCACAGGCGATGAAACATGGCTTCATCACTTCGAACCGGAAACTAAACGGCAGTCCATGGAGTAACGGCACACCACTTCTCCTCCGAAGAAATAGTTCACAGCCGCACCTTCAGCCGGTGAAGTCATGACAACGGTCTTCTGGAACTCTGAAAGGATTATTCTGTTTGGTGTCCTCCAAAAATGGTTCTAATGGTTCAAATGGCACTGAGCACTATGCGACTTAACTGCTGAGGTCATCAGTCGCCTAGAACTTAGAAATAATTAAACCTAACTAACCTAAGGACATCACACACATCCATGCCCGAGGCAGGATTCGAACCTGCGACCGTAGCGGTCCCTCGGCTCCAGACTGCAGCGCCTAGAACCGCACGGCCACTCCGGCCGGCTGGTGTCCTCCCTCATGGTGGAACGTTCACCTCTGAAGTGTACTGTGTTACCCTCACGAAATTGAAGAAAAGACTTCAGCGTGTACGTCACCACAAAAATGCAAATAAACTTCTCCTTCTTCATGACAACGCAACAGCTCACACAAGTCTGCAGGCCACAGACTGACTCACAAAACTTTGTTGGGTTGTTCTTCCTCATAGCCTGGATCTCGCATCTTGTGACTTCCATCCGTTTGACCCGATGAGGTATGGACCCCGCATCAAGCAGTATGTGGGTTATTGTGGAGGGGGGGGGGGGAGGTTCTCTAATTGCTAGATGTTGGATCTAACGTCGACCAGTAGAGTGGTACCATTCGAGCATACAGGCGCTCACACTAAGGTGCCGTAGGACTGTCGCATAGAACGGAGACTATGTTGAAAAAAGAGTTTTGTAGCCAAAAGAGTGAGGAACAATATTGTGCATTGGTATCCTGAATAAAACCAATCTGCTTTCAGGAAAAAAATGTGTTGCATTACTTCTTGAATGCCTCTCGAATTTTGTCCAGTCACTTTAAGATCATTGGAAATTAAGTCAGTACATTGAGCTGCTCTCCGCCTTGCATTGTATTGTATTGTATCTTAACCGGGGGCCTAGAAACGACGGAGAGGCTCCGTCCCCGCCGCAGCCGCAGTGGTCCACAACCCTACGACGACTACCGCAGTCCACTTCAACCCTCCGCCGCCCCACACAGAACCACTCTTTCAGGGTTATTGTGCGGTTCGGCGCCCGGTGGACCCCCCCCCCCCCCCCCCCAGGGAACGTCTCACACCAGACGAGTGTAACCCCTATGTTTGCGTGGTAGAGTAATGGTAGTGTACGCGTACGTGGAGAACTTGTGTGCGCAGCAATCGCCGACATGGTGTAGCTGAGTCGGAGTAAGGGGAACCAGTCCGCATTCGCCGTGGCAAATGGAAAACCGCCTAAAAACCATCCACAGACTGGCTGGCTCACCGGACCTCGACAAAGTCCGCCGGGCGGATTCGTGCCGTGGACCAGGCGCTCCTTCCCGCCCGGAAAGCCGTGCGTTAGACCGCACAGCCAACCGGATGGGCTTGATCTCCGCCTTAGTTGAATTGTTTTCAGTTGAAAATATTCTTGTATGAGACGATCTGTATGTGACGAATCAGTTTTCACTTGTAAGTTGCAGTGTGATAAGGGTATCCTCTCCATAGATAGTCACAACAACAGTTTCGTATGAAAGGATATGACAATCAGTGCGTGCACCTAGAGACAAGCCACAGCCACTGCCACTGCCTCATCCGGAAGCGTCTATTTGACAGATATTTGAAGGATAATAATAGGTTCTGGCTTCGCACCAAATAAAATCATAGCTGCCGTCATTTTTAAAAGCTAACCCGCAGCTCTGCTGTGAAGACAAGTCTTCTTTGACATTTATATCTTGCGCCCATTGTAGATGGTGCCGCGTGTGACGGGAGTGTAGTGCCGCACATTTTTTGGCACTACAGTACAGTTGCCACGGTTGTTGCAAAAGTGTCAGGGAAGCCAACGAGCACAGAGCTGACCAAAAAACAGTTAAGTCAGATGCAGCAATAGCACCATCCTATTTCCCTATTGCAGGCAAGGGGCCTGTACCCAAATACCCATGACAGCTAAAAGGCAGGGCGAGCAGACAAATGACAGACCCGTTACTACACTTTCTGGCCACCGGCTTGTTTTGGCGTAGGTGGTTGGAAATGGTGCCTTAGTACTACAAGCAGGTACCGAACCTGCACAAATACCCATCATTTTTAGCCAATGGCGTGTCAGTCTTGCACAAACATCTACGAGGGGAGGACTATGCTAGGCAACAAGGCGACATGGTTCTGCAAGCAGCCAGTACGAGACTCTCTCTCAACCAACTACGAGCCTACTGCTGATTCTAAGTCCACTCCTGTGGTCTTGGCGCCTTTCAACCGCTGGGCCACCTACAGGCTTACTTTGGCTACACCTAGTCTTCTGTCCCGAAGAGCAGTCGTTCATGACTGGGGCAGAGCAGCTGCTGTACTTGTGTAGGAAAACTGACGCTGTACGTTTCCACTCACAACGGCGGAAACAACCGCTATAGAGTGGGGGTGATAGAGGGGCTGGGGGTGTGTAGGTACATCGTGAAAGATCTCTCCCCCTCTCCCCCCACCTGGATATGGTAAGTTTAAAATTTATTAAAAAATGACACAGCGATGGACTATAAGCGTCGGCAAAGACATTACATATGAATGTACGGTAAGGCACAGACAAATCAGAAAAATCCATCATTCATTTTTCTTTGTACATGATTTTGTTTTCACTTTCTCGTATGGAGAAGGACGGTTAAGATGTATTGCTTAAAGTATGAAGTATTACAAGTGTTATATATTATAAGTGTGTACGAATAAGTGAAGACTCAACAACAGTATTAAGTCATAACATGTAAGCTTTCAAGGCCGGCGTCTTCATTAATTAAAACGTCAGGAAGGACAAGCAGTTTTATACACTCCTGGAAATGGAAAAAAGAACACATTGATACCGGTGTGTCAGACCCACCATACTTGCTCCGGACACTGCGAGAGGGCTGTACAAGCAATGATCACACGCACGGCACAGCGGACACACCAGGAACCGCGGTGTTGGCCGTCGAATGGCGCTAGCTGCACAGCATTTGTGCACCGCCGCCGTCAGTGTCAGCCAGTTTGCCGTGGCATACGGAGCTCCATCGCAGTCTTTAACACTGGTAGCATGCCGCGACAGCGTGGACGTGAACCGTATGTGCAGTTGACGGACTTTGAGCGAGGGCGTATAGTGGGCATGCGGGAGGCCGGGTGGACGTACCGCCGAATTGCTCAACACGTGGGGCGGGAGGTCTCCACAGTACATCGATGTTGTCGCCAGTGGTCGGCGGAAGGTGCACGTGCCCGTCGACCTGGGACCAGACCGCAGCGACGCACGGATGCACGCCAAGACCGTAGGATCCTACGCAGTGCCGTAGGGGACCGCACCGCCACTTCCCAGCAAATTAGGGACACTGTTGCTCCTGGGGTATCGGCGAGGACCATTCGCTACCGTCTCCATAAAGCTGGGCTACGGTCCCGCACACCGTTAGGCCGTCTTCCGCTCACGCCCCAACATCGTGCAGCCCGCCTCCAGTGGTGTCGCGACAGGCGTGAATGGAGGGACGAATGGAGACGTGTCGTCTTCAGCGATGAGAGTCGCTTCTGCCTTGGTGCCAATGATGGTCGTATGCGTGTTTGGCGCCGTGCAGGTGAGCGCCACAATCAGGACTGCATACGACCGAGGCACACAGGGCCAACACCCGGCATCATGGTGTGGGGAGCGATCTCCTACACTGGCCGTACACCACTGGTGATCGTCGAGGGGAACTGAATAGTGCACGGTACATCCAAACCGTCATCGAAATCATCGTTCTACCATTCCTAGACCGGCAAGGGAACTTGCTGTTCCAACAGGACAATGCACGTCCGCATGTATCCCGTGCCACCCAACGTGCTCTAGAAGGTGTAAGTCAACTACCCTGGCCAGCAAGATCTCCGGATCTGTCCCCCCATTGAGCATGTTTGGGACTGGATGAAGCGTCGTCCCACGCGGTCTGCACGTCCAGCACGAACGCTGGTCCAACTGAGGCGCCAGGTGGAAATGGCATGGCAAGCCGTTCCACAGGACTACATCCAGCATCTCTACGATCGTCTCCATGGGAGAATAGCAGCCTGCATTGCTGCGAAAGGTGGATATACACTGTACTAGTGCCGACATTGTGCATGCTCTGTTGCCTGTGTCTATGTGCCTGTGGTTCTGTCAGTGTGATCATGTGCTGTATCTGACCCCAGGAATGTGTCAATAAAGTTTCCCCTTCCTGGGACAATGAATTCACGGTGTTCTTATTTCAATTTCCAGGAGTGTATATGGACCACGGCAATTCAGCCCCGAAGTTTTAATTAATGAACAGTGTTAAGTATTTTTACCAAAGTGAAGTGGAGCCAAGTAAGGAGGATTTTCTTCATTTTTTGACATGCGCTAGTGTCCTTGAAGTCGGCTACCTGCATTTACAATGGAAATGTAAGAGAGGAAGCCCGAATAGCCTAAATTCGTACAAGCAGAACATTTCTAATAATGCACTTGTATTATCCTTTAAATTTTTTTCCATTCATACATGTCTATTTCTTTTTTATTAATATAACACAGGGGCTAGGAACTGCTGTCTTCTTCTACAAGAATCATGGCAGCTTTCTATGTCTGCCAACGCACACTCTCCTCAGTTGTTGAGTCACCACAAGGCGGTGTACGTTCTGCTGCGGACGTCATGCATCTTGGTCCAACGGCCAGCAGACTACTGCTGCCTTCAGCACATACCAATTGGCGTTACCACTGCATAATGAGAATACAAGGGCTGTTGCTAGTTTTCTAATAAAATTTGTGACTGTTAATGATGTTTTCTTAATCCACCATTGGTCACCAGCCTGATGACGACTCACCTACTCAACTAAACCCGCCACTGTAGAGGCCCCCCACTCCAGACTTCTCCAGGAGGTAACCAGCACACACGCAGCTGGTCGTTTTTCTTACATACCACATTTACGAAGCGCCCACACACACCTGCATCATGATGTCATCCTAGTAGCCGGCCGTTGGGGCCGAGAGGTTCTAGGCGCTTCAGTCCGGAACCGCGCTGCTGCTACGGTAGCAGGTTCGAATCCTGCCTCGGGCATGGATGTGTGTGATGTTCTTAGGTTAGTTAGGTTTAAGTACTTCTAAGTCTAGGGGGACTGATGACCTCAGATGTTAAGTCCCATAGTGCTCAGAGCCATTTGAACCATTTGAATCATCCTAGTACTGGCTGTAGCAATTACAGAATGGGATGGTGTCATGTTCCCTTTCGTGAATGAATAACAGCTGTCCTTGGCTAAACTATGAGGACATCGAATAGTCAGAAACTGTTACCACTGCTATGGCCAAGTGAACTACAAATGGTAAGTTTAGAGTTCTCCAAAGACGCTTCACAGGTGATGGATTGTGGATTCCCCACGTGATGCTTCCATCCTAAGTGGTAGCCGTGAATAAAGGTGTCTTTTAGTATCTGAAGCAGCAGCCCCAGACCGAGAGGTTCCGAGGAAGTTTAGGGAGGCGTTCCTTGCTTCAAACCTGTCTGATGTTGGGTAACAGACCTCCAGTCCTCTGTTGATCTCTGAGCATCCAAAAATGGACACTCGGTGGGGGGAACCATCTGGGAGGATGGTGATGGAAACTTATACCCACTGCTCGACCCTGGGAGTGGGAGATTTTAGAGGTTTTCCACTGGCTGGTAGGTTGCAAAAACTGGTGGACTGCAGCTAAAAATTTATCTTCTCGATGGACGCGATTTTTTTTTAGAAAGTAATCTTTCAAAGCCACGACTCGGTGGCGATGTGGGGAGCCAGGTGGGGGATCGGCCAGTGGATGTGGCTTGAGAAGAACCTGGATGGAAGCATCAATCGTATAATGGCTGGTAGTTATACGATTGCGTTTTTTGTAACTTTCTCTTGTTTATGGAAATCATTGACTTCCATTATTTATAAATATCACAACACATTTAATTAATATATCCATAGTTATTTATTGTACAGAGTACACAGTCTATGCTCAACATTAATTTCTAGACTGAAAAATAACTCATCGCAGAGAAAAATAGCACAGCAGCATTATCTACAACAACATGCAGGTGTTCATGACGTATTATTAGGACACTTACTATTAGACAGCTTGAAGGCACAACCAACTTAACGACTCTTCGGTACTGAGATGGAACAGTAGCACAGCTGGAGGTCGATGAGGGAAGGAAGTAGTTATGGTGTCTTTAAAAAGTCGTCACGGCATTCGCCTCATGTGTTTTGTGAAAATTACAGAAAACCTGTATCAGACTATCTGGATTGGCATTTCATGCTCTCCCGTCACGAATAAAAATCCAGTGCATTAGCCACTGTGCCACGGAGCTCCGTTAGATAGGTTCATTGTGGCTCCATAGCTTGTTGGATAAAATTAGCGGCTGCGCATTGGCTCTGTCTCTACGAGCATATTTCAACCAGTTCTTGACTGCAACACACTGGGTGAACGCGAATGTTAAATAAAGGTCTGTGTAATGTGAGCGACATGGGTCAATCATGATTCTGTGAGATCGGTCATCCAGCATCGGAAGCTGTTCTAGCAGTTCTGGTTATCCCAGATCAATCCAAGTGAGTAACAGGTTAGTCCCTAACAATTAGTCATGGATGTTGTTTGCTCAGTTACTTACTCACTGCTGACAATTTGAAAGTCCCTCTACCACACGTCATCTTGTTATTTATTTCTTCTCTGATTGGGTAGCTGAGGACCACTCGCCAATTTAAGTTGCTTATTCGCTGTCGTCCTCGTTTCTTCCAGCACTCTCTCAACCGTTCACTATGTTTTTTCTTCGTGTCTTCTGACCACATCAGACCAATTTTTATCACTCTCTCTCTCCTTGGAATCCTTCCATATTCAATAATTTTTCCTGAACACTTCTGTATCGATTGTTTTATCAGCTTTTGTATTATTTTTTCTAAATCCTTTTTTATTTCGTATTTCCAACTAATTGTAGACTTTTTACCCCACAAATATGAGATATGAGAAGATCTTTTTGGTTAATCTGCTCTCCAACAATCGATATAAATGACAAAAACATACCAGTTTTCTTTTTCTCATTACTTCTTTTTGTTTTTCTATGTTTCGACAGATTTCATCGTCACATCGTAATTTCCAACCTTCCATAGTTTTTCGTGGGCTTGATATGTTCTTAATTATTCATCTTTCTAGTATCTCTAATTTTTATGAATTACAGTGTAATGCTAGATATCCCTTGCATAGACGTTTTGCATTCACTACCGTATCGCAATGTCTAATTTTAATTTTTACGCTTTTAGACACGCATATTTTGGTGTAATGGTCTTTAGTTATATCATATTTCCTTCCCAGTTTATGTATTCTGTCCTCTACAGCAGCCGTTTCCTTGAGTTGACTCCCCAAAATATTTAAATTATTTAGTCTTCTGTTTGGGCCAAAACATATTTTGAGAAATTCGAAGCATTTTTAATTTTTGATAAAAATTTGGTTTTTCTGCGAAAATTCTTCACCCTGTGCTGCTGGCTATTTCCTCTGATATATTAATTTTATTACAGCAGATGTCACTATTACAGAAAGTACGAGAAGGTCATCTGCTAATCCTAGACAGTTTATTGTACTGTCTTTCTTTCCTCTTACCAGCCTTATTGGTGAAGATTTACGTCCATTCAGTTTTACATTAAAGTTCTCACTTTTTTTTCTACAACACAATTTTAGAAAAGTAGACCTATGTCTTCACATTACCGTAAACCGATGTCTATTTCGAATGGCTGAGATACTTCTCTCGCAAATTTTCACTTCTGATACGGTATGTGTCAGTCTTTCACGAATTATATTGCTGATTTGTACTTTACACCTAATTCTCGGATTATTTTATCTACAGTTTCTCTGTCAACTGAATAAAACAAATTTTTGATATCAATAAACAACATCAATATGTTTTTTGAATGCAGAAAGTCATGGCGAATATTTTTTAGATAAAATATTTGTTGAAAGCATGCTTCACTGGTCCAAGAACACCTTATTATTCACTTAAATGACTATCCCTTGTGGTTTCTATTCTGTTTAGTAGAATCTTCGAAAATATTTTACATGCACCTGATAACAAGGCAATTCTTCTACAGTTGTTAACTTCTTGTTCATTGCCTTTATTATGTGGTGGACGTATCAGGGCTACCTCCAACATCCATTGAGATTTTTCTGCTGTCCAGATTTCCTTCAAAGATTAATTTCAGTTAATTTTTTATTGTTGGTAGAGTTCATTTCAAAAGTTTCACTTTTTTTAGAGTCTCCTCCACTAGCTTTACTGTTTTCTAAGGTCCTGATTAATCTTTCAGTTTGTCTGGCAGTTGGAGGTAAATCTTCTTCTAGATTTTCGTAAGTATTTGAGAAAATCATCTTATGAACTGATTCTGGTTCAAATGGCTCTGAGCACTATGGGACTTAACATCTGAGGTCATCAGTCCCCTAGACTAAGAACTACTTAAATCTAACTAACCTAACGACATCACACACATCCATGCCCGAGGCAGGATTCGAACCTGCGACCGTAGCAGCAGAGCGGTTCCGGACTGAAGGGCCTAGAACCGCTCGGCCACAGCGGCCGGCAACTGATTGAACGACATTTACTACTACTACTACTACTACTACTACTACTACTACTACTACTAGTAGTAGTAGTAGTAGTAGCACTACTACTTTTATTATTATTATTTCTTTCTTTTCTCAGATGTTATGTCTGGTCAAAAATGGAAAGTGACGCGGACCTTGATCAAGCGTCACTTCCTTTTAACTGTACGGTATATGTTATATTGCATTCAGGAACTTTAGGGTAACTGAGCATGTATCAATAATTACGGATTTCTGTAGTTGTATATATAAGTTTGGATGTAGCTGTATTGCATTGATGTACTGGTGGATATTGTGTGGTATGACTCCTGTAGTTGATAGTATAATTGGTATAATGTCAACTTTATCCTGATGCCACATGTCCTTGACTTCATCAGCCAGTTGGATGTAATTTTCAATTTTTTCTCCTGTTTTCTTTTGTATATTCGTTGTATTGGGTATGGATATTTCGATTAGTTGTGTTAATTTCTTCTTATTATTGGTGGGTATGATGTCAGGTTTGTTATGTGGTGTTGTTTTATCTGTTATAACTTGTATGTGAGAACGTGTTGTTTTATAAGTTTATGTTGTAAGACATAATAATAAACCCCGTGGAGGCCCGGGAAAAGAATAGGCCTCCGGTATGTTCTGCCAGTCGTAAAAGGCGACGAAAAGAACAAACCACTAATAGGGCTAACCCCCCTTTTAGTGTGATTAGTTGGTTCGAAAAGCTTTTGATAGTGTACCCCACTCATGGTTACTACAAATATTGGAAATATATAAAGTAAATCCTAAATTGATACAGTTCCTAAACATAGTAATGAAAAATTGGAAAACCACACTTAATATCCAAACAAATTCAAATAATATCACATCACAGCCATTACAGATTACGCGTGGAATATACCAAGGAGACTCATTAAGTCCTTTCTGGTTCTGCCTTGCTCTGAACCCACTATCCAACATGCTAAATAATACAAATTTTGGATACAATATTACTGCAACATACCCACACAAAATCACACATTATTATTATTATTATTCTTTACTTTCTCAGACGTTAAGTCTGGTTAAAAATGAAAAGTGACGCGGACCTTGATCAGGCGTCACTTCCTTTTAACTGTATGGTATGTGTTATATTGCATTTAGGAACTTTCGGGTAATTGAACATGTATCAATAATTACTGATTTCTGTAGTTGTATATACACGTTTGGATGTAGCTCTATTGCATTGATGTACTGGTGGATATTGTGTGGTATGACTCCTGTAGTTGATAGTATAATTGGTATGATGTCAACTTTATCCTGATGCCACATGTCTTTGACTTCCTCAGCCAGTTGGATGTATTTTTCAATTTTTTCTCCTGTTTTCTTTTGTATATTTGTTGTATTGGGTATGGATATTTCGATTAGTTGTGTTAATTTCTTCTTTTTATTGGTGAGTATGATGTCAGGTTTGTTATGTGGCGTTGTTTTATCTGTTATAATGGTTCTGTTCCAGTATAATTTGTATTCATCATTCTCCAGTACATTTTGTGGTGCATACTTGTATGTAGGAACTTGTTGTTTTAAAAGTTTATGTTGTAAGGCAAGCTGTTGATGTATTATTTTTGCGACATTGTCATGTCTTCTGGGGTATTCTGTATTTGCTAGTATTGTACATCCGCTTGTAATGTGATCTACTGTTTCTATTTGTTGTTTACAAAGTCTGCATTTATCTGTTGTGGTATTGGGATCTTTAATAATATGCTTGCTGTAATACCTGGTGTTTATTGTTTGATCCTGTATTGCAATCATGAATCCTTCTGTCTCACTGTATATATTGCCTTTTCTTAGCCATGTGTTGGATGCGTCTTGATCGATGTGTGGCTGTGTTAGATGATACG
Organism: Schistocerca nitens; assembly: GCF_023898315.1. NCBI lineage: Eukaryota > Metazoa > Arthropoda > Insecta > Orthoptera > Acrididae > Schistocerca > Schistocerca nitens. Next base: position 870,692,020 of record NC_064616.1, read on the forward strand.
GGTGCTTGCCATGAAGTGTTTTCTTTTTCCAATTTACTTTCTTCGTATCTGTTGATGTTATGTGATCTAAAGGGTTGTAGAAGTGGTCATGAAATTGCAGTGGTGTAGCCGATGTATTTATATGAGTGATTGCCTTGTGTATTTTGCTAGTTTCTGCTCGTTCTAGAAAGAATTTTCTTAAATTGTCTACCTGTCCATAATGTAGGTTTTTTATGTCGATAAATCCCCTTCCTCCTTCCTTTCTGCTTAATGTGAATCTTTCTGTTGCTGAATGTATGTGATGTATTCTATATTTGTGGCATTGTGATCGTGTAAGTGTATTGAGTGCTTCTAGGTCTGTGTTACTCCATTTCACTACTCCAAATGAGTAGGTCAATATTGGTATGGCATAAGTATTTATAGCTTTGGTCTTGTTTCTTGCTGTCAATTCTGTTTTCTGTATTTTTGTTAGTCTTTGTCTATATTTTTCTTTTAGTTCTTCTTTAATATTTGTATTATCTATTCCTATTTTTTGTCTGTATCCTAGATATTTATAGGCATCCGTTTTTTCCATCGCTTCTATGCAGTCGCTGTGGTTATCCAATATGTAATCTTCTTGTTTAGTGTGTTTTCCCTTGACTATGCTATTTTTCTTACATTTGTCTGTTCCAAACGCCATACTTATATCATTGCTGAATACTGCTGTTATCTTTAGTAATTGGTTGAGTTGTTGATTTGTTGCTGCCAGTAGTTTTAGATCATCCATGTATAGCAAATGTGTGATTTTGTGTGGGTATGTTCCAGTAATATTGTATCCATAATTTGCATTATTTAGCATGTTGGATAGTGGGTTCAGAGCAAGGCAGAACCAGAAAGGACTTAATGAGTCTCCTTGGTATATTCCACGCTTAATCTGTATTGGCTGTGATGTGATATTATCTGAATTTGTTTGGATATTAAGTGTGGTTTTCCAGTTTTTCATTACTATGTTTAGGAACTGTATCAATTTAGGATCTACTTTGTATATTTCCAATATTTGTAGTAACCATGAGTGGGGTACACTATCAAAAGCTTTTTGGTAATCAATGTATGCGTAGTGTAGAGACCTTTGTTTAGTTTTAGCTTGATATGTCACCTCTGCATCTATTATCAGTTGCTCTTTACATCCTCGCGCTCCTTTGCAGCAGCCTTTTTGTTCTTCATTTATAATTTTGTTCTGTGTTGTATGTGTCATTAATTTCTGTGTAATGACTGAAGTTAATATTTTGTAGATTGTTGGTAGGCATGTTATGGGGCGATATTTAGCTGGGTTTGCTGTGTCTGCTTGATCTTTAGGTTTCAGATAAGTTATTCCATGTGTAAGTGTATCAGGGAATATGTATGGGTCTGCAATGTAACTGTTAAATAATTTAGTTAGATGTGAATGTGTTGAGGTGAACTTCTTTAGCCAGAAATTTGCTATTTTATCATTTCCAGGGGCTTTCCAATTGTGCGTAGAATTAATTGCTCGGGTGACTTCATGTTGCAAAATTATCACTTCAGGCATTTGTGGTATCATCTTGTATGTATCTGTTTCTGCTTGTATCCACCGTGCATGCCTGTTATGTTGTACCGGGTTTGACCATATGCTGCTCCAGAAGTGTTCCATGTCTCTTATGTTTGGTGGATTGTCTATTTTTATGTGTGTGTTATCTATTGTTTGGTAAAATTTCTTTTGGTTTGTGTTGAATGTTTGGTTTTGTTTCCTTCTATTTTCACTTTTTTTGTATCTTCTAAGTCGTTTCGCCAAAGCTTGTAATTTTTGCTTCTTTTCATCTAATTGCTCTATTGCTTCTTGTTGTGAGATTTTACCTAACCTCTTTCGTTTTTTGTCTGATATTTCATTTCTTATAAATTGTGTTAACTGTCCGATGTCTTTTCTCAGTTTTTCTATTCTGATCTGTAGCCTGTGTTGCCATGCTGGTTTTGTGGGTTTCTTCTGTGTGTTGGTTGGTTCTGATATCTGCCTAGTGTGTATATTTAGTGTAGTGAGTGCTCCTACATAAACCAGTAGTTGTAACTCTTCCATAGTTGTGTATTCATTTATTTTGTTGTGTATGATTGTGTTGATAGTTTTTATTGTTGTTTCGACTTGTGGGCTATTTGGTGGTCTATGCAAGAATGGTCTAATGTCTGTATTTGTGTCTTTGTATTCTACATATGTCAACTGAAATTTTTCTTCTATATCTAACATGTGTGTCACTTCGTGTTCTATTTGTGCTTGTGCTGGTGGCTGTCTTAAAATTTCATTTTCCTCTGATTGTTTAATTGATGCGTGTTCTTTGTTTGTTTGCTCTGGGATGTTATTATTATTATTATTATTATTATTATTACCATAAGTTATGGAGAGTTCAAAATAATAGAGATAATCATAATGATAACAATGCGCAGATCAACTATGGCGAGACAATATGTTGACAGGGTACAGAAACGTCGCACTTGAACGAGGCCGCTTGGTGCGAAAACTACAATTCCTGACTTTGAGATCTCGGGTATAGTGGCTCTGACCGCAGGTGACGTGCCATATTCGAGTCTTAAGGATGAAACAACTAAAACACCGGGATGACGTTGTGTGAAGCTGAATCGTTGGCAGATTTGTGACTGATCATAGTCTGTGTGAGGTGGATTGGGAAGTGACTGTTGCCCACTGCGCCACTTCTGGGCAGCGGAGAACATTCCAGAGGGGCAAAACATTCAACAGCAATACCACCTGAGAGGTGGACCATTTGCTGCTATCAAGTGCTAGGATCGTTATCTTCTCTCGAAGGGCTGAAGAGGTCTAACCAAAGACAGCACTTGTTGCTAAAGACCTCACGGCACCCATTCGGTCACATGGTGCACAATTGCTCTGTATGCGCTGCAAACCGCTAAATATAAAGTTTTCTTTCGAAGGCCGTACCGTACAGAATCGGCATGGCAATAACACAAAATCTCCGGGAGCATTGAGCCGATCATCCAGCCGATGTACCAAGTTGAAGATTCCAGTTTGGTAAAACACCATGTCCTGTTGCGTGAAGAAGTCCGCAGTTGCCTGTCGCACATCCTCTTCAGACAGAAATCGTCTACCTTTCGAAGCCTTTTTTAAGGGAGCGTAGGCGTGATAGTCGCATGGGGAGGGATCAGGACTGCAGGGCGAATGCTCGAGTGTCTGCCACTTGAATTGGCGTAACTTCTGCGTTACGACATTTGCGATACGTGAACGTGCGTTATCGCGGAGCAGTAGCATTCCACAACGGCGGTTTTTGACAAACATGTTGCCCCTTACACAATCTTCATCTTCCGATGGATGTCTACCGGTGTTTGTCCTCGGCAGCCAAGAAAAGCGTAACAGGACGTTGGTCCCGTTTTGACACATTTGGTATAGACGTGGCCATGGTTCATGTTTCAGCATTGAACGTACGCACGTCAGAAAGACACGAATGCCAAATGTTCAAATGTGCGTGAATTCCTAATGGACCAAACTGCTGGGGTCATCGGTCCCTAGACTTACACACTACCTAAACTAACTTATGCTAAGAACAACACACACACCCATGCCGGAGGCAGGAATCGAATCTCCGACGGCTGCGGCCGCGCAATCCGTGACATGGCGCCTCTAACCGCACGGCCACTCCTCGCGCCAGACGAATGCCATTCTAATCCCTTGCCTAGGGATTTTGGTACGTACAGGGTGACAATTATTGAACTGTATGAAAGAAAACGTAAATTAAATACAAACTACGGCGTGCACACACTTTATTCAGCATGAAAATGTCACTACAGTTATTCATAATTGGGTTATGACATGTTCAATATGCCTGCCATCATTGGCGGTAACGTGGCGCAGACGAATAGCGAAATTTTGCATGACCCGCTGAAGTGTCGGAACATCGATGTTGTCGATGGCCTCCTAAATGCCGGCCGGTGTGGCCGTGCGGTTCTAAAGCGCTTCAGTTTGGAACCGCGTGACCGCTACGGTCGCAGGTTCGAATCCTGCCTCGGGCATGGATGTGTGTGATGTCCTTAGGTTAGTTAGGTTTAAGTTCTAGGGGACTGATGACCTCAGTAGTTAAGTCCCATAGTGCTCAGAGCCATCTGAACCATTTGAAGCCTCCTAAATGGCTGTTTTCCGCTCAGCAATGGTTTTGGAGTTATTGCTGTACACCTTGTCTTTATTATAGCCCCACGAAAGTGAGTCGTTACTGTTCAGATGCGGAGAATATGGCGGCCAATCGAGGATTGTGCCAGTGGCCTTTGGGTACACCAGAGCCAGAACGCGGTCTCAAAGGTGCCTCTCCAGGACATCAAACACTCTCCTGCTTCGATTGGGTTGAGCTTCGTCTTGCATGAACCAGATCTCGTCGAAGTTAGGGTCACTTTGGATAATGGGGATGAAATGTCTTCCAAAACATTCACGTACCGTTCGGTAGTCACCGTGCCATCAAGGAATATAGCACCGATTATTCCTTGACTGGATATTGCACACCACACAGTCACCCATCGAGGGTGAAGAGACTTCTCTATCGCGAAATGCGGAGTCTCAGTCCCCCAGATGAGCAAATTTTGCTTATTGACGAACCCATCCAAATGAAAGTGGGCTCCTTCGATAAACCATCATTCCCCGCGGCCAACCGTGCATTTTGAACGGCCTAATACAAACCTTTCAGACGGTATGACGATTTTATTTCATACAGTTCAATAATTATCACCCTGTATATACTCGCATCGGAGTCGCGCTACGTTGCATATAAGCTGCAGCAACGCCCTCATACGGAAACTTTTTTATCGCCCCTCTCACACAGTAGCACCACTGTATGTCCAACGACTGAAAGCTCTGAGGTGGTTGCAGCACTGCTCCGCAACAGATACTTGACCAGTGCAGGTATCCAGCTTCCTCAGTATAAAGTACCTACTCTGTAAATCTTATGCACAATTCCATATTTCATACGCAGCAGCATGATCGTATTTATGAGAAGGCTGGGCCCTCAACCATGAGCTAAGCTAAAATCCAAGTGTTTCTTAGTCTCCACAATCCGGATTCTTCTACCATTATCTTACACGAGCAGGTGAACCGTCGTTATCGACGTAGCTGTGCACGCAACTTCGAACCCGGAAGAAGAAGCATTGTATTTGAAATACAGAATAAATTTTGACTGATGACAATAGGCGGCGTTTCATTATTCAGTCCGTAGTTTTATGCCATATTGTCGTCAAATATTAAGGTCTCTCTTACTAACAAATTACTTGTTTGATTGGACATGACCAGAATTATATATTGTGAACATATTACTGAATGACTACTTAATGATTAATTATCTGCTGTAGGCTGTAGGCCTGCATTTGTCTATTAAAGCATTTCGTGTGTGTAATAGTTTCGCAAAGGAACCGTAGTGGATTGCGTTACTTGTGAATTGTTATTGTGACAACGTGAAGAAAAAGAAAAAAAAGAGTGAAACAGATTAATAACTGCACGCAGTTAGTGTCTGATAACAGCTTTATTTTAATTTTTGCTCATTACCGTTATTCTCTTACGGGACAGCAGGCTCATTTAGTTCTTCTTTTTGCGCCTATTGAGTTTATCAGCCTCATTTAATGGCTGCTTCGTCCTAATTAAAAACAGACGTTACCACAAGTAAGACTGTTACTTTTAATTGGAAGAGAGCGACAACAAATGTCCTCTTCCGTGACTCCTGAAACCAAGGCTGTTCATCTTTAAGGGTTATCTGCTACCGCAAAGCGCCGAGTGGAACATAAAGAAGAAGACCGTAAAGAGGGACTAGCATTTATCCTTAGAAGCAAGTATATACTCCGGGGCGTAAACACGAAAACTGCGGAATTTATCAGGTATCAGACTCAAGAATTTCCCATTGTTTTTTGCACTTGTAAGCCATCGCCCCGTTCCAAACGCCGTAAAAGTCAGTAGTCAGCACGTAAGAAAGTGTCTCACTCGAGGCGACGTCTCTCAGCTGGTGCGGTTTTTATAGCTGCACTTCCCCTCTCTCTCTGTCCTGCATCGTCCCCTTCTCCTCCCCCCCCCCCCCCCCTCACTTGGCGGCAACAGCCGCGACATACCAAGCGCTGAGCTTTATATCTCTGCCACATCGATGTCGTTGGGGACAAAGCAATTTGCGCGGATTGCGGAGAAATCACGCAACGTTTTTAAGGCCCTATACCAACGATCGGTTGCTCGGGAGTACAAATATGGCAGTATAAAGCAGAATGACCGCACGAGCAAGAGAGCCTTTGTCTTTCCGAATACAGATCCGGACCACTTATTGCACTGGCCATGTCGACATCGGAACTCTGCAGGATAGGGACTTTCGCATCCTGCAAGCTGAGGTGAAATACAAGAACGGAATGCTTCAGAAAATTTTCAATCTTCTTCACGCTCGGAAATGTAATCCTATTAATTTACTTACAATTAAGATGATACTCAAAGTATAAGTATGTATGTATACATTCCGTCTTCAGTCCACAAGTCACCCATCGGGACCATCCGACCGCCGTGTCATCCTCAGGTGAGGATGCGGAATGGACCGATCTCCCGTCGTTATGGTGGTTTTCTTTGACCAGAACCGCTACTATTTAGTCGAGTAGCTCCTCAATTGGCATAACGAGGCTGTCAGAATAATTAAATTCTCTGAATTTCAATCGAAACTGTGGCAGAAAGGTTTATTTTTGAAACAAGAGGTAAGAAATGTGCTAATTATGAATGCAAGGTTTCCGGCATAGAGGATTGTAACTTTCCTTTGCTACGTAAATATTGTATAACGAAACACTACATATATTGTGTCAGCAGAGACGCTAATAATGTTTGCCACATTCACGTCGGCTTTTGTAAAAACTTTCACTTACGGTGAAACACGCCATGTCACTAAACTCCTCTTCTTTTAAGTACTACTGACGCCAGTTACGAAATTAATGAATTAAAAATTTGCAGGAAGGTATGGCGTTAAGACGTTGTGGCATGGATAAATTGAAAGAAACAGAGGTTGTTGAGAGTTTGACTGCGAGTATTAGGGAACGATTGACAGAAACAAGGGAACGAATACAGTGCAAGTCGAATGGACTCCTAAATAATGAAGGCAGCAGAATATCGAATAGGTATACGATAAGGCCTAGTAGAAATCCTTGAATGTCACAGGAGATATTAAATTTAATCGATGAAGGGAGAAAATATAAAAATAAGGCAAAGGAAGCAGTCGAAAGGGATTACAAATGCCTAAAAAATGAGACTGACAGGAAATAGAAAATGGGTAAGCAGGACTGGCTACAGGACAAATGGAATGATATAGAAGCATATATACGAGGTCGTGTTGAAAACTACTGCCTTCAAATTTTTTATGTAAAAAAACTCTTAAAACTTTTTAAATAAAACTAACGTTATTCTAAATCTTTATTCTTGATGTCTACATATTTATTTGGCAATATAGTCACCCGGGCGATAAATATATTTCTCCCAACGAGAGACCAGTTTGTTGATATCGTCAGAGTAGAATGTTTTATTTTGTTGACGCAGCCACAACCTCACCTCTGCTTGCACCGCTCCATCACTATCAAAGTGAAGTTCTAGAAGGTGTTCTTACAGTTCTGGAAACAGGTGAGGAGAGGATGGTACGAAGTCAGGACTTGGAGGATGATCTATGACAGTGAACCCAAAACGTCGGATTGCTGCGGATGTCGCAGCGCTCGTGTGTGATCTGGCATTGTCGTGCTGAAGGAGACAGTGCTCCATGTGTGGACGAATTCTGGAATTCGCACTTTCGGTTTTCTGACGGACTCACAGTACCATGCAGAATTTGTGGTGGTGCCTTTACTTGTGGATTCCAAATGAACCACGCCTTGAAAATCCCAGAACACTGTGAACATGACTTTGCCCACTGATGGCATGGTCTTTAACTTTTTCCTCGATGGCCATTCTTTGTGGCGCAACTCCATTGTAGCTCTCTTGTTTTCGGGGTCAAAACGGTGAACCCAGCTTTCGTCACCCATCAAAATTTTGTTAAATCATCCATCACCCTTACGCTCAAAACGCAAAAGAAACTGTTGACAAATGAGCATAGAGGCACCCACCGTGTACCAAGTTTTCTGTACCGCAGGTCTGTAATGATGGCCTGTACTCGCTATAGTGATATGCCACACGTACCTGAGAATTGTGTGTGTGGTACCGGTCGATTATCTCTGATGAGTTCATCAATCCGATTCCGATGAATTCCGTCGGTTGCCGTACGCTGTCTACCACACCGAGCTCAGTCACACACGCTGAGGTTAGCTCCAACGTTTCCTTCATTACGAGTACGAACAACCCAACGTCGTACATTACAGTCATCACCACACATAGCTTCCAGTCTTCTATAGATTTCAATTGCGGCACGTTTGCTACGATTAGAAACTCGATTACAGCATGCTGTTCGTCACACACCACTACAGCTACATTACACGCCGTCATGTTACACGGTACAATTCTTAGCCCTCTGGCCGTAAGGGGTTGCAACTTGCGTCAGATAAGCGGGAAAGTCGACCGAGTAATCTGTATGAGATGTAATTTCTCAATCGAAATTAAGAAAAAATAAAAAATTCAGAGGCGTTTACTGTCAGCACGCCCTTGTAACTACAGGAATGATACATACCACCTATATAAAAATTAAAGAGGCATCTGGAGAAAAAAAGCAGGAATATGAAAATCAGGAGCTCAGATGGAAGTCAGTACTAAGCATAGAAGAGAAAGCCACAAGGTGGAAGGAATATATAGAAGGGCTATACAAGTAAAATTAACTTGAGGTCAGTATTATAGAAAGGGAAGTAAATGAGGCTGTCTTGACTGATGTAAAACTGATGCCATGTTCTGTTGCAGCCCTTATGCTCCGATTTACATCCACGCGTATTACAGGTACATTGTGTGAAATAGTAGCTCCAATTAATATTTTGCGTCGCGTTACTCACACATGGCACTTTCTGACGCTATTTAAGACCTTTCTCATTACTTGATGGCGAGAAAATGATTTACTCTTAAGTGTTTAACGATATCCTTATCGTTCTGAGCCAGGCTCATTACACAGTTATCCCCTGAAATGCGGTTTCCACCTATGGTCTTCTGTAGTCATATATGATTCTCGTATTGCAACGTTACCGACGTTTTTATGTTCTGTTGAAAGTTACTTGACTTCAAATTATTTTTATGCACGTGTTTGCTGGCTTTATGACTTAAAAAACGCACGCATGCAACCTTTTAAACACAGCTGTGACGGTCTTCCAAGACGGGAGTGTCCACAGCATGTTCAGCTCGTCACAGACAATGTTATAATAACAATCCTCGTTGATATCCACGGTAACGTGACTGAGTGGGCCCAAGTCATGGTACAAATAACAACGACAGAACGTCACAGAGTCACTCCAGTCTTGAACTACACCCTCCACACGCCTTGCATCATACGACATCTCACCCCTCTAGTGTGCTACTGTCCAGTTTCTGCGTTATTTTGACCCCTTTAAGACTTGCAGCTTTATGTCCCACTCCCAGCAGATATTCGCGACTCCAAACGTCCACTGCATGCAGCTCCCTTCGCAACGTTCGCACAGGAACTGCTTGACATTGGGTCTTCATTACAGACACCAACAATTTCTGTCATTTTTGAAACCGACTGTCAATCATAAAGCATGTCACTCGTTCTTAGGGTCACCGAGTTACACGGTTGCGAGTGGCTCACCATTCGATGTAGTTACCTTTGACACCCCCACCGAGCGAGGTGGCGCAGTGGTTAGACACTGGACTCGCATTCGGGAGGACGACGGTTCAATCCCGCGTCCGGCCATCCTGATTTAGGTTTTCCGTGATTTCCCTAAATCGCTCCAGGCAAATGCCGGGATGGTTCCTTTCAAAGGGCACGGCCGACTTCCTTCCCCATCCTTTCCTAATCCGATGAGACCGATGACCTCGCTGTCTGGTCTCCTTCCCCAAACCAACCAACCTTTGACACCTTGACCAAGAAATGGAGCTGCTTCGTTCATATTGTGATCTTGGGCACGTTCCGATACATTAGCTCCTTTTCTGATATTCTGTCACGTCTCCACCTCGCCCTACATTACTGCGTTGATATCATTCAACCAGCTGACACATTCCACTGACAATGTGTGGAGTGAACCTAATCTGAATCTCTGTGGTTTTCCTATGTCTCCATCTACACCTACATACATACAGCGAAAGCATCCATACGGTGTTGGTGAAGGATACGTTGCACCAGTAATAATTGTTTCCGTTCCTGTTCTACTCGTAAACAGAGCGAGGGAAAAACGACTGTCTATGTGCCTCTGTACAAGACCCAATTTGTCTTATACTGGTGGTCGATACGTGAAATGTGCGTTGGCTGCAGTAGTATCGTTCAGAAGTCAGCTTCAAATGCCGCTTCTCCATATTTTCACAATAGCATACCTTGAAAGTAACCTCGCTTACCATCCAGGGATCCCCATTTGAGTTCCAGAAACATCTCCCTAGTACTTGCGTATTGATCGAACTTACCGGCAATAAATCTAGCTGCCGAATTCTGAGTTGCTTCGATGTCTTCCTTTAATACCACCTGGTCGGATCCCAGACACTACAGCAGTATTCAAGAATGGGTCGCTTTAGCGTTTCATATGCGGTTTCCTTTACAGACGAACCACATTTTTCTAAAACTTTCCCAATGAACCGATGACGACCATTCGTCTTCCCCACCTACAATCCTTACGTCTCTTATCTCTTTGCAGCATTGCGCCCAGATATTTAATCCACTTGACTGTGTCAAAAAAAAAAAAAAAAAAAGAAAGGTTCAAATGGCTCTGAGCACTATAGGACTTAACATTTGTGGTCATCAGTCCCCTAGAACTTAGAACTACTTAAACCTAACTAACCTAAGGACATCACACACATCCATGCCCGAGGCAGGATTCGAACCTGCGACCGTAACAGTCGTGCGGTTCCGAACTGAAGCACCTAGAACCACTCGGCCACAGCGGCCGGCTAACTGTCTCAAGTAACACCTACTAAAGTTGTATTCGAACTTGACGGTCGTTGTTATTCCTACTCATCTTCATTAACTATAATTGTTATACATTTAGAGCTAGCTGCCATTCATCACAATAACTAGAAATTATGTCGTAATCTTCTATCCTCGTTCCGTCATTCATGTACATACACCACAACACCATCAGTAAACAGTTGCAGATTGCTGCTCAACTTGCCTGTAAGATCATTTGTGTATCACATATTCCTGGCGTCCACCTGACGATACCCTTGCCTCTGTTAAACACACGCCGTCGAGCACAACGAACTGTGTTCTATTACTATGGGCCACTCACATATCTAGGAACTTATTCCGTATGCTCGTACCTTCGTTAACTGTCTGCAGTGGGGCACCGTGTTAAACGCTTTTCGAAAACCTAGGAAAATTGATGCTGCCTGTTGCCCTTCATCCATAGTTCGTAGGACATCATTTGATATTAAGGCAGTTTGAGTTTCGCAGGAGCGATATTTTCTAAAACCGTGCTAGTATGTGGACAGAAGCTTTTCTGTCCCAAGGAATTTCATTATACCTTGCGGATATATAGACAAAAATTAACAGATCTCATCAAAACATACACATATCAAAAAAGTTTTGCATCACCCCGCTTCTCAGAACTCTGGAAGATAGACGTTGACTGTGGATATTGTATCACAGACACAGTCCCTCTGACTGTTCAGAGGTGTCACTAAACTCACAAAAAGATGGATGGAAACAAGCACGCATGAGCAGCGCTTATTAGGCGGAGAGGGTCCGACAGCCGATAAGTTCCAGTCATTCCACCTGGAACGAGGTACACGACTCGTGTTGTCTGTAGTTCAACCATGCCTAGACGGTCAATACCGCGGTTCAAATGGTTCAAAAGGCTCTGAGCACTATGGGACTCAACTGCTGAGGTCATAAGTCCCCTAGAACTTAGAAATACTTAAACCTAACTAACCTAAGGACAACACACACATCCATGCCCGAGGCAGGATTCGAACCTGCGACCGTAGCGGTCGCGCGGTTCCAGACTGTAGCGCCAGAACCGCGGTTCAATCGCGTGCACATTGTTACTTTGTGCCAGGAAGGGCTGTCAACAAGGGATGTGTTCAGGCGTCTCGGAGTGAACCAAAGCGATGTTGTTCGGACATGGAGCAGATACCGAGGGACAGGAACTGTCGACGACATGCCCCGCTCAGGCCGCCCAAAGGCTATTACTGTAGTGGATGACCACTACCTACGGATTATGGTTCGGAGGAACACTGACAGCAACGCCACCATGTTGAATAATACTTTTCGTGCAGCCACAGGACGTTGTGTTACGACTTAAACTGTGAGCAATAGCCTTCATGATGCACAACTTCACTCCCAACGTCCATAGTGAGGTCCATCTTTGCAACCACAACACCATGCAGCGTAATACAGATGGACCCAACAACATGCCGAATGGACCGCTCAGGATTGGCATCACGTTCTCTTCACCTATGAGTGTCGCATATGCCTCCAACCAGACACTCGTCGGAGACGTGTTTGGAGGCAAACCGATCAGGCTGAACCCCTTAGACTCACTGTCCAGCGAGTGGAGGAAGGTGGAGGTTCCCTGCTGTTGTGGGGTGGCATTCTGTGGGTCCGACGTACACCGCTGGTGGTCATGGACGGTGCCATCGCTCGACTAGAGTGGACAGCATGTTCCAGACATTAACCCTATGGAACATGCCTGGGATGGATTGAAAAGGACTGTTTATGGACGACCTGATCCACCAACCACTCTGAGGGATCTATGCCAAATCACTGTTGAGGAGTGGGACAATCAGGACCAACCCTTGATGAACTTGTGGATAGAATGCCATGACGAATACAGGAATGTATCATTGCAAGAGGAGGTGCTACTGGTTATTAGAGGTACCGGTGTGTACAGCAGTCTGGACCATCACCTCTCAAGGTATTGTTGTATGGTCGTACAACATGCAATGTGTGGTTTTCACGAGCAATAAAAAGGGGGGAAATGATGTTTATGTTAATCTCTATTCCAATTTTCTGTAGAGGTTGCGGAACTCTCGGAACCGAGGCGATACAAAACTTTCTTTGATTTGTGTGTTAGGTAGAGAGATCCTCAGTCCAGTGTCTTTATTTCATCTACCACACTACATTTACATTTCAGTGTTAAGAAATGCTACAAAACACCGAGCAAGGTGGTAGCACACTCGACTCGCATTTGCGAGGAAGACGGTTCAAATGCCCGTCCAGGCATCCTCATTTAGTCGTAAGTTTTCCGTGATTTCCCTAAATCGCTTCAGGCAAATGCCGGGATGGTTCTTTTGAAAGGGCACGGCCGACTTCCTTCCGCATCCGAGCTTGTTGTTGACAGGACATTATACACTAATCTCCTCCTCCCAATGCTGCAAAATAATATTAAGCTTATTTAAAAGACGTTCTGAGAGAATCAAACAGTTTCATTCATTTCACTCTGAAGTCACCGAACTAGACTGCGACCCTTTCAATGTGAGCAGATTCACAACAGTGCTCCAGAGAGACCAATGTGCTCATTGTCTGTACATTACAGTATTTTTTCTAATCCGTGAAGCCTACCGAAGCCTACCGAAACGAGTCCTCGTGGTTTTGTATGAGGAGTGGGCGTCCAGAATCAATGCCGTATCACTGCGTTGTGTATTCAACTACAAATCCATGAACCTGTCCATTATGAATAGTGAGCTTTATCACTGTAAAACTTCGTCCACCTGCATACTTTTGTAATCTTGTTCTTTCAGCAATATCAATGTCTGAAGTTGCGAAGCAAGAAGTCCTGTAGTCAACAAACAGCAGAGGTAATGAATTTAGGTGCTGGAGGAAGCGGAAATTAGTCGTTAGACCGTTCAGTTTACGATTGTCTGCATTTATTAAGATGTGTTTTGATTTAGACTTCAAAGTGCAGCACGGCTTATTATATTTGAAAAATAAAGATCCGTATGTTTAATATGTGAGGTATTCAGCTTACCTGTGTTGAGGAGGTACAAATAACCAAAACAGCTACAAATTAGGGTTGGAAGCCCAGTCAAAGCAGTTAGGAACAGCTAGCAGGAAGTACTAGAACGTAAGGCAACCAGTATGAGAGTAAGCAAGCCTGACGAACTTTGTCACATGACGATAAATATAACTGAGTGCAGCGGTGATAAGTGTTTCGTACTTTTGTATGCGAGGCATTCTCAGTTTGAAACGACAAAGTACGTGCTTCTTTCCTCTCCACGATTGCTTGTCGATGAGTCAGCTGTGTCTGTGTTGAGTAACCATTTCACTGTTGGACCATGAGTGACGTGAAAAGCAAATAAAATGCCTTTGTTGAGATGATATATATAGGCATGTCAATGGAAGAAATATAAAACAGAAGGTATACATCGAGAACAGTGTTCACGTAGCGGACATTTACAGTATACCATATTTTCCGCTACCGAGAGAGGGGGCGCGGATGGTTCTGAAGGATAAGGCTGTAATTCCCCGGCTGGCCACTAAAAATTAGGTTCTCCGTGGTTTCCGTAAATAGTTTAACCCGACTTCTAGGGTAGTTCCCTTCCTTCCGCACATTGTCCACTCCTAGCGTGTACAGCGTCCGAATGAGTTCCTCGTCAACGTGACGTTAAATGGTAACTATTCTCCCTTATTGTCCAAAATTTCCAGACACCTTGGTGATTTTGATCCCAAAATGTTGAAAGCAAAGCAATAATAACAACAAGAAGCAGTGACTGTGAAGAAACACTGCATGGTTTGATTACTCAACAGTCACTGGTAACTATTCAGGTAAGTGCTCCTGAAATAAGCGCAGCTGGATGGAAATTACTGTTAGACCGGCATCTGTGTCCCTACCACGCACGACAGTCCAAATCTTCAATTCAGATGACTTCGGACCTCGTGTCTTATGCAGGCGCACGTTGATGCATATTTCAAACTAACAGTTGTGGGACGCCGGTAAGCATATGGGAGGAGATCGTGAATGATTACTTTAATAGTACTAAGTTAAACGCAGACGAAAGAGGACTATGTTTTCATTGACTAGCACGTTTATTTGATCTTATTTGGTTTCATGGTTTCTTATTGGATCACTTAACAATTATGTGACTAATCTAGAATATGGAACACTCCTGACTGGAATATGTCACTGCTTTTAATTTCATACACCGGCCGCTTTCGCCGAGCGGTTCTAGGCGCTTCAGTCCGGGACCGCGCTGTTGCTACGGTCGCAGGTTCGAAACCTGCTCGGGCATGGATGTGTGTGATGTCCTTAAGTTAGTTAGGTTTAAGTAGTTCTAAGTCTAGGGAACTTATGACCTCAGATGCTAAGTCCCATAGTGTTCAGAGCCATTTGAACCATTTGAATTTCATACACATGTCAGAACTGTTATAACAGATAGCGCGTAACTTCTCAGATTTCTGCCATACCTTGCTCGAAGTTGAGCAGCTCAGTTTTGAACATCCTCTGTAAATATGTCATTTTTCTTCCCGCTTGTCTGAAGGGTTCTACAGCTTCATGACGACTGTCAGAAAACTTTGGTCATTAGCGACACAGTGGAATCACAGGAGGAGGTAGTATTTTCGTGCCTTACATATCGAAACTGAAATTGATTCCGAGATGGTTACGCCTATAAGCTCATCTGTCTCATTACTGAAGATGTCAATGTCTTCAGAAAGGAGTGAAATATGCGGCCACGAAAATCTTGGATCATTTTTCAAATAACAAAACATGTCTCATATGCAGCAAAGCAAACTTCGAATCAGAAATAATTCCTCTAAGAAACTACTCCCGTTTCCAACAAGGAAACTTTGTTAAACATTGACAGTATGCCTAGCAGAGTAGAAAATATTACCTCATTATTAAGTCCTTATTTCGCTTGTAGTGACCAAGACTAATACGTTCATTTGTATGACGTTCATATCACTATAGTGTTTCCTTTCTGTAGCCACAAACAAATCATGTATACATAGTACATAGACTAATTCGCTACACATCTCGACAGTAATTGTAACAATTGTCTATGGAACACCTAACTAAAAAGCCACAGAAGATTCCTTCCCCCATTCCTCCCACACTGAGTTAGTTATCTGTCTCTAATGACCTTGCCATCTACGGGACATTGAACTTAAACAGTCCATTTGATTTTGCATATATATTTTGACTGGGGCGTTACCGGATGCTGCATTTGTGGTGCTCCATCACGCAAACAAGCTGTATAAATGCATGAACCTAACGTCTCGGAAGGTTATGTTAATCTAACAGCTCTCTCATTGTGAGAAGCATACCTTTTATTGCAGTGTCTACAACATTTATGTGTTTTGTTACTACAGAGGCGTTCTAGATAATAAAGAAAGTAGAAATACTGTTGTCTTTGTACGTAGTAGAAACAACGTGACCGTTACATAATTTAATTAATTTCTCGAAATAAAAAACTTCAATCAGTCATCCTATCATCCAATTCCTGTCTTTTTATCTACTGAACTATACTTCGAGTTTCAGATAGTTCGAAACCAAATAGTATCATTTACATAAACATAGGGTAGCGGTACTTGTGAACGTCGTGCTGATCGGCATGGAAATTTTAACTGCGACAAAAAAATATGTTTAAATGGAGCTCTCCGTATAACTATACATGATGATCTTTGAAAAGATGCCTTATTAATCATCTACTTGTCGTAGATGCAGGAACTAGACACCAAATTCCCTGATACCAGTATCTCACTTCTCGCCCGTATAAGCAGTTGTTTTATAACGATGTTCTAACAATAATTACTTTCCTGGCCTTTACTACTACTGCTAGTGTAGCGGTTTAGAACAAATGAGGTAAAAATATTTCATTAGGATCTGTATACACCTAACATAATATTATCTTCATCGAAGTACACTGTAGGAAAACTAGGTAATTTTTGGGTGACATACTGCTGAGAGCGTGAACTGGAAGAAGTATCCAGCAATTACTGAGCTTCTCAAACAATTGCATATTTTTCCTCTTCGTGTCTAATCTTGCAAACAAACGAATGAACCGTCTTGCATGTTTTGCATATTTCCACTCAATGTTTTATGACAATTTTCTGGGGTAACTGATCACTTAGAGAATACTGATTACACAAAAGCGAGCAGTAGGAGCAATATATAGGGCTCACACGGATGTCATGCAGATACCTCTTCAAGGACCTAGGCATTTTAACTGCGCCGTCACACTATATATGTTTGCTAATGAAATTCGTTGTAAATAAGCCACCAAAATTTGAGAAGAGCAATGATGTCCATGTGTACAACACTAGACGAAAATATTACCTTTATTACCCATTACTGAAGCTCTCAGTAGCTAAGATATGAGTTCGACATGCAGCAAGCAAAATTTCTTATTATTTTCCCAATACCATAAAATGCCTGATAGGTAGCAAGGCAGGTTTTAAATTAAAATAAAATCATTTGTCCTGTACAAGTCGTCCTATTCCATTGACAGGTTTCTACTTCAAAACTGGTGGACATTAAAAAAGTGAAATATCTTTGAGTGTAGTTATATGGGTACGACTAAAAAAGTGTTCATTGACGTTAACACTTATCATCCATACATATCCTGTAAACTGATTCGTTCCGAATCATTTCGATAGAAGAAAAAGAATCGTTCAAATGATCTAGGAAACATGTAACAAATGATATAGGAAACATGTAACTAATTACAGCTAACTAACAAGGAACTCACCACATCAGAGATCGTGTTATGCTGTAGATACATATTTCACACGATATTCATGTATCTGTTATTCGCACAAGTGTATCAAGGTATGTGCTTAGTACTTAGTAACGGTTTCACGTGTTTATAAATATCAAAAAATTCTACATGATTTACGGGATACGTGCAGAACGACAAGACAAACCTCATCCAGGACAAAGTAGCAGCGCTGTTGTGTTTGCCGTCCCAGAAAGAAAGAGGCGGAGATAGGAAAGCTCTACTATTGTTCCAACTGGATCGTTGGCGTAATTTTACGTCAGAACTATAGAACTTTCTTCCAAGATTCTGTCATGCATGCAGATAATAATTCTTTTGAGTACACGCAGCACGACAGTGGTTTTTAAATTTCAATATATGTCTATGAATGAGACTTCCGAAATCACCAAAGGTACTTTCAATATTCTTAAGATACTAAAAATGTATCTATGCAGCTACTCAATATTCGTATTTATTGTACCATATGTACTCCGTTCCATCATCAGTATTCTGGACTTAAGTGTATTTACTATTTTGGTTTTGGTTCTAGATATTTATAAAAAGTTACTTTCTTTTTAAGCTACTGAAGTGTAATTTTTACTTACTGCATTTTCGTCTAATTTTTCTTACATACGGGATTATAGTGTGTTTGCACATATTTTCAGATATTCTTGCTCTTGCTACTCTTGTTTATCAATCTCCTTTCAATCTAATTTGCAGTAATCTACATTTCTTGATGCAGAACACGATTAAATATTGCACCACTAACGTCATTTACGTTCCAGTTACTAATCGTACGCTTCTGTGTTTTTTGTGTGCAGTGTCGACATATTTTGCTACACTCTTATTTCCTTTAATTTTGAAAGTTCTAGGAATCTATACTTATCCATTTAAGTATTTTATCTTTTGGTTTTGTTCCTAAATAAAAGAAAATGCACAGAGGAGACCACAGTGTCGGCCAACAATCTTACAAAAGTTTATGGGTATGTTAATTTTAGGGTAGATATTGAGAGGGTATCGGTATATGCAGGCCTAGCATCAACACGCAGTGGAAGAACGGTAAGCAGCAAATGGCTCGTCTTCGGCAGCACATGTGTTTTGTTTCCCTGTCGCACTTGACCTGTCGCTAGGTATCCCATATATATTCGGTTTTTTACTTAATTTCGTTTTGTTTATGTACTTGCCATAATGTCGTTCAAAGTTCTCTGGCGATGCGCCGGTTTTATTTCTCGTTCCCTCTTTCCGTTCTTTTCATTTTTTTTGAACCCTTGACACACAAGGAGAGCACTTCCTACTGCGTTGGTCCATCTGGTGCCACTGGATGGGCGATTTCATTTTTTGCAGAAGATAAACTATATTCTCTTATCACAACTACTTATTTATTTCGATCTCCATTTAACAAGTTGATGGTTATAATTGTGATATTCCACTGTACGGATAGGAACCTAGCGAATTGTCATACAGTTACCTGATTTCTAGCATTATTCCCGAAGCAACCACTATCTCTTCTTGATCGTGAACATAAAGCAAGTCTTTCTTCATAAACGTTCGCGCTTGCCACTTTCCTCTCTTGAGTGTAAGCAATACTACTATTCTGATCATTTTGTTAAATTTAGGAAACCTTAGAAGTGTTGCACCACCTACCAACATTATTAGAGGCATACGCTGCAATGCATGTGTGTTCTCATCGTTTATGGAGTCGATTGCAGAATTCGTGATATCCCTCGCCTTTTCATTATGCTGAACTGCGAAGTATTACTGCCAGTTACATGACATAACAGGCAAGGAAACACGGTGAAACAAAATGGTAAATCCCTTGCTACCATAAAACGTGGAAGAAAAATAGGTATACACAATCATCACGGCTAGTAATAAAAACATTCTTCGGGATGCGCGTATTTTTGTATGCATGTTGCAGAGCTCGTAAAGGGATTTACTGTCCGATCTCCAATTTTACATTTCCCACCTCGTATTAAGGCCTCAACGCTCACACAAGCTTTTCTACAACCCTGTCATCGTAGCTACACTGAATCGAGACAACAACAAGGCTTCAGATGACGCAACTCGGACCTATTAGTCAGGCATTTCCCAACCATTAACATTAATCGGTGCTTCCATTACTATGACACCCGTAAATTAGATAATAGGAAGCGAACTAGAGCAGTAACTATTACGATACGTTTCGGTCACATTGTTCATACCTGATCGAGGATATTGACGTTCGGTGGGTAAGGTGCCCATAATGATAACTTCAGGGAAGAATGACAATATATGAAAGCTTATTTATGTATCTATATTAAAATGATATCGTGTCTATATGCAGATCATGTTACTTGTAAAAGCTGTCCTTGTAGTTATACGAAGATCCAGATAGTTTTTTCCTCTTTTTCCTGATTGTCAAATATTTTACTAAAGCGAAAGCCGCAAACCAGTCCAAAGCATGCCTAGGTGAGTACGATTTAGCGATTTGAGCCCACACTTGGGCTGGCTGGCAGAATCGAACTAAACGACCTGAGTTTCGCCTATCGAGTCAGACTGACTGACACGTTAAGCCAAGTGGACAAAACAGTGTGCATCCATAGCCCCAGTCCTCTCTTTTGGAGCTATTTCAACATTTGCCATAAAATAGGCAGTTAACTAATTTTTACTGCATCAGTTCTCTTGTTGGATCAACAATAACAGCAATCAGACGTCCCCCCAGATGAGAGGGGCCTTACTTTACACCCTCTGTCACGAATCGCTGGAGGCCACACAACCCCACCATTTTCGGACAGGTGCGAAAAGGCTTTCCACTGGCTACGTCAGGCGGTACGATGGTCACAAGTATAGTTGTGAAACTACCGTAGGTTACCGTAGACTTCCGTACGTGAGCGTAGACTACGGTAGTTTTCCTAGTAGCTTTGAATAGTTACGGTCATACCCACAGTACCTGTACGTAAGGTAAGTTGCATACCTACTGCGCGTTACCTCATAGTGATACTGTTTTCACGTGTGCGATCAGTGTCTTACTAGATTCCCCCAAAAACCGGAAACAGTGAACCGTCTATAACCAAAATGAGGATATATAAGGAACCAGGTAACGCACACAACATTTTTGTTCTACAAATTTATCCTCCTGTCTCTTACTTAAAAGAAAACAGTATTTATAGCAGAATTGAAATTGTCAATGTTTAATTCAGGGTTTATTCGAAAATTGTTGATTTGTAACGTGAAATAGAGGGATATTGTTGTAAAAATAAAGAAAATCAACAGTTTATCATACAGCGCTAGAAAACGCAGTTTCCTCAACAAAGAGATAGAAAAAAGCGAAAATATAATGTATCGAACATCGCTTCAATAATTCGTCGAAGTTATATAAAATATTTTTCTGTTGTTCCTGAGAAACTTTCGTATTTATCAATAATAACATGAAAACTCTTGTCTCTGATTTTTTTTTTTTTGTCATCAGTCTACTGACTGGTTTGATGCGGCCCGCCACGAATTCCTTTCCTGTGCTAACTTCTTCATCTCAGAGTAGCACTTGCAACCTACGTCCTCAATTATTTGCTTGACGTATTCCAATCTCTGTCTTCCTCTACAGTTTTTGCCCTCTACAGCTCCCTCTAGTACCATGGAAGTCATTCCCTCATGTCTTAGCAGATGTCCTATCATCCTGTCCCTTCTCCTTATCAGTGTTTTCCACATATTCCTTTCCTCTCCGATTCTGCATAGAACCTCCTCATTCCTTACCTTATCAGTCCACCTAATTTTCAACATTCGTCTATAGCACCACATCTCAAATGCTTCGATTCTCTTCTCTTCCGGTTTTCCCACAGTCCATGTTTCACTACAATACAATGCTGTACTCCAGACGTACATCCTCAGAAATTTCTTCCTCAAATTAAGGCCGGTATTTGATATTAGTAGACTTCTCTTGGCCAGAAATGCCTTTTTTGCCACAGCGAGTCTGCTTTTGATGTCCTCCTTGCTCCGTCCGTCATTGGTTATTTTACTGCCTAGGTAGCAGAATTCCTTAACTTCATTGACTTCGTGACCATCAATCCTGATGTTAAGTTTCTCGCTGTTCTCATTTCTACTACTTCTCATTACCTTCGTCTTTCTCCGATTTACTCTCAAACCATACTGTGTACTCAGACTGTTCATTCCGTTCAGCTGATCATTTAATTCTTCTTCACTTTCACTCAGGATAGCAATGTCATCAGCGAATCGTATCACTGATATCCTTTCACCTTGTATTTTAATTCCACTCCTGAACCTTTTTATTTCCATCATTGCTTCCTCGATGTACAGATTGAAGAGTAGGGGCGGAAGGCTACAGCCTTGTCTTACACCCTTCTTAATACGAGCACTTCGTTCTTGATCGTCCACTCTTATTATTCCCTCTTGGTTGTTGTACATATTATATATGACCCGTCTCTCCCTATAGCTTACCCCTACTTTTTTCAGAATCTCTAACAGCTTGCACCATTTTATATTGTCGAACGCTTTTTCCAGGTCGACAAATCCTATGAAAGTGTCTTGATTTTTCTTTAGCCTAGCTTCCATTATTAGCCGTAACGTCAGGATTGCCTCTCTCGTCCCTTTACTTTTTCTAAAGCCAAACTGATCGTCACCTAGCGCATTCTCAATTTTCTTTACCATTCTTCTGTATATTATTCTTGTAAGCAGCTTCGATGCATCAGCTGTTAAGCTGATTGTGCGATAATTCTCGCACTTGTCAGCTCTTGCCGTCTTCGGAATTGTGTGAATGATGCTTTTCTGAAAGTCAGATGTTCTAGGCGCGCAGTCCGGAACCGCGCGACTGCTACGGTCGCAGGTTCGAATCCTGCCTCGGGCATGGATGTGTGTGATGTCCTTAGGTTAGTTAGGTTTAACTAGTTCTAAGTTCTAGGGGACTGATGACCTAAGATGTTAAGTCCCATAGTGCTCAGAGCCATTTGAACCATTTTTTGAAAGTCAGATGGTATATCGTCAGACTCATATATTCTACACACCAACGTGAATAGTCGTTTTGTTGCCACTTCCCCCAATGATTTTAGAAATTCTGAAGGAATTTTATCTATCCCTTCTGCCTTATTTGACCGTAAGTCCACCAAAGCTCTTTTAAATTCAGATTCTAATACTGGATCCCCTATCTCTTCTAAATCGACTCCTGTTTCTTCTTCTATCACATCAGATAAATCTTCACCCTCATAGAGGATTTCAATGTATTCTTTCCACCTATCTGCTCTCTCCTCTGCATTTAACGGTGGAATTCCCGTTGCACTCTTAATGTTACCACCGTTGCTTTTAATGTCACCAAAGGTTGTTTTGACTTTCCTGTATGCTGAGTCTGTCCTACCGACAATCATATCTTTTTCGATGTCTTCACATTTTTCCTGCAGCCATTTCATCTTAGCTTCCCTGCACTTCCTATTTATTTCATTCCTCAGCGACTTGTATTTCTGTATTCCTGATTTTCCCGGAACATGTTTGTACTTCCTCCTTTCATCAATCAACTGAAGTATTTCTTCTGTTACCCATGGTTTCTTCGCAGCTACCTTCTTTGTACCTATGTTTTCCTTCCCAACTTCTGTGATGGCCCTTTTTAGAGATGTCCATTCCTCTTCAACTGTACTGCCTACTGCGCTATTCCTTACTGCTGTATCTACAGCGTTAGAGAACTTCAAATGTATCTCGTCATTCCTTAGTACTTCCGTATCCCACTTCTTTGCGTATTGATTCTTCCTGACTAATGTCTTGAACTTCAGCCTACTCTTCATCACTACTATATTGTGATGAGTCTATATCTGCTCCTGGTGGTGGTTAGTGTTTAACGTCCCGTCGACAACGAGGTCATTAGAGACGGAGCGCTAGCTCGGGTTAGGGAAGGATTGGGAAGGAAATCGGCCGTGCCCTTTCAAAGGAACCATCCCGGCATTTGCCTGAAACGATTTAGGGAAATCACGGAAAACCTAAATCAGGATGGCCGGAGACGGGATTGAACCGTCGTCCTCCCGAATGCGAGTCCAGTGTGCTAACCACTGCGCCACCTCGCTCGGTATATCTGCTCCTGGGTACGCCTTACAATCCAGTATCTGATTTCGGAATCTCTGTCTGACCATGATGTAATCTAATTGAAATCTTCCCGTATCTCCCGGCCTTTTCCAAGTATACCTCCTCCTCTTGTGATTCTTGAACAGGGTATTCGCTATTACTAGCTGAAACTTGTTACAGAACTCAATTAGTCTTTCTCCTCTTTCATTCCTTGTCCCAAGCCCATATTCTCCTGTAACCTCTTCTTCTACTCCTTCCCCTACAACTACATTCCAGTCGCCCATGACTATTAGATTTTCGTCCCCCTTTACATACTGCATTACCCTTTCAATATCCTCATACACTTTCTCTATCTGTTCATCTTCAGCTTGCGACGTCGGCATGTATACCTGAACTATCGTTGTCGGTGTTGGTCTGCTGTCGATTCTGATTATAACAACCCGGTCACTGAACTGTTCACAGTAACACACCCTCTGCCCTACCTTCCTATTCATAACGAATCCTACACCTGTTATACTATTTTCTGCTGCTGTTGATATTACCCGATACTCATCTGACCAGAAATCCTTGTCTTCCTTCCACTTCACTTCACTGACCCCTATTATATCTAGATTGAGCCTTTGCATTTCCCTTTTCAGATTTTCTAGTTTCCCTACCACGTTCAAGCTTCTGACATTCCACGCCCCGACTCGTAGAACGTTATCCTTTCGTTGATTATTCAATCTTTTTCTCATGTAACCTCCCCCTTGGCAGTCCCCTCCCGGAGATCCGAATGGGGGACTATTCCGGAATCTTTTGCCAATGGAGAGATCATCATGATACTTCTTCAATTACAGGCCACATGTCCTGTGGATACACGTTACGTGTCTAATGCAGTGGTTTCCACTGCCTTCTGCATTCTCATGTCGTTGATCATTGCTGATTCTTCCGCCTTTAGGGGCAATTTCCCACCCCTAGGACAAGAGAGTGCCCTGAACCTCTATCCACTCCTCCGCCCTCTTTGACAAGGCGGTTGGCAGAATGAGGCTGACTTCTTATGCCCGAAGTCTTCGGCCGCCAATGCTCATTATTTATCAAAATTTAGGCAGTGGCGGCGATCGAACCCGGGAGCGAAGACGTTTTGATTATGAATCAAAAACGCTACCCCTAGACCACGGTGCTGATCATAACGAAGAACATTATATTGAGTACAAGATAACAGCAATAGTTATATATATTTTTTATGTTTGTGCACGCAAACTGAACTTGCATAAAACGTAATTGGTTTGGATAAATAAGAGCGCAGATGTTATGTAATTAACTAATATTTATTACTTATAAAATGCAGTTTATTTTTTGTAACGATATAAAATACACAATGAACACTGAACACTAAATGATGTGCGGCTCTAATTATGCATACGCATAGAATTTCCTCGGAATGTTTTACATTGTAATACACAGCTACAGCATCATCAAGGTTAACAGAAAAAGCATTTAAAAAAAATTTCCTGTTCCTTCAATCATAGCTACAACAACTTATTTCTTACGTCTTCATAAACTTTTAATGCGTTTCTGACGTATCTTTTGGAACATCCCTTCCACAGATGGCTGATATTGGCAGCTACAAGATGCTTTTACATTTCCGGAAAAGTTATCTGCCTCCATATCTGATGTAAAGCGAAGAAGTACTCGGTGGTTGTATGGCTGTAATATAAATACAGAAGTATGAATAACAAAAGGTTTGGTTGTGTCCTGAACAGCTTCTCAGAGGTAGGAACTGCTGTTAGAGCAACGTGAAATGACAGCTGACATTGTGGATTATGTGATAATTACTGCATCATTGTTATTAGTTTGTTACGAAGCTCGAAGTTACTTAGCTGCCATCGTTGCAGCCGAAATTGTGTCCAACAACGGTACGTGTTACTGACGCGAACTCAATTGGTGCAAACGTGTGTCTAAGATTTTCGTTGAACGGTATCATGAAACCAAATGAAGCAGTACATACAAACAATAAATCTTTGTTCTCCTTCAAGGTGATCTCCATTGCCCGCACTACAGTTTGGCGAAGTTTATAAAGCAGCTGGCATTTGTCAGCGGAGGAATCTACTGCAGCATAGATGTAACATCTTTGAATATCTGGCGTAAAAATATGTCTCTTTTAGGAGTTACTTGAGACAGAGGGGACAGATTTCTACAGTTACCAGATCCAGGCAACATGTTGATTGTTCGAGAAGAGTTAAGCGGTCTTGCCTGAGAAGTTGCGCGAGCGGTGACGTTGTCGTGCAGACATTATTTGCGATTGACAGTTATTTACAACTGACACCGAACACTCTGGAAGCCTAGCAGTATTCGTTTTCAACAACCTTTGTAGAATTCGATACTGGTAATTTGGCCTCCAGGTACGAATTCTCTCTAGATCATACCGTTGCTGTCGAGAAAATAATCGATATTAATCTGACCCTGGACGATCTGGAAGTGAGGGAACTGTTGAACAGTGTTCCAGTGATTATTGCGTAGACTCCAGATATGATACGAAGTGGCGCAGTAGTAAGACACGGGACTCGTAGTCGGAGGGACGATGGTTCAGATCTTTGCCTATCCAGCCATATTTAGGGGTTAGGTGATTTTTCTAAATCAATTAAAGTGAATGGCGAGATAGTACCAATACAAACGCACAACCTGTTTCCTTCCTCATCTTTCCCCACTGTTAGTTTGTGCTTTGCCTTTAATGACCTCGTCGTCGACGGAACGTTAACAGCTATAATTCCATTCCTTCTTCAGACAGATAGGTCTCATTCCCAAATATTATTGTCGCTCACACATATCAATGAAATCTATAGGGTCCGCTCGTTTTGCGTTCTGTTCGTCAGCTTAATTTTCAGCCAAAAATTGGGAAATACATTCCGTGTATCCAAATGTTTGTGAACGGTAGCATTAACATTATCCTTGCTAATCGTCACTTCTGCCAAAATCAGTTTCAAAGACGTGGAACATCACCAACGAAACCTCTCTGTCCCGAAAGCGTTTGAATCAGCAGGAAACACGTTTTCTTCTGACGCCGTGCTATGTGTGGGTTTCTGTAACCATGTCTCGTAGCTTGTAACAACAATAGATGTTTGTGTGTTACTATATTGGACTATGGCCCAAATGTGCACTCACGGCAGTGTGTTCGAGGCCACCTACCGCTTTAAATGGATCTCTCCGTGACCATACACGTTTCTAACATATGAAACAATTTTTATATAGGTCAGTTACCCTTATTTGCATGGATTCATTTTGTACTACAGGGGTTACTCAAGGCCAAGGCTTCGAGTTCTAAGGCCCACCAACATCATCATACACATTCTTCACAAGCTGCTGTATGTCGCATGGCCGTACCACTATTTGACCTTCAGCTTTCGGTTCTGGTTGTAAACAGAGTATGGTACGGTAAATGTCTGTATGCCTCTATAAACGCTCTAACGCCTCTTATCTTCTTCTTTTGTCCCTTCCCCAATGCTGACAGTAGAATCACTTAACAACCTGTTTCGAAATTTGATTCTTCCGTAGTAGAACTTCGTGAAAAAGAGAGTTCACATTTTCTACAAAAGTTTCTATGTATGATCCAAAAACGTCTCCACAACATTCTCGTACTAACCAAACTCGTAGGACCGTTGCTACTCAAAATATATAAATGACCTTGTGGACAACATCGGAAGTTCACTGAGGCTTTTTGCGGATGATGCTGTAGTATATCGAGAGGTTGCAACAATGGAAAATTGTACTGAAATGCAGGAGGATCTGCAACGAATTACCGCATGGTACCGGGAATGGCAATTGAATCTCAATGAAGGCAAGTGTAATGTGCTGCGAATACATAGAAAGAAAGATCCTTTATCATTTAGCTACAATATAGCAGGTCAGCAACTCTAAGCAGTTAATTCCATAAATTATCTGCGAGTAGGCATTAGGAGTGATTTAAAATCTCGTGATGACTGGGTGTTGTGTGATGTCCTTAGGTTAGTCAGGTTTAAGTAGTTCTAAGTTCTAGGGGACTGATGACCATAGATGTTTAAGTCCCATAGTGCTCGCAGCCATTTGAACCATTTTTTTGATTTAAAATGGAATGACCATATAAAATTAATCGTTGGTAAAGCAGATGCCAGACAGATTCGTTGGAAGAATCCTAAGGAAATGCAGGAAGGGTTACAGTACACTTGTTCGCCCACTGCTTGAATATTGCTCATCAGTGCGGGATGCGTACCAAATAGGGTTGATAGAAGAGACAGAGAAGATCCAACGGGGATCAGCGCGCTTCGTTACAGGATCATTTAGTAATCGCGAAATCGTTATGGAGATGATAGATAAACTTCCAGTGGAAGACTCCGCAGGAGAGACGCTCAGTAACTCGGTACGAGCTTTTTGTTGAAGTTTCGAGCATACCTTTACCGAGGAGTCAAGCAGTATATTGCTCCCTCCTACGTATATCTAGCGAAGAGACCATGAGGATAAAATCAGAGAGATTAGAGCCCACACAGAGGCATAATGACAATCTTTCTTTCCACGAACATTACGAGACAGGAATAGAAGGGAGAACCGATTTGTTGTTGTTGTGGTCTTCTGTCCTGAGACTGGTTTGATGCAGCTCTCCATGCTACTCTATACTGTGCAAGCTTCTTCATCTCCCAATACCTACTGCAACCTACATCCATCTGAATCTGCTTAGTGTACTCATCTCTTGGTCTCCCTCTACGATTTTTACCCTCCAGGGTAGCTAGGTTGTGGGGATGCCGCCTTAAGTATCCCAGCACTCCGTTTTTCTTCTGGGATGGTTGCCTTCACTACGGCTATGTATCCATCTCTTCAGGTCTTGTTAGGGGTCCTGTCCTGTTTTCATCAAAGTTATCTCCTCTAGGGCGTTCGGCTTCCCTACAACTATGCCCCCCCCCCTCCTCCACCCCCCTATGTTGAGGACTGCTCTTCCTCCTGCCCAAAAGAATTGTTTAGTTACATAGCCCTGCCAGATGCGAAGCTCCTGCCAGCATAGTACTCGGAGGCATAGCGGAGTGCAAAAACATTCCTACAAACGGGAGAAGACTGTGCTTTTCTCCAGCCATTCGAATGTGTGCATAGCTAGCAGAATGTAAAATTACAGAACAATCTTTAAGTGTTATAACATAATGGAAGGCGGAATTATCGATCTTAGCTTTAGCTTTCTTGTTCTGTATTTCAGAGCCAAACTGCTCCACGAGTAATTTTATATAATCTATAGATCTACTTAGCCATTTTACATAGGACCCGAATTTTCTTGTTTGTATGTTCTTGGGCAGATGGAGGGAATATTTTGAAGAGTTGCTCAATATAGGTGAAAATACGATCAGTAATGTTTCAGATTTAGATGTACCGGGTGATCAAAAAGTCAGTATAAATTTGAAAACGTAATAAACCACTGAATAATGTAGATAGAGAGGTAAAAATTGACACCCGATTTAATTCGACTACATTCCATTATCCTCGTTTTGCTTTTGTTGATGTTCATCTTATATCCTCTTTTCAAGACACTGTCCATTCCGTTCAACTGCTTTTCAGGTCCTTTGCTGACTCTGATACAATTACAGTGTCATCGGCAAACTTCAACGTTTTTGTTTCTTCTCCCTAATTTATCTTTTGTTTCCTTTACTGCTTGCTCAGTATGCAGATTGAATAACATTGGAGATAGGCCCTTCCCAACCACGGCTTCCCTTTCATACCCCTCGACTCTTGTAACTGCCATTTGGTTTCTGTACAAATTGTAAATAGCCTTTCGCTCCCTGTATATTACCCCTGCCACCTTCAGAATTTGAAAGAGATTATTCCGGTCAACATTGTCAAAAATGGTTCAAATGGCTCTGAGCACTATGGGACTCAACATCTTAGGTCATAAGTCCCCTAGAACTTAGAACTACTTAAACCTAACTAACCTAAGGACATCACACACACCCATGCCCGAGGCAGGATTCGAACCGCTAGACCACCGCGGCCGGCGTCAACATTGTCAAAAGCTTTCTCTAAGTCTACAAATGCTAGAAACTTAGGATTGCCTTTCCTTGTTTTATCTTCTAAGATAAATCGTAGGGTTAGTATTGCCTCACGTGTTACAAAATTTCTACAGAATCCGAACTGATCTTCCCCGAGGTCCGCTTCTACCAGTTTTTCCATTGGTCTGTAAACAATTCGTGTTAGTACTTCGCAGCTATGACTTATTAAACTGATAGTTCGGTAATTTTCACACCTGTCAACACCTGCTTTTTCTGGGATTGGAATTATGTTCTTCTTGAAGTCTGAGGGTATTTCGCCCGTCTCATACCTCTTGCTCACCAGATGGTAGAGTTTTGTCAGGGCTGGTTCTCCCAAGGCTATCAGTAGTTCTAATGGAATGTTGTCTACTCCCGGGGCCTTGTTTCGACTTAGGTCTTTCAGTGCTCTGTCGAACTCTTCACGCAGTATCATATCTCCCATTTCATCTTCATCTACGTCCTCTTCCGTTTCCATGATATTGCCCTCAAGTACATCGCCCTTGTATAGGCCCTCTATATGCTCCTTCCACCTACATAAGCAGACGTCCCTGGTACCTGAATGGTCAGCGCGATGTAGTATCATACCTAACGGCCCGGGTTCGATTCCCTGTTGGTTCGGAGATTTTCTCCGCTCAGGGACTGGTTATTGTGTTGCCCTGATCATATTCATTTCATCACCATCGACACGCAAGTCGCCGAAGTGGCGTCAACTCTTAAAGACTGGAGAACGGTCTACCCGGCGGGAGGCCATAGCGACACGGCATTTCCATTTTTACCAATAAAAGTTAATTTGACCAATTACTGGTTCTGGAACAATTTATAATTTCATGGTGTAATATATCGTTTGTCATAAGAGCCACAAGGTAACTTATCCTTTGTTTAGAGCTTGTCTGGAACGTTCTCTGCTTAGAGGCAGAGTTGTTCGAGTATATTACCCTCCGTTCGATGGACAGAATGTTCGTCATGTATGTCTTTTATGTTGGAAACTATAATTTTGACTGAAAAAGCATTCGAAAGTTTTTACGAATCTGTTCATTGAGGATTAGCATTAAATCTGTGTATGTTAGCAAAAAGATTGTCTTTAGCGAAATACGGAAAGGTGATGCAGAAATTTCATTATTTGCCATGTCTGGATGAGAAATAAACAAAAACTTACGCAGATGTGAATAATTATTCTCACTGATGTTCTAAAAACCTGTATCTTTATATGATCTCCCGGAGAAGACAGAGTTTGGAGCCAAAAACACATTCACAAAATAGGATGAGAGTTAAAATATTTTGCTTATTGCAACAACCATTTTAGAACTGTTTAACATTGCTGTTTCACGTGTTATACAATAACGCATATACATAGCTGTATTACTAGCTGAAGAAATGTATTTCATTATCATCAAGCTACGTAACAATGAGTTTTAAATGGTTGTAGGGAGCAAAACTATTCGAAGTGGTCGATGAGTTCCAACAAACCGCTTGCCTATATGAGTCGAAATCACTGTCTTTAAATTCTTTTTGCAGTTACAATGATATTTACAAGCTCTAGCAAACGTAGTAACCTTGTTTTCCCCATTTACAGAAGTTTCTACATTTAGTAAGCATTTTCGGTACGAAGTCTTCATGGTCGCATTTTCCAACGGTACCTGTACCACCAGCTATAGATGTGACAGATCTTTGTAAACATATCATTTTTAATCTCTAAAACAAGAGCAAAATGCTATTTTCTGAAAATGTTAGTGACATTTGACTTAAGACAGCAATATTATGCACTAATATTTCTTAAAAATCCATAACCAAAGGAGTCAAAACACAGTTCGGCAGAGTCGAAAAACGTGTGAAGCTGAAACAATTCATAAATTAAGATTGATCTCTTTGGAAAGGTAGCGGTAACTGCAAACCCATAGAAAATTAAAGCTGGGAGAGAACAAAATTTTGTCAGTAACGCACCTGATATGAATGTTAATGTAATCAGAGAGCAAATATGGAACATCGGTAATTATGGTAAAAAATGGAATCGATTAAAGGTATGTTAATCAAAAATGCATGAAACGCGTTGGCGAGAAACAACAGCGCAGCTCTTGGGACTCATTCCCCATCCTGTCTTTAACAAAAAGCGGCATCAATGGCGTTAGCAATTTCTATAAGCCATGATGTAGAGTGGAGATGACAGTAATAATAATGAAATCCTTATAAATTTCTGAAACTACATTTGAATAATTTCTCTCAATCTAGCCTCTAATAACTTAAAAAAGGTCTGAAAAATAATTTATGTTCACTTTTCAAAATCTTCATGTTTTGACGGTATTCAGTAAAAAGTCAAAAAGTCGTCAAACACCATGCTGTGTATGTTGTGGATTAGCCCAAAAGCAATGCAAAAATGGTTCGTACACAAACAGCGGTAATCGTACAGGCCCAGACGAAGCTATACTCTAAGCTGTTAATTTCTCTTTTGTTTCTTTTTGTTGCTTATTTCACTGTCTTTATACACAGATGGATTTACGCTGTGTTGATATTCTTCTGATTAACAAACATGAAAAGTAACAGTTTTAAACAACTATAATTGATTTTGGAAGTAACACGTTATATCATTAGGATTAAGAATCCTTTTACGAAGATCGCCGTCTGCTCCAAGTAAGAATATCTGTATGTGTAATAAGATGACGTATCTTCATTGATGAGCCAAGACATTACGACCAGCTGCTTAATAACATGTTGGTCGACTTTTGGAACGCATTACGGCACCGATTCTGCATGGCATGGATTCGACAACTCCTTGATAGGTTCTGGGAGGTATGTCTACACACAGGTCACACAATTCCTGAGGCTGGTGGATTGGGAATGGGGAGTTTGCGTCCGATAGCATCCCAAGGTTCACATCAGGCGAATTTGGTGGCCGAAGCGTCAACCTCAATTCACTATTTTGCTCCTCAAGTCACTGTAAAACGATTCCCGCCTTGTAACAAAGACAGTTATTCGGTTCGGAAGACGCCATCGCCATCTGGGACGACAAAGTATGAAAGGTTACAGGTGGTCAGCAATAATGTTCAGGTAGTTCACGACTGTCACGATTCCTTCTATTACAACCACAGACCCCACGGAAGCCCAGCCGAATGTCTCACGTGGTACAGTACTGACCCCGCTTGCCTGCGTCCTTGGCATGGTGTATGTTTCGAGCAGCCGTCCACCTGGATGACGGAGTATTCGTACGTCACTGTAGACCTGATGTAACAAGAAACGTGAAACATCCAACAAGGCGACACGTTTACATTGATCCACGGTTCCATCTACCATGCCAACTCCAATCGTAATTGACGATGTCATTATGACTCAGCAGCAGACGATACATACTTCTTCCGATGTAGTCCCATATTCAACCATGGACGCTGAAGAGAGTACTCTGAAATACTTGTACCTGCACCAACGATGTCTCGGGTGATCAAAAAATTCAGTATAGATTTGAAAACTGAATAAATCACGGAATGATGTAGATAGAGAGGTACAAATTGATACACATGCTTGGAATGACATGGGGTTTTATTAGAACCAAAAAAATACAAAAGTTCAAAAATGTCCGTCAGATGGCGTTTCATCTGATCAGAATAGCAATAATTAGCATAACAAAGTAAGACAAAGCAAAGATGATGTTCTTTACAGGAAATGTTCAATATGTCCACCATCATTCCTCAACAATAGCTGTAGTCGAGGAATAATGTTGTGAACAGCACTGTAAAGCATGTCCGGAGTTATGGTGAGGCATTGCCGTCGGATGTTGTCTTTCAGCATCCCTAGAGATGTCGGTCGATCACGATACATTTGCGACTTCAGGTAACCCCAAAGCCAATAATCGCACTGACTGAAGTCTGGGGACCTGGGAGGCCAAGCATGACGAAAGTGGCGGCTGAGCACACGATCATCACCAAACGACGCGAGCAAGAGATCTTTCACGCGTCTAGCAATATAGTGTGGAGCCCCATCCTGCATAAACATCGTCCGTTCCAGCAGGTGTTTATCAGCCAGGCTTGGGATGATGCGATTCTGTAACATATCGGCGTACGTCTCACCCGTCACTGTAGCAGTTACTGACGTTTTCCTGTCCAGCGCCATCTGTCGGACATTTTGTGAACTTTGTTTTTTTTCGGTTCTAATAAAACCTCATGTCATTCTAAGCATGTGTCAATTTTTACCTCTCTATCTACATTATTCCGTGGTTTATTGAGTTTTCAAATTTATACTGACTTTTTGATCACCCTGTATTTTGTCGTCAAATCACAGATCGCTACCCATCCTGCTTTGCAGACCTGACAGCCTCTGATCTCAACGTTTTAAATGAGGCGTGGATGTCCAACGCTATGTCGTCTGCTCATGATTTCATCATTCTTCAACCACTTTCCATGGATGCTCAAGACAGCAACACGCACATAGCCAACCAGATTCGCCGTATCCTACATAGAGAACCACAACGGTCTGCCTATTGTAAAAAGTCAGTGGATTTCAACGTTTTCAGTGAGAATGTGTGTGCGAGAGATGTTTATGTCGATGTATTCTCTCTCTTTTCGTCGTCCTAGACTCCTCCCCCTCCCCTCGTCCAGGTAAACGACAGACGTTGCCGTGATCGGCTGCTTGCATGCCTCAACAATGAAGATGGTGCCACCACAACGGAGGGGTATCTGTTGAGAAGCCAGACAAATAAGTTATTCCTGAAGAGGGGTAACAACCTTATCAGTAGCTGCAGGGGCAACGGTCTTGATTATTGACTGATTTGGCTTTATAACATCAACCTGCATGGCCTTGTTGTGCTGGTACTGCGAACGGCTGAAATCAAGGGGAAACTACAGCTATTTTTTTTCACGGGTGCATGCTGCTCTACTGTATGGACAAATGATGATGGCATCCTATTGGGTAAAATATTCCGGAGGTAAAATAGTCCCCCCTTCTGATCTGCAGGCGGGGATTATGCCGGAGGAT
This sequence comes from Schistocerca nitens, assembly GCF_023898315.1. Taxonomy (NCBI): domain Eukaryota; kingdom Metazoa; phylum Arthropoda; class Insecta; order Orthoptera; family Acrididae; genus Schistocerca; species Schistocerca nitens. The sequence goes on from NC_064616.1 coordinate 870,726,766, forward strand.
GTCATCAGAGAAAGCCGGCCGCGGTGGTCTAGTGGTTCTAGGCGCTCAGTCCGGAACCGCGCGACTGCTACGGTCGCAGGTTCGAATCCTGCCTCGAGCATGGATGTGTGTGATGTCCTTAGCTTAGTTAGGTTTAAGTAGTTCTAAGTTCTAGGGGACTGATGACCACAGATGTTAAGTCCCATAGTGCTCAGAGCCATTCATTCATCAGAGAGAAAAAAAAAAAAAAAAAAAAAAAAAGAACTGCCATCTACAGGGCGGAACATGGAATGTTAGAACCATTAATTGGGGAGGTATGTTAGAAAAGGAAAATGGATGGGTTGGAGTCAGGGTGATGATTAGTGAAGTCAGGTGGCAAGAAGAACAGTACTTCCAGTCAGGTAAGTACAGGGTTCTAAATACAAAATCAAACAGTGCTAGTGCAGGAGTAGATCTAATAATGAATAAGAAAATAGGAATGTGGTTCAGCTACTACAGACAGCTCAGTGAACGCATTGTTGTAAGCAAGATATGACAGTGTGGAATCGATCTCTAACCTGGCAATATATCACATCGTGTACCGTGTCGATGTAGTAAACATGCAATTCGTATCCTGCGCCATACAAAATCGCCCCTTTTGCATCGTGCATATAGCTATCGACCGCCAGGCATTTGTTCCTATACCGCGAAAACAGACAGCACAAGCACATGCATCGTATACGAGGTGTGGCTGGAAAAAAACCGGACTAGTACTGGTGAAACAATAAAACGAATGCAATAAGGCTGAAAGTCGCGTGGCCTGTCACGTGACTCTCGCTCCGCCTACTGCTCGAGTTTCATCTGCCTCCTGCACTCAGTCTGCCCGTGGCGTCTGTTTTAAGTAGTTGACGTTTTGTCTGTGCGTCAGAAAATGTTGAGTGTACAGAAAGAACAGCGTGTTAACATCAAATTTTGTTTCAAACTAGGAAAATCTGCAAGTGAAACGTTTGTAATGTTACAACAAGTGTACGACGATGATTGTTTATCGCGAACACAAGTGTTTGAGTGGTTTAAACGATTTAAAGATGGCCGCAAAGACACCAGTGATGACACTCTCACTGGCAGACCATTGTCATCAAAAACTGATGCAAACATTGAAAAAATCGGTAAACTTGTTCGAAAAGATCGCCGTTTAACAATCAGAGCAGTGTCTGAGTTAACAGGAGTTGACAAGGAAAGTGTCGAACAAGTTTACCGATTTTTTCAATGTTTGCATCAGTTTTTGCTGACAATGGTCTGCCAGTGCGAGTGTCATCACTGGTGTCTTCGCGGCCATCTTTAAATCGTTTAAACCACTCAAACACTTGTGTTCGCGATAAACAATCATCGCCGTACACTTGTTGTAACATTACAAACGTTTCACTTGCACATTTTCCTAGTTTGAAACATAATTTGATGTTAACACGCTGTTCTTTCTGTACACTCAACATTTTCTGACGCACAGACAAAACTTCAACTACTTAAAACAGACGCCACGGGCAGACTGAGTGCAGGAGGCAGATGAAACTCGAGCAGTAGGCGGAGTGAGAGTCACGTGACAGGCCACGCGACTTTCAGCCTTATTGCATTCGTTTTATTGTTTCACCAGTACTAGTCCGGTTTTTTTCCAGCCACACCTCGTATACTCCTCCCAGCACTAGATGTTGCCCGTAGGGTCGGCGGGTCATCCACCGCAGCCGTCAGTCTCAAGTCAACCTCCCTAATGGATGACCAGAGCGCCCTCAGCGGACCGAAATCACTCTCTGAACTGTTGTAAAAAGTCGGGGTCGGCTGCCCTCGGAAGAAAGGCGTTACTTTTCTGGCTCCATCTTGCTTGTTTGGCCGGCGGTTCTAGGCGCTACAGTCTGGAACCGAGTGACCGCTACGGTCGCAGGTTCGAATCCTGCCTCGGGCATGGATGTGTGTGATGTCCTTAGGTTTGTTAGGTTTAATTAGTTCTAAGTTCTAGGCGACTGATGACCTCAAAAGTTAAGTCGCATAGTGCTCAGAGCCATTTGAACCATTTTGAACCTGCTTGTTTGCTTTTTACATCCATCTTCAGACTCTGGGGTTTCAAGAAAATATGTAATTTCACATGGTTTACCAGAATATAATACCTAAAACTTTTGCGAGGTTCAGTGTGCTGTAAACCACTGAGTAACTAGAAACTGATCTTGTCTGCAAAGAAATTTACGTGAAGCCACGAAAAAATAAAATAAAAAGAATAGAGGAAACATATTTCCACTCACGAATACCAAAATCGGTGACATAACAGATTCCAAATCATCCTTATAATTTACTAAGCCAACTAAGGTGTTTCTCATGCCTAGAGATCCAGCAAACGTGTCTTTCACCTGCTAGATGCACTCAACTCACACCACAATTTATGTTCTCTGAATCAAATAAAGATGGGAAATGTGCAGAAGCAGTCAATCGGACAATTTACATTGGAGGGAATAATAATCCAGAGCAAACATGTCCATATTGAATCTTCTCAAATTTCCATGTGATCACGAAGACTGCCCAGCATATAGTGAGTATTAGTCCGCAATTCAAACGTGTAGAGGACGACACAGTTAAGCCACCTACATTCCTGTGCTCCAATAGGCCTGTCCATTCGAACAGTTCCTGCCGTTAGCCGGAAACGTGAATCATTCCCGCCACAGGTCACCGTCGCCACGCGCCCTGCACCCCCAGACAGAATTGTCCTAGGAAACCAGCTACTTATGTATTTTATCACTGCACTTACAATTAAATGTTACGATTGTGGTCTCAATTGAACGACATTCAATAAATATCCCTTGCTGACGGCTGTGACTCTGGAAATAGAAACACCTGTACCAAACCTATGACTTGACGTACCTTTGCTATCACAGTATTCCACGTCAGATCCATACCTTCCTTACGACTGGACAGAATCATTTCCTTTGCACATGTCGGAATACAAACACGTACTTCATAAGCCTGATGCTCAAGGCGAACCAATCACGCATTCCCTAGTACTAAGTATAATACTTCGCCGATAACTGATTGCTGGTGATACGAAATAATACTGACCGAAAATCAGCGCTGGGTCTCAAGTTTCCTTGCGAGTGGTACCATAGTGTCTAAGAAAGAGAAACGTAATCGTCTAACAGACTGCCAGATGTTAAAAACATGATCGCAACAACTACTGTATGTTGCTGTCACGAGAGGCCTCGGTTCTAGAGGTGCTCACAAGTATCCATATTAAAAGCTATTAAGGCTTTATAAATCGAGGTATTGCATTACCTCCGAATGATGTGGTTTTTCCAGACAAATACCGTAATACTGAATATAGACGGTGATCGCCGGAGTGTATATTATCAGACCAACAGTGCGGTTACAAGTCACCAACGGTGCAACATCGTAATAAAATTACCGAATTTAGAAAGTGATTCGGCTAAAGAACGTGGTATAAAATCGTTATTTGCAACTCCCTCATGCCGCTGCTAGGTATTTCTCCAGTATTTGTAATGCACTCTGTCTCAATGCCATGTCAGAGGTTCAGTGATATATCCACTGGTTATAGGCGATGGTTGATTGAGAATAAACACAAACAATACAGGGTGTCCTGATTGAGGTCGTAAAAAATGTACACTAGCTTTTCAAATCTCTAGTGCTACTCTGTCTGGTGGAAATGATGTCTATGCTTTGGAATCAAGTCTTTCCATTCAGCCACATACCTGCATTGTATCCTATGAAGAAGTCCTTTAATGATTACAGCCACTAGTGAATCATATTTCTGGCACTCTCATATCTCGAACCGAGTCACATTTTTCGAACCTATCTGCTACAGTAAAATTTTAGATAGTCCCTATGCCTCTTGAAACTGTTGCCATTTATGTGGCTTTGCGCATGTGATTGTTCCAATTTACGTGGGAACTGAGCAGAAGTCAGAGAGAGCTATATCTACCACCTTCTGCAACCTGTGTAGAAACACTCAGTTACCTGAGTTAATGCGACAGGACAGTGTTTTGACCATTCGGTGGAAGTGGGAACATGTTGTAGCTTCACCAACAGTGTACGCTGTGTATGATCAGCACCAAATGAAGCCTGCTCCTGCAACATGAGGAAATATAAAATACAGTACAGGAACTGGGAGAAGAACAAGGATTTTGCTACTGCATAGTGGTGCATCCCCAAACTACATACAGCTACTGCAGTTCGAAGCAGATCCGCATCCTTCAGGTCCCATTCATGTCTGTCACCCCAACACGCTATCATCGTTATTCTGTACCATCCAACAGAGAAAATTTACGAACTATAAAAGCTCCTCTAACTTAATCCAATAGAGAACTCGATAAGATTTTTACCTCATGTCTCTCCTCCCCTATTTCGGAAACAAATACTATCTGCATGCCAGCATCCAGCACATGTGACTATCCAATCAAATATACAGGTATTGATCCATTGCATAGGCCAGTGTAAAGTTGCATCGCCGGTACTGTAGAACGATCACCGTATCCCTCAAACTATAGTATAAGTCGCAAGAGACGCTCCCTGTGACTGTGTGTCCTTGTTTGAAACATTGTTTTTTCTGCTATAACACGCTTTGTACACTGCCATACAATTTTTTCCCGCGACGACTTCGAGGTCTGCGCAAGGTTCAAAACTGACATTAACACGTTCTGATCCATTGCTTTTCACAGAAAAAATAGACATCGCACAGTGTAAATCATGTTGCTGCTGCTGCTGCTGCTGCTGCTACTTCCATGACACACCACACACATTGGATGTTCTTAAATAAAAGACAGTTACAATATAGGGTGACTGAAAGAGTTTTACGGCGTTGTGAAGCGTTTCCAAACTGCTCTCCAAAGATGATTGAAGACCTTTAGAGTTAGACTCATCTGTCACAACTACGGGATAGCTGATGACTGTGTTCCATTTCGATAGTTTCCTCATATTGCAGTCATGTATGTGATCTCTGTTTCGGTGCTAGTAGCCCCCCCCCCCCCCCCACCACCACCACCACCACCACCACCACCAGAACGTGTTGTCCCTCCAGCAAGACTCTTTACCCATCTCAAACAAGCGATGTCAGTCAATCATTATGTGGTAATCAACAGTGTACGAGTGGACAGGTGGGATGGAAAAGAAATCGTCGATTTACTGTAATAAAAAGAATCACAGTTGATAGTGCAAACAATTTTAGCAATTTTACTGTAATTATAACACCGACCAATGATGCGACAACATGCTTCCCAATTTCAGTATCATCGCTAAACTGCCCCTCCTCTACTTTGCGAGTACATTCCGCATGTAGATAGATGACTGTGCAGTACACCCATTCATTGATAATTCTCGAACATATACATCATCAAAGTATAACAGGCAGCAATCTACATAATTCTAACACCTCGAGCATAGTGCGTAATTTACGATCTGTCTCTATACGGATGGGAGTCACAGGGCATTCTAGTAGTCTTCGGATAAAGTTAGAGACTGAAAGATCCCCTCACACAGTTTTTGACGAACCTGCACTGCAGCACCGTTACCGATTTAATCCGCAGCTGACCTGGAGTAGACCGCTACATTCAGCACCCACCCAAGTGCATAAGATTTCTCCAGATGCAACCATGTCGAGGAGGTTAGCACCTTTCATCGGTGTATAGCAGTAGATTTGAAAGTATTGTGAAGTAATACCAAACGGTTAAGAAGAGCCGCCCGGTGTGGCCGAGTTGTTCTAGTCACTACAGTCTGGAACCGAGCGACCGCTACGGTCGCAGGTTCGAATCCTGACTCGGGCATGGTGGTGTGTGATGTCCTTAGGTTAGGTTTAAGTAGTTCTTAGGGGACTGATGACCTCAGAAGATAAGTCCCATAGAGCTCAGAGCCATTTCAACCATTTGGTTAAGAAGAACAAGAAACGGGAAGTTTTTATGCATGGTGGAACTCCAGATAAATGGAGTTTGAAGCAATTTACATAAATCGACTCCGCTATCAATTTTAAGTATTTCTCAAGTGTCTTGGATCAGTACCAGTACCAGGAGAGTATTGGTAAGAGATAAACACACACACTGTAATGCTACAAGTTTCCGCACTTAAAACAGGCTATAATGTTCGATTGCTTCAGTTTCCATCCTATTAGTCGTGTGGAAGGCAATGCTGTTAATATTTCAATGTAAGAAATAATTCCAGCACATGACATATGTCCATTTTGAAGGTTTCTCTACGATAAATTACGGTAACGAACTGTAAAATGAAAAAAAAAAATACTTTCATAAAACATCAGCTCTGTGTGATACATGCACAATATAGCTTTCTAGAGATGTATAACGTCCACTGTTCACATCCGATCATGGTTCAGAAATTATACTAAGCCTGCATTGGTCCTATATAACATGATCGTTAGTAACAGATTACCTCTTACAAGGAAACAGATAAATGCATAGCAGCGGCGTCCAACATGTGAAGTTACACGTCATGCCGCCACTAAATCCGTAAACAGCACATCTGTCAATCAAATGTATACACGGGGTTTGCAGTGCCTCACAAACACCTCTCTCTAGCTTAGAATCATCTTAGTTATGAAACTGAAGTCTCGATTTTATACCCAAGATGCGACAAGGGAATGGAGTACATCGCATAAATCTTCGTTCCTTTAGAGGAATGTGTCGAAACAGGATGGTCACGTTTCATGCATGACACAGGAGATGGAAATCCTCTGATGATCGAGAGGTTTGCTGTTAATGATCGCAAGTAGACAGTGTTCTATGTCACATATAGAACACGTGGTTGTACACGAGTCTAACGAATGCAGGCTATGTGACATGACTGATGCATCCTGTCAGAACAGCGGAAAAATTGGTCAAATGACCTGCATCAGCACTCCCTCTCTAGAATGCATCACCAATCTGCCATGAAATCGTACCTGGTTACTACTCCATCTCAATCGATCACTCCGTCCACTCTGTTACCCTTTAATGCCTGTAAGCTTAGAGGCAGATGGTTCTCTGTTTTCCAGAAAAAACCTAAATTACAGTAGTCAACTCACGTGTATCACTGTTACCTCAATAGACATACAGTAGAATGCAGCCTCGACGGAAAAAAGTGACTGTTTCCCTGGTTCCCTTTGCTTCCATGTCGACATTTTCTCGGACTCCTCTTGCTGTCACATACTACTTAAAAAATGTTCAAATATGTGTGAATACCTAAGGGACCAAACTGCTGAGGTCATCGATTCCTAGACTTACACACTACTTAAACTAACTTATGCTAAGAACAACACACACACACACACACACACACACACACACACACACACAAACACACAAACACACAAACACGCACGCCAGAGGAAGGACTCGATCCTCCGGCAGGAGGTGCCACACAGTCCGTGACATGGCGTCTCAAACCACGTGGGCACTTTATGCGGCCGTACTTCTTCCCATGGACAAATTGTTCTTCGTCAACCAGAAGACACACAAGTACTTCCTCAATTTCCCCACATTTCGGTGTATACTCCCTCAATTTATACGTAATTTCCACCATTTTTCGCAATTACATCGATTTTATGTCGGTTCTACCCATGCAATCATGATGTAACCTCTTGTTCCGTGTTCTAAAATTGCTTGTAAATGAAATACAGCTCCCAACAGCCAGCACAAATGCACTATTTTTATGATCAGGAGGCATAGTATAGCACTGTAGTCGATTCCATGCAACTGCCTCCAACCACATATTCCACATTTGCAATGCCTTTGCTCTGTTTTCTGTATGTTATATTCTGGCAAAGCATGTGAAATTACGTATCTTCGTATAATCCTAGAATCTGGAGATGGATGTAGAAAGCAAAAAAGCAGGTCGGGGCCAGAAACAGTAACGCCTTTGTACCAAGGGGAACCGATCCCGACTTTGTGCAACAGTTCAGAGAGTGACTTCGGTCCACTGAGGGCGCTCTGCTCACGCATCGATGGCGGCTGACTTATGACCATTGGCTGCTGTGGATGACCGCCCGACCTCACGCGAAACATTTAGTGCTGGGAGGAGTATATACGGTGCATGTGCTTATGCTGTCTGTTTTCGTGGTACATGAACAAATGCCTGGCGGTCGATAGCTACATGCATGATGCAAAAGGGGCGATTTTGTATGGCGCAGGATACGAATTGTATGTTTACTACATCGACACGGTACGCGCTGATATATTGCTGTGTTGGAGGTCGGTTTCACGCTGTCATATCCAAGCTTCCATCCTCAGACACGCATTTATTTTCTGCAAATCCCCATTGATTTGTGCCCAACATTCGTGTGATACCACTTTACTGTAGACTATAGCATCATAGGCAAACAGTCTAATGCCACTATCAATATCAATCAGACCGTTTATGTAAATCGTAAAAAGCAGTGGACCTATTACGCTGCCCTGGGGCACACATGATGTTACGCCTTTTTCTGTTGACGTCTCCCCACTCAGGACGACATACTGCTGTCCGTCTGTTAGAAAACTTTCTATCCAACCGCGTATGTCATCGGATAGACCGTAAGGCCGGCCGGAGTGGCCGTGTGGTTCTGGGCGCTGCAGTCTGGAACCGAGCGACCGCTACGGTCGCAGATTCGAATCCTGCCTCGGGCATGGATGTGTGTGATGTCCTTACGTTAGTTAGGTTTAATTAGTTCTAAGTCCTAGGCGACTAATGACCTCAGAAGTTAAGTCGCATAGTGCTCAGAGCCATTTGAACCATTTCTTTAGACCGTAAGGCTCGATGCACACGGGTGGGAAACAGCCGCGCCTGCTCGCAATGAGATCGCGGCGTCAAAACTGTTCCACTGCACACACGGCGGCATCGTAGCGATAATCGCGCAACAGGGAGTGAAATTTCAACTCATCCGATTTGCGTTATAAAAATTGTTTTATGTAGATGAAGCAAAACTACACCCATATCTGTACTTAGTTTCTCAATAAAACTTCTACTTTTCGCGTAAATAAATAAAAGCTACTGTTTTAGAATGGCGTACGTTCTCTGCTATACGGTCTTTCTCAGTCCATTTTGAGGAAACTATTAAGTAAAATATGATTTTTTCGTATGTTATAGCCAGAAATCTCAGCTTCACAACGAATAGGTTTTCGTTTCATTATTTCTCGTAGTTATTGTGATACTTCAAAGCAAAGTACAACACCGCGCATATTTTGAAAAGTTTACAGTGAAAAATGTAGTCGCTGGCCAGTCTGCGTTTGGTGCATTTTATGGCATATAATGCTGCATAAGAAATATAGCTTGTTGTTGTTGTGGTCTTCAGTCCTGAGACTGGTTTGATGCAGCTCTCCATGCTACTCTATCCTGTGCAAGCTTCTTCATCTCCCAGTACCTACTGCAACCTACATCCTTCTGAAGCTGCTTAGTGTATTCATCTCTTGGTCTCCCCCTACGATTTTTACCCTCCACGCTGCCCTCCAATACTAAATTGGTGATCCCTTGATGCCTCAGAACATGTCCTACCAACCGATCCCTTCTTCTGATCGAGTTGTGCCACAAACTCCTCTTCTCCCCAATCCTATTCAGTACCTCCTCATTAGTTATGTGATCTACCCATCTAATCTTCAGCATTCTTCTGTAGCACCACATTTCGAAATCTTCTATTCTCTTCTTGTCCAAACTCTTTACCGTCCATGTTTCACTTCCATACATGGCTACACTCCATACAAATACTTTCAGAAATGACTTCCTGAGACTTAAATCTATACTCGATGTTAACAAATTTCTCTTCTTCAGAAACGCTTTCCTTGCCATTGCCAGTCTACATTTTATATCCTCTCTACTTCGACCATCATCAGTTATTTTGCTCCCCAAAAAGCAAAACTCCTTTGCTACTTAAATGTCTCATTTCCTGATCTAATACCCTCAACATCACCCGACTTAATTCGACTACATTCCATTATCCATGTTTTGCTTTTGTTGAAGTTCATCTTATATCCTCCCTTCAAGACACCATCCATTCCGTTCAACTGCTCTTCCAAGTCCTTTGCTGTCTCTGACAGAATTACAATGTCATCGGCGAACCTCAAAGTTTTTATTTCTTCTCCATGGATTTTAATACCTACTCCGAATTTTTCTTTTGTTTCCTTTACTACTTGCTCAATATACAGATTGAATAACATCGGGGAGAGGCTACAACCCTGACTTACTCCCTTCCCAACCACTGCTTCCCTTTCATGCCCCTCGACTCTTATAACTGCCATCTGGTTTCTGTACAAATTGTAAATAGCCTTTCGCTCCCTGTATTTTACCCCTGCCACATTTAGAATTTGAAAGAGAGTATTCCAGTCAACATTGTCAAAAGCTTTCTCTAAGTCTACAAATGCTAGAAATGTATGTTTGCCTTTCCTTAATCTTTCTTCTAAGATAAGTCGTAAGGTCAGTATTGCCTCACATGTTCCAGTATTTCTACGGAATCCAAACTGATCTTCCCCAAGGTCGGCTTCTACTAGTTTTTCCATTCGTCTGTGGCTTATTAAACTGATAGTTCGGTAATTCTCACATCTGTCAACACCTGCTTTCTTTGGGATTGGAATTATTATATTCTTCTTGAAGTCTGAGGGTATTTCGCCTGTTTCATACATCTTGCTCACCAGATGGTAGAGTTTTGTCATGACTGGCTCTCCCAAGGCCATCAGTAGTTCTAATGGAATGTTGTCTACTCCCGGGGCCTTGTTTCGACTCAGGTCTTTCAGTGCTGTCAAACTCTTCACGCAGTATCTTATCTCCCATTTCATCTTCATCTACATCCTCTTCCACTTCCATAATACTGTCCTCAAGTACATCGCCCTTGTATAAACCCTCTATATACTCCTTCCACCTTTCTGCCTTCCCTTCTTTGCTTAGAACTGGGTTGCCATCTGAGCTCTTGATATTCATACAAGTGGTTCTCTTCTCTCCAAAGGTCTCTTTAATTTTCCTGTAGGCAGTATCTATCTTACCCCTAGTGAGACAAGCCTCTACATCCTTACATTTGTCCTCTAGCCATCCCTGCTTAGCCATTTTGCACTTTCTGTCGATCTCATTTTTGAGACGTTTGTATTCCCTTTGGCCTGCTTCATTTACTGCATTTTTATATTTTCTCCTTTCTTCAATTAAATTCAATATTTCTTCTGTTACCCAAGGATTTCTACTAGCCCTCGTCTTTTTACCTACTTGATCGTCTGCTGCCTTCACTACTTCATCTCTCAAAGCTACCCATTCTTCTTCTACTGTATTTTTTTCCCCCATTCCTGTCAATTGTTCCCTTATGCTCTCCGTGAAACTCTGTACAACCTCTGGTTCTTTCAGTTTATCCAGGTCCCATCTCCTTAAATTCCCACCTTTTTGCAGTTTCTTCAGTTTTAATTTACAGGTCATAACCAATAGATTGTGGTCAGAGTCCACATCTGCCCCTGGAAATGTCTTACAATTTAAAACCTGGTTCCTAAATCTCTGTCTTACCATTATATAATCTATCTGATACCTTTTAGTATCTCCAGGGTTCTTCCATGTATACAACCTTCTATCATGATTCTTAAACCAAGTGTTAGCTATGATTAAGTTGTGCTCTGTGCAAAATTCTACCAGGCGGCTTCCTCTTTCATTTCTTAGCCCCAATCCATATTCACCTACTATGTTTCCTTCTCTCCCTTTTCCTACACTCGAATTCCAGTCACCCATGACTATTAAATTTTCGTCTCCCTTCACTATCTGAATAATTTCTTTTATTTCATCATACATTTCATCAATTTCTTCGTCATCTGCAGAGCTAGTTGACATATAAACTTGTACTACTGTAGTAGGTGTGGGCGTCGTATCTATCTTGGCCACAATAATGCGTTCACTAAGCTGTTTGTAGTAGCTTATCTGCGTTCCTATTTTCCTATTCATTATTAAACCTACTCCTGCATTACCCCTATTTGACTTTGTGTTTATAACCCTGTAGTCACCTGACCAGAAGTCTTGTTCCTCCTGCCACCGAACTTCACTAATTCCCACTATATCTAACTTTAACCTATCCATTTCCGTTTTCAAATTTTCTAACCTACCTGCCCGATTAAGGGATCTGACATTCCACGCTCCGATCCGTAGAACGCCAGTTTTCTTTCTCCTGATAACGACATCCTCTTGTGTAGTCCCCGCCCGGAGATCCGAATGGGGGACTATTTTACCTCCGGAATATTTTACCCAAGAGGACGCCATCATCATTTAATCATACAGTAAAGCTGCATGCCCTCGGGAAAAATTACGGCTGTAGTTTCCCCTTGCTTTCAGCCGTTCGCAGTACCAGCACAGCAAGGCCGTTTTGGTTATTGTTACAAGGCCAGATCAGTCAATCATCCAGACTGTTGCCCTTGCAACTACTGAAAAGGCTGCTGCCCCTCTTCAGGAACCACACGTTTGTCTGGCCTCTCAACAGATACACCTCCGTTGTGGTTATACCTACGATACGGCTATCTGTATCGCTGAGGCACGCAAGCCTCCCCACCAACGGCAAGGTCCATGGTTCATGGGAGGGGGAGGGGGGGGAATATAGCTTACATATCCAAATTGCTTTTAACGCTGGAAGGAAAGCCGTACCTGTTTCCAATCTCGAGTCTTGTGGCCGCGACGAATTACGATGCGCCATACAGTTTTGACGCCGCGATCTCATTGCGAGCAGGCGCGGCTGTTTCCCGCCCGTGTGCATCGAGCCTTACGGTCATTAGTCGCCTAGAACTTAGAACTAATTAAACCGAACAAACCTAAGGACATCACACACATCCATGCCCGAGGCAGGATTCGAACCTGCGACCGTAGCGGTCGCTCGGTTCCAGACTGCAGCGCCCAGACCTACACGGCCACTGCGGCCGGCCTTGATTGCGTGCTGCAGTATTCCGCAGCAGTACTAGATTGGGACCCAACCAGTGTGGACGTACGCAGAAGAATTCAGGCAGTGTTTTCTTATTTCGTTTACAAATACATCAAGCAACACAACAGGAGGTTTTAGGTTCACCCGCTCGTTAGTTCATGGGTGTTGAAAGGAGCGTTCGTGACTGTTTACAGATTTACGAGAAGGTGAAAGTAAATCCTTTATTTTTGAATGACTGTACAGTTGTTTCATGAATTAACAGTGAAACTGCAGTCATTAATCAAAGCATAGACTGCTATGAGGCTTTCAGTTTCACCTCAAGAAATGTTGGCTGCGACTTTGCGGTAAGCAGGGAGCATTTAAGTGTTCACACAATGTTAATTATTTTAATCAAAAGCTAAAATATAGTGAACTGGATTATATCTGTAAATGGTGTTCTCTTATCAACGATATTCTGTTATCGTATTGCTGAATATGGGATTTTACTAATGTATTTTGATCTAAAGCATCATAACAACATAAATAGATTAGCAGTAGTCGCAATATTTTGCATATACAGTTGTAAAGGAATTAAACAACGTTGTGCAGAAACTGGTGAATATTTCACAGACCTATGAATGTTAAGCTGAACTTCACTGTTAGCATCATCAAATGTTGCTGTGTCCTTCACAACTGCTGTCGTTCCAGAGATGGCTTTAACTCTGAAGACACTTTAAGTATACAGTGCCTATGTGATCTGCACAATGAAGTTCGAACAACCCAAGGAGGAAGTTCACTTAATCCTAGAAAAAATGTTTTCGCTGATTACTTCATAAACGATGCTGGAAAAGTACCATGGCAATACAAATGTATTTAAATCTAGTCGGTATCAATCATCGTGAACAGTGAAGCAATGTATTGTCACTATTGAAATGTGTGTAATTATGTAGTTTGTAGCTCAATACAATAAAGCTGAAGTAACAAAACATATTTTAAGCACTCATTAGTAAGTGGAGATTTATTCAATGAGACGATGGGCTCTCGCCAGGGAGCACAAAGCATTTGTTGCTTAACGCAATTTCAAGTTCTGAATGCTCACATTCGAGCAAAAGCGCCACCACTAGAACACAAACACAAAAGAGTTTAACGATGATACTTACCCACAACATTTTTCTCGTGATCGGGTTTCGCAGCAAAACCCTCACAAAACCGAGCGAGGTGGCGCAGTGGTTAGACACTGGACTAGCATTCGGGAGGACGACGGTTCAATCCCGCGTCCGGCCATCCTGATTTAGGTTTTCCGTGATTTCCCTAAATCGCTCCAGGCAAATGCCGGGATGGTTCCTTTCAAAGGGCACGGCCAAATTCCTTCCGTAATCCGACGAGACCGATGACCTCTAAGTCTGGTCTCCTTCCCCAAACAATCCAAACCCAACCCTCACAAAACTCTTCACACACTTGAAACCAAGCGGCTCTTTTCTTAAGGGCTCCGGAACGCCCTATACTTGCAATGTTAAAATAACGCTTATAAATTACATCTTTCCTCACAAAGTATTTGAGGTAGGAAGTTTAACTTTTTACAGATTATTTATTGGAATATGGGCTACAACTTAACACAGGGATTTTACAAAATTTTAGTTCAGTTATTAAAGATGATTTTTTCAATTGTAATGAAAATTCACAACATTTTTTTGCAATTTTTTATTTATATATTCAAAAATATACAGTTTTTTGGAAAAAGGCTGTGTTAAATTATGCAGAAGGTACTGTGTAACATTTACTGAAAGTTTGAAACAAATATGTTTGGAAGATCCTTAGAAAACATGTAATTAGTATGAGAAAATAAAAGTTTTGGTAATCGAGCGACAAAGATTGGATTAACTTTTTAGTGCATTCCAGGTCCATAGGATGGATTATCTTCATCCTCTGCAAACTCCTCCTCCAGCTTCCTCTTGTTCCTCCTCCTGTTTACTCTTGCTTGTATTTCTAGACTCTTTACAGCCCTGTCTGCAGCCCGAAGGCATTCCTTGTCTAAAGCAAGCATCGCTCGTACCATGTTAGAACCTATCTTCATTCCCATATTTCTAAATACCTTGCACCTTACAATGTTGCCATCATTGAAAGTCGCAACAGCATCATACACACCAAAGTGAAGTGTTTCTATTCCAACAAATACAGTCTTGGGGATTCTCGACCATATAACACTATTTACACTTTCATTGGGGTTTTGAGTTTTTCCGTGAATACACTTTTTCAACAGTTCAGGTGCTGCTAAGTCTCTGAAAATAGGTTTTATCACCTCCATTATTGCATGAGGCAGACTATGCTTATGAGTGTACACTTCAACAGTTAGCAATCCTTTGTTATATTTACACCAACTGTCTTCTTCTTTGGGACACAAGCTACGTTGGGGATTTTCATCGTCTTTATTGTTTACAGTAATAACACATACCTTTGGCTTTCCAACATTTCTCCTTTTCTTAAAAGCCTTCAGAGGATTTCTAATAACTTTACTTTTACTCATTATTATACTTCAACAAGACAGAGACTCAAGAAACAGAATTAATTACGAATATTTTCGAGATAACGACAGAGTAAATAAACATGAAACAATCGACAATCACACCAGCGATATATATTGAACCATCACAGGTTAGCCACAACACATACTTTATCTCACATCACTAAAATGTACCTGATGAACACGGAGGTTAATAATAACACCATTTGACAGCAGTTTAACAGCGCCACAGTGGGTCACGCCCACGTAGAACACATTTTAAAAAAAATTTAAAAATAGTTGTAGTCTTCGGAATTGAATAAATTATATATCTATTAAAAGGTAATAGTCTGCAGATTCAGAAAACGCAAAAAAGTAAAAATTGAACTTTTCATGATTTTGAGCCTTTCCGGAGCCCCTTAACTCGATTGTGATACTCCTTACGATAATTATCCCATATTTCTGGGTAGTTTTTCACCTCTTCAATAAGCAATTCGACGTCGAAACCGGTTGCATCCATGGCAAGCTGACTGCAGCTGTTGGTGTGGTTGCGCACACGTGTGTGCTGCCCCATTCACATGCAATGACTGCTGCCCCGCGGCGATCGGCGAGATCGCTGCGACAAAGCAGTGGCTGACGACCGCAATTCGCTCGCCGCGATCTCGCTGCTATTTCGCATCGCTACCGCCGTAGTGTCGCCGCTCCATTGTTTCACATGCACTGCTGATACGCGCGAGTAACTGACGCTGCGGTCGCTCGATAATAAATCGCTCGTGTGCATCGAGCCTAAGCGCGCACTTTTTGGAGCAAGCGACACTGCGGAACTGAGTCGAACGCCTTTCGAAAGTCGAGGAATATGGCATCAACCTGGGAGTCAGTATATAGAGCCTGTTGTATATCATGCATGTGTCTCGCATGACCACTGTTTCCTAAAAGCGTGATGGTTTCTGCAGATGAGCTTCTCAGAGTCTAGAAAGGTCATTATGTCTGAACACAAAATATGTTCCATGATCCTACAACAAATCGATGTCAACGAAATTGGCCAGTAATTATGTGCATCCGATTTTCTACCCTTTTTATAGATTGCTATGACCTGGGCCTTCTTCCAGTCCTGTGGAACTTTCCGCTGTTCCAATGATCTGATAGGTGATGGATAAGAATGGCGCTGTATTTGTAGCATATTCAACATAAAATCTGATGGGGATAACGTCTGGGCCAGATGTCTTCCTGGCGTCTAAGATCTTAACTGTTTTACAATACCAGATGCACTAAACACTATGTCAGCTACCCTTGCGTTTGTTCAATAATTGAAAGGGGTATGCTGCTGCAGTCCTCTACCGTAAACGAATTTTTGATAGCTAGGTTTAGAATTTCGGCCTTCTGTTTATCATCCGTTATAATACCCGTACTGTCAACAAGAGAAGGTATTGAATTATTTGCAGCGTTCATTGGTTTTATGTAAGACCAAAAATTTATTGGGGTTATTTTTAGAATATACATACAACAATATTGCTTTCAAATTCGTTAAAAGAATCTTTCATTGACCATTTGACAGCTGCTTTCATTTCACATAATTCCTGTTTGTCAGCGGGGCAGTGACTACGTTTAAAACGACTGTGCAAAATTCTCTGCTTTCTCAGCAACTTCCCAATATGAAACTTCCTGGCAGATTAAAACTGTGTGCCCGACCGAGACTCGAACTCGGGACCTTTGCCTTTCGCGGGCAAGTGCTCTACCATCTGAGCTACCGAAGCACGATTCACGCCCGGTCTCACAGCTTTACTTCTGTGAGACCGGGCGTGAATCGTGCTTCGGTAGCTCAGATGGTAGAGCACTTGCCCGCGAAAGGCAAAGGTCCCGAGTTCGAGTCTCGGTCGGGCACACAGTTTTAATCTGCCAGGAAGTTTCATATCAGCGCACACTCCGCTGCAGAGTGAAAAACTCATTCTGGGAACTTCCTAATATGTTTGTTGAACCAAGGTGGATCCTTTCCCTCACCTATATTTTTGCTAGGCACATATTTCTCTAGCACGTGATGGACAATACCTTTAAATTCTGACCAAAGATGATCAATATCCTTGTGTCCCGCGGTGAATGCTTGGAGCTGACTATCAAGATAGTCATTAATGACACATTTATTTGCTTTTCCAAACAAGAAAACTGCGCTTTTTCTTTGATTTTTTTTCAGCTTCCAGTGACATACACTCCTGGAAATTGAAATAAGAACACCGTGAATTCATTGTCCCAGGTAGGGGAAACTTTATTGACACATTCCTGGGGTCAGATACATCACATGATCACACTGACAGAACCACAGGCACATAGACACAGGCAACAGAGCATGCACAATGTCGGCACTAGTACAGTGTATATCCACCTTTCGCAGCAATGCAGGCTGCTATTCTCCCATGGAGACGATCGTAGAGATGCTGGATCTAGTCCTGTGGAACGGCTTGCCATGCCATTTCCACCTGGCGCCTCAGTTGGACCAGCGTTCGTGCTGGACGTGCAGACCGCGTGAGACGACGCTTCATCCAGTCCCAAACATGCTCAATGGGGGACAGATCCGGAGATCTTGCTGGCCAGGGTAGTTGACTTACACCTTCTAGAGCACGTTGGGTGGCACGGGATACATGCGGACGTGCATTATCCTGTTGGAACAGCAAGTTCCCTTGCCGGTCTAGGAATGGTAGAACGATGGGTTCGATGACGGTTTGGATGTACCGTGCACTATTCAGTGTCCCCTCGACGATCACCAGTGGTGTACGGCCAGTGTAGGAGATCGCTCCCCACACCATGATGCCGGGTGTTGGCCCTGTGTGCCTCGGTCGTATGCAGTCCTGATTGTGGCGCTCACCTGCACGGCGCCAAACACACATACGACCATCATTGGCACCAAGGCAGAAGCGACTCTCATCGCTGAAGACGACACGTCTCCATTCGTCCCTCCATTCACGCCTGTCGCGACACCACTGGAGGCGGGCTGCACGATGTTGGGGCGTGAGCGGAAGACGGCCTAACGGTGTGCGGGACCGTAGCCCAGCTTCATGGAGACGGTTGCGAATGGTCCTCGCCGATACCCCAGGAGCAACAGTGTCCCTAATTTGCTGGGAAGTGGCGGTGCGGTCCCCTACGGCACTGCGTAGGATCCTACGGTCTTGGCGTGCATCCGTGCGTCGCTGCGGTCCGGTCCCAGGTCGACGGGCACGTGCACCTTCCGCCGACCACTGGCGACAACATCAATGTACTGTGGAGACCTCACGCCCCACGTGTTGAGCAATTCGGCGGTACGTCCACCCGGCCTCCCGCATGCCCACTATACGCCCTCGCTCAAAGTCCGTCAACTGCACATACGGTTCACGTCCACGCTGTCGCGGCATGCTACCAGTGTTAAAGACTGCGATGGAGCTCCGTATGCCACGGCAAACTGGCTGACACTGACGGCGGCGGTGCACAAATGCTGCGCAGCTAGCGCCATTCGACGGCCAACACCGCGGTTCCTGGTGTGTCCGCTGTGCCGTGCGTGTGATCATTGCTTGTACAGCCCTCTCGCAGTGTCCGGAGCAAGTATGGTGGGTCTGACACACCGGTGTCAATGTGTTCTTTTTTCCATTTCCAGGAGTGTAGAAGCCACAACGACATTATGGTCGCTAATACCTTCTTCTCGATTAACTTTATCAAAAGGATTAGGTCTCTTTGTAGCAAAGATATCTAATATGTTCGCATCTCGAGTTGGTTTTCTAACCAATTGCTCATGGTTGTACGTTGATGCCGTTCCTAGATTAACTTCACGCGAGTCTTTGCTTATGCCCCCTGTGATAAACGTGTAATTTTCCCAGTCAATGGACGCCAGATTTGTCTCCACCTATAACTAATGGATAATTTCGATATTTATTTTCTGTGTACTCAAGACTTTCCCTGAAGCGTTCTGTGTCGTTTGTTGCGGATGCTGGTGGTCCATAAAAACATCCTAATACAATATTCACTCCTTTTTTGATTGATAGCTTTATCCAGACTATTTCCCAGTCCATTATCGATCTCAACTGCGTTTTAACAGCTTTTAACTTCAATGAACACACCACCTCCAATAGCATCAGTCTTATCCCTCCTAAACACTGTCCAATCCGAGTTCAAAATTTCACTGCTATTTACGTCTGGTTTCAACCAGCTTTCGATACCTAGTACAATATTGGCATTACTACTGTTTATTTCGGAGAGTAACTCGGGGATCTTGATACAGACACTTCGACAATTTACTAACATGAGATTTAGCATATTTAAATCCTTTGGAATGACCTGTTTATGCGAACTAACAATTTTTACAGTTGGCACATCTACATCAGTGTCATGAGCTGGTAACTTTTCAGGTCAACGGTTTGTTTCCTGTGGGGAGTCTAACAACCGTACCACAACAAAGATGCCGGCCGGGTAGTCTAGCGGTTCTAGGCGCTCAGTCAGGAACCGCGCGACTGCTACGGTCGCAGGTTCGAATCCTGCCTCGGGCATGGATGTGTGTGATGTCTTTAGGTTAGTTAGGTTTAAGTAATTCTAAGTTCTAGGTGACTGATGACCTCAGATGTTAAGTCCCATAGTTCTCAGAGCCATTTGAACCATTTTGAACAACAAAGGTCAAAAATTAATTATGATTTGTAGTGTTGCTCACGCTGTTAAATATTGCATTTTTGGGCAACAACAAAGTTGTATTATGTGTCAGGTGTCATTAGAGCACAGTTAATAAAGTCATTTCATGAAATAATGGATAAACTAGGCACTCATCTTTTCGTGTTTCCCACACTGGTCTCGTTGTGAACTCACGGCTCAATCGTCGAAAATCTAGGTAGTGATGATTCCAAGCTCGGATGCAAAGAGGCCTAGGTGTTATTCTGCGATATTAAAAAGTTTTATAGATGTGTTTCCTAAACCATTCTTGAAGATTAAACTTTTGCAAGTTAGGACAATGGTGATGTGAAATAGTAATCAGCACTCCGAATTTAAGTTACACTGCTTTTTTATTACTTTTGTTGCAATATCACGTAACTCACAAAACCTCACTTCACAATATAAAACATACTTGAAAGTATCTTCCTCACTGTTAAAGTTCACATTTTATAAACTGACAATCTGCGTCTTTTCAACATGACGACCAAGACTTGACACTCTAATAACCGCTTACGCGCCCAAAAATCAGAGTTACAAGTACGTCAAAGCTCATAGTGACAAAAGAAGGAATACACATAAGAATAATATCATTCCAACATAAACATATCGATGTATCAAAGTACCTCTACATTAATGAAATCAAATCTGAATGTTGTCTCAGAAACATGTTAACTACTTTACAGAAACACAGTAAAATATTGCTGGTATCGAGAAGTTGAGGTGAGGTGCCGTAATGGTTATGTAATTCAAGTACCATTACAGGAGGAACCTATCTAAAAAAACCCTCATGTGCACGTCACAAGTGCTGTGCTACCCATGTAGCTGCTTCCTGTGTGTAGTGCACCCCTGATCTATCGAGGGGCGTCCTACAACCTTCCATACCATAGCGTAGGTCGAGGAATCTACAACCCTTTTCGTCACAGAGTCGACGTAGCCTCTGGTTTAGATTCTCCACTCGACGCACTAATCATGATTTTTTAAGTAGTATGTTTTCGGTTATCCGCTCGATTTTTCTCTACGATCTTGCCTTCGAAAATTATTTGTAGAAAGATATCAAGTCTAATTCAGTGTCCAACGAGTTTTGCTTTGCGTTGGCCTATAGTTTTCATTAGTTCTTTCTTCCCTCCCATTTCCTGTAGAGATATCTCATTCGTTCTCCTTTCAGTCCAGTTAGTTCTTTTAATTTTCCTTCAGAACCACTTTTTCACAGTTTCGAGGGGAGCTTTCTTCTGCTGTGATAACGTCCAGGTTTCATATCCATATGTCAGGACACTCCACACAAAGGTCTTTACGAATCTCTTCTTTATGTGGAAGCTTATGTGCATGTTCAATAGAAGTTCCTCATATTTTGGAAGGCGCTCTTGGTAAGTGATGTTCTCTTGATTTCCTGGAGACATCTATTGTTATCCTCCACAATGTTATTGAGATCGTTAAATTCAGTTAGTACCTCAGGTTTCTAACTAACTGTTTGTTTCTATGTCTGTGTTGCCTCCACCACCTCTGTTGTCTATAATCACGACTTTCGTCTTTTGGTACTTATTTTTATTGTTATTTTTTGATTTAAGACCTTAAGTACTTTATTTAGCTTTCTCTAAATCTGACAATATCGTAATGTTATCAGCAAATCTGATGCACTGAATATGAATACCATTAATTCTGATTCCATTCGTAATTCCTTTCATTGTTGTTATTGTCTCCTCACTGAACACGTTGAGTAAGGAGGATGATATAGGGCACACCTGTCTTACTCCCCTTCAGATATTTGCTTCTCTCTTGCTACTATTATTAACATGATCAGTATTTTGAGTTTTCTATATACTCAAAGTTAATCGCCTGTCCTTCCAGTGAAGCCCTACTTTGTGCATTGCTTTAAATAATACCTTCCAATTAATAACAGCAAATGGTTTTTCTAGATCAGTAAATGCTATATATCTTTTTATGTTTACTTCTAATCTTCTTTCCAAAATTTGACGGAGTGCCAATATTGCTTCTCTCGTTTCTTTCCCAGTTCTGAAGTTAAACTCATCAGTTGTCTTAGTTTTAGTCTATTTTTTAAGCCTCTCTTTTACTACTGACAGTAATAATTTTCATCCATGTTACAGAAGGGCTGGTATTCTATAATTTTCACAGTCCTCTACATTTGTCCTCTTGCGCATTGCAATTTTTCTGCTTTTTGTGAAGTCATGCGAAATGATAGCCTCTTTATTTTCACTAAAGTGCCAAAGAAACTGGTACGCGCATGCGTATTCAAATACAGAGATAGGTATACAAGAAGAATACGGCGCTGCGGTTGGCAACGCCTATATAAGACAGCAAGTGTCTGGCGCAGTTTTTAGATCGGTTACTGCTGTTTCAATGGTAGGTTATCAAGATTTAAGCGAGTTTTAACGTGTTGTTATAGTCGGCCCCCGAGCGATGAGACACAGCATCTCCGAGGTAGCGATGAAATGGAGATTTTTCCCGTCCGACCATTTCTAGAGTGTACTGTAAGTATCAGGAATCCAGCAAAACATCAAATATTGGACATCGCTGCGGCCGGAAAAAAGATCCTGCAACAATGGGGCAAACGACGACTGAAGAGAATCCTTCAACGTGACAGAAGAGCAACCCTTCCGCAAATTGCTGCAGATTTCAATGCTGGGCCATCAAAAAGTGTTAGCATTCGAACCATTCAACGAAACGTCATCCATATGGGCTTTCGGAACCGAATGCCCACTCGTGTAGCTATGATAACTGGAAACATGTTGCCTGGTCGGACGAGTCTCGTTTCAAATTGTATCGAGCGGATGGACGTGTACAGGTACGGAGACAATCTCATGAAACCATGGACCCTAAATGTCAGCAGGGGACTGTTCAAGCTGGTGGAGGCTCTGTAATAGTGTGGGGCGTCTGCAGCTGATACCCCTGATACGTCTAGATACGACTGTGACAAGTGACACGTACGGAAGCGTCCTGTCTGATCATCTGCATCAATTCATATACATACATATCCATTGTGCATTCCGGCGAGCTTGGGCAGTTCCAGCAGGACAATGCGACACCCCACACGTCCAGAATTGTTGCAGTGTGGCTCCAGGAACATTCTTCTGAGTTGAAACACTTCTACTGGCCACCAAACTCTATTCATGGCGTCAGTTCCTTCAGCATTACTCCAGACATCAGTCGAGTCCACTCCACGTTGTGTTGCGGCACTTCTGCGTGCTCCCGGAGGCCCTACACGATATTAGGCAGGTGTACCACTTTCTTTGGCTCTTCAGTGTAGATGCCACAATAAATAATATACTTCTGATGCTTTCACTACTATTTTATAAGAGCTCTGCAGGGATGTCAACTATATCCGCTGCTCCTATGGTATATGTGTTTTACAGCCCGTGTATAATATACTTTTTTTTGCCCATACTACCACCTGTGACCCCCCCCCCCCCCCCCCCATGAACCATGGACCTTGCCGTTGGTGGGGAGGCTTGCGTGCCTCAGCGATACAGATAGCCGTATCGTAGGTGCAACCACAACGGAGGGGTATCTGTTGAGAGGCCAGACAAACGTGTGGTTCCTGAAGAGGGGCAGCAGCCTTTTCAGTAGTTGCAGGGGCAACAGTCTGGATGATTGACTGATCTGGCCTTGTAACATTAACCAAAACGGCCTTGCTGTGCTGGTACTGCGAACGGCTGAAAGCAAGGGGAAACTACAGCCGTATTTTTTCCCGAGGGCATGCAGCTTTACTGTATGATTAAATGATGATGGCGTCCTCTTGGGTAAAATATTCCGGAGGTAAAATAGTCCCCCATTCGGATCTCCGGGCGGGGACTACTCAAGAGGACGTCGTTATCAGGAGAAAGAAAACTGGCGTTCTACGGATCGGAGCGTGGAATGTCAGATCCCTTAATCGGGCAGGTAGGTTAGAAAATTTAAAAAGGGAAATGGATAGGTTAAAGTTAGATATAGTGGGAATTGGTGAAGTTCGGTGGCAGGAGGAACAAGACTTTTGGTCTGGTGATTACAGGGTTATAAATACAAAACCAAATAGGGGTAATGCAGGAGTAGGTTTAATAATGAATAAAATAATTGGAGTGCCCGTTAGCTACTACAAACAGCATAGTGAACGCATTATTGTGGCCAAGATAGACACAAAGCCCATGCCTACTACAGTAGTACAAGTTTATAAGCCAACTAGCTCTGCAGATGATGAAGAAATTGATGAAATGTGTGATGAAATAAAAGAAAATATTCAGGTAGTGAAGGGAGACGAAAATTTAATAGTCATGGGTGACTGGAATTCGAGTGTAGGAAAAGGGAGAGAAGAAAACATAGTAGGTGAATATGGATTGGGGGCAAGGAATGAAAGAGGAAGCCGCCTTGTAGAATTTTGCACAGAGCATAACTTAATCATAGCTAACACTTGGTTCAATATTCATAAAAGGTTTTATACCTAGAAGAATCCTGGAGATACTAAAAGGTATCAGATAGATTATATAATGGTAAGACAGAGATTTAGGAACCAGGTTTTAAATTGTAAGACATTTCCAGGGGCAGATGTGTATTCTGACCACAATCTATTGGTTATGAACTGCAGATAGAAACTGAAGAAACTGCAAAAAGGTGGGAATTTAAGGAGATGGGACCTGGATAAACTGAAAGAACCAGAGGTTGTACAGAGTTTCAGGGAGAGCATAAGGGAACAATTGACAGGAATGGAGGAAAGAAATACAGTAGAAGAAGAATGGGTAGCTCTGAGGGATGAAGTAGTGAAGGCAGCAGAGGATCAAGTAGGTAAAAAGACGAGGGCTACTAGAAATGCTTGGGTAACAGAAGAAATATTGAATTTAATTGATGAAAGGAGAAAATATAAAAATGCAGTAAAAGAAGCAGGCAAAAAGGAATACAAACGTCTCATAAATGAGATCGACAGGAAGTGCAAAATTGCTAAGCAGGGATGGCTAGAGGACAAATGTAAGGATGTAGATGCTTGTCTCACTAGGGGTAAGATAGATACTGCCTACAGGAAAATTAAAGAGACCTTTGGAGAGAAGAGAACCACTTGTATGAATATCAAGAGCTCAGATGGCAACCCAGTTCTAAGCAAAGAAGGGAAGGCAGAAAGGTGGAAGGAGTATATAGAGGGTTTATACAAGGGCGATGTACCTGAGGACAATATTATGGAAAGGGAAGAGGATGTAGATGAAGACGAAATGGGAGACATACTGCGTGAAGAGTTTGACAGAGCATTGAAAAACCTGAGTCGAAACAAGGCCCCCGGAGTAGACAACATTCCATTAGAACTACTGATGGCCTTGGGAGAGCCAGTCCTGACAAAACTCTACCATCTGGTGAGCAAGATGTATGAGACAGGCGAAATACCCTCAGACTTCAAGAAGAATATAATAATTCCAATCCCAAAGAAAGCAGGTGTTGACAGATGTGAAAATTACCGAACTATCAGTTTAATTAGTCACAGCTGCAAAATACTAACGCGAATTCTTTACAGACGAATGGAAAAACTAGTAGAAGCCGACCTTGGGGAAGATCAGTTTGGATTCCGTAGAAATACTGGAACACGTGAGGCAATACTGACCTTAATACTTATCTTAGAAGAAAGAATAAGGAAAGGCAAACCTACGTTTCTAGCATTTGTAGACTTGGAGAAAGCTTTTGACAATGTTAACTGGAATACTCTCTTTCAAATTCTGAAGGTGGCAGGGGTAAAATGCAGGGAGCGAAAGGCTATTTACAATTTGTACAGAAACCAGATGGCAGTTATAAGAGTCGAGGGGCATAAAAGGGAAGCAGTGGTTGGGAAAGGAGTGAGACAGGGTTGTAGCCTCTCCCCAATGTTATTCAATCTGTATATTGAGCAAGTAGTAAAGGAAACAAAAGAAAAATTCGGAGTAGGTATTAAAATCCATGGAGAAGAAATAAAAACTTTGAGGTTCGCCGATGACATTGTAATTCTGTCAGAGACATCAAAGGACTTCGAAGAGCAGTTGAACGGAATGGATGGTGTCTTGAAGGGAGGATATAAGATGAACATCAACAAAAGCAAAACATGGATAATGGAATGTAGTCGAATTAAATCGGGTGATGCTGAGGAAATTAGATTAGGAAATGAGACACTTAAAGTAGTAAAGGAGTTTTGCTATTTAGGGAGTAAAATAAATGATGATGGTCGAAGTAGAGAGGATATAAAATGTAGACTGGCAATGGCAAGGAAATCGTTTCTGAAGAAGAGAAATTTGTTAACATCGAGTATAGATTTAAGTGTCAGGAAGTCGTTTCTGAAAGTATTTGTATGGAGTGTAGCCATGTATGGAAGTGAAACATGGACGATAACTAGTTTGGACAAGAAGAGAATAGAAGCTTTCGAAATGTGGTGCTACAGAAGAATGCTGAAGATAAGGGGGGCAGATCACGTAACTAATGAGGTGGTATTGAATAGGATTGGGGAGAAGAGAAGTTTGTGGCACAACTTGACTAGAAGAAGGGATCGGTTGGTGAGACATTTTTTGAGGCATCAAGGAATCACAAATTTAGTATTGGAGGGCAGCGTGGAGGGTAAAAATCGTAGAGGGAGACCAAGAGATGAATACACTAAGCAGATTCTGAAGGATGTAGGTTGCAGTAGGTACTGGGAGATGAAGCTTGCACAGTATAGAGTAGCATGGAGAGCTGCATCAAACCAGTCTCAGGACTGAAGACCACAACAACAACAACAACAACAACAACCACCACCTGTGATACTTACCTACCCTTAAATCTTAGCTACAACTGTGGCGGAACATCTACTTTACTGCCAGAGGTATCAAAACGATTTTGGCTTATAATTTTCAACTCTGTCGCTATGTGACCAGGGTCCTTACTTCAAACTGATACATTTACTTTCCAAAATGGCTCTGAGCACTATGCGACTTAACTTCTGAGGTCATCAGTCGCCTAGAACTTAGAACTAATTAAACCTAACTAACCTAAGGACATCACACACATCCATGCCCGAGGCAGGATTCGAACCTGCGACCGTAGCGGTCACGCGGTTCCAGACTGAAGCGCCTTTAACCGCACGGCCACATCGGCCGGCTATTTACTTTCCTCCATCACCCTTGAATGTTTGTTATGTCCTCACGTAATCACCACACCCTGTGTGCATTTCTAAAAAAGCTGCTTGTAAAATGCTAGTTTGACTAATTATATAGAATAGCTCCAGTGACCGTATCAGGTACTAATGACGGCAGATATCGAAAGGAATCAGACGATCTGCTATGAGCATAATAGATCAGTATAGCCCATACGTAAGTGTGACATAGGTTCTGAAAATGTAAACAGTAATTTCTGGAAGAATTGCGGCGTTATTCTGGGAAAATCATGTTGAGTATATTTAGAAATCCAGATTTTGAGAACGATAGTGCGACAATTTTGCGGCCCACTCAGCATAGGAATGTAATATGATTAAAAAAATCGTTACTATTGGTGAGAATTACCCTCCATCACATACTTTAAAATGGTTTACATAGTAGACTGTATACCATTATGGCGTTCGTCTTAATTGATTCAGGTAGTTCTTGGAAAACCTAAATTTGTCTGATACCGCTTAAATCCTCTGTTCCTCCTCGCGAGTCCAGTGCTTTACCTAACGATCTACTTCGTTAGCTGATTCGCGGCTTGCCCAGGCTTCTTCAGTCTATCTCTCCAAACCATGTATTTACTATCAGGGTCACATATACGGTGTGTAGTTGTATGATGCGACCAATCAGAACACGGATGTCGACTATTCACAGTGTTTTAAACCTGGCAACGTAATCATGCATCTGTGACGCTGGTGAGGCATAGTGCTCTCTTGTCGGCCCACAAATAGTTTGTATCATCTGTTGCTTATCATATACTACTTTGAATGTTTTATACATTTCGTGTCGTTTGATTGCATCGTTCACATCACTAAATATTTCACTAACATATTTATTTACAAAATGGCACAAACACGGCAATGGTATTACGTAAAGAAGGCAAGGTTGTGGCAGAACCGTCGGTTTTTCCAAATGTAGTAGTGATAGTAAAACTCTTTCCTAGCAAATAAACAAACAGCATCTGTATTTCACTCAAACTACATACGAAATTCTGTACCGATACCCACACATGATTCCTCATACCTTCCGTGTCTAATGATCTCGTCGTCGACTAGACGTTACACGCTTATCTTGGCTTTTTCGTTCCAAATCACACGTGTTGAGATTAAATCAATACTAACCTCTTTTTAGAAGTGACAGCATAATCATTATTTTAACGCAGTGTTTTAACAGCTAAGCTCAGATCCACTGCACTGATTCTTTTATCTGTAGAGAGGATACCAGACGACTGACAGTCACTATCGCAAACAATTTTTAGCAGAATAAATTCTTCACTTGGTAATGGAGTGTACCCTATATGGAAACTTCCTGGCAGTCTAGGACTGTACACAGGGCAGACACTCGGAACTTGAGCCTTTCCTTCCGCAGGCACTTCCCTTACCAACTTAGCTTTCCAGGTATGAATATCAGGTATTGTCACAACAGGTCAGTTTCAATCACGCTTTAATTGTAACGCTAGCATACGAATTCATTGATGTATAAATAACACTGAAAATGTGTTAAACATTTCTTGAAGAATATAGACGGGTAAGAACAAAGGAAATAACTACTCCACTAAGAGTTCTCATTTCAAAATAAATGATTTCTTTTTACTTGGTCTCAATAAGGAAGCAAGATGACCACGTCGTTGAGGCGATCTAGTCATAAATAATAGGGCTTATTAACTTATTTCAATTTTCCATCATTTTTTAAAAAAATTATTTGTTTCGACGTGGCTCACCAATTACAAAACGTTTTGAGAAGCGCCCTGTACTTAATTTCAGTGAAGCAATAAGAATTCCTATCCTTAAAAAAATTTTGTTCTACCACTGGCTAGGTGTTAATTTCACCAGTTTAAGTAAGTACCACTAATTTAACAAAACGGAAATGGTGAAGTTTCCATCTCTGATGATCTTGCTGTTTGACGGGACGCTAAACTCTTATCTTACTTCATTTCAAGAAATCAGATCGAGGAGACAATATGGAGACGCGATGAAAAGATATGAGGGAAATATGAAATAGAAATTAAAAAAGTGTACACAAAGAAGTCAGAAAAAGCATTGCCTGGGAAGGGTAAAGTTCTGGTTTCGAAACCTGGCCTGACACACCCTTTTAATCTGCTACAAAGTTTCAATTTTCAGCAGATAATAGCGACTTTTGTTTTTGCATTCAGCTATGCAGCTAACTTGAAATAACTTGAAAATAGCTTGAAAATAATCCTCTTACATTGTAAATAATTTTGAATTGAATCTTTGGAAGTGAACCAAATGGAAGAAACAATATCTTGTGTATGGTAACATTGAAATGAACTTAATTTTGTCAGTGAGCACTATTCGATCTGTTATTTGGTCGAATGATCGTTTATTTAATTATTCATTACGTAAATTTCTTTAAAAAATGGCTCTGAGCACTATGGGACTCAAATTCTGTGGTCCTCAGTCCCCTAGAACTTAGAACTACTTAAACCTAACCAACCTAAGGACATCACACACATCCATCCCCGAAGCAGGATTCGAACCTGCCACCGTAGCGGTCGCGCGGTTCCAGACTGTAGTGGCTAGAACTGCTCAGCCACACTAGCCGGCAATGTCTTCAGGCTTCACCCCCAGATATTCTGGTCATTGTAGCAGTCACAGCCGTCGTAGGTTGACCGTGGGGTTTCTTAACACTAATTTGCCTATCCACGAGCCTGTCTGGGAACGAGATATGTACTCTACAGAACGCTCTGCAGTGCACGCATTCATTAGTTACTGACTAATTGGCGTGCAGCCGAACAGTCACGCGTTCTTATTACATCAAAAATGGACTAATTAAAACGCCATGGGATTTTAACGTACCCGTCATGCCTTTGTCGAGATTTCTAATACACTCCTGGAAATGGAAAAAAGAACACATTGACACCAGTGTGTCAGACCCACCATACTTGCTCCGGACACTGCGAGAGGGCTGTACAAGCAATGATCACACGCACGGCACAGCGGACACACCAGGAACCGCGGTGTTGGCCGTCGAATGGCGCTAGCTGCGCAGCATTTGTGCACCGCCGCCGTCAGTGTCAGCCAGTTTGCCGTGGCATACGGAGCTCCATCGCAGTCTTTAACACTGGTAGCATGCCGCGACAGCGTGGACGTGAACCGTATGTGCAGTTGACGGACTTTGAGCGAGGGCGTATAGTGGGCATGCGGGAGGCCGGGTGGACGTACCGCCGAATTGCTCAACACGTGGGGCGTGAGGTCTCCACAGTACATCGATGTTGTCGCTAGTGGTCGGCGGAAGGTGCACGCGCCCGTCGACCTGGGACCGAACCGCAGCGACGCACGGATGCACGCCAAGACCGTAGGATCCTACGCAGCGCCGTAGGGGACCGCACCGCCACTTCCCAGCAAATTAGGGACACTGTTGCTCCTGGGGTATCGGCGAGGACCATTCGCAACCGTCTCCATGAAGCTGGGCTACGGTCCCGCACACCGTTAGGCCGTCTTCCGCTCACGCCCCAACATCGTGCAGCCCGCCTCCAGTGGTGTCGCGACAGGCGTGAATGGAGGGACGAATGGAGACGTGTCGTCTTCAGCGATGAGAGTCGCTTCTGCCTTGGTGCCAATGATGGTCGTATGCGTGTTTGGCGCCGTGCAGGTGAGCGCCACAATCAGGACTGCATACGACCGAGGCACACAGGGCCAACACCCGGCATCATGGTGTGGGGAGCGATCTCCTAAACTGGCCGTACACCACTGGTGATCGTCGAGGGGACACTGAATAGTGCACGGTACATCCAAACCGTCATCGAACCCATCGTTCTACCATTCCTAGACCGGCAAGGGAACTTGCTGTTCCAACAGGACAATGCACGTCCGCATGTATCCCGTGCCACCCAACGTGCTCTAGAAGGTGTAAGTCAACTACCCTGGCCAGCAAGATCTCCGGATCTGTCCCCCATTGAGCATGTTTGGGACTGGATGAAGCGTCGTCTCACGCGGTCTGCACGTCCAGCACGAACGCTGGTCCAACTGAGGCGCCAGGTGGAAATGGCATGGCAAGCCGTTCCACAGGACTACATCCAGCATCTCTACGATCGTCTCCATGGGAGAATAGCAGCCTGCATTGCTGCGAAAGGTGGATATACACTGTACTAGTGCCGACATTGTGCATGCTCTGTTGCCTGTGTCTATGTGCCTGTAGTTCTGTCAGTGTGATCATGTGATGTATCTGACCCCAGGAATGTGTCAATAAAGTTTCCCCTTCCTGGGACAATGAATTCACGGTGTTCTTATTTCAATTTCCAGGAGTGTAATATGGCCTTATATACTATAACCAAAATGAAAATTATTTCATAAGTTGATAGGCTGTATAATAAAATGAATGAAATTACTGAAGAAAGTAAATTAATTTGAAAATTGAAGGCCATTTCTCCTCCATCATTGTTCAGTTGCGAAATTTTGGTATGGTTAACTTCAGTAATCAGTCTAAGAAAAGAAGAATTACATAGATTTCAGTAGGCCCTGAGGCAATATTGTAAAACTAGATCGTTTTAGAAGCTAACGCAGATATTTCCAAAATACAGTAGTATCTACGATTGCGCCATTGCTTTTATGAAATAGATATGATACTGTGTGACTGTTGTAATAAACTTATAAACTGAGATTTATTAGTGAAATATAATTACTTCTCTCAGGATAATTGAAGTTGGATGTTGAGGTTTAAGTGCCGCAGCAGAGAATAACCGATCATAGTGCTGCTACTCACTTAGTCAGTCAGCTCCTTAGATGACCTCACATACCTGAATACACAATGAAGATCCACTGAAGTAGACTGTACATGTGGTTGGTAATTAAATATTGTAGTGGAATATGAAGCAAAACCAAATTGGAGAGTATCGCCAGTGACATTGCTATCTGCCATAAATAGAAACTTTGGTTCAAGAAGTGCCACCGGTCAGACTTCGGTATTCTATAAAGAGTGCAACCCGTGACTGTAGAGCAGCTGTAGCCCGAACTACCTTATCCCTTCCTTAGGTCACGTCCCCAGTACCTCTCCCAGCCTCCTTAATCACCGAAATACGTCACACTTTCCAGCGCAAGGCCATATCCCACCCCGCTCTCATCAATCTGAAATGTCCTATCACTTCTCATTCCTCCATTCATACCTTTTACCAGGAGCTGACCTCGTGTAGCTTGACGCCGTCGCCGTCGCCGTCGCCGTCGCCGTCGCCGTCGCCGTCGCCGTCGCCGTCGCCGTCGCCGTCGCCGTCGCCGTCGCCGTCGCCGTCGCCGTCGCCGTCGCCGTCGCCGTCGCCGTCGCCGTCGCCGTCGCCGTCGCCGTCGCCGTCGCCGTCGCCGTCGCCGTCGCCGTCGCCGTCGCCGTCGCCGTCGCCGTCGCCGTCGCCGTCGCCGTCGCCGTCGCCGTCGCCGTCGCCGTCGCCGTCGCCGTCGCCGTCGCCGTCGCCGTCGCCGTCGCCGTCGCCGTCGCCGTCGCCGTCGCCGTCGCCGTCGCCGTCGCCGTCGCCGTCGCCGTCGCCGTCGCCGTCGCCGTCGCCGTCGCCGTCGCCGTCGCCGTCGCCGTCGCCGTCGCCGTCGCCGTCGCCGTCGCCGTCGCCGTCGCCGTCGCCGTCGCCGTCGCCGTCGCCGTCGCCGTCGCCGTCGCCGTCGCCGTCGCCGTCGCCGTCGCCGTCGCCGTCGCCGTCGCCGTCGCCGTCGCCGTCGCCGTCGCCGTCGCCGTCGCCGTCGCCGTCGCCGTCGCCGTCGCCGTCGCCGTCGCCGTCGCCGTCGCCGTCGCCGTCGCCGTCGCCGTCGCCGTCGCCGTCGCCGTCGCCGTCGCCGTCGCCGTCGCCGTCGCCGTCGCCGTCGCCGTCGCCGTCGCCGTCGCCGTCGCCGTCGCCGTCGCCGTCGCCGTCGCCGTCGCCGTCGCCGTCGCCGTCGCCGTCGCCGTCGCCGTCGCCGTCGCCGTCGCCGTCGCCGTCGCCGTCGCCGTCGCCGTCGCCGTCGCCGTCGCCGTCGCCGTCGCCGTCGCCGTCGCCGTCGCCGTCGCCGTCGCCGTCGCCGTCGCCGTCGCCGTCGCCGTCGCCGTCGCCGTCGCCGTCGCCGTCGCCGTCGCCGTCGCCGTCGCCGTCGCCGTCGCCGTCGCCGTCGCCGTCGCCGTCGCCGTCGCCGTCGCCGTCGCCGTCGCCGTCGCCGTCGCCGTCGCCGTCGCCGTCGCCGTCGCCGTCGCCGTCGCCGTCGCCGTCGCCGTCGCCGTCGCCGTCGCCGTCGCCGTCGCCGTCGCCGTCGCCGTCGCCGTCGCCGTCGCCGTCGCCGTCGCCGTCGCCGTCGCCGTCGCCGTCGCCGTCGCCGTCGCCGTCGCCGTCGCCGTCGCCGTCGCCGTCGCCGTCGCCGTCGCCGTCGCCGTCGCCGTCGCCGTCGCCGTCGCCGTCGCCGTCGCCGTCGCCGTCGCCGTCGCCGTCGCCGTCGCCGTCGCCGTCGCCGTCGCCGTCGCCGTCGCCGTCGCCGTCGCCGTCGCCGTCGCCGTCGCCGTCGCCGTCGCCGTCGCCGTCGCCGTCGCCGTCGCCGTCGCCGTCGCCGTCGCCGTCGCCGTCGCCGTCGCCGTCGCCGTCGCCGTCGCCGTCGCCGTCGCCGTCGCCGTCGCCGTCGCCGTCGCCGTCGCCGTCGCCGTCGCCGTCGCCGTCGCCGTCGCCGTCGCCGTCGCCGTCGCCGTCGCCGTCGTCGGTATCATTGCTATAAACAGCCTCGGATGCCGTATTAAGTTACTCGGGATACGCGTAACCATGAAATCATTTTTGAGTGAAGTGTTAATTCTGGGATGACTTTAATTATCGATTTTCAGTTTGCGTATGTCGTATTTTCACGTGCCGCCGCGGGACAAACATTCTACCATTATTTAGCATGGCGTTTGATGAACATTATCATCAAATTATGGCGAGCATTCATTTAAACATTTAATTTGGACAGTTATAGTTGCATCAGCGCATTAGACTCTGAACTGCTCTGTTAGCCAGATTGTGTTGATTCTTTTTTTTTTTTCATCTGTGACTTTCAGAAAATATAGAACGTTTTTTTTTTACGATCGTTTTTGATTATGAACCCCAGACAATCTCCTAATTCCTCAGAGCTATAAGCTGTAGCTATAAGTGTATTTCTCAGATGAAGTGGGCACTAGGAATTCTAATTACAGGCTTCACGTTTTGCTAATCACTTTCTGGTTGCCAAAATTATAGTTAGAGAGCCAGTGTTGAGAACGGCAAAACAACAGCATAAATAATAGGAACACTTATATAACAATTAATTTCACCCGCCGCCCCACATATGGTTAATCGGCCGTGAAGTGTTTCTACATTCTTCAAACATTTATACAACAGTAAATTTCAACCCGCCGCCCCACACTCTGAATACGAAAGGAAGGTCAGACGCTTGGTTTCTGTTCTGGTTTGTTTTCTTTCTTCTTCTTACTTATGTAGAGAGCGTGTCTTATTTGCTTCTCCGGGTAGCCGCTCTCGCGAAGGGTTTCACGTATATGCTGTTACTCGGTAGGCAGACACACTCACTGCAGCATATGCCTCGCGCTCTGTCTTCCAGTGTGCTGAGCACAGATTTGTGTTGGGCTGCTTGGTGGCAGATATTGGCGTTTACGTACAGGTCCGTATGTGTCTTTCCCTGTAGACGGAATATCCCAGCGTGCCATCAGAATTTTTCTTTATCAGAACGTCTGGGAACCGCAAGCATCCAATCTCTTACATCTTCATAGTGAACCTAATGTTGTCGTGTATGCAGTTAAGGTGCTATATCTGTAGAACGCCTTTGGTTTCAGGTGCTTGCATTCGAGGTTTGTTCCCTCCAAGTTTTCAGGTGTAGTGACAATTGCGTAGCCGAGTGGTTGCACCTGTAGCTGTAGCAGTTTTTCTTATACATACTAATCTAGTTCAGTTTCTGACTGGAATCTCACAGTCTAAAGTAGAATTGCCTTCAGTGATGAGTTCCACTTAGAAAGATTGTGCAGAGACAGCGGTGCGATATCAACCTGTCACCCGCCATACTGCCCAACAACCAGGAGTCGTGGTCTGGGGTAGTATTTCTTTTCATAGCAGGATCCCTTTGGCTGTCATCTACGGCACCCTTACAGCACAGCGATACGTAGGCGATATTCTACGCCCCGTTTCGTTGCCTATCAGCTTACATTTCAGCAAAATAATGCCCGACTACACACAGAGTTTGCGTCACTAGTCTTCGTGCTTCCCAGACCCTACCTCGGCTAGAAAGGTCACCAGATATCTTCCCAGCTGAGAACGTTTGGAGCGTCATGGGCAGGCCCTCCAACAGTTTTGGGATTCTGACGATCTAACAAGCCAATTGGACAGAATTTGGCACAATATACTTCAGGAGGACATTTAACAACGCTGTCAATCAATGACAATCCGAATAACTGTTTACTTAAAAGCCAGATGTGGACAACGGGTTATTGACTTTATCAGTTTGTGAAACTCGTTCTCTTGAATAACTCATCTAAATTTTCTGGAGTTATCATCATTTGTTTGTCTGCATATGTACATCTATTGATTTCCGCGCATTCGGGTAAATTTATTTTTATTTTTGTTATTAATTTATTTACACTCATACTCATAAATTAAGGATAAAGCTGATACAATGTGAAACAATCCTCTGGTGGGTGGTTTGCGGCTTTAAATCACCTCTGGGTATGACCATGCAGTGCATTTGACCTGCGGTCGTCGCACGGTGGCGCTGGCAGCAGCCCCCATACACAGATGTGTGCTGGCGCATGTAAGTGTACGGTGCAGCAAGTAAGTGTGCAGACATTTTTGGACGTGCTAATGTTGACTGTTGAAAATGGCTCAAAGAACACATATTGGTGATGTTATGAGGGGTAGAATACTAGGGCCACTAGAGTCTGGTCAAACAACAGGTCGTAGCACGAGCCCTCAGTGTGCCACAAAGTGTGATCTCAAGATTATGGCAACGATTCCAGCAGACAGGAAACGTCTCCAGGCAGTACGGGACGTCCACGGTGTACAACACCACAAGAAGACCAATATCTCACCATCAGTGCCCGCAGACGGCCACGGAGTACTGCAGGTAGCCTTGCTCAGGACCTTACCACAGCGACTGGAACAGTTGTCTCCAGACACACAGTCCACGGACGACTGAACAGACATGGTTTATTCGCCCGGAGACCTGCAAGGTGGATTCCACTGACCCCTGATCACAGGAAAGCCCATAAAGTCTGGTGTCAAGTACACAGTACATGGTCATTGGAACAGTGGTCCCAGATTATGTTCATGAACGAGTCCAGGTATAGTCTGAACAGTGATTCTCGCCGGGTTTTCATCTGGCGTGAACTAGAAACCAGATACCAACCCCTTAATGTCCCTGAAAGGGACCTGTATGGAGGTAGTGGTTTGATGGTGTGAGGTGGGATTATGATTGGTGCACGTCACCCCTGCGTGTCTTTGACTGACGAACTGTACCAGGTCAGGTGTATAGGGACGTCATTTTCAGGGGTGCAGTGGGTACCACCCTCCTTCTGATAGATGATAACGCATGGCCCCACCGAGCTGCCATCGTCGAGGAGTACCTTGAAACAGAAGATATCAGGCGAATGGAATGGCCTGCCTGTTCTCCAGACCTAAACCCCACCGATCACGTCTGGGATGCTCTCGGTCGACGTATCACTGCACGCCTTCAAACCCCTACGAAACTTCAGGAGCTCCGACAGGCACGGGTGCAAGAATGGGAGGCTATACCCCAGCAGCTGCTCGACCACCTGATCCAGGGTATGCCAACCCGTTGTGCGGCCTGTGTACGTGTGCATAGTGATCATATCCCATACTGATGTCGGGGTACATGAGCAGGAAACAGTGGCTTTTTGTAGCACATGTGTTTCGGGACGGTTTTCTCAACTTATCACCAATACCGTGGACTTACAGATCTGTGTCGTCTGTGTTCCCTATGTGCCTATGTTATTAGCGCTAGTTTTGCCACGTTGTGTGGCACCACATTCTGCAATTATCCTTAATTTATGAGCGTGAGTGCATTTACACTACTGGCCATTAAAATTGCTACACCAAGAAGATGACGTGCTACAGACGCGAAATTTAACCGACAGGAAGACGATGCTGCGATATGCAAATAATTAGCTTTTCAGAGCATTCACACAAGGTTGGCGCCGGTGGCGACACCTACAACGTGCTGACATGAGGAAAGTTTCCAACTGATTTCTCATACACAAACAGCAGTTGACCGACGTTGCCTGGTGAAACGTTGTTGTGATGCCTCGTGTAAGGAGGAGAAATGCGTACCATCACGTTTCCGACTTTATCAAAGTCGGATTGTAGCCTATCGCGATTGCGGTTTATCGTATCCTGACATTGCTGCTCGCGTTGGTCGAGATACAATGACTGTTAGCAGAATATGGAACCGGTGGGCTCAGGAAGGTAATACGGAACACCGTGCTGGATCCCAACGGCCTCGTATCACTATCAGTCGAGATGACAGGCATCTTGTCCGCATGGCTGTAACGGATCGTGCAGCCACGACTCGATCCCTGAGTCAACAGATGGGGACGTTTGCAAGACAACCATCTGCACGAACAGTTCGACGACGTTTGCAGCAGCATGGACTATCAGCTCGGAGACCATGGCTGCGGTTACTCTTGACGCTGCATCACAGACACGAGCGCCTGCGATGGTTTACTCAATGACGAATCTGGGTGCACGAATGGCAAAACGTCATTTTTTCGGATGAATCCATCTTCTGTTTACAGCATTATGATGGTCGCATCCGTATTTGGCGACATCGCGGTGAACGCACATTGGAAACGTGTATTCGTCATCGCCATACTGGCGTATCACCCGGCGTGATTGTATGGGGTGCCAATGGTTACACCTCTCGGTCACATATTGTTCGCATTGAGGGCACTTTGAACAGTGGACGTTACATTTCAGATGTGTTACGACCCATGGCTCTATCCTTTATTCGATCCTTGCGAAACCCTACATTTCAGTAGGATAATGCACGACCGCATGTTGCAGGTCCTGTACGGGCCTTTCTGGATACAGTTAGAATGTTAGACTGCTGACCTGGCTAGCACATTCTCCAGATCTCTCACCAATTGAAAACGTCTGGTCAATGGTGGCCGAGCAACTGGCTCTTCACAATACGCCAATCACTGCTCTTGATGAACTCTGGTATCGTCTTAAAGCTGCATGGGCAGGTGTACCTGTACACGCCATCCAAGCTCTGTTTGACTCAATGCCCAGGCGTATCAAGGCCGTTATTACGGCCAGAGGTGGTTGTTCTGGGTACTGATTTCTCAGGATCTATGCACCCAAATTGCGTGAAAATGTCATCACATCTCAGTACTCGTATAATATATTTGTCCAATGAATTCCCGTTTATCATCTGCATTTCTTCTTGGTGTAGCAATTTTAATGGCCACTAGTGTACTTTTCGCGTGTTATAGACCTGCTTTCTCCCTGCTGCGAAACAGCAAACTGCGCAACTGCAACACACTCGAGTGCCGCGGGTGGCCACACTCCAGGCATGGCCTACTTCAATAGGCACGAGCGCCTGCAGGCCAAACAAACCTACTCATCCCGCATGCTGGTAAATGATCTGCAACCAGTACAACAACAAAATGCAGCTGCGTAGTCCACTGCCAGCAGAACACACTTCCAAGACCGCGGCACTGCGCTCGCGGGCACTATTTTCCTGCGACATGTCACATGTTCGGTGTCATCTCGTGCAGTATCCGTGCGCCGCGACGGTATTTACGCCGGCTCTCAACAATGGGTCGGCAGTTGGGTCTCAGTTGTCCAACCCCGTCATTCTTTCGAGTTGTCCGGGCCAGGCGCCGCCTGCATCCGAAGCCCATCAATCGGGCTCTCGCTAAGAACCGTCGTCGGACAGTCTCCATGCAGTGTTTAATTTGAAATCTCAATCAAGCTTAGAACAGTGACTTTACTTCTTCAGACATTGACCTGACGCTGGTAATCACCGATTGCGTTTTTACTTCAAAGCAATGCAAGTGAACGCTGTCTTGGGCCTTTTTGTTACTCGCTTGGGCCTTCGGCCACTCAGACATTATTAGCTTTCCTTGTTGGGATTAAGTACCAACGAACTTTTCATTTGTTCAAACGGTTCAAATGGCTCTGAGCACTATGGGACTTAACATCTGAGGTCATCAGTGCCATAGAACTTAGAACTACTTAAACCTAACTAACCTAAGGACATCACAAACAGCCATGCCCGAGGCAGGATTCGAACCTGAGACCGTAGCGGTCGCGCGATTCCGGACTGAAGCGCCGAGAACCGCTCGGCCACACCGGCAGACCTACGAAGGAGACTGCCTACACTACGCTTGTCCGTCCTCTTTTTAGAATACTGCTGCACGATGTGGGATCCTTACCCGGTAGGACTGACGTAGTACATCGAAAAAGTTCAAAGAAAGGCAGCACGTTATGTATTATCACGAAATATGGGAGAGAGTGTCACAGAAATGATACAGGATTTGGGCTGGAAATCATTGAAAGAAAGGCCTTTTTCGTTGCGACGGAATCTTCTCACGAAATTCCAATCACCAGCTTTCTTCTCCGAATGCGATAGTATTTTGCTGACACCGACCTACATAGGGAGGAACGATTACCACAATAAAATAAGGGAAATCAGAGCTCGTACGGAAAGATATAGGTGTTCATTCTTTCCGGCCGCTATACGAGATTGGTATAATAGAGACTTGTGAAGGTGGTTCGATGAACCCTCTTCCAGGCATTTAAATGTGATTTGCAGAGTATCCATGTAGATGTAGATGTAGGTGTAGGTGTAGATTGTCAAATATGATCGTTTTGGTGGTCCAGGTGTTATGGTGTGGAGAGGCGTAACGTTGTACGAGCGTACTACGATCCAAATTTTTGAACACGGAACAGTCATTAGTGAGTGTTATTGTAACAGTGTACTCATTATTCACCATCTTTTCAAGGGTGCATTCGGCCATGACTTCATTTTTGTGGATGAAAATTGTGACGTTCTAGTTGGGTCGTTTAGTATACCCCTAAAATGCTACAGATTCTATCCCTAGTGAGTTACAGTGATATAAAACTCCCCATAAGATCATGCAGATTAAAAGTAATGGAAGTCGTGCGATGGAAAACGCCTGGCCCAATAAAGCGATCAGCCAGAACGTTAAGACAACCGACCTACTTCCGATATAAACCAGTCATGGTGAAGCCAGCGTCACCTGGCGAGCAATGACTGCTAGTCAGACCCACGCATGGTGCATCTCTTATCAGTGAGCGTGCCGGTCGTGTGTCGACTGGGGAAGGCGCGCGATCAATCTGAGTTTGACGGAGGGCAGAGCGTGATGGCCCGGAGGCTCAGCACGAGCATTCCGGAAGCTGCACGATTTTGGGAGTTCGAGGAGTGCTGTGGTGAGTGTCTTCAACACGGGGCCAATCCAAGGTGAAAACACATACAGATGTCGTGGGGTTGGGCGGCCACCCCTCATTACAGATGGGCGTCGTAGACAGAGCAGACTAGTAAAACACAAAAGGAAGCGAACTGTGGCTGAACTAAAATCAGGCTTTAATGCTGGGCATATACAAGTGTGTCTGAACACACAGTGTACCGAACACTCCTAACGATATGCCTCCGCAGTCGATGACTAGTTTATATAAATGATATGCCTTCTAGTATTACAGGTGATTCAAAAATATTTCTGTTTGCTGATGACACTACCTTGGTAGTGAAGGATCTTGTGTGTAATATTGAAACATTATCAAATAATGTAGTTCATGATATAAGTTCGTGGCTTGTGGAAAATAATTTGATGCTAAATCACAGTAAGACTCAGTTTTTACAGTTTCTAACTCACAATTCAACAAGAACTGACATTTTAATCAGACAGAATGGGCATGTTATAAGCGAGACGGAACAGTTCAAGTTCCTAGGCGTACGGATAGATAGTAAGCTGTTGTGGAAAGCCCATGTTCAGGATCTTGTTCAGAAACTAAATGCCGCTTTATTTACCATTAGAACAGTTTCTGAAATAAGTGACATTTCAACACGAAAATTAGTATACCTCGCATATTTTCATACGCGTATGTCATATGGTATTATTTTTTGGGGTAATTCTTCTGATTCAGAAAGGGTATTTTTGGCTCAAAAACGGGCTGTTCGAGCTATGTATGGTGTAAGTTCGAAAACCTCTTGTCGACCCCTATTCAATAGTCTGGGAATTTTGACATTGCCCTCACAGTATGTACTTTCTTTAATGTCGTTTGTTGTTAGCAATATTAGCTTATTCCCAAGAGTTAGCAGCTTTCACTCAGTTAATACTAGGCAGAAATCAAATCTGCATGTGGAATGCACTTCCTTGACTCTTGTGCAGAAAGGAGTGCAGTATTCTGCTGCATCCATTTTCGATAAGCTACCACAAGAACTCAAAAATCTTAGCAGTAACCCAAACACTTTTAAGTCTAAACTGAAGAGTTTCCTCATGGCTCACTCCTTCTATTCTGTCGAGGAGCTCCTGGAAGAGCTAAAAAATTAAGCAAATTCCAGTGTTACATTCTTGATTTTCTTTATTTAAACTAACGACTTGTCGCCTGAATATGTTTCTTATATTTCATTTTATCTGTTTCTACAATCGTGTTATAATTTCATGTATTGACTCGTTCCATGACCATGGAGACTTCTCCTAAATGTGGTCCCACGGAACAATAAATAAATAAATAAATGTGCCAATGTCAACACTACAGCATCTGCAACTACGACTGAGATGGGCACGTGGCCATCGGCACTGGACGTTGGCGCATTGGCAGGGCGTTGCGTGATCTGATGAATCCCGATACAGTCTTCATCACGCCGGTGGGAGGGAGCGAATCCGTCGCCTTACAGGGAAACAGCTCTTTGACACCTGTACTGCAGGACGGAGACAAGCTAGCGGCAGCTCCATTATGGTCTGGGGAACATTCACGTGGACATCCATGAGTCCATGGAGCTCGTGCAATGCACGCTGACGGCTAAGGAGTATCTTACACTGGTTGCAGAC
Organism: Schistocerca nitens; assembly: GCF_023898315.1. NCBI lineage: Eukaryota > Metazoa > Arthropoda > Insecta > Orthoptera > Acrididae > Schistocerca > Schistocerca nitens. The sequence goes on from NC_064616.1 coordinate 870,768,872, forward strand.
CACGTGCACCCCTTCACGACGATCACGTTTACCAATGACAGTGGCATTTTTCAACAAGATAGTGCGCCATGTCACAAGGCCAGGAGTGGGATGGAGTGGTTCGAGGAACGCAGTGGCGAGTTCCACTTGATATGCTGGCCCACCAGCTCGCCAGATCTGAATCCGATCGATCACATTTGTGATGTGATTGAACGCGGCATCAGAGCTCATCGCCCCTTCCCCGAAATTTACGGGAATTAGGTGACTTGTGTACGCAGATAGGGTGCCAATTCCCGCCACCGACCTACAAGCTCTTATTGCTTCCATGCCACGACGCGTCGCGGCTGTAATCCGTGCCAAAGGTGGATATACCGACTGTTAGGTAGGCGTTCATGACGTTCTGCCTGATCAGTGTATGCGTATGATAAATCACATAAACATATTGATAACTGGATCTACAAAACTGCAAAAGGAAACTAAGGGTCTCTACAGCAATGTGATTTATTGCTAAAAGACATCACAAACATTCTATCTACAAAATCAAGAATGCAACAATAATTAACGGACAAGGGATTGAAAACATGTACCAAAGGCTTGGCACAGGTAGGTGGGTACGTGATAGAAGCAATATGAAGCTGTTTCCGAAATATGACCAGCGACTGCAGAAAAAGTTAATGAGTTGAGGAAAAGGACTGGAAAGGCATCACCAATCACCAGTACCCTCGCCTAAGTACAAGATGGGTGGAATTAGATGACTGTGATAGCTATATCAGCAAAACGAAACCCTGGTTCAAGATAAATGAATTCCAACTCACCTTGGACGCAAATACGACCCATGCTTACCACTATACTGGTGTCCGAGAGCAAGAGACAGCTGCAGTAATGGCTGAGCACTCTAGGTTCAGCTCCAGCGTCTCAGTTCTGCTCTAAGTTGGAGACATCTCGGTCTGCAAATGGCTCTGATCACTATGGGTCTTAACATCTGAGGTCATTAGTCCCTCTCGGTCTGCAGCCCTCTGCAATGATCTGTGGACAAGTGTCTTCTATGGCACCATGAGGAAGCATATCCTTTACAGCGCTCTGTAAGAATTGTGTACTTAGTCTACTCTCTAAAACTTGGCAGGTTCTTGCCAGTGTCGCAATCTCTATGAACAATTGCAGAAGACCTTGCAAGTTCTGATCAAGGATAATTTAATAGAAATGCAAACAAATTCCTACTCTTGCGAATATTGCTGTGGTTAACCAGTGAACTATTTTTCTCCCCTGGCACAGGGAAGTACGCCGGCCGAAGTGGCCGTGCGGTTAAAGGCGCTGCAGTCTGGAACCGCAAGACCGCTACGGTCGCAGGTTCGAATCCTGCCTCGGGCATGGATGTTTGTGATGTCCTTAGGTTAGTTAGGTTTAACTAGTTCTAAGTTCTAGGGGACTAATGACCTCAGCAGTTGAGTCCCATAGTGCTCAGAGCCATTTGAACCATTTGAACAGGGAATTACACAGAAAATCTCCCCTACTATGTAACAGGTTTCCAGTTAAGCCAATGAGAAGGCATCCATGAATACATGGGGGGGATTTATGCCCCACTGCAAAAATAATTACTATGATCCAATCACAGATCTCCATACAAAATTTTGAACAAACGTTCTTTTGTGACCAGATAAAACAACATTCGTCTGGCCATAACTGTAGGTTCTTTGATTACTCGGTGATGTGTATCAAATTAGAACAAGTGAAACATTAGCTCACTTTATTACATAAATGAATAAAAGATCTACTTAACTTTCATACAGTTCTTTGCCATAGGATCGCTAGATATTTACAACTGTCAGTGGCCATCAAATCATTATTTGATGCACAGGTTAACAAACTACTCCCCTGCGGTACAAAATGCAACGTTTACAAAGTACATATCAGAAACTTTAACAGTTACTGTTCTACTCGATGATGTTGAATGGAGTAGCTGAGTTCTTGAACTGGGTCTGAGCTCTTGCGTGCTCAATACTATATTGACCTAAGCGTGAGGGCGCTGTTGTTTCTGTGATGGAGGCGTAGTCTCCTGGAGCAACTTCCACACGTCGTGCGGATTCCAGCGAGCCCTCGCTTATATGTGGCTCCTTGATTTCTGGACGATTCCATACATTCCAGCAGTCCTCCTCCGGGCCTAACAGCTGGTCCCATACACGTGGTCTCATGTTCGCTCCTGTCCTTCATATTTCTAGAAGGGATATTGCTAGAAGGGATCTTGTTCACTTTGCGCAATTAGAAGCTTTATCACGGTCTGGCCACTGTCACTCACGGTTCCTGCTGTGCTTGGTTGGCAGAGGGCTCTTCTCTGCATTTACCGGCGCAAGACACTCTCTTCCAGCAGAAACATCTTTACTACCTATGTGGTTCCACCTAGTGACTCTTCCTTTTCGCCAATCAACTGGGAGCCCAAAGGCTGTTATAATTACAAGACTCCTTCACCATACCAAAAGGGAAAACAGAGTTAATTATATTGCAGTCATTAGCAGTAGTTATTATTGCTTGCAGTTTTTGTAGCATTACTGCTTTGATTTGATTCTCAGATCTGGATATTGGATTATTAAACATGTTACGTGATAGTTTTTGGAGAATGATGCCGTGTGAGATAACGTGCTACCACGTAGAACTGTGTAGATATACCATATACGCCGTCTAAGGTGGATCGTCAATGAATGGTACATTTCAAACTAACGTTAGCACATGTGCTAATGTGCATTTTACTGTATATTGTGATTTTTAAGGCTTAATAATCATCTAAGAAAGCTACATCTACAGATATGTCCAAGTTCACAAGTGGCATTTTGATTGTAAATGTTTTATTTCTCACAAACCTTTGTATAATGTACTACATTCAATCCACTAGTAAAACAACTTGGCATTTTCTTGCATAATTCCACTAATGATTCTCGGTTACGAAGATTGACGCCTGCCTGTATTTCTTTAAATTGGAATAATACCCTAATTTCTCTTTGATCTCTCCAGTTTACTGGTATGGTCCTGTCTAAGTCTGCATCATTACCTAATGACAACTGCTCTCCTTGTTTCTTCACATGTGTTGCGTCGTCCGTTACTTCGTTACTATGTCTTTGCGAAATTAATCTTTCGTGCCTTTCACTTCTTGTGACAACGTGCCTAGCTTATTGAAGCAACCTATCACTTGTTAATCACTTATCTAATTCGTGTTGTCCTCGGACTTTTGATTTTTTCCACCCTCTCCTTGTCCATTCCTACGATCTTTTTGTCACACCTTTTTACATGATGTAGCTGTATCTTCGTGAAATGGTACCTATTTTCTTTGAACTATTTCTCTATCTTCCTGTAGGATGCCTCGTACTTCTTGTCTCGTTGTTTGCTGATCAACTCTAGTGTTGTAAATTTATCTTCTGTCTTTTTGTAATGTTTCTAACATCATACGCCATCTCGGTATGGATGGACTGGAGATCAAATTTCACCGGTGACTGAGTTTTTGGTACTTGATCTGTACCATTCCATGTCACTTGCTTGCATCCAGCGGCTGCGGAGGTTTCCGTTGCTGTGACCTCATTACGTTCTTCTCACACAACTTAGCTTCAGATCGTTCACTACTAACCTGTATATCATATTTATTATCTATTACTATTGTCGCTACAAACTACTACTTTGACTTTACCTAACTTCGATACCTTACGAACTACCCTGTTGGACTTCCACAGTAAATTTGCTATCGGGTGTTACTGATGAACTAGTTACTTCCCTATCAGCTTCGCTCATTTTTTCGAAACTATGTGCATGAATACGGTTTAATCTCAGCATGCTCAAACACTGATACACGTAAAACACTTGCCGCCTACTATGAAATTTCCAACCTATGCACACAAAAAACAACGAAAACCTACGACAAGCACAAAATTTACACCCCCAAAATTACAGCATCGAGACTCAGGACAATTGCTGACTACTTACCTCCATTCTTCTTGCTGTCAGAAGCACTCATAGTACAGCACACACAGCCTAAGTCTGGTTTATCTCGTTGAAGTCCGTAATTATTGTGACATTCGCATACGATTTTCTGGTAAAAAATTCAAACTGTAGGTGACAAATTCTTATTTATACATACGTGTATATCCATTTTTATAATACCGGAGATATATATACATATGTGTGTGTGTGTGTGTGTGTGTGTGTGTGTGTGTGTGTGTGTGTGTGTGTGTGTGTTCCACATTTCCTCCTAAACCAGTGGACCTTTTCCTACCCAACTTGGTACGCATATCACTTAGTGTCGGGAAAGAATCTCTGTGCGGGTAAGAACCACCTACTTATCAAGGGGGTGGGGGGTGAAAAATAACAATAACTCTTGACACTCGAATACCCAGACTTTATTCATCCAATATTTCAGGATCAGATCACTTAGTGACTTGCAACAAACTTTACACTATTTCAAGCCTTACCGAACCTTGTTGCTAATAACCCCGAAAACAATAACTAAAGAAAAAAATTATCGCTTGCTACTTTCTCGCTGTTTATTCAGAAAACTGCGGCATCAGGCATGACGTTTTAATTCACATCTTCTTTACTAGGCCTACTAACTGTTTTCGCAATGCATTTTGCATATATTATTCGCATGTACCCCTGAATATACCTGCAAACTTATATCATTGTACTTCACATAGTTGAGGAAATATGACGCCATAAACATTACAGTTCTGAAAAATTTCCGCGTAATGCATGACGTTAAATTTATTTTCTATATGCTAATAATTATTTGCAACACATATTGGAGATAATATCCACGTACGCAGATCAATGTAACTACAAAACTATATAACAAGTCTGTTTGCGTGGGCATCCTCCGGAGCAAGTACACAAATATTTATTTTGAAAATAAAAGCGCCCTTTCTTGCTGCAACTGAATTTATTTTTCTCAGACGCCTCTTACGGTTTTGCTACTTTAATGCATCTTCAGTGGGACTGTTTGTTGGCGTCTGCGTTTCCTCTCATTTGGTCTGGAGGTCTCACTACCATTCATTTCCGAAATTTTATATTTCGAACTTTTTCTTCCACACTGTTCATCACGTGTGTCTCTTCTTTGTGGTGCACTATTATTCTTTTGCCAGTATTTATAGCTGTTTGCTCAAAAACTGTGCTTTTAAGGACTATTGTGACTTCATGAGGAAACGGATAATGAACTCTCAGCCGGCCGAAGTGGCCGTGCGGTTAAAGGCGCTGCAGTCTGGATCCGCAAGACCGCTACGGTCGCAGGTTCGAATCCTGCCTCGGGCATGGATGTTTGTGATGTCCTTAGGTTAGTTAGGTTTAACTGGTTCTAAGTTCTAGGGGACTAATGACCTCAGCAGTTGAGTCCCATAGTGCTCAGAGCCATTTGAACCAGCCAATGAACTCTCAATATTTACGTCATTAAAACACAATTTCCGAACACTTATTTATAACTAGTGGCAAAAGAATAATAGCGCACCACAAAGAAGAAAGAGAGACATGGTGAACAGTGTAGAAGAAAAAGTTCGAAATACAAAATTGTGCTTATGTTTCGGAAATGAAGTGGTAGTGCGACCTCCAGACCAAATGAGAGGAAACGTAGATGCCAACAAATTATCCCACTGAAGACGCCTTAGAGTAAGAGAAAGGCGAAACGTGTCTAGGAAAAATAAATTAAGTTGCAGCAAGAAAAGACGGTTATATTTACAAAATAACATTATGTCTTTGTAAGACACGAAGTTCAAGAGGTATGACATCAAACATTCAACTGCCTGAAAACGAAACCGCAGGGTGAAATTCGCTAGAGATACAGGTGAAATGTGTGTCCTAACATGAGTGAAATATTATAAATATATGTGACATGCGAGTATGTGGGAAAGGCCGCAAGTGAGAAACTCCTCCTGATCCCATGGATCGATTTCAGCCTAACTTAGTACTTATGTTACTGTCTGGAAACAAGTACATTGGGAATAAGAATCAGCAACTTCCTGTTTGGAAGGGGTGATAAAATGGAGAGAGAAGATGGGAGAAGGAGATGGAGAGACAGACAGGAGTAAGGAGGAATAGACACATATGGGGGAGGAGGAGATGGACAGAAAGAAGGGGAAGAGGAGATGGACAGAGGAAGGAAAGAGGAGATTGACAAAAAGATAGGGAGGAGAAATGTACAGAGAGAGGTAGATGAGGAGGTGGGCTGAGGTAGGGAGAGGATGAGATGGACTGAGGGAAGGAGTTGGACAGAGAGAGTAGGAGATGGACTGACAAAGGGACGAGGAAATGGACAGAAAAAGTGGCAGGAGGAGGTGGAGAGGTGGAGGGGGGAGAGGAGATAGAACTGAGCGAGGGGAAGTGGACAGAGAAAGAGAGGAGAGAGGAGAGGATGGACAGATAAAGGCGGAAGCAGATGAAGTACCAGAAATGGAAAAATACATACCTGGGCAACGCCAGGTACTCAGCTAGTCGACCTATAATAGTGACTGCGTACAACAAGACTGCCAGGGACTGGACAAATTCTGACGCATGGTAGACAAATTCCCACTTGTCATCCCAAGAAGTGGCTGCGTAAATCAGGGAATCGCAGTTTTTTCAAAAAATTATCCTGACCAGGAGTCGCTAAATTCCTATGTCAGATGCGAGTTCAGCAGTCAGCATCCCCTGAGATGCTACAGATTTTAGCCCCAGTGGCCTACAGTGATAGAAAACTCCCAATAAGATCATGTGAATTAAAAGAAAACAATTTCGCGCAATGGAAGACGACTTATGTGATGAAATTATGAGTGACGATCAAATTAAGCATGCAAATATTGGTACCACACCTTACATGGATATATTGATAACTGGATCCATTAAACTGCGAAAGGAAACTAGGGGTCACTATGGCAATCTGATTTCTTGCTAGAAGACATCAAAAATGTTTTACCCACTGAACCTAGAATATAATCAATTATAAAACGGATTATAATTATATATACCAGAAAGTTGAAAGACACGATAGAACAAAAATGTTGCATACTATTCTGGAACAGTAGGGAGTATTTCACCAAGTATACTGATGCTGAAAGCGTAAAGACCGTCTCGAAAGAGAAGTAGAAGCTTTGAAAACACTGAATCGATATGTATGGACTTCGAAAAGAATCTTGTGTCCAAACTTCAGCACCAATATTGTCTGTTATGACCGCCAGATTTCTTTGTATCTTTTTAACATACATCGACTCTCAGACAGCACTACAGTATTTTATTTTTATCCTGAAACAATAGTGAAGAAAGGTTTAAATGAAGTTGTTTGTTTCATACAGTGCAGGATTAGCCGAGCGGTCAAAGGCGCTGCAGTCATGGACTGTGCGGCTGGTCCCGGCGGAGGTTCGAGTCCTCCCTCGGGCACGGGTGTGCGTGTTTGTCCTTAGGATAATTTAGGTTAAGTAGTGTGTAAGCTTAGGGACTGATGACCTTAGCAGTTAAGTCCCATAAGATTTCACACACAGTTAAACAGTTGAACAGTTGTTTCATACATCTTTTTCAGTACGATTCTGGACCCAGAGGATAAAAATTTGGAAATCTTCTGTGACGCATGTGGAGGACAAAACAAGAACTACACCCTTTCCTGGTCCGTCCACTGTCTTGCCCATCATATAAAGTGTTTTGAAGCAGTTCATGTGAGAATTCCGGTTAGAGAAAATCCATAACTAGGAAGTGACAAAGACATATGCCTCTTCAGACGTAAAATAAAACCTGAGCATTCGAAGGCCTGGACGGACATACTTAAAGAGGCGTGTGTGAAAGAGACTCCTTTTAACACTGTTGAAATTAACGGCACTATGATACGTAAATGGTCCAATTTCTCTGAACTAAGATGGTAGAGGAACCAGTAATTGCAGAAAGAATTTTTCCATCATACTCTTACGAAGGTAAGTTATGAAATAATTTAATCACAGATAATAATTGAATTAAAGTAGATCATACCACTGTCTGAAACAGCACATCCTGTTTTATAATAATACACCTATTGAGAGACCGTGCTGCTAAAAGCTCAAAAGTCTAATGCTTCACGACTGCTATCCATTGCCAAAGGGAAGTATCGTCATCTGCTGCAACTGAAGGTGTTCTATGACGCAGGGACCCAAGAGTTCTTTGAAAACACCCCCACCAACAGTAAACATTGTTTTATCAAGCTCAGTTTTTATTGTATGTTTTCTATTACTAAAAAGTAAAACTTGGACGCTGCTATATGTAAAAACCGTGATTTATGCTTAATAACTGAACGTACAGTCCGTTAACTATTTTTTAATTGTATGTGTTGCAGATGGTTTAACACGGATAAAAAAGATGACACCAATGCATCACACTGATTTATTAATCAGTATAATTTTCTCAAGTTCATTCGGAATAAAAGCAGAAAACTGATAATATTATTCCTGAAACACAATTAGTCATGAACAGCCTGTATGACAGATGACTAGACTCAGAGATGAATATAATTTTGCCGCTGGAGTTGCATCGAAGTTGTGTAGTGAAATATGATTTCAGTATCACAGTAGATTCTTATTTTCACCATCCCATTTGAGATATATACTAAGAAACCGAAAAACAGACATTCAGACAAATAGAAGCAAAGGGTTAAATTTTTAAAAATATTTTTATTACTTACAAGGATTACTAAAGAATAGTCATTCAGTGCAATGTATAAATTACAAACATTTCAATAAACACAAACTGTAACGATTCAAACTATAACAGCGTTCTCCTGAAATATCAATAAAATGAATTTAACCCTTTTTTCCCGAGTAGTATTGATTTCTAATAAGAGAGATGAGAGTGAATGAAATTTACGTTAAATCCCTTCCAGCGCAGAGGTAGATACGGTCCTCTGAATAGATACTATATGATGCATTCACCAGAGATATCACCTTGAAACATTTATGCGTTTACAGTACTACTTGTCATTCTGGTGAAACAGCCTATGCTATACTTAAACTTGAACTGGTTCTCATGAAAAGACATTGCTGATCTTGGGATTAAAGTGATTGATAAAATTTAGCTTTAAATGCACAAGGCACATTATCTCTACTTACTTATTACCATGACACTCTAAGCTGCCAGCTTGGAACATAGATCAGGCAGGGTTGAAAATTAAGCGTAAATTAAAAGCAAGTTGCTCACTAAAACAACGGAAAATGTTCCCAGAAGGATTTATGCAAATTACAGTAAACGTTGTACTGTAAGAATTCAATTACTAGTAGAATCTCGAGTGTTTTCATTACCTAGCCGTCTGCCAATGAATTTGTGACAATGGGTACTTCGTCTTTTTCAAGGCATTCTAGTACATCGATGTGTAATCAAACATTCCGCACCGAGCGAGGTGGCGCAGTGGTTAGACACTGGACTCGCGTTCGGGAGGACGACGGTTCAATCCCGCGTCCGGCCATCCTGATTTAGGTTTTCCGTGATTTCCCTAAATCGCTCCAGGCAAATGCCGAGATGGTTCCTCTCAAAGGGCACGGCCGACTTCCTTCCCCGTCCTTCCCTAATCCGATGAGATCGATGACCTCGCTGTCTGGTCTCCTTCCCCGAAATAACCAACCAAACATTCCGTGTATTTCCTTCAACAGGATTAGAGACTTAACTGAAGAACCAAAGAAACTGGCACATCTGCCTAACATCACGTAAGGCCCCCGTGAGCACGCAGAAGTGCCGCAACACGACGTGACATGGACTCGCCTACTGTCTGAAGTAGTGCTGGAGGGAACTGACAGCATGAATACTGCAGGGCTGCACGCCGCACACCATTAAAGAGTCTCCACCAGCTTGAATAGTCCCTTGCTGACATGCAGGGTCCATGGATTCATGAGGTTGTCTCCATACCGGTACATGTCCATCCGCTCGATACAATTAGAAACGAGACTCGTCCGACCACGCAAAGCCCGTATCTATGATGTTTCGTTCAATGGCTCGCACGCTGACACCTGTTGATGGCCCAGCATTGAAATCTGTAGAAATTTGCGGAAGGATTGCACTTCTGTCACACTGAACGATCATCTTCAGTCGTCGTTGGTCTCGTTCTTGCAGGAACTTTTTCCGACTCCAACAATGTCGTAGATTTGATGTTTTACCGGATTCCTGATATTCACGTACACTAGTGAAATGGTCGTACGGGAAAATCCCCACTTCATCGCTACCTCGGAGATGCTGCGTCCTTTTGCTCGTGCGCCGACTATAACACCATTTTAAACTCACTTAAATCTTGAGAAACTGCCTTTGTAGTAGCAGTAACCGCTGTAACATGCGCTAGACACTTGTTGCCTTATATTGGCGTTGCCGGCAGCAGCGCCGTATGCTGACTGTTTACACACCTCAGTATTTGAAAATGCATGGAAATAGCAGTTTCTTTGGAGCTCCGGTGTAAAATGATTGTCTAATATTCTGAGTAGTGTATTTTTTGTAACTTACATGAAAATTCAGCGTCATAGCGGATGCATCATATTTTCAAAGTTGCATCAGGAACAGTCGGGTTCTGACAGCAAAAAATTATATTTATACTTTACCCCTAGTGATCGTGGTGGCCTTGTGACAGCTACTCACGTTGCGCCGGTGTCATATCTGTTCGGAAATCCTGGTTTACATTTCCATTGTTTGCCCTAAAACACTGAAGGCATATGCGGGATTGGTTCTTCGATAAAGCCTCAGCTATTGCCATCACCTTTTCCCATCTGAGCTAGAGCTCCACCTGTGACATTGAATTCTAACATTCTTTTTCGTCATTCCTTCTTCAAAGTAACTTTCTTCTTCCGACTTTATCCCTGTGGACGAAGATAACAAATGTAATGCATGCTCTCACTTCCACTATTAGCGATCTTGGTGATAGCTGTTTAATGCAAATAAGGCCGTGAAACAAGGCATCTTTTTATGTCTGACGTGCCATCTAATGTTGGGAATATCAGAGTTTATAATAATTGTCTATCTCAGATACCAGTTTCAAACTTAAACAAGATTGCCTTGGAACACAGCCTACTTGCCATAAAACAAAAATCATCAAAGACAAATGGCTCAAATGGTTCAAATGGCTCTGAGCACTATGGGACTTAACATCTATGGTCATCAGTCCCCTAGAACTTAGAACTACTTAAACCTAACTAACCTAAGGACATCACACAACACCCAGCCATCACGAGGCAGAGAAAATCCCTGACCCCGCCGGGAATCGAACCCGGGAACCCGGGCGTGGGAAGCGAGAACGCTACCGCACGACCACGAGATCATCAAAGACACAAAAGCAATCCGTTTAAATTATCGCTAAAGAATCGAGCTATTCTACAGTTGCGCCTTGTTGTAATACAATACACATCACATTCCTCTCCTAGGAACTGTAGATAATGTGTTAGATGTGTAACCGTACGACCTGGCGATTGTGATGGGACCGTTTGCAGTGCTGTACAGTGTTTGTATTGGTTGTATTGGTTTGCGTTGGTTTTTGGTGAAGGCTATTGCAAAATGTGGGGAAATCTACCGCCGGCACATAGCGTATTTCTCTAGAGAAAGCACCATGTGGGTTTTCGAGTTTAGCGTTAACATCAAAATGATGGTAAGATGCCTCGCGCCCTCATTCCGTAAGAAATTGCTGCTTAAAATGAGGCTCAGCTGAGGACGTTGATGAATAGTCCGGTGATCATGAGATGTCCGTTATTATCCCTCCAACTCTCTCAATAGAAATAAAAATTATTGTAATATTTATTCCACAATAAGGATACAAACCAGCTATATCCTCTGTGAGGGCACGTCAACACGTCATTTAATCTATATTACACAATTTATTTCTGGGTAGTAAAATTGGTGTTGTAAACGTAAATTATGTATCAAAGTATTTTCAAGATGATAACCATAATTAACATGAACATTAAATATATATGAAACAAGGACGTTCTTACTGAAATTTTTCTGTAATATTTACAGTGTCAAAAATGGGCCTTAAAGAGATACCTTTCTACAACAGAGGTGGAATACCCATTGTCTCCCACGAATATTTGTCCTTTTTACCGTCATCGTCTAAGTGCAAAAAAGGAAAGACGATATTTTTATTGCTAACGAAGTTTAAATTGATTTTAATTCTATCATTGATACTTTCTGAAAAGTCCATACCATTTTAAAACTGCTCATAAAGTTTTATTGCAGCATAATTCTGTCTTTTCTGAACTACAGTTTTTTGCTGAAACATGTGATACAGCACGTTTTTACTGCTAGTATTTTAAATACAAATAATGATGTTCTCAGACAGGTCAGGAGGAGAAATTTCATGAAAGGATAAATATATCTTACTCTAGAGATACCCTGCAAACATAGTTAATAACAAGTATTTTCACATCACTGCTGTTCCTATTGATTATTGTATAATGAATAATTTCTGTCGAGTGACGAGTTACCACACAACATTCTTTTCCTGAAGAGCATTCACGGATTGGAGTAAGTCACGAAAGTGCTTCGTTTATCTCCAAGTATGAAATCCTTTGTTTTGGAAAAATAGTGTAAATGAGCTTAGCATATCTCCATTTAGATCCCTCAAAATATTCGTAACACAACTTCAATCACAGTTGGTTTTCTTTTCCTTTTTTGTGAATAGTTCCTTCAATTATATTTCTTGCATGGTATCTTCACGTGTCTACTTACAGCCAAAGTTATTTTTACTCACTGGCGTAAGATTTTCTCGTTTCTACTGAATAATGTTACTAACGAACCCTCGTTCTCGGAGAGACACGTATTACACAAAACAAAGAGGAAAATCTGCGGATGATTCGCGAAAATATTGCGTCGTCCAATCAACAGCATAAGCCAACAGTAATCCGCTTGTGGAGCTCAATAAAGCTCCGGGAAAAAGCAATTTTGTTAAAATGTCGCTTTCGAGAAATAATAAACATTAAGGACGGTGACCATAGGCGAGTGATTGGCTTGTGTGGGCAGTGCACAAGTGTTTGAACAAGAAAGACGGTCCCGGACAGCGCGCGCCACTTCAATCTCCCGTGGGCCGGGCTAACTAATCCTCATCTCGTGCTTTATCCCAGGGGTGCCAGTCGCGCACAATCAGCAGGAGAGCCTTCCCAGAGAGAGAAAATGCCGAGCAACATACAGACGCAAACGTTCCCATTTCTGCCGGACGAATTTAGCAATCTGAGCCCGAAACTCTACTGGGAAAAGTTTTTCAGTACTTCTCTCGTGCAATTGGGCGCCGAGCAAAATAGTGTAGTAATTAAACGTGAACTGCTTCTGCTGAAAGAGATGTTCCAGCTAAGAGAACAGACACCAACATTTCAGTCCAGACTGTTTACGTCACAATATCAAGTAGAAGTAGCTTGAAAGAAAATTAATTTTGGTGCTATTTAATTTACATGATGTATGGGACAACACAAAAACAAAATATTGCAAGTAGGACTGGAAATAATACATTATCTATATGAAATAATTAGCTGATTCAGGGAAAGTCATTCCAGGTTTGCTTTGTACGTTTAGTACTCTGCAGCTTGTAGAAATTTTAAATATGTCATATTATTAATTAATTTTACGACAGAATGAAAGCGCGTTTCTTTATTATGCTTCAGAGATAACACAAATTAGAAGCATTATATATATTCTACGATGTATAAAAGAAGTAATCTTGCCATGAACATTGAGGAATGACAACTTCATATATTTCGTAAAAAAATCCTTACGCTAATTACATATATGTATATATACAGCGAGGTGACAAGTGATGGGATAGCGATTTGCACATATGCACATGGGGGTAGTATGACGTACCCAAGGTATTAAGGGGCAGTAATTGACGACGCCGTCCTTTGTACTGAGGTGACTCGTGTGAAAAGGTTTCCGACGTAGTTGTGGCTGCACGACGAGAATTAAGAGATTTTGAATGCGGAATGGTAGTTGGAGCTAGACGCATGGGACATTACATTTCGGAAATCGTTGGGGAATTCAATGTTCCGCAATCCATAATATCAAGAGTGTGTCGAGGATGCCAAATATCAGGCATTACCTTTCACCACGGACAACGCAATGGCAGTCCGTCTTCACTTAAAAACCGAGAGGAGCATCCGTTGTGTAGAGTTCTCAGTGCTAATAGACTAACAACAATGCGTGAAACGACCGCAGAAATCAGCTTTGGGATGTACGACGAACGTATCCTTTAGGACAGTGCGGCGAAACTTTGCGTTAATGGGTGTCAGCAGACATCCGACGCTAGTGCCTTTGCTAACAACAAAATGGTTCAAATGGTTCTAAGCACTATAGGACTTAACATCTGAGGTCGTCAGTCCCCTGGACTTAAAACTACTTAAACCTAAGTAACCTAAGGATATCATACACATCAATGCCCGAGGCAGGATTCGAACCTGCGACCGAAGCAGCAGCGCGGTTCCGGACTGAAGCGCCTAGAACCGCTCGGTCACAGCGGCCGGCCTTTGCTCACAGCACGACAGTGCCTGCAGCGCCTCTCCTGGTCGTGACCATATCGGTTAGATCCTAGACGACTGTAAAACCGTGACCTGGTCATAGAAGTCCCTATTTCAGTCGGTAAGAGCTGATTGAGAAGTTCGAGTGTGGCTCAGATCCCACGAAAAGATGGTCCTAAGTTGTCAACAAGGTACTGTGCAAGCCGGCGGTGCCTCTATAATAGTGTGGGCTATGTTTCCATGGAATGGACTGGCTCCTCTGGTCCAACTGAATCAAACACTGACTGGACATTATTTTCGTCTACCTGAAGACCATTTGCAACCATTCGTGGATGGACTTCATGTTCCCAAGCAACGATGGAATTTTTATGGATGACAACGCGCCATGTCACCGTGGTCCAATTATTCGCGACTGGTTTATAGAACATTCTGGACAATTCGAGAGAACGATTTGGCCACCCAGATCATCTGATATGAATCCCATCGAATATTTATGGGACATCATCGAAAGTTCAGTTTCTGCACAACATGCTGAACCAGTAACACGTCCGCAATTATGGACGGGTGTAGAGGCAGCATGGCTCAGTATATCTGCGGGGACTTCCAGCGACATGTCATGTCATGTGAGTAGTGAATTTTGTTTAATTACGTCTCCATAATCAAACTAATCGACACGAATCAATAAAGAAAAATCATACCAAAAATTTGCCTTTCTTAAGCTAATCATAAATTACTCTCGAGCAAGCAATGCAGCTGCACCATTACTTTAATGTCTTCACACTTCTAAAATCCATCTTTACAAAACCATATTTCCAATAACCAGCATCATCTATTTCTGCAGCTCCGTGTTCTAGTTATTTTCTGAAACCGCTCAGCAGCTTGACCGACACCAAACTCTGTCATTTAACCATTGCGAATGATACACTGGCAACGACAAACTACTGACACTACACCACACTGCTCTACCCAGAGCTCTGTGGCTTAACATATCGACTATTAATGACATTTGTCTGAAAAATATCCAGAGTGCAAGTATGAAGTAAAACTCAGCGAATAACCACAGAACACACATCACTGTCATCAATTAGTAAAAATATGCTGGAAACCCTATTGACGTTTTAATAAAAGGGACGTTTCATTGGAAGATACCATCTTCTGGGTGGATTCAAAGAAATCCATTCACAGACTGGTTCAGTCACTTTATTAACAAGACCAAGCCCATAGCAGAAGATCCTGTTCTAATTCTTCACTGGCATAACACGCACGCTATAAATATTGAAGTTGTTGAACTTGCCCGGTACCTTATCGTTATAAGCCTTCCTCCTTACACAACTCATAGGATGCAACTCTTTGACAAGATATTAATATTTCCAATAGGACAGATGAGAAGGAATGAAATTTACGTTAATTCCCTTCCAGCGCACAAGTAGACATGGTCCTCTGAATAGATACTGTGAGATGCACTCACCAGAAACATATCACCTTGAAACACTTACACTTTTACAGCACCACTTTTTCTTCTGCTAAAACAGCGTATACTATACTTAACTTGAACTGGTTCTCATGAAAAGACATTGCTGATCTTGGGCTTAAAGTGACTCAAAGTTTAGCTTTAAATGCACAAGGCACATAATTTAACTCAACTCACTTATTCCCATGACATTCTAAGGTACCAGCTTGGAACACAGATCAGACAGGGTCGAAAATTAAGCATAAATTAAACGCAGTCTTCCCATTAAAGCAACGGAAAATGTTCCCAGAAGGATTCATGCAAATTACAGTAAAAGTTATAGTGTACAAGAATTCAATTACTAGTAAAATCTCGAGTGTTTTCATCGCCTAGCCGTCTACCAATGAATTTGTGACAATGGGTACTTCGTCTTTTTCAGGGAATCTAGTGCATCGATGTGTAATCAAACATTCCGTGTACTACCTTCAACAGGATTTGAGACCTACACTGAAGAGCCAAAGAAACTGGTACACCTGCCTAACATCGTGTCTGCCGCGAGCACGCAGAAATGCCGTAACACGGCGTGGCATGGACTCGACTAATGTCTGATGTAGTGTTGAAGGGAACTGACACCATGAATCCTGCAGGGCTGTCCATAAATCCGTAAGAGTACGAGGGAGTGGAGATCTCTTCTGAACAGCACGTTGCAGGGCATCTCAGATATGCTCAAGACTGTTCATGACTGGGGATTTTTGTGGCCAGCGGAAATGGTTAAACTCAGAAGAGTGTTCCTGGAGCCGCTCTGTAGCAATTCTGGACGTGTCGGGTGTCGCATTGTTCTGCCGGAATTGCCGATGTCCGTCGGAATGCACAATGGACATGAATGGATGCAGGTGATCAGACAGGATGCTTACGTATTTGCCACCAGTCAGAGTCTCATCTAGACTATCAGGGGGTCCCATATTACTCCAACCGTCCACGCCCCTCACCATTACAGAGCCTCCACCAGCTTGAACATTCCCTGCTGACATACAGGGTCAATGGATTCATGAGGTTGTCTCCATACCCGTACATATCCACGTCCACGTCCATCCTCTCGATGAAATTTGGAACGAGACCTGTCCGACCAGGCAACATGTTTCCAGTCATCAACAGGCCAATTTCGGTGTTGACGGTCCCAGGCGAGGCGTAGAACTTTGTGACGTGAAGTCATCAAAGTTACACTAATGGGCCTTTGGTTCCGAAAGCCCATATCGATGATGTTTCGTTGAATGGTTCGCACGCTCACACTTGTTGATGGCCCAGCATTGAAATCTGCAGCAGTTTTCGAAAGGGTTTCACTTCTGTCACGTTGAACGATTCTCTTCAGTCGTCGTTCGTCCCATTCTTGCAGGATCTTCTTTCGGCCGCAGCGATGTCGGAGATTTGATGTTTTACCGGATTCTTGATTTTCATCGTACAGTCGTGAAATGGTCGTCCGGGAAAATCCCCACTTCGTTGCTACCTGGGAAATGCTGTGTCCCATCGCTTGTGCGCCTACTATAACATCACGTTCAAACTCACTTAAATCTTGATAACCTGCCATTGTAGCAGCAGTAGCCGATCTAGAAACTGCGGCTGACATGTCTTATATAGGCGTTGCCGACAGCAGCGCCGTATTGTGCCTGTTTGCGTATCTCTGTATTTGAATACGTATGCCTACCCCAGTTTTTTGTAGTTTCAGTGTAGATGTAGACTGAGAATGAAAACATGGTCCAAGTAGGTTGCGATCTGTTTATTATCCGTTTAACTGGCAAATTTCAACGATGGGTTGATTTCAAACTTGTATTTTAAGCTTCACGCTTCATTTCACCAAGTGTTGGAATTGGCCGATTGCGGGGATAATAAACAGATTACAGCCTGATTGGACCCATTTTTTCATTCTCAAAACACGTTGAGGCTGTGGACCACCAGAAAAATAGACGTAGATGCGCGCAGAAGACTACTTGTCACCAAAGCAACCAGCCGCCTATTGGAGCCGAGGGTGGTCTTTGAGACCAGACTAAAGGGTTTATATGTATCGATACACAATGCAGATACACTAAAATTTCTCGAACACTTATAAAAGTAAATCGACACTATTTAACACTGTTAAACATGTAGTTGGTATTCAAATCTTCACAGAAACAATCGCTGGAGCGTTCACTCCATACCGAGGCAGTGACTCCCCTTTCATTAACTCTCTGCGGATGTGTGATATTTCAATTGCTTGATCGTCTTCCCAGCGGAGTTAAAGAAAGATGAAATGCTGTTTGAGTCCGATGTCTGTCTATGTGTACTAGATTTGCTGCCAGTGACAAGCACGTTGGGTCTCCTTGACAGGGTAGTCCTCAGCAAGGGGCAGTGGAGGGCCGTTGCTGATTTTACATAGAAGGTGAATCACTTAAAACTATCAAGACAAATAACGCTGAAATGGATAGTGGTATGGATATGCGGCTTTCACAGAACGGATTCATAATCAGAGTCGTGTTGTTGGCCAATAAACAGATTGTAATAATACAAAGAAAGTGTATTTCTTGTGCAAAAACTCAATTTAATAGAGCAACGTCTACTGACCGTAACAAACGTAGATTGAAGTAGAATGTCAGTGGTGTTTGTTACAGGACTACTTCGAGTCGTTTACCAGATATCTTATTTTGAAAAGATTGTACAGACACTTCTTTATGTCACTTAGCCGGCTGCGTAGTTGCTAATACGATGTTCTTGTGTTTGTTTACACTGTGCTTGTGAGTTCCCTGAGTGCACTGCGACTTTTAGTCAGTGTGACAGTCCAAGCCATAGGTCGTGACTGGACGATCGGATTTACCAACGCAGAAAAAGCTAACGTGTGGAGAGTGAAGGAAGGCTGCAATTTGTTCTTCTACGGTGTGTGCTGCAGGATACTGCAATAGATGTAAACTATCTCGGCACTTATTTATTAACTTCTTCAACCAAAGGCAAGTGTCCTATCCATTCTCCATCGACTGAGGTTCCACTCCTATCTCTCTGCATCAGGGCCTGTATGGATATGCTTATGAGAATCATGTTAACTTCTATATATGGGCCTTAAGACGAGCTACTCCAGATGTTCTATGTACCTTGTTTGGTGATGAAGCCAAATTTACCAATCGTGGTGAGATAAACCGCCGAAACATGCACTACTGGTCTGTTGACTTCGTCAGGTGGAATGTCAGCGCCCATCGTACGTAAACGTGTGGTGTGGGCTAGTGAACCATCAACTCTTAGGCTTGTTTTCATACACAGAAAACTGAACATAACAGACAATCTCGCACGGATGCTAGAATACGTTCGTCTGCAGACTAGGAGGAACCAGTGCTACCAGCATGATGGCTGTCCAGCCGATAGTGCACGAAGTATTACAGCATGTCTTCACGAATTGGTTCCAAACCAAACGATTGGACTGGAAGCAGAGAATCTGTACCTTGGCCGGCCCACTCCCCGGATATTACGCTTGTACATTGTACATTTTTTTTTCTTTTTTTTTTTTGTGGGGAAAGCTGAAAGACACTGTCTACTAATACATACCAACTGCATCTATTGATATGCAATGACATTACTGCAGCCTGCTCTGACATCTCCACTGGAACGCTAGGCTGGAAGAGAGTATTGTCGCTGCCGTTTGTCATTTTGAACACAACCTGTGAGGTTCAATTGTCTCGTTATTGGATAGAATCCACGTAACTAATGTATACACTTGTGTTGCTCCTTAGTGTGTGTTACTACAGGTATTGTACAAGCGTCGGTGTGGGGAGTTTTCAGCCGACCGTTGTGGCCCAGCGGTTCTAGGCGCTTCAGTCCGGAACCGCGCTGCTGCTACGATCGCAGGTTCGAATCTTGCCTCGGTCATGGATGTGTGTGATGTCCTTAGGTTAGTTAGGTTTAAGTGGTTCTAAGTCTAAGGGACTGATGACCTTTGATGTTATGTCCCATAGTGCTTAGAGCCATTTGAACCATTTATTTTGGAATTTTTCAAAATACGATTTCTCGTAAACGACTAGCACTAGAATCCGGCTACAGACACCACTGACTTTCTAATTTATCCTACTTCAAGTTTATTAATGTCAATGGCCAATTTTTCACTTCAAAATGTGTATGCTTGCACCAAAATACACTTTGTAAGTGTATTTTTATAATAATACATAATGTGTAATATCTTTTGATTAATGTCAATACAGAAGCTGTTCCCATGTAATTGAGCGTTCCCTGCCTGACTATAAAACTGTGTGAAAACTATTCTCTCCCAGTTAAGGACATTAGAAAGTGACAAGGTTAGTATATTTGGTGGTTCATGAACATTTTTTCCTTCCACAAACTAATTTCAGTTGCCCACTTTCCTCTCTTGCTCCTAGAGTAGGCTTCTATGCTATCTTAAAGTGTGGAGACAGTCATATGTGTCAATAATCCAGCTCCTGACATGTCTGTAAGGCACGGCCATACTCAACGTTCCTTAGGTGAAGACAAATACTTTTCAAAGTTTGTGATTTTTCGTGAATTTAAAGCGCCCCTCAGTTTGTAACTGAAACAACTGCAACACTGCTGGCCTATCCTTGGTCCATTTCCTAAAATGCAGCGCTTACATTCAGAGATAATATACAAGCTCAGTAACATATATATGACACTGAATATATATGATTCTCTTTCTGCCTCTAAAATCAAATAATTGAAGAATTTGAAGCCATTTTTACTATTATTCGTCCGTGACTGACTCAAAAATACGTCATGGTTTTTTAATTACCGCTGAAAGTCACAAACTTTGTTAAATAATGTATTATTTATTTACTATGCGACATGTTTCGAGGGTATACCTCATCATCAGTCTATGACATTACACAATTGTGAAATTGTTTTTGTAATACCATATAGCCTGATGAGGTATACCCTCGAAACATGTCACACAATAAATAAATAATACAATAGTTATCAAATTTTCTGACTGGTAGCGGTAATCAAATAACCTTTACAAGTAATTGAAGGTGCAACAGAATGTCGTGTGGAAAGCATGCGACCATAATGCGTAAGTTAAGCAATACTGTAAAAACGTTGGATAGGTTACTCAATGAAATGACATCATATGGTAAACAAATGACTATAGTACCCATCATCAGATATTCTGAAAATGGTTGGCTATATTGTCATGAAAAAAAAACAGATGTAACGTGTCGTATGAAGAAGCACAAACAGTTATTACAACAAAATTAACACATACCCAAAATATCAACATTGTTCAGATGAACTAAAAGCACATTTTCAGTACATAACTGTCAGAGAGAGACTGGTATTGCTAGTAAGGTGACGCCAGCACGAACAAAAAACAACCGACATGGGGCACAAATTTGCCCAAGGTGGCACGCTCGGTGTCAGATAGTAAAGCAAAGAATAATAAGTTATTTACAATGATGGAAATTTAAATAACAATCAACGACGTAGATCATATTTTGCCACGAACGAAAGAGTGCAGACTTACTGCAGGAATACGAAAATGCACTACAGGTAATTAGCTTAAATGATATACCCAAACATAAAAGACTAACATGGTATTCAGGCACTCTGAAACAAATTAAGAATAATAGATTTTACTTACCAAAATTTTTGTCGTTAGCAGTCGTTCTAAACAATCAAAAGAAACATGAATCCACACGTGCCTATGCCTTTCCTATCATTCCAATTTATAGGAGAAAACACTTAGCATTACGTTCTCAGTAAGTTAATTTCTAGCAAATATATTCGAAGAAAAGCTGTCTTGTGTTAGTATCCGATTAAATTCTGATCAATGATGCAATAAATTTTCGGTTGGGTGCGTGTTATTAGTATTCAGAATCTCTGACGAGCTACCCATCTGAGAAGATAGAGTTATGTGGTTATTGCGTGCAATATAGAGGTCGGTGGCGTTTGCCCTCTATGGTGGGTAATGGAGCTGGGTTGTCAGAGATCAGGAACTCCTAAGTGTACCATACAGGACAGGGTATCAATGGAGCAGCGAGAAGATGCCTGGCTGTCGTCCACTGATTTGTCATGAAAACAATATTGTTAAATCATTCATTTATTGTTCAGTAAACTACAACAGCAGTGACGCTGTTCAGAGAAGCAAACGCCCCCACAGCGTAAGCTGTATACGGTCGGCGAGAAAGTGCTGTGGTCAGCGTGCAGTAAGCCATGAGGTCGGCCTCACAGGCTAGAGAGAGACATATACATTATCTCGGAATGGGGTGTACCAAGGCACGCAGAATGATGTCGAAGACCCAGCATGGAAGAGACTGCTCTCTGCAACGGTGCCTGCCTACACGAAGGCGGACAGCAAGAAGTTTGCTAACACGGCTGGTGGTGGCTGAGCGTCTGCAAGGCCTCGGTCTCTAACTACACTACTGACCATTAAAATTGCTGCACCACGAAGATGACGTGCTACAGACGCGGAATTTAACCGACAGGAAGAAGATGCTGTGACATGAAAATGATTAGCTTTTCAGAGCATTCACACAACGTTGGCGCCTGTGGCGACACCTACAACGTGCTGACATGAGGAAAGTTTCCAACCGATTTCTCATACACAAACAGCAGTTGACCGGCGTTGCCTGGTGAAACGTCGTTGTGATGCCTCGTGTAAGGAGGAGAAATGCGTACCATCACGTTTCCGACTATGATAAAGGTCGGATTGTAGCCTATCGCAATTGCGGTTTATCGTATCCTGACATTGTTGCTCGCGTTGGTCGAGATCCGATGACTGTTAGCAGAATATGGAATCGGTGGGTTCAGAAGGGTAAAACGGAACGCCGTGCTGGATCCCAAAGACCTCGTATCACTAGCAGTCGAGATGACAGGCATCTTATCCGCATGGCTGTAACGGATGGTGCAGCCACGACTCGATCCCTGAGTCACCAGATGGGGACGTCTGCAAGACAACAACCATCTGCACGAACAGTTCGACGACGTTTGCAGCAGCATGGACTATCAGCTCGGAGACCATGGCTGCGGTTACTCTTGACGCTGCATCACAGACAGGAGCGCCTGCGATGGTGTACTCAACGACGAACCTGGGTGCACGAATGGCAAAACGTCATTTTTTCGGATGAATCCAGGTTCTATTTACAGCATCATGATGGTCGCATCCGTGTTTGGTGACATCACGGTGAACGCACATTGGAATCATGTATTCGTCATCGCCATACTGGCGTATCACCTGGCGTGGCGGTATGGGGTGTCATTGGTTACACGTCTCCGTCACCTTGTGGGGCGGCTGGTGGAATAAATGTTGCTATATAATGTTTGGTTTGTAATGTAGAAATTATGCATTTCCCGGCCGATTAACCATATGTGGGGCGGCGGGTGGAATTAATTGTTATATAAATGTTCCTATTATTTATGCTGTCTTTTGCCGTTCTCAACACTGGCTCTCTAACTACAATATTGGTAACCAGAAAGTGATTAGCAAAACGTGAAGCCTGTAATTAGAATTCCTAGTGCCCACTTCACCTGAGAAATACACTTATAGCTACAGCTTATAGCTCTGAGGAATTAGGAGATTGTCTGGGATTCATAATCAAAAACGATCCTGTCAAAACGTTCGCTATATTCTGAAAGTCACAGATCAAAAAAAGGAATCCACACAATCCAACTACCAGAGCAGTTCAGAGTCTAATGCGCTGATGCAACTATAAGTGTCCAAATTAAGTGTTTAAGTGAATGCTCGCCATAATTTGATGATAATGTTCATCAAACGCCACGCTAAATAATGGTAGAATGTTTGTCCCGCGGCGGCACGTGAAAATACGACATACGCAAACTGAAGATAGATCATTAAAGTCATCCCAGAATTAACACTTCACTCGAAAATGATTTCATGGTTACGCGTATCCCGAGTAACTTATTACGGCATCCGAGGCTGTTTATAGCAATGATACCGACGCGACGCGACTCCCGGCACAGATGGTGTGCTATTCAGCGACTGGAGAGAACTGGGGCCTCCTCCTCTCGCGCAGCGTTCTTATATACACTCCTGGAAATGGAAAAAAGAACACATTGACACCGGTGTGTCAGACCCACCATACTTGCTCCGGACACTGCGAGAGGGCTGTACAAGCAATGATCACACGCACGGCACTGCGGACACACCAAGAACCGCGGTGTTGGCCGTCGAATGGCGCTAGCTGCGCAGCATTTGTGCACCGCCGCCGTCAGTGTCAGCCAGTTTGCCGTGGCATACGGAGCTCCATCGCAGTCTTTAACACTGGTAGCATGCCGCGACAGCGTGGACGTGAACCGTATGTGCAGTTGACGGACTTTGAGCGAGGGCGTATAGTGGGCATGCGGGAGGCCGGGTGGACGTACCGCCGAATTGCTCAACACGTGGGGCGTGAGGTCTCCACAGTACATCGATGTTGTCGCCAGTGGTCGGCGGAAGGTGCACGTGCCCGTCGACCTGGGACCGGACCGCAGCGACGCACGGATGCACGCCAAGACCGTAGGATCCTACGCAGTGCCGTAGGGGACCGCACCGCCACTTCCCAGCAAATTAGAGACACTGTTGCTCCTGGGGTATCGGCGAGGACCATTCGCAACCGTCTCCATGAAGGTGGGCTACGGTCCCGCACACCGTTAGGCCGTCTTCCGCTCACGCCCCAACATCGTGCAGCCCGCCTCCAGTGGTGTCGCGACAGGCGTGAATGGAGGGTCGAATGGAGACGTGTCGTCTTCAGCGATGACAGTCGCGTCTTCCTTGGTGCCAATGATGGTCGTATGCGTGTTTGGCGCCGTGCAGGTGAGCGCCACAATCAGGACTGCGTACGACCGAGGCACACAGGGCCAACACCCGGCATCATGGTGTGGGGAGCGATCTCCTACACTGGCCGTACACCACTGGTGATCGTCGAGGGGACACTGAATAGTGCACGGTACATCCAAACCGTCATCGAACCCATTGTTCTACCATTTCTAGACCGGCAAGGGAACTTGCTGTTCCAACAGGACAATGCACGTCCGCATGTATCCCGTGCCACCCAACGTGCTCTAGAAGGTGTAAGTCAACTACCCTGGCCAGCAAGATCTCCGGATCTGTCCCCCATTGAGCATGTTTGGGACTGGATGAAGCGTCGTCTCACGCGGTCTGCACGTCCAGCACGAACGCTGGTCCAACTGAGGCGCCAGGTGGAAATGGCATGGCAAGCCGTTCCACAGGACTACATCCAGCATCTCTACGATCGTCTCCATGGGAGAATAGCAGCCTGCATTGCTGCGAAAGGTGGATATACACTGTACTAGTGCCGACATTGTGCATGCTCTGTTGCCTGTGTCTATGTGCCTGTGGTTCTGTCAGTGTGATCATGTGATGTATCTGACCCCAGGAATGTGTCAATAAAGTTTCCCCTTCCTGGGACAATGAATACACGGTGTTCTTATTTCAATTTCCAGGAGTGTATAAAGCCACGGTGCGGACGGCTAAGGGAACACCTGATTAAATCGGCTCTCCCCACTAGCCGCTGGGCTAGTAATGCACCACTTTAAGTTACCGAATAAATCATTGCTTCCTTTGCTGATGGCCGATGAAGCTCTCAATTTAAATGTGCATTCAGCACACAGGTAAGTAATCATAATAAAAGTCTGACGTGGCTAAGTCAAATATTTTGGGCGAGAGAATTAATTTAATTACACTACACGCAGTAGACGAGCTCTGAACTTGCCCTTTGGAGGTACGCTATCGCTATAGTTTTATAGTTATTCAATTGAAACTTCTCATATCATTATGATTATAGCGAATCTCGCTTCTACTTAAATTTAAACATCCTAGCCTTATTTATTCGCCTACTTAATCTATCTTGCTTCCTTAATATCGAAGACAAAAACCAGAAAATCATGAATTTCAACTAAAATTTTAATTCGTGAGATCCAGAATACTGTTTCTACTAAATTATTATGAAAAAGGAATCTAAATATAAATTTTTAAGTTTCTAGCTCTTTTCTGTTGCGCCAATGATTTTTAGAGAAAAATATCCAAATTTCGAAAGTGGTTAAAGTTATTGAACTGATATTCAACACATATTTAGTATTACTCCTGAAATGCTAGAAACGTTTCAGGTTATTTACTTGATTTTTAAAGTATTGCGCAACATTTATGAAGTCAGAGCTAGTTACAGCGGACTAGGCTGGCACACAATGGAAAGACTAATGTGAAATTTATACGGCGTGAGTAGGCTGCTTCCCTACAACCTCTTGTTCGCGTTGACGGCACTTTGCACAGTGGACGATACATTTCAGATGTGTTACGACCCGTGGCACTACCTTTCATTGGATCCCTGTGAAGCCCTTCATTTCAGCAGGATAATGCACGACCGCATATTGCAAGTCCTGTACGGGCCTTTCTGGATACAGAAAATGTTAGACTGCTGCCCTGGCCAGCACATTCTCCAGATCTCTCACCAACTGAAAACGTCTGGTCAATGATGGCCGTGCAACTGGCTCGTCACAATACGCCAGAAACTACTCTTGATGAACTGTGGTATCGTGTTAAAGATGCATTGACAGCTGTATCTGTACACGCCATCCAAGTTCTGTTTGACTCAATGCCCAGGCGTATTAAGGCCGTTATTACGGCCAGAGGTGGTTGTTCTGGGTACTGATTTCACAAGATCTATGCACCCAAATTCCGTGAAAATGTAATCTCATGTCAGTTCTAGCATAATATATTTGTCCAATGAATACCTGTTTATCATCTGTATTTTTTCTTCTTGGTGTAGCAATTTTAATGGCCAGTAGTGTATATACCACTAGGGAAAGATTGGCTAAAATAGGCTCGCAGGTGGACCACCAGTTAGAGGGCGTTAAATAAGCAGAATCGGACTTGCCACAAATAATAAGGCTGCATCTAGCAGCGACAGAGTCCAGTGGTGGTAACTTGCAGTCTCATGTCGGCTCGCACACCAGCATGTGCCTGCCCTCCTCTCGAAGCTGGTGTCTGTCAGATTGCAAACTTCTTTCTAGTAATAGGTAGTACGAGGGCATGCAACACTTTTTCCTAAAGCTTATTGGTTTGATTCAGGATTCCAATACAGCATATTATTCCCCACTCTTTTGGCTATAAACCTATTTCTGAACAATCTCCGTTCAATGCGACGGCCTTACGCCACCTTAGCCTGTACGCCTGCATGGTGCCACTCTATTGGTCGAAGCCAAAGCCAACTTCTCGCTACCCCAATAAACTTCCCAACGACCACGTACTTGGTTCGAATGGCTCTGAGCACTATGGGACTTGACGTCTGAGGTCATCAGTCCCCTAGAACTTAGAAGTACTTGAACGTAACTAACCTAAGGACGTCACACACAACCATGCCCGAGGCAGGATTCGAACCTGCGACCGTTGCGGTCGCGCAGCTCCAGACTGTAGCGCCTAGAACCACTCGGCCACTCCTGCCGGCGACCACGTACTACTTCCCGCGGAGTGCACTGCGCCAAACACATGGATGTCGGTGGTGCGAGATCGGTGCTGTAGGGTAGACGAGGAAGAACACTCCAGTGAAGTTTTGGGACTTATTATTAAGTGCTCAGACTTGTGTGAGGTCTTGTGTGGTCAGGGAGAAGGGAAAGTTCGTTTGCATGTTTGTGGCGACGAACACGCTGAAGTCGTTTCTTCAGTTCCCTGAGGGTGTATGTGGCCGGCCGGCACGCGAGAGATCGGACGGGTTTGCGCGACCTTGTGCCGGTGATGACACGCGCCTCGCCAAACCGTTCACCGTGCCCACAGGTCGGCTCCGAGGTGAAGTAATCAGGTCACCCACTCCACACTGGCTCTGCCTTTCTGCTGCGTTACATATTCCCTGGTGCCTCTGCTGGGCCGGGTTATGTAGTAACTGCTCGATGCCGTTGTGATAGTACTTCTGGCACGAGGGGATTGCTATTGCCTGGCTGGCCCCGGTGTGACCCGCCTCCATGAAGTTCTTTTATTACCCTTGGCGGCGTCCTTATTTTTTTCAGATGTGGCAAGTAGTTAGCTGCGGTGTAAAACACCTCTTCTTCTGAACACCGAACCCACTGGATGTAGCTCTTGGCATTTCTGCCAAGTCTCGACAAATAGCTTACAAGTTGATAGTTATGTATAGTACATTCAGTTTTTCTCTTACACCAGTTCTATATCTGCACTATGATAACTACCGTGAAGTTTATGGTAGAGTGTATGTCCCATTATACCAGTTACCAGGGTTCCTTCCCGTTCGTTTCAAGTTTGGAGCGCGGAAGCAATGATTGATTGAAAGCCTCTCTGGGCACTGTAATTATTCCAGCCTTATCCTCACGATCTCCATGTGAGCGATATGCCGGAGTTTGTTAGTCACCTTCTCGGGATAGTTAACCTCTATCTTCAAGAGTCTTCCAGTGCAGTTTCTTCAGTGTGTCTGTGACATTCGCCCACGGTTCAGACAAATCTGTGACCATTAGTGCTGCCCTTCTCTGTATACATCCAATATCTCCTGTTCTATTTAGTAGGGGTCCCACACTTTAGAAATATTCTAGAACGCATTGCATGAGTGATTTGTAAGTAATCTCCTTTGTAGACTGACTGAATTTCCCCAGTACTCTACCAGTAAGCTGAAGTCTACCACCTGCTTTACCCACGGCTGAGTCTATGTGATTATTCCACTTCATATCCCTACAAAGTGTTACACCCAGGTATTTGTATGTGTTGGCCGATTCCAATCTCGTGATTCATTGATAGTCCAGCTAAAGCACTGCATTGACTATTTCTTAATTTAAACTTTCTGTAATTAGTATACTGAACTTTTCTTGTCCGTTCATCACTTACAACCTAATAGGGTAATGTTACCAAGTTCTTTTTTCCTTGCAAATTCCTCAGCAAATAATCCCACTCAGTTATTTCTGATGTTTGGCATTTCTCCTTGTTTATCAGGCAGCTTCTTATCTAATTCTTACTTAACTAATCATTATTTGCTACAGGTTATCCAGTCCAGTGGTAACTGATGTACTCTGAGTTCACAAGGAAGTGCGGTTTTCCGCTTGAGGTAGGTGCAGGTTACAGTAGAATCAGTACCACCACGGTACCAGAAACCGAAACGCTTATGGGCATAATGTTATTGCATAGCCTATCGTGATACTGCCGTACATGCTAAAACATCTTCTCAGTTGCGTTACGACCTTTCTAGGAGGCCATAACCTTATAGAATAAATGAAGGTCTGGTTCTAGGGTGTCGTTGAAATAGGTGAGGTTCTAAGCAGGAACAAGTCCAGTGGTTTTCTGACCAATTAAGTGAGAGTTTTGTCAGGTTCATTACAGCTGTTCCAGTGATGGTAGCTGGGACACGGAACATAGGTCATGCTATATCACAAGTTGTATCATTAATTTGTCTCCCACTATTTTGCAGTTCCAAACTTTTCATTCGCTTTAGACGACAACATTCGTTACAGTTCACTGTCACAATTTCTGCAGCGAACACAGAATAAATCCAGTTCAGAACAACCATTTTCAAGTCTGTGAGTCACTTCAGAGCTGCCCTCCGGCATCCCACTGCACCCGCTTTTCCCTAGAATGATGTACCTCATGCTCGTATGTAAGTCTAGACCATATCGTAACCTGTTCTCTTTGCCACAAACGGAAGTCGTCTGTTGACATCACTGTGTGATTACTCTTCTCCTTGGAATTGGCTACACTTCCTGAGTTTTCACCTATACAAATTTGCTCATTGTTTCCCGCTTAACTGGCTAGGTATGAGTCGCAGAACATTTGCAATGTGCGTCAACACTTGTTACAGGGAACTGAACTGATATATGAAGCCTGGCTCTGTTGGTTCTGATTGCAACTGTTGTCAGATGGCAAAACAGTGACAAACTCTGTTCTGTCGGTTTTATTATACGTATAGCTCTACTGCTAACTACTGTTGCACCTTCCACAGACCAGCTAGAAACTGCCAGAGAAGCAGCAGTGTAGGACTTAATTGTCCATGTACTGCATGATGTACCGCCTCCTGCAATGCTGTTACCTTCACTCTTGCATCTGCTAGAACATACGCCATGGATCAGAGCAGCCATGCTCTGGCAACTGTTACATCTAGTAAATTCAGTCCAGTTGGTACCATGCCCAAATCTCCACGACTTCCATGTTCGTATTCATATACCCTGTTAATTCAGTCCTTAATTGCAGTGTTTTCCAGGTGTTATTCAATGCACCTTGCTCTAAATTTGCCGTCTGCATGGTATGTCACTCCACAGTTGCTCTATTGCAGTTCGCTATTCCCTACACCTACTCCAACGCAGTATTCAATTCCTGGTTATCGTCACCACCTGCTGTATCAAATACTGTCTTCAATAACTTTCTACCTGCATGTAACCATCCCATGTTAGAGTGTAACAGTGAACATGGTGTTAAATCCATCACTTAATGCAGCTGATCCCGTAATCACTCATATGAGCGTTGTAATCTTTGATAATGTCTCTATATTTCTCTTAACATATCTTTCCGCTCAGCTTCAAGATGAAGCCCAGCGAACGTCTTCTCTAATCTTTGTGCTCCATTTCTTACTTTCCAAGCGTTGTACACTAACATAAACTGATGGCTAGTCAACATAACATCCGCCTGCCTGGAAAACGGCACTCCTGCTTTGAGTCCTTGGCTCCATTGTGCATCTACTACTTCTCCCCTGAAGAAGTGCAGCATCATCAGAGTTAACATATCCATCCAGAATGTTCTCACAAGGGAACCTTCCCATCACACCCCCCTCAGATTTAGTTATAAGTTGGCACAGTAGATAGGCCTTGAATAACTGAACACAGATCAATCGAGAAAACAGGAAGAAGTAGTGTGGAACTATGAAAAAATAAGCAAAATATACAAACTGAGTAGTCCATGAGCAATATAGGTAACATCAAGGAAACTCTGAGCTCCGGAGCGCCGTGGTCCTGTGGTTAGCGTGAGTAGCTGCGGAACGAGAGGTCCTTGGTTCAAGTCTTCCCTCGACTGAAAATTTTACTTTCTTTATTTTCGCAAAGTTGTGATCTGTCCGTTCGTTCATTGACGTCTCTGTTCACTGTAATAAGTTTAGTGTCTATGCTTTGCGACCGCACCGCAAAACCGTGCGATTAGTAGACGAAAGGACGTGCTTCTCCAATGGGAACCGAAAACATTTGATCGCAAGGTCATAGATCAACCGATTCCTCCACAGGAAAACACATCTGATATATTCTATACGACACTGGTGACGGCATGTGCGTCACATGACAGGAATATGTTGTCGAGCCACCTAACTTATACACTTAGCGAATGGGTAAAAAGATTCTTCTACCTTGCCCGATTTAGGTTTTCTTGTGGATGTGATAATCACCCCCAAAAAAGTGATGAAAACGTAAGAGTTTGTCACATAAACTGAAAATAAAAAATTAAAATTTTCACTCGAGGGAAGATTTGAACCTAGGACCTCTCGTTCCGCAGACGGTCTCGCTAACCACGGGACCACGGCGCTCCTTCAGTCTCATTGTCCTTGTTGGTGCCTATCTTCTCATGGACTACTCAGTTTGCATATTTTCTAATTTTTTTCATAGTTCCACACAACTTCTTCCTGTTTTCTCAATTGATCTGTGTTCAGTTTTTCAAGGCCTATCCACTGTGCCAACTTATAACTAAATCTGAGGGGCGTGCGATGGGGAGGTTCCCTTGTCAGTGGTAATCTCATCTGAGGCAAAGGAATTCATATCATTCTCCCTATGCCTCTCACAAGGCTAGAAGTACATGGTTCATCACCACACCAAGCACCGTATAACATCAGCATACTACTGTTCCACAAACTTTCTACTGCCCCATTAATTCCAAAAGCATAACATAAACTCCTTATACAATTACAATCCCACTACAATAAGACAAAGATATAAATATCAAATACTTTAACACGAAAACGTTTTCACATCCCAAAAAATTCGATATCTACGTGTGTGGTACAAGTGTGTAAGACACTCCACGCACATTCCAATCATTTACTTCTATCTCTTCTCTTCCCATTTTAGTTTTCCATACTTGTGATAAGGCATCTAATGTACCTTTAAAAAGTTTAACAAACCATGCTGCAACAATGGAAGTTCGTACTGGTAATTGTAACTTCATGTTCACAGTTCTTGATATTGCATTAATACTGTGTAAGATTTTTTTTTCCATTTGCCATTCTGTGTGTAAGGTTTCACTAGATGACCTAATGACCGATTCTATATCCAGAATACTTCACAGCATATCATCCAATTTCTTCTTGCTACTCAAGTACTTTCATATTTACTCTCTTCACACGCTTCAACACATTTCTTTGATGGCTTCGCAAACCTCTTCCTGATTCCCCACTCTTCCAGACTTAATCGTTTAGAAAGATGACTGCTCGTTCTACCGCATACCACCTTGCGCAGCGAGAGGCCAATGCTGTCCCGCACTTCAAAACTGCACACAGCTATGACATAGAGAAGGTAAATGTCTCCATCGTTGTGATGACTGTTCATATGTTGGCTTAACGTTTTGCCAATGGTACAGTGAGTGGAAGTCACTACTCAGCTTCCAGATTCATAATAGTTCCTTGATCAATTCAGATATGGGGCTGGCACCCTGATCTGTAATTGTTTTGACAGGAATTCGAATCTTTAATAACCAACTGCTTACCGTTGTTTGTGCCACTATCCTCACTTGCTGAATCAGGATTGCAACTATTAATATGTAATGCGAAAAGTGGTGAGGAGGCTTGCGTGCCTCGGCGATACAGATAGCCGTATCGTAGGTGCAACCACAACGGTGGGGTATCTGTTGAGAGGCTAGAAAAACGTGTGGTTCCTGAAGAGGGGCAGCAGCCTTTTCAGTAATTGCAGGGGCAACAGTCTGGATGATTGACTGATCTGGCCTTATAACATTAACCAAAACGGCCGCTTTTTCATGGTACTGCGAACGGCTGAAATTAAGGTGAAGCTACAGCCGTAATTTTTCACAAGGGCATGCAGCTTTACTGTATGGTTAAATGATGGCGGTGCCCGCTTGGGTAAAATATTCCGGATCTCCGGGCGGGGAATACTCAGGAGGATGTCGTTATCAGGAGAAAGAAAACTGTCGTTCTACGGATCAGAGCGTGGAATGTCAGATCCCTTAATCGGGCAGGTAGGTTAGAAAATTTAAAAAGGGAAATGGATGAGTTAAAGTTAGATATAGTGGGAATTAGTGAAGTTCGGTGGCAGAAGGAACAAGACCTCTAGTCAGGTGAAACAGGGTTATAAATACAAAATCAATTAGCGGTAACTCAGGAGTAGGTTTAATAATGAGGAACACGGGTAAGCTACAACGAACAGCATACCGAACGCATTATTGTAGCCAAGATAGACACGAATCCCACACCTGCCACAGTAGTACAAGTTCATATGCTAACTAGCTCCGCAGATGACGAAGAGACTGAAGGAATCTATGATGAGATAAAAGAAATTATTCAGACACAGAAGTGAGGCGAAAATTTAATAGTCATGCGTGACTGGAATTCGATAGTAGGAAAAGGAAGAGAAGGAAAAGTAGTGGGTGAATAAGGAATGGGGGTAAGGAATGAAAGAGGAAGCCGTCTGGTAGAATTTTGCACAGAGCATAACTTAATCATAGCTAACACTTGGTTTAAGAATCGTGAAAGCTTATATGCTTTGAGACATTGGAATGTTTCAGATAGATAACGTAATGATAAGGCAAATTTGGGAATCAGGTTTTAAATTTTAAGACATTTCCAGTGGCAGATGTACTCTGACCACAATCTGCTGGACATGAGCCGTAGACAAACTAAAGAAACTGCACAAAGGCGGGAATTTAAGGAGATGGGACCTGGATAACCTGAAAGAATCAGAAGTTGTAGAGAGTTTCAGAGAGAGTATTAGGGAACGATTGACAAGAACGAGAATATCAAGAGCTCAGATGGAAAATAAGTTCTACGCAAAGGAGGGTAAGCAGAAAGGTGGAAGGAGTATATAGGAGTATATAAGGGCAATGTACTCGAGGGCAGTACTACGGAAATGGAAGAGGACGTAGGAGAAGGTGAAATGGGAGATAAGACACTGCGTGAAGAGTTTGACAGAGCACTGAAAGACCAAAGTCGCAACAAGGCCCCGGAAGTTGACAACATTCCGTTAGAGCTACTGATAGCGTTGGCGAGAGCCAACCATGACAAAACTCTTCTATCTGGGGAGCAAGATGTATGAGACAGGAAAAATACCTCCAGACCTTTACATGAATATAATAATTCCAATCCCAAAGAAAGCAGATGTTGCCAGGTGTGAAAATTAGCGAACTATCGGTTTAATAAGTCACGGCTGCAAAATACACGAATTCCTTACAGACGAATGGAAAAATTGGTAGAAACTGACCTCGGGGAAGATCAGTTTAGATTCCGTAGAAATGTTGGAACACGTGAGGCAATACTGACTCTAGGACTTAACTTGGAAGATAGATTAAGGAAAGGCAAAACTACATTTCTAGCATTTGTAGACTTAGAGAAAGCTTTTGATAATGTTGACTGGAATACTGACTTTCAAATTCTGAAGATGTCAGGGGTGAAATATTGGGAGCGGAAGGCTATTTACAATTTGTACCGAAACCGGATGGCAGTTATACGAGCCGAGGGGCATGAAACAGAGGCAGTGGTTGGGAAGAGAGTGAGACAAGGTTGTAGTCTATCCCCGATATTATTTCAAAAATGGTTCAAATGGCTCTGAGCACTATGGGACTTAACATCTATGGTCATCAGTCCCCTAGAACTTAGAACTACTTAAACCTAACTAACCTAAGGACAGCACACAACACCCAGCCATCACGAGGCAGAGAAAATCCCTGACCCCGCCGGGAATCGAACCCGGGAACCCGGGCGTGGGAAGCGAGAACGCTACCGCACGACCACGAGATGCGGGCGATATTATTTAATCTATATGTTGAGCAAGCAGTAAAGGAAGCAAAAGAAAAATTTGGAGTAGGAATTAAAATCGATGTAGAAGAA
Source organism: Schistocerca nitens (assembly GCF_023898315.1). NCBI lineage: Eukaryota > Metazoa > Arthropoda > Insecta > Orthoptera > Acrididae > Schistocerca > Schistocerca nitens. Next base: position 870,803,734 of record NC_064616.1, read on the forward strand.
ATAAAAACTTTGCTGTTGGTCGATGACATTCAATTTCTGTCCGAGACAGTGAAGGACCTGGTAGATCTGTTGAACGGAATGGACAGGGTCTTGAGAGGAGGATATAAGATAAACATCAATAATACCAAAACGAGGATAATGGATTGTACTCTAATTAAATCAGGTGATGCTGGGGGAATTAGATTAGGAAGCGAGACATTTAAAATAGTAGATGAGTTTTGCTATTTGGGGAGATCGAGGTCGAAGTAGGGAGGATATAAAATGTAGACTGGCAATGGCAAGGAAAGCGTTTCTGAAGAGAAATTTGCTAACATCTAGTGTAGATTTAAGTGTCAGGAAGTCTTTTCTGAAATTACTTATATGGAGTGTATCCTGTATGGAAGTAAAACAGGACGATACATAGTTTAGACAAGAAGAGAATAGAAGCTTTCGAAATGCGGTTCTACAGAAGAATGCTGAAGATTGGATGGGCAGATCATGTAACTAATGAGGAGGTTCTGAACAGAATTGGCGAGAGGATCAATTTGTGGCACAACTTTACTAGAAGAAGGGATCGGTTGATTGGACATGTTATGATGCATCAAGCGATCCCCAATTTAGTATTGGAGGGCAGCGTGGAGGGTAAAAATCGTAGAGGGAGACCAAGAGAGGAAGACACGAAGCAGATTCAGAAGGTTGTAGGTTGCAGTCGGAATTTAGAGATGAAGAAACATGCACAGGATAGAGTAACATGGAGAGCTTCATCAAACCAGCCTCTGGACTAAAGACCACAACAACAAGAAGCTTGTTCTACGCTATTATTTTTACCTAAATTACCACGCGGGCGTCTCAGAATCATTTTTACTGAACTATTTCGTTTTGAACAATTTTAAATGTAACTTTAACCGTGTTTTCAGTTTATTACATGTAACCATAGTAATACCTCATACACTTAGTAAACCCATTATATACTTCACCTACTCTGTTCTTCAATTTATTGCATTCTGTCCAATTCTACAACTGACGAATATGTGTGACTTACAGTAGCTTACGACACACTCATATGTTGTGGCTACTGTTCTAGAGTTTGTTATGAACAATAACACTATTAACAGTGATTCCGGCGGCACTATGGCATGCCTTACACCATATTTATTATATTAGCGCATGGTGTAAAACAGCTATGCATAGCCACATTTGAAGTGCATGTTTCCACAACAGTGAAAGTAATACTTTTCATTACGCCATGTTTTATTGTTTTAAAAGGTTTACTATTTGTACTTCATTTTTCACGTTTTGCTACAGGCCTGAAACTGGCCATTGTTGAACGATATCGACTGTCAGAGCCAAACGTTTTGTGATCATGGATCCTAGATGATTTTTTTAATCCACAACTACTTTGCAGCTCGTTAGACCTAAGATGCGTCTCTTCATTCCCCAGTAATCAACTCTTCATATTTTAACAATTTTCGCAATAAGTCCATAACTAAATGCCATAATGAAAAACTGATAGTAAACACTAATTGTCAATTTCTTTTCGGATCCATCGGAAGACGTTCTCAAAATTTAATTCAGTTCATCAATTTTACTTTTCTGTTTACTGTTTTCCGTGTTCATCCAGTCCTCGTCTTAATGTGCTATTAATACAAGAACACGTCAACAGGTTGTACGAATTCGTCATGGAGTATATACACTCATCAAAAAAAGATTTGCATCACCTGGGTTCCAATAGTTTCGGAACACGTTCAGAAAATTGGAAGAGATCAACAAACATCATTTCCGCCCTTTTTATTGCTCACGAAAACCACACATTGCATGTTGTACCACCATACAGCGAGACCTTCAGAGGTGGTGCTTCAGATTGATCTACACGCCGGTACCTCTAATACCCAGCAGCACGTCCTCTTGCATTGATGCATGCCTATATTCGTCGTGGGATACTGTCCACAAGTTCATCAAGGCACTGTTGGTCCAGATTATCCCACTACTCAACGCAGATTCGGCGTAGATCCCTCAGAGTGGTTGGTGGGTCACGTCGTCCACAAACAGCCCTTTTCAATCTATACCAGGCATGTTCGACAGGGTTCAGGTATGGAACATGCTGGCCGCTCTAGTCGAGCGATGTTATCCTGAAGGAAGTCATTCACAAGATGTGCACGACGGGGGAGCGAATTGTCGTCCATTAAGACGAATACCTCCCCAATATGCAGCCGATATGGTTGCACTATCGGTCGGAGGATGGTATGCACGTATCTTACAGCCGTTACGGCGCCTACCATCACCACCAGCGGCGTACGTCGGCCCCACATAATGCCACCCCAAAACATCAGGGAACCTCCAGCATGCTGCACTCGCTGTACAGTGTGTCTAAGGCGTTCAGCCTGACCGGGTTGCCTCCAAATGCGTCTCCGTGTGTCTGGTTGAAGATATATGCGACACTCATCAGCGAAGAGAACGTGATGCCAATCCTGAGCAGTCCATTCGTCATGTTGTTGGGCCCATCTGTACCGCGCTGCATGGTGTCGTGGTTGCAAAGATGGACCTCGCCATCGACGTCGGGAGTGAAGTTGCCATCATGCAGCCTCCTGCGCACAGTTTGAGTCTTAACACGACGTCCTGTGGCTGCATGAAAAGCATTATGCAACATGGTGGTAAAGCTGTCAGAGTTCCTCTGAGCGATAATCCATAGGTAGCAGTCATCCGCTGCAGTAGTAGCCCTTGGGTGGCCTGAGCGATGCATGTCATCGACGCTTCCTGTCTACCTGTATCTCCTCTATGCCCGAACAACATCGCTTTGGTTCACACCGAGACGTCTGGACACTTCCCTTGTTGACAGCCCTTCCTGGCACAAAGTAACAATACGGACGCGATCGAACCGCGCTATTGACCATCTAGGCATGGTTGAACTACAGACAACACAAGCCGTGTACCTCCTTCCAGGGGGAATGAGTGGAGCTGGTCGGCTGTCTGATCTCCTCCGTCTAACTGGCACTGCTCATGCATGGTTATTTACGTCTTTGGGTAGGTTTAGTGACATCTCTGAACAGTCAAAGGGACTGCGTGTGATACAATATACACAGTCAATGTCTAACTTCAGGAGTTCTGGGAACCGGGGTGATGCAAAACTTTTTTATGTTTGTAGTTTTCCTTTAGGTATAGCAGGCCAGAGGAAAGTTTACAGAGCATATGAAAGTGAATGTAAGCGAAATCTCCAAAGTAATAAAATACGCGGAGAAAATTGGGAGGTAACAAAACGAATTTAATATCAATACACGAATGCAGAAAGTATGTACCACTGCCAGTCAGAGGAAATCTATACGGAAAAATGCACCACGAATTCTACGAATGCTCCTCATTTGTCGAGACTAAGCTCAAGCCCATTCTAACAAATGAAAAGTACCACAAGGTTATCGTCATAGCCAAAAGGTAAGATAAGAAGTTTTTACCCTTTCTACGAACAAAAGTTTGAAGAACTAGAGGAGGGACATATGGTTACAACTGGTTGTACAATAATCACCCGCATTTCCCCAAACAACATTACCAGTTCATAAAAACTAAAATAAGCTAAAATTAAAACCAGAACACTCCTCACTGTCTTTCACGTCCAGCATTCCACCAAGTGAGCCATTAAACTTCTGTCTCATTCTTGTTTCTCTGCTGTCGCAGTGAACGTACTGTTGTTATTACTGGCACGAGATATACAAGCAAACTCTCCCCTCTATCAAAGTATTCAGAGGTATGAACATTCAGTACGATTTGGAACTTGTAACGAAACTGCGCTCCCACAAACCTAGAAGCTGACTAAAGAGTGAAAAATTTCGTTTCGTTAGAGCTATACGTGTATAGTTTACAGGAAGAGTTTTGCCTCGTTAGATATCTATGTCTGTCGGCAGTGAAGTCATCAGTGGCAAGGAACTTGCTTCGGGACTCGCAAGAACCAGTTGTAATGTCGTTTGAGGAATCGCCTTGCATTCACTTGAATTCCTTCTGATAAACCATTGCGAACTGAACTTTTAGTATGAGGGAGAGTTTGTGGTGCCGGCTCCTGCGATTGAGAATGGAGAGCACTACTACACCACCATGCTCAGCGTGAGAGAACCGGATGAAGGTATTATTGGGGAAGTTATCACGACGCGCCGAAGCTACTATTTCCGAGAAATTCAGGTAATGTAAGCAGCTAGATTAAACCAGTCTAACGTCAACTTCTTGATCAAATTGACCAAAAAAGCCAATTTTTAATGTTTTGTTTATTAATAGGACTAATGGACAACAAGTTTCTAAAATCTCAGCCGAATAACCTGAAAAAATTATGAAATGTGTGACGCGACTTTCCTGCAACGCTCACTTTTTGAAATAACACTTCAACACTATTTCGGTGAACAACTACTCTATGGATTCAAGCAAATTTACGCTGGATACATCCGGTAGGCTGTGATATATATTCTTTGGTTTTATGAATCATCTGTGACTCTTCCGTTTCTTAGAAACAGTAACAAACCGGCTGCTTTGTTTATGAAGAAGCAATTCTTGTTTTGCCTTGTGCTACGGACAGATATTTACGCAAGTGCTCGATTCTTGCATTTAATGATGGGAAGATAGTGAGGATGAAGATATTAGACAGAATGGGCATTAAGGTAGAGATCTCACCCAATATATCTTGCGAAAATAATTTGAAGCCATATTGACCATTAATCGACCTGACTGTTTCAAAATTCTGAAAAGGTTTCCAGACACCACTGTGAGTCACAAAATTTGTTGAATATTACATTATTTATCGACATGTTGCAAGGTCATACCTCATCAGGCTATTGTGGCATTACAAAAACATTTAACACAATTTTACACAGATATTAAATTTTCTTCACACGTCTGCTATGGCCATCTTTGTTTTCGTGGCGTGGCATCTTTGTTTCTGCACTGCCGATATGTGTTGTGTTAGCGCGTTTTAAAGCCACCCTTGTGAAGTCTGAACAATGCTGAAGCATTCCAAGACAGCCGTGGAAATAGCGATATTTCAGCACATTGCAAGCTCCCTGCCACGCCTCAGGAACAAAGATGATCACAGCAGTCATGTGAAGACACATCTGTGTACACTTATGTTAAATGATTTTGTAACGGTACTGTAGCCTGATGAGGTATCAGCTCGAAATATGTCGCTAGATAAATAATTTAGTACTAACAAGTTTTGTGACTGTGGGAGCGATATTTGAAAACCTTTTCGTATCACAAGAAAATATGATGTAAAACGCCTCTACTGCTGAAAAGTCAGTTGAAGACCTGGTAAAGGAAAGAACGCAGAAAAAAATAAACCAGAAGAGTAGCCTTGACGGGAAAGATGACCCTGAGTACAAATCTGGGGCCTTCTAAAGAGGTAACATTTGAAAAAAACGTTAGGTTGAATTTTAAATTGCATTTCCTGACAACTGTGGTTTTAATGTTTATGTACCTTCTCAGAATCCATGAAGGCTACAATTATGTAATTTTGTACAATTCAAAAATGGTTCAAATGGCTCTGAGCACTATGGGACTTAACATCTTAGGTCATCAGTCCCCTAGAACTTAGAACTAGTTAAACCTAACTAACCTAAGGACATCACACACATCCATGCCCGAGGCAGGATTCGAACCTGCGACCGTAGCAGTCGCGCGGTTCCGGACTGCGCGCCTAGAACCGCGAGACCACCGCGGCCGGCTTTTGTACAATTATTTCTATAGATCCAATAAATGTTGTCCCAAGAGTAAATTTTGAAATTATGAGTAAGCTGAGATATGAGGCGAAGTGTTTGAAATATTGCATGAATCTTATGCTATATTTACAGAATTATAATTAAAAATTATTAAGATTCTGTTATTCGGTATATTAAAAAAACCTCACGAGATAAACTTAATATATGCCAAGTGATTAAACAGAAAATTTTGTAGAAATTTCTTAATAGTTTCTGAGAAAAAGGTACATATGTAATTCCTGGAAAGTGACATTTTTGAATTACATAAAGAAAGGTAAATATATAGAATCCAAGGAACTTGCTAGTAAATTTATTAACTTCATGTAAAAATGGTACAAAGTTTCATTGCCGTATCTTCAAAATTGTGGATTTGGTGCATCTTTTGATTAGTGTGTGTTTTTCATGAACGTCCCCCCTCAATGCTATCAGTATCTGCTAACTGATGTAGAAATGCTATGTGCCCTTTATTTTAAACTTAAATGCCGTGTCACGTTCTGCAGTCCAACGGACACTTTTCCGGACATTATGGGTTTCATTTCGCACAGCGGTACTTCCGTTGATAGCAGTTTAGCTTTTTATTAGTGCAGACAGATTGTAAAAGGTCGTGCTTACAGGCTTGAGATGGCAGTCGTCCCTTTTTTTCTCTTCTTTCGGGACAATCACGGTTTTTGTAGCTCTCTCTCATTTTTTCCAGGGCAGTTCGAGACACTTAATTGGCCCGGATTTAACAATTACAAAATTATGTATCCCGAGTTAGGTATTTATTTCCTGTATCTGTATGTTTTGCTGTTAGTTTTACTTATGTTGCCGAAATTATTTGACAAAGAGATTCTTATTCTCCTTCTCAGAACGTTCTAATATATATTAATGTGCTTTCAGTAGCAAATGAAACTGATTTTGCATTTATTTCGTTTAACATTATTTGCAGTACTAAAATTTTTTATTGTGTGGCCGAATTTCGGTCTAGAATATATGGTCACCTTACGCAAACTCCTCTACAAAAGTAATGAGTTACTGAGATGTGCAGTTTAAGAGACACTGAAAAATATTAGATATAAAAGTTTTCCCATTCCATCGTGGCAAGCTCTTACAGCAATCGGTTTAAAAGTCTTTCACAGCAAAAACAGTCTCAGTTGTGAAATTATGTAATGTCAATGACGCGTCCCACCTCTTTAGGCCTCATCAAATTGTCTACAAAAACGAGAAACCAATCAGATACAAATGAAGGTAAAGGGCATGATCCTATTTTGCACGGCTACGCAGACAACATTAACTAAAAGTAATAAATACTTACGTAAAAGTAGCTGGATACGTGACATCAGTCTTATGCCCACATACAACCTATATTAGATACGGAGGTAACCGGATGTATAATCCATCCGTCATGAAACACCATAAGTATGAAGCGGACCTGATGAAAGGAGAGAAACAGCCAGAATAACACCGAGAAAGTACAAACATGTGGTGGAAGAATTTTTCACAGTTATCGCATGTTACCTTGAGCACAGCAGCAAGCTAGGTCATGGCAGTACAAGATAGGGCCACGCCTACTAAACCGCTGTACGAGCCGCACACTGCACAATGTCTGTATTGGCGCGCACACAAACATTACTATGACAGACTGAGATACAGGTACCGAGTATAGTGCGGCAAGAAGTACCCAGGTGGCGCGCATGACCGACTTTAGGCACATTTTCGAAAAGCAAAAGTGAGTAAAACTAGTAATTAAAATGCATATAAGCAAACCAATGCACACATATAAATCCCAAAAATAAACTAAAAGTACCCCTACATAAAGCACAAAAAATAGGTAAAATGATTACGTGAAAAACAAGGGCCGACCGTTGTGGCCGAGAGGTTCTAGGCGCTTCAGTCAGGAATCGCGCTGCTGCTCCGGTCGCAGGTTCGAATCCTGCCTCGGACGTGGATGTGCGTGATGTCCTTAGGTTAGTTAGGTTTACGTAGTTCTAAGTCTAGGACACTGATGACCTCAGATGTTAAGTCCCATAGTGTTTACAGCCATTTAAAAACAAGGAATAAAAATGTATCATAAAAATTCCGTCACACGTAGTAAAACAGCTAAATTTTAGAGTACATTCATAGTGTATGCATTCTGAATCGTTAAAACTTCAAGTTATCAGGATGAAGGCAATCTTAAACATCGCAAACAAGAGACAAAAAATATTCTTAGTCGTTAAAATAATGAAACATAGGTAATAAAATGTAAAGAGTTAAAGTCGTCTACAGCAAAAAATTATTATAAAGCCCCTTTTAAAATATGATTCCACCAACTTCCCACACAAAAACCAACAAATTGAGAGTGATGCTGTCGACATAACATTATCATCGCAGCAATATTCGGAACACAGGTAACATTGTATTGTAATATATTTGATTACTGCTAATCAGCTGATTGTTCAGCAACCTGTCTGTGTCAACATCGAGATGTTTAACGATTTCCAGCTCCTCTAGTAGATCCAACTTCTTCCCCTTCTGAGCAAGGTGTAGTATCCCCAGGCTTTGAAGTGGGGGACTGATGCAGAATTTTGTATAATCTGTCCCTTCTTAATTAACAAGTGCTCCCTGAACCCGGCCTTTAACCTTCTGCCAGTTTGGCCTATGTATGACTTTTCGCAATCGCAACACTACAATTTATATACGTCCGACCCTGCATACCTGTCTCTCTGGGGACGTTCATTGTGAATACAGTTATACTGAAGCTTATTTCCAGTAGTGTAAACAACACTCAAATCCTGGTTATTAAAAACTTAAGCTAAATGAGATTCCTCACGGACGGGATCATCACAAATTTGGACCTCGAAAAACGTGAGGCGGGAAGACTTCTATGCTCTACTACTGATGTTCTTTCTTTTTCCTTTTTTCTTTATATAGCTTATCAACGACTGCAGGGCTGTACGCATTGTGTACGGCACTGTATGTCAAATTTTTTATCGACAGCATCACTCTCAATTTGTTGGTTTTTGTGAGGGAAGCTAATGGAACCTAGTTTTAAAGGGGGCTTTATAATGGTTTTTTATTGTAGATGACCTTACCCCTTTACATTTTATAACTTATCTTTCTTTATTTTAACAACTAAGAATATTTTGTCTCTTTTTTGCGATGTTTAACATTGCCCCGATCCCGGTAACTTGAAGTTTTATCGATTCAGAATGCATAACGCTATCAATGTACTCTAAACTGTAGCTGTTTTACTCCGTGTGACGGAGTTTTAATAACACATTTTGATTCCTTGTTTTTCATGTAATCATTTTACCTATTTTTTGCGCTTTATATGGGGTACTTTTATTTTATTTTTGGGTTTTATGTATGTGCATCGGTTTGCTTATATGCATTTTAATTACTAGTTTTACGCACTTTTGTTTTCGCAAATGTGTCTTAAGCCACTCATGCGCGCCACCTGGGTACTTCTTGCAGCACTATACGCGGCGCCTGTATCTCAGTTTGTCGAAATAATGTCTGTGTGCTCGCCTATACAGATACTGCGCGTGTACGGCTCGTACCACGGTTTTGTAGACGTGCCAGTATCTTGTACTGCTAAGGCGGAGCCGGCTGGTGTGTTCAAGTTAACAAACGATAACCGTGAAAAATTATTCCGCCACATGTTTGTACTTTCTCTGTGATATTGGGCTGTTTCTCTCCTTTCACTGGGTCCAGTTCATGGATGAGATGTTTCATGACGGATGGATGATATATCCGGTTACCTCTGTGCCTATTTTTCATTATATGTGATTTTACGACTGATGGGTTGCGTATTCAGCCACTTTTACGTAGGTTTTTATTACTTGTAGTTCACGTTGTCTGCTTAGCCGTGCAAGACAGGAACATGCTCTTTACCTCCATTTGTATCTAACTGATTGCTTTCTTGTTTTTGTAGACAATGTGATGCCCCAAAAGGGTGAAAGGCGTCGTCGACGTTAAATAATTTCGCAGACGAGATGTTTTTGTTCTGAAAGAAAATATTAGATTGGTGCATAAGTTCGTACCGTTTTTCCATAAGTTTAATAAATACAATAGATACACGTAACAGGAACTTTCGTCATCAATAATATATACTCCTTCACTCTTTACAACAGTCTGCCAACGCAGGGATAACTTTTCTATTCCGCGACTGCAGAAATCGCTTGGTCTGTAGGCGAAGAATTCGTCGAGTCATTTTCTGAGCGCATTTTCCTACGGGAAGAAAGTTCCTTGAAGGTTCTTCGGTAAAGAGCGGAAACGATGAAAATCTGCCGGTCGGGGTGGGGTGGCCGAGCAGTTCTAGGCGCTACAGTCTGGAACCGCGCGACCGCTGCGGTCGCAGGTTCGAATCCTGCCTCGGGCATGGACGTGTGTTATGTCCTTTTGTTAGTGAGGTTTAAGTAGTTCTAAGTACTAGGGGACTGATGACCTCAGAAGTTAAGTCCCATAGTGCTCAGAGCCATTTGAACCATTTTTTATGAAAATCTGAGGGCGCAAGATCGGGTGAATAAGGGGGATTGCGGAATGACTTAACCCTACTGCTGTATAGCGTTTTTGGTCAGTCTAACACAATGCGGGAGAGTGTTATAATGGAGTAGCATCACTTCACGCAATCTTCTCGGTCGTTTTTCTCAGATTGTGTCAGCAAGACGTCTCTGTTGTTGACAATAAATGCCAGCAGTAACGGTCACAGCTCGGGCAAATACCTCTTAGTACATTACACGTTCGCTGTTTTGCCAGATGCATAACATTAGCTTTTATGGATGCGCGTAGCTCTTCGTTCGGGGAGTTGCTGCTTTGTATGGGTTCAACCATTCCTTTCTTTTCCTTGTGTTCGCATAAAGACACCATTTCTGGTCACCAACAACAATACAGGATAAGAATGGTCGGTGTTGTTCACCAGCCAATTGATGACGAGCAAGCATGCGATACCCATACACCTGATTTTTGAACCTTCCTTCATTGCAAGCCAATTTCACACGATGGCAGGATGATCACAATTCATCACATTTACCAGTCCTCGGGTACACTGACGTGGATCATTGTGGATTAATGCGTTTAAACGATCTTCATCAAACTCCGATGGTCCTTCTGAACGTGGAGAGTCACTGATGTCAGAACTATCCTCCTTAATACGAGAAAACTATTTTTTCGTCGTGCTACGCCCAACTGTATTATCCACATAAGCGCCGCAAAAGTTTCTGGATGCCCCCGCTGCTGTCACCCCTCTACTGAACTCAAACAGAAGAACATGTCGGAAATATTCCGATTTCTCCACTTCGCACTCACTTTCTAGCGTCCGCAGCTCCACTCATTATCTCCAAATGACAGAATGACAATATGTAAACTCAAATAACATCAATGAACTACAAAGAAAAATGACAATCGATAAATAAAGCCGTAGTAACCGGATTACCAATATACAAAACAAAAACGCTACGAATTTATGCACCAATCTAATAATGGCTCTCTGCTAGACAGCTGTTCAAAATGGCTCTGAGCAATGGTACTTAACTTCTGAGGTCGTCAGTACCCTAGAACTTCGAACTACTTAAACCTAACTAACCTAAGGACATCACATACATCCATCCCCGAGGCAGGATTCGAACCTGCGACCGTAGTGGTAGCGCGGTTCCAGACTGTAGCGCCTAGAACCGCTCGGCCACCTCGGCCGGCTAGACAGCTGTAGTTTCAGAATATTGTAGTATGTAGATTGCCATCCGTACACCCCTTTGTGACCATCGCAGCAACTGGTGACAACAGCTCGTCTCAGATGTGGCCCGGATGTGACCATTACCGGACGTCAGCGACACGTGGCTGGCAGAATGCACAGAGGGTGGCTAGCACTATGCCCGTCATCAACAGTCAGCCAGCAGTATCTCGCCAGCCAATCACGCGAGCAGAATTGACTTCCCAGAAGGCACTGCAACGCTGTTGTCGCTCAAGAATCGCGCCCTTGATTGCCATTTCCCAGCAGTACAACAATTGGCAAGAGATGGCTGCTGATATTATAGCGCCTGAAATTGGAGCATTGTAGCTACGAATAGCCCGACAAGTGGTGCACAGGAAGGATTTTATAAAGCAGTCAGTATCATATATAACATTACGAACGATGTACGCTTTTATTGTGGTAACGAATTCGTGTTAGTTATAAACTAGTTTCAAATCCACATCCGACCAGCCCAATTTAATTTACCCGTTTTTTTTTCAGGTAAATAACGAGAAAGTTCTTTCAACAAGGACTCTAATGACGCCTTTCCCTACCCTTTCTCAATTCGGTGCCGTCCACTGAGACCGCGATGCCATAGGAGCGCTAAAATCTAGCCCCATACGACAATAACAAACAAGGAGAACATATAAAGAAATTTATTTCTGTAGTATCTGCATTGTTATTCATTTCACAAGTTTCTGCTGAGTAATGACTCATCAGATAAACTTCACGACTATTTAAAGTGTGTAAGCTCGTTGTGAACATTTCAAAGGCTTTTCATATTTGTTTTTATGTAGTTTGTGAGAACCAAAAATCTACTACTTGCAGTAATTAGTTTTGGATCTCCACGAGAGCACAAGGAGCAAAGTAGTTTTCGATCACAGCCGAATACCGCCTATCATGGTGTGGAAGATGAGGCGCAGCTGACGAAAGGAATGTAGATTACGAAAAGTCGATAACGGCAGACTACCCTCTGAAGACGGGGGATATTTGGAAATGAGCGTCTAAACGAATGCGAAATGGAACAACAGTGAAAACCAGATGAACTTTGCAGAGATATGTTGGGCAGTAATTCAGGTATGCTCGAAAATTGCGCCACGTCGCTCTTCTCAGTTCTGAGCACACACTGAGTACGTAAAGACAGCTAGAAAATGGTGTCTCCCGCCAAGCATGAGGGCCTGGTGAGAGATTTCGCCTGATGTCATGCAGCCCTCATAACATAACTTTCATGCGTTTCCTTTTCTTGACAATTCTCGGCCGCAATCTGCAGGGGCAATGAAGATGCTCCTGCAGGGTTTTCGATGGGAAGTGTTTGCTCACCCACAGTACAGCCCGTAAATGGCTTCCGCTGAGTTTCATATCTATTCATATGATCCCCTGGCTATGGAGACAACGTTCTGGCAAAAACAATGAGCTGCAGACCAGTACAGAGAATTGGTGGAAAGGACAAGCGGCTGCCTCCCATGACGAGTCTGAGTCGAAGCAGCGACTATGTAAAGAAGTAGTCGTTGCAAATAAAATATTTTTATTGATTTTGACACTGGTTTCCATGAAGTGACCGACCGGACATTACTTTCAGAATATCCTTCATACTTCACTCATTCTCCGGATACAAACTTGGTTCGCTGATGTCCGTAATAGACAGCTGTTTCGTCGACGTCTGTAGAGAGCATTTATTCCTATCCTCACAGTAAGTCCATTCTGTATAATTTGGGACTAAATGGTAACAGTTTTATCGCCCTTATGACCCTTCCCTTAAATTTTATTACATCAGCACGTCATGGTACCTTTTTTCATGTTATGCGCTCTACATATGCTTAAATATGAGTAGATCACACATAGATCTCTAACTAAAGACAGCACACGCATTTTTCTCTGATCAAAGGACTAACATGATTTTAAAAACTCGAAATACGTTTAATCTTTTGTTTTACTCACTGCAGTCTTGCGTTATGTTTCACAGTTGTTTGTTCAGTTGCCTGCAGAAGTAAGTTTTCAATCAACTGACAGCATGCGTCCCACGTTGATGATGATAGAGCCAGTAAGTATTCATTTGCAGACACTTTCCTTATCGGGATGAGTGTATCGTATAAACTGAAGTAGACAGATCATGTTGTATCATTTAGAACACAATGAAAATACCGCCTCAAAGATTATTTACGTGGGAATTTTCCACTATTAAGTATTACACATGTCGTAAATTTGTAGTGGTACTTTTATTAGCACCTCGCGGGAGCCGGCCGGTGTGGCCGACCGGTTCTAGGCGCTTCAGTCTGGAACCGCGCGACCGCTGCGGTCGCAGGTTCGAATCCTGCCTTGGGCATGGATGTGTGTGATGTCCTTAGGTTAGTTAGGTTTAAGTAGTTCTAAGTTCTAAAGGACTGATGACCTCAGCTGTTAAGTCCCATAGTGCTCAGAGCCATTTGAACCTTGCGGGAAAGGTAACTTGTGCAGTGAGCTTTGTTAAAAACACTTTGGGAAACTATTCATGTGCTGATGCAATTAATCGATTGAGAAAGTAACTTACAGTAATTGCATTTACAAACTGTAAACAATATACTTCAGCGTAGTAGTTTCACTGTATAAGTTTAAAAAGATTTGGTGCATGAGCTGCAGGAATGCAATTAAAAAACACAATAATTGTTTAGTTTCTACAAAATTTATCTATTTTGGATCACTACTGAGGTGTTTGTAGTTAACATTCAGTGTTTATTACTGACTTATACTGAAACAATTAACATAGCTCTGTCACATACTAAGGTTAAAAAGTAAATAGTACGTATATTATGCCAGTAGCCTTGCTGCAATGGTAACAATGGATTCCGCCAGATCACCGACGATAAGCGCTGTCGGGCTTGGCTAGCACTTGGATGAGTCACCGTCTGGGTCTGCCGAGTGCTGTTGGCAAGTGAGATGCATTCCGCCCTTGTGAGGCCATCCGAGGAGCTACTCGAGTGAGAAGTAGCGGCATCGGTCACCAAAACTGAAAACAACTAAGAGAGCGGCGTGCTGACCACATGCCCCTCCGTATCCCCACTCATGATGCCTGAGAGCCGAGGATGACATGGCTGCCGGTCGGTACCACTGGGCCTTCAAGGCCTGTTCGGACGGTGCTTTCTTTGTTTCTTTGTTATATTAATGAAAACGTCAGTGTCTGTTATCTGAATGTTAATTATTAATACGAGACCAACAAAACATTGACAGGTAGCGTTTTACTTAGGTGGGTTACAGTGCATTAATCACCAGCCACTGCGCAGAAAGTGAGCTGATGTTAAACACGTGACTTGCGCAAGAAGGCGTTTTCAGGGAAAGGGAATTGCAAACCATATTGTGCTGTCAAGAACGCCCATACGATAACTAGTAGAGGGAGAGCGGGGGGGGGGGGGGGGCGCTCAAGTATGGAGTATTTCGAATATTTTGGAAGATGAATGCTGACTTTAAAGTAACCATAAAACAGTTCCATGTCTAGTCGTGTTAAAAACCTGACTCTTCAATCATTTTCCTCAAAGACAATATCTGACTACACTATATTTCTTTCGTTTGCTGAAAGCAACCCCCCCCCCCCCCCCCATTTCCCACGGGTATGGACGCCCTTGCGTGCTGTGAAATACGTTTGACACCCGTACCTGTGACTGATCGTTGCCACTTGTGCTGCTGAATATCTTGAGTGGCCTTCTTGTGGAAGATGAAGTGCCTCACATCAGGTATTGCAGTAATATGTTTCACGGTGCGAGTATCCCCCGTCTCCTCTCTTTCTTGCCATTGTGCAAAATTCGCCCTGGGCGTTAATACGGCTGCCTGGCGTGGATTTTGTTGCCCTGCCGGCAGCCAGCCGGCGCAGGCGCTGGCGGAGAGTGTATTTCCCCTCCGCTGAGTGGCCTTTGTTTGCACAGGTAGCGCGTGTTTGTTGGGCGACGCAACACACTGTATTGCTACAAAAAGCTACAAAAAAGACAAACGAAAACCGTAAGATATACGCCCTTTTTTAAAACATCAGATAACAGGTTTTTAAATTTGCAATAAATAAATACAGTTTATTGAGTGAAAGTGTTTCAAGTGAAATTGCGAAATACAGGTATATATTCGCCAAAGAGTAGTCATGTATGATTCTTACGTGCGTACAGAAACAGCTCGTGCAGTAAAGAGATTATTTCAAGAGGAATTTCCTGATGGTCATATTCCTAATCGGAGTACGATTCATTGATTGATAAATAAATTTCGCGAAACGGGAAGTGTTCGCCACAGGGAAGAGACAACCACGTACAGTGCACACAGAATAAACTTTCAATAATATTGGGCATGTTCTGGAAAAGGTTTCCTAGAAAATCAGTTCGACGTCTTCCTCCGCAAATGGGAATTTCCTATGGCTCTGTACAAATGGCTACAACATTACTGACGCTACAGCTCTATTAAATAACTGCAGTGCAAGAACCTAAACCGGGAGACCCTGCAGAAAGTTGACGGTTCTGTGAATGATTTTGAATAGGATGCATAAGGAAGAAATTTACCCTCACCTAACTTTCTTTTCGGACGAATCATGGTCCCACCTAAATGGATACGTTAATTCACAAAATAGCCGTTACTGGAGTTCTGGAAAGCATAACGTAATACACAACGCACCCCTGCATGATAAAAAACAATAGGAGTAACATGGTGCGCTATTAGCAGTGAGAGAATAATAAGCACTGTTTTTTCAGGTAAATAATTAACGGTACATTTTTTGGTGAATTAACTGAGACAGAATGTGCTTTCGCGACCTTTCACTAGAACCCTGCCCAGGCATATACAACCAGCGTCTCATTACGGTAAGTTTGCGGTCTGTTTGAAGATAGTTACCACTAACAACATATGGCCTCCTCGTTCACCCAATTTGACCCCATCTCTGGAGCGCATTAAAAGAGAAAATGTACAGATCAAATCATGAAACTCTTAGGTGAACTTAAAACTATAATTCGTCAATAAATTGCTGCCGTTTCTCACAGGGGACTAGAGAGCGTAATGAGCAGTTTCCTAAGCAGGTGTCACAAATGCTTGAAGAACGAAGGGCGGCAGTTCCAGCATCTCCCTTCTTAATGCGTGAGTAACTTATTTTTCTTTTCGAGTGTTTGTTTTGTTTCTTAGAAACAATTAACGCGACAAGGCCGGCCGCTGTGGCCGAGCGGTCTAGGTGCTTCAGTCCGGAACAGCGCTGCTTCTACGGCCGCAGGTTCGAATTCTGCCTCGGGCATGGATGTGTGTGATGTCCTTAGGTTAATTAGGTTTATGTAGTTCTAAGTCTAGGGGACTGATGACCTCAGATCTTAAGTCCCGTAGTGCTTAGAGCCATATTAAACGCGACAAGCCGACCGGAGTGACAGAGCGGTTCTAGGCGCTACAGTGTGGAACCGCGCGACCGCTACGGTCGCAGGTTCGAATCCTGCCTCGGGCATCGATGTGCGTGATGTCCTTATGTTAGTTAGGTTTAAGTCGTTCTACGTTCTAGGGGACTGATGACCTCAGAAGTTAAGTCCCATAGTGCTCAGAGCCACTTGAACCATTTTTTAACGCGACAAGTCGTACTGTATTATCTCCGAACCTCCTGTCACCCGCGCCACGGACACAGCAGCCGGCCACGCCAGCCAGCCACACGCCGCGAAAGCGGTTTCGTTAACGATTGATCATCCAGTATTTACGTTACAGAGCTGCTACAGTTTTCAGGCGAGACCCCTGAGAGGAGCGTAAGGTAGTAAGTCGTGCGGGCATTCTGCTTTTTCAAGTAATTTTCACCTGTAACTTCCTACATTGTGTGCTACCATTGTAGTGTAAGAATCTAGTGTGTTGTCGTAGCTCGATAATCAGGGAACTAAGAACAGACGGAAAAAAAGAACTTCGAAAACCTCTTGGCCGGAGAACTGGGCACTACAAAATTCCGTCAGTTAACTGTATCTCCGATTATCCATCGCGCCGCTGCATCTCTCAGCCACAACTTCCTCGAAAACTCCCTCCACATTATCTCTATCTTGTGCACTTTCGTGCAATAAAGCTATTGAAATTACGAGTGACCAAGCACGTCCTCCTCTCGGCAGTTTTATGTTGAATGCCTTCAGTCTTAGTCACCGAAGCAGATATTCATCGTCTCGTCAACGGAAATCTGGCAAACAGATCCGTGCTCAGACCCAACTTCAAAGTTATCTTCATAGAGTTACCAAACGAGCATATTTTAATAAGACTGCGCAGCGACGACAAACGCACATTGAAAAATTACGAAACATTCCAAATCGAACGGAGAAGAGAAACCAAATATCAGGTATAATATTTTACTTCCTCTGCCGGCCGCGGTGGTCTAGCGGTTCTGGCGCTGCAGTCCGGAACCGCGGGACTGCTACGGTCGCAGGTTCGAATCCTGCCTCGGGCATGGGTGTGTGTGATGTCCTTAGGTTAGTTAGGTTTAAGTAGTTCTAAGTTCTAGGGGACTTATGACCTAAGATGTTGAGTCCCATAGTGCTCAGAGCCATTTGAACCATTACTTCCTCTGGCCTGAACTCCACTCTCCACACATTGCGTGGTAAATGCATCGGAGGGACATAGAGCAGTCGGCGCCTTGTATTATTTGGAAAGAGGCAAACACGGGACTTTGTCGGACCACACTACTCGCTTCCAGTCAGCTAGTATCCAGTTTTTGTGTTTTTGGCCCACTGAAGACCAGTAGGTTTATGTGCAGCTGCGAGTAACCAGTATGCTCTTTTAAGGTTAAGCCTAACGTCTTATCCAGTCATCATACACTACCGGCCACAACACATTGCACTTTGTACCTATGATCTAAAACACAAGTTGTTTCATTTGCTTCGGCAAGCATGAAATTATGCTTTACTGTAATATGAATGTCTGCATAGAGTACCTTTCACAAATATACACTACTGGCCAATAAAATTGCTACACCACGAAGATGACGTACTACAGACGCTAAATTTAACTGACAGGAAGAAGACGCTGTGATATGCAAATGATTAGCTTTTCAGAGCATTCACACAAGGTTGGCGCCGGTGGCGACACCTACAACTGGATGACATGAATAAAGTTTCCAACCGATTTCTCATACACAAACAGCAGTTGACCGGCGTTGCCTGGTGAAACGTCGTTGTGATGCCTCGTGTAAGGAGGAGAAATGCGTACCATCACGTTTCCGACTTTGATAAAGGTCGGATTGTAGCCTATAGCGGTTGCGGTTTATCGTATCGCGACATTGCTACTCGTGTTGGTCGAGATCCAATGACTGTTAGCAGAATATTGAATCGGTGGGTTCAGGAGGGTAATAAGGAACGCCGTGCTGGATCCCAACGGCCTCGTATCACTAGCAGTCGAGATGACAGGCATCTTATTCGTATGGCTGTCAGGATCGTGCAACCACGTCTCGATCCCTGAGTCAACAGATGGGGACGTTTGCAAGACAACAACCATCTGCACGAACAGTTCGACGACGTTTGCAGCAGCACGGACTATCAGCTCGGAGACCATGGCTGCGGTTACACTTGACGCTGCATCAGTCAGGAGCGCCAGCGATGGTGTACTCAACGACGAACCTGGGAGCACGAATGGCAAAACGTCATTTTTTCGGATGAATCCAGGTTATGTTCACAGCATCATGATGGTCGCATCCGTGTTTGGCGACATCGCGGTGAACGCTCATTGTAAGCGTGTATTCGTCATCGCCATACTGGCGTATCACCACGCGTGATGGTATTGGGTGCTATTGGTTACACGTCTCGGTCGCCTCTTTTTCGCATTGACGACACTCTGAAGAGTGGACGTTACATTTCAGATGTGTTACGACCTGTGGCTCTACCCTCCATTCGATCCCTGCGAAACCCTACATTTCATCAGGATAATGCACGACCGCATGTTGCAGGTCTTGTACGGGCCTTTCTGGATACAGAAAATGTTCGACTGCTGCCTTGGCCAGAACATTCTCCAGATCTCTCACCAATTGAAAAGCCTGGTCAGTGGTGGCCGAGCAACTGGCTCGCCACAATACGCCAGTCACTACTCTTGATGAATTGTGGTATCGTGTCGAAGCTGCATGGGCAGCTGTAGCTATACTCGCCTTCCAAGCTCTGTTTGACTCAATGCCCAGGCGTATCAAGGCTTGTATTATGGTCAGAGGTGTTGTTCTGCGTACTGATTTCTCAGGATCTATGCACCCAAATTGCGTGAAAATGTAATCACATGTCAGTTCTAGTATAATATATTTGTCCAATGAATACCCGTTTATCATCTGCATTTCTTCTTCGTGTAGCAATTTTAATAGCCAGTAGTGTATACACAGGGTGTTTCAAAAAGATACCGAGAAACTTCGACGGGTTGTATAGGGCGCCTCGAGGAACAAATTGGGGGTAAGAACCCGCATCTGGAAACCTCATCCAACGACGCTACAGAACGTCGAAGTTTCAGACGCCAGCATCTGCCGCTAGGTCACCCTTTCGGCAGGAAACGTGACTTTCTACGCTGATGGACAGCAGGCATAACGTCTCGCAATGCTGTTTGTTATTCAGTGGTCGCGACTGGTTCCCACGATTGCTAGTGGAAAAGGCAGAGTTTGGCTGCTACGTAAACAGGCCTTGTCTCCTATGAATGTCATGCTCTGTTGCATCGGTGAATGACGGTTTCAGACACAGGTTCCCATCTGCGGTTTGTTTTTCTCCTGTTACGCCGTCGCCAAGGTAGCTCCTGCGGGCCGGCAACACATGTAACACCACACAGCACCCAGGTTGTCTACGCCCAAAGCGTAAGCAATGGTAAACATCGGCTGTTTTGGAAACAGACATTCTCGCGTACTACTTCCTGCAGAGGGAGTTCGAGATGGCCTGCACGAAATATTACCACACCAACATCTGATTGGCTAGCCAATACTATTTAAAGGCTAGAACCAGCACCGGACGCCAGTTCATGCTGAATATCGACATCCATGACGTCTCCACGGAAGACTACATCTTCGTCATCGGAATAGGACTTGGATTTAAGTGTATGTGTCTGTAACCACGGACTCTTGTGGGAAACTTAGAAGTTATCTTTTGTTGCCTCTAGTAGGAACTTCTTACCGGCTTTGTGATTGTGACTTTTCGTTGTTATTCAGGCAGTTCCATGTAGACTCCCGTAAATAAAAGTTGTGCTGTAAAAACTTTCAAATTGTCAGTTACAACATCTCCTTCATACTAAAAACACAGAAGATTTGAGAGGGTTCCAGGAGAAAAAGAAACTGCGGGTTGAAATCATTGTCCGAAACCGTCATCCACCAAAGCAACAGAGCATCGTATTCATGAAAGATAAGGCCCTTCTACGCAGCAGCCAGCTCTATGTTCTCCACTAGCAATCGTGGCAACCAGTCGTGATCACTGAATAACAAAAACAATTGCGAGACGTTCCGCCTACTATCCGTCAGCGTACAAATTGGCGTAAAAGGTCACGTTTGCTGCCAAAGTGGCACCCTAGGGGCAGGCGCTGACGCCTTTAACTTCGACGCTCTGTAGCGTCGTTGATTGACGTTTCCGGACGCGGATTTCTATCCTCGATTTGTTCCTCAACCTCTCGAAGTTTATCCGTAACGTTTTGTAACGCCCTCAATGCGCTATAGCAATAATGAACACGTTAATTTTATACCAGTAACAATAATTTAGTTAAGTAGACGTTGGATGATGAAAAATTGAAATACACTGACACATATTGAAAACTATTACATCACGAGCACCTTGACCGACGCTACCAAGCTGATACTCCAGTAGTTCCATGTCTGTGGGTTATTTTGGTTAGAATATCATCCTCGTGATAGTTTATTGCCAGTATATCCAGTTCAGAAAGAAGCCGTTCCTACAGAGTAAGAATAGTGTGACTACACGATGACTAATGGGTGCGTCCCATTGCTGAAAGTTTTCAGGTGGGCAATGCAATACAACACACCCGGAGGACATGGAAGCGCAAGTTATCGACGTCTTTGGGACACGGGAAAGGTAGAATTATTAGCATGAAGGACACGGGAGTATCACACTGACAGAATCACACAGAGTTTATGGCCATTACTGCACAATGAGTAGTGACGAAATGGACTCAGGAAAACAGTGTCGAAACAAGGGTCCTGCAGAAGATCTGGAAAGAAATACTGTGGCATTTAGAAGCACATACCTCACAAAGGAGATTGACTAACCTTGCGCAAATACCCAGAATATGTTCATCTATTATTTGAGAACGAGAGCAATTAGTGGCTTGCTACAAACTTTACCCGCAATTTCAGACCTCTGCGAGCTTTCTTTCACTGGCATCCCTCACAAAATACCGAAAGGAAAAAAGGTTTCGCTTACTATAAGAGGCAGTCAAATGAAAACGAGGTAGATAGAAAAAAGTAAGTAAACTGTTTATTATTTGAAAATTAATCGCCATAACTGTTAATACAAATATCCTACAGTGATATTAGACGGCCAATGCCTTCGTGGAAAAATGTTTGCTGTTGCCTAACGAACCATGATCGCAGGTACCTCTCTTCGCCCGAAGGAAATCGACGGCCATCAATGTCTGTCTTTGCGGCTCCAAAACAATGAAAATCACATGGGGAGGGTCGGGACTGTATGAAGACTGTGTAAGAGTTTACCAGCGAAACTTCTGCAGCATAGCGAAACAACCTTGGCAACATGTGGTCCCGCCCATCTAAAGATGGGCTTATTCAGTCGACGTCATTCTGGATTATGGTTAGATGCGACTGACGTCTCACAGTTGCTCTTCATTTATGTGACAGCAAATTACGTGACCTTTCACAGCACGGAGGGTTAGGTTTCTTTTCACGATGTATTTTTCAGTCGTGTACTTTGTGATCAAAAATATCCGGACACCCACAAAAACATACCTTTTTCATATTAGGTGCCGGCCGTGGTGGCCAAGCGGTTAAAGGCGCTACAGTCTGGAACCGCGCGGCCGCTACGGTCGCAGGTTCGAATCCTGCCTTGGGCATGGATGTGTGTGATGTCCTTAGGTTAGTTAGGTTAAAGTAGTTCTAAGTTCTAGGGGACTGATGACCTTAGAAGTTAAGTCCCATAGTGCTCAGAGCCATTTCATATTAGGTGTGTGGTACTGCCACCTACTGCCAGATACTCCATATCAGCGACCTCAATAGTCATCAGGCATCGTGAGAGAGCAGAATGGGGCCCTCCGCGCAACTCACGGACTTCAAACGTGGTCATGTGATCGGGTATCACTTGTGTCATACGTCTGTAAGTGTATGAGAGATTTCAACACTTCTAAACTTCCCTAGGTCCACTGTTTCCGATGTGACAGTGAAGTGGGAACGTGAAGGGACACATACAGCACAAAAGAGACACAGACAGCCGACAGTTGAGGAGGGTCGTACTGTGTAATAGGCAGACATGTATGCAGACTATCACACAGGAATTCCAAACTGCATCAGGGTCCACTTCAAGTACTATGACAATTAGGCGTGAGGTGAGAAAACGTGGATTTCGTGATCGAGCGATTGCTCATAAGCCACACATCACACCGGTAAATGTCAAACGACGCCTCGCTTGGTGTAAGGAGCGTAAACATTGGACGATTGAACAGTGTAAAATCGCTGTGTGGTGTGAGGAATCACGGTACACAATGTGGCAACCCGATGGCAGGTTGTGGGTATGGCGAATGCCGATGAACGTCATCTGCCAGCGTGTGTAGAGCCCACAGTAAAATTCGGAGGCGGTGGTGTTATGGTGTTATCGTGTTTTTCATGGAGGGGCTTGCTCTCCTTGTTGTTTTGCGTAGCACTATCACATCACGGGCCTACATTGATGTTTTAAGCACCTTCTTGCTTCCCAGTGTTGAAGAGCAATTCGGGGATAGCGACTGCATCTTTCAACACGATCGCACACCTGTTCATAACGCTCGCCTGTGGCGGAGTGGTTACACGACAATAACAACCATGTAATGGACTGGCCTGCACAGAGTCCTGACCTGAAAACTATAGAACACCTTTGGGATGTTTTGGAACGCCGTCTTCGTGCCAGGCCTCACCGACCGGCATCGATACCTCTCCTCAGTGCAGCACTCCGTGAAGAATGTGCTGCGGTACCCCAAGAAACCTTCCAGCACCTGATTGAACGTTTGCCTGCGAGAGTGGAAGCTGTCATCAAGGCTAAGGGTGGGCCAACACCATATTGAATTCTGGCATTACCGGTGGAGGGCGCTACGTGTCTGGATACTTTTGATCATATAGTGTATTTGTTGTGGGAACGTTGTTTCGCCTTCCCCACAATATTATCTATGTGGTCTTTCCAGTTTAAGTTGCTCGTAATTGTAATTCCTAGGTATTTAGTAGAATTGACAGCCCTTATATTTGTGTTATTTATCGTATATCCAGAATTTATCGGATTACCTTTAGTACCCATGTGGATGACCTCGGACTTTTCTTTTTTTAGAGCCAATTGCCACCTTTCGCACCATACAGAAATTCTCTCTAGATCATTTTGAAATTGGAATTGATCGTCTGATGACTTTTCTAGACGGTAAATTACAGCGTCATCTGCAAACAATCTAAGGGGGCTGCTCAGATTATCACCTAGATCATTTATGTAAATCAGGAACAAAACGCCAGGTATCACTTCTGTTCTACTCGATGATTTACCGTCTATCACTACAAACTGTGACCTCTCTGAGAGAAAAGTCACGAATCCAGTCACACAACTGAGGCGATACTCCATATGCACACAATTTGATTAATAGTCGCTTGTGAG
This sequence comes from Schistocerca nitens, assembly GCF_023898315.1. Classification (NCBI taxonomy): domain Eukaryota; kingdom Metazoa; phylum Arthropoda; class Insecta; order Orthoptera; family Acrididae; genus Schistocerca; species Schistocerca nitens. The sequence goes on from NC_064616.1 coordinate 870,827,868, forward strand.
GAACGGTATCAAAAGCCTTCTGGAACTGCCATGCTAACACAAACAGTATTTATCTCCGAACCGTTCCTCTACTGTACGTAGTACACATTGTAGTAGAAGATGTTTATATCATCCCGAATTTAGCTTTTTCTTAAGTGCAATAAGGGGAATACACTATAAACACGAAAGACTCCCCGATGCTGTAACACCATTTCTTCCGTACGTCACTGTTGGCACTACATATGATGGTGAAAATAACTATTAGTACTGATGAATAAACCTGGAAGGGTAAGTTGATTGAAAGTTATTTATTAATAAAGAATAACCTCGTGACAGGGTCACCTAATGAATATATTTTGTTACTATAGGGGGACTATGTCTGCTGCCACTTGATTCTGCTAATACTGTAATTCAATACAAGGGTCACCTGACACCTGGGCATCAATGATTAATACAACATAATGGAGTATATCCTATTGCCTGTTGGCTGATCGGAAGCTACCTGCTATTTAAAAGAAGATTTGCACCACTGAACTGCATAAGTGATAATGTCCCTCAATATAAGTATGGCTGATAGCCTTGGTTAATCTACACTACTGACCATTAAAATTGCTACACGAAGAAGAAATGCAGATGATAAACGGGTATTCATTGGACAAATATATTATACTACAACTGACATGTGATTACATTTTCACTCAATTTGGGTGCATAGATCCTGAGAAATCAGTACCCAGAACAACCACATCTGGCCGTGATAACGGCCTTGATGCGCCTGGGCATTGAGTCAAACAGAGCTTGGATGGCGTGTACAGGTACAGCTGTCCATGCAGCTTCAACACGATACCACAGTTCATCAAGAGTTGTGAATGGCGCATTGTGACGAGCCAGTCGCTCGGCCACCATTGACCAGACTTTGTCAATTGGTGAGAGATCTGGAGAATGTGCTGGCCAGGGCAGCAGTCGAACATTTTCTGTATCCAGAAAGGCCCGTACAGGACCTGCACCATGCGTTCGTGCACTATCCTGCTGAAATGTAGGCTTTCGCAGGGATCGAATGAAGAGTAGAGCCTCGGGTCGTAACACATCTGAAATGTAACGTCCACTGTTCAAAGTGCCGTCAGTGCGAACAAGAGGTGACCGAGACGTGTAAGCAATGGCACCCTATACCATCACGCCGGGTGATACGCCAGTATGGCGATGACGAATACACGCTTCCAATGTGCGTTCACCGCGATGTCGCCAAACACGGATGCGACCATCATGATGCTGTAAGCAGAACCTGGATTCATCCGCAAAAATGACGTTTTGTCATTCTTGCACCCAGGTTCGTCGTTGAGTACACCATCGCAGGCGCTCCTGTCTGTGATGCAGCGTCGAGGGTAACCGCAGCCATGGTCTCCGAGCTGATAGCCCATGCTGCTGCAAACGTCGTCGAACTATTCGTGCAGATGGTTGTTGTCTTGCAAACGTCCCCATCTGTTGACTCAGGGATCGAGACGTGGCTGCAAGATCCTGACAGCCATGCGTGTGAGATGCCTGTCATCTCGACTGCTAGTGATACGAGGCCGTTGGGATCCAGCACGGCGTTCCGTATTACCCTCCTGAACCCACCGATTCCTTATTCTGCTAACAGTCATTGGATATCGACCAACGCGAACAGCAATGTCGCGATACGGTAAACCGCAATCGCGATAGGCTACAATCCGACCTTTATCAAAGTCGGAAACGTGATGGTACGCATTTCTCCTCCTTACACGAGGCATCACAACAACTTTTCACCAGTCAACGCCGGTCAACTGCTGTTTGTGTATGAGAAATCGGTTCGAAACTTTCCTCATGTGAGCACGTTGTAGGTGTCGCCACCGGCGCTAACCTTGTGTGAATGCTCTGAAAAGCTGATCATTTGCATATCACAGCATCTTCTTCCTGTCGGTTAAATTTAGCGTCTGTAGCACGTCATCTTAGTGGTGTATCAATTTTAATGGCCAGTAGTGTATATACAAGTGACATGGTGTTACCTAACTACCATAATGACACCGAGATGATTTCGGTAATTGTACATTTATTTCACAAAGTTATAACAGGAAACACATGAGATATTAAACTGTCCTTGTTATAAATAATACACATACGGTGGGTCCGGAGCTCGTGACTGAATCGACTTTAAATGATGTGGCAGAAGTAACTGCGTTACCCGTGGTAGCAAGGAGAGATTAGACATTCCGCAGAATTGTTACATGATGCACTGGGCAAGTTTACGATCAAGTCATATAACACATGATTAGCCCGCCCGGTTGGCCGTGCGGTCTAACACACGGCTTTCTGGGCGGGAAGGAGCGCCGGGCCGCGGCACGAATCCGCCAGGCGGATTTCTGTTGAGGTCCGGTGAGCCAGCCAGTCTGTGGATGGTTTTATGGCGGTTTTCCGTGTGCCTCGGCAAAGGCGGGCTGGTTCCCCTTAATGCGCCTCAGTTACACTATATCGGCGATTGCTGCGCAAACAAGTTCTCCACGTACACGTACACCACCATTACTCTACCACGCAAACATAGGGGTTACACTCGTCTGGTGTGAGACGTTCCCTGGGGGGGGGGGGGGGGGGTCCACCGGGGGCCGAACCGCACAATAACCCTGGGTTCGGTGTGGGGTGGCGGAGGGGTGAAGTGGACTGCGGTGGTCGTCGTGGGGTTGTGGACCACTGCGGTTGCGGCGGGGACGGAGCCTCTCCGTCATTTCTAGGTCTCCGGTTAACATGATATAACATAACATAACATAACACATGATTCATTCTAACAAACACTGAGCCCCGAACTGTGAATGAACTGAAATAATAAAATTAAGAATCACGACTTCGGGCGTAAAATGATTCTAACCTGGTTCGAAATGGTTCAAATGGCTCTGAGCACTATGGGACTTAACATCTGTGGTCATCAGTCCCCTTGAACGTAGAACTACTTAAACCTAACTAACCTAAGGACATCACAAACATCCATGCCCGAGGCAGGATTCGAGCCTGCGACCGTAGCATTCGCGCGGTTCCGGACTGAGCGCCTAGAACCGCTAGACCACCGCGGCCAGCCTCTAACCTGGTCCCAAGTTCTTAAACTTCACATGATGTCAGTCTCAGTTAAATTCGAACACTGCAGGGAGAACACTTAACATCCCTGTTGCCATCTAGTATCTCGAATGAACATCAACAGGTTTCCGATGATCTCAGAATCAGAAAGCCACAACACTCCACCCGCTCCGAAAGAGCATGCTGGTTCCAACCTCTCTCCGAAACCGAATGCCCTCTGTAATTGTCGTTTCTCTAATTATGACGACTCATCAAACATAATTCCGCTCGAAACTCGCATCAGCCAACCAGGCGTGGTGCTTATTTGTTGTCTTATCGGAAGAGAGAAAATTTTCCACACGAGTCCCTAACTCTCGTATTATCAGCCTCAGAAAGAGCCACTCCACATTTTAGCAGCAAATGAGAGATTTGGTCTCGGCGTTAACTTATGAGAGATGAGCCAATTTTCGTGTCTTTCCCTACCATTCTGACTATTTTCGAAAGCCTCATACCTCAACAACGAAAGTTTTCGTGATTCTTTTAAAAACCTTTGGAGTCACTGTGTCTAGTGAGGGCATAACTTCATTCTTAATAAACAAACCGTTAAATTGCTCATCGCCAATTTCTAAACTGTCTCCTTGCTGATGTTGCCATCATGTCTGCAAGAAGTGTAACTCCACCATTAATCAGAACGCTTTCCGCCACGGCATATTCCACTAAAATCCTAGTGTCACGTACACCTCTCTATACATTATATGAGGTTCCCCATTGTCAGAGGAGCACAAAAAGGCCGTTCTGCTCTTACAGACACACGACGAGAGTGATAATTCGGATAGACAAAAACTATACCAATAAAATCTGGCTTGCCTATTCCTTGCCCTGTTAAGAAAGGTAACGAATTATCTATCTAGATTCTATTAAAGAAAGCTAATTACGAGAGTGACTTCAATTATTTCTGCTCTGATTATGCTCATGCTGAAATTACTGGTGGAAACCAAACTTTAGTCACAGCAGATATATCTCTGTCAAAGTGAAAGTAGTGAGACACACATCAGCTTCTTCCTATGTTCCTTGTGTTAATCTACCTCGTCGTCGGATTAGATTTTCATATTAGCTGGAATACGATGTGAGTCAGAAATACGGACCCAGACTATCCTTCATCAAACATGCAGACCTAAAACATACAAGAGCACACTTCTCTCAGAGAGGTTCGTTATAATCGCAAATACACTGAACAGCCAAAGAAACTGATACACCTGTCTATATAGGGACTCAGCGAGCACGCAGAAGTGCCGCAACACGACGTCGCATGAACTCGACTAATGTCTGCAGTAGTGTTGGAAGGAACTGACACCATGAATCCTGCAGGGCTGTCCGTAAATCTGTGAACAGCAGGTTACAAGGCATTCCAGATATGCTCAATAATGTTCGTGTCTGTGAAGTTTGGTGGTCAGCGGAAGTGTCTAAACTCAGAAGAGTGTTGCTGGAGCAATTATGGACATGTGGGATGCCGCATTCTCCTGCTGGAGTTGCCCAAGTCCGTCGGAATGCACAATGGACATGAATGCATGCAGATGATCAGACAGGATGCTTACGTACGTATCAGCTGTCAGAGTCGTAGGTAAACGTATAAGGGGCCCCATGTCACTCAAACTGCACACGCCCTACACCATTACAGAGCCACCACCAGCTTGAACAGTCCCCTGCAGACATTCAAGGTCCATGGATTCATTAGGTTGTTTCCATACCCATACACGTCCATCCGCTCGATACAGTTTGAAACAAGACCAGGCAACATGTTTCCAGTTATCAACAGTCCAATGTGTTGACGGGCCCACGCGAGGCGTAAAGCTTTGTGTCGTGCAGTCAACAAGGGTACACGAGTGGGCCTTTGACTACGAAAGCCCATATCGATGATGTTTCGTTGAATGATTCGCACGCTGACACTTGTTGATGACCCAGCATCGAAATCTGCAGCAATTTGCCGAAGGGTTGCACTTCTGTCACGATGAACAACCTGCCACTGTAGCAGCAGTAACCGATCTAACAACTGCGCCGGACACTTCATGTTTAACATAGGCGTTGCCGACCGCAGTGCCACATTCTACCTGTTTACATACCTCTCTATTTGAATATGCAAGCCTATATCAGTCTCTTTGCCGTTTCAGTGTATTTACCAAGTGGTAAAGGCAATGAACACTTTAGAAAAGTAAAAAGATATGAGAAGGATCTGAGAGAGCTTTCTTAATGGCAGGTATCGTTCTCCATGTATTCGCCAAACCCAGGCTCTTCCATCGGATTGCCACAGGATACAGCGTGATTCATCACTCCAAATCACTCGTTCCCAGTCATCCGCTGCTCAGTGACGTCACTCTTTACGTCATCTCAAGCTTCGCTTAGCACTGAATGCATAAATGTGTGGCTCATGAGGAGCTGCTCGACTATTGTACCTGTGTAGTGTAACTGGGCTAGCTGGACTGGTGCTAGCACTGTTGCGCCACGAAATAGTACAATGGTGCAGCCAGGTAAAAATTGAAATGTCTTTCCCGGTAACGGAAGAGGCCACAAAATTGAGGAGTGTTGAGTAACGCCCATGTATAGGGCACTGAGCTGTCTGACGCCGCCCGCATCTCGTGGTCGTGCGGTAGCGTACTCGTTTCCCACGCCCGGGTTCCCGGGTTCGATTCCCGGCGGGGTCAGGGATTTTCTCTGCCTCGTGATGGCTGGGTGTTGTGTGCTGTCCTTAGGTTAGTTAGGTTTAAGTAGTTCTAAGTTCTAGGGGACTGATGACCATAGATGTTAAGTCCCATAGTGCTCAGAGCCATTTTGAACCATTTTGTCTGACGCCAATGTGAAAAACGACGGCATAGGAAGAGTGGTTCCGTCGTTTTGGTGACCACGCACGAGTGAGCAAGAACCCATGTCTCAAATGCGAGCGTAACAGTGTAAACACTGTAGAATACACCAGTCATCGTGCCTGAAACGACGAGCTGGGACATCACGGAGCGTACAGGAAAGCAGACCAGATGGGAAAAGCAGACCAAGTGATGTCACTATTGCCTCACAGCAGCATTATGAATGCTGTGTCGCTTAAGTATTGCTCATATCCGAAGGAAATATAACGGATTGCAGCAAGCCAGCCTAGAGGAGGGAATTATGTCAGTCTGCCGTCTACTCACTTATAATTGGAGCCATGAACGACGGCGGTCGAGTGTAGGCTCGTTCTGCGCATCTGATGTGACATCATCCTCCGACAGCGGTTGAACGTTCAGTAGCTTTCTCATTACTCTGCTGTAACCGTCTTGGCCAGTGCGAGTGTTAAACGTGTTTTGTGGCAGTTATTCGATGAGTTCTTATTCGGTTTGTTGCGATTTGTCGTGGCTGATGGTGCTGGTAAGCGACAGATTCAGCATAAGCAAACACCCAGGGACATAATTTACAGGATACACGCTTTCTTCGAGCACGAAGCAGAAAACGGTGGACCTATCATAGATGTTGCCAGGTCTCAGGAACGCACAGACGCGCAGCAGAAGCGAGTGGCGTCAGACAGAACAGTTCAGCGGATTGTCAGTGCAGGTAATTTATCTAAAAAAATGGCTCTGAGCACTATGGGACTTAACAGCTATGGTCATCAGTCCCCTAGAACTTAGAACTACTTAAACCTAACTAACCTAAGGACAGCACACAACACCCAGCCATCACGAGGCAGAGAAAATCCCTGACCCCGCCGGGAATCGAACCCGGGAACCCGAGCGTGGGAAGCGAGAACGCTACCGCACGACCACGAGATGCGGGCAGGTAATTTATCTGTCCAGACAAGTGGAGGCCCAGTTTTCAGATCGCCAGGGAAACATCACAGTCGTGAGAGGTCTGTCACGAATTTAGACGATTTTGACAAAGATTTTCTAAGGCGAGTTCTGTTAAATATGTACAAGACAGGCGAATTTCCTACTGTTAAAAAAATTACGTTGAAAGTGTGTGAAACTATAAATTTTAAGGCAGAGTTACCTCAGTGCGAAGAATACTGAAAGACATTGCGTTCAAATATGTAAATACAAATGACAGACGAAACTTTTTAGTGGAACGTTGTGATATTGCTGCTTCAAGGGCACTTTTTCTAAGAAGTATTCTTGAAATAAGAAAATCTGGCAATCAGAACTTTCTTACTTAGACGAAACATGGGTAAACAAGAATCACCAAAGGAGACCGAGTGATGGGTCGGGTGGTTTTAAAGTACCAGTTGGTAAAGGGGATAAATAAGTGTGCTTCACATTGGTTCTGCTTCCGGATTGATTGCAGAGCCCCGCGCGACCGCTACGGTCGCAGGTTCGAATCCTGCCTCGGGCATGGATGTGTGTGATGTCCTTAGGTTAGTTAGGTTTAACCAGTTCTAAGTTCTAGGGGACTGATGGCCTCAGAAGTTAAGTCCCATAGTGCTCAGAGCTATTTTTTTTATTCTAGAGCCCAATTTAGGTGATTATCATTCTGAAATCAACTAAAAGATATTTACATTATGGTTTAGAAAACAGTTTCTCCTTTACTTGTCTAAAACTCGGCGATTGTTATATTGTTGTTGACGAGGCTCCCACAACAAGTACAAAAAAAGCCGATATCATTCTGCGGATTTTAAGTAAGAAGAATCCGCACACCGCCAGTCAAACTCGGGCTGAATTGTTAAATCTTGTAGAGCTTCATACGTCTCGTGTGAAAGTGTATGAAATCTATTGTATTGCACAGGAATATGGACATACAGTTTTGTGTTTGCCACCATATCATTTCCAGTACAATCGGATAGAGCTCAGATGAGCGCAAGTGAAAGGATATGTCGCAGAACGAAACACGACATTTAAAATGGCTGACGCAGAGAGACTTTTGCAAGAAGCACTTGGCAAAATAACACCTTCAGCATGGGCTGAATGTGTTCGACACGCATAACGGCCACAGGAGGAGGACATGGAGAGGGAAATTTTAATTGACAATATGCTCAATCCCATAGCCAACACTCTAAGACCAGGTGAGTCATACAAGGACTACTGCGATGTAGATGACGACGGTCGCAGCGACTGAAAACAATCAAAGGTGAGCCACACATACAATATTCACGTTGTATTTTCTTTACCTATAGGTTCTCTTCTGCCCTTGCAGTTTTACCAGCAATACTGAGATATATTCCGTCTTTTGCGATTGATAATAAAAGATTGAACAGAGCTGCTAAGGTTCAGCGACCGCGTCAGAATTATATAAGAACAAGTAAACCCTCGATCACAAATATTAAGCCTTTCCGGCTTAGTTTTTTTTTTTTTTTTTTTTTTTTTTTTTTTTTTTTTTTTTTTTTTTGAGCCGGCCGGTGTGGCCGTGCGGTTAAAGGCGCTTCAGTCTGGAACCGCGTGACCGCTACGGTCGCATGTTCGAATCCTGCCTCGGGCATGGATGTGTGTGATGTCCTTAGGTTGGTTAGGTTTAATTAGTTCTAAGTTCTAGGCGACTGATGACCTCAGAAGTTAAGTCGCATAGTGCTCAGAGCCATTTGAACAATTTTTTTAGAATGTGACTTGTAAGTACTGCATCTCTTTCCAGTCAGTACCCACTTTAGTTTATTAATGTCTTATATACCTATTATGTTTTAGAACAGTTAGTGTCCGCAGCTCGTGGTCGTGCGGTAGCGTTCTCGCTTCCCACGCCCGGGTTCCCGGGTTCGATTCCCGGCGGGGTCAGGGATTTTCTCTGCCTCGTGATGACTGGGTGTTGTGTGATGTCCTTAGGTTAGTTAGGTTTAAGTACTTCTAAGTTCTAGGGGACTGATGACCATAGATATTAAGTCCCATAGTGCTCCGAGCCACTTGAACCATTTTGAACAGTTAGTTTAACTCTGAAGACGACGCTCATAGTAGCGTCGAAACCTGGTCAATTTTGACTTAATATTTGTGACCGAGGGCTTATTTGTTCTAGTGCAATAAAAGCCTTATTTATACTAGCCGATTTTGATTTATTTTGAGGCATCTGCCGTGGTCAGTATTTTGGCTTCTATATTGCCACTTGATTGCCTGTTGTAGTTATGTGTATCGCTGCGGTTGTAAGATAATATTCAACATTTTCTGCACTGCTCTGTACTTTTGCAAGTAATTGCTGTTTTTGTGTGACAGTCACACTCAAATAAGGTCGCCTTTTGGCGCATTGCACTTCACTAACAATCAATAAATATAAATCTTTGTGTTTTTATGAGTCCACAACTGACTTCGTATACTTCATCAACTTTGGTTTCATAGAGGTGCTTTAAAAAAAAGAGAAATGTGTCTGGTATAAATAAACAGTCGCAAAAGACCGAAAATTTTCCAGTACTACATAAAATTTTTTTGTTGTGATAAAAATGTTTCGTTGAGAATGTTTCTAACATGACACTCGTCGTAGACGGTGTCCATGTTGGAAGTAGTTAAGCACTGCACATGACACCAATTTTTTGGTGTTTTCTGTGATCTTTAAGCTTGTCATTGGACAGAAGTATTCGTACTTCCCTGTACGTAGATGCTCGCGACGAAGCATCTCAACATTGCATGTCTCATTTCTTTAGATCTGAGTATCTCACAGTGGTAGTCATGTAGTGGTGGGAACTCACCTCTCTGATAAATCGCAACAAACTGAATAAAAATTCACAGAATATCTTTCTCCGCTACTCCTTAAACACACGCTTACGAACGGTGCCTACATCTCTGTGCCAGTACAGCAACTGTTTGCAACCTGCAACGCTGCAATCCCCGTGTGTGCCTCTACACCACGCGGACCTGCGCGACCCGCCATCGTTCGTAGATTCAACTAGAACTGTCCACGAGTTTCTATGTAACAGATAATCCCACCCTCGGATATTCGACGCTGCTAGCCGCAGCACCGTCATTCGTGCAGAGTTCGATGAGAAGAACTTCGGCGCATTCGACCTGCCGGCTGCTGCAGAGCTCCACTGCAACTGCTGCCACCTTCCAGCCTGAGGGTCTCTTGTTCCGTCCGGTAACGTCAGCTGCTCTTCTGTCATAACGAGGGCGAACCGACTCGGCTGGTCACCTCCTGCTCCTGAGGGCTGACTCTGCTGCTAATGGGTGCCTTTCCCGCGTGCAGTCTGCAGCGAGTCACCCTCTTCCGCAGCTGCTAGCCGCCTTCGCCAGCGTGCACTACACTACGCGGTGGCTGCGCGCTGCAGACGTCTTCGTGACGTCACTGTAGCTGACGAGGTCGCCGTGACTGCGAGCCCTGCATTGCTCACCACAGTACCGCAGGGCGCCTGCTGCCAGCGCACTCACCAGCGCCAGCTGTCTGTGGCGTCTACACTCCAACCGTTACATTTTATAAAAAATATGTGTTTGGTGTTTAAATAGCGCTCTACGCTTCGCGCACGACGGGCATCAGGCCACTCCACAATACACCACTGCTGCCCACAACTGTAGGGGTCGCAAACCTGCCTCTACAGCACTCTGGAACTCACGATTGATTCCTTCCTCTCATTTCATGCGATTTTACATCTACATCTACGTGATTACTCTGCTACTCACAATAAAGTACCTGGCAAAGGGTTCAATGAACCACCTTCAAGCTGCCTCTCTACCGTTCCACTCTCGAAGGCACGCGGGAAAAACGAGCACTTAATTTTTTCTGTACGAGCCCTGATTTCTCTTATTTTATCGTGATGATCATTCCTCCCTATGTAGGTGGGTGCCAACAGAATGTTTTTGCAATCGGAGGAGAAAACTGGTGATTGAAACTTCATGAGAAGATCCCGTCGCAACGAAAAACGCCTTTGTTTTAATGATTGCCACTCCAATTCACGTATCACGTCTGTGACACTATCTCCCCTATTTTGCGATAATAGAAAACGAGCTGCCCTTCTTTGTACTTTTTCCGTCAGTCCCACCTGACGCGGATCCCACCATGCACAGCAATACTCCAGAATAGGGCGGACAAGCGTGGTGTAAGCAGTCTCTTTAGTAGACGTGTTGCACCTTCTACGTGTTCTGCCAATGAATCGCAGTCTTTGGTTTGCTCTACCCACAATATTATCCATGTGAAAGTTCCAATTTAGGTTATTTGTAATTGTAATCCCTAAGTATTTAATTGAATTTACAGCCTTCAGATTTGTGTGATTTATCGCGTAATCGAAATTTAGCTGATTTCTTTTAGTACTCATGCGAATGTAACTTCACACTTTTCTTTATTCAGGGCCAATTTCCACTTTTCGCACCATACAGATATCTTATCGAAATCATTTTGCAAGTCGTTTTGATCATCTGATGACTTTACAAGACGGTAAATGACAGCATCATCTGCAAACAATCTAAGACGGCTACTTAAATTGTCTCCTATGTCGTTAATATAGATCAGGAACAATAGAGGGCCTATAACACTTCCTTGGGGAACGCCGGATATTACTTCTGTTTTACTCGATGACTTTCCGTCTATTACTACGAACTGTGACCTTTCTGACAGGAAATCTCGAATCCAGTCGCATAACTGAGGAGATTATTAATTATTTTTACAACCACCCTCCACAATGCTCGACAGTCCTTGTCTATTAGTACATGTCTGCCTGATCTTGCTTCATGGGTTAGTCAGTTTTAACATTTCGTGTCGAATTTCTTGGCTTGTGTGATATATTTGACTACCCGAATAGCCGCGCCTCTTATCATGCCGTTTCAGGGATTCTGGATGCATGCTGGATTGAATTCACCCAGCGGATTACCAAAGATGGCCGGTGGGCCGCGGAGCCTGAATGTGGTTTTCAGGCAGTTTCCCACATCCGACTAGGTGAATACCAGACTTTCACTCACGTCCTGCCTCTGTAAACATAAGTAGCAGTATGTTGAAGGCGTTGTCACACTGTCACATGGGATAGCACTAGACGCAGACAGATGGGGTGTACACATTCCGTCCTGGGGAAGGGGTGGCGACTGGAGGGTGTAGCGAAGTGAAGGGCACCTGCCACTTAACATCGCGACATCCAGAATAAAATCCCTACCCCTTGAGGATACGGGATAAGATAAGCAGAAAAAAAAATTGATCTTGTGATGTACTTCCGCGTATCCGATTAATGAATCCATGTAAGGGCTTATGCAGTGACAGACGAATGAAACACTCAGGTCTGATAATATTGAGACAATATTATATGTGGCCGGTGAAACTGCAAAGTAGCACCTACAATATGCTTTTTTGCGATGTTAGACTATTAGAAAAGCGCATATTTTTGCAAATGAAAGTGAATGAGAGTCTGTTTCTGGAGAAAGCATAAGTAGTAACCCACAGGCGCCTGATCCCCACCACGTAAAAAAAATTGCCTTTTGGCTGTGCATGTAATTTGCTTCAAACGTTGTGAAACGTCGTCTCATATTTAACTGATGGGGAACAAAGGGTCGTGCCATATAGGTCATGCAGCTGCTGTGATGAATCTTGTTCTGAGTGAAGACAAGTGGCGTTTCCGAACCCGTCTTCTCTGGTAATCGGGGCTCAGTTCGAAACTGGACTTATCACTGGAGAGCATTCTACTCCAGTCATGATATTGGAGGCCGGAGATATGTCTGTAGAGGCCCGAGACGGTGGTGGAAAATAACCTGTCACCCTCTTTACGACACGAGAATCACGAGCGATGGCATTTCTTTCCATAGCAGGACCTCTTTCGTTGTCATCGGCGGCACCCTTACAGCACAGCAATATGTCGACGACATTCTACGCCCCGTTTTGTTGCACTTAATGGCAAGCCACGTTGGCTTATATTTCAGCAAATAATGCTTGCCTGCACACGGCGAGAGTTTCTACTGCTTGTCTTAGTGCTTTCCAAGTCCTAGCTCGGCCAGCTTTGTCACCGGATCTCTTCCCAATTGAGAATGTGTAGAGTATTATGGGCAGGGCCCTCCAACTATTTCTGGTTTTGATGATGCAACGCGCTAACTGACAGAATTTGGTACAATATTCCCCAGGAGGACATCTAAAAGCTCTGTTAATCAATAGTCCACCTGCTTGGCTGAATGGTAACGTGTTCTCTACTATGCAGCGGGCGTGGGTTCGATTCCCGGCCAGGTTGGAGATTTTCTTCGCTTGTGGACTGGATGTTGTATTGCCCTCATCATCATTTCATCATCACCGACACGGAAGTCGCCCATTGTGGCGTCACCTGAAATGAGACTTGCAACTCCGCGGCTGAACTTCCCCGGATGGGGCCTCCCGGCCATCAATGCCACACGATAATTACTTTTTTTTTTCAACCAGTGCCAACCCGAATAACTGTTTCCATAAGAGCGAGAGGTGGACCAACGAACTCCTGATTTGCTCAATTTGTAAAGCTGTTTCTCTTGAATATTCATCCAATTTTTCTAAAATTGTAATCATTTGTTTGTCTGTATACGAGGTGTGGCTAGAAAAAAACCGGACTAGTACTGGTGAAACAATAAAACGAATGCAATAAGGCTGAAAGTCGCGTGGCCTGTCACGTGACTCTCGCTCCGCCTACTGCTCGAGTTTCATCTGCCTCCTGCACTCAGTCTGCCCGTGGCGTCTGTTTTAAGTATTTGACGTTTTGTCTGTGCGTCGGAAAATGTTGAGTGTACAGAAAGAACAGCGTGTTAACATCAAATTTTGTTTCAAACTAGGAAAATCTGCAAGTGAAACGTTTGTAATGTTACAACAAGTGTACGGCGATGATTGTTTATCGCGAACACAAGTGTTTGAGTGGTTTAAACGATTTAAAGATGGCCGCGAAGACACCAGTGATGACACTCGCACTGGCAGACCATTGTCAGCAAAAACTGATGCAAACATTGAAAAAATCGGTAAACTTGTTCGACAAGATCGCCGTTTAACAATCAGAGCAGTGTCTGAGTTAACAGGAGTTGACAAGGAAAGTGTTAGGCAGATTCTTCATGAAAGTTTCAACATGAACAAAGTGTGTTCAAAAATGGTTACAAAGTGTCTCACAATTGAACAGAAGGAACGCCGAAGAATGATTTGTTCTGACATCCTGGAAAACATTGAAAGTGATCCCACCTTCTTACAAAATGTTATTACTTGCGATGAATCGTGGTTTTTTACTTACGATCCCGAAACTAAACGCCAATCGATGCATTGGAAAACTCCTGGTTCTCCACGACAAAAAAAAAGCACGAATGTCAAAATCGAAATTCAAGGCAATGATGATTGTTTTTTTTTGACATCAAAGGGATTGTGCACATTGATTGGGTACCAGAGGGACAAACAGTGAATCAGCATTACTACATTAGCGTCCTGGCTACCCTACGTGAGCGAGTACGGAGAAAACGGAACGATTTGTGGAGAAAAAAGTCATGGATCCTTCACCAAGACAATGCCCCAGCTCACAGTGCGTTGTCAGTGAAGACGTTTTTGGCAAAACACAACATTCCCATCTTAGATCATCCACCCTACTCACCTGATTTGGCCCCCTGTGACTTTTTTCTTTTCCTTAAAGTCAAGTCAGCTTTGAGAGGAACTAGATTTGAGACTGTTGAAGCAGTAAAAGAAAAAGCGACGGAAGTAATGTATGGACTTACCGAAAATGATCTGCAGCATTGCTATGAACAGTGGAAAATTTGTATGTAGCGGTGTAGAGACCGAGGAGGAGAGTACATTGAAGGAGATAACATGAAATTGTAAATAATTGTAAATAAATGTTTTTTTCCAGCATCAGTCCGGTTTTTTTCTAGCCGCACCTCGTATGTACATCAAATCTACCGATTTCTGTCCCATTTGGATAATACATTCGTGGTGTGTCTTTTTTGTGTTAGAGTGTATAATTCCATAACAGGAAGCTGCGCTTCACATTATGTTTCCTGTATATGAGGCTCAATAATCAAGCGTAAGGTGTAACAGAACTACGAGCAAAACTTTTGCACGAGGCGAAGAGCTACACGGCAGAGACCCAGATCAAAACAGGTAAGACCCCGAAACGTTATGAACAGAACCTGAAAAGCAAATCCTCCAAGTTATTTAAGTGACTCGCAAAAGCGGATCGGAACGTCTATCGTAAAAAGAAAGTCTTTCTCCAAACAGTGTTTGAAGTAGTTAACTGGGAGAGCATAAACGCACCTATAGACGTAGACCCATTATACAGGAGATGAGAAAAAACTCTCGGATAATCGAGATGTAAAATGAACAATAAGAAATTTAGCAGCTACTTGAGCACCATAACATTTTATCTTTCATTATGGCTACCCGAGCTCTTATATCAGTCTTATAAGGGTATTACTGCTTATGCAAAACCCATCAGTTATCGAACCAGTTACACGTGTTGGTGTCAGCTAGGTTGTAATAGTGAAAGAAGCAATAGAATGAATATCGAGAAACAGGAGTTTTACGGATTGTAGGGACGAGCCCCAAACACAGTATACAATTAGAAGAGTGAAAAAAATGTAACGGGCCTGACGAACGTTTACAATCGATGTCAGTTTCTTATACAAAACTGACACAAAAAAAATCGCAATACCAGAAAACAATTAATATAGAGTAATAAAATTTAGGGAATACATTTGTCTAGGTAACATATTTAAATGATTAACACTGCAAGATCACAGGTTAATGTAAGCTCGAGCTAAGCCATTGCACATGTGAAATGCAGGTACATTAATAACCGGTACAACCGTCAGACTGTTGAATGCAAGCATGCAAACGTGAGTGCATTGTGGTGTACAAATGCCGGCCGATGGTGGCCGAGCGGTTCTAGGCGCTTCAGTCTGGAACCGCGCGACCGCTACGGTCGCAGGTTCGAATCCTGCCTCGGGCATGGATGTGTGTGATGTCCTTAGGTTAGTTAGGTTTAAGTAGTTCTAAGTTCTAGGGGACTGATGACCTCAGAAGTTAAGTCCCACAGTGCTCAGAGCCATTTGAGCCTTTAAATAACCGAATTATCACAAAATGTTTCTTGTTTCTTAGTACCGTAAACTGGCTAGTTGCACTGTGTGATTCAGTCCCTCTGTGCAGCCGCAGTTCTCACGCTAACGTGTACCCATTTAATGGACACAGCATTAATTTATCTTACTAATTCGCATTCACACCTTCACTCTCACAATAAGAATTAAACAAATTAAATTAGCAATAATTAATGAAACCGGTAATAGTCGCAGTAGATACAGTTTTGGTTCCAAAATACACTTTTTAACTCTAGTTGCTTTATTAGTCTGTAAATTGCTGACACTTTTCGGCCACAGCCGAAACTACTTGCAGCTAGCTATTAGATCAGATCGCAGATATATCATGTTAGAACCATGACTCATGTATGAAGCTGTCTGCTCCCCTCTACCCGATTTACATAGGCGCGATACAAGGCACTACGCTTCACCTGGGTGTGGTTTTTAGGCGGTTTCCCATGTAAAACTAGGTGAAAACCGGGCTGGTACCCACGTTCCCCCTGTTGCATGATTCGTAAACATTTAGAAAACGTTCGCACATCCTCACATGCGATAGCACTGGGCACAGACAAATGGAGATTTTGCTTCGTGGGGATCCAAGGCCTCTAAGCGTTTAATAAAAGAATACATTGTCCGTTTTCTGCTTTATGAAAATCGTGCTGTTAGGTGATTTCGGCCGTGAGCCATTATCAAGCACACTTGCTACGTCATGTACTACATGAGCACGATATGTAATACATGACGTTGCAAGTGTGCTTGATAATGGCCACGGCCGAAATAAGATAACAGCAAGATTTTAATAAAGCACAATACGGAGTACAACAGACAATGTATTCTTTTATTATGCAGACAAATGTTTACATGCATTCCTTCCCCAGGGGAGTAATGGCGAGGGGAAGGGGGTGGTGTGAGAACAGGACGGGCATTCGGTAACCCTCTACCACTAACACCACCAAATTCAAATATTAACATGCCTACCCCTGGAAGATGCATGATAAAGGCCAGGAGAAAGAAGGTGTATAAGATGATGCGATAGTACACAAACGTGGTAGAAACATTGAAAGACTAATGTTATGAAGGTGCAATGAAACTAGTTTTGTTCCTAGACTACCAGGTTAAAAAAAAAACATTCAGAAAGTTGTTGGTGAGTTTTGATTACTGTTGAGATGATGATGACAGTGGTAATAAATGGTTCAAATGGCTCTGAGCACTATGGGACTTAACTTCTGAGGTCATCAGTCTCCTAGAACTTAGAACTACTTGAACCTAACTAACCTAAGGACATCACACACATCCATGCCCGAGGCAGGATTCGAACCTGCAACCGTAGCGGTCGCGCGGTTCGAGACTGTAGCGCCTAGAACCGCTGGGCCTCCCCGGCCGGCTCAGTGGTAATAATAAAGATGATGATAATGATGCTAAGAACACGCACTGCTAATTTTTTTTCCCTTTGAATCGCAGTATGCTACTTTGTCTCCCAAAAGATTTATTTTGTGTAGTCTCTCCGTTTAAACTGTTCCGCAAAACAGATTAATAAGTAATCAGTAACACTGCATACTTGACGTTTTCAAACTGCTGTTTTGTTCTAAGTTGTCACTCTGAAGACACAGACATATCAGGGTTTTCGTGAGCTT
Organism: Schistocerca nitens; assembly: GCF_023898315.1. Classification (NCBI taxonomy): domain Eukaryota; kingdom Metazoa; phylum Arthropoda; class Insecta; order Orthoptera; family Acrididae; genus Schistocerca; species Schistocerca nitens. Next base: position 870,845,428 of record NC_064616.1, read on the forward strand.
CAACGTAAATGCCTGAAACGTTAAGAACTGCACCGTGACATATCCCTTGTAGGTACTATATCGACCTAATACAAATAGCATGTTATTGACTTTGTAATCAGATTTCATCACATTTTGATGTGAGGCTTTACAGCAATTTTCCCGAAATGACCATTCCTACAGATTGCCACATTGATCGGGAGGGGGGATTCTTAACGTAAATTCTAGTTGTTAGTCTTTTGAACAATATAACTTATGCTTGGCTGTGTTTGACTTTCAGTTCGCCACAAAATAAAGTACCTGAAAACAGCGCTCAGACCAACTGAACCCTGTTGTGTTTATCCTGTGTCACACAATTTCTAATTGCGGCTGTCTGCGCCGTTAAGGAAATTGTCGGACTCAATCATTTTGCCTTTCTATTACTGCAATTTTTCTGACATACTTCGATAATGTTTCTTTCAATACTTTCGAAAGACATACTTCCTGTGTCACTCTGTGCACAAGGATTTTTATTTTCTTTCTGTCCTTCATGTGACACTGATGTTTCCAGGCTAGTGACAAGAATTAAAAACAAATGACGTTTATGTCCCATGATTCAGTGTACTTCAAATGTCTCTTTATATGGATCTAGCCTGCAGTTCTCTCATCGTTTTCCTTAATTATTTCATTTCTTTTTTTCTGAAGCGTAATACCAGTTAGAAAGTTAATCATTAAGAATCTCCAATCCACAAAGAAGTGCAGGGTCATTTCGTTCTCTATCATGCACTAGTTACTTCGGTGTTGAACGCTTGTGTTAACGTATGTGGTTTCGGTGTCAATTAAAAAGCACAGTTATGAAAGAATACAGCAGAAACACGAAGGTGTTAGCGAGTGCTTCACACTCCGCTATCAGTCGAAGAGAATATCTGCAAACGGTTTTCGGCATGGTCACTGCAATACTATGACAAGACAGTAGTAAGCTGAGTCTCATCACACAAAATGAAATTAATAGTTATTAAGGTGGAAAATCATACAGCCAGGTCAGTGGTCCACCGTTGCCAATCCAATTTAGTTGCCCCTCAACACGGACATCAACGTATGCAGGACCCCATCATATGCTAGAAGTACAATGCGGTACATTTTCCAAAAAAATTGGGTAACACGTCATCTATAAAGCAGTCAACGTAAACTGTGTACTGGTCTTAAAAAACTGCTACTGATACATTCTTCAAGAAATGTAGAAGAAAATGTTACAAATTTTTCTCTTTTAAAGATGTGTACCTTTTTAGGCACCCATAAATCCTGAAGTGTATTCCACTAAATACCTCGCTAAAATAACAGATCACTGTCTATTGCAGTCAGAAATCATTACTCTTCCAAGACAGCAACTGACGACTTATCTTTCTACATCTGAAACGTAAATCGATGCAACGAACGGAGTATTTATTGTGCATTGTGTAGTGAACTGAGGACCTAGAAACGACGGAGAGGCTTCGTCCCGCCGTAGCCCTCAGTGGTTCACAACCCCACAACAGGCCATAGCAGTCCACCCGCCACACCGCCGCCCCACACCGGATCCAGGGTGCGCTTCGGCCCCAGTGGAACACCCTCGCCCCCCCCCCCTCCCCCCCCCCCCAGGAACGTCTCATACCAGACATGTCTAACCTCAAATGTTTGCGTGGTAGAGTAATTATGGTGTATTCGTACGTGGAGACAGTGTTTGCGCAGCAATCGCTGACATAGTGTAACTGAGGCGGAGTAAGGGGAACCAGCACGCATTCGCCGAGGCAGATGGAAAACCGCCTTAAAAACCATCCACAGGCTGGGTGGCACACCGGACCTCGACACTAATCCGCCGGGAGGATTCGTGCCAGGGACCGGCACGACTTCCCTCTCGGAAAGCAGGGCGTTAGACCGCCCGGCTAGCCGGGTGGGCGAGTATTTATTGGTAATGTTTCTAATAGTAGAATATAATTAATTTACTAAACTGTTCGTGAGATATCTCATCACTTTTGTGGCGAGGGCCGAAAGAAAAAGTGTGCACAATTGGCAGCACAGGAGCATGTAGCCAAGAAAGCAACATTCCGAAGTGTAAATAAGTGATCTTCATGAAACGGTGGGGATGTGTAAATGGGACAAAGTAATGCAATACGAAATTTTGTTTGGGCCCTATTTTACTTTGAAGGGGTAAACCACACCCCTAAAAGTAATCTGGCATATTAGGTTTAGGGAAAATATCTTCCAAACGATGATACATAAAAATGTTTTACATATAAAAATTGATATGTAATTAACCTTCTAAAAACTGTATAATTAACTTTTGTAACAATCTGATATTTTGTAAAATATCCCACCACCATTAATTCTGAAAAATGAAAACTTCCGTTACAACATCTATTAAAGAAACTTTCAAACCACATTCATCCAAATACAGCTGTTTATGAAATACCATTTTTCGAAAATAAGCTGTCCACAGTGTGCTGACGCATTACTTCAACATATCTAATTAAAGTATAAAAATTCGTTTTTATTCTAATTTATTTTACATGTATTTGTTTTATGTCATCAATTGATACTTTTTGTGTAACATTCATGTTTGTTGTTCGTTTTTCCCCTTATTTTAACGTTTCACGTATGTTTGTTTTGGTAACTGTAAAGATAAGTGACTCATTATTAGGATACCAAATAATTACAACAATGGTAATCTGTAAAGAAATGCTTAAAACTTAACGTTTTTACACTATGCACATAAAATGAATAAAATATCGTCACATAATATACACGACGAAGAACACAATATAAAACAAAATTCAGCAGGATTTCAAATTTACCCGACTGATCTAAACGTCGTGATTTCCTTCAGGCACATTTTAGTATGGTGGTAAGTCTTGGCGAAGAGAGTTGATTATGTTCTAGTGACTGCAGCTTGATTCTGTTGTTTGTAAAATGGAGACTGACATCATAATCATTCAAGAGAACTATAAATGAAAAGTTTCTGTACTTGTGCCATCGAACCAGCCCTCTGTGGTCAGCGAATTAAGAAGTCACTTGTCCTTAGATACGATGCTCTAAACGGTTCTTTCCCATTCACCACCCCAAGAATCTAACAACAATACAGATTTTCTTCCCTCACTGTGAAAGAAAACATCTTTCAAGTATCGTTTGACATGGTCAGGCGTTTGTTTCCCAGATTTGGATACTGGCACAGAGAAATTTGGGGCTTCAAAAATAGATTCCCGTATTCTCGGTCGAAACTCATTAGTTTCTTTTAAAACTATGAAGAGACGGGAGGTCAATGAGGAAAACTCGTTTTGGTCGTCCAGCAAAATAAAATTTTCATGTGGCGATGCCAAAGGGACGACAGCACAGGCTCAGCTGTGGGAAACATCCTGCTTTCGATGTTGGAAGTACTTTGTGACAGTATGCCAATACCCACATGAGAAACAATATAATTAAGCTGCAGTCACTAGCACATGATCAATTCTCTTCGTCAAAGTTTACCAATGTACTGAAATATGCTTTCAACAAATCAGGTTATTTAGATGATCACCTGCGACGATTTGAAATGCAGCTGAACTTTATTTTATATAGTGTTCTCTGTCGTGCGTATTATGTGAAGAACTTTCATTCATTTTATGTTCATAGTATAACAAAGTTAGGCTCCAAGCATTTCTTTACAAATTATCGTTATTTTAATGACTGTCTCTCTTAATAATGAGTTATTTATTATTTTCAATTACCAAAACACACCAATATGAAATGTTAAAATTAGGAAAAACAAAAACCAAACTTAAATGTTAAACATAAAATAATAATTTAAAAGATAAAACAAATGTAAGTAAAATAAATAATTAGAATAATAATGAATGCTTATGTTTTAATTAGGTATGTTGAAAATAATGCTACAGCACACTGTGTACAGCTTATTTTCCAAAACCGGTATTTCCGAAAATAGCTGTATTTCGAGGTATGTGGCTTGAAAGCTTCATTAATTTATCTCGTAACGAAACGGTCCGTGTGTGTATTTTACATGATTTCAAAATTTGATTGCACAGTTTTCGAAAAGTTCATTACATATCAACTTTTATACGAAAGCCACTTTTAATATGTCATCGTTTCACAGCTATGCCCCCCAAAACCTACTACGCCGAATTTCTTTTCGGGGTGTGTTTTACCCTTAAATGTGCAATTGGGCACAAACAAAAATATGTACTGCATTACTTTGTCCCCTCTACGCACCCTCTACATTTCATCAAGATTGTTTTTTACATGTTCCCATATAAATTACGTAGGATAATAAATGAAATGACTTGGGTAAAGAAAAATAATTTAAAGAAAAGGTAATTAATATAGGTATAATGGTTCTCAAGATGGTAGTGTTGACTTATAAAGCCCAAATGGGTTCTCAAATTAAGTTCTTGCACTGAGAGCGAGATTACATGTTCTAATGAGACAATAACTCATTTATAATGCAGGAGATTCTGATAGTTGGAATCTACAAGACGAGGGCTGAAAAATAGTACTTGGTCCTATAATCACCTTCTATTTAACGAAAATTGTGGACAGACTACAAACTTCCGTTTCACTACGCTGAAGGATATCTTCACGAGTCTGTCAATGGAGTGATCGCACGATAACTGTGCTATGTTTAGAATGCACTTCTGAAATGACTTACACATTCGTCTCATATTTACCACGACAAGTAATTGGAACCATCTCACCCATACTCTTCGTCATTGTAGAAGGCCAGATCCTGCTCGCATCGACACCAGACAAGAAGCAGAACACCCACACCACTTCTTCAAAATAGAAAAGAAAGGCCAGGAATGGAATGGAGAAAACTCATTTTAATAACGTCCCGTGATTGCAAAACCTTGAACGTCCCCCATTGGCTGATGGCCTAAGCAAGTCTCCAGAGATAGGAAATGCGTCAATGGAGACACAAAGGGATTGCACAAAGAGCTTGTTTGACTACTCGAACTTGATTACAGTACAAACACGCAACGAACTGCAGTGATAAACTCGTAATTTCATACAAGTCAAAGTGTTGTGAGCAAAAACTGCCACTGAAAAGGGAACTATCGAGTTTACGATAAATACTCTTTCTTTTTTATTAGTTGTTTGAGTCCATCCTCATCACTGTCTCCCGCAAAGAGTCTGATCATTTTGCAATTATTTCTATCCTTCAAGTCATAACTGTTTAAAACTGATCATGTTTCTACAGTGAATAATATCTATGAAATGAAATATGGAAGTAAAAACTTTAGCAGCCAAGTTATACGTCATTCCTGGAACATGAAGCAACTGATACATCGGCAGGTCAGTAATGAAACAAGAATTACATAAAATTTCATGCATATTACACCGACTGCACAAAACAGATCTACATCTACATAAGTACTCTGCAAACTCTACGGCGCATTTGCCTGTAGCACAACCGGTCATTTCCTTTCCTGTTCGGCTCACAAACAAAGCGAGGGAAAAACGACTGCATATGCCTCCGTATGAGCCTTAATTTCTCGTATCTTACGTTTGTGGCCTTTACGGGCAGCGTAGGTTCGCGGCAGTAGCATCGTTCGGCAGTCAGCGTCAAATGCCGGTTCTCTAAATTTTCTGAGTAGTATTTCTCGAAAAAAATCCCCTCCAGGGATATCCACTTATTTCCAATCCATCTCCGCAACATTTACACGTTGTTCGAACCTGCCTGTAACATATCTTGTATATAAATGTGGCGTCTATTCGTTCTCCTTTTCCTAACAGTAACTGTTTCTGCATGGGGGCATTTTTGGCTATTACATTTGTGAGTGATGTTCGGCTGCCGGTAAAGATAACTGGGTTTGCTGGCGGGATTTTGGGAAATATGTGAATACACAGACTTCAGCAGATCTGTGTTTGTAGTTGCTACAGTGCTGTAGCGGCAAAGTTTGGTATGTGTTTGGAATGACGGAATCCTTCCTCAAAGAAAATAGCGTATGAAGGGGCTAGAATTAGTTTGAAGAACAATTATCGGCACATCTTTCAGAGCCAGAAAATGGCATGTATGGTGGTGAAAGGGAAGTAGTACATATTAGTTTAGATGCGACAACAGCCAAAAGTTAGATAAATTTTTCAGAGATGTTCCACGAATCTTAAGATTAAAGGAGGAGACGTAAAGGCCGCATCGATTCATCATTATTAGAGACAGAGCGCTAGGTCTGTTCAACAATAATGTGTAAGGAAATCGTCCATGGCTTGCTGGAAGAAGCCATTCAAAAATTGTGTTAAGTGAGTGAGAAAGCAACGGGAAATCTCAGTCCGACTGGCTGGAATTAAAACCAACTCTTGCAGAATACTAGTCTAATGTCTTAAATACAGTTGGTTTCCAGAAAATTGAGATATGGAGATAACATGATCAGATAAGATGCATTTTACAGTGAAGACGATTGGTTTTGATGCATATCACGGCTAAGGTCATTAACAGTCATATCATCATAATTTATTAACATCCATATAATAATAATTTGTTTGCAACGGTTACGTGTTGATTCTATGACATGTCATGTATTCTAAAATGTAGTGATACCCTTACGAAATGCCTACGTTCAAAAATTTTACGTGGAATGTTTCTTGTATGTGTTCGTATGCACACAGAAGCATACGTCGCCAGTAACACAGAAAATACGTGTTAAAAGAAGGAGAGGTATAAAGAAATGAAAGATAAAATAACAATATAGATAACTGTGAGAACCTGTCCATCTGATTAAGATACTAATGAACCTGTCACTTCGTCGTAAATTAAAATCTCCTAAAATTTGAGAGAGAAGATCCGATGAAACACAAAAACCTCACTCATCCACAGCACTACGGTTATCGCTGGATAAAATTGATGGCAGGTGCCTGAAAATCTTGTGATTCCCCTTTTGCAATCAAATAAAACATTTCATGAATTGTGGTGTATAGAGAGAAGTATATTCCACTTACGGCATATTGTTGGATCGTCTTGCCATGAACGTAGCTGTGGATCATAAGGTAATACCTACTTTCACTATAATAAAGATCACTTCCTTCATTCTTTGTGTTCGGAAGAATGTGCATTATAATGAAATGGGTAAATTTATCGGTTGTAGGTCGTTTCCATTACAAACATTTTCATTCTCTCTGACTTATGATTTTCTTCCCGTCAACGAGATGAAAATAAGCAGCACTGTCCGTATATGTCTTTGGCAATTAAGTTAGTAATATTATTACTTCCTATTCGCATATGGAGTGATATTAAAGGAAAAAAATCTTTTTTTCTTTGTGTAGCACACATAGTAGGATGCCGCGGCAGCTGTCAGTCTCATTTCCGCTTGGAGTACTGCCGTGTCATAGAATGAAATAACCGACGTTTCAGCAGTATTCCGGGGGCCTTTCTGAGAGTACTCCATCTACATCTCCATGGATACTCTGCAAATCACATTTAAGTGCCTGGCAGAGGGTTCAAAGAACCACCTTCACAATTCTCTATTACTCCAATCTCGTATAGCGCGCGGAAAAAATTAACACCTGTATCTTTCCGTACGAGCTCTGGTTTCCCTTATTTTATCGTGGTGATCGTTCCGCCATATGTAGGTCAGTGTCAAAAAAATATTTTCGCGTTCGGAGGAGAAAGTTGGTGATTGGAATTTCGTGAGAAGATTCCGCGCAACGAAAAACGCCTTTCTTTTAATGATTTCCAGCCCAAATCCTGTATCATTTCTGTGACACTCTCTCCCATATTTCGCGATAATACAAAACGTGCTGCCTTTCTTTAAACTTTTTCGATGTACTGCGTCAGTCCTATCTGGTAAAGATATCACACTGCGCAGCAGTATTATAAAAGAGGACGGACAAGCGTAGTGTATGCAGTCTCCTGAGTAGGTCTGTTACATTTTCTAAGTGTCCTGCCAATAAAACGCAGCCTTTGGTTAGCCTTCCCCACAACATTTTCTATGTGTTCTTTCCAATTTAAGTTGTTCGTGTAGATAACCATATACATAATTTCTAGGCATCGTAAAACCACCGACGTTAATGTTCTAGACTTCATTGATCCATAAAAATCAATATACTGCTTGTACAAATAGGTACTGTTATCACAGGAAAAAGAAAACAAAGGTACAATTCAAATGGCACACTGATAATCCAGCTCCAATGTGCTCTGTTCTGACTCCCCCAAACCACCGTACTACAAACGCTGACAACATTAAACAAGAACTGAAACAGCTACGTTCTACTTTCCTAAACGACTTTTTTAATATAAAAAGAAAGGCAGTAAGGTTCTGTGTTGACAAAACAGGAAAAACAGGGCATCAACAGACAAGAAGACGTACTTTTTCGTGGAAGCAGAGGGCTAATTTCCTGTAGCTGACAAAAGATCCAGGATACGGTAGGTTGCGTCAAAGTTGCTGTGAAGGTCTTAAAGGCGTGTACGAGATACATTGTGAGTGCGGAGCCGCCTACATAGAACTCACACTCACAGCAGAGCACTAACGCTATGTGCGACTCTGACAGCACAATAAATCGGCGATAACGGAATACGACCGTGATTGTGGGCGGCCTATAAAACCCCAGGAGGTCCGAGTACTTGCAAGATGCGTCAGCTTGAAATAGGAGACGCGATCGAAATCTTGAAGCAGCTGAGTAACATTACGAGAGAGGGCGGCAACAGGGTCCCAACGTCCCGGTACCAGCGATCCTGATCCGACAAGTCACGAGTGGTCGCTGGCCAACGAACCCACTGGCTGGTGGTGCGACCGTACATGCAGGCAGCAAACCCATAACGGCTACTGTGTAATCGGGCCAGATAATAGGCAAAACCAACTGCCAGACTTTAGTCGCCTATTCGCAAGGAGCTAACAATCACACAACGTTGTATAACTTCCAATCTAGTTATTGAGTTATTGTGCCTACTCACTATAAGTAAGTGACATATTGGGTTCAATACAAATTAAAAGCTGTATTGTGTCACTGAGAGTAGATTCAGATCACAGCCAGTCACAAACAATTTTAAAAAGCTTTACTCACTGCCATGGCAGGTTTCAGGCTATTATGTCATTAGTACACCACTGGCCATTAAAATTGGTACGCCAAGAAGAAATGCAGATGATAAACGGGTATTCATTAGACAAATATATTATACAATTTGGGTACATAGATCCTGAGAAATCAGTACTCAGAACAACCACCTCTGGCCGTAATAACAGCCTTGTTACAACTGGGCATTGAGTCAAACACAGCTTGGATGCCGTGTACAGGTACAGCTGCCCATGCAGCTTCAACACGATACCACAGTTCATCAAGAGTAGTGACTGGCGTACTGTGACGAGCCAGTTGCTCGGCCACCACTGACCAGACGTTTTCAATTGGTGAGAGATCTGGAGAAGGTGCTGGCCAGGGCAGCAGTCGAACATTTTCTGTATCCAGAAAGGCCCGTACAGGACCTGCAACATGCGGTCGTGCATTATCCTGCTGAAATGTAGGGTTTCGCAGGGATCGAATGAAGGGTAGAGCCACGGGTCGTAACACATCTGAAATGTAACGTCCACTGCTCAGAGTGCCGTCATTGCGAACAAGAGGTGACCGAGACGTGTAACTATTGGTATCCCATACCATCACGCCGGTTGATACGCCAATGTGGCGATGACGAATACACGCTGCCAATGTGCGTTCACCGCGATGTCGCCAAACACGGATGCGACCATCATGATGCTGTAAACAGAACCTGGATTCATCCGAAAAAATGACGTTTTGCCATTCGTGCACCGAGGTTCGCCGTTGAGTACACCATCGCAGGTGCTCCTGTCTGTGATGCAGCGTCAAGGGTAACCGCGGCGATGGTCTCCGAGCTGATAGTCCATGCTGCTGCAAACGTCGTCGAACTGTTCGTGCAGATGGTTGTTGTCTTGCAAACGTCCCCATCTGTTGACTCAGGGATCGACACGTGGCTGCACGATCCGTTACAGCCATGTCGATAAGATGCCTGTCATCTCGACTGCTAGTGATACGAGGCCATTGGGATCCAGCAGGGCGTTCCGTATTACTCTGCTGAACCCACAGATTCCATATTTTGCTAACAGTCATTGGATCTTGACCAACGCGAGCATCAATGTCGCGATACGATAAACCGCAATTGCAATAGGCTACAATCCGACCTTTATCAAAGTCGGAAACGTGAAGATACGTATTTCTCCTCTTTACACGAGGCATCACAACAACGTTTCACCAGGCAACGCCGGTCAGCTGCTGTTTGTTTATGAGAAATCGGTTGGAAGTTTTACTCATGTGAGCACGTTGTAGGTGTCGCCACCGGCGCCAACCTTGTGTAAATGCTGTGAAAAACTAATCATTTGCATATCACAGCATCTTCTTCCTGTCGGTTAAATTTCGCGTCTGTAGCACGTCATCTTCGTGGTGTAGCAATTTTAATGGCCCTTAGTGTATATACAGGGTGTAACGGGTATAAGTGCAGATATTTCTCTTGGTGACTGAGGACTCTGTATTGAACAGCAGTACATCAGCACTTACGTCATTTGCACGTTGTGTAGTATCTACAAGTACGAGCGCTGTTCGGAAAGTAAGGTTTGATCGGCCGCGAAATAGAAATCACACCGAAAATCAAAAATGTTTTACCTTCCAGCTACTGTTCTACACATTCGCTGCTGTGACTGAGACATCGAAAACTCTTCAGGATCCACGTCATTGCCCCTGCAGCGTGTGGCCGAGGATTGTCATGAAAAAGGAAATGCCTGACAGTTATGTTGTGTGGGTTGCATGAAATTAGGAGAAATCTCAAGCAGGAACTCATACTTGACAGTACACACTGTTTTCTAGACTTCTTCACGCCCTCACCGTGCTATCAGAATGGAAAAGAGCGACGTGATACGATCGATAGTCATACACTGTCGACCACATCTATGCAAAGCTTCATTGGATTTTCACTGTGGTTTCCATTTCACCATCGATCGGACCTTACTTTCTGAATAACCCTCGTACAAGTAGCAGAGCGAGCTATTAACGCTCATTTTCCCCTGGGCAGTATGTTAGGTGCTGAAGTGAGCAAACGCGGCCCCAAAACGGTTAGTCTATACTGACAGGCGTAATCCACTTAGTGGTTCAGTTACGACACTGCAGAAAACATCAGGTCATAAAGTTTGTGATATGTTTGTAGGAAGATTGTTTGACACAGAGGAAAAACAACCATCATACTGATATGTGAACAATTTAAGCTACCACCTACTAAAATACCTACACTTACATGTGTTACAACCATCATATGCCGATTTTAATATAAACTGTTAACATTTGTGAAGTAACGTGACACAGGTCGGTGTCGTACCCATGATGTCACAATCTAAGATGGCGGCAGCCACATCTCCTTATATATCACGTTACAAGTGACTCACTCCTTATCTATCACATGACACACAACACCTCTCCCCTTCCCGCTACAGTCTCCTCCAACCACATTTACACAGCATTAAAATAACTCACAATGTAGCCCCAGAGCAATCATATTGGCTCTGACAGACAGATTTGTCATAGCATTGTTCTGTTCTGTTCAAAAGTGTCCGAATGATTTGAATTCTTGCAACAAGTTCAAAAATATTTATCCAGAAATATTACGTATAGCGTGTACCTTGGAATATTCCTACACTTAAAATATGTCAGCAAAACACACACACACACACACACAAACACACAAAAAAATTTCCATCAAATTGATGGCTAAAATATTATTGTCAACTCTATTTCCATGCCTAGACAGATAAAATAACATGTTAAAGAGACAACTGAAATTTCAAGTTAGGCGTAAAGAGCAAAGTAATAAAACTGAACTGGCCAGGCTTGTAACTGCAGAACGTACATGTAAGCTAAAACGCTATTTTAAGGAGGCAGACACACAAACAAATATAACATTCTGAACTACTGCCAGCTATTAGAAAAACGTAATTAATTCAATTATTTAGGACTACTCTTGGTGCAAGACCCTTCAGTTAAGTACATCCACGTCTAAATTATTCTATAAGTGTTAACGGTACCTCCACTTCTGAAATATGCGATGAGTGTTGAGATTTCAATTTGATGCTGTACTATTGGTGGTTCACAGAATGTAGTGTCCTCACCTAATATGTTTACAAGTTTTTCAGTAACATTTCATCGTAGCAAGCACCATTTTATGTGGGAACAACATAATATATCACTAGAAAATATAATCGATATTATTAACAGCCCAAAATTGCTTTCGATTTGCATTTGAGCTATGTCCAGTAGAGGTTCAGAACAAAACGAACTACTTTTGAGGAAAGTATCAATATTTACAAATTGGAACTATGGTGTCAAGGCTTCCTAAAACAGTATTTTCTACAATCAACTACAATACAACACGAACATGTGATGAAACTATGTAAATAAGAATACCACACTCACTCACACAAATAGCCAAAACACAGATACTATTTTTGAACGGAAATAAGGTGTTTTGACGAGATTTCATCACGATTAGCACTTAAACTGCATATTTGTGTAATATAATTGGAGAACTTCTCCTCTGTATACATACATCAAAATATGAGCAAGGATAGTGATAGAGTTGAAACATCACTAAAGATGATGGTGCATCTAAACAGAGCCGACATCTCGAAAATAAAATTTCTGATAAAATTATTTATCAAAACAAATCTAGGTTACATACGAGTGTAATTACAAATCCTGAAAATCTCACTTAGCAGCAAAATAAAATTGTATTATTTCTCAAAACAGGTAAGATAGAACAAAACACATATGGTACTACCGTCATAAATTAATATTTCTACAAGATTTGAAAGAAAAATACACATGGCTTGCATACTGGCATTACTGATAAAAAGGTTTAGGTTAAGCGGCACTTGTTAATGACCTAAGTTCGATTGCTTTACCACACTTTGCAAGCACAATGGAACTTCTAATTAAATATTTCCACATCTGAATTGTCTGTATAACTTACTAAAATACACACAGGTCGCTTATTGGCACTACTGAAAAACATAACAGGTTGGCTGATGACTGTAATTTGAGCTTACTATCAGGCACTACCGCATTAAATTCAGCAAAATGCATAAATTTGGTTGCAAAACGCACATTAGCGGTACTGCTGATCTAACTTACAACCTAAAGTGCACTGTCAATGAGAAACAGCACAGTAAACAATGGTGTGCATTGACGTCTTGTACGCAAAGAAAGCAGTTCATCATTCATCCATAAATCTTCCCATGATTAGAATGCATTTAGCAGAGCAATATGAGAAGAATGCAAATGATTTTTGTTTATATGCCAAATGGAGACACAAACCTCTGAGAATATGGAGCTATTTACCTCTCAGTACCATCATATTACCCATTCTTGGCTAAATCGGCACCTTACTTGGGTGATCTCTCAGATTTTGTCGGTGTGACTGATCAAAGGTTTGTTTCTGAGTACACAGTGGAGTTGTTGTATCCATTTTATTCATCATATTTCGGCAACAACGCCAAGCTTCTTCCCTAGGTGCTGCGAGTTTTGTTGCCACGTGTACTCACTGCCTGCACGCCAACCAGACTCCAGACAGTGACACTGGACCCGCAGTCGGAAGGACGACGGTTCAAACCCGCGTCCGGTCATCCAGATTTAGATTTTCCGTGATTTCCCTAAATCACTCCAGGCAAATGCTGGGATGGTTTCTGTGAAAGGGTACGGCAGAATACCTCCCCCTATGCGAGTTTGTGCTCCGTCTCTAATGACCTCGACGTCGACGAGACGTTAAACTCAATTCTATCGCTATCGCTTGTGCCTTTGTCCCGCATTCTGCGCGGGGTTGGCGTGGTTAAATCGAATTTGACATGTTAATTGGAAGGGGTGGCCGGATGCTGCCGCCTCCCCATACCCCCACCCCCGGGACAGAATCAGAGTACCCCAGCTGTCTGCGTCTAGTGTAAATCATGGAAAAGTGCGGATGTGTTTCAAATGATTCAGATGGTTCTGAACACTATGGGACTTAACATCTGAAGTCATCAGTCCCCTAGAACTTAGAACTACTTAAACCTAACTAACCTAAGGACATCACACACATCCATGCCCGAGGAAGGATTCGAACCTAATACCGTAGCGGTCGCGCGGTTCCAAACTGAAGCGCCTAGAACCGCTTGGCCACACTGGCCGGCTGTTTCAAATGTCTGTGAGTCGTGTAACTGAGGCGGGACGTGGCGACCAGCCCGGTATTCACCTAGAGGGATGTGGGAAACCGCCTAAAAACCACATCCAGGCTGGCCGGCACACCAGCCCTCGTCGTTAATCTGGTGGGCAGATTCGATCTGGGGCTGGCGCGCCTACCCGAGTCCAGGAAGTAGCGCATTAGCGCTCTCGGCTAACCTGGTGGAGATGTTAAACCCAATATTCCTTCTTATTCCAGACAGTAGGTACACATAACAGAAAAAGTCACAGCCCTTGAGAAAGAGGGCTGCGTCAGAGATCATCATATCGTGTATAAAATTTAAACAACAACTCTGCCGTATACCCGGAAGAGCCATCCCAGAGGAGTATGTTCATTGTTATTTATCTAAATTTTTCATTTCTCTAAGTGAGAATTAATGTTCTCATAAGCAACTTACCATTGATTCTTGCACTTTATTTTCCGCAGCCATGATAGACTTGAGGCAATAATCGATACCTTCGAAGCGCCTCTTCAATAGATATAATTTCATTATCATATGAATTAGTGCCCTACACTTCTGAAGCCAGCAAGAAAATTAATAATGATACCAATTCATGTCATGAACATCATATTCCTCGTCATAACCATCCTCTCCTTTTTCTACTTCTTCTTCCTCCTTACCATAATCATGATCCTATTCATCATCATCATCATCATCAACATCATCATCAACATCATCATCACCATCATCGTCCTGTTCTTCTTCTTCTCCTCCTCTATCTCCATCTTCGGCTTTCATAAATACATTGTTTTCTTGGGCTGTAGCGTCTTCATCTTGGTCTATATTCTTTCGGAATAGCTGTCCCATTCTCTGTAACACTTGAGAAATGCTTCTGATGGCAAGTTGTAGTGTGTGCTTATTGAATCGCATCTTCTCCTCTGAAAAACTTGGTGACATATTTTGCATTCAACATTAGGCACAGGTGGATCAGGATCCGATATTGTGATCTCATCCTTGCGGTACGTGTGTCATCATCTCTCATAATGACTCACCAGCAATTTTATCTAATGCAGGCTTAACTATATGGATATATTTATACCCTCTGTTAGTATTTACTTGTCTGTAGGACAGATGTTCTTACTTATTACAACTGGTAGCCCTGAGAATTTTATCACAACGTTGAAGAGCTTGTGTTGTGTAACTCCTTTTAAAAGGTTTTATTTTAAACAACGTTCCTGGATATCTTACATTGTGAGTTATTGAAACATCTCCATCGACATCTACAGCTGAGTCACCAATACTCCAGTTTTCGTTCTTTAACTACGATCTGTTCCGTTTAGAGTTTGCTTTTGCATGTGTACAATACAATACATTAATTACACTTAAAACCGAAATTACTCGTACTTTGATAGGAACGCCTTAACTCTCTGAGATATATTTCTTCTTTAACAAAATTATAAAGTGTTAAATGGATAAACAATTAAATAGTTCAATGGATAAATGGGTAAACATTTAAATGGTTAAATGGTAAATGGATTTGTACATTGAGTCTTATCGAGGCTGCAAATCACATGATAATGATGATGGAAATGCAGTATGTAATAATATTTGGAACTATTTGCCAGATGAGTCAGCAAATAGTGAGGGGGGAATTTCCTGGAATTTTTTATCTTGTGTCTGAATTTCTTCTGACACAGTAAGTGGTTGCGGGGAGGGATTCCCCAGGAATCCTTATGTCGGTATGCCGAGTTCCCAACAGTTATCAGGCGTGTTCCGACAGGCAAAAAAGCGATCGCTACCCTTGAGCAGTGGTATAAATAAAGATGTTTTTTTTATAATCGGTTCATTTGTTGATTGAGAATCGTCCTTGTCAACATGCCTATCAATTCCATTGGACGGAAGATTAGTCTCAAAAGTTAAGTGTTGAAATGTTGACAAAATATCTGCAGGCAACTGGCGATGGTGTAAAAAGAAGCTGCGCGGGATTAGCCGAGCGGTCTGAGGCGCTGCAGTCATGGACTGTGCGGCTGGTGCCGGCGGAGGTTCGAATCCTCCCTCGGGCATAGGTGTGTGTGTTTGTCCTTAGGATAATTTAGGTTAAGTAGTGTGTAATCTTAGGGACTGATGACCTTAGCAGTTAAGTCCCATAAGATTTCACACACATCTGAAGATCATCTGATCTGTAAAAAGAAAAAATGGCACGCCGAAGCTGACTCTGTACTGGTAAATGTATTTAAAAACGTTTCTCAACCACTACAGAGATTGGGACAGCTAGACAAAGAAAATGATGCAAAAGGAAACAATTTATTTATGAAAACAGAAGGCGGAGATATTTGGAGGTGGAGAAGATGAACAAGTAGTAGTAGCAGTAGTAGTAGTGAAGAAGAAGAAAAAGAAGGAGAAGGAGAATACTGGCAGTATCATTTTTTGTTGAATCAGCTGACAAGACACGTGATAGTATATGCATAATCAGATTTGAATTATTATCAAAAGTTTGGACGATTGATGATTCACTGGCAGATATCGATAATGATGATTTAATGATTCATAATGTAAGGTGCGTGGGAACGAGACGGTTATACAATGTATTGCTTAAAATGAAACCTCCAAAAAAAGAGTGACACAACAAGAGCTCTTGATAATTATGGTAAAATTCTCAGCGCTACCAATGGCAATAAGTAAAGATATCACTCCTACAGACCAGTAAATTCTAGCACAAGCTGTAAATATATCCATACCATTAAGCCCCTATCATGGCATAGCTTCCAAACTTCACAGAATATCTTTTGCATACCTTGTGGGACTAGCACTCCTGGAAGAGAGGATATTGTGGAGATACAGTTTAGCCACAGCCTGGGGATTGATTCCAGAACGAATTTTCACTCTGCAGTGGAGTGTGCGTTGATTTGAAACATGATGAATCCTCTGCCAAGCACTTAAATGTGAATTGCAGAGTAATCATGTAGATGTAGATGTAGATGTAGATTTTGGCAGATTAAAACTCGAAGGCAGGAATAAACCTTTCTTCAAGTAGTTAAATTCAAGAAAATATTATTTGTGCCAACAGCTGTGTTCTTTTGTTTATTCTCTACTGGTTTCGGTACTGCCTAATAACGTTTTTCAACAATTGATGCACATCACTATCTCCTGCGAAAATGGCAGCTAGTACCGAAACCGATAGAGAGTATTGTTAGAAGATTAGATACTGGCGGAAGTAAAGCTATGAGGATGGATTGTGGTCATGCTTGGATTGCTCAGTTGCTAGAGAATTTGTCCGCAAAAGGCACGGTTCCCAGGTTTGTGTCTCGGTCTGGCACAAAGTTTTCATCTACCAGGAAGTGTCAAATCAGCACACACTCCACTGCAGGTTAAAAATCAATTCTAGACACAATCCTCAGGTTGTGGCTACGAGGTGCATTCAAGTTCTAAGGCCTCCGATTTTTTTCTCCGGACTGGAAAGAGATAGAAACATGCGCATTGTTTTAAAATGAGGCCGCGTTCATTGTCAATACGTCCCAGAGATGGCAGCACCGTACGGCAGATGGAATTTTACCGCCAGCGGCGAGAATGACAACTGTTATAAATACTTAAAATGGCGACGTTTTCCTTACTTGAACAGCGTACAATCATTCGTTTTCTGAATTTGCGTGGTGTGAAACCAATTGAAATTCATCGACAGTTGAAGGAGACATGTGGTGATGGAGTTATGGATGTGTCGAAAGTGCGTTCGTGGGTGCGACAGTTTAATGAAGGCAGCACATCGTGTGACAACAAACCGAAACAACCTCGGGCTCGCACAAGCCGGTCTGACGACATGATCGAGAAAGTGGAGAGAATTGTTATGGGGGATCGCCGAATGACTGTTGAACAGATCGCCTCCAGAGTTGGCATTTCTGTGGGTTCTGTGCACACAATCCTGCATGACGACCTGAAAATGCGAAAAGTGTCATCCAGGTGGGTGCCACGAATGCTGACGGACGACCACACGGCTGCCCGTGTGGCATGTTGCCAAGCAATGTTGACGTGCAACGACAGCACGAATGGGACTTTCTTTTCGTCGGTTGTGACAATGGATGAGACGTGGATGCCATTTTGCAATCCAGAAACAAAGCGCCAGTCAGCTCAATGGAAGCACACAGATTCACCGCCACCAAAAAAATTTCGGGTAACCGCCAATGCTGAAAAAATGATGGTGTCCATGTTCTGGGACAGCGAGGGCGTAATCCTTACCCATTGTGTTCCAAAGGGCACTACGGTAACAGGTGCATCCTACGAAAATGTTTTGAAGAACAAATTCCTTCCTGCACTGCAACAAAAACGTCCGGGAAGGGCTGCGCGTGTGCTGTTTCACCAAGACAACGCACCCGCACATCGAGCTAACGTTACGCAACAGTTTCTTCGTGAAAACAACTTTGAAGTGATTCCTCATGCTCCCTAATCACCTGATCTGGCTCCTAGTGACTTTTGGCTATTTCCAACAATGAAAGACACTCTCCGTGGCCGCACATTCACCAGCCGTGCTGCTATTGCCTCAGCGATTTTCCAGTGGTCAAAACAGACTCCTAAAGAAGCCTTCGCCGCTGCCATGGAATCATGGCGTCAGCGTTGTGAAAAATGTGTACGTCTGCAGGGCGATTACGTCGAGAAGTAACGCCAGTTTCATCGATTTCGGATGAGTAGTTAATTAGAAAAAAAATCGGAGGCCTTAGAACTTGAATGCACCTCGTAATCCAAGTCTCCACAACTACCTTTCTTCCAGGAGTGCTAGTCCTGCAAGATACGCAGAATTTTTTCCGTGAAGTTCGAAAGGTCGGAGATGGGGTATTGGTGGAAGTAAAGCTATGAGAAGGAGTCGTGAATCATACTTGCGTGGCTCAGTTGTTTGAGCACTTGCCAGTGGAAGGTGAGGGTCCCAGTTTCAAGTCTCAGTCCAGCACGCTGTTTTAGTCTCCTGTGAAGTTTCATTGTGCACCTGCGTTTTGCTGACGTATTTTAGATGTGGAAATATCGCAGGATAGCCGCTGTATATAAATTTTTGGACAAATACTTTTGAAGGTGGAGCAAAAATTCAATTCGTTCGAATACTTTTGAATAGAGCCAAGATTAGTGTTCTCGGGCTGCATTGTGATTTCATTTTAATGCGTACTTATAATAATTTACTTATTAATTAAATTAATATGGTTATTTAAATCATGAATGGCACAGTTGCTGGCTTTCCAAAAACATCGCTTATGGAGAGTGAAATGACTATTAAAACCGTGCTGACGTTCGCTGGAGAGTAGAGGTGCAGGGTGAGATGAAGCAGGAGTGCGTGGCTAGTCACGTGATAGCTAATGATCGCATGGCTGCACCTTTCTAGGACACTGAACAAAAAAAAAAAAAAAAAAAAAAAAAAGGTTCAAATGGCTCTGAGCACTACGGGACTTCTGAGGTCATCAGTCTCTTAGAATTTAGAACTACTTAAACCTAACTAACCGAAGGACATCACACACATCCATGCCCGAGGCAGGATTCGAACCTGCGACCATAGCGGTCGCGCAGCTCCAGACAGTAGCGCCTAGAACCGCTCGGCCACCCTGGCCGGCAGGATCCTGACGTCTAGGAGTTCATGTGATGTGCGCGTATTCTCCCTCATGGCCCTCCGCAGACATCTGAAGGCCGAAGTGCGCTGGACAGTGTCTAGGTACTGATGTCCATCCTCCCAGGGCTACATTGTTTTAATCATCAGCTGGATGTTGTCTGGTCCTGTACAGCATAAGAGTGTTTATGCAGTTAGCGCCAGTTTGTGTGCTGAATGGATAACTTGTACGTCTTCAGTCCAAAAAGTTTGTATACTGGATTGATAAAAAATACAGAAACGTAGAGATGGTGGTTTTCATGCTTCATGTGTTCCACATAGTCTGTCCTCACTTGAGTACAACAATGTTCATGCAAGCATGTGAAACTCTCAGTCAAGTCCTTCTCTGCAATGTTGTTCAGCTCGTGTAACACCCTGGTCAGAATATCGGCTATGTCGTCGAAACGTTGATGCTTCAGCTGAATTTTTGCAATCGTGATGACTTTTTCTATAAAGGAATTGTCACCATTTTGTATTTCAATCAAGTCGCAGCAACCGTCCACGCGTCTTTGTTTTTGTTCAGAGGTCATGTTGTACAGGAGTATTTTATAGACACTTTTCTCTTCTTAAAAACATTCTAGAGAATATGAACTTTTTGTATGCAACTTTTTACAGCTGTCAAATATCTGAACAAAAGCGTTTTTGAACCAGCTATACGTATCCAACCTCATTCCTAGCCGGTTTCAGTTTTAGTAACTCTAAACAATGGAGCAAAAGCTGTACCTCGATGGATCAAAAATACATTTAATTAAAAGAGGGTTCAAGTGCAAACTTGCATAAGCTGGATAAATTTCTAAATAAAGGGGCTCTATAATCAAATTTCCGATTTCAAAACCCTGTAGAGAGACAACCAGTGTTCAGAATGACGTCAAATTTGAACAGCATATTTTTGACGCGGGGGGAAAACGTCATCAAACAAAACAAAACAAAAACATCAAAAACAAAATGAACTATAGATGGCGCCGTAAGCGTCAGAATGTGTACACCAACAGATGCGCATCACATGGCTGTTTCTCACTTTGTGCCCAACATCCTCCTTGAAGAATTGCGTGCTGCTGGTAAATCTCTTTTACAAGAACAGTGACACACCTTGGGGTATGAAAATGGGGCATTGGCCAGATGTCTGCTAAGTGTCTGGATAAAATGATTACAGAATGCGAAAAGATGGGTTCTCTTGAAGTGCAGTGTGGCAGAAGGAGGAAAGCAGTTGATTTGACGTCAATCGAAGATGTGGCCACAGCACTACAGGAGAGGTCGAGCAAAAATGCAGTGGACGGTGAATTGGCCGAACGTTGGACATACCTCCGAGCACGGTGCATAAAATTCCACGAAACGTCCTGCATTGTTATGCATACGAAATCACCCATGGTCAGAAGTTGCTCGCATTGAAGTGGACAACGAATGCCATGGAACACTCTGTGGACAGACGAAGCCCATTTCCATCTCCAAGGATATGTCAATACACAGAATTGCGGAGTATGGACAACGGAAAATCCACACGCATGTCAACTGGTGCCACTTCGTTCTGTAAATGTGGCTGTGTTTTGCGAACTGACGGCATATTTTATCGTTCAAATGTTCGAATGTGTGAGCTAACTGCTGAGGTCATCGGTGCCTAGACTTTCACACTACTTAAACTAGCTTATGCTAAGAACAACACACACACGCATGCCCTAGGGAGGACTCGAATCTCTGGCGGGAGGGGCCGCGCAATCCGTGACATGGCGCCTCTAACCGAGCGGCCACTCCACGCGGCTCGTTCATTGTAGGGCCGTATTTTTCGAGGAGATAAGTCCTGAAGGTCCTGTTACCTATACCGTCACTGACAAGCGTAATGAGCGACTTTTGCGCACCAACGTCATTGCAACCCTTCAACAGCGTAGATGTGTGGCTAGGAGCATTTTTATGCAAGACGGCGCTCCTCCACACATAACACAGCTAGTGAAACGCTGCTGCAGAGGCATTTTGGAAATGCTAGAATTGTCAGCCATCATTTCCCTTCAGCCTGGCCGTCCAGATCACCTGATCTTGATCCGTGTTACTTCTGGCTGTGTGGTCATCTGAAAGATGCTGTGTTCAGTGTTTCAATTACGAACGTAGCTGAACTGAAGGCACGCATTGCGCAGCACGTGCTGAACGTGACGGCCGAGACACACCGATCTGTTGTGGAACATCTTATTTCTCTATTTCAACTTGTAGCCGAAAACGGTGGGCAGTATAATGAATATAATTCTAAATGTAATTATAAACCGATTTCATTTTGCTTTTCATGCGGTTTTTGACCCAGGGACAATTAAAAACTGATTTTATTTTGCTTTTTATGCAATTTTTGGCCCCAGGACAATTAAAACCCGATTTCATTTTGCTTTTAATGTGGTTTTTGACCGCGGGACAGTTAACCGATTTTTCCAGTCCGATGTGTGGTGACCTTGCCGTGGTGGAGGGTCTTACTATCTAACAGTGCCACAAATGTTAACTGCCGAATTTTGCACTCATGCACATTGAACTGCACGGATGGTGTAATACGCAGCTCAAACCATATCTGTTGTGTAGCGATTCATCTGTTATTTGCAGCCGATCCCGTTTATGTTAAGACGCTCACAGGACTGTCTATTGGTAATTTTTTTTCCCGTGACGTTTCCTCCTGCGTCGATAATATGCATTTTTAATTTAACGTCATTATAAGCAGCGGTTCTCTTTCTACACCGTCTTCAAACTGGAACTTTAATTATGGATACCCTATTCAGTAGTGTCTAATAGACGACTATTAGCTGTAATCTAGCACAGAACTCTATCGTACTCCTGCTCCTCCCATTTTCCACCATATTCAATTTTCCTGCATAGGTTGACGCTAGAAAACAAGCTTCTGCTTCTTATTTGCTACGTTCAAAAAGAACTATTAATGGGCTTTGCTCCTAATCCCATAACGATTCAAAATATCATACAGAAGTATAGCACTTTTTCGTTAACTCTTTGCGGTGTAGGTAAACGTAACAAAAATTTAGGCTAGAGGGGGATGAACAACATGTTCTCCAGAAAGATCGGATGGTCCAAGAACCAATAGGCATTCTAGATAGTACGGAAATATTCTGGATGGGATGTGGTTGCTTCTGGATCATGGGGTTGGTTAATTATAGGCACGAGCGGTAAACAATCTCCTCCAATTTGTGTTCTGCAATTTCCGGTTATGCGGAAAACAAAATGTTTTAAGAATGGTATCCGAGGTGGAATTGTTCGCGGTTTGTTTGCTTTGTTGTGGATGAACTACGTCATCATTGGCGTTAGTAAACTGAGGGAACCACAGAAAATTAACAGCTCATGTAGGGTACTCTTGCAGTGAACACGATGTCATCATTACTGATAAAGGAGTAGAGTACTAGATCCTAAGGGTGGACGTAAATTGTAGCTCAGGTTCCAGTAAGAGATTTTAGTTAAACGATTAGGATAACCTATCCTGTAGCGCGGTTGGATGTGGCCTCTGACCGTTTCGAAATATCTTTGAAGGAGTAGCAGGAAACTCCAAATCGAGTGGTAGGCAGAAATTTTCCGGTGCAGAGTAGACAAATTAGTGACGTTGCAGACTGCCTTCACTAAAGATAAGGGCTTATTTTTCGTATTTCGTATTGTGTTATGGTGTCCGTGAACAGGATTTTGTCGAAGAGGTGCAATCGCAGTAGAGTTTGGTTAGGAACTGTGGTGCTGAGACAGGTAAAAGACTATATGTCTACCAGAAATTCGAAGTAGGTAACATGCGGATGATGTGGCTAATGTAGCGTGATTGAGAGTGTAACAGCAGTCTTTTCTTTTTTTTTCAGAGCAGCTCAGAGGTAAGGGATGATATTTCCAACAGCGTCCATTAGACAGATTATATTGCTGGATTCAGGTTTGGTGGTAGGGGGGCCTCTTTGTACCTGTGAGAGTATACGTGATCAAAAAAGGTGCAGGTTGGTATGAATTGTAGACTGAAGCTATCTTTTCAGGTCACTGAATTTGTAGTGGGAACATATGGCCAAGTCTTACAACCTGGTGTCAGGTAATCATTGCACTTTGATTGGCTGAACACTTGGTTTTCAGACATTAAGAGATATACAGAACATCTGTGATGACAGATAAAGTCATCGTCACTATATGGATGATATATGGTTGTTGGTGTTGTGGTCTTCAGTCCAGAGACTGGTTTGATGCAGCTCTCCATGCTACTCTATCCTGCGCAAGCTTCTTCATCTCCCAGTACCTATTGCAACCTACATCCTTCTGAATCTGCTTAGTGTATTCATCTCTTGGTCTCCCTCTACGATTTTTACCCTCCACGCTGCCCTCCAATACTATATTGGTGATCCATTGATGCCTCAGAACATGTCCTGCCAACCGATCCCTTCTTCTAGTAAAGTTGTGCCACAAATTTCTCTTCTCCCCAATTCTATTCAATACGTCCTCATTAGTTATGTGGCGTACCCATCTAATCTTCAGCATTCTTCTGTAGCGCCACATTTCGAAAGCTTTTATTCTCTTCTTGTCTAAACTATTTATCGTCCATGTTTCACTTCCATACATGACTACACTCCACACAAATACTTTCAGAAACGGCTTCCTGACATTCATATCTATACTCGATGTTAACGATTTTCTCTTCTTCAGAAACGCTGTCCGTGCCATTGCCAGTCTACATATTATGTCCTCTCTACTTTGACAACCATCAGTTAGTTTACTCCCCAAATAGCAAAACTCATTTACTACTTCAAGTGCCTCGTTTCCTAATCTAATTCCCTCAGCATCACCCGATTTAATTCGACTACATTCCATTATCCACATTCTGCTTTTGTTGATGTTCATCTTATATCCTCTTTTCAAGACACTGTCCATTCCGCTCAACTGCTCTTTATATATTTATATTGTGACTGATATATATATATATATATATATATATATATATATATATATATATATATATATATATATATATGTATGTGTGTGTGTGTGTGTGTGTGTGTGTGTGTGTGTGTGTGTGTGTTTTGCAGTCATAATCTGGAATCTACAGTTAGTCAAAGAAAGTTAAAGCTATGTTTTCACGAATGTTAAGTTTATTATTTATGTGTGAGTGCGTAATTGCATAATTAAGAACCTCGTTGTGACATGTATGTAGTCTAAAATTATAACGTATCTCTTCAAGGGCTTTTGTTATTTCCTATTAATGCTTAAAAATATAACCACTTACGTCCGAAGATATTTCTTCGACAATAATTCATCACTGTAGTATATTTCAACCCAAAGACAAAGAAATACTAGGAAGAGAAGGAGACTGCAACAAATAACTGCGCTGGCTTGCTCGTGATGTATCCCGATTACGCGCTACGACTGCTGCAGGGGAGGGTTCTGGACAGCAAGAAACTGGCCTGTTTTGGACACACCTGCTTGTTGTCGACGCGTCGTGATTAATGCAGCTAATCTGCAAACTTCAGTTTGTAAAGAGGGAGGGCGAGCGCTACCAGGGGGAACTGGCTGACTGACAAATATCGATTTTGCACTAAATTAGACATAAATATTTTCCACTTGGAAGTGCCAGGAGCCAGAGCTAACAACCAGAACACAGCACACGGGAAGCTGGACCGCACTGGTCTCCAAATAATGCAATTCCAGTCGTGGCGTTAGCGCAGTTTGATGTGTTAAGAGGAACGGAACGAAATCTGTTGTGCGTATTTCGTCAATGGCGCTAGTTACGACATATTAACAAACGAGTAATTTCCGTACCGAAAAAAATTTCTGTTACAGTAACACTTTTTATATCTGCATAAACGATCCGGTACCTCATTCTTTACAAACGTACAGTTCACTTAGAAACACGCCAACTCCGTTTCACAGAATTCTTCAAGAGAGACGGAAAAATGCTCTACAAATCTTCCACAGATCGGTGTAAAGATATTTAACGTTTTCTGAATCAAATTTGAGAACATTTGTGTTATTGTCACAGGACAGGAGAAAACTGCAGTTGAAATATGGAGTGGGCCATGTTTGAGAGTAGACGTTGTCCTTTTCATTATCTTTTTAAAATCACCCGATAACTGCTTAATGCATTGTGGCATGCAGTGATTATGATATATGTTTCCATAATATAAAATCCTCACTTTAATTCAAGATACAGCAAATGTCTTACTGAGGTTTAAAATTGGACGCTTCATGCACTATGCAATGACTTTCAATTTGCTATTCTGCACTACAATTTCGATATCACCCTTAGGATTGTTTGGAGACAGTTACGATAATTTTCACCTAGAGGGAACTCTGTTTTTGTGTCAATTCTCTGTTCCGTCTTAACATTACAAACAATTCAAATTTTTCCATCGTCAAGTCACTGCTCTTCCAAATGTTTTTAAGCGCATTCATTGCATTCTTTACCTTAAATGGTTTGATTTTGATGCCAACAACTAGCACAGTACGATTTATGTGTATTGGGCACTTATAGATTGCCGTGATAGTTAAAGAATGATATATATATTGGGTACTGTGTTCATTATCTCTTTCTTATATTTGATGGAGTGGTTTTGCTACTTAGTACTTTATGCCGTTTGGTGACTATGTTTGTTTGTCTTGTAAGACCTAACCTTTTCATTTGTAATTAAGCTAAATCTTTACAGCTTACACTACCACGGTCGTTATAAAGAAAGGCTAGAGTTTTAAAGTTCTCACATGTTTTGTCACATTCTTCTAGCCGTCAATAATTTGATGTTGTTAGTGACAAGGAAAAGAAAGTAATTATGTACCTACGGAAATTTCAGGACAAGCATGTAAGCCGCATATCAGAGCTATAGTGTTCATGTCATGTATCGGATAACCGCCTGCCACAAAACATGCTGAGTGACTATAGATCAAAATGGAAAATTAGGCTTTCTTCGAAATTCATTGTACACTGTAAGGGGTACTTCATTGAATAACTTGCTCATAAGGTGTTCGGCTACTTCTCAGGTGCGTGTATTTCTAATTCTTCCAGGTTCACTCTAGTCGTAAGCTCTGACAACATACAAGGTGAACTCTAACTCCACTAACAAACTTTCAGAAACTGTTCAGCGATATTTTCTGAATATGTTGGTGCAGGGGGCCCGTGGCCTCCGGTGGCTCGTAATAGAGTAATGGCATTCAGTTTCATTTTTTTCTCCCCAACTCTTATTTTTATCTGTATTTCATAGAAAATATCTTCACAGTACTGCAAATGGTGATGGCATGCTCTCTGTGCCTTGTTTGGAAACGAACGTATTCCATTCACTCACGTTGCTTGCCGTTGACAACTGTGATACCCATTTAACACTTCTTCCTCAAGCTTGCATTCAGCACTATTCTATCTTGCTTCAGGTTTATTCTTTCAGCAGTACTAGTTGTACGTTAGCAGTGATTCACATCAGAATGGATAGGTTGATGAATAGTTTGTCGATATGCAGCTCGTGTAAGGAGGAAGCGGGGTGGCGCTGTAGTTAGCACACTGGACTCTCATTCGGGAGGACGACGGTTCAAACCCTTGTCCGGCCATCCTGATTTAGGTTTTCCGTGATTTTCCTAAATCGTTTCAGGCAATCTCCGGGATGGTTCCTTTGAAAGGATACGGCCGATTTCCGGCCCCATCCCTCCCTAATCCGAGCTTGTGCTCCGTCTCTAATGACATCGTTGTCGACGGGACGTCAAACATTAATCTCCTTCTCCTATTCTTTATGTAAGGGTTCACTGAATGCATTGGAACAGCAGTACAGCAACGCTCTGCTGTTCCCACAGCGACGCCGATCACATAACAGTGTTTCTCTATCTGTCTGCATTAGTCTGTTTCATGCTGAACGTTTTGGTGGTTGCCTTTAGAGGCTTTTCACTGTTGTGAAGGCATTTCACATGAACAGAGGAATCTCGGACAACAACTTGAATAAAATATGGTAATATTATTACTCGGAACTATGAGTCTCTTGCACCAAAGCATTCACAAAATGTACCTGAATAGCCTCCGAAGTTTTGTCGATGGAAATCGGGTTGACATTTGAAGCAAATGTGTGATCTTGCGGTAACAGGCTATGAAATAATAAAATCTTCTCCAATTCAGTTGCATGACCTTTCAGCAGAGTAGTTCTCGGCCTGTGTCAAGAGCTATCAGACCGCCAAGCAGTTTTATGTTTTTCTTCTGGTTTATTGCTATTGCAATGCTCCACGGACTGGCTCGCGCAAACGTGTCGCATGTTCTCGATATGTTGTGCATTAAAGAAGTGAGTCGGTAATGTCGTTTTTAAAGGCTACACATAGACGACAGTTCGACGAATTTTGATATAGGCAGGTTATTTACATGGTGGTTGAAACAGATAGATGTGGTGATGTTAATGCAGCTACAATACAATAACGGTGCTGATGACATACGAAAAACAACAATATTCACGACCGAGACGAAAATATACTTACATTAACGGACCATGAAGAGCTGCAGAAGGCATACGATAATGAATGGGTGCAGCTGAAACAACGTAAAAACGGAAGGACCCGCAGAATAAGGCTGGGATGGAGCGTTTTAGCTACCGTTGCTAGGATGGGTAGTTGTCTGGACGAATATAATGGCCGAGAAGTGGGAATCGGTTGAAGTGCTGATTTTTCGGTTGGTGTGCTGGATTCATAAGTACTCTAGGAAAGGAAGACTTCGGAAATAACATGGGACAGAGAACGAGTTGATGACGGTAAACCGAAGGCTGAAGGGGAGAAGAAGTGTGTGTCTATACAGTAATGAGACGAATTTATAGAGTTAAGAATGAAAAGGAATTCTGGCAATATTGACATAATTTACGGAGGAACAAATGAGAGATTTGTAGACGAGAATAATGAACCAAAGGTGTAGTCCCCAAAGAAAGACCTATTAGTAGTTTTAGTACATTTAATCGGTTATGAGCGTGGTATTGGATGGCGAAGAGGTGTGGATTCCACATTAGTTTTCTGTTAGGGTTTAATCTCAAGTACTTTACTATGGTAGAAAGAACAACTGGCTGGCTGAAGAATGAGAGGTGGAAAAGGAGACGATGGAATCGCCTAGTGGTGCAGCCAAAGCCAGTGGCTTGGTCCTTCTATGTACTAACTTGAGGTTACATCGCGGATATAAGAGATCTTGGTGAAGCTGGAGGGAAGGATGGCAAGCTGGAGAGTGTTATGAATAGCTCATTGTTTGGTGTTGTCAGCATATTAGAGAAGACAAATAGAGAAGAGAGGTACAGAAAAGTTTGCAGTCTACAGGACTCAAATTAGGGGGCGGGACGGATCTCTGAGGTACGATTGTAGGTTCAAATGGTTCAAATGGCTCTGAGCACTATGGGACTTAACATCTATGGTCATCAGTCCCCTAGAACTTAGAACTACTTAAACCTAACTAACCTAAGGACATCACACAACACCCAGCCATCACGAGGCAGAGAAAATCCCTGACCCCGCCGGGAATCGAACCCGGGAACCCGGGCGTGGGAAGCGAGAACGCTACCGCACGACCACGAGATGCGGGCTACGATTGTAGGTCTGGGAGCAAGTGTGGTTGATTATCACACATGTAAGGAAAGATGCTACTAGGCGGACATAGTTAACTAGGAACACGCAGGTCTATATTTTGCAGGCCATACATTAACAAACGCTGATTTGCTGATGGGCTTTTCCTTATACAGCTGCACTTCTGGCTATAGCCGGCCGATGCGGCTGAGCGGTTCAAGACGCTTCAGTCTGGAACCGCGCGACCGCTACGGTCGCAGGTTCGAATCCTGCCTCGGGCATGGATGTGTGTGATGTCCTTAGGTTAGTTAGGTTTAAGTAGTTCTAAGTTATAGGGGACTGATGACCTCAGATGTTAAGTCCCATAGTGCTCAGAGCCACTTGAACCATTTTTCTGGCTATAACGTCACTGCTGCTCATTCTATCGCTAAACAAGGCGTTATTTAAGTTCAGATTTTTTTGCTATATTGCAATGTGATGCCTCTTAGCTCCATCCGCATCATACCTGCTTACGCAGAACTTTTAGGAAATCACCTTGCGCACGGCTCCAGAGAACCTAATTGCTTTTATCGCTACGTTAAAGACATATTTCTTACCTGGTCTATGAACGCGAAAAATTGGGGATTTCTTGGAACATCTGAATATTATTGATGATCGCACCAAGTTCATGATAAAGACACAAATTTCCTTGATCTTCCTCGATGTCTCATACCCCTCGAAAAACCATTGAGTTTCTCAGCCATAGCGTGTACAACAAACTCATACAGAACGGTACCTGTAAGCAATCAGCCGTCACATTCCACCACAAAACCGCAGCTTCCAGAAGACACTAGTACAGTGAGCAAAAGCTGTCTGAGGTGCAGAATATCTGCCGCCGCAGGAACTGACCCTCCTTCGAAAAAGTTTTCACGAAAATGTCTACAATCACAACAGGATTTCTAAGAAAATTTCATGTTACAAGCGTAAGAAGAACAGAGCTATAAAGTTGTACTTTTCACTATTTTTTGCTTAAGTGAAGAGGAAAATTATCTCTAGAAGAGACAAAACGTTAAATTAGTCCTCAGGACCCCAGAAAAAATACCGCAGCTCATGAAACCTGTGAAAGACGAATAGGACTGAGACCGCATAATGCATATAAATCGCCTTGTGAATGTGGATGGATTTCCCAAGCAATCAGCCATCATAGAATATGTTTCACGGACTAGGAATAACATTCGACGAAATCTTTGTTACTACGCAGACTTCCGAATTAAATTATGCCATTAAAATTGCAACTCTATGAAATGGCATGTAAGAAACATCAATTTGGCTTTTACTGTGTACTTGTATATACAGATGATAAGCATCTGATTGCAGTCACTCAACGTAAGTAGGTCTAACGCCATCTATCGGGTGGTTATAATTGAAGTGTAGCTACTCACAGAGGTCCAGTGAGGGTCTAATGTGTTAATTCGGAACCGACGTACGATGGAAAAAAATTAGTTCCAATTTTGGCCACAACGTTGAAATCTAGCGTAGTGAATCAAAGAAAGAAGTATAGAAATGTTTCCATATGTAATGGATTAGGAACGGGACGTGGGCAACAAGAGTCAAATAAGTGAGAAAGGCATGAAGTTAATTTCATTATTAACCGCCACTTGCACTGTTCGTTCAATATGAACACCTGAGACGTCGACGAGATGCTGTAAAGCACCAGATTTGCACCTCGGTTTTCGATCGAGGCAGTGTGGTGGCCTAAAGAGACTGTGATTTATAGTTCCATTTCACTGCTGCTAGCGTTGGTCGGGTCGCAACAACTGTCAGATGAATATGGAATCGATGGGTTCAGGAGACCTGTACTTAACGCCAAGCAGGATCTCAATGCCACACGTGACCAGCGCCATAGATGACAGACACACGCTGTGGTGACAAAAGTCATGGGATGGCGATAGACACATAAACAGATGGCGGTGGTATCGCTTCCACAAAGCATGGAAGGGTAGTGCATTGGCGGAGATGTCATATGTACTCAGATGATTCACGTGAAAAGATTTCCGACTTGATTATGGACGCCTGACGCGAATCAAGACACTTGGAACGCGGAATAGTTGTTGGAACTAGACGCATGGAATATTCCATTTCGAAAATCGTTAGGCAACTCAGTACTTGTGATCCACAGTCCCAAGAGTGTGCCGAGAATACCACATTTCAGGCATTACCTCCCACCACCGACAACGCAGTGTCCGACGACCTTCACTTAACGACCGACGCAGCGCCATTTGTGCAGAGTTGTCATTGTTAGCATACATGTAGCACTGCGTGAAATAACAGCAGGAATCAATTGAAACGTATGACGAACGTATCCGTTAGGACAATGCGCGGACATTTGGCGTTAAGGGGCTATGGCAGCAGACGAAAGACGCGAGTGCCTTTGCTACCAGCACGACATCATTTGCGGCGCCCCTCCTGGGCTCGTGAGCATATCGGTTGGGCCCTAGATGACTGTAAAACTGTGGCCTTGTCAGATGAGTCTCTACTTCAGTTGCTAAGAGGTGATGGTGGGGTTCGAGTGTGGCGCAGACCCCACGAAGTCCTGAACCCAAGTTGTCAGCAAGGCACTGTACTAGCTGGTGGTGACTCCATAATCGTGTGAGCTTTGTTTACGTGGAATGGGCTAGGTCCTCTGGATGTTCGGCTACTTCGAGATCATTTACAGCCATTCATGGACGTCATGTTCCCAAACAACGATGGAATTTTTATGTGTGGCTATGCATCATGTCATTGTCAGTGAAGACGGCGGTATCTCAATTTGTTTGGTGTGTGAAAAGAGTTTTCCTGCGAAGAAAAAATGACATTATGCAGAACTTTAATACCACACGGCATAAAGAGAAGTTTCAGAATAAATCTAAGGTACACCAACAACTGATTAAAAGCAATGTTGGGGGAGAATCAAGTTGTCTTGATACGATTTTCATAGGCTTATGCTTAGTATAGTGGTTTTCGACATTTCATTGTGCAAACTGAATAATGTGCAGCTTCGTGTGTTTTTAGAAAATGACACACACAAAACGGTACCGGACGAATCTAGATCACGCAAAAACTATATGACACAGTGCTTTTAATGTTTGAAGTACTCTAAAGCACGAAACCACAGATACATTGGGACAGAGCGCGTGTAGTGCTGTAGTTTCTGTTATGAAAGCAGGGAGAAGATCATTTCTTCTTAATACACGAATACTCGACCGAGTAAATGACTCCACTGTTGTCAAATTTTTCAATGACACGCTAGCTTTCTTGTGGCCAGAAGCGATACGATATGAAAGTGAATTGTTATTTCTCAGAGACACTGCTCCATGCATGGTTAATGCGGGGACTGGATAAAAGTTCTGTGCCCTAAATTAGTTCACCTAACGTTCCTTGCTCACGGTTTACAGCGTGTCGTTGAAACTGTCAGGAGTCAGTGCAAAGACGTGGATGTTCTTGTTTCTGGTGTGAAGAACGTGTTTCTACAGTCACCAATTAGAATTCAAAAATTCGATAAACTCCTTCCTTTTTACCTCCTCCGCCAGTTTGAACTCAGTGGGGAGCATAGTTACAGGCTGTATCATACTACCACGAAACATTTCATTGAAGTGAAGAATGCTTTAAATTCCCTAAATTCAAAAGATGTAGTCAGTATTCTCACAGACCAAGAACGTTATGATAAAAACAGCATCCATGAAAAGATACAGTAAATCCCTCATAGTTTCTCCAAAATTCCTATCAATGTATACATCTATTACAAAAATGGACGTACATATGTACACACATCAAAGTTTGGCATCACCTCGGTTCCGAGAGATCCAGAACCTGTACACAAAATTTAAATAGATATCAATATAAACATCATTTCCGCTCTTTTTATTGCTCATAAAAACTACACATTACATACATATGTTTTTCGATAGGGTCCTCCTTTAGCAAAACACAATATTGTTTTTTAACCTAAACATGTTTCAACTGCAGTTGCATCTTCAGTGGGCTTTTATTTTTCATCTGTTAAAGAGCGTTCTTTGCTGTTTGTGTACATGTAGCTATTAGTTTTTAAATCGTAATTACAGATATTTGAAAAAAGAAACACATAAATTACGAACTCATACATTTTTACCACATGGTGCGGTTTTTCTGATGTGTTGTGTTTCTACAGCGACCGTTTTGTTGCACAGTTTGTCATCTGCAACCACTTATACCTTAAAGTAGGTAAATTGTTTAAGGCAAAATTACGATTTGAAAACTTGTTATTTCTATAACTCAAATTATTTAATTCTATGTATGTGTCTATCTACATAATGTTTCACTTACATTTTCCTTTTAATCATCTTCATCACTGTCAAACACTATATATTGAGATGCCACTATCACTGTAACTGTTTTACTGCTTTACCAGCTGTAACAACAAACATGGCGTTCAGGGGAACAATTGAAGGTCTAAAAAAAAGATGGCTGACAGTGGAACAGTTGAAGGTGTTCCTGGCGTTTGCTCTGAATCTTTCAGAGGTGTCTGTGATTTTTTTCCTTCTTTTGCGTGTGTGTGTGTGTGTGTGTGTGTGTGTGTGTGCGAACATGGAGAGAGAAAGAGAGTGAGGATGACAGTAGGTTTAGGGATTTATTTTATTTTATTTTATTTTATTTCTCGTGTGTGTGTGTGTGGGGGGGGGGGGGGGGTGAGCTGGGTTGGTGGGGGAGGGGTAAGAGCTCTATTGGCCAGTCTTGTCTAATAATTCCTTAAGGGCAGAGAACAGAGTGCCATTGCAGAGAGCTGTGTATTCATTTATCACTTGTTTGCTTTCCACTATGGCTTTTAGTATCTGATAAGTTTCTTCAGTTATTAGTTTTTTTGAGCGGCTGTCGCTGCATTTGAGAATTTTCAAATCCGTATTGATGTTTGTTTGGTTATTTTTCTTGTCCATGAGATGTTCAGAAAATGTGGAATGACAGCTGTTACTTTTTAATGCTCTTCTGTGTATCTGGTATTAAAGTTTTTTGCTTGTCTGCCCTGACCATTTGCAGCATAGTCGATAGGACCTATTGTGGACCTCTCGTACAGAGCCGAGTGGAGGGTCTGAATCAGAGGTTCACACAGTTCTGCGACCGTGTAGACTGCAGATTCCTCGACTTGGGCCAAAGGGTGGTTGGGTTTCGGGTTCCGCTGAATAGGTCAGGTGTCCACTATACGCAGGAGGCGGATACACGGGTAGCAGGGGCTGTGTGGCGTGGACTGGGCGGTTTTTTAGGTTAGAGGGTCTCGGGAAAACACAAGAAGGGCTTCAGTCACAAAGGGTGAAGTCTGAACACAGGCAGAACGTAGATACAGGAACCATTGGTGTAACAGTTGTTAATTGTCATAACTGTGTTGGGAAAGTACCAGAGCTCCAACCACTAATAGAAAGCACTGATGCTCAAATCGTTATAGGCACTGAAAGCTGGGTAAAGCCGGATACAAGCGCAGCCGGAATTTTTGGAAGAACCTAACGGTGTTCCGAAAAGATAGGCTAAACACGTTTGGCGGTGGCGTATTTGTTGCTGTCAGAAGTAGTTTAACTTGTCGCGAAATTGAAGTAGATACTTCCTGTGAGTTAGTATGGGCAGATGTCATTGTTGGCAACCAGAATAAAATAATAATTGGATCCTTTTAACGATCTCCTAGTTCAGATGATACAGTTGCTGAAAGGTTCAAAGAAAACTTAAGTTTGATTTGAAACACGTACCCGACTCATACAATAATAGTTGGTGGTACTTTAATTTACCCTCGATATGTTGGCGAAAATACATGTTTAATGGAGGTACGCGTAAAATATCATCCGAAATTGTGCTAAACGCATTCTCTGAAAATTATTTCGAGCAGTTAGTTCATGAGCCCACGCGAATAGTAAACGGTTGTGAAAACACACTTGACCTCTTAGCAACAAATAATCCTGAGTTAATAACGAGCATCAAAAGCGATGTAGGGATTAGTGAACACAGGGGTGTCGTAGCGAGATTGAATATTGTTATCCCCAAATCCTCGAAAAATAAGCGAAAAATATACCTATTCAAAAAAAGCAGATAAAAATTCACTTGACGCCTTCCTGAGAGACAATCTCCACTCATTCCAAATTAATAATATAAGTGTAGACCAGATGTGGCTTTAATTCAAAGAAATAGTATCGGTAGCAATTGAGAGATTTATACCAAATAAACTAACAAACGACGGAGCTGGTCCTCCTTGGTACACAAAACGGGATTGAACACTGCTGCAGAAATAACGAAACAAACATGCCAAATTTAAACAGACGCAAAATCCTTAAGATTGGCGATCCTTTACAGAAGCTCGAAATTAGGACGGAGTTGAATGCGAGACGCCTATAACTGTTTCCACAACGAAACTTTGTCTCGAAATCTGGCAGAAAATCCAAAGCGATTCTGGTCGTATGTGAAGTATGTTAGCGGCAAGAAACAATCAATCCCTTCTCTGCGCGATAACAATGGAGATACTATAGCAGACAGTGCTCCCAAAGCAGAGTTACTAAACACTGCCTTCCGAAATGCCTTCACAAAAGACGACGAATTAAATACTCCAGAATTCGAATCGAGAACAGCTGCCAACATGAGTAACGTAGAAGTAAATGTCCTCAGAGTAGTGAAGCAACTTAAATCACATAATGAAAACAAGTCTTATGGTCCAGACTGTATACCAATTAGGTTACTTTCGGAGTAGGCTGACGCATTAGCTCCATACTTAACAATCATATACAACCGTTCACTCGACGGAAGATCCGTAACCAAAGAATGGAAAGTTGCACAGGTCACACCAATATTCAAGAAAGGTAGTAGGAGTAAACCACTAAATTACTGACCCATATTGTTAACGTCGATATGCAGCAGGATTTTAGGACATATATTGTTTTCGAACATTATGAATTACCTCGAAGGAAACGGTCTATTGACATACAGTCAACATGGGTTTAGAAAACATCTTTCCTGTGAAACACAACTAGCTCTTTATTCACATGAAGTGCTGAGAGCTGTTGACAAGCGATTTCAGATCGATTCCGTATTCCTGGATTACCGAAAAGCTTTTGACACTGTACCACACAAGCGGCTCGTAGTGAAATTGCTCGCTTATGGAATATCGTCTCAGCTATGTGACTGGATTCGCGATTTCTGTCAGAGAGGTCACAGTTCGTAGTAATTGACAGAAAATCATCGAGAAAAACAGAAATGATTTCAGGCGTTCCCCAATGTAGTGTTATACACTCTTTGCTGTTCCTTATCTATATAAACGATTTGGGAGACAATCTAAGCAGCCGTCTTCGGTTGTTTGCAGATGATGCTGTCGTCTATCGACTACTTAAGTCATCAGAAGATCAAAACAAACTGAGAAACAACTTAGAAAAAATATCTGAATGGTGCATAAAGTGACAGTTGACCCTAAATAACGAAAAGTGTGAGGTCATCCACATGAATGTTAAAAGGAACTTGTTAAACTTCGGTTACACGATAAATCAGTCTAATCTAAAAGCCGTGAATTCAACTGAATATCTAGGTATTACAATTACGAACAACTAAAATTGGAAGGAACACATGGAAAATGTTGTGGGGAAGGCTAACCAAAGATTGCATCTTATTGGCAGGACGCTTAGAAGATGTAACAGATATAGTAAGCAGACTGCCTATACTACGCTTGTCCGTCCTCTTTTAGAATACTGCTGCGCGGTGTGGGATCCTTACCAGATAGGGCTGACGGAGTACATCGGAAACATTCAAAGAAAGGCAGCACGTTTTGTATTATCGTGAAATATGGGAGAGAGTTTCACAGAAATGATACAGGATTTGGGTTGGAAATCATTAAAACAAAGGCGTTTTTAGTTGCGACGGAATCTTCTCACGAAATTCCAATCACCAACTTTCTCCTCCGAATGCGAAAATATTTTCTTGACACCGGCCTACATAGGGAGGAACGATCACCACGATAAAATAAGGGAAATCAGAGCTCGTACTGAAAGATATAGGTGTTCATTCGTTTCACGCGCTATACGAGATTGGAATAATAGAGAATTGTGAAGGTGTTCCGATGAACCCTCTGCCAAGCACTTAAATTTGATTTTCAGAGTATCCATGTAGATGTAGATGTAGATGCCCTATATAAACTGCTTTGCAGTCCTGGCATGTTAGTTGGTAAATACCAGATGTGTTGTGTTCGTCTGTGCTTGTGTTGGTTGTCCTTAGTTTTGGTTCAAATGGCTCTGAGCACTATGGGACTAAACATCTGAGGTCATCAGTCCCCTGGAACTTAGAATCACTTAAACCTAACTAAGCTAAGGACATCACACACATCCATGCCCAAATCCTTAGTTTTCTCTGTGTTGAGTTGTCTGCCCTGTAGGCCATTCTTACCCCTTGCTTTTTTGAGTTTATGTGGGATTCAGGAATTTTGGCTTGTTCTTCTATTTGTTGTTTGATCATACAGATGGTTTCTGTGGTGGGGATATTGGTGTACATGGATGTGATGTCAAATGATGTGAGTGTTGCTGTTGTGGGTATGTTGATGTCTTTGAGTTGTTGTATCAGCTCCTCAGTGTTTTGTATACTTCTGTTATTTGTGTACATGTAATGTTTCTGTAAGTATGTGTGCATTTCTCTGGCTAAGTGGTATGTGGGTGCACTTCTGAAATTGACTACAGGGCGTATCGGAATACCATCCTTGTGGAGCTATAGTAGGCTGTTCAGTGTGGGTGCTTGGGACCTCTTTTGTTTCGACCATTTTGCTTTCTGATTTGTGAATATGTGTAAGATATTTTTAGGAGTGTTAGTGTGTTTTTCTGATATCTTTATGTTGGGTCACTGTTTAGCTTTGTTATGTTGTTGTCCTCCAGAAGTTTTAAGGTTTTTTCTTTGTATTCATCCTGTTTATTATTATCATGGTGCTGCCCATGTCTGATCTCGTAATAAGACCCACATTGTTTTTAAGTTTGTCCTTTATTTTTCTGGAGGTGTTGTTTTTACAGCTAGTAAAGCGGTGAAACCGTTACAGTAACGGTGACAGTGGCATCTCAATATATAGTGTTTGACAGTGATGAAGATGATTAAAAGGAAAATGTAAGTGAAACATTATGTAAATAGACACACACATAGAATTAAATAATTTCAGCCATAGAAATAACAAGTTTTCAAATCGTAATTTTGGCTTAAACAATTTACCTACTTTAAGGTATAAGTGGTTGCAGATGACAAACTGTGTAACAAAACAGTCACTGTAGAAACACAACACATCAGAAAAATCGCACCATGTGGTAAAAATGTATGAACTCGTAATTTATGTCTTTTTCAAATATCTGTAATTTCGATTTACAAACTAATAGCTACATGTATACAAACAGCAAAGAACACTCTTTATCTTTAACAGATGAAAAATAAAAGCCCATTGAAGATGCTGCAACTGCAGTGAAACGTGTTTGGGTTAAAAACAAAATTGTGTTTTGCTAAAGGCGGACCCTATCCAAAAACATACGTATTGTTAAAGCAAAGACGGAAGAAAATAGTTTCAACCCCAAGATGATTATTTCGACGCCCTGCTAGGCTTTTCCGAGCAAGCTCTACAAGAAATTCCGGAACACTACAGCAAAGTTACATCAAACTATTTTAAATATAAAATTCAATAGAATTTGTCTTTCACATAATGTAATACCTATCTATATACATGTAAATGTAAACTGTATGTCACCTGCAGCTCGTCATGCCAAACACAAAGCTGAAATTGAGTGGCTGAGGCAAGAAATTAGGAACCTACATACAAAAAAGCAGGAACTTAATGTTGAACTATTCAAAATTCACCTGGAACTAGGAAAGCACATTAAAATCTCTGAAATATTTAACGAGATCTTGAATATAGTCAAACAAAACACAGAAACGCAAATAAAATCAAAATGGAATAAACAACAGCAAAAACTAAACACTCTTTTAAAACAAAACAAAGCTTTTGCTCATAAAAATAGAAAGCAAGCAAACCACACATTCCACACACGACTCGTAAACCTTACTGACATACAACTAACTAACCAAGAAATAAGATTTCTAGAAAAAGGCCCAAAATACAATGTCAACACACACATCACACACAAGACAGTGGAGAATCTTATCACAGAAAGTGAGTAGATCACAAAACAACAAGATAGGAACAATAGCAGACAAAGCAGGTCTGACAAGAGAATTAGTCGCAGATGAAATAAGATGCATTATAAAGGAAAACAAAAACAACATACTGACAGGAACAAAAACTGAAGAAGAAAAAACCTCTAGAAAAATAAGGGACAAACTTAAAAACAATAAGGCACTCGTTACGAGATCAGACAAGGGCAGCACAATGATAATAATATAACACGATGAATACAAAGAAAAGACCATAAAACTTCTGGAAGACGACAACGTAACAAATCTAACCAGTAACCCAACACAAAGATACCAGAAAAACACATTAACACTCCTAAAAATATCTCACACATATTCACAAATCAGAAAGCAAAATGGTTGAAAGAAAAGAACCCCCAAGCACCCACACTGAACACCCTACTAAAGCTCCAGAAGGATGGCATTCCGATACGCCCTGTAGTCAATTTCAGAAGTGCACCAACATAACACTTAGCCAGAGAAATGTACACATACTTACAGAAACGTTACATATACACAAATAACAGAAGCATACACAACACTGAAGAGCTGATACAACAAATCAGAAACATCAACATACCCATAACAGCCACACTCACATCATTTGACATCACATCCATGTAGAACCGTGTCCCCACCACAGAAACCATAAACATCATCAAACAACAATTACAAGAACAAGCCAAAATTCCTGAACCCCACATAAAAAAGTAGCTAGCATTCTAAAACTAGTCACAGAGCAAAACTATTTCTCATTTGACAATCAGTTCTACTCACAAGAAAACGGGCTTCCAATGGGGTCACCAGTCAGGGACTCCTAGCCAACATTTTTCTCAATCACACTGAAAATAAAATATTTGAACAAATGTAAGACCCAAACAGTACCAGATAATATATTGGTACCGTTATGTAGATGACATCATATGTCTTGTATATGAAACAACAAGTCGCATCCGACAACTCCACAGTGATATAAACAAAGGACACCCAAAAATAAAATTCACCATAGAAACAGAACACGACAAAAGGTTTTCCTTGACCTCACAATATACAGACACAACAACCAACAGCTATTCTCTATATTCAGGAAAGTGACCACCACCAGCACAGCCATTCACAAACACTCTGATCATCCGATTACACACAAACTAGCTGGCTTTCCAATATATGCTACACAGCTGGAAAAAAAACCCACTCACTGAAAACAACTACAAGAATGACTAGCAGACAATCAGACAAATAGCAGTAGAGAATGGATATGACACAAACACTATAGATAAACTGAACCACAAAATTATAAATTTATTTAAAAGGACATCTAACACACAAAAATAAAAGCCTCCTCATCAGCTTACAGACACACAGAACCCATTCATGAGCACACTTGAACAGCAAACACTCACAACGACAAACAGGTGCTTCACTCTCACCTGCAACAACAAAGCAGTCCACAGAGTATGCAACATACTCAAAAAACAAGGGGTAAGAATAGCCTACAGGAAAGTCCACACAAAACAGAGAAAACTAAGGACAACCAACACAAGCACAGACGAACACAACACATCTGGTATTTACCAATTAACATGCCAGGACTGCAAAGCAGTTTATATAGAGCAGACAAGCAGAAACTTTCATACAAGATGCGCAGAACACAGAAGTGCATTAAAAAGTAACAGCTGCCATTCCACATTTTCTGAACATCTCGTGGACAAGAAACATAACCGAACAAACATCAATACGGATTTGAAATGCAACAACAGCCCCCCACAGAAACTAAAAATTGAAGAAAATTGTTGTTGTGGTCTTCAGTCCTGAGACTGGTTTGATGCAGCCCTCCATGCTACTCTATCCTGTGCAAGCTTCTTCATCTCCCAGTACCTACTGCAACCTACATCCTTCTGAATCTGCTTAGTGTATTCATCTCTTGGTCTCCCTCTACGCTGCCCTCCAATGCTAAATTTGTGATTCCATGATGCCTCAAAACATGTCCTACCAACCGATCCCTTCTTCTAGTCAAGTTGTGCCACAAACTTCTCTTCTCCCCAATCCTATTCAATACCTCCTCATTAGTTACGTGATCTACCCACCTTATCTTCAGCATTCTTCTGTAGCACCACATTTCGAAAGCTTCTATTCTCTTCTTGTCCAAACTGGTTATCGTCCATGTTTCACTTCCATACATGGCTACACTCCATACAAATACTTTCAGAAACGACTTCCTGACACTTAAATCTATACTCGAAGTTAACAAATTTATCTTCTTCAGAAACGATTTCCTTGCCATTGCCAGTCTACATTTTATATCCTCTCTACTTCGACCATCATCAGTTATTTTACTCCCTAAATAGCAAAACTCCTTTACTACTTTAAGTGTCTCATTTCCTAATCTAATCCCCTCAGCTTCACCCGATTTAATTTGACTACATTCCATTATCCTCGTTTTGCTTTTGTTGATGTTCATCTTATATCCACCTTTCAAGACACTGTCCATTCCGTTCAACTGCTCTTCCAAGTCCTTTGCTGTCTCTGACAGAACTACAATGTCATCGGCGAATCTCAAAGTTTTTACTTCTTCTCCATGAATTTTAATACCTACTCCGAATTTTTCTTTTGTTTCCTTTACTGCTTGCTCAATATACAGATTGAATAACATCGGGGAGAGGCTACAACCCTGTCTCACTCCTTTCCCAACCACTGCTTCCCTTTCATGCCCCTCGACTCTTATAACTGCCATCTGGTTTCTGTACAAATTGTAAATAGCCTTTCGCTCCCTGTATTTTACCCCTGCCACCTTCAGAATTTGAAAGAGAGTATTCCAGTTAACGTTGTCAAAAGCTTTCTCTAAGTCTACAAACGCTAGAAACGTAGGTTTGCCTTTTCTTAATCTTTCTTCTAAGATAAGTCGTAAGGTTAGTATTGCCTCACGTGTTCCAACATTTCTACGGAATCCAAACTGATCTTCCCCGAGGTCCGCTTCTACCAGTTTTTCCATTCGTCTGTAAAGAATTCGCGTTAGTATTTTGCAGCTGTGACTTATTAAACTGATAGTTCGGTAATTTTCACATCTGTCAACACCTGCTTTCTTTGGGATTGGAATTATTATATTCTTCTTGAAGTCTGTGGGTATTTCACCTGTCTCATACATTTGCTCACCAGATGGTAGAGTTTTGTCATGACTGGCTCTCGCAAGGCCATCAGTAGTTCTAATGGAATGTTGTCTACTCCCGGGGCCTTGTTTCGACTCAGGTCTTTCAGTGCTCTGTCAAACTCTTCACGCAGTATCTTATCTCCCATTTCATCTTCATCTACATCCTCTTCCATTTCCATAATACTGTCCTCAAGTACATCGCCCTTGTATAAACCCTCTATATACTCCTTCCACCTATCTGCCTTCCTTTCTTTGCTTAGAACTGGGTTGCCATCTGAGCTCTTGATATTCATACAAGTGGTTCTCTTCTCTCCAAAGGTCTCTTTAATTTTCCTGTAGGCAGTATCTATCTTACCCCTAGTGAGACAAGCCTCTACATCCTTACATTTGTCCTCTAGCCATCCCTGCTTAGCCATTTTGCACTTTCTGTCGATCTCATTTTTGAGACGTTTGTATTCCCTTTTGCCTGCTTCATTTACTGCATTTTTATATTTTCTCCTTTCATCAATTAAATTCAATATTTCTTCTGTTACACAACGATTTCTGTTAGCCCTCGTCTTTTTACCTACTTGATGCTCTGCTGCCTTCACTACTTCATCCCTCAGAGCTACCCATTCTTCCTCTACTGTATTTCTTTCCCCCATTCCTGTCAATTGTTCCCTTATGCTCTCCCTGAAACTCTCTACAACCTCTGGTTCTTTCAGTTTATCCAGGTCCCATCTCCTTAAATTCCCACCTTTTTGCAGTTTCTTCAGTTTCAATCTGCAGTTCATAACCAATAGATTGTGGTCAGAATACACATCTGCCCCTGGAAATGTCTTACAATTTAAAACCTGGTTCCTAAATCTCTGTCTTACCATTATATAATCTATCTGATACCTTTTAGTATCTCCAGGATTCTTCCAGGTATACAACCTTCTTTTATGATTCTTGAACCAAGTGTTAGCTATGATTAAGCTATGCTCTGTGCAAAATTCTACAAGGCGGCTTCCTGTTCCATTTCTTCCCCCCAATCCATATTCACCTACTATGTTTCCTTCTCTCCCTTTTCCTACTGACGAATTCCAGTCACCCATGACTATTAAATTTTCGTCTCCCTTCACTACCTGAATAATTTCTTTTATCTCGTCATACATTTCATCAATTTCTTCATCATCTGCAGGGCTAGTTGGCATATAAACTTGTACTACTGTATTAGGCATGGGCTTTGTGTCTATCTTGGCCACAATAATGCGTTCACTATGCTGTTTGTAGTAACTAACCCGCACTCCTATTTTTTTATTCATTATTAAACCTACTCCTGTATTACCCCTATTTGATTTTGTATTTATAACCCTGTAATCACCTGACCAAAAGTCTTGTTCCTCCTGCCACCGAACTTCACTAATTCCCACTATATCTAACTTTAACCTATCCATTTCCCTTTTTAAATTTTCTAACCTACCTGCCCGATTAAGGGAACTGACATTCCACGCTCCGATCCGTAGAACGCCAGTTTTCTTTCTCCTGATAACGACGTCCTCTTGAGTAGTCCCCGCCCGGAGATCCGAATGGGGGACTATTTTACCTCCGGAATATTTTACCCAAGAGGACGCCATCATTATTTAATCATACAGTAAAGCTGCATGTCCTCGGGAAAAATTACGGCTGTAGTTTCCCCTTGCTTTCAGCCGTTCGCAGTACCAGCACAGCAAGGCCGTTTTGGTTAATGTTACAAGGCCAGATCAGTCAATCATGCAGACTGTTGCCCCTGCAACTACTGAAAAGGCTGCTGCCCCTCTTCAGGAACCACATGTTTGTCTGGCCTCTCAACAGATACCCCTCCGATGTGGTTGTACCTACAGTACGGCCATCTGTATCGCTGAGGCACGCAAGCCTTCCCACCAACGGCAAGGTCCATGGTTCATGGTGGAAGTGAAGAAAATTATCAGATACAAAAAGACATAGTGGAAAGCAAACAAGTGATAAATGAATACACAGCTCTCTGCAATGGCACT
The DNA here is from genome assembly GCF_023898315.1 of Schistocerca nitens. Classification (NCBI taxonomy): domain Eukaryota; kingdom Metazoa; phylum Arthropoda; class Insecta; order Orthoptera; family Acrididae; genus Schistocerca; species Schistocerca nitens. The sequence goes on from NC_064616.1 coordinate 870,889,957, forward strand.
CTGTTCTCTGCTCTCAAGGAATTATTAGACAAGACCGGCCAATAGAGCTCTTACCCCTCCCCCACCAACCCAACCCCCCCCCCCCACACACACACAAGAAATAAAATAAAATAAAATAAAATAAATCCCTAAACCTACTTTCACCCTGACTCTATTTCTCTCTCCATGTTCACACACACACACACACACACACACACACACACACACACACACACACACACACGCAAAAGAAGGAAAAAAATCACAGTCACCTCTGAAAGATTCAGAACAACTGCCAGGAACACCTTCAACTGTTCCACTGTCAGCCATCTTTTTTTTTAGACCTTCAATTGTTCCCCTGAACGCCATGTTTGTTTTTACAGCTGGTAAAGCAGTGAAACAGTTACAGTGATAGTGGCATCTCAATATATAGTGTTTGACAGTGATGAAGATGATTAAAAGGAAAATGTAAGTGAAACATTATGATAATAGACACACACATAGAATCAAATAATTTGAATTATAGAAATAACAAGTTTTCAAATCGTAATTTTGGCTTAAACAATTCACCTACTTTAAGGTATAAGTGGTAGCAGATGACAAACTGTGCAACAAAACGGTCGCTGTAGAAACACAACACATCAGAAAAACCGCCCATGTGATAAAAATGTATGAGTTCGTAATTTATGTGTTTCTTTTTTCAAATATCTGTAATTACGATTTAAAAACTAATAGCTACATGTATACAAACAGCAAAGAACACTCTTTATCTGTAACAGATGAAAAATAAAAGCCCACTGAAGATGCTGCATCTGTAGTGAAACATATTTGGGTTATAAAACAGAATTGAGTTTTGGTACAGGCGGACCCCATCCAAAAACATACGTATTGTTGAAGCAAACACGGTAGAAAAGAGCTTCAACCCCAAGATGATCACACATTTCATGTTGTACCACGATACAGTGAGACCTTCAGAGGTAGTGTTCCATATTGCTGTACACACTGGTACCTCAGATACCCAGTAGTACATCCTCTTGCTTTGGCGCATGCCTTTATTCGTCGTGGCATACTATCCACAAGCTCATCAAGCCACTGTTGGTCCAGATTTTCCCATTCCTCAACGGAGATTCGGCGTAGATCCTTTAGAGTGGTTGGTGGGTCACGTCGTCCATAAACAGCACTATTCTATCTATCCCAGGCAAGCGTAGATCCCTTATTGGGAGGAGGAGGAGGAGGAGGAGGAGATTAGTGTTTAACGTCCCGTCGACAACGAGGTCATTAGAGACGGAGCGCAAGCTCGGGTAAGGAAAGGATGGGGAAGGAAATCGGCCGTGCCCTTTCACAGGAACCATCCTGGCATTTGCCTGAAGCGATTTAGGGAAATCACGGAAAACCTAAATCAGGATGGCCGGAGACGGGATTGAACCGTCGTCCTCCGGAATGCGAGTCCAGTGTGCTAACCACTGCGCCACCTCGCTCGGTATAGATCCCTTAGAGTGGTTGGTGGGTCACGCCGTCCATAAACAGCACTATTCTATCTATCCCAGGCATGCTCGATACGGTTCATGACTGGGGAACATGCTGGCCACTCTAGTCGAGCAATGTCGTTATCCTGAAGGACGTCATTCACAAGATGTGCTCAACGGGGTCGCAAATTGTTGTCCATGAAGACGAATGCCTCGCCAATATGCTACTGATATGGTTGCACTATCGTTCAGAGGATGGCATTCACATACGAGGCCTTGCATGACCACCAGCGGCGTACGTCGGCCCCACATAATGCCACCCCAAAACAGCAGGAAACCTCCACCTTGCTGCACTTGTTGGACAGTGTGTCTAAGGCGTTCAGCCTGACTGGATTGCCTCCAAACAGGTCTCCGACGATTGTCTGTGATGAGAACGTGATGCCAATCCTGAGCAGTCCATTCGGAAATTTGTTGGGACCATCTGTACTACGCTGCATGGTGTCGAAGTTGCAAATATGGACCTCGCCGTTGACGTTGGGACTGAAGTTGTGTATTATGCAGCCTATTGCGCACGTTTTGAGTCGTATTACGACGTCCTGTGGCTGCATGAAAAGCATTATCCAACGTGGTGGCGTTGCTTCAAATGGTTCAAATGGCTCTGAGCACTATGGGACTTAACACATCTGAGGTCATCAGTCCCCTACAACTTAGAACTACTTAAACCTAACTAACCTAAGGACATCACACCTATCCATGTCCGAGGCAGGATTCGAACCTCCGACCGTAGCAGTCGCGCGGTTCCGGACTGCAGCGCCTAGAACCGCGTGGCCACGGCGGGCGGCCGTGGCGTTGCTGTCTGGGCTCCTCCGAGCCACAATCCGTAGGTAGCGGTCATCCACTACAGTAGCAGCTCTTGGGCGGCTCAGCGATGCGTGTCATCGACAGTTCCTGTCTCTGTGTATCTCCTCCATGTCCGAACAACATCGCTTTGGTTCACTCCGAGACGCCCGGACACTTCCCTTGTTGAGAGCCCTTCCTGGCACAAAGTAACAATGCGGACGCGATCGAACCGCGGTATTGACCGTCTAGGCATGGTTGAACTACAGACAAGACGAGCCGTGTACCTCCTTCCTGGTGGAATGACTGGAACTGACCGGCTGTCGGACACCCTGCGTCTGATAGGCGCTGCTCATGCATGGTTGTTTACGTCTTTGGGTGGGTTTAGTGACATCTCTGAACAGTTAAAAGGACTGTGTCTGTGGTGCAATATCCACAGTCAACGTCTATCTTCAGGAGTTCTGGGATGTGTGTATTTACGTATGTATATACTAAGTGATTAAAAGTATACCGACACCTGGCTGAAAACGACTTACAAGTTCGTGGCGCCCTCCATCGGTAATGCTGGAATTCAATGCGGTGTTGACTCACCATTAGCCTTGATGACGGCTTCCACTCTCGCAGGCATACGTTCAGTCATGTGCTGGAAGCTTTCTTGGAGAATGGCAGCCCACTCTTCACGGAGTGCTGCACTGAGGAGTAGCATAGATGTCGGTCGGTGAGGCCTGGCACGAGGTCGGAGTTCCAAAACATCCCAAAGGTACTCTATAGGATTCAGGTCAGAACTCTGTCCAGGCAGACCGTTATAGAGATATTATTGTCGTGTAACCATTTCGCCACAGGCCGTGCATTATAAAACGACGTTTTTACAGTGTTCAATCGTCCAATGTTTACGCTCCTTACACCAAGCGAGGCGTCGTTTGGCATTTATCGGCGTGGTGTATGGCTTATGAGCAGCCGCTCGACCATGAAGTCCAAGTTTTCTCACCTCTTGCCTAACTGTCATAGTACTTGCAGTAGATCCCGATGCAGTTTGGAATTCCTGTGTGATGGTCTGGATAGATATCTGCCTATTACACATTACGAACCTCTTCAACTGGCGGCGGTCTCTGTCAGTCAACAGACGAGATGGGCCTCTAGGCTTTTGTGTTGTACATGTCCTTTCACGTTTCAACTTCACTATCACATCGGACCTAGGGATGTTTAGGAGTGTGGAAATCTCGCGTACAGACATATGACGCAAGTGACACGCAATCACCTGACCACATTCGAAATCCGTGAGTTCCGCGGAGCTTCCCATTCTGATCTCTCGCGATATGTAATGACTACGGAGGTCGCTGATATGGAGAACCTGGCAGTAGGTGGCAGCACAATGCACCTAATATGGAAAACCTATGTTTTTGGGGGTGTCCGGATACTTTTGATCACATAGTGTACGAATGTATGCATGTTCCACATTTTCTCGTAAACCACTTTACCGATTTCAACCAAACTTCGTTCATACATCACTTACTGCCTGGAAACAATCGCTGTGGTGGTAAGAACCACCTACCTATCAAGGGGATTGGGATCGTTGTGAAAAATTAATATATCCCACGACGCCCGAATAGCCATAATTTAGTTCAAAACATGGTTCAAATGGCTCTGAGCACTATGGGACTCAACTGCTGAGGTCATAAGTCCCCTAGAACTTAGAACTACTTAAACCTAACTAACCTAAGGACACCACACACATCCGTGCCCGAGGCAGGATTCGAACCTGCGACCGTAGCGGTCGCGCGGTTCCAGACTGTAGCGCCAGAACCGCTCGGCCACCAGCGGCCGGCCATAATTTAGTCATCCTGTATTTGAGAAGCAGAGCACTTAGTGACTTGGAACAAAATTAACACATATCTTTAAATCTTTAGAAAACTTTTCCTCTCTGATAACCACCACAAAATGATGAAAGGAAAAAAAGTTTATCGCTCACATTTTCGTTGTTCATGTTGCAAAATTGTCGCATGAAGCAGGGCGTTTTAATTTATTACTTCTTTATTACTAACTGTATAACTGTATTTGCGACACATTTTGCAGACAGTATTCACACATACCACCGAATCAGCAAATTTTATAGCACTGTACAACTCATAATTCAGGAGCTATGACTTCATAAACACAGATATGGGTAAAAAATGCCGCATCAAGCATCATGTGTTAATTTATTGCTTCTTTACTATTAACTCTGTTCGGAACACTTTTTGCAAATAGGAGCTACAGATACTGGATGTACCTGCAAAATTATATCGTTATGCGATACATAGTTCGAGAGATACTACGTCATAAACATTGAACTGAGTTAAAATGAAACTACAGGGCGAAATTCACTATGGACGCAGGTGAAATATGTGTATAAATACGTGTTAAATATGTTAAATATATGTGAAATCAATCTGACACGTGCGTCCCCAGGCAAAGCCACGGGTAGAATGCTCATCCTAAACCCCAGAGCGATTTAAACCAAATTTGGTACACAAATCAATTACAATCTGGCTAAAATACTGTCGGGGTAAGAACCACTAGACTCCCACTGGAGTGATCGTGGTAATGTGAAGAGAGAAGAGGTGAGGAGGAGATGAACAGAAAAAGAGGGGGAAGGAGGAGATGGACACCGATAAGATGGAGGAGGAGATGGGCAGAGAGACAGGGAGGGGAAAATAGACAGTGAGAGGGGAGAGTAAGAGATGAAGAACAAGAAGGAGGGGGAGGAGATGGACACACAAAGGGGGACAATGAGATGGACCAAGACATGGAGGAGGTGAAGACGGAATTAGAGGGGAGGAGGAGCAGATGGACAGAGAGTGGAGAGGCAGATGGACAGCTGGAAGGTGGATGAGGATATGGACATACAGTGGGGGGGGGGGGGGGTTGGAAGAGGTGGTCAGAGAGACTGGTTGGAGGAGATGGACACAGAGGGGATGAAGGAAGAAATGGACAGAGAGAGGGGGAAGGACGAGATGGAGCAATAGTAGACTGGAATGAATACATAACCAGGCATCGCCGAGTACTCAGCTAGCATCTGATATTTTAAAGCAGCTGAAAGTTCGAAATAATTCCTTGGAACATTCACTTTCTCTGATAGACGAAATTTTAGTAACATTATCATCAGAAACACTCGGTGTCAAATTTTTAAAAAGCCTTCTGGGGAAGAAACAAATATTGAAGAGGAATTTATCGAGGAAGAACTGTGATGCTTTTCACATGCACGTCTGAGGTCGAAAGAACATTTCCACTGTACAAATCATTCTTAGAAGCAGGAGTTTTACGAACGAAAATCCCAGAATGACGTTATTTGTGCACTCTAACACCCTTCATCAAGCTTAAAGTTGTGTGTAACCTTTATATTTGTGTGTAGTTATTTTGGCTTATTTTGGAAATTAATTTCACCATTTTCTTCTGCGTTTTCGATTGCTTATTTTACTATTTTATTGTGCTTAGAAATCTGAGTTTCAGTAGATAGAAATAATAAGACGAGCATTTTTCATAAAAGTAGGAATTAGATATCTCTAAGCATATATATGATGAATTTTAGATTTAAATGTCGTAGGTATTCAGACTGAACGGAAAAACGAAACAAATAATGACCGAAACCAGACTCGAACCAGAAATTACCAGTCTCGAGCACTGTTGTTGTATTTCTACCTTTAAGTGCTTGAAATACACGGAATTGCTAGCAGGATAGGGGTACCTCTGCTTAAAAATTTGCATCAGTTGGAAATCGAACCTAAAATCCCTACGTCACAGACAAGAGATCTACCACACAGTCACATGGTTCGTCGGAAAAAAAATCGATCTTCTATCAGTATATTTCTCGACAAGTTTTTAGAGTTGCATTGGATTATTTTGGGGGAATAATATTTGAGTTCTGAAATTCACCCACCGCAAATATAAATATTAAAAAAAATCCAATTGCCACATGGACATCTGTGTGTACAGCGTAAGACCTGCACGTCACGATGCATAAACGGACATGACGGACCAGAGGTGTAAGTATCGCCTGTTTTGATGACTGACTGATCACTTGTAAAGTCACAGTCGGCAGTACGGTTATACGAGCCAGAGAAATTGGTACACCTGCCTAATATCGTGTAGGACCTCCGCGAGCACGCAGAAGTCGCGCAACACGACGTGACATGGACTTGACTAAGGTCTGAAGTGGTGCTGGAGGGAACTGACACCATGAATACTGCAAGGTTGTCCACAAATCAGTAAGAGTACGAAGGGATGGAGATCTCTTTTGAGCAGCACATTGCAAGGCATTCCAGATACGCTCAATAATGTTCACTTCTGGTGAGTTTGGTGGCCAGCGGAAGTGTTTAAACTCAGAAGAGTGTTACTGGAGCCACTCTGTAGCAATTTTGGACGTGTGGGATGTCGCATTGACCTGATGGAATCGCCCAAGTCCGTCGTAATGCACAATGGAGATGAATGGACACAGGTGATCAGACAGGATGCTTAAGTACGTGTCACCTGTCAGAGTCGTATCTATACGTACGATGGGTCCTATATAACTCCAACTGCACACGCCCCACACCATTACAGAGCCTCCACCAGCTTGAACAGTACCCTGCTCACATGGAGGGTCCATGGATTCACGAGGTTGTCTTCCTACCCGTACACGTCTATCCACTAGATACAATTTGAAACGAGACTCGTCCGACCAACATGTTTCCAGCCGTAAACAGTCCAATGTCGGTGTAAAACTTTGTGTCGTACAATCATCAAGGGTACACGAGTGGGCCTTCGGCTCCATACCAGTGATGTTTCGTTGAATGGTTCGTACGCTGATACTTGTTGATGATCCAGCATTGAAATCTGCAGCAGTTTCCGGAAGGGTTGCACTTCTGTCATGTTGAACGATTCTCTATAGTCGTCGTTGGTCTCGTTCTTGTAGAATCTTTTTCCGGCTGCAGCAATGTCGGAGATTTCATGTTTCACCCGATTCCTGATATTCACGGTACACTCGTGAAAATTCCCACTTCATCTCTACCTCGGAGATGCTGTGTCCCATCGCTCGTGCACCGACTATACCACCACGTTCAAAGGCACTTAAATCTTGATTACTCACCATTGTAGCAGCAGTAACCGATCTAACAACTGCGCCAGACACTTGTTGTCTTATATAGGGGTTGCCGACTACAGTGCCGTATTCTGCTGTTTAAATATATCTGTATTTGAATACGCATGACTATACCAGTTTCATTGGCGCTTCAGAGTATAAAGATAAGATTATCAGCGACATGTCAAATAGGTGGCAACGACCAAAGAGTACTCGAGCCAATACGGGTGGCAGTTTAATTACTTAAAACAGCTCGAAGTTCGAAAAGATTTTAATATGGCCATACGGTTGGGCTTTCTGACGTGACAGTATTTGAAGTTAAATTTTGAAAGATCTGAATGTTCTGTTTCAGGTAGGAGTAATCTATGAACAAATAAACAGACCCCTTCGCTATACCACGTCATTTAACCCACTTCCATAATTATCTATGATTCTGAGAAATGATCTGTAATGGTGTAGCTGTGGAACTTGATTATGTCTTTAGTTTAGCCTTCTTTATGAGCTTCTGTTAACTGTCTAGCAGTTAAACTACATTTTTAAATTTCTGTTGTCATTTTTCCTCTGTTCTTTGCATATTATTAGTGTTATGATTGACCCATGGTATATTTTTCCGTCTTTGTCATTTTCACTTCTAGCCCTATTTGTGTCACATCAAAGCTGAAAAACAGAGTATCGTTTTTATTGTATGATACTGGGAACAGTACCGAGCACAATCAAACGTAAAGGTTCTTCTAGATTTCTTGACTCTTTTGGGTTGCAATAGAGTCCAAGCTTCTGCACATGTTGTTCAGAGTAGCTGTTGTGGAAGAAATTTACCACCATGGCCCTACAAGGCTTCTCTGCTACCACATTCTCGAGTAAACTACCACAAATTGATAGTCACCTGCTGCTATTATCGTGTTGTGAGCTACGTATTTCGTGTGGCACCTACATTCTGCGAATACTGTTCTCACTTATAGCGAACGGTAAAAACATTGTTATTTGCCCATCTCCGCAGAGTACAACTGCCCACGTCCAAAAAAAACTTCGCTGTCAGGTGTACTTTCGACATCAATAGAGGTAGTATTATCGTTAAACAAAATTCTTCCAAAGGAATCTAAATATTTCCATGCACATCCAACATTGTGCAAAAGTTTTTTCCATTCCCTAGTTCAGATTGCAACAGATTCTCGAGGACTAATAGCACTAGGTGCTGTTTTCACACGGTAGACGGATTTAAACATTACGTCGACTGGAGATGAACAGGAAGAAGTTAAAAGTTTTGAGAGTTCATCCTAAGTGTTGTAAATAGGAAATATGTTCGAGCGGAACATTCCTGTGATTCAAAAAGAGAGACCCACCTGCGCCTACCTATAGAAAGGAGGCCTCAAGGAAATATTGAAACAGCCAAAAAAATTTAAACTGGAAAGTAGTAAATACATTACAGTGGAATGCAGAGCATTTATTTTCATCCTTAAACTTCGTGGCAGTTGAAGTCCCATTATCTTCCATAACGATGGAACACAAGTCGCCCTCACGAAGTATTGAAAGCAGTTATCATCAAAGTTAACATGAGACAGTGGACACACACACTGAAATTCATTACTGTAGAAGAAGATAAAGAGAAGACTCAGCCAGGAAAGAAGAAATATTCATATATAGACAAAGCATTAATCTGCCATTGCCAAAATTGTCTTGAGTGGTGACAGTCGCAGGCCGCTGTGGCCGAGCGGTTCTAGGCGCTTCAGTCTGGAACCGCGCTGCTGCTACGGTCGCAGGTTCGAATCCTGTCTCGGGCATGGATGTGTGTGATGTCCTTAGGTTAGTTAGGTTTAAGTAGTTCTAAGTCTAGGGGGCTGATGACCACCGACGTTAAGTTCCATAGTGTTCAGAGCCATTTGAACCATTTGGTGACAGTCATATTAGCCATTTCAGTAACTTGAGAGTTCAGGTTAAACTGGACAGTTATTTCACCTGCGTACTCAGAGACAGTATTAAAATTAAGTTATATGTTTACAGAAATTAGAAATAAAACCCTAAAAGGAAGTGTGCCTGGTTACCGAAGATATTCCTGATTTTTTACGCGACATGTACGTCAACCAAAACTCACCAGAGGGCTGAAACACCAGCCAATTTTCGTCCGGTATTTATGCTTACGAAAATTAACAGTTATAACACTCTGACAAAGCTGGCCGCCAGTCACATCAAAGGTTGTATTAAAGTACACACATCACCACAAAGAAAGACTTTCGCCACCCACAACTTTCTAGAACAAACGAAACTGCTAAATCAGTTTGAAATATAGAGAAAATCATACAGAAAGAATATAATCAGAAGGCTGCATTAGAACACCCGAAACGGCTTGAAGCTAAAGAAATGCTCCTACATCCGTTATGTAACTGTTCTTTAATGTGAGCTTAATTTTTCTAGTAATTTCTGAGGTGATGCTCCTAATAAGAAGCGGGACTTTGTCAATTTGGTGGAAGCAAGTATTGTGTGTGGCATTCTGGAAGCAATGCTAGCATCGGAACTACATTAGTTCTACGTCATTACCATCTCGCGTTGTACACAACGGCAGTTTGAAGCGCGGTCACGACCAAGTTCCGAACGAGGACAAAGCAGCGGTGGCCTCATTGTCCCCGTCGGCATACAACAAAGCAAACAGCAATACCCGCACTGCACTCGCCGCATCGGTTCCCCGTTTAGCAACATTCCGCAGTCTCTCGCCAACCCGATGTGTCTAACCACTTACGTACTAGCTGTTTCTCTCGTCTCAGAACCTTAGTCGTACGTTGGTGCAGCTTCAGTAAAATATTTCCGCCCACGTAGGATGTTGTTCACACAGTATATAGTTAATGAACAAATCATCAATAGAAAAATAAAAGAGGAAAGAAAATTTCATATTATTGTTACTAGTGCTATACCGGCCGGTAAGCCAAAATTACATTCACTCCCTCAATATGAATTTCGTATTTCGTTATGTCTTCACACAGAAATAATGATTTGTGTAGGTAACTAGCTACAACTGTAGGATATTTACAGAAATGCATTTATTTTGCCATCAGCTGAATATAATCGTATTTCAATTTATTCTTGACCTGTTTCGAATATTTCAACCGTCACTAACCGGAAGAAAAATTATATCATTTGTTGGATAAAAAATGCATATTTCTCATAGAAGACACATTCATATATCATATGTAACAATGGCAAAACGTGGAATGTAAAAAACCATGTTTTGGCCTATGTCATATGCCTGAGCTGGCAATCGCTTGTTAACTGTCAGTAGTGTATAAGCAGCGTACGTGTGTTTATCACGATGCTGCCAAAACACGGTTATTTTTACATTCCACGTTTTCTCGTTGGTACATTTGGTGTACGAATGTGTCTTCTATGTGAAATATGAATTTTGATCCAACAAATGCTACAATTTTTCTTCCAGCTGATGATGGCTGAAATAACGGAAACTGTTCAAGAACAAATTTAAATACATAGGGTGATTCAGCTGGCCCTATCTATGGGCTTTACGCAACCTGTAACGCCTTCAAAAATCACTCGCGAAATTTTCATATTCTCTCGCTCGCTAAGCTTAAACTATTAGTCCTACAGACAAAATGAACACGACCTTTTTGTAGGGAATTTAGTTAAACCTTGTACTGGCAAACGTTTGAGCTGGATCCCATGGTTTTCAAGTTATTCGAGAAAAACGCGTTTGAAGGTCACTTTTGCAAATTTTTCTTGAATAATGGAAAAGTACGGCTTCTAAAGAAAATGTATCATAGTTAAATTTCCGTCAAATAGGTCCTGTTCATTTTTTCTGTAGAACTAACTGTTTGCACATAGCGAGCGAGAGAATATGAAAATATTGCATATGGTACCTTGAAAGCATTGCGAGTTGCATAAAACCCATAGGTAGGGACAGCTGAATCACCTTGTATACAGCCAATGGCCAAAATAAAAGCTATTCTATAAATTTTCTCCTCCTAGAAGTTCTCACCAAACTCACGTTATCCAGTAATTCCAGTAAACCTTGGCTAGCAGTTGGAGAACTGGACATGACCATTTTACTAACAGTTGATAAATTCAGATGCCTCGAGTCAGTATCAGCACATTACGGATTTACAGATACTGACAGAAAAGTGAATAGAATAACAGTCAAACGCATAAGACTGGCAAGGTTTTATGGAAGTGAAATATAGGGTGCAAAGAAAACAAACGATCAAACACATCATTCGATGGAGATGCGAATTGTGTGATGGGTCGTGTGTTATTCAACTTTGGCTCGGCTCTGAGCACTATGGGACTTAACATCTATGGCCATCAATCCCCTAGAACTTAGAACTACTTAAACCTAACTAACCTAAGGACAGCACACAACACCCAGCCATCACGAGGCAGAGAAAATCCCTGATATTCAACTTTACAGATTACCCTATAATGAACATATACAGGGATCTTTTAAGATAGCGCAGTTGAGAAAAAATTGACAGAATACCAACTGAGTGCTCCAGCACAAACTATACGACTAAGTTTTGAAAACGAGGTTCTCCATCACTACACGCAAACGAAAAAGAAAATTGGACTGTCGATATTAGATGAGAAAGATGCTAGGAAATACTACGAGAGGAAGCGGTTTCGTAATCCGACACGGAAAGGGTTTTACGTTTCCAGTATTTGGATGACCTATGTATGTGAGACGAAAGCTTACAATTCCCAGTCCCGTGATTTCGTACCAACGTCATGAGTTAAAATTTCAGACCTCTCCACAGTGATGCGGGAGACAGCTGACTCGAGAGGGGAGGCTAAATTTATCGGCCGATTAGTGCTTTTCGAGAGGCCCGTGTTTCATCCCTCCCTTCCTCCTACGCTCACATTCATCTGTAACAGCATAAGCATAAAATTACACTCACTGTGTACCCGCAAACTATACAATTACACAGGATGAACTCTAAATCCACCTAAAAAATTTCGGAAGTTGTTCAGGGGTATTTTCTGAGTATTTTGGTATAAGGGCCCGTGTGGCACAGATTTCTAACAACGAGCTCGTGATCAAAATTTTCATCCAAGGACAACCAGGGGCTATGATACACAATATTTTCTGTTAGGCACAGGAACGTCCCCACGAACTAAGCACTATGTGTCCTGGTTGCAGTCACAGGAAGACTGGTATCTTCGACTAAGGAACACAGAAAGGTCAGTGGTTGAGAACTGTTCAGACTCGTCTGTATCGTTCACAGTTCCTCACAAAAGGGATGATGTGCAATCTACATTTCTACACGCATGCTCATAAATTAGGATAATTGCAGAATGTGGTGCCACACAACGCGGCACTACACAAAACTGGCGCTAATAGCATAGGCACATAGGGAACACATACGACACAGATCTGTAAGTCCACGGTACAGGTGATAAGTTGAGAAAACCGTCCCGAAACAAATGTGCTGCAAAACGCCTCTGTTTCCTGCGCATGTAACCCGAAGTCAGTATGGGAAACGATCACCATGCAAACGTACACAGGCCGTACAACGAGTTGGCATACTCTGGATCAGGTGGTCGAGCAGCTGCTGGGGTATAGCCTCCAATTCTTGCACCAGTGCCTGTCGGAGCTCCTGAAGTGTCCTAGGGGTTTGAAGACGTGCAGCGATACGTCGATCAAGACCATCCCAGACGTGCTCGATGGGGTTTAGGTCTGGAGAACAGGCAGGCCATTCCATTCGCCTGATAGCTTCTGTTTCAAGGTACCCCTCCACTATGGCAGCTCGGTGGGGCCGTGCGTTATCATCCATCAGGAGGAAGATGAGGCCCACTGCGCCACTGAAAAAGCATAATGGTGCTAAATGACGTCCCGAACACCTGACCTGTTACAGTTCCTCTATCAAATACATGCAGGTGCACCAATCATAATCCCACCTCACACCATCAAACAACGACCTCCATACAGTTCCCTTTCAAGGACATTAATGGGTTGGTATCTGGTTTCTGGTTCACGACAGATGAAAACCTGGTGAGAATCACTGTTCAGACTATACCTGGACTCGTCAGTGAACATAACCTGGGACCACTGTTCCAATGACCATGTACTGTGTTCTTGACACCAAGCTTCACGGGCTCTCCTGTGACCAGGGGTCACTGGAATGCACCTTGCAGGTCTCCGGGCAAATAAACCCTGTCTGATCAGTCGTCTGTAAACTGTGTGCCTGGAGACAACTATTCCAGTGACTGTGGTAAGGTCCCGAGCAAGGCTACCTGCAGTACTCCGTGGCCGTCTGCGGGAACTGGTGGTGAGATATCTGTCTTCTTGTGGTGTCGTACACTGTGGACGTCCCGTACTGAAGCGCCTGGACACGTTTCCTGTCTGCTGGAATCGTTGCCATAATCTTGAGATCACACTTTGTGGCACACGGAGGGCCTGTACTGCGACCTGCTGTGTTTGACCAGTCTCCAGTCGCCCTAGTATTCTACCCCTCATGACGTCATCAATATGTGTTCTTTTAGCCATTTTCAACACACAGTCACCATTAGCACGTCTGAAAACGTCTGCACACTTACTCGCTGCACCGTACTCTGACATGCACCAACACACCTCTGCGTATGTGGACTGCTGCCAGCGCCACCGTGCGACGACCGCAGGTCAAATGCACCGCATGGTCATACCCTGAGGTGCTTTAAATCCGAAAACCGCCCACCAGAGCGTTGTTTCACCATGTATCAGCATTATCCTTAATTTATGAGCATGAGTGTACATTTACTCTACACTTTAGATCAGTAGAAGTCTCTTTTCATCTCGTATGGACTCCGATTTTTCACTTGGACCGTCAGCAGACGCTTTTCAAGTGACGTGAAACCAGAAATTCATCAAATATATGTGTATGTGATATCTGCGGAAACTCAGGAGTTTTATTTCTATTCGCAGTAATCCTTCCCAGACACTTACTGTGCTGAAAGCAGCTTCATGAGAAGAATGGCACTCACATCCTGTGGATTTTATTGAAAACGTCGTTAACAGCATCACACATCGCTGTACGTGATGTATCGATGCTCGGGGTAATCACACTTCATACTGACGTTACTTGTATCACATAAATGTTCAAATGTTCAAATGTGTGTGAAATCTTATGGGACTTAGCTGCTATGGTCATCAGTCCCTAAGCTTACACACTACTTAACCTAAATTATCCTAGGGACAAGCACACACACCCATGCCCGAGGAAGGACTCGAACCTCCGCCGGGACCAGCCGCACAGTCCATGACTGCAGCGCCTTAGACCGCTCGGCTAATCCCTCGCTATCACATAAATATTGCATATTATGTTGTTCACTTCAAACGCTTTCTATGTTAACGTAATACATTTTCTCAGCGATTGAGTTGTCATCTTTCATTTGTGCTACACCATGTTTTCTAAAATTTGACTGTTGTTGTTGTGGTCTTCAGTCCTGAGACTGGTTTGATGCAGCTCTCCATGCTACTCTATCCTGTGCAAGCTTCTTCATCTCCCAGTACCTACTGCAACTTACATCCTTCTGAATCTGAAAATTTGACTATGCGTCCTAAAAAATGTACATAATGTTTTGAGTCATCGTTTTTTGAGTTTTTACCGTTATTCATGGAAATGAATCACTGAAAATATCCATGAAAAGACTGATAGTAAACTAGCATTCTCGCCGGTATGTCCATTTTCTCTAAACTTACTTTCCCATTTATACAGTCTTGAAAGACCTACGCCGTTTGGTAACTTATGACTTTACTTGCTTTTGCTGACGAACGATCTCGTAATCATTGGCTCTTAATACTAAATACTGTACGTTCTTTATACTATCTTCCAGCTTCATAATTCATCAAACAAGCGAGTTGGGGTAGTTGTTAAACCTATCCTCCCATTTACAGAAGGGCTGCGGCTCAAACCCACGTTCTGCCATCGCGATTTGTGTTTTACCTGGCTTTCCAGGGATTCCATTAAGTCAATTCCAGAAAACGATGAGATGGTTGCTTTGAAGAGAACAATGGGAATTTCCTGCCTTATTCTTGCTAGCATTGCTTCCCTGCTAATGATTTCGATAATACCCAGAGGTCAAACTAACCCTTTTTTATTATTTGAACCTAGTTATGTCTTATTTATTGTCTGTTTCCGTGAAAAAATATGTGAGTACTTCTTTTTTCCAAGGGAGCTTACACTTCATCGTACTCATATCGACGCTAGTGCGACGTTTTTCTCTAATCCTACTTTTCCATTACTGAAGTAGAGTTTTTCCTTATTTTCTGCTTTCTGAGAAAAAAAGTACGAAAGCCTCGCAGCCAAGAGTGCATTTTGTTTTTCCTGTCGTGTGCAGTGCAACTTTTTAAAAGGAGAAACGTTTCATAACAATAAAACGTGAGGCTGGAAATTCAGATTGAAATTCTTGTGCTGCAGTTTCAGAACAAAGCACTTTGGACGAACAGTTGCCCACGGAACACGAGGTTCGACCTAAATTATAAATGAACAATACGCACCTTTGAATTTACGCTTCCGCTGTCAAAGCCCGTCATGGAAATTTCGGAACAGGCATATGTTGAAGTCGTTCTTTCGCCATCAGAAGCAATGCGATTGCTTGAAACATTAAATGAGCATCAGATTTCGATTCCTAAGTTGGACGGTCCAGGTTTTCTGTCTGCTCTATTTAAAAAGGTGATGATCGCTGTGGCAACCCTCGTTGTGAGGATAGATCACCTAATAGCACACAAAACAGTTGGAAATATTTGGAGTTTTTCTCACGTCAGTGAGTTTCCCGTTTTGTATGGTTCCGCGTGCATAATGGATGCCTAGATTACGAGCATTGCAGGAGAAGTTGCTGGAATAGAGTTCTTTATGTTGCTAAAGAGAACTTTAGCAGAGCAGTTTAATACGCACCCAGTAAAAAATTACGCAGTTTGCCAGTGCCGAACAAAATCAATGGCAGTAGTGATTTTGTGTGTTTACTACTGTGGTGTTGTCCACCAACATGACGTCCCACCGCGTACAACACTTTGGGTAATCTATTATGTATCAGCATATTTTGTGCAAATGGTGTCCCACACCTCGTAAGTAGTTTAAAAAGGTCATAGTTCACCACGAACGGCTACTGATAAACAAATTTTTGTTACAGCCTATTTCAGACTTCAGACCTTCATCGGGTATCCTGTATATCAAGACAGATAACACGTGAAATGCAGTTCACATTCAACTGTCAATATACGGCTATCTGGTATACATTCTTACGAAAACTCGCATAATAAAATGTCACATACCCACTTAAGACATTTAAAACACGACGGTATAAAACCAGTGGCGTCAAACGGCATAAAAATCCATCATTCGTCACTGAAAATAAAAGTACGGCACATAAAATAATGGGATACAAATTTATCGACCAATTTCAGCCTCAGATCCCATTATCATATTGAGACATGTACGCTTAAAAACACGCATATCAAAAGCATATCTGGACGTGGGCAGCCTTTAAACTGGACAAATTTGCAGTTCGACCAAAGAGGTGGTACAAAAAAAAAAAAAAAAAAGTCTCCTTGAACTGCACACTATCTGAATTGTTTTAACAGTAAAAATAAATCACCGATTTAATGAGTCACTTTTGAAGGATGTTATTGGAATTATTTCTCACTAATAGCGAATTTAGATAATTACAAGTACCATGCAAATTCCTGGTACAAATGACTAGCCAAGGATGATTTTTAAGGGTAATTTAGGCTGAAATTATTGCTCACAACCGTAGATCCAGTTTTTCCCGAAACCAGTACACTTACTAATTTACTATTTCATATAGTCAACAATTGCTGAAAAGTTAGAAAGAAAGAATGAAATTATGCTTTAAGAACTCAGTGACAGCGAAATCATTTACTGTGTTGGCGAAGGCCGAGGGATAATCAGACTTCACGTTTTCCTCGCGTTCGATGTACACTCAGGTGACAAAAGTCATAGGATACCTCCTAATATCGTGTCGGACATTCTTCTGCCCGGCGCATTGCAGCAGCTCGACGTTGCAAGGACTCAAGAAGTCGTTCGAAGTCTCGTGCAGAAATATTTAGCCATGCTGCCTCTATAGCCGTCCATAATTGCGGAAGTGTTGCCGGTTGAGGATGTTGTGCACGAACTGACCTCTCGATTATGTCTCACAAATGCGCTATGGGATTCATGTCGGGTGATCTGGGTGGCCAAAACGTTTCGCTCGAATTGCCAGCATATTGTTCAGACCAATTGCGAACAACTGCGACCCACTGATATGGCTCACTGTCATCTAAAAATATTTCATCGTTCTTAGGCAACATGAAGTCCATGATTGATTGCAAATGGTCTGCAAGCAACCGAACATAAACATTTAAATTCAATGATCAGTGCGTTCCCTGTAAACACAGTCCACGCCACTATGGAGCCACCACCAGTTTGCACAGTGGTTTGTTGACAACTTGGGTCCATGGCTTCGTGGGGTCTGTGCGACATACGAACCTTACAATCAGCTCTTAACAACTGAAACTGGGACCCATCTAACCGGGCCACGGTTCCCCAGTCGTCTAGGGTTTTGTATCACGCCTGGAAGGTGGCGCGTGGGTCTGCTCCTGAAAACTGAAGGGTAGGTCGAATGTAGGAAGCTAGGAGGAGCAGGTGAGATAGAACTCTCGGTACTGCAGTGCGAATTAAAATCAGCTTTACTTTAGCAAGAAAATGAATACATCACTTTGCACTGAGGAGCACGTAGCTGCGAAGCCAGATGTCTCAAGCTTCCAGAAGTTACACAGGCAAAATCTGTAACGTCTCGCCCACTATGATATAGAAACAATGTTACTTGGTCGTCTACTCGGAACCAAATGGGCTGAATCGAGCAGCGCTCGTAGAGCTGCACAGCGCTGGCTAGAGGGCGCTGTCGTCTGTGTCGGTGTCATAATGCCAACCTACGAATTTGCACCTACGCCGTGGCATCGTAGCTATCGAAACCACATAGGATCCAACCGATATGGTCAAGAGACCAGGAGAGTGCACTCGCGTCGGTCGTCTGCCGCCACATTTCTCTGCGCTGTCCAAACGGATACGATCGTCACACGTCGCACACTGATATCTGCTGTTATTTAACGCAGTTTTGCTTGTCTCTTAGCACTGACAACTGCACTCACACGTCGCTGCTCTCGGCCGTTAAGTGAAGGCCGTCGGCGATCTCTAACGCCTTCCGAAATGGAATGTCCCACGCGTCTAGATCTAACTACCATTCCGCGTTCAAAGTCTGTTCACTCCCGTCGTGTGGCTATAATCACGACGGAAATCGTTTCATGGAATCACCTGACAAGGGAACCTCCCCATCGCACCCCCCTCAGATTTTGTTATAAGTTGGCACAGTGGATAGGCCTTGAAAAACTGGACATAGATCAATCGAGAAAACAGGAAGAAGTTGTGTGGAACTACGAGAAAAATAAGCAAAATATACGAACTGAGTAGTCCATGCGCAACATAAGCAACATTAAGGATATTCTGAGCTCAGGATCGCCGTGGTCCCGTGGTTAGCGTGAGCAGCTCCGGAATGAGAGGTCCCTGGTTCAAGTCTTCCATCGAGTGAAAATTTTACTTTCTTTATTCTCGCAAAGTTATGATCCGTCCGTTCGTTCATTGACGTCTCTGTTCACTGTAATAAGTTTAGTGTCTGTGTTTTGACACCGCACCGCAAAACCGTGCGATTAGTAGACGAAAGCACGTGCCTCTCCAATGGGCACCCAAACATTTGCTCGCAAGGTCATAGGTAAACCGATTTCTCCACAGGACAACACGTCTGATATATTCTATACGACACTGGTGACGGCATGTGCGTCACCTGACAGGAATATGTTGTCGACGCATCTAACTTGTACACTTGGCGAATGGGTAAGAAGATTCTTCTACCTTGTCGATTTAGGTTTTCTTGTGGATGTGATAATCACTCCCAAAAAAGTGATGAAAACATAAGAGTATGTCACATGAACTGCAACAAATGAATGCAACAGTTTCACAGTCGCACAGTTTTCCCTGTGCTCTGTCAAAACAAATGTTTTTAACGTTTTCAAATTTTTCCGTGTGTAGACCGTCAAATCCTGCATGTGTCCAAGCAAATTTGAACATGTCCTGGAATTTTGGAGAGCGTAGTTGATTATGTTTGAGTGCCTTAACTTTGATAATAGTCTAAAAATAAAAAATTCACTCGAGGGAGGCTTGAACCAAAGACCTTTCGTTTCACAGCAGCTCACGCTAACCACGGGACCACAGCACTTCAGCGTTTGTAGTGTCCTTGATGCTGCGTATCTTGCACATGGACTACCCAGTTTGTATATTTTGCTTATTTTTTTTTCATAGTTCCACACAACTTCTTCCTGTTTTCTCGATTGATCTGTGTTCAGTTTTTCAAGGCCTATCCACTGTGCCAACTTGTAATTAAATCTGAGGGGGGTGCGATGAGGAAGTTCCCTTGTGAGTACAAATGACTGCTCCGTCAATGCACTTCCCTTTTACATCTTGTGTAGACGGTACTACCGTCTGTATATGTGCATATCACTATCCCATGACTTTTGTCACCTCAGAGTACATGATTCACGAGAACAATGGATGTGAGTTGAATGGCTGCAAGGTGGTTTAATGGAGGCTTTCGTAATAGTTTGAGAAGAGGTGTCCGCACCCATAACTACCTTAAAGGGTTTATACACGGTGGTCCATTGATCGTTACCGGGCGAAATATCTCACGAAATAAGCGTTAAACGAAAAAACTACAAAGAACGAAACTTGTCTAGCTTGAAATGGGAAACCAGATGGCGCTATGGTTGGCTCGCTAGATGGCGCTGCCATAGGTCAAACGGATGTCAAATACATTTTTTTAAAATAGGAACCCACATTTTTTACTACATATTCGTGTAGTACATAAAGAAATGTGAATGTTTTAGTTGGACCACTTTTTTCGCTTTATGACAGATGGCGCTGTAATAGTCACAAATATATGGGTCACAATTTTAGACGAACAGTTGGTAACAGGTAGGTTTTTTAAATTAAAATACAGAACGTATACACGTTTGTACATTTTATTTCGGTTGCTCCAATGTGATACATGTACAATTGTGAACTTATCATTTCTGAGAACGCGTGCTGTTACAGCGTGATTACCTGTAAATACAACATTAATGCAATAAATGCTCAAAACTATGTCCGTCAACCTCAATGCATTTGGCAATACGTGTAACGACATTCCTCTCAATAGCGAGTAGTTCGCCTTCCGTAATGTTCGCACATACATTGACAATGCGCTGACGCATGTTGTCAGGCGTTGTCGGTGGATCACGATAGCAAATATCATTCAACTTTCCCCACAGAAAGAAATCCGGGGACGTCAGATCCGTTGAAAGTGCAGGCCATGGTTGGTGCTTCGACGACCAATCCACCTGTCATGAAATATGCTATTCAATACCGGTTCAACCGCACGCGAGCTATGTGCCGGACATCACGGGCCGAGTACATCATGTTGGAAGTACATCGCCAATCTGTCATGCAGTGAAACATCTTGCAGTAACATAGGTAGAACATTAATTAGAAAATCAGCATACATTGCGCCATTTAGATTGCCATCGATAAAATGGGGGCCAATTATCCTTCCTCCCTTAATGCAGCACCATACATTAACCCGCCAAGGTCGCTGATGTTCCACTTGTCGCAGCCATCGTGGATTTTCCGTTGCCCAATAGTGCATATTATGCCGGTTTACGTTACCGATGTTGGTGAATGACGCTTCGTCGCTAAATAGAATGGGTGTAAAAGAATCTGTCATCGTCCCGTAATCTCTCTTGTGCCCAGTGACAGAACTGTACACGACGTTCAAAGTCGTCGCATTACAATTCCTGGGGCATAGAAATATGGTACGGGTGCAATCGATGCTGATGTAGCATTCGGAACACCGACGTTTTTGAGATTCCCAATTCTCGCGCAATTTGTCTGCTACTGATGCGCGGATTAGCCGCTACAGCAGCTAAAACACCTACTTGGGCATCATTATCTGTTGCAGGTCGTGGTTGACGTTTCACATGTGGCTGAACATTTCCTGTTTCCGTAAATAACGTAACCATCCGGCGAACGGTCCGGACACTTGGATGATGTCGCCAGGATACCGAGCAGCATAGATAGCACACGCCCGTTGGACATTTTGATCACAATAGCCATACATCAATACGATATCGAACTTTTCCTCAATTGGTAAACGGTCCATTTTAACACTCGTAATGTATCACGAAGCAAATACCGTCCGCACTGGCGGAATGTTACGTAATACCACGTACTTACACGTTTGTGACTATTACAGCGCCATCTATCAGAAAGCGAAAAAAGTGGTCCAACTAAAACATTCATAATAAATGAAAAGCACCAGTTTGCTTTTGATCTACAATATTACTTTTATTGCTAACCGGTTTTCGGCTTACAAGGCCATCTTCAGACATTTACTGAGTATTATCACCAAAGAAGTTAAATGTTAGCAGACAACATTGGAAGAGAAGTAACACATCTAGACTGAAGAACAAAAGCAAACTGGTGCTTTTCATTTATTAGAATGTTGCTGTACCAAGAACCGACGAAAGATTCTGTTAATATGATAAAACATTCATATTTCTTTACGTACTACACGAATATGTAATAAAAAATTGGGGTTCCTATTTAAAAAAACGCAGTTGATATCCGTTTGACCTATGGCAGCGCCATCTAGCGGGCCAACCATAGCGCCATCTGGTTTCCCCCTTCAAGCTAGACGAGTTTCGTTCTTTATAGTTTTTTCGTTTGATGCTTATTTCGTGAGATATTTTGCACGGTCACTATCAGTGGATCATCCTGTATATATCTACCATCGTCGCATAGTACTTCGCTGTACATATTTGTTAATGTTTATGATTAACAGTTACGAATATTTCGTGACAGGTTGAAGCAGAGTGGAAGTAGCACAGCTACGTGAACGTGTTTTGGCGCTGGCCGGCACAACGGGAGACAGATGTAAGCGGAAAGCTTGCTGGAATTAGTTTCTTTAACCGACAGCGCTGCAGAGGAAAGCGCTTAGGCCTATTGTCAGCTGGTTAGCGACGCCGCTGCTTTTAGCCGCCCGATCGATAAATCCACCTGCCCGCGCTGACCGCTGCTCCCACGCTGCCAGAACGCAGAGCGCACAACGCGCTTCCTCCATTCCTCACGCACGTTCCGTCTGGCGTGCACTCTTCTGCCCACGCACCAGCTGCTCGTCGCCTAGTTTCTGGCCAAATATTCGTGCGATCTCTTTTTCGATAAGAGAAATGAGTACGTTGGTATGAAACTTCAAGCAGTGCTGTTCACATTCTCGTTACATCATAGGCGGTAATCATATATCATCCCCAAACAGCATCAACGAACTAATCAGCTGCATTAACCAATAATTCCTGGGAATTACTCCGACTGAAGCACAATGCAGTTCTACCATTAATAATATTAGCGAAATGGTACCGTGGGCGTGTGTCAGGAACCTCGCAATCTCACATATTTTTCAAGTGAACTGACGAACAAATGAGTATTTTAGACTGTCGCATAATAGCTGCAAGGTGTAGAATAGGAAGTGATTTTCTTGACACAGTAAAGCCTCTGCGACAGATGTATAAATATCGAATGTCATTTCAAAAATGGCTCTGAGCAGCATGGGACTTAACATCTATGGTCATCAGTCCCCTAGAACTTAGAACTACTTAAACCGAACTAACCTAAGGACATCACACAACACCCAGCCATCACGAGGCAGAGAAAATCCCTGACCCCGCCGGGAATCGAACCCGGGAACCCGGGCGTGGGAAGCGTCGAATGTCATTAAGCGATCAATGAGTAAAATTAACGTACTAACTATTGGTCTACACAACCCAGCAAAGAGTAGAAAAACGTCAAGTTCTTATAGGAAAATTATTCTCAATAACGAGTATGAACCACAATCGGCTATGTATTAGCATGACGACAATGACAATTTGTGCTGGACAAGTTCAAAAATGTTCAAATGTGTGTGAAATCTGCTAAGGTCATCAGTCCCTAAGCTTACACATGACTTAACCTAAATTATCCTAAGGACAAACACACAGACCCATGCCCGAGGGAGGACTCGAACCTCCACCAGGACTAGTCGCTCAGTCCATGACTGCAGCGCCTTAGACCGCTCGGCTAATCGCGCGTGGCGCTGGACAGGTGCTCGAACCTATATTTCCTGCTTTATGCCAGCGGTCGCCTAAACCGCTTCGGCTATCCGTGGACGAATGACGACCAGACCTAAACTTTCATATGTCGTCATCCACATGTCGACAACCTGCACCCATAAATTACGTATATTCCCTCCAGGAAGGATATATTTATTTAGAGTCAAGGGCCTGGTATTGGTGAATGGCGGCATCTAAGCATGTCTGAAGGAAAATTGCATCATACTCTTAATAACACAGAAACCGAAGTTTCGTATTTATTCGCCATTGTTGACACATGCACGACGACATTTGGAAGTTTGGGTCTGGCCGTAATTCATGCATGAATAGCCAAACAGTCTGCCTTAAGCCGTCGGCACACGGACCGTGCTGTCGAACGTTAACGTTGAGCGTGGCAAGTTCAACGTGCTGCTGAACCCTCAGGAACGATGCGACTTGCGCATACGGTACGTGGGCCCCAGCGTCGTATACGCGATCGCAACGCACTCCAGCGGCAGTTGAGGGATGTTTCCAGTTCGTAAATCACACTGTTTACTCTACGGGCGCGCGTAAAATTCCCACGTTAGCTCTATTAAAACGCACATTTCCTCCATTGTCCACGAAAAGGAAAGTACCATGCCCAATCAGTAAGGACACAGGCTTATAAAAGTTCCATTACAAACACTGCGGTACAAATTTGGAATACTTCTCCACATAACATAAATATTATTCCATCATTCCCACCTTTTAGTAAAACCCCAAGGTCAGTCTTACTTGATCACTGTTCCTACCCAGTAGCAGAATCTTTGCAACATGCGAATTACGAAGCGTAAAAGAAAAAGAGCGAAATATCTTTATACAAGTAGCGCAAACTGTCCTGTAGATTAAGCCAATCGAACAGTCACCCCTGAAAAAAAAGGTGAACTTATATTTACATAACATCAAATATTATAGTATATACTTATATTAAACCAATAAGAAAGTATCAAAACCTAATAAAAACGCGAATGTAAGGAAAAAAAATTGAATGTGTCAATACGCGAACCATCGCCCCCATCAAACAATTCAACATAGGGAGGTGACGCTACTCATTACGCTAAACCAATCACCCAATTTTTCTTTCTAATCATAGTATGTTACACCTTGCTTGAAACCTTAATCGTAGATACGTTACTAACTGCAATTTAATTATAACAAAATGCGTTTTGTGTGGATCTCCAGTGTGTCGCTGCCTTCAAATAGCCTACTCTCATAATGCGCAATTTACAATAATTCTTTTGCCACGAATATGATGTTTCTCATTATTTTTTTGCAACGAATCACGCAGTTAACAAACGGTTTTCCAGTGATTGTCAATTTGCTGGTGCTCAGAAAGGCATATATAGGCTTGAAATAAATGCCAATATGGCGCCTCACAACTCTGTACTGATGGGAGACGGCGTGCGTGTGACGTAGGTGGCGTTGTGCCATCTCATTGGTCAACGCTCAGACGCACGCACAGAATATCTGACATGCCAGATATTGCTCTGCACGTTCGGAAAGACTCCCGAACGTGCTATTCCACGCTATGACGTCGGAAACTCGGCACGCTCAACGCTCAACGTTCGGATGCACGGTCCGTGTGCCGACGGCTTTAGGCAGGGCTACAGTGTGCACCCGTGCCTGTGTTCCATATGCGGGGCAACGCTTGCCTGTATTTTTGTTGATATCGGCCGTTACACGAGCACCGGCGTACTAGCAAGACCACATGGCGAACCAATATCGTAAAGCAACACAAGATTTACCTTTTGCCCCGACTTTGCACAGTCCAAAGCACTCGATGTGGAACAGTTCTTGAGAGACGAGTTAAGATACCAGCATCGGACATGAGATTCATACATATTTCCATCATCAGCAGCATAGTGTGCATGAAGATTATCAGTGATGCCACGTGCAACAAGATCATCAGAGAGACAGGTCAAGGACTCCGCGTCTGCCATGCAGATGGCAACATAGGCACTGTGACCGTCGATCACGCGGAATTGGGCGTCTGAACGATTCCCAATGTCAGCCGATGGTAACAGTCAGAGACAACCTTGTACAATGATCACGACAGCATACATCCCCTCTGTGGACAGCGTAACGAATTATCCATCAGGGGTGACAGTTGTCTCCCAGCTGTCATCGTACAACCACTCCCTCACAGAGGAAGACTGTATGGACACAAAACGCTCCCATGAAACAATGGCCTGGGGAGAAAATTAAGAAGACATGTCAGTGATAGCACAGGATCAATGCAGCCAGTTAGACCCACCCAACAATGTCTTACAAGTGAGCTCCCTCCAGTCAGATGGGATGAGGTAATGTCACCCATTGACTATACCCACTTCCTCTTTCAGCAATGGTGAATCAACTTTCAGGGACCCCACGACAAGTGTACAGATAGAGGGGCCACAGTCAATATCGATATGATTTCCAATCAATTGAAGATACAAGTACTCAGAGACATGATTAAGCATGTCAGATGTCGACGTTGTCATATTACAAGAGGTGCATATCGCACTATTCCAGATATTAACGGAAATGACATGCAGCACTCTGCTGGCAATCAGGATGGGTGTGGGGCAGCGATATATGTCGGAGGATGGTTTCCGGTCACAGATGTTGTAAGGTGGCAGATTAAATGAATGTCTATTTTGCACCTTACATGAGAGTTTTTATACATCGAAACAGGAAGGTGAATATGTCACCTGACATACTTCAGCGAAAATGACCAGATTTGCCTATTAAAATGTACAATATGCTATGAAATCAACGGTATTAACACACCGAACCTAAATCCTGCATACCATTGAGCAAGAGGTGAAACAAGCTACTGGAGGGAAACATTTCGTTTGGAAGCAGATGCGAGGGGCGACATCATGGGCTGAGTACAACGGAAAGGTCTTAAAGCGACCCGCAGCACGGGACAATGAATGGACTAGGTGACTCATCCAGGAGGGAAGTAGCGGGCCACTGGAGTGGTATGGGAAAGAATCTTTAGAAAATTGCGTTGGGGAATTTCCAGATAGATACAAACAAACCGGTGATGCAGTCGATCATGAGAACTGCGCGTGGTACTCTTATGATGTACACGTGAAACTTTTATGGCGTCTGGAGCGGGCACATAATGTCCGATTGTCTGACAGGAACTAGGAAGTAGTAAAGTGCCGAATTTTCGATGCAGTTTGATGGTAGGCCCTTTGCGATTGGCAGAGATAGTTCCCACAAAATAAAAGAAACAGTCCTATTGGTCGGAAAATAGCCGTGACGTGGAGCACGAAAGGACCCAGGTGGGGGACTGTTTTGCTACGGTAGGCACAAGACCGAAAATTTCGGGGACTCGCCTCTGAAACAGCGTCAAGTGCAGAACAGGGCGCCTCACGCTCTGTACAACGCAAATGGGGAATTTTGAGTGAACACTACATTCACTTCGGCTGAGATTCAGCTATATATTATCTGTAGCGTCGTTGAGCTCCAAAAGTGGAGAAACGAAACAGCCACATAGTTAATTGTTCTTGTGAGAACTGAGAGGGCATTGTAATATTCACTCTGCTCCATCTATTCGCGTGCATATCACCATATTTAAAGACTAGGGATGAGTGCATGTGTTCTCACCTAATGAGAAACATAGGAGAGTTTCTGCTGATAAAATCAGCAAAGGTTTTGATTAGCTTTTGTGGGACTTTCAGAGGACGAGAGCAGCCATGCAGCTGACAGCGCATCGCAGCTGAGGTAAATACCACGAGCAGAGGCATAAACTTGTTGGTTCACCAGCTTTGGTCCACTGTGAACTCGAGCGACCTTGAGTAATCTTTTGCTCAGCTTGCCACAAAAACTAACCATCCTCCGTAGACTTGATTTTCATCCTAAATAGTACCAAACTTAGAACCAGAATCAGATGATTTGTCGTAATATTGGCCAACTTCACGATGTGGTAGTATGAATAACTTTGTAAAATATCTTCTGGTTAAAATCTGATAGTGTTGAGTTTAGAGTTATTTCGATTAAACAGTACGAAATGCGTTATCTTGACAACTGTCCTAACATTGTCATGTTACAACTTATGTAGATTCGTGTATTTCCTTGACAATGAACCTGAATTAAAAGCTATTTGTCTACAGTTAAACACTGTTGTGTTCTGTCATAGAATAAGGGTCCACTCCTTACCCCAGTAATTTATTCTGTAGACGCTAACGCACTCAAAGGGTGTTTTGCTGATGTCTGACAAAAGAGAAAAGGAGTGGAGTGTCAGATAATGGTGACACTGCCAGGATGGCAGTTGATCTGCCAGGATGACAATTAGTTAAATCAGAAAGAGTAATTCTGACAAGGTTACTTAATGTATGTGTCTGCATAGTGGTCAGAATACTGTAAATGTGCGATCCACAGAGTAGAAAAGTTTTATTAACGAGTAAAAATAAAGTTTTGCGTTTTGTGTGGAAGTAGCTTGTGCATGACCTTGCTGGAGGGCGCGAAGCTATTCATGGCGTTGTTGAGTTGGTTTGAATATCCACAAACAGTGAACAGCGTTGTTAGTGATGTGTTTATAGTCTAAGAAACTTTCCAGGATATTTTGGAGACGTGTCAGGTCATATAACTTTATGTTGACTAGAGCTCAGGCTCGCGCAAATCGAGAAAGACAGAGGTTAGTTAGTCGATCGGAGATGGCGGAAGAACGGAGAACATCGCATATAGGACAAACTGAGGATCTTGATAGGATACAAATTGACGTACAACAAAAAATATCGACCGAAAGGCACGAAAGCGAACGAAGTGACAATGCAGAGGAAATGGTGGCAGTTTCGCGATTGGTATCGCAGACTGAGACCGCACAAAACCAAACAAATGACGAATCTATTGGGTCAGAAGTAGAATTAGAGGACGAGAAACTTCGGTACGTTCAATTCGGAAACAAGCGGGACAGGTTCCTACAGAAAGAATGTGTATTAAGTGCGTCAGCACAATGCACAGTAGTCTGTGAGGCGTCACCTGAAAGACGCGAACGGCAAAATTTACAAAGGGTGACAGGTGACGACGGCAAAGAGTCAGATAGTGTGTTCGCAATGTTGAAGCAACTCACTATTGTTGTTAAGCAAACAAGTGAAACGACAAATGCAACGTTAGCCGACTTAAAAACAGCAACAAATTCAGGGTTATTGCCACAAATGCTGCTTCAGATGATCTCATACTTGAAACCAAAGCTGAATTCGAGGAAGTCTGCAAAGATCAGAAAAAGTTGCGAACGGAAGTTAATGAACAGTTTATTGAAATCCGGAAAGAAGCGACAGACTCGAGCGAACTAATTCAATCGCTAATGGCTGACCAAAAAAAGATGCGTTCTGACATTGACGAGGTGCAGGATACAGTGTCTAATATTAACCAACGAGTTTAATAATTTAGCACGTAAGGCGTCTGGTAAGGAGCTTATAATCGTGGAAGAACTTAATGTTAGAAAACGAGTCACGCCAGCCGTGTTAAAAAGATTCGATACACGCATTGTATACAACGTCACGAAAAATCAACAGCAGTATGTACAGTTTCGTACATAACTGAAGCAGTTCAAATGGTTCTGAGCACTATGGGACTTAACATCTATGGTCATCAGTCGCCTAGAACTTAGAACTACTTAAACCTAACTAACCTACGGACAACACACAACACCCAGTTATCACAAGGCAGAGAAAATCCCCGCCCCCACCGGGAATCGAACTCGGGTTCCCGGGCGCGGGAAGCGAGAACGCTACCGCGCGACCACAAGCTGCGGACTGAAAAAGTGTATCGAGAACCGTACAGAAAGAAGTAGTGAGGCGACGGTATCGGTAGTATCATCCAACATAGTGGTGGAAAAAAATCGAGAGGCAACCAAGCCAGTCATGCAATCTTCCGTGGCAGTTGCGGAAACAGAAAAAAGTCATGAGACTCCACTCGTATATCCACAAGAGGTAGCGTCAATATTTTCCGATCAGAAACAGAAGTACATGGGAAGAGAACAGTTGAGACAGGTGAGCGAAGTCGGTAATGTGCGTTCACAGTAGACAGTGGTGCGAGAGGCGGTACCAGCACGCATTCCAACAGAGCGGCAGCCGACAATCCGAACGTATGCGAATGACGCGATAACAGAGCAAGTTACGGCGACACATGTACAGTAATGCTCAAAATTATCCGAAAGACATGAATTGCATTTCGCCTGATTCGCATGCAACCCACATAACACAGCTGTCTAGCAGGTCCTTTAATCGCTCCTTGGTACAGTCGTCTGACTATTGAAAATGGTTCGAACAAGTCACCACTAGAAAACACTGCTCTGTATCGCAATAACTCAAGATGTAAAGTAATACTACGATACTACAAATATCAGGGAACACCTTATCACAGGTAAGACTGTCCTTAAGGCTTGTAAGCTCACATTTATTACAATAAATGACATACCTTAAATGTTACCACTCTCAGTACTACGTCAGATAGGTAACGCACGTAGTAAGTTCGTCGTATTCATAATTTCCTCTTCAAAGTAACATACCGTACTTATTATTTAACACAAAATGACGTTAAAAATTTAAGTTATTCAAGAGCAGCTAGTTGAGAATATGTATGAACTTCAAATGACACGACGAACCGTCTCGTCCTGCATGTGGATTCAAACTCAGGTCATGCAGACTAAGCAAAGATTTCGTGACTGACGGAAACTAACAGTCATTCCTGATTCGGCATACAGAGAGTGATATACCTCGATTTTAGACAGTATCAGTTAGCAAATACCAACTTTAAATTACATAACGCAGCCGGCCGCGGTGGTCTCGCGGTTCTAGGCGCGCAGTCTGGAACCGTGCGTCTGCTATGGTTGCAGGTTCGAATCCTGCCTCGGGCATGGATGTGTGTGATGTCCTTAGGTTAGTTAGGTTTAAGTAGTTCTAAGTTCTAGGGGACTGATGACCACAGCAGTTGAGTCCCATAGTGCTCAGAGCCATTTGAACCATTTTTTACATAACGCAAACATTTTTAACGGACGCGAATTCCTACCCAGCACCCATTGTCCCTGTTAACGAACTACTAGAGATGTTAAATATTGCTTCTTAACAAGTAACTTATTTGAATTGCCGTGAGGTAAAGCTTTGTGTTGGACAATGATTCGAACCCAGAACCTAATAAGATAGATATCGAAGCACAATGAACTGTGACATATCGCATTTTCTCGGCAGTAGCTAGATGTTTTAACTGAAATGACGAGACGAAACATTACTTTTTTCCTTCCCAGGACTCCAAACCGGCACCTACCGCTGTTATGTTCTAGAGAAAACGAACGTTAAATATGGGTTTGTTGCACCAGCAGCGACATGAGAGCATGTTTGAACTAGGAATAATATGACGAAGAGTTCAGTGTTGACTGCGAACAGAGCTCCACACATATCGTTGTTGACTAGACACAAAGAGACGTCATCTACGGAATTTTTCTCCACCAGCAGCTCGGAATAACATCTTGAACTTACAGTGATCTCGCAAATAGTTCTGTGTCTAACTGCGAGTCAAAAACGTCAAATATCGTTAGTCTTGACAACGAATGAAAATACATTAAAAATCGAAATTGTTATCCACCAGCAGATAGGTGTTCTCATGCTAGAGCTTTATAATACATAATGAAATCTTTAGTGCCGGGCCAGGATTTGAACCCATTCACGCGCAATATGTGGAGATGTTGAGGAATCTGCAGTTTTGAACAAACAACAAATTGTAGCCGAGCTGTATTGTCACGAAGGTATCAAATTCCACGTTAAGGGCAGTCTGAGTTGCATTCCCAGTTCAGAACCAATTTTATCGACATACAGAAGCTCAGGTAAAAGATGGAATGATTGTCCTGTGAGACTACATAGCGTTTGTTTCGTGACTAGAAATAAAGAACTAGTATAAGAAAAGTTACTGGTGATAGAGTTTCTACATGTCGCCACTACAGACTTTATTGTGGCTCAACGTAATGTCTACTTGGTAGAGAGGGAATATCATTTTTAATGTGAATTTCATACCACAATGCCATTATATGTTCTTCCCTTGGTGTAGCCAGAAGAGAATGGAATCTGCCTCTCCCTATCTAAAATCAATGACCGAAGTTGGAATCGAACCCAGACCATAGATACACGAGCATATCATCAGCCCAACAGACCACCAAATCCTCCTCTCAGGGGCTTGTTTTTCTATCATAACGCAGTTGTACTACAGTGGCTGAGAATGCTGACACACAGGCTCCCTGTATCAATTTGCAGCATGTTCAGTAAATTCATTTACTTGGTGGACCGAATCACCATGAACTAGCTGCCTCGGCTACCCAGTGCATGCATTCATCTTTATTTTGTAATCACCAAAATAAAACCACGCAACTGCCAAAAAACACAGAACTGCCAACAGTGTAGGATGCAGAAACTAAAACAGGAAGTGTTCCTTTCCACTTGAGCTACTCTAGTGTGCTATCGGTTTGTTGAAAACGTCGTGCAGTGCAAAAGAAAAGGTATAACTGTTTCTCTCTCATAAGTATTGACCTGGCGATATGCATTATCCACAGCGCTGTGGAATGCAGAAGTTCTGGAGGAATTGTTGTTGACTTCTGGAGCTGTTATAGCTACGTGTCAGCTAGTGGCGTAATGGTAAAGTATTGTGCACGGTAGATAAGATGTAGCGAGTTCGAGTACATTCACTGCTATATTTTGTAAAACGCAATTTTGATATCTGCTAAAATTATCACTCTAATGGAACTTGTAACATAATTTCCTTCACTTCTCAACCCAAAATAGTCGTATGTGGAAAAAGGGCTAACTTCTGCGACATTTTGTTCATTTCAGGTTTAATAGACAGCCAGACAGTAGTTGCATCTCGTAACTTTTGTATTATGTATGGGTAGAGCGCATCGTGCCAAAATACGTCGGAAAAGTATTTTCTACATTAGCTGTTGTCTAGTAGTGGCATTTTAATCTTCTTCAAACCTTGTTTGACAGCTTTAACTCAGAACAAGTTTTCTACATGCATGTAATCAATAAACTGCATGTGCATTTTCAGACTGTTATAGATGACATCAGAGAATTCGCATATATCGTTGATGATTAATTTCTCTCTCATGTTTACTATTGTTTTAACAACATTAAAGGAAACCTTACGAATATTATGAACTGTATTATAATAAATGAAATGAAACTACCCACGATAATCTTACGACGAAAGTCTGTTTTAATAAAACTGAGTATCTGTACACAAATGTGCCTCTATCGTCACGAATTGGTAAAATAGTACTCACTTAGATTATGATTGGGTCTGTGTTTAATTGGTATGCTGTGTCATACTCAAGAGGTATGCAAATGTGGCATTTCATAAATAAAGTTATGTATTCCTAGAAACCCAAAATTTGCTTGTCAGTAGCGGAAAGAGCGTTACCTGTTGTGCAGCATTGTAAGTTTTTCACCACTGCACTATGAGCCGAAAGTATTTTCTTGCGATTTCCTTATCGATGCTTGATCTGACTGCTTGTAGCTCTTTCACAGAAGAGATAAAAACACTACACTCACTGAGACTGGAACTGCAAACCATATCAGACGCCTTTCCACAGGTCAGCACGTTACCACAGAGAGGCGAAGAAGTATGTGTTTTAGTTTCCTCTTACGAGACCAATAGTGGCTAGAACTTGTAAACCGCTATTTGAAGGACGAGATTAGTTGCGATTTCCACGTGCAACGACTTTCCTGGGCTGAAAACCGTAAATTTACAATCTTTTGTTACACCTCAAGCGATAATAACTCAGATTATTCAATGGAAATGACAGGTAAAATCAAGTGAGCTTTGAGGCTTAATTCCGTGCACACCAGGAAGTAACTCGTCGATCACAGAGTTTCCAAACATACATTGCCTTGTTGCCAAATCTCAGTTACAATACCAGCAGGAAGAAGACGAACCGATGTGATCTTACAGCGGGCTGGGAAGTGACCATAGCTGGTGTCTCCAAGTCGCGGCTGCTACGGCCTGGAATACGTAATGCGTCTGATTCGCATTTCTGTAACTAGGTTCAGGGACTGGAGCGTAGTTACTAATAATACTCAGAACTGACTGCCAACTAAGCATCATAAATCAGTAACTTTAATAGTTGTTTTTATATTTCTTTCGTAAGTGTACTCAAAACTAAGAAATTCATTCACAGACGTTTTCGTGCCTCGCCGATAGTCGAGCACAACAAACAAATAAAAATAAAAAAAGAATGTGTATGTGTGTGTGTGTTGTGTGTGTGTGTGTGTGTGTGTGTGTGTGTGTTGCGAAAAGGCAAAGAGATCTTACTGCCTTCCGATATACGTCGCTGTCAGTTCTTCCATATCATTTGGTCGACATGACCTGTTTCAAGTTGTGTATAACAGACAATGTTTTAGAAAATCAATTGTTTTCCTTTGCAATAAACAGAAAGATTTTCATTGTAAGCTAACCAAGTACAAAATTTTCGCAATATTAGTTAAAATATAATATTCGCTTCTATAATGTAGGAAAGTATTTCACAATTGCAAAAGTCGCATCCGACTCAATGACCTTACACTTAGTCGCTGACCATAAATTCTAGCTCGGTGTGACACCAGTATAAGTAAGGTAATGTAGGGAAGACTGTTTGCCAGTGACCTTTCTCACCGCGAAATACGCAATTCACTCATTGGGCTCCGTAAGGACACTGTAACAGAAATTTCTGTGTGTATGCAATGCATATGGATTAGAATTTAGTGATGCTCACTCTTCCACTTCTGTACACAATATGCCTGACCTAAACGGGCCCTTTGTCATTGCAGGCCCTGGGCAGTGCAAAATCATACTGACAACAGTAATGTGCTTATACTGACAACCTGACTGTTCGTTTTACCTGATTTTGTAATCATTTAAATAAAACACCATGACCTTTCAGTGGGAGACATTTCGTCCCTCTTTTCCTTCTGTGAAATTTGTCTGTAAGCTTTTTGCCTTTCAGCCAGCGAAACGCTGCAGAGTACGGCCGGTAAACGATTCACAAACCACGATTAGT
Source organism: Schistocerca nitens (assembly GCF_023898315.1). Classification (NCBI taxonomy): domain Eukaryota; kingdom Metazoa; phylum Arthropoda; class Insecta; order Orthoptera; family Acrididae; genus Schistocerca; species Schistocerca nitens. The sequence goes on from NC_064616.1 coordinate 870,924,555, forward strand.
GCCGTTAAGACGATTTCTTTAAACATTGTCGTAGCTGAAGAAATTTAGTTTCGTCCTAAATCATCTCAAGCAGCTACGTTCACAGACATGTCAAATAGGAAAAATCTCATTATCCAGGTACGAAGGTTGTAAAAAAAACTTCCCACAGTTTGTTTCAAGTTGATCTTTTCGTCTGATAGCACTGCATAAGTATTCTGTCTAAGAGGTATCACAAGTAGTGTTCCTGTAGCTGTGGGAATCATTGGCTGAAAACGAATTTAACTCCATTGGGTACAGTACTGCTAAACATTCTAAATGATTATCAATCTAAGACTGAGTTCATTCACAAACTGAGGCGTATATAATATTGAAGCTAGACTGTGTATCCTTGTCTTTCTTGAGTGGGCATTGGAAGGCGTTTACAAACACGTGTGCAATACTATGAATACTTCGAACGCTATAGTTAACGTTGCTCTCATAAACTAATTTTGTTTTTTAATTCTTCTGGGTCTTCAGCATGCGATATGTGTTGTAGATACAGTCTTAGAGCAATAAATTGACCGCCGAGTCGTTCACGTAAGGTGGGCAATACAGTTGTGCTCCTCTCAGAATCCTATGTCCGGCAATATGCTCGATCTGGCAACACTGTAGACTGCGGCACTTCCCAGAGGAAGTCTTGACCTCAGTCTTAGTACTTTATTCTTGACTACGACCGTAGTCTTGAGGTAAAACGCGAGACTAGCTAATACGACGTCTGGTAACTAAAAGCACACGTCGACAAAGTTTTTATCGCCCCTTTCCTCTCGGTGCTGAAGCTATGAGTGTAATTCAAGAGAATCTACAATAGATTTCGCTTTCTGTCACACTGGTAATAATAGTTTGGTCCAACAATGTTTTAGCGAAAGATTTCTTTGCCGACCATCTGCCTCTGAACACCGCATGCGTCTGAGTTCTCTGGGACCCGTTTACTGCCTACCGGCGGGGACTGAGGCACTGAATTGTCTCGCCTTTTGCCGACAACGTCTGCTCCACTCCGCACTCTCGACCATGTAAAATGCTTGAATGTTGTTGAGTGGTCACCCATAAAATCTGTTTACGATTTGTGTTTACTCTTGATAGCAAAGGAGGCACAAAACCGTTTTTATTTGATGATTATTTTATTATAGTAGAATGCAATACATCAATGTGGCACAGAATTAATTTCATTGTTTCTGATCCAGTGCACTACACCTAAAGCGTCACATTCTGTTCTTTTTCCTTTCACGGAAGGTTCAAATGGCTCTGAGAACTATGGGACTCAACTTCTGAGGTCATTAGTCCCCTAGGACTTAGAACTAGTTAAACCTAACTAACCTAAGGACATCACAAACATCCATGCCCGAGGCAGGATTCGAACCTGCGACCGTAGCGGTCTTGCGGTTCCAGACTGCAGCGCCTTTAACCGCACGGCCACTTCGGCCGGCCACGGAAGGTTCATCAAATAATTTATTATTGTCATGGATTCATATGTGTTAGTCAAGGCACAGAGAGTAAATGCAATGTAATGTGTTTGGTTTCTTTCTTTGATTCTCTATGGTAAATGGATGGAAAAGATTGTGTCAATACCTATCAGAACCTGCTCTATAGCTACTCAGGCAAATTGCTTGTTTTGAGGCCTATACCTTAATTAATGGAGAAGTGAGCGCTATTCATAAGCGATATTTAAAATATTCAATTGGATTTAAGGCGACAAAATTGCCCATATTTGAAGCTACCCAGAGAAAAAGTAAGTTGCTAGAGCCGCTGTTAGCAAATGTCTGCAGGGAGTACCTAATTGCTGCTGTGGAAATTTAGCATAGAGGCCCTATAGTAATCAAGAGGTTCATTTCCTTCACACTTATCACCGTGGCAGGTTAGTCTTAAGTGAATAACGATATTGAAATTCGTATCGCTGATGGTCGATTCGAATTTCTTCAGAGACTCTGGTATTGCAAACCAGCTTGGCAGTCACAAAGCCAAGATCTATGACCATTAACACAACTTACTGAGCCGAACTACCAAGAGGATTTGATGTGTAAAAGTTTTCTTCCGATTTCGATACAGAATTTTTCTGGAAATTCGCAGCTCCATAAAATATAACCAGAAATAAAAGCTCGCACACGCTGGCCCCTGCCACAGTTAGAACTGACGACTGATTGAACCGTTCTGATACGAGACACGGGCGGTACCACCGGGCTACGTACACACTGCTGCCTGTACGCCGCTCTCATCATGCTATTGGTCGCTCAGCCTCATAACGCATCGTGAAAGATAGTAAAAGTTGTCACTTATGTGAAGAATAGCATTTCTTTACGCAAAAACTGAATTTTCTGTCTCAGTGTCTTAGTTTACATGAGGATTATATAGCACGAGTCATTCAAATGGAGAGGTAATATCAAGTGAATTTAGCGAGTCAATTCAGTACCATACGCGGAAGTGACTGCCCTGTCACAGTGTTGCCTAATGTTTGTGACGATGTTGCCAATTCTCAGCTGTGCTAGGAACAGCTCTGTAGCGGTATGCGAGAAGAATCCCGTGCTCGTGTCGTAGGAGGATACGGAGAGGAGGCGCGGGGTTTGGTTAATATGCAGCGTTTTCTGCTACCAGTTGTGTCAAGCATTCAGGTGTATAATCTTTCATCACGATTACAGTTTCCAACAAAATAGATACGAATAAAACACTTACCTTGTTACTTTGTGACAAAAGATTACTTCAGTACAATAAAAAGTCTTTGGAAATCACTTATTCCCACCTGTCACAAAAGTAAGATAACAAACACTTTGCTGCGATTGCACCTATGTGCAGTCTTGTGACGTTTAAATAAATCGTCTTAACGGCACTAAATCGTGGTTTGTGAATCATTTACCGGCCGTACTCTACCGCATTTCACTGGTTGGAAGGCAAAAAGCTTACTGACAAATTTCACAGAAGGAAAAGGGGGACGAAATGTCTCCCACTCGAAGGTCATGTTGTTTTATCTAAATTATTACAAAATCAGGTGAAACGAACAGTCAGGTTGTCAGTATAAGCCCATTACTGTTGTAAGTATGACGTTGCACTTCCCAGTGCCTGTAATGACAAAAGGCCGGTTTAGGTCAGGCATATTGTATACAGAAGTGGAAGAGAGAGCACCACTAAATTCTAATCCGTATGCATTGCATACCCACAGACATTTCTGTTACAGTGTACAGAGCCCAATGAGTGAATTGCGTATTTTCTGGTGCGAAAGAGCACTGGCAAACAGTCTTCGGTACATTAGGTTACTTAATCTGGTGTCACTCTGGGCTAGAATTTATGGTCAGCGACTAAGTGTAAGGTCAATGAGTCGGCTGCGAGTTTTTCAACTGTGAAATACTTTCCTACAATATAGAAGCGAATATTAAATTTGAACTAATATTGCGAACATTTTGGATTTGGATAGCTTAGAATGAAAATCTTTCTGTTTATTGCAAAGGAAAACAATTGATTTTCTAAAACATTGTCTATCATACACAACTTGAAACAGGCCATGTTGACCCAATCATATGGAAGAACCGACAGCGAATTATATCGGAAGGCAGTAAGATATCTTGTTTTTTGGTTTGGCAGAACTCGATAGCCATTTCTAGGCGCAAGTAAATGAAGAAAGGCAGCGCGTTTTTGTTATCAAGTAACGTCTTCATCAATTACTTTAGTTTTAATGTAATCTACGAGTTATTACTGATGTTTGATATTAACATGAAAAGGATATTGTAGACAGGGAAAGAACCTGTTCTTGGGAAACTACTTCTATAATGACCAAAAGGCATCAAATGATCTTCAAGTACAGTGTTCCAGCAGCGGTATGAAGAAAATGATAGTAATAATGACGGTAATAATCGAATTATCCGGTAACTTCACACTTCCCAGTGGATTCTCTCGAACTAAGAAATTTGCTGAATTTGTGAAAATTTCAAAATGGCTTCACATCGAGCCTATGATGCCTAGAAGAGTCTTTATATCCTGCTGACATGAGAATAGCATAATCTCCGCTTCAGAAGCTTGCTTCTACTTAACCATTTAATAGTCTCTCGTTTTTTCACCGTGACTAATTTTGTAAGCTAAGCACATCACCTGTTACAGCACAGTCCTGGGGCTGGGAAATGTGGCCACAATGGTCTGGCGGAACGAACTATCACAGGTGCAATGCATGGGTTCAGGCATTTAATTTTAAGAGGCACAGATTTACTTTACCCCCGGTAACATCAAGAGAAAGATGTTATAATCCAGAATCCGCATTAAACATCACGTTCCTTCATTACCAACTGGGCAGTGCCGGTTTACGTTGGGAAATGACGTAGCGGAAGTCATGGTAAACAGAAATACAGTCGCCAGTAAACTTACTTACATTAGAAAATTTTATTATATTTGAAGAACCGATAGCCATTTAAAGGAACAGGGCTCTTACTTTACATGTACTTGATTGAACTAGAGACGTTGAAAAATTTGGTGCTGGACTGTGATTCGAATTCGTATCTCCTCTTTCGAGGATCTGAATCTCTCGGAACAGTATAGTTCAATCATTTTGTTCCTTTTCTCAAGACTGCAGTCTTCTCTAGGTCTCCTCCAAAGGTAAGTATATTGGTCCGAATCCTGATCCAGTACAAAATTATTCATAATTTCATTTCAAGCCCTATCACGTGCACACCGGCCTGTTAGTGAAAATTAACGTGCATTTTTAATGTCTGTTCATGTGTTGCCAACAATCGCAATAGGTGTCGTTATTTCTGGTCAAACACTCACACATCTTACAACTGGTGAGTAAGCAACTGGTATTTAAGCTATATTCGTGGATGCACGGTAGGTGAGCAGTTCGATTGTCGCTTTGGCACAAAAGTTTGTATCCTTATTTTAGAGTCAAGCACCTAGCAGCTGGTAAGAAAAACCGATACGTAACATTTGATTTTACTTAGTTAACAATCCGATTACGTGTTGGGTTCGTATCTCTGTCACAGAACTTCACATCATGCACTTCATCTTTAAATACATGCACACTTTGTTACTTCGGAATAGAGGTATATCAGACATCTTTCGTGGTTAGTTAACAGGGACGAAAGGGTCTTGATGTAAGTCCCAGATTACTACAAAAACTGTCGTCTTTCATTTAACAGTTTAGATTTTGTTACTGGTATTGGCAAAAACTTCGGTACTTCATGACTCTTCATGGCTAGTCATCAATATGGTATGATTAGATTATATTACATTAGATTAATTCTTGTTTCATAGATCATTGAAACGATATTTCGTAATGATGTGGAACGTGTCATTTTAATGAAAGATTTCTTTACATACCATGATTCTATTTCTTTACAATTTTTTACTCTCTCTCTCTCTCTCATTCTTTTTGATTTTTATCTCTCTCTCTCTCTCTCTCTCTCTCTCTCCCTCTCTCTCTCTCTCTCACACACACACACAAAAACATTCTTTTTTTATTTTTATTTGTTTGTTGTGCTCGACTATCGGCGAGGCACGAAAACGTCTGTGAATGAATTTCTTAGTTTTGAGTACACTTACGAAAGAAATATAAAAACAACTATTAAAGTTACTGATTTAGACCGGCCGCGGTGGTCTAGCGGTTCTGGCGCTGCAGTCCGGAGCCGCGGGACTGCTACGGTCGCGGGTTCGAATCCTGCCTCGGGCATGGGTGTGTGTGATGTCCTTAGGTTAGTTAGGTTTAAGTAGTTCTAAGTTCTAGGGGACTTATGACCTAAGATGTTGAGTCCCATAGTGCTCAGAGCCATTTGAACCATTTTACTGATTTATGATGCTTAGTTGGCAGTCAGTTCTGAGTATTATTAGTAACTACGCTCCAGTCCCTAAACCTAGTTACAGAAATGCGAATCAGACGCATTACGTATTCCTGGCCGTGGCAGCCGCGACTTGGAGACACCAGCTATGGTCACTTCCCAGCCCGCTGTAAGATCACATCGGTTCGTCTTCTTCCTGCTGGTATTGTAACTGAGATTTGGCAACAAGGCAATGTATGTTTGGAAACTCTGTGATCGACGAGTTACTTCCTGGTGTGCACGGAATTAAGCCTCAAAGCTCACTTGATTTTACCTGTCATTTCCATTGAATAATCTGAGTTATTATCGCTTGAGGTGTAACAAAAGATTGTAAATTTACGGTTTTCAGCCCAGGAAAGTCGTTGCAAGTGGAAATCGCAACTAATCTCGTCCTTCAAATAGCGGTTTACAAGTTCTAGCCACTATTGGTCTCGTAGGAGGAAACTAAAACACATACTTCTTCGCCTCCTCTGTGGTAACGTGCTGACCTGTGAAACGGCAAATGATATGGTTTGCAGTTCCAGTCTCAGTGAGTGTAGTGTTTTTATCCCTTCTGTGAAAGAGCTACAAGCAGTCAGATCAAGCATCGATAAGGAAATCGCAAGAAAATACTTTCGGCTCATAGTGCAGTGGTGAAAAACTTACAATGCTGAACAACAGGTAACGCCTCTTTCCGCTACTGACAAGCAAATTTTGGGTTTCTAGGAATACATAACTTTATTTATGAAATGCCGCATTTGCATACCTCTTGAGTATGACACAGCATACCAATTAAACACAGACCCAATCATTATCTAAGTGAGTTGTATTTTACAAATTCGTGACGATAGAGGCACATTTGTGTAGAGATACTCAGTTTTATTAAAACAGACTTTCGTCGTAAGATTATCGTGGGTAGTTTTATTTCATTTTTTATAATACAGTTCATAATTTTCGTAAGGTTTCCTTTAATGTTGTTAAAACAATAGTAAACACGAGAGAGAAATTAATCATCAACGATATATGCGAATTCTCTGATGTCATCTATAACAGTCTGAAAATGCACACGCAGTTTATTGATTACATGCATGTACAAAACTTGATCTTAGTTAAAGCTGTCAAACAAGGATTGAAGAAGATTAAAATGCCACTACCAGACGACAGCTAATGAAGAAAATACTTTTCCGACGTATTTTGGTACAATGCGCTCTACCCATACATAATACAAAAGTTACGAGATGCAACTACTGTCTGGCTGTCTATTAAACCTGAAATGAACAAAATGTCGCAGAAGTTAGCCCTTTTTCCACATACGACTATTTTGGGTTGAGAAGTGAAGGAAATTATGTTACAAGTTCCATTAGATTGATAATTTTAGCAGATATCAAAATTGCGTTTTACAAAATATAGCAGTGAATGTACTCGAACTCGCTACATCTTATCTACCGTGCACAATACTTACCATTACGCCACTAGCTGACACGTAGCTATAACAGCTCCAGAAGTCAACAACAATTCCTCCAGAACTTCTGCATTCCACAGCGCTGTGGATAATGCATATCGCCAGGTCAATACTTATGAGAGAGAAACAGTTATACCTTTTCTTTTGCACTGCACGACGTTTTCAACAAACCGATAGCACAATAGAGTAGCTCAAGTGGAAAGGAATACTTCCTGTTTTAGTTTCTGCATCCTACACTGTTGGCAGTTCTGTGTTTTTTGGCAGTTGCGTGGTTTTATTTTGGTGATTACAAAATAAAGATGAATGCATGCACTGGGTAGCCGAGGCAGCTAGTTCATGGTGATTCGGTCAACCAAGTAAATGAATTTACTGAACATGCTGCAAATTGATACAGGGAGCCTGTGTGTCAGAATTCTCAGCCACTGTAGTACAACTGCGTTATGATAGAAAAACAAGCCCCTGAGAGGAGGATTTGGTGGTCTGTTGGGCTGATGATATGCTCGTATATCTATGGTCTGGGTTCGATTCAACTTCGGTCATTGATTTTAGATAGGGAGAGGCAGATTCCATTCTCTTCTGGCTACACCAAGGGAAGAACATATAATGGCATTGTGGTATGAAATTCACATTAAAAATGATATTCCCTCTCTACCAAGTAGACATTACGTTGAGCCACAATAAAGTCTGTAGTGGCGACATGTAGAAACTCTATCACCAGTAACCTTTCTTATACTAGTTCATTATTTCTAGTCACGAAACAAACGCTATGCTGGCTCACAGGACAATTACTCCATCTTTTACCTGAGCTTCTGTATGTCGATAAAATTGGTTCTGAACGGGGAATGCAACTCAGACTGCCCTTAACGTGGAATTTGATACCTTCGTGACAATACAGCTCGGCTACAATTTGTTGTTTGTTCAAAACTGCAGATTCCTCAACATCTCCACATATTGCGCGTGAATGGGTTCAAATCCTGGCCCGGCACTAAAGATTTCATTATGTATTATAAAGCTCTAGCATGAGAACACCTATCTGCTGGTGGATAACAATTTCGATTTTTAATGTATTTTCATTCGTTGTCAAGACTAACGATATTTGACGTTTTTGACTCGCAGTTAGACACAGAACTATTTGCGAGATCACTGTAAGTTCAAGATGTTATTCCGAGCTGCTGGTGGAGAAAAATTCCGTAGATGACGTCTCTTTGTGTCTAGTCAACAACGATATGTGTGGAGCTCTGTTCGCAGTCAACACTGAACTCTTCGTCATATTATTCCTAGTTCAAACATGCTCTCATGTCGCTGCTGGTGCAACAAACCCATATTTAACGTTCGTTTTCTCTAGAACATAACAGCGATAGGTGCCGGTTTGGAGTCCTGGGAAGGAAAAAAGTAATGTTTCGTCTCGTCATTTCAGGTAAAACATCTAGCTACTGCCGAGAAAATGCGATATGTCACAGTTGATTGTGCTTCGATATCTATCTTATTAGGTTCTGGGTTCGAATCCTTGTCCAACACAAAGCTTTACCTCACGGCATGTCAAATAAGTTACATGTTAAGAATCAATATTTAACATCTCTCGTAGTTCGTTAACAGGGACAATAGGTGCTGGGTAGGAATTCGCGTCCGCCCGCATCTCGTGGTCGTGCGGTAGCGTTCTCGCTTCCCACACCCGGGTTCCCGGGTTCGATTCCCGGCGGGGTCAGGGATTTTCTCTGCCTCGTGATGGCTGGGTGTTGTGTGCTGTCCTTAGGTTAGTTAGGTTTAAGTAGTTCTAAGTTCTAGGGGACTGATGACCATAGATGTTAAGTCCCATAGTGCTCAGAGCCATTTTTTGAATTCGCGTCCGTGAAAAATGATTGCGTTATGTAATTTAAAGTTGGTATTTGCTAACTGATACTGTCAAAAATCGAGGTATATCACTCCCTGTATGCCTAATGAGGAATGACTGTTAGTTTCCGTCAGTCACGAAATCTTTGCTTATGTTGCATGACCTGAGTTTGAATCCACATGCAAAACGAGACGGTTTGTCGTGTCATTTGCATTTATAAATATTCTCAACTAGCTGCTCGTGAATAACTTAAATTTCTAATGTCATTTTGTGTTAAATAATAAGTACGGTATGTTACTTTGAAGAGGAAATCATGAATACGACGAACTTACTACGTGCATTACCTATCTGACGTAATAATAAGAGTGGTAACATTTCAGGTATGTCATTTATTGTAATAGATGTGAGCTTACATGCCTTAAGGTCAGTCTTATCTGTCATAAGGTGTTCCCTGATATTTGTAGTATCGTGGTATTACTTTACATCTTGAGTTACTGCGATGCAGAGCAGTGTTTTCTAGTGGTGACATGTTAGAACCATTTTCAATAGTCAAGCGACTGTACCAAGGAGCGATTAGAGGACCTGCTAGACAGCCGCGTTATGCCGGTTGCATGCGAATCAGGCGAAATGCAGTTTAGGTCGTTCGGATACTTTTGAGTATGACTGTACGTTGTGCAGCTTATACTGGTATGTTACCTCTGAGACTGTCAGCCTGCAATTCATTCTCCTTCTGGAGGACACATTTTCCATTTACGAAGCACCAATCTATAACATGATTGAAAGCCCTGACGATCGCCTGCCTGTTCAGCGATGGGGCGCACACCGAGCTCGACTTTTAGTACCCTGTTTTAGACGCTCACACTGCACTTGAACGAACGTTACCCTACCCCTGTCAATTTGCTATTTATTTACACCGTGTAAATTACGATCCTCCTCCCTCTTCCAACCCCCCCCCCCCCACACACACACACCCCGCAGTCGGGGTGTACACGAAACTCGACATGCCTCACACCCCAAGACACACTCTTTCGGAACAGTACGGTGCAACAGCGTATTCCCGGCCACTGAGAGGGAGACGCGCTAAAAGAAATGCGCACTGCCTCTCCCAACTTATCATTCTTTGTATTCTCCTTCCTTCCCTCTATTTTGTTTCTGTTTGGTGTCATGTCTGTCCCAACGTTTGCGGTCCTTGAGCCGTTGGCCAAGTATTCCCTTATTGAGCACAGCCGGGACTCAAAGAAAAAGAAAGAAATACAAAAATAATACAGATTAAAAACAATAAATCAATAAAAAACAAAAACAACGTACACTTTTGCTAACTTGACACAGCAGTCGCCAAGGGTGATGGGGATGTCGAGGCCAGGTCCCGGATGGTGACCCTTCCCTTCTTCGCCCCTCTACACCCTGACAATCGTTGTGCTTCCAAAATAACAAAGATTAAAAATGGAAAAAAATTAAAAAGTGATTTAGGCTACGGATTGCGTAAAGCGGGAGATCCGGTTTAGAGTCTCAGATCGGCACATATTTTCACTGTCGTCATTCCAATACAAAGCCGCTGGTGGTCCATATTGGCAATTGCGAATATATTTCCTATGTTTCTTGAGGGCTGTAGTCACTGCATCGCTGATCCTTCGGACATGCATGAATGGCCAAATGAACATTGCATTATACTTCTTAATAACACAGGCACTGCTATTTCGTGCACAACTTATTCCCCACACGCTAGAAAATTGTAGGGAAATGCATGCAGAAAAACCTGCAGAAGATCGTCGGTTGGGGCAGAAAGTGACAATTGACCCTTAACATAAACAAATGTAGCATACTGCGAATACAGAGACACTTTATTGTATCATTACACAACTGCAGAACAATCACTCGAAGCAGTTACTTCCGTTCAATATGTAGGGATGTGCGTACGGAGGGATTTGAAATAGAACGACCACAGAGAATTAATCGCAAGTGAGGCAGATGCCAGACTGAGATTCATTGGAAGAATCCTTAGGAAAGGCAGTTCAACAACAAATGAACTAGCTTGAAAATCTCTCGTTCAACCAATACTTGAATATTGCTCGTCAGTATGGAATCTGAACCAGATATGACTAATAGAGGAAATAGAGAAGATACAAAAAAAGGGCGACAAGTTTCGTTATAGTTTTATTTAGTAAGCGCAAAAGCGTCACGGAAATGCTCACCCAAGTCCAGTGGCAGGCGCTGGAAGACAGGTGATCTGCATCACGCTAGGGTCTACTGTTGTAGTTCCGAGAGCGTACGTTCCTGGAAGAGTCAGTCAATATGTTGCTTCCTCCTACAAACATCCCGCGAGAAGACAATCAAGATAAAATTAAAGAGATGCGAACCAACACGGGTCCTTACTAGCAATGCTCTTCCCGTGATTCATATACGACTGGAACAGGAAAAAGGGGAAGTGACATTAGTACACGAAGTACCCTCCACCGCGCACCGTAATGTAGCTTGCGGAGTGTAGATGTACATGTAGTAAATAACAAGAAACAAAGAATATTACATAAAATACTGTGGGAAAACAAACATTTTAAATGCTGAACACGAAATCGTTGCCAGAAATAAATTATTATGTGTACCTTCCTCAGATATTAATGCTGTTGGTACACCATTGCCTATCAAAAGTAAATACTATGTTTGAATGATGGTGGGACAAACACTTTAAATTTATCAGCAAGTACCATCACAGTAGGCATTCATACCGCTATAGCGTGAAATCGCCATTGAGGATCTAACTGCAGAGACGATTGGGGTATCTGTCTAGCTACGATACGGATCGCAAATGGGAAAATCCACTGACCTAAGAGAATTTGACAAGGGGCAAATTGTTGAAAGAGCGTCATGGAACTGACGAAGTTGATAGGCTGATCCTGTGCAACTGACATCAGCATCTATGGAAAGTGGTTGAAGGACGGTGAAAGCACAAATTGGTAACAACATGTTGCATGAAACATGTGAGCTGTGAGGACGGGTCGTGAGTCGTTCTTGAGTAGTGTAGTCGTCACTCGTCAGCTTCATCTCGCTCTTATCATGTGCCACCTGACACACCTTATCCCTATGACGAGTACGAAAGCTAAGAGGATTCAGACGGCTTTTGGATACTATGTAAGCTTGGGACAGCTCTCTAAAGTACAGTACTGCACACTTACGCTCCCAGAACGAGAAGGGAGTGTCGGCTTAGTCAAAGACCACGAGAACTCGTTGGCCATGTGTATTAATACCATGCACAGAAGGTGCCGCAACAGGCGTCACTCACTTACGGGAGTCCTCGTCGAAGAAATACTACCGACATCGCATCTTCCTGTGGTCCTGACACACCTTATCCCTATGACGAGTACGAAAGCTAAGAGGATTCAGACGGCTTTTGGGTACTATGTAAGCTTGGGACAGCTCTCTAAAGTACAGTACGGCACACTTACGCTCCCAGAACGAGAAGGGAGTGTCGGCTTAGTCAAAGACCACGAGAACTCGTTGGCCATGTGTATTAATACCATGCACAGAAGGTGCCGCAACAGGCGTCACTCACTTACGGGAGTCCTCGTCGAAGAACTACTGCCGACATCGCATCTTCCTGCGGTCCTGACACACCTTATCCCTATGACGAGTACGAAAGCTAAGAGGATTCAGACGGCTTTTGGATACTATGTAAGCTTGGGACAGCTCTCTAAAGTACAGTACGGCACACTTACGCTCCCAGAACGAGAAGGGAGTGTCGGCTTAGTCAACGACCACGAGAACTCGTTGGCCATGTGTATTAATACCATGCACAGAAGGTGCCGCAACAGGCGTCACTCACTTACGGGAGTCCTCGTCGAAGAACTACTGCCGACATCGCATCTTCCTGCGGTCCTGACACACCTTATCCCTATGACGAGTACGAAAGCTAAGAGGATTCAGACGGCTTTTGGATACTATGTAAGCTTGGGACAGCTCTCTAAAGTACAGTACGGCACACTTACGCTCCCAGAACGAGAAGGGAGTGTCGGCTTAGTCAAAGACCACGAGAACTCGTTGGCCATGTATATTAATACCATGCACAGAAGGTGCCGCAACAGGCGTCACTCACTTACGGGAGTCCTCGTCGAAGAAATACTACCGACATCGCATCTTCCTGCGGTCCTGACACACCTTATCCCTATGACGAGTACGAAAGCTAAGAGGATTCAGACGGCTTTTGGATACTATGTAAGCTTGGGACAGCTCTCTAAAGTACAGTACGGCACACTTACGCTCCCAGAACGAGAAGGGAGTGTCGGCTTAGTCAAAGACCACGAGAACTCGTTGGCCATGTATATTAATACCATGCACAGAAGGTGCCGCAACAGGCGTCACTCACTTACGGGAGTCCTCGTCGAAGAAATACTACCGACATCGCATCTTCCTGCGGTCCTGACACACCTTATCCCTATGACGAGTACGAAAGCTAAGAGGATTCAGACGGCTTTTGGATACTATGTAAGCTTGGGACAGCTCTCTAAAGTACAGTACGGCACACTTACGCTCCCAGAACGAGAAGGGAGTGTCGGCTTAGTCAACGACCACGAGAACTCGTTGGCCATGTGTATTAATACCATGCACAGAAGGTGCCGCAACAGGCGTCACTCACTTACGGGAGTCCTCGTCGAAGAACTACTGCCGACATCGCATCTTCCTGCGGTCCTGACACACCTTATCCCTATGACGAGTACGAAAGCTAAGAGGATTCAGACGGCTTTTGGATACTATGTAAGCTTGGGACAGCTCTCTAAAGTACAGTACGGCACACTTACGCTCCCAGAACGAGAAGGGAGTGTCGGCTTAGTCAAAGACCACGAGAACTCGTTGGCCATGTATATTAATACCATGCACAGAAGGTGCCGCAACAGGCGTCACTCACTTACGGGAGTCCTCGTCGAAGAAATACTACCGACATCGCATCTTCCTGCGGTCCTGACACACCTTATCCCTATGACGAGTACGAAAGCTAAGAGGATTCAGACGGCTTTTGGATACTATGTAAGCTTGGGACAGCTCTCTAAAGTACAGTACGGCACACTTACGCTCCCAGAACGAGAAGGGAGTGTCGGCTTAGTCAACGACCACGAGAACTCGTTGGCCATGTGTATTAATACCATGCACAGAAGGTGCCGCAACAGGCGTCACTCACTTACGGGAGTCCTCGTCGAAGAACTACTGCCGACATCGCATCTTCCTGCGGTCCTGACACACCTTATCCCTATGACGAGTACGAAAGCTAAGAGGATTCAGACGGCTTTTGGATACTATGTAAGCTTGGGACAGCTCTCTAAAGTACAGTACGGCACACTTACGCTCCCAGAACGAGAAGGGAGTGTCGGCTTAGTCAAAGACCACGAGAACTCGTTGGCCATGTATATTAATACCATGCACAGAAGGTGCCGCAACAGGCGTCACTCACTTACGGGAGTCCTCGTCGAAGAAATACTACCGACATCGCATCTTCCTGCGGTCCTGACACACCTTATCCCTATGACGAGTACGAAAGCTAAGAGGATTCAGACGGCTTTTGGATACTATGTAAGCTTGGGACAGCTCTCTAAAGTACAGTACGGCACACTTACGCTCCCAGAACGAGAAGGGAGTGTCGGCTTAGTCAACGACCACGAGAACTCGTTGGCCATGTGTATTAATACCATGCACAGAAGGTGCCGCAACAGGCGTCACTCACTTACGGGAGTCCTCGTCGAAGAACTACTGCCGACATCGCATCTTCCTGCGGTCCTGACACACCTTATCCCTATGACGAGTACGAAAGCTAAGAGGATTCAGACGGCTTTTGGATACTATGTAAGCTTGGGACACCTCTCTAAAGTACAGTACGGCACACTTACGCTCCCAGAACGAGAAGGGAGTGTCGGCTTAGTCAAAGACCACGAGAACTCGTTGGCCATGTATATTAATACCATGCACAGAAGGTGCCGCAACAGGCGTCACTCACTTACGGGAGTCCTCGTCGAAGAAATACTACCGACATCGCATCTTCCTGCGGTCCTGACACACCTTATCCCTATGACGAGTACGAAAGCTAAGAGGATTCAGACGGCTTTTGGATACTATGTAAGCTTGGGACAGCTCTCTAAAGTACAGTACGGCACACTTACGCTCCCAGAACGAGAAGGGAGTGTCGGCTTAGTCAACGACCACGAGAACTCGTTGGCCATGTGTATTAATACCATGCACAGAAGGTGCCGCAACAGGCGTCACTCACTTACGGGAGTCCTCGTCGAAGAACTACTGCCGACATCGCATCTTCCTGCGGTCCTGACACACCTTATCCCTATGACGAGTACGAAAGCTAAGAGGATTCAGACGGCTTTTGGATACTATGTAAGCTTGGGACAGCTCTCTAAAGTACAGTACGGCACACTTACGCTCCCAGAACGAGAAGGGAGTGTCGGCTTAGTCAAAGACCACGAGAACTCGTTGGCCATGTATATTAATACCATGCACAGAAGGTGCCGCAACAGGCGTCACTCACTTACGGGAGTCCTCGTCGAAGAAATACTACCGACATCGCATCTTCCTGCGGTCCTGACACACCTTATCCCTGTGACGAGTACGAAAGCTAAGAGGATTCAGACGGCTTTTGGATACTATGTAAGCTTGGGACAGCTCTCTAAAGTACAGTACGGCACACTTACGCTCCCAGAACGAGAAGGGAGTGTCGGCTTAGTCAACGACCACGAGAACTCGTTGGCCATGTGTATTAATACCATGCACAGAAGGTGCCGCAACAGGCGTCACTCACTTACGGGAGTCCTCGTCGAAGAACTACTGCCGACATCGCATCTTCCTGCGGTCCTGACACACCTTATCCCTATGACGAGTACGAAAGCTAAGAGGATTCAGACGGCTTTTGGATACTATGTAAGCTTGGGACACCTCTCTAAAGTACAGTACGGCACACTTACGCTCCCAGAACGAGAAGGGAGTGTCGGCTTAGTCAAAGACCACGAGAACTCGTTGGCCATGTATATTAATACCATGCACAGAAGGTGCCGCAACAGGCGTCACTCACTTACGGGAGTCCTCGTCGAAGAAATACTACCGACATCGCATCTTCCTGCGGTCCTGACACACCTTATCCCTATGACGAGTACGAAAGCTAAGAGGATTCAGACGGCTTTTGGATACTATGTAAGCTTGGGACAGCTCTCTAAAGTACAGTACGGCACACTTACGCTCCCAGAACGAGAAGGGAGTGTCGGCTTAGTCAACGACCACGAGAACTCGTTGGCCATGTGTATTAATACCATGCACAGAAGGTGCCGCAACAGGCGTCACTCACTTACGGGAGTCCTCGTCGAAGAACTACTGCCGACATCGCATCTTCCTGCGGTCCTGACACACCTTATCCCTATGACGAGTACGAAAGCTAAGAGGATTCAGACGGCTTTTGGATACTATGTAAGCTTGGGACAGCTCTCTAAAGTACAGTACGGCACACTTACGCTCCCAGAACGAGAAGGGAGTGTCGGCTTAGTCAAAGACCACGAGAACTCGTTGGCCATGTGTATTAATACCATGCACAGAAGGTGCCGCAACAGGCGTCACTCACTTACGGGAGTCCTCGTCGAAGAAATACTACCGACATCGCATCTTCCTGCGGTCCTGACACACCTTATCCCTATGACGAGTACGAAAGCTAAGAGGATTCAGACGGCTTTTGGATACTATGTAAGCTTGGGACAGCTCTCTAAAGTACAGTACGGCACACTTAGGCTCCCAGAACGAGAAGGGAGTGTCGGCTTAGTCAACGACCACGAGAACTCGTTGGCCATGTGTATTAATACCATGCACAGAAGGTGCCGCAACAGGCGTCACTCACTTAACGGGAGTCCTCGTCGAAGAACTACTGCCGACATCGCATCTTCCTCCGGTCGGTGTCGGTTATACACCAGTCAGAAAGTTATGACCGCCGAATTACTATCGATACAATCCAGTACAGGAGATAGTAGCGTCACTTAGCGAGGAATGACTGCTAGTCAGACACATGCACGGTGCATGTACGAGTAGTACCACTGAGCGTGCTGCACGTGCGTAGAAAGGGGGTGGTGCGCGATCTATCTGAGTTTGACCGAGAGCGGACTGTGATGGCCAGGAGGATCACCATGAGCATTTCGGAAACTGCATTACTTATAGGGGTGTTCGAGCAGTGCTGTGGTGAGTGTCTTCAACACGTGGCGAAACCAATGTGAAACCACGTCCAGACGTTGTGGCGTTGGGCGACTACCCCTCATTACAGATGTCGGACATCGTAGACTGGGCAGCTTGGTAAAACAGGATAGGCGACGAACTTTGGCGGAAATAACATTAGACATTAGTTCCGGGCAGGTGAAAGTGTGTGTGAACAGACAGTGCACCGAACGCTGCTAAGGATGCGCCTCCGCAGCCGACGTCCCATGCATGTGGTAATGTTAACAACACGTCATCGGCAACCACGAATGAAATGGGCACGTGACCATCGGCACTGGGCGCTGGAGCAGTGGCAGAGAATCGCATGGTCTGATGAATCCCGATAACTTCTTCATAATGCTGACCGGTGGGCGCGAATCCATCGTCTTCCAGGGGAACAGCTCCTTGTCACCTGAACTGCGGTACAGACACAGGCTGGAGGCGGCTCCATTATGCTCTGGAGAACATTCACGTGGGGCATCCATGGGTCCGGTGGAGCTCGTGCAAGGTTCCATTAAGGGCAAGGAATATCAAAAATTGTTCAAATGGCTCTGAGCACAATGGGACTTAACTTCTGAGGTCATCAGTCCCCCAGAACTTAGAACTACTTAAACCTAACGAACCTACGGACATCACACACATCCATGCCCGAGGCAGGATTCGAACCTGCGACCGTAACGGTCGCGCGGTTCCAGACTGTAGCGCCTAGAACCGTTCGGCCATCCCGGCTGACGGCAAGGAATATCGTGCACTGGTTGCAGACCATATACACCCCTTCATGACGATCCTGTTTCCGGACGGCAGTGAATTTTTCAACAAGATAATGCGTCGTGCGAAAAGGTTAGGTGTGTGATGCAGTGGTCCTAGGAACACAGCAGAGACTTCCAATTGATGTGCTGGCCCCTGAAATCGGCAGATCCGGGCCAGATCGAACACATCAGGAATGTGATAGAACGTGACGTCAGAACTGATCGTCCCCCTCACCGGAATTTACGGGAATTAGGTGACCTGTGTGCAGATGTGGTGCCAACTCCCTCCAACGACCTACCAGGGCCGCATTTGCTTCCATGCCACGACGCGCTGCCGCTGTTATCCGTGCCAAAGGTGGACATCCGGGTGATTAGGTAGGGGATGATAATGTACTGGCTGATCTGTGTATATCACCCCTGTTAACGTACATGGGGACATTCATCGTTGAACGCAGTTACGTTCGGGTACGTTTACCGACGTCCCGACCGCCGACATCGAAAGACGTGTACAATCTGCTACTTCGACACATCGCCTGGAATAAGATGGAACAGAAACACCCTGCCGTTAATGTAATTGAGTAGGATTCCGCGGCCAGAGTCAGTCGACATAAAATTTTTCTGGGTTTCGTACCGCGTCATTCCAAGGCATCATGGCAGCTGTGGACTGCGTGAGCTTTATTGCGAGCCACCTGCATCTTTTCGTGCCTGACGTCTCCGCCGACGGCGATGGCACTTTCCAGCATGACAGCTGTCCGTGGCACAAGAGCAGAATTATGCAACAGTGGTTTTAGGAGCGTGATTCTGAGCTTACGGTGATGTCTTCATCACCAAACTCGCCTAATCTGATTCCGATGGAACACGTCTGTGAAGCTATCGGACGCCGGCTCCGTACACACAAACCAACAGCCCGTAGTTTATGGATCCGTGGACCTGTGCGTAGACATTTCGCGTCACACACCTTCAGAAGCCTTTGAAGGTCTTGTCGAATCCATGCGACGTAGAGCCGCTGTCGACCATCACAGTATTAAATAGGTGTTCATAATGTTCTTGCTTATCAGTGTATCATTGTGCAGGAAGTAATACGGGGTGTTGTACATCCTATTTCACGAGACTTCAACTTCTACATGAATAAGACAGAAACTTGCCGTAAATTTTAACTTACGCATTGAAACTAAAAGTTTTGCTTGGCAGCTGTGACAAGTTGCAGGATCGCGTGGTTTCCGGTAACTGTCTGTCTAGTACAGCTAGCTCGCTCGTTTTTTATCCGTATCCAAACCTTCGTATGTTGGAGATATGGGTTTTCCAACAATTTCAAGAACATGCCGAAAATCGGTATGCATGCATGAGCATGCGAACCTAATATGTTCCCAAACGCCTCGCATAAAAGCGGGATTTTTCGGTGCTCATACCTTGGGTTCTGTTGGTGAACAAAAGGTAGGGTCAAATTTTTTGGATAGGTTTTGGGCAAGGGACCGTTTATATACACAAGAGAAAGATCGTCTTATTGTCACTGACCTACAGTCCAGGGTCAAAGTACGAATAGTACACACGCCTCCCTGCTTGGGCAAATGGACAAATCGGTTGGTTCTTTTTCCATTTGATGTGGTCGACGTTGGGCTTGATGGGACACATATGGAGACAAAATCACATCACGGGCGGCTCCTTGTAAAACCTCAAAAAAAGTATTTCTTACTACATTTTCGTCGTCAGCAGCGGATCAAACCCCAGCCGAGGATTTCAAGACGGCTATGCACATAAAATGATTGAAAATTTTGCGATATAATCCTATGATCCCGATCTCGACAATCGTTGAAATTTTTTTTGATACCTTCATCCGTTTCCAAGATACAGTTGTTTGAAATTACCCTACTTCTACACGTAAAACCTGGTATTAGGCGAAATCTAAATGAGAAATAATCTTAGAAAATTGCTCAAATTTTAGCGGTATATTCTCTATCTGGAAGAACCATCTCCTCTGTTTCAAAAATCTTCATCCATTATCGCGAAACACCGGAAAAAACTTGATTATTGGGTACCAAAACCCCGCTGCGGGTTCTGAACCTAGTAAGCGCAGCCAATGGCTGTAATTCTTACGATATATTCATATGATCCTGCTCTCGAACGACTTTGAAAATATTTCTCATATCTTTATCCGTTTCCGAGACACAGAGGTTCAAATTTACCCTATTTGCACAATCAAAATGTAGTGTTAAGTGGAAATGTAGTTTATAAAGAGGCATAGCACGGAGAAATATGCTAAGAACATGGAGCACCACTATATTGGCATATTCACATGAGAGCATATCTTAACAATGTGCCCCCTCAGAGATGGTTTGACGGCTAGGGGTGTGCGGATCTTATGTTGCACCATTGTTTTATAAGATTGCCGTATCTCAAGATAAGTGATTTTTACGGGTTTTATGAAGGATTCTGTTTCTGTGGCTCCCTTCCACATTTGTCTGAACTCAGACGCTGTACAGCAACAGTAGTGAACGTCTTATCTCCAGACCACCTCATAAAATATGGGACGAGTTTGACTATCGTGTGCTTCTTTATCGAGTGCGCTGTGGACAGCACATTGAACATTCTGAAAGGTACGTGAACGGTTTGATCCTAGACGAAGTTGTAAGGAATACCTTGAGGTAGTCTGTACATGCATGTGGAAGTTAGACTCCTGCAAAATTGGATGGTTCTTTTGGAAAGAAAAGCTTTATTATCCTACACGCAAGTTAAAATTCCCCACTCTGTACAAAAAAAATGAGACGCTATTTTCTTTCCAGAACGACGTACCATTCAAAACATTTTCGTTAATCAATCAAATGGAAATAATACATGAAATGATACGGAACAGTAACACCAAGTGTACCTAATTCAGGTCAGGGTATTGGTAGATTTTAGCAAAGTAGGGCGAAGTGAAAAAGTGGAATGTGCATCGGAAAATATGACTCATCGAATTTCGATTTCTGTCAGGCACTCGATGGATTGGCGAGAGCGGCTTCTTCATACTTCCTTTCCGTCTCTCTCAGAGAAATAGCTTTCTACCCTATTTACTTTTCAGTCCGGTAAAAGCACGAACAGGAGAAGCAAAAGGAATCCGCTGAAATTTCTGCAGATCCCTATCAGTTTCTGTTTTCGTCAAAGTCACCCCATTCACTGTTAACAAGCTACGTGCAATCTAATGCTCTTGGAAGTGTAGCAGTGCTGCTCCAGATATGACACACGATGAAGTATCAGATTCACTTCATATCCTGCTAAGATCGCTCTACTGCTCGAAAAGCGTGACCATTTAAAAGACAAATCGCGAAGATCTTCATTTGAATGACACAGTCTTCGGTGAAACTTCCCGGCAGATTAAAACTGTGTGTTGGACCGAGACTCAAATTCGGGACCTTTGCCTTTCGCGGCAAGTGCTCTACCGACAGTCTTCAGTATTTTCAATTTGCATTGCAAATGACACAGAATACACCCACATGTGAAATAGGCGTACCAGAGTCACTCTTTGGCTGAACTGTATTAAAATCTTTTGAACGAGTAAGCTTGTAGCGTGTGTAAATTGGAAGCATTACACAGTTCGCTAACGGTTCGCAAGGATGTAACCGACCGGTGTTCACAATTGAATTAATGATGACTAGGGTCGAAAGTATTTGCTCATTCTGAAAGCATAATAGTTGTTCTTATGTGATTAGTAAAATAATCTCATAATATAATATTTACAGATTTCGAAATGTTCTCAATAGTTCACATTTGAACTTTCTACGCCCTTAATGCTACAAACTACTATAAACTGAGTCATCTGTTAGCGAGACGTTCACTAACAGAGCAGCTCAAAATGTATAATGTTATACTATGAATTTAGTATCATTGATCACATGCGGATGACTCAGTTATTAGTTTGAAAATGTTCGAATACGTAGGAAACTAAACACCAGTAACTCAAATGTGAACTCAAGTAATACAGAAAACTATGGAAATAGTACGACAAAATTAAATTGTTGGTCCTTCTGTCAAACCCAGTTTATACGTCTTTGAATAATTGCAGATTTCACCCTCCCAGATGTTCTTAATTACAGGGTGTTCGCACAAATGAACTTGTGTTTAGGAGGATTGGTTTCAAATGCACGTCCAACTGTCTAGATTTTAATATCTGTAGTTTCGGTAAAATGCTTAAGACAAATGTTGGTATAGTTCCATTTGGAAAGAATACGACACATTTCGTTCCCCATAATGGTCCAATCACATTTAAAGACTTTCTTTCCAATACCTCAATTTTCGACGGGACGTTAAATACTTAACTACTTTAGTGAATAATTATTATGACAAATCTATTTATAATCTTTCTAGTCTGTCTTAGACTCCGTCTGAGAGATTACATACGTTCTTGGTATAATCAAAGATTAAAACCACTTGCAAAACTTTAATATGGTTTGTATAAATTTAGACGACATTGTCCATGGAGGGCAGCGAGCTGGAGCTATACATGCTTAAAACAACAGTCGAAGTCGCAATAACGTTTGTCTATCGTGAATGGTTTCGGCTTTATGTTAAATCCGTCCTCAGTTATTTTGGGGCTCCCTATGGCTCGTGCTGGAGGCGCCTCGGTTTTTCACGTAATACCACGTTCATAAACTGTGGACGGTCATGGCATCACGTGAAAAACCGAGGAGCCGCCAGCACCAGCCAAAGGGACCCAAAAAAAGCAAAACAGGGTGGTTTAAAATAAGCCGAAACGGGCATTAATATAAAAAAAAGGTTATTGTGATCCCGACTGTTGTTTTAATCAAGTTTAATAAGTTTTCCTGGTAAGGTATTTATTGCTCTCAAGAGAGTATTGTCATTTTAAGGAATAAAACTATTGCATCCTATCCTTTCTGAGTACCTTATATTTATTATATTCCCGAACGCTTCTATCCAGGCATTTCGAACCTGAGACTGACACCGGCCCGGTTTGCATCAGAATACCACGTAGTGCTCTGTATGAAAATCGCTGACTGCGCTGTGTTCACTCTGTGGCTGGTTGGACTCATTGTTCGAATATTCGCTTGTGTAGCGTTGGGCAATTGGATGTGAACAGCCCGTAGCGTTGGGCAGTTGGAGGTGAGCCGCCAGCAGTGGTGGATGTGGGGAGAGAGATGCCAGAGTTTTGAGAGCGGACGATCTGGACGTGTGTCCGTCAGAAAAACGAAATTTGTAAGACTGGATGTCATATATATATATATATATATATATATATATATATATATATATATATATATATATATATTCCTGGAAATGGAAATATGAACACCGTGAATTCATTGTCCCAGGAAGGGGAAACTTTATTGACACATTCCTGGGGTCAGATACATCACATGATCACACTGACAGAACCACAGGCACATAGACACAGGCAACAGAGCATGCACAATGTCGGCACTAGTACAGTGTATATCCACCTTTCGCAGCAATGCAGGCTGCTATTCTCCCATGGAGACGATCGTAGGGATGCTGGATGTAGTCCTGTGGAACGGCTTGCCATGCCATTTCCACCTGGCGCCTCAGTTGGACCAGCGTTCGTGCTGGACGTGCAGACCGCGTGAGACGACGCTTCATCCAGTCCCAAACATGCTCAATGGGGGACAGATCCGGAGATCTTGCTGGCCAGGGTAGTTGACTTACACCTTCTAGAGCACGTTGGGTGGCACGGGATACATGCGGACGTGCATTGTCCTGTAGGAATAGCAAGTTCCCCTGCCGGTCTAGGAATGGTAGAACGATGGGTTCGATGACGGTTTGGATGTACCGTGCACTATTCAGTGTCCCCTCGACGATCAGCAGTGGTGTACGGCCAGTGTAGGAGATGGCTCCCCACACCATAATGCCGGGTGTTGGCCCTGTGTGCCTCGGTCGTATGCAGTCCTGATTGTGGCGCTCACCTGCACGGCGCCAAACACGCATACGACCATCATTGGCACCAAGGCAGAAGCGACTCTCATCGCTGAAGACGACACGTCTCCATTCGTCCCTCCATTCACGCCTGTCGCGACACCACTGGAGGCGGGCTGCACGATGTTGGGGCGTGAGCGGAAGACGACCTAACGGTGTGCGGGACCGTAGCCCAGCTTCATGGAGACGGTTGCGAATGGTCCTCGCCGATACCCCAGGAGCAACAGTGTCCCTAATTTGCTGGGAAGTGGCGGTGCGGTCCCCTACGGCACTGCGTAGGATCCTACGGTCTTGGCGTGCATCCGTGCGTCGCTGCGGTCCGGTCCCAGGTCGACGGGCACGTGCACCTTCCGCCGACCACTGGCGACAACATCGATGTACTGTGGAAACCTCACGCCCCACGTGTTGAGCAATTCGGCGGTACGTCCACCCGGCCTCCCGCATGCCCACTATACGCCCTCGCTCAAAGTCCGTCAACTGCACATACGGTTCACGTCCACGCTGTCGCGGCATGCTACCAGTGTTAAAGACTGCGATGGAGCTCCGTATGCCACGGCATACTGGCTGACACTGACGGCGGCGGTGCACAAATGCTGCGCAGCTAGCGCCATTCGACGGCCAACACCGCGGTTCCTGGTTTGTCCGCTGTGCCGTGCGTGTGGTCATTGCTTGTACAGCCCTGTCGCAGTGTCCGGAGCAAGTATGGTTGGTCTGACACACCGGTGTCAATGTGTTCTTTTTTCCATTTCCAGGAGTGTATGAAAGGGATGCAGGTGATTCGCAACTGTCGGCGTGTCTTCCATTACAACCACAGGTCCCATCCAAGCGCAGGAGAATGTTTACCACAGCATAATACTGCTCCCATCAACCTTCGTCCATGGCGTGCTGCATCTTTCCCGCCGCCTTTCACCCCGATGACGTCATTCGTGGAGACGACCATCAATCTAGCGCAGCAAAATTGTGAATCACCCGATGAGCCGTCACATTTCCATTGATCGTGGTTGAATCCCGAAGGTCCCGTGCGAACTGGAATCGTAATTTAGGATGTCGTTGGGTCAACATGTAGGGGTGGTCAGCTGCGAAGCTCCATGTTCATGAATGTACGATGAAACGTTTGCACGCGCACCAGCATTGGGCTCTTTCTCCAGAGATGCCACAGATCATCATCTATCCTACATTACGGAGCAGATAAGCCTCAGAACCCCACGTTCTGTGAAGAGTTGTGGACGTCCAACGATTTAGCGCCTAGTGGTAGTTTCATTGTCCTTCTACTTCTTTCTGTAGATGCTCACGCCAGTAGCACGTCAACATTGACCAGCTTCGCCGTTTTCGAGACACTCGTACACCGGCTGTCCGTAACAATAATCTGCCCTTTATCAAAGTCGCGTATCTGAATGAATTTTCCCTTTGCAGCCCATATCTCCGCTAGGGTGATCCGCCGTCCATGTCTGCACCGCTTCACGTGCCCGTAAGGCCACCAGACGGCATCCAACGTCGCGGCGGGGTCGAAATGTTTTGGCTTTCCAGTATACTGCGTCACTTCATTACTGCCATTCACGATTCACATTCACATGAAAAGTTCTAAGTGCTATGGCTCATCAACAAGGTCCATCACCCTCAAACAGCATACTCTAACTCGCTGAGAGGACACCACCACAGCATGTCTCAACCCGAAGACTCACCGCCGACCACTTCTGACCTACCTCTTCCAGTGACTTGACGTGCTACTGTCGCAAGACTACAAATTTATAAGTGTATTTTTACTACCGCCGGTTACATGATCAGTCGGATATTCAAAGTGAATAAGCGCGTCAACCACTAATCATTTTGGTACCTCACAGCACGTGTCTTTGGGTGAGGAATGAACAGAAATTAAAAAAAATATCCAAATGATGCACAGATAACCTAAAATCTAAATGATGCTATTTCTGCTTGCTGTACCAGGAGGTTGTGATTAAGGAGTTCCAGTGCGGGCTGTAATCATCGTATGGCAGCGAAACTTGGTAGACATACTGATGCGTTGAAACTTCCTGGCAGATTAAAACTGTGTGCCCGACCGAGACTCGAACTCGGGACCTTTGCCTTTCGCGGGCAAGTGCTCTATCAACTGAGCTACCGAAGCACGACTCACGCCCGGTGCTCACAGCTTTACTTCTGCCAGTACCTCGTCTCCTACCATCCAAACTTTACAGAAGCTCTCCTGCGAACCTTGCAGAACTAGCACTCCTGAAAGAAAGTAAGAAGTAAAGCTGTGAGTACCGGGCGTGAGTCGTGCTTCGGTAGCTCAGTTGGTAGAGCACTTGCCCGCGAAAGGCAAAGGTCCCGAGTTCGAGTCTCGGTCGGGCACGAAGTTTTAATCTGCCAGGAAGTTTCATATCAGCGCACACTCCGCTGCAGAGTGAAAATCTCATTCTGGATACTGATGCGTTAATAAGGAATCGATTTACGCTGCAAATAATTAGCTCCGAATGTGGCCACCAGGTGCAGATTCGGCGCTGTACAGCAACTCGTCGACTTATCCGGTGCTCATATTGAATACATTGTGCAAGAAGCAGTCAATAATACCTTTCTCAGTTGTTGGATCTTTTCTGCCCAAGTCCTTTTCCAAACCCGTTACACATGGAAACAATTCTATACGTTTTTCTTCCATTCACGCTACAGATTTGTTTCTGGTGGCCAAAATTGGAACTGATTTTTTCCAGTGTAAATCGATTCTGCTATAACGCACTAGAATATCTATCAGATTTCACTGCCTTATGATATCTACAGCCCAATATAGACCTCTGTGAGTAGCTGCTTTAAGTTATTACGGAAGTTATTACGGAATGTATTTAATGTGGTGAGGTCATCGTTTGTAATCGGCCAGGGTACTTTAGCACCACGGTCTGAATTAATTACACATCTGTAATTATACTGTTAATAGCTAAATCTAATTACTAATCGCTTCACCAGTACTCTTAGTTAAGTATACGTAACGTTACACTACCGCTTCTCTTTCTAGTAGTGTAGCGTGCGGCGGTAGAAACTTTCGCCGTGTGCAGCGGGCACTATTTTGTTCAAATGTAATCCCAGGATTACTTGCCATGAAGGGCAACAAAACGGGGTGTAGAAAATCGTCGACGTCTTCGCTGATCATCGGGGCTGAGTTCGAAGCGGGACTCATCACTGAAGGCTATTCTACTCTAGTCAGTGATATTCCAGACCGCGAAGACGTATCTGGAGACGCCCCAGCCAGCGGTGGGACAGCAACCTGACTGCCGCCCGCCTTACAGTCCGACAACCAGGAGTGATGGGCTAGGGTGCCATTTCTTTTCATAGCCGGAACCCTTTGGTTGCCATCAGCAGCACCCTAACTGCACAGCGGTACACTGTAGGCCCCGTTTTGTTGCACTTCATGGCAAGTCATCCTGGACTTACACTTCAGCAAGATACTGCCCGCCCACAAAATGCGAGAGTCTCTCCGGCCTGTGTTTGTGCTTGTCGAACCCTACGTTGGCCATCAAAGTTGAGAACATTTTGAGCATTATGGGCAGGGCCCTCCAACCGTTTCCAATTTTAACGATCTAACGCCCCAATTGGACAGAATTTGACACGATATCGCTCAGGAGGGTATCCAACAACTCTATCAATCAATGAAAAGCTGAATACGTGCTTGCATAAGGGCCAGAGGTGGATCGACGAGTTATTGACTCGCTCAGCTTGTGAAGTTCTCTCTACCGAATATATCGTCTGTTTCTTTCTGATATTGTAATCATTTGTTCGTCTGTACGTGTACATCGCGTTTACCGGTTTCGTCCCATTCGGGTAATTCCTTCGTGGCACGTCATTTTTCTTCTTTTCCTTTTGGCCGCGCGGGATTAGCCGAGCGGTCTTAGGCGCCGCAGTCACGGACTGTGAGGCTGGTCCCGGCGGAGGTTCGAGTCCTCCCTCGGGCATGGGTGTGTGTGTGTTTGTCCTTAGGATAATTTAGGTTAATTGGTGTGTAAGCTTAGGAACTGATGACCTTAGCAGTTAAGTCCCATAAGATTTCACACACATTTGAACTTTTTTTTTTCCTTTTGTCTTAGAGTGTATTATTCTTTGTCTGGACATGACTACACCATTTAAATAAGAACATATTAGCATCGTAACTATGTACAACTGACAGATTTGCACACGTCAGTCATACCCAGAAAATACAATTTGTAAAATGTTGCTGAATGTGAAGAACATATACCGAGCTCTCGAAGATAATACTTCACGATAATAGAGATTAACTAGAAAATTATCGACCTCACTGATTTTACGACGGCGATGGTACTGAATTAAAAAACTAAATTGTCATCTGATGACTTAGCACAGACTTCAAACTATGTCATAATAATATGATGTTCAATAACTGGTTACATGATTTTGTTAACTAATACTCTATAATTTCCAGTAACTCTTCTTTTATGTTCTGGACACATACACTCTGTAATTCCGTTCTCCATTCAGTGATTTTTCGCTATATTACGACGATAGTTGTTTTATTTTGTTAACTGGTATTTCATAAATAAACTATCTCACAAGTCATATAGAAGCCTCAACACTTTCCCATTTTTTTTTTTTTAGGGTACGTTTTACACACTAATCTTAACTGTTCTACTGTATTGCGTTGTGATGTGTTTACAATAAATTCACTTGAGCTCGAATTTTACATTTATAAGCCACACACAAATTAACAACAGATCTAAAATCCCCACCGATCACCTAGACAGGATTCGAGTATTTCGTCTCTTCTACACGAGGCAGTCATTCCACCTCGATCCATTGATAAGTTCGCGAAATATTCTAAATGGAAAATCAGTTCCATTCACGAGTCCTGTTAATACGGTGGTGCAGATATAAATCTACTCACGCGTTGCGCTAAGCTTTAAGTTTTCGCTGCAGACAAAAGTGTTTTCCATTTCATTTTAGTTACTACACGCGCGCATATGACAATGTATCTTTATCAAAACAAAGGGATTCTACACAGCAGCTATGTGTGGTATTCGCGTGATTTTACGTTGTACTGATGCGTAAAGCAAGACTGCAGATATTCACTGGTAAAAGTCTGAAGTTTACTGGGCAGTCTGCAATAAACGGCGATGGAGTCTTCCGTCTCACGAAGTTTCGGCTGACACTGATATGTTCACCTCTGCTATTTATGCGATAGAATTTCATCTCATTATTTTGTAGAGAACATGTTGTTCACTAGTGAAAGAAGATTCCGCCAACCATTTATCGTAGCCCGAGGAATATTTCTACAAGGATGTTATACAAAACCCTCGCATTCGCTGTCAGAGCAAGGAAAACTGCTTGTGCGCCACTGCCTTTCAAATTAGCGTCCGTAACCTGCGGCAAAGTGAGCAGGAAGCTGTCACCGCTTCTCTCGATGAGAAGCTGGGAGGGGCCGTCAGACGTGGCCAGTGGACTCGAGCAACCTCGTGGCCCACGACGTACACCTTCAGCTCCGTGGGATGAGCTATCTAACGGTTCTCTTTTAATATTCTATATTGGTTTTATGCTTTTTGATACTACGTAAGATAAGAGGTTAGCATTAATTATTTTCATTACGTAGGTGAAACCGTTAGAAGCAGAGTAACTTATATGAGGCCAAAATAATTTTTGTTTTTTCAATTTAAATGAGCGCCAGGCTCCCTACAAGATTATCATAACTGGTTTTCATCTAAATACAGTCAAGGCCAAAGTTCACAGATCTACGACAAAATGGTTCAAATGGCTCTGAGCACTATGGGACTCAACTGCTGTGGTCATCAGTCCCCTAGAACTTAGAACTACTTAAACCTAACTAACCTAAGGACATCACACACATCCATGCCCGATGCAGGATTCGAACCTGCGACCGTAGCAGTCGCACGGTTCCGGACTGCGCGCCTAGAACCGCGAGACCACCGCGGCCGGCGATCTACGACAAATAGTATCTCAGGAATTATTTGAACTCTCGCAATATTAACTCACGGAACTATTCAGATTAAAATTAAAAAATGTTTTAAAATGATTTTATCACTTCTGCTCTTGTGGAAAGCTGTAAGAAAAGTTAATATTAAATCCGCCGCTTAATGGCGGCCAATTGTTGCCAGTCAGCGATCACTGGTTTTGTCATCTTGATAGCTGAAAAATACTAATTATTCTCTCTTTTCAATTAAAACATTGCCATGAGTGGCTGGAATGTTCTTGAAATAATACAATGAACTCACTTTTATACATATATTTCCATCACCGCTACCTCGGAGATGCTGTCCCATCGCTTTTGGGTCGATTGTAACACCACGTTCAAACTCACTTAAATCTTGATAATGTGCCATTGTAGCAGCTACAACCGATGTAACAACTGCGCTAGACACTCGTTGTCTTACATAGGCACTGCCGACCGTAGCGCCGTTTCTGCCTATGTACATATCTCTTTATGTGAATACGCATGCCTATACAAATTTATTTGGCGCTTCAGTGTATAATAGGTTATTGTGCAGCCTCTACGAATTCGGTCGCAATAACATTCTTCACATGTTGTGCATCGAGTGTTGTGCAAGACAGTTTGAGGAACGCGCCTGGCTGTTGATTAGTCGGAAATAGGGAATTATATTACGTTAGTGTTAGATTTAACTGTCGTTCTCGTCATTCGATTTTGTTTCTCCTGTAGCTTTCCTTGTGCATTAAATAAAGGTTCCATAATGTCTGAATCAAAAGCGCAGATGGTTATCACTCACAAGAACCAGTGCGGCCTCCAGTGGATCAGGTAGTTCAACTTAGAAAGGATAATGCAGACCTGCAAATGCACTTAGAGGGAGGATAGAGCCTCGTCCACTTTAGATGTTCCCACCCTAGATTCAAATAGCGCTATTCCCTTCTAGGCAATACAAAAGAGGATTTGTAGATAATATGTAGACAACTGCAAAGATCGGATTTTGGACAGCTGAACAGTTGCAAATTGCCAAGTTACATTTGACTGGAAACGCGAAAATTTATGTACTGTGAGGAATGCTCACACTTTCGATGAACTAGGGAGATGCTAGATACAGCGAGATATGAGGGCATGCTGGAAAGTAGTGCCTCCGAATTTTTTATGTGAAAATTCTTAAAGCTTATTAAATAAAACTTAAAATTCTACATATTTACTCTTCGCGTCTATTTTCTCAATATTTCTCAACATTTTCACTTTGGCAAGGGACACATATCTCCCAACGAGAGCCCAGTTTGTTGATACCGTCACTGTAGAATGTTTGACTTTGTTGACGGAGCCGCAACCTCACCTCTGCTCTGCGCCGCTTCATCACTATCAAAGTGAAGTCCTCGAAGGCGTGGAAACAAAAGAAAATCGCATGGGGCCAAGTCAGGACTATATGGAGGATAATCGATAACAACGAACCCAGTACATCGGATTGTTGCAGACGTCGCAGCGCTCGTGTGTGTTCCGGCATTTGCATGCTGAAGGAGAGGGTACCTCATGTATGGACGAACGCTTTGAATTCGAAACTCGATTACAGCACGCTGTTTCTCACGCACCTGCATAGTTACGTGACACAGAGCCATGTTACACGCTACAATTCGGAGCCTTCTAGCGGCAGAGCGCTGCAAATACGTGGACATGAAGAACAAAGATACAGAATGTTAATCACACTTCTTTTAATTAAAAAGCTTTAAGAGCTCTCGCATAAAAAATTTGGAAGCATTACTTTTCAGCACACACTGGGACTTTTAAGGTAATCGTAGCGGGGCAGCGGTTAAGAAACTAGAGTTGCATTCGAGAGGAGAGGGGCTTAAATCCATGTCTGACCACCCTCACGTAGGGGTTCAGAGTATTTTACCAAAACACTTGAAGGTAATGCCACGAATAAACCACGGTTGATTTCAGCCCCACCCTTCGCTCTCTGAGCGTGTGGTACATCACTAATGACCACATCGTAGATAGGACATTGAACTATGTCCTACCTTAGCTTGCTTCCTCCGCATTCCTGTGTCAAATGAGGGCAACAACTATCTTTCATCACTAGAGATTCTTTCGTCACTCCATAAACTGGTGCTCCAAACGTATTTCAATATATCTGTCTAAATCATATTTTCAGTCCATTCATCATATGTTAGATAATATGTCGGACCTAACTCCAGTTTCTACAGTGTAAGGCGAAGTGGTTTCGCGACCATATTTATTGTACAGCGTGTTTACAGAAGTGCCATATATTCCTACGGGAGGAAGTATTGGTCAAAATTAAAAAAAAAAAAAATCACCTAATGATGTGTCCGGAAACCAATACTGTTGATATATGGACTAATCTGTCCTCGCATTCCCATTTGTTTGTTACGTAGAAATAGAGACTATAGGCTGTTCTGCATGTTGTTACCACGCATTGTAACATATCCTTCAGCACCTCTTCGCAGTAAATCACGCACTTTTTCAAATACACCTGTGTCCACTCGGATTGTGTCACTTTGCACCTGTGACTTTGGCATATCGTCGATAGATTCGCGATACACCAATGCCTTTGTATGCTCCAATGGCCCGAGATCCAACGGATTGAGATACGATGAAAGAGGATGCCGTGCTACCGGCCTCTCCGACCAATCCACCGCCTTTGAAACGCTGCGGGAAGCTACAGCCGCACGATTCGTAGAACATGGGGTGGTGCCTTATCATGCGTAAACCATAGTCGTCTTTCTGCAGGGGTAACGTGCTCCAAAAGTGCTGGTAATTCATCGCGCAGAACCGGTTATACACAGCACCTGTTTATGTGTTTGGTAAAGTGTATGGTCTATGAGTCTGTCACCTGCCAATGCATTGATAACGAATCAAGAACAACTGCCAAGATGAGGAACATAGATATCCGCGATATAACAAAGCAGCTTAAATCACTTAATAAAGGCAAGGCCTCCGGTCCTGATTGTATACCAGTCAGGTTCCTCTCAGAGTATGCTGAAAAATAGCTCTATTTTAGCAATTATACACAACCACTCGCGCACAGAAAAATACGTACCTAAAGACTGGAAAATTGCTCAGATCACACCAATACCCAAAAAGGGAAGTAGGAGCAATCCGCTGAATTACAGGCCTCTATCACTAACGTCGATTTGCAGTACGGTTTTAGAACATATACTGTATTCGAACGTTATGAAGTACCTCGAAGAAAAAGATTTATTGACATATAGTAAGCACGGATTCAGAAAATATTGTTCTTGTGAAATACAACTGGCTCTTTATATTCATGAAGTAGTAAGTGCTATCGACAGGGAATGTCAAATTGATTCCATATTTTTAGATTCCCAGAAGGCTTTCGACACCGTTCCTCACAAGCGTCTTCTAAGTAAACTGCGTGCCTACGGAGTATGGCCTAAGTTGTGCGATTGGATTCGTGATTTCCTGTCAGAAAGGTCGCAGTTCGTAGTAATAGACGAAAGTCATCGAGTAAAACTGAAGTAATATCCGGCGTTCCCCAAGGAACTGTTATAGGCCCCGTATTGTTCCTGATCTGTATTAACGACATACGAGGCAATCTGAGTAGACGTCTTAGATTGTTTGCAGATGATGCTGTCATTTACCGTCTTGTAAAGTCATCAAATGATCAAAACGACTTGCAAAATTATTTAGATAAGATATCTGTATAGTGAGGAAAGTAGCAATTGACACTGAATAAAGAAAAGTGTGAAGTTATTCATATGAGTACTAAAAGAAATCAGTTAAATTTCGATTACGCGATAAGTCACACAAATCTGAGGGCTGTAAATTCAACTAAATATTTAGGGATTACAACTACAAATAACCTACACTGGAACGATCACATAGATAATATTGTGGGTAGAGCAAACCAAAGACTGCGATTCATTGGCAGAACACTTAGAAGGTGCAACAGGTCTACCAAAGAGACTGCTTACACCACGCTTGTCCTCCCTAATCTGGAGTATTGCTGTGCGGTGTGGGATCCGCATCAGGTGGGACTGACAGATGACATCGAAAAAGTACTAAGAAGGGCAGCTCGTTTTGTATTAGCGCGAAATAGGGGAGATAGTGTCACAGACACTATACGTGAATTGGAGTGACAATCATTAAAACAAAGGCGTTTTTCGTTGCGACTGGATCTTCTCATAATTTCAATCACCAGTTTTCTCCTCCGATTGCGAAAACATTCTGTTGGAACCCACCTACATAAGAGGAAATGATCATCACGATATAATGAGAGAAATCAGGGCTGCACGGAAAAATTTAAGCGCTCGTTTTTCCCGCTGCCGTTCGAGAGTGGAACGGTAGAGAGACAGCGTGAAGGTGGTTCATTGAACCCTCTGCCACGCACTTTATTGTGAATAGCAGAGTAATCCCGTAGATGAAGCGATCCTGATGCCTCGCTTCCATCGTTGCTCGAGGATTTTCATCTACCTTTATGTGCGTACTGCGGCGATTTCCTGCCTACAGCACACTGTGCTACACATTACTCGTCACAAGTAAAATGACCCATACCTCAACAAGTATTGGTTTCCGAAGTATAATTTCCGGATCTAAGGGTTTGACCAGACTACCTCCTGAACGAATATGTAACAGTTTTTAAATATAGTTGCTGTAGGCGTCGCCTCTCCAGCAAACTGAAATATTTTCTGATTTCCCCTTGACTCCTGTTCCCCATTATTTTTGTTTTCTGCCAAGCGTTTTCAGAGTATAATGTTTCCACGTTGAGACATTATAACACTAATGTGTCGTGAAACACGCTAATGTTGCCCTCTGAGAAGATTTTGAAGTTCGACCGCGTGTGTGTCTAATAAAGAAGGGTGTTGGACTATAATTTCGAATTTGGTGAAATAACAGAAAAAGTAAAAGGGCTTTAATCTTGGGAGTCAACGAAAGTGGTAAAATCATAAATGAATGAAAAAAATGAACGGTTGCCATCCCAATTAGGCACATTAATTTGGAAATATATATACGAGAAAATTGAATACTGGTTATTGAAGTTACTTTTTCTGAGATTTCCCTTCGAACAGCAAACAGGATACAAACTACCACAGTGCACTTTGTAGTGTGTGTAGCAGCATTTATCAATAACACACACACACACACACCAATAAATAATGGGGAGCAACTTTGCACCAAGCTCATACTAATGGCAGCCACACTCCACCAGAGCATTACATAATCAAATATTGAAATGTCACAGCATCAGATGCAGAAACAAATTTGGACATGAGGGGCTTCTATCTTGACTGACTTGAAAAAGACAAGTAAAGATTAAGAACATCATATATACAGTATTTAAACTTCTTTGGATGTAGCAGTTTTCCTTAGTAGTTCATAAATTACTTTGCAATACAATAAAATACAACACTAGCCTTAATTAACTTAAATAAAGGAACCTACCAAAATTACACCTTCTTTAAAAATGTGCATAATTTAATAATAAAGATTTATATGTACTTGAACTTTAATTACCCGTGAAGCAGGCATTCTTTGCAATAATATTTACTCAATCTTGCACTGTAATCCTACAAAACTATATTTTGTGATAAACTAAGGATGGTTTAGAAAAAGCTTATCCAACTTTGCTTTTGTGGTTTTTACTTTTAACTTTTACTACTCCTTTTACTTTAGGCAAAACATCACTTTTAAACACATGAATGCAAGAAGTGTTCATTTAAATCAGGGTACTCGGTTATAGTAGCACTTAGGTGAGGACCCTGTGTAGGTTCGTGATCAGGATTTAAAATATGGTTACGGGCCGAATTTATGTTTTATGTGATTATTATTGAAACAACACCCCGATTAACTGGTCCATGCCCATATACATTACTTAACTGAATGTATGAAGTTTGTGAAGCAGTGGCGAAGATTGGTGGCAGGCGACTTGGCGGGTAACTGTACTCACGGCTCTTGATGTACGAATGCTCTATAAAATCTCTTCTTGGCGCAGGATTTTCAACATATTAGAGCCATTACATTATGCCGTGAATACCAAATAACAGCCAGGTCCACATTCGAGGCAAATCACTTATAATGCAGCTTCCAATTGCCTGTCTTAGCACCGTCGAAGTGTACCGTGCTAAGGCTAGCTACATACTGGGTGTTAATCACACAAGTGAGCCGTTCAATTCTAACGCCAAACCCACCTTTTACATCGCGCCATGCCACTTCTGTTGTGCAGGGACTTCCCTACAAAGTTTACATGTTACGAATACAAGTGCCCTAAGCATGAACCAGCTTTTAACAAAGGTTTCCTTTTCATAAACATATTCATATTATAATAATTTACCATTTCAACATATTCTTTTGGTTTTTCATATACACATTACAAAACTCTAATTTTCTTGCCATAGATCAAGGAGTTTAAACAACACAGAATACACACTTCATAAATTGAAGATTCACAATTTTATAATATAAACCTACTTCTAACCTATATAAGTGTTATAACATAACCTTAAAATGGAGTTACTGTAGTGCAGTTCTGCAATATTTTTGAACCTACAGCAAGTTATGTTTCTATCACAATCTAGTTTTATACTCCCTGTGAAACGTTCATGACCAAATTCAGATGTTGGTTATGGTTCTATGTGTATACAATGGCTACAAAAAATATAAAAAATAGAAAATGTACTAATACTACACCATTAAATGAGGTCAATTTAGTACAAGAGTATATCCCACTGAAATAACATAGCAGAGAGTTTCATACTGTTTTCACCCAATCATAAACGTTTTCTCAGTTTCTCAAGAAGTAAAACTAAACTAAACTCCGTCCGTACAGGCCTTAAAAGGCCCAACTGTACCGATCGGTCGCCGTGTCATCCTCAGACCACGGGCATCACTGGATGCGGATATGGAGGGGTATGTGATCAGCATACCGCTCTCCCGGCCGTATGACAGTTTGCGAGACCGGAGCCGCTACTTCTCAATCAAGTAGCTCCTCAGTTTGCCTCATAAGGGCTGAGTGCAATCCGCTTGCCAACAGCGCTCGGCAGACTGGATGGTCATCGATCCAGGTGCTAGCCCAGCCCGACAGCCCTTAACTTCGGTGATCTGACGGGAACCGGAGTTATCACTGCGGCAAGGCCGTTGACTTCTCAAGAAATAGAGAGACCAATTTCTGATGACAAAAATATTTTCAACTTGTTTTAAGATTTTCAAGTATATTTTGTCATATTCTAACTTTACCATTGGCTGTATGAAATGTCACCATAAAAATAATAGAAACAACACCAAAATTGGTAGCAACTTTTATAATGTAGCAAGAACAAAAACGCTAAAAATAGTTTTTAAGTGGTAATAAATTTAACCCTGTTTCTTTATCTTTCCTTTAACAACATCAGTCTTTGACCACAGGTTCCATTAAGTTCATTGCAATTAAAAATGTCACTTTGATGAAGACTAGTAACCAAACAAAAAATAAAAGTAGAAATGTTAGGTAGGTACGTAGGCATTACGCTACAATCCAAGAACATTTTCACTTCATCATGTCATCGAAAAACATTACCCTCCTAGAAATTTGTGTAGTGGGGACTAGTCTGCGAATTATCTGTAACAGTTTACGCCAACTTTCGTTAGCTGGAGAACTTGCCACATTTTATCATACATGAAATCTTGGTATCTTCTCTATATGTATGACACGTCCTGGCTAGTGTGATCCCTCGTAGTCAAGAAGAATTTAATCTCCTATTTCATCGGTAAGATCTGCAATGGCTTCAGAAGACAGATTATCACCAGGAGCATTGTGACACGTCTCATTTTCTTCGTCCTCTTGACTGTCACTCATTGCATAGAGTGCTTCCATCGAAGGGACATCACCTGCACTTCCTGCATAGCTCACAAAGGAGTCGCAACTTTGAGAGTCGCTGTCTTTCCTAGTTCGTTTTCCCTTCCTTCCCAGACGGTTGTTCGGTTCTCCCTTGAGATTTTCAAAAGAATTATTTATGTCTCCTGCTCCTACATAGTCTCCTTTCATGGTTGTGTTTTTAACCATCCTAATACTTAGTTTACACCTGCGTCGCTTCAAAAAGGTAAAAGCCCACTCTTCTCTGGATACACTCCATTTCTGAACTTGTGTGTTTTTCCCTAGACGAATTAAGAATCAAGGTGCAGTGCTTCTCAGATCCACCAAAGCGGCAATAAACCATATAAGTGAAGGTACCACTACATACGCCACCAGCGTTTCTTCATCTTCTGGGATGAAACTCGTCCTTCCATTACTTTTTATTGCCTCTGGGAACCTGCTCTTTTTCATTTTAAGAATTAAGGTGCTGTATGGAATCTGATATCTATAAATAAGTAAAGGAAGAAAATTTAATTGCCTCGTTCTGTTTTTGCCTTATATTAGGAGGAATCCACCTACAGAGTTTACATTACAATATGGAATTAATTAGTTACTAGCCATAGGCCTACCTATCTAGTAGTAGTGGTAGTAGTAGTAGTAGCTTTATTCATCCGTAGATCTCTTTTTGCAAGGATATAGGACATGTCAATGTATTTACAAATTTATATCAATTTAAAATAAGGTAATTCATATACACATATATTTATAGACTTCTAGTTAGAGACAATAATTAGATTTACTCCTGGTATACAATACTTTTTTTACAAGTAACTTACTAAATAATGTAATGCCACATTGTTCTTTCATATCTCACTATCAGTCACTGCACACACTATACACACATTGTTGCATAACACTTCACTCACTACACACAAACACACACACACACACACACACACACACACACACACACACACACTGGTGATTTCTGGGCC
Source organism: Schistocerca nitens (assembly GCF_023898315.1). Taxonomy (NCBI): domain Eukaryota; kingdom Metazoa; phylum Arthropoda; class Insecta; order Orthoptera; family Acrididae; genus Schistocerca; species Schistocerca nitens. The sequence goes on from NC_064616.1 coordinate 870,963,250, forward strand.
ATTTTCTGTACCGCAACTTCCCATTTGCTATCCTGAAAAGCTGAGTCAGCATCCCTCCGTAATGAGATATTGAGCTCAGAAAGAGGAAGAGGTGTTAGTACTGTGCCATGCATAGCTTTGGGATAAGTATTTCTAGAAATGAAAAAAGAGGGAAAAAACATAAAGTGAATGTGTTATGTGGAATGTTGGATATTTTATATTCATTATTATTATTATTATTATTTATTTGTATAACATTTTTTATTAAACCCCTACTCTGTTTTAGCTAACTAATCCTTCAATGTATAAAACGTACAGCATAGCACGTACTTTTTAGCTGCCCTTTTAAATAAGTGTATTTTTGCAACTTCTTTAATCTCTTTTGGTAATTTATTGTACAGTTTTATTCCTTGGTAGAAAATGCTGTTTTGAGTTATATGTTAATTTTTTTCTGGGTAAATGTAGGTTGAGTCTATCTCTTGTTGCATGGTCATGGACAGAGCTGTTTGTGCAGTAATTACCAATGTTATTTTTGATGTGTACAACTGACTGGTAAATGTATTCACATGGAGCAGTTAAAATACCCAGTGTTCTGAACAGATCTTTACAATGAGCTCGACTAGTATTTTTGGTTATTATTCTTATGGCTCTTTTCTAGAGTTTGAAAATTGTGTTCATATTTTGCGCATTTGTTCCATAAAAAAGAATGCCATAGCTAAGAACTGAGTGTACAAATGAACAATACGTAACTAAAAGACACTGCATGTTACGCACTGATAGGATTCTAAGGGCATAACAAGCTGATGACATTCTGTTTGCAAGTACCTTTGTGTGTTCACACCACTTCAACTGAAAATCAATATTCAGTCCTAGAAATTTTGCATTTGTTACACAATCTATAGAGGTGCCATCTACATTTAATTTAACATTGTCATTTTTCCTCTTCAAACTGAATTTCATGGCATTAGTTTTCTTTATGTTCAATGTCACTTTATTACTTATTGACAAATCATAAACTTCCTTGAGAGTTTCATTTGTTTTCTCGGCAAGGAGTTCACTTGTTTTCTCAGCGACTATACATTTGCTGTCATCAGTGAAGAGGATTTTTCCACCATGAGTAACAGTACTGGGAAAGCCATTGATGTATATCAGGAACAGTATTGGTCCTAATATGCAACCTTTTGGAACCCCTATATTAATGTATTTTGGTTCTGATAAGTGTTTTACTAAATCTTTAGATCTATTTGAAGTATGTGTTATCTCTACTCTTTGTACCCAATCTGTTAGGTATGATTGAAACCAGTCATTAGCTACCCCTCTTATTATTAATGCTTCTAATTTAATTATTAAAATCTTGTGGTCGACTGTACCAAACGCCTTAGGAAGGTTCAAAAATATGCCTGTAACAGACTCATTTTTATCAAGAGCATCAAGTATAACTTTTGTGAATTCTGCTATGGCCGACTCCGTAGTTTTGCCACTTCGGAAACCAAACTGTGATTCGCTTAAAAGATTGTATTTATTCAGGTAATTCATTAATCTGTCTTTCATAATTGCTTCTATTATTTTTGAGAATGCTGACAGCAGGGAAATGGGCCGGTAATTTTCTATGTCTTCTGCATTACCTTTCTTAAGCAAAGGTACAACTCTTGCCTGTTTTAACTGCTCTGGAAATGTCCCTGACGTGAAAGATTCATTTATCATATTTGTTAAGGGACCTTGTATAATCCCTGTGCATTGTTTCAGTACTCACATTGATACTTCATCTAAGCCTACTGACTTTTTAATTTTTAGTTTTTGAATTGTTTTACTGACTTCATTCTCTGTGGTCGGAGTAACATCATTGCATTTAGTGCAACATTATTTACAGGCGTTTGTTTGCCTCTCCCCGTTTCCTTTTTTTTATAACATCCCAGACTGCTTTGCTTTTATTCTCTGCATTATATATTATTTTGTCATTAAATGACGTTCCTTTAGATCTTTTTGTATGTATGATAGAAATTTAAGAATTCTGGATCATTGCGAATCTATCAGAAGGCTCACGGAAACTAAAATTCTTTCTCTTGATTTGATCTAGAGTATCTTGCAGAATCTCTGTTGTGTTTTTTTCGATAACCTTTCGATCCCAACTCCCGAACATACTGCCATACCATTGTTTCTGGAATGAAAACGTAGCCTTTAAGATTGAAAAAAATATTTGTACCAAAAGCACCCTCCACATCGTTAGACTAAACAGGTGTACTAAACTGACCTCACCAAATTTCACATTTACATTTTAGCAAATTACACCAATAACGAGCGCAGACAGAGAAACTAATGTTATCGCAATTTAAGCACAGATACATTGTTACCAATATTCTCACTTACGTTTAATCCGGGCACAATCACGGTCTTATTAGTATCAATAGAAATGGTTCAAATGGCTCTGAGCACTATGGGACTTAACATCTGAGGTCATCAGTCCCCTAGAACTTAGAACTACTTAAACCTAAGTAACCTATGGACATCACACACATCCATGCCCGAGGCAGGATTCGAACCTGCGACCGTAGCGGTCGCGCGGTTCCAGACTGAAGCGCCTAGAGCCGCTCGGCCACACCGGACGGCAGTATAGTGTAGAACTTTGCAGCTCACTCCTAAAACTAACTTGTACATAACCTTCCGTTGTAAGAACTCAGAATGGAGTGAACTGATTGTTGACCAGTTTAACCAACACAAACAAACTTAACCTACACGATGAAACTGATATCCCATGTCAGCTTTTTGAACTGCGACAAATTGTTAAATGCTAAATGTGTAAAAACGGAGTTGTAACAGTTTTTCCCCTACGTACTAAAGTAACCCCACTTATGGTATACACTTTCTTTCTTCGTATAGTCTCCCCTTCTTTTCTGTATTACTGTAGTGCACGTATCACCACATTTTATGTTAATCTTTACATAAGCTATTTTACAAGAAGATTCTTATTTTTACATTCTTGTGCCAACGTGCTACATGAAAATCACTTATATCGTTGACTCTGTTACGTCTATAGCCTCGATGTCATTGTTTATTGAAAAAGAAGACACAAAAACAACTGAAGCAGTGATAGGTGGCGATGACGCCGCTAGAGCATGTGGTTTGTGGCAGTTACGGTGATTAGTTATCTCGGAATGACCGTTCGAAGAGCTACAGCGAACACATGAATTTTGAGAAATACCATAGCCAGACTGCAGTTCATTCAGTTATTTCTTAAAAGATTTGTAGCTGAGCTGCTAAACTGTTGTAATACTTAAATAATAAAAGTGAAATGAATGGATCTGTGGGGATGAAATTAGTGTAAACGCAAAACACGGGATTTTATCAGTGCAAACTTTTCAGGTATGCTACAGTGTCATGAATATGTCGTGACAATTAAAAATTTGTTCTTGGCCGGGACTCAAACACGTATTTCCTGCTTTTTGCGTGTAGTCACCTCAACCATCAGGCTACCTGATCACTCCGCTAGGCTTGACACTCTTACTAACACAGGTTCCCGCACACGTTATTATGATGTATGTACCACGATAAGTTTCTATGCCCGTATACCACATATGTTTCTGCATTTTTTTTCTCAGCAAATATCATATCTGGATCATATAAAAAATGGCTCTGAGCACTATGGGACTTAACATCGGAGGTCATCAGTCCCCTAGAACTTAGAACTACTTAAACCTAACTAACCTAAGGACATCATACACATCCATGCCCGAGGCAGGATTCGAACCTGCGACCGTAGTGGTCTCGCGGTTCCAGACTGAAGCGCCTAGAACCGCTCGGTCACTTTGACCAGCTATCTGGATAATATCTGTTGGACTTGTTCTCGGTCTTTCTCTTTATTAGACCGTATACTGATCATGAGTGGTGTCAACAAAGGTCTAGTGAGCTTGATTTTCAGGTTTGACATAGCTGGCGCCCGATTTATGCTTCAAATCTGAGCTTTGTTGAATTTTTTTACTATATTTTCAAAGAGGAGAGTTTCAATTGTTTTCAGATTTGAGAATATAAGATGGTGACTACAGGCATCGTATGGAGGTGTTAAATATGGAAAACCCGTTGTTGTATTTCTAGAGGAATTGCCAAAAACTTCACTTGGTACATACAACCGTTTACTCTGAATAGTAGCACTGAAATGTCGTGTGACTAGGGCCTCCCGTCGGGCAGACCGTTCGCCTGGTGGAAGTCTTTCGATTTGACGCCACTTCGGCGACTTGCGCGTCGATGGGGATGATATGCTGATGATTATGGCAAAACAACACCCAGTCCCAGAGCTGAGAAAATCTCCGACCCAGCCGGGAATCGAACCCGGGCCTTTAGGATTGACATTCTGTCGCGCTGACCACTCAGCTACCGGGGGCGGACAATAGTAGCACTGAGAAGACATATCTCACGTCTCGTGGAGAAAAACAGCCGATGGCTGATGCGACGCTCTACTTTGACAATTTCATGTTTGAAAAATGGAGCTTTACTTTCTTTCATTACTAATGATTACTTCTGGCGAAGCCTTTAACATAACTCAGTGTTCGTCGTATTGATTTCTACTAGCTTACTTTCGTAGTTGTCATAAAAGAAACTAAACGAGGAATACGGAAAGGAAGAGAGAATGGAAGAATTCTTGGAAGTCTACTATTCAGGCGTAGGAACTGACAAATTTCGCAGTCTCTTTTACCTTCTTTCTAATCGGTCTCTTCATTGACTTGATGGACCACCTGTGCACAGACATTGTCAGTCGTGAATATGCCTTTTCGTACAGAAACAGCTTGCATCAAAAGGGACGTTACAAGGCCTGATGATTGGCAGATGGGTAACATGTGAACATATTGTGCTAATAAACTTGTGCTACAAAATGCTTCGTTTGAGCACTAGCGTCTCTGAAATGTGGCGGAGGACGTGGCAGTTTGAGCCACACAAGCCAGGCAAGGAGTGAGGAAGACAACGTACATCACTGTGAGAAAACAGCATTTTAATTCTCTTACAGATGGTGCTCAATATGACCGCCACCATCCTCGATATATTTTGAGTGTCGCCTGATGTTGACTTGCAGAACCCTTGGGTAGGTTCTTGACTTATCATGAATGACACCAGCTGCTAGTTACATTTGTGCCACAAGATCTTGTGGTGATTCCACGAGCGTCTCGTACATCAGGGTTTTCATGTAGCCCCATAAATGGAAATCCAATGGAGTCAGGTTGGCTCTGAGCACTATGGGACTTAACATCTACGGTCATCAGTCCCCTAGAACTTAGAACTACTTAAACCTAACTAACCTAAGGACAGCACACAACACCCAGCCATCACGAGGCAGAGAAAATCCCTGACCCCGCCGGGAATCGAACCCGGGAACCCGGGCGTGGGAAGCGAGAACGCTACCGCACGACCACGAGATGCGGGCTGGAGTCAGGTCAGATGAGCGAGTCGGTGGGGGGGGGGGGGGGGGGCAGGTTATTGTTTTTTTTTTTTTTCTAAATGTTGCTAAAGCTGTCATTCAAGTGGCCATGTACTACATCGTCGAAGCATGCTGGAGCCCCATCCTACTGGAACCACATGCACGAAGGTTGTCCAATGGCACCTCGTCCAACAATCTGGGCAACAACTCTCTCACAAAAACAAGATAACTGTGTCTATCAACACGCATGATCATGAGTTACGGACCCATAATATGGTCATCAATAAGACCTGGGCACACAATGATAGCCGCACGCGGTGGTCTAGCGGTTCTAGGCGCGCAGTCCGGAACCGCGCGACTGCTACGGTCGCAGGTTCGAATCCTGCCTCGGGCATGGATGTGTGTGATGTCCTTAGGTTAGTTAGGTTTAAGTAGTTCTGAGTTCTAGGGGACTGATGACCACAGTGCTCAGAGCCATTTGAACCAACACAATGATAACAAAACAACGTTTGTGGTCACGGATATGCAGGCCATGAGGATTTTCTTCCATCCAAACATAGCTGTTTCAGGCATGTTGTCCTTGGTAAAGATGCACTCACCAATAAAAAGAATGTATAGTGAGAAGTGACGATCCTGCCAATTTTGTTCGAGCAGCCGTGACTAGGAAAGTCAACCTTAGTCAGTGTATGAGACTTCAGTAGTTTTTAACGGTCAAGACGTTCATCGCGCAGAATGTGCCACACTGTCATGTGGCTCTCACCCATGGTATGTCCTGCAGCCTGGGTGCACGTAGAAGGCTGCTCTGCAAAATGATGACATACTGTTTCGTCAAACTGTGATGCATCCATTTCAGTGACCGTTAGGAAGTAAGCTTCCCCTTCCACGTAAACGCCTTTACAGTCTTGCAAACATGATGTGGGCTGGGATAACGTTCTTCATAGAGCCGGCAAGCCTCTTTTCCATTCCTTTGGGCTTCCCCGTAAACGAGAATGATGTCTGTGTACTCTGCAGTTGTGTACACAACCGCCAGTGTTCATTACCGTTTCTCGATAGCCACACGACTGAAAACTACGTACAGTATGAAACTATGGAACAGAAGACTATACTGTGCTCTACCGTTGTCTACATAAGACTATGCAGTGCTGTGTGTATCACGTAACAAGTGGAGCAGTGCGCCTGGTAAACATTCCGACCTCAAGGTACACACAGTATGCCCCGTGTTGCTTGTCTGAGTTGTTTAATTACGTGGAGTCACGTTTAGGAGGCTCTAACGCGTCAACAGTATCAGAGCGACTGCTATTGACATTGTCTCCCTTACACCTTGTCCGCTTCCGTAGCCGAGCGGTAGTTCCGCTTGAGCAGCGACAGCGATCAGACGTGTTTACTCTTTAGTTCCGCCGTAGCGCTTCGAATGTAGTTGTTAGCTCTAGCCGTGGTGTGTGTTCATTTGTGAGCATACTTGAATCAAACACTCGTCCTTTGGAGATGGATTCGCCCGCTATTTTCGTGTCCGTGGCGTCAACGATGATACTGTGTAATGACGCACTAAGTTCTGAGTTTGAGAAGTCCACCCATAATGTGCAGCCAAGTTCCCTTGAAATTCGTGATTGGTGAGTGGAAACGTTTGGTATTACTTCAGATCAGTTTCGCACCGTATATTTTGAAACTCAATTTTATGTCTTCTTTGGAAAATTCATGAACCGTCTCTAAGAAGGTTGTTACTTAAACAGGACAATCAGGTTTCTTCCTGCCATACGGACAGATCAGTTTGTGTTACCCTCCTTGCCAACGCTGGTGTTGAGTATATCAATGTGGTTGGTTGGTTGGTTTGGGGAAGGAGACCAGACAGCGTGGTCATCGGTCTCATCAGATTAGGGAAGGATTGGGAAGGAAGTCGGCCGTGCCCTTTCAGAGGAACCATCCCGGCATTTGCCTGGAGTGATTTAGGGAAATCACGGAAAACCTAAAGCAGGATGGCCGGACGCGGGATCGAACCGTCGTCCTCCCGAATGCGAGTCCAGTGATATCAATGTGCAGGTTTTCAACTTTCTGCTGGGAGTAGATGAGCAGTATCTTAAGGATGTGTTGCTGAAATATGGTGATGTTAAGGGCATTTGATGGGAACTCTGGTCGAGCCAACACCGCCTTCAATGCTATAGTTGTACACATTTTGTCAAGATGTACGTTAAACGGAACAACTCCTCACATTTTCATATCTGTCACTATCGAGTCCATGTTACTTAAAGTGGTCAGGTAGAGAAATGCTTCTTATGTAATGACAATGGTCGCCAATGTATTGATTACCCGAAGCTAATTTTCCTTCTCAAACATTCTCTTGTACAGCGACATAAACTGACGGTAGCAGATCTTGTTCCGCCTGATGCTAATTCTACAAGAAATCCACAGCCGGATTTGAGTTTATCCGCGGGAAATATTTCCTCTTTAAAACCGAAGACGGATTCTACACGGTCTGTACCCCAAGCTGACGATCAGGTGCTGCAACATAAGCGACGTCGAACCCAGGATGCAGATATTTATGGTGTGGAATCCCCCGTGTTACATCCTCCTGAGTCAAGTCTCTCTTGGTGATACAGATTGTGAAGTAGCCTCCCATCCTGTGAAGGCTGACGGGGTATCGGGTTCTGGCTTTCGTTCTGCCTCTGGTGTGTATCTTATGGAGTTGCGTCAGGGATCGGGTGTGTCTGATCCATTCCCTTCGCCGAAGCTCCAGATACCGCAGTCCGACGAAAAGTGCTGCCTCTCTGATTCCGTTTCGACCACCATCGACAGTGCTTCGGTTGCACAACCTTCGGAGCTTCCACCATTGAAGCCTGAAGAGCAGGAGTCGCCCCAGGTTGTTTCAGTCTTGAGCCTGCTGTTCCGCCTGTGTCTATCATGCTGCATGGTGTCCCTGTGGAGCAGGTTACTTTTCCTGGTCCACCTTGGACAGATTCAGGTCCTGTGCTTGATCCCCCTACTCTTCCGGCTGCTGAGGCTATTTTGCTTCAAGACTAGCGTACACAGCGTATCCAATCGGATCACTTTGTCTCGCGGAAGAAATCACGGCGTAAGGGTTCTGCATGGCGTGGGACTGATCCCCTCCTTCGGACTCGTCTATGGACTCGGCTATGGAGTGATGGTGCAATGTGGCATAGATGGGCTTTACTTTTGTCCTACATTGATAAATGTCTCTGTCATACACCTTTGTTGTTTTGAATGTCAATCGTACTGGATCTGAATTACGTCTCGCTGTTCTCCGTCAGTTTATTTATTATTCTAGTGCAGATATTATATTCTTGTAGGAAATATTGTTTACTACATTTTCTCTCCCCAGGTTCCAGACCTATTGTAATGTACCGCCTGAGAATTCGACGGGTACTGCTCTATTTTATCGTTAAGGTATTGCCGTCATTGACAATGAAGTTGTCGATTCTAGCGTTGAGATTGGTTGTCGTCATTTTGGCCTTATCCTGGTTGTACTTCATGGACCGTCTGGCACAGGTCAGATGGTTGCGCGCTCGAAATTTTACGTCAGAATCCTCGGAACCGTCTGCTGAGTGGTGACTTCAACCCTGTTGCTTACCGTTAACAAGTCCCCTCATTTTAATTTTAGTCTTCAGCTCCATGAATTGGCTTGTACGATGCGATTGAGGGATGTTTGGGAACATAAATTTCCGAAGTTGGTGAAATCCACTTTTTTACTGCGAAGTCTAGTAGAAGACTTGACAGGTTTTATGTGCTCGGTGTTTCGTGTCATCAGACTCTTGCAATCGACGTAGTTCCCTCATCTTTAATTGATTACTGTGCTGTTGCAGCGACTATCAACCTCGCTCGACAATCCATGAACTTTTGCCGCGCTCAGTGGACACACAACGCTTCCCTTTTTGCTGATGGGCCGCTGATGCCATGATTGATGTGAATGGAAGTCTTGCCTCCGCTCAGTAGAGGGTTACCCATCCTTATTGGGACTGTGACCTGGGAGTGCGAAGCCGTGAATGAGTAAAATGCTGATATTTTATTGTGCTGCTAGGGGGAAAGACTTTCGGAGCACGTATGGTTTATTATACCTCTTTTCGTGAATTATATGAACCAGCAGGAAATCCCACTCTGAGGATCGCTGACGGTTGGCGGATCAGGCCTAAGTTGCTGTTGATTAAGAAGCAACAGATGGAAGGGCTGAGGACACAGTCTAAGCCACGTTCTCTCGTTAACAAGGAACTGACATCGTTGTACCACCTGCTTCGGTAGCACACTAGTCGTCGTCGCTCCCTTATTTCCTCCCTCACCGCACATAATGGCAGTTACGTGACTGCTCCCGGTAAAGTGACCCAAGCTATACATCAATACTATCTACATCTACGTCTACACAATTCTTTTCTTTATTTACAATAAAATGCCTGGCAGAGGGTTCAATGAACCACCTTCAAGCTGTCTCTCTACCGTTCCACTCTCGAACGGCGCGCGGGAAAAACGAGCACTTAAATTTTTCTGTGCGAGCCCTGATTTCTCTTATTTTATCGTGACGATCATTGCTCCCTATGTAGGTGGGTGCTAACAGAATGTTTTCGCAATAGCAGGAGAAAACTGGTGATTGAAATTTCATGAGAAGATCCCGTCGCAACGAAAAACGCTTTTGTTTTAATGATTGCCACTCCAATTCATCATGTCTGTGACGCTATCTCCCCTATTTCGTGATAATACAAAACGAACTGCCCTTCTTTATACTTTTTCGATGTCATCCGCTAGTCCCACCAGATGCGGATCCCACACTGCACAGCAATACTCCAGAATAGGGCTGACAAGCGTGGTGTAAGCAGTCTCTTTAGTAGACCTGTTGCACCTTTTAAGTGTTCTGCAAATGAATCGCAGTCTTTGGTTTGCTCTACCCACAACATTACCTATATGATCGTTCCCATTTACGTTATTTGTAATTGTAGTCCCTAAGTATTTAGCTGAATTTACAGCCTTCAGATTTGTGTGACTTATCGCGTAATCGAAATTTAGCTGATTTCCTTTAGTACTCATGTGAATGTAACTTCACACTTTTCTTTATTCAGGGCCAATTTCCACTTTTCGCACGATACAGATATCTTATCTAAATCATTTTGCAAGTCGTTTTGATCATCTGATGACTTTACAAGATGGTAAATGACAGCATCATCTGCAAACAATCTAAGACGTCTACTCAGATTGTCTCCTATGTCGTTAATATAGATCAGGAACAACAGAGGGCCTAAACACTTCCTTGGGGAACGCCGGATATTACTTTTGTTTTACTCGATGACTTTCCGTCTATTACTACGAACTGCGACCTTCTGACAGGAAATCACGAATCCAGTCGCACAACTGAGGTGATACTCCGGAGGCACACAGTTTGGTTAGAATACGATTGTGAAGAACGGTGTCGAAAGCCTTCTGGAAATCTAATAGTATGGAATCAATTCGACATCCCCTGTCGATAGCACTTATCCTGAGTATAAAGAGCTAGTTTTGTTTCACAAGAACGATATTTTCTGAATCCCTGCTGACTATGTGCCAATAAATCGTTTTCTTCGAGGTACTTCATAATGTTCGAATCCAGTATATGTTACAAAACCCTACTGCAAATCGACGTTAGTGATATAGGCCTGTAATTCAGCGGATTAATCCTACTTTCCTTTTTGGGTATGCACAGTTCTATGCAGTGGATGATATCGTTGGTCCCCCTTCCTATGCTAGTTATGTGGCCGTCGGCGAGATGATTTCTTCTGACCAGAATGTTGAGTTTTTAGCGGATTTTCAGAGAGATGAAGTGTTTGATTTTATTGCTAATCCCCCTCCCATAAGTCCCTGGTCCAGACGGTCTACCGGATAAATTTTATTTTCATTTTTGTCATCTCTTGGGTTCGACTTTTACCTCCATTTTAAACGAGATATTGCGGGGAGAGCTGTGTCTATGAGCCTTAAGGTAGGGGAAAATGTTTTCATTTCGAAGCATCATGGCCGTTTAACAGCGCTTAGTTTCGTTCCCTCACACCTCTCAGTTTTGTCTACAAAACTGTTGCACGGTTTGTGAACGACAGATTGTCCTTGTTGCTTGGTCGTGTGATTGGTATACATCAATGTTGGCTCCGCGGGCATACATTTTTTACTCTGTTTGCAGAATATAGGAATGTGGTTTCAATGGCGTCTGTTACGTCTATTTATTGTGCTTTTACCTCCTTATATTTTTCTAAGACATCTGATAGAGTTAGTCACGTGTATCTCGGTCGTCTGTTGGAGATCGCTGGCGTTACCGCTCCTGCATGTGTCGTTCTTTCCTACTTGTACGAGGACATTGCAGCGTCGATGGTGGTCAGTGGACGGTTGACGAAGCCGGTTGTACCCCCTGATATGGAGTGCCTTAGGGCAGTCCGCTCTCTATGTCTACTGAACCGTTGTTGCAACAAGTTCCTGATCGGCTACCAGGTTTAAGATCCACAGAGAGGAATCTCACAGCTACGGCACTTGCCGATGACGTGGTGGTCTTCTTTCGTCGAGGTGAGAAAGTTACCTTGTTAAAAGTGATAATTGATGGGTTTTGTCGCACTTCAAGTGTGCACTTAAATGAATACAGATAGAAATTCCTCAACCTATGCGTCGGAATATATTCTTGGGGGTTGTCGATGATAGCTGCCCACTCAAGATGGCGGCTTTGAATTGGAAATCTGTTACTGATAAAATTCGAGGTGGCCTGCTGGAACATAAACGATGTTCGCTAACCAGTTTGCAGAAAGTGCCCGTTTGCAGAAAGTACGAACACTGGATACCTATATTTTGTGCAAGGCATATCATATGGCGCAGATCTTTCCCCTTTCCAAAATTGCATCGAAAAAAAACTGACTGGCTGATTTGTATGGAAAGGCCATATCTTTTAACTTCTTTACGAGATTCTGATAAAGACGCACAAGGAAGAAGGCTTGCCGCTCTTAGGTATCACACGCAGAGCATCTGCCTTGTATGTTGGACGCATGATACTGATTGTTGCCCGTGAATTGCATACTATCGCGTCACGACTCTTCGCTCTCGTACAGCCAATGAGCCTCGCTTTGCCTGTTGAAGTAGGTCGCGTTCATTTCAAACTGCACAACGTTCGCGAATTTTACGCATATTGCGGTGAGCTATCTAGGGGACGACATCTTAAGACAGCAAGTGGTCACGACACAATCCCTGCTATTTCTCGGGGACAGGGTAGTTTGCCCCAAATCCCGCTGAACTGTTATTACCCCGTTTTCGTTGGCAGTTTATATGGACCGACATCATTATCCTGATTCATAGACGGAAGTGCCTTCTTCTTGGTGCAGAGTCATTAATAACTTGTTAGCTCCCATTGAACGTCTACACCGAAATGGACTTAGTAAAAAATGTAAATGTCGTGTGACTAGGGCCTCCCCTCCGCTATACCGTTCGCCGGGCGCAAGTCTTTCGATTTGACTCCACTTCGGCGACTTGCGCGTCGATGGGGGTGAAATGATGATGATTAGGACAACACAACACCCAGTCCCGAAGCGAAGAGAATCTCCGAGCCAACCGGGAATCGAACCCGGGCCCTTAGGTTTGACATTCTGTCGCGCTGACCACTCATCTACCGGGGGCGAACACTGGACTTAGTGACACGGCTAGATGTTGTCTATGTAGTCCCTTGGACATGCTTCTGCGTAGTTTTAATTCCAGTGATCACCTGGCGAACTTGATGCGGAATCAACTGACTTTCCTCACCAGGACTTCTGTCACTGCTTACGCCACCGACGTTATCCTGCGGCCGGATTCCTCTTTCTTTCCGACGCCATGACTAATTTCGTGATGTGGTTAATTTGCTCGTTTTGTATATTTTGTTGTTGCTGATGTGTGTGACGGGGTGCTTTCAGTCTACTGGGCGCCTCGCGATTGCCTCGTTACCGCGATAGTTTTCCTAATTTGCTAAATCTCGCGTTTACCAGACAAGGCGTTGGTGAAGGTGGTCATCGGTGTGGCCCTAATCTGACAGAGATGTGGAGGCGCCCTAACGAGAAAAATAATGGCTCTGAGCACTATGGGACTCAACATCTTAGGTCATAAGTCCCCTAGAACTTAGAACTACTTAAACCTAACTAACCTAAGGACATCACACACACCCATGCCCGAGGCAGGATTCGAACCTGCGACCGCAGCAGTCCCGCGGTTCCGGACTGCAGCGCCAGAACCGCTAGACCACCGCGGCCGGCCCCTAACGAGATAAATAACCCTTATCATTTCTCGTTCCTATCTTGGCAAGCTGTTGTGCCGATTTTGTTCTCTTTTCTGTACAGAGGAACAAATAAGAAGAGTAAATAAAGTGGTCAGTGGTCAAAGACCCTCATGCGGGGGCCCTGGGTTCGATTCACGGTACTGCCAGGGATTTTTTGTTTTTCCTTGGTGGGAGGACTGGACTAGAGGGCACTCAGACTTGTGATGCAACTGATGAGCTACCAGACTGAGACGTAGCGGCTTTCAGGTGGAAATGACGACAGCGGCCGTGAGTACGGCGCGCTGACGCCTTTCCTTTCCATACCGCATCCGATGGTGAATGACTAAGGATGACACGGTGGTCGGGCGACTATAGCGTGATATTCAGGGCCTGATCGCGGGGTTTTCCTTTTTCCTTTCTTCCTTTACTCCTAGGCTAGCTTACCTAGTCGGAACTGCCTATGTTCTTCTCCACATTTCAAATACGCTAGTTCGCAAACGAAGCGTTCTCGTACATAAATTTATTAGCAAAAATGCAGGTATCTACCAAACATTATACCGTGTAACGTACCTTTTGGTGCACCCTGTATAAAATAAAATATGTCAGGCTAGCGCAAAAATAAAATAATGGTACAATATACACTCCTGGAAATTGAAATAAGAACACCGTGAATTCATTGTCCCAGGAAGGGGAAACTTTATTGACACATTCCTGCGGTCAGATACATCACATGATCACACTGACAGAACCACAGGCACATAGACACAGGCAACAGAGCATGCACAATGTCGGCACTAGCCACCTTTCGCAGCAATGCAGGCTGCTATTCTCCCATGGAGACGATCGTAGAGATGCTGGATGTAGTCCTGTGGAACGGCTTGCCATGCCATTTCCCCCTGGCGCCTCAGTTGGACCAGCGTTCGTGCTGGACGTGCAGACCGCGTGAAACGACGCTTCATCCAGTCCCAAACATGCTCAATGGGGGACAGATCCGGAGATCTTGCTGGCCAGGGTAGTTGACTTACACCTTCTAGAGCACGTTGGGTGGCACGGGATACATGCGGACGTGCATTGTCCTGTTGGAACAGCAAGTTCCCTTGCCGGTCTAGGAATGGTAGAACGATGGGTTCGATGACGGTTTGGATGTACCGTGCACTATTCAGTGTCCCCTCGACGATCACCAGTGGTGTACGGCCAGTGTAGGAGATCGCTCCCCACACCATGATGCCGGGTGTTGGCCCTGTGTGCCTCGGTCGTATGCAGTCCTGATTGTGGCGCTCACCTGCACGGCGCCAAACACGCATACGACCATCATTGGCACCAAGGCAGAAGCGACTCTCATCGCTGAAGACGACACGTCTCCATTCGTCCCTCCATTCACGCCTGTCGCGACACCACTGGAGGCGGGCTGCACGATGTTGGGGCGTGAGCGGAAGACGGCCTAACGGTGTGCGGGACCGTAGCCCAGCTTCATGGAGACGGTTGCGAATGGTCCTCGCCGATACCCCAGGAGCAACAGTGTCCCTAATTTGCTGGGAAGTGGCGGTGCGGTCCCCTACGGCACTGCGTAGGATCCTACGGTCTTGGCGTGCATCCGTGCGTCGCTGCGGTCCGGTCCCAGGTCGACGGGCACGTGCACCTTCCGCCGACCACTGGCGACAACATCGATGTACTGTGGAGACCTCACGCCACACGTGTTGAGCAATTCGGCGGTACGTCCACCCGGCCTCCCGCATGCCCACTATACGCCCTCGCTCAAAGTCCGTCAACTGCACATACGGTTCACGTCCACGCTGTCGCGGCATGCTACCAGTGTTAAAGACTGCGATGGAGCTCCGTATGCCACGGCAAACTGGCTGACACTGACGGCGGCGGTGCACAAATGCTGCGCAGCTAGCGCCATTCGACGGCCAACACCGCGGTTCCTGGTGTGTCCGCTGTGCCGTGCGTGTGATCATTGCTTGTACAGCCCTCTCGCAGTGTCCGGAGCAAGTATGGTGGGTCTGACACACCGGTGTCAATGTGTTCTTTTTTCCATTTCCAGGAGTGTATAATGAATCACAAATCTTCATTCACATAGAGAAACCCAAGAGTGCATTAGACACTTTTTATAACTGTTTTGCAGGCGATATCGACAGAAGCTGGCGAAATCAGGTGCAGACCACCATGCATTAGTCAAGTACCGAAATCAAAGGATCGTTAATATAGATGTTTTAATGGTGTAAGAAGAAGAGCCGCGAGGGATTGGTTCAAATGGTTCAAATGGCTTTGAGCACTATGGGACTCAACTGCTGAGGTCATTAGTCCCCTAGAACTTAGAACTAGTTAAACCTAACTAACCTAAGGACATCACAAACATCCATGCCCGAGGCAGGATTCGAACCTGCGACCGTAGCGGCCTTGCGGTTCCAGACTGCAGCGCCTTTAACCGCACGGCCACTTCGGCCGGCGCGAGGGATTAGCCGAGCGGTCTAGGGCGCTGCAGTCGTGGACTGTGCGGCTGGTCCCGGCGGAGGTTCGAGTCCTCCCTCGGGCATAGGTGTGTGTGTTTGTCCTTAGGATAATTTAGGTTAACTAGTGTGTAAGCTTAGGGACTGAAGACCTTAGCAGTGAAGTCCCTTAACATTTCATATACATTATATTATGTATGTATTAAGAAGATGCCATTTAACAAACATCTTTGTGACTGTAGAGGTAAATTATTCAGAAAATATATAGCTTGCGATTTTGTACTTGTTTCTTCGTACGACACGTTTAGAATGGTATGTCAAATAGTGACTACACTGTCAAGGTATGGTATAATTTTCTTTCTGTTCGATCTTTTATTTCCGCCGCCGTTTGCTAACGCTCTAAAAACTAAAGTGCTGTTATGCATTCCAATTTTAGTCTGTTCCAAATTATCGCTTAGTTTTTGTTACTCCTTTTTCGCAACTCCTCCTAGGACACATCTAGGAACAAAAAGTTCTCAGTACACTGATTCGTTTCACAGATTCCACACAGTGGAATACCCGTTCAGGAGTTATGGTGAAACCACGACATCTCTGCCAGAGGGCGTAGCCTCCCACCGGATTTAGTCTTCACCAGTTGCAAACCTCGTGCTTTGTTCACAAAAGACAATTCTTGTGAAAATAAGTCTGTGGAATACAGTGCAAGCTCCCTGTGGCTGCCTCCTTATTTTCATATATGCTTCTCAGGGTCACTCTCCGAAAGTTTCTTCTTTGATGTTCATAAGCCTCACTAACTTCAGAAAAATAGTTCAAATGGCTCTGAGCACTATGGCACATAACTTCTGAGGTCATCAGTCCCCTAGACTTACAACTACTTAAACCTCACTAACCTAAGGACATCACACACATCCACGCCCAAGGCAGGATTCGAACCTGCGACCGTAGCGGTAGCGCGGTTCCAGACTGAAGCGCCTAGAACCGCTCGGCCACAGCACTAATTTCTGAAGTGTTACTGGCTTTCTGTAGGTCTCTGAAAGCACTGGGGCTGTTCTTTGCCTCCACCTGGTACCTCTCACATGCTCTCTGCGAGTGTTATACGGAAATCCTTGTCTCTACTCCTTATAATACTTTAAGTGGCCATGGTAAATTCTGCACAAAAGTAGTAACATTCCTGGTCTCGTTTTGTTCAGGCGATCAGATTTCCAATGAAAAAGAAAATCGTTTTAGTCGCTGTGTTTTACTAGGAACTAGCCTAGTACCCGACATTGCATGGGTATGTATTTATTCCAGTCTTCTATTAGTCCGTCCCCTGCTTCCCTCCCCATTTGCCCATCTCCGCCACCCCTCTCACCACTCACCTCCTTCCCAAACTTCTTATCCATCTCCTCCTGCCCCTTCCTCAGTCCATCTGTTCCTGCCCCGTTTGCCCATCTGTCACTTCCCCCTCTGTTCGTCTCCTCCCCTGTCTCTTTGCTACCCCTCTCTCCGTCCATCTACTCGTCTGCCCTCTGTCCATCTCCTCCTCCCCATTCCTGCTGATCATCTCCTCCTTCACCTCTCTGCCCATCTCTTCCCCCACCCGTCTCTGTCCATCTCCTCCTCTTTAGTTTCTCTACCTACTTCCTCCTCTCCTCCCTTTCTGCACATCTCATCCTCTTCCCATTCTCTGTATTTTTCCCCCTCCCCTTTCTGACCATCTCCTCCTCCTCCACATCTGTGGCCATCTCCTCCTGCCCCCTGCCTGTCTATCCAGCTCATCCTACTCCCTTCTTTCTCAAGTAATCACCCCCATCCCAGTAGTAACTTGCTGGTTCATACCCCTCCGTGGTATTTAGTGCCAGATAGTAAATAATATGTGTACCAAACTTGTTTTAAATCGACCCATTACATTAGGAGGAGCTTTTTACCTGTGACTTTTCCTGTGTACGCACATACCACATATACTTTATGTTATGATTCTCATCGTCAGTTATTATGATGATAGGTGGCCAATGCTCAATAGAAACATATATTGCAGGTTTGGCAGTGAAGTCGGTAAGGAGATGGCTGCATAGTCTGTATCTGCAACGACTGAAATAATTAGTAGTCGTTGGTAAAAAAATAATATATATTGTACTTAATGTGTGTTTAGGCTACTTCATATGCTGCATACATATAATTACAAACATATCTAGAGAGGCATTACTTATGCCATACTTGACCAAGCGCCTTGTTATAGGTAACTTCCTATCAGCTGAAGGCTATGCTACATTCCTAGTTGACGTCCCGAGCAACAGTGGACGAGAGCTCGCTAGACAGTTGTCACAAGCTGCGGAGCGGCGCTAGCGGCGACTCACGGGTCCAGCGATATCTATAACGGACCACGGTCGATATCTGCAACCCCTAACAAGTGTGGTATCGAACGCTGATACCACACTTTATATACACTACTGGCCATTAAAATTGCTACACCACGAAGATGACGTGCTACAGACACGAAATTTAACCGACAGGAAGAAGATGCTGTGATATGCAAATGATTAGCTTTTCAGAGCATTCACACAAGGTTGGCGCCGGTAGCGACACCTACAACGTGCTGACATGAGGAAAGTTTCCAACCGATTTCTCATACACAAACAGCAGTTGACCGGCGTTGCCTGGTGAAACGTTGTTGTGATTCCTCGTGTAAGGACGAGAAATGCGTACCATCACGTTTCTTTGATAAAGGTCGGATTGTAGCCTATCGCGATTGCGGTTTATCGTACCGCAACATTGCTGCTAGCATTGGTCGAGATCTAATGACTGTTAGCAGAATATGAAATCGGTGGGTTCAGGAGGGTAATACGGAACGCCGTGCTGGATCCCAACGGCCTCGTATCACTAGCAGTCGAGATGACAAGCATCTTATCCGCATGGCTGTAACAGATCGTGCAGCCACGTCTCGATCCCTGAGTCAACAGATGGGGACGTTTGCAAGACATCAACCATCTGCACGAACAGTTCGACGACGTTTGCAGCAGCATGGACTATCAGCTCAGAGACCATGGCTGCGGTTACCCTTGACGCTGCGTGACAGACAGGAGCGCCCGCGATAGTGCACTCAACGACGAACCTGGGTGCACGAATGGCAAAACGGATGAATCCATGTTCTGTTTACAGCATCATGATGGTCGCATCCGTGTTTGGTGGCATCGCGGTGAACGCACATTGGAATCGTGTATTCGTCATCGCCATACTGGTGTATCACCTGGCGTGATGGTATGGGGTGCCATTGGTTACACGTCTCGGTCACCTCTTGTTCGCATTGACGCCACTTTGAACAGTGGACGTTACATTTCAGATGTGTTACGACCCGTGGTTGTACCCATCATTCGATCCCGGCGAAACCCTACATTTCAGCATGATAATGCACGACCGTGTGTTGCAAGTCCTGTACGGGCCTTTCTGGATACAGACAATGTTCGACTGCTACTCTGGCCAGCACATTCTCCAAATCTCTCACCAATTGAAAACGTCTGGTTAATGGTGGCCGAGCAACTGGCTCGTCACAATACGCCAGTCACTACTCTTGATGAGCTGTGGTATCGTGTTGAAGCTGCATGGGCAGCTGTACCTGTACACGCCATCCAAGCTCTGTTTAACTCAATGCCCAGGTGTATCAAGGCCGTTATTACGGCCAGAGGTGGTTGTTCTGAGTACTGATTTCTCAGGATCTATGCTCCGAAATTGCGTGAAAACGTAATCACATGTCAGTTGTAGTATAATACATTTGTCCAATGATTACGCGTTTTTCATCTGCATTTCATCTTGGTGTAGCAATTTTAATGGCCAGTAGTGTATAATTAAGATATTTCACACATATTTCGCCAGTATTTGTATCTAAATTCTTCCTACAGTTTCATTTTCACGCAAATCAATGCTCATGACATCATACCTCTTGAAATACGTGTCAAACAATTACATAATTTTGTCGGTACATTCAATCGTGTATGTGAAAGCTGACTACAAAATGTGGCACGAATACTGTTAGTAGTAAAGAAGTAATAAATTTAAACGTCATGCCTGATGCGTCAGTCTTACTCCATGAACAACGAAAATGTAGTAAACAATCAAACATACTCTGGCTATTTGCACGTTGTAAGCTATGCTACAATTTTACCCGCACCCCTTTCTATAGGTAGGTGGTTCTTACCTCCACAGCGATGATATCCAGACAGTAAGCAATATGTGTACCAAATTTGCTTGAAATCTGTCCATTGGTTTTGGAGGAAATGTGGAGCATACATAAATATGTGCATCAATTTTTATAATATGTATGGATACCGGTTTTGACAAGTATGAAAGTAAGTTGTAGCAAGAGGATAGTGTACCTATGGACGCACGATGTTCTTCGGCCGATGCTTCAACCTGTTGGCTGATTTTAAAATGCGCTCTAGAGACAGCCGTACCAAGTTTCTGTAATTTTCTACGCTTTCTGTTGTTGCTAGACAAGAGGTAATATTTTCCGCAGAAACTGTAAATATTTTGCGTTTTACACATTTAGGAGCTGTATGACATGCTAAACCTACTTGGTTGTTGTTGTTCTGGTCTTCAGTCCTGAGACTGGTTAGATGCAGCTCTCCATGCTACTCTATCCTGTGCAAGTTTCTTAATCTCCCAATACCTACTGCAACCTACATCCTTCTGAATCTGTTTGGTGTATTCATCTCTTGGTTTCCCTCTACGATTTTTACCCTCCACGCTGCCCTCCAATACTAAATTGATGATCCTTTGATGCCTCAGAACATGTCCTCCCAACCGATCTCTTCTTCTAGTCAAGTTGTGCCACAAACTTCTCTTCTCCCCAATCCTATTCAACAACTCCTCGTTAGTTATGTGATCTACCCATCTAATCTTCAGCATTCTTCTGTAGCACCACATTTCGAAAGCTTCTATTCTCTGCTTGTCTAAACTATGTATCGCCCATGTTTCACTTCCATACATGGCTACACTCCATACAAATACTTTCAGAAACGACTTCCTGACACTTAAATCTATACTCGATGTTAACAAATTTCTCTTCTTCAGAAACGCTTTCCTTGCCATTGCCAGTCTACATTTTATATCCTCTCTACTTCGACCATCATCAGTTATTTTGCTCCCCAAATAGCAAAACTCCTTTACTACTTTAAGTGTCTCATTTCCTAATCTAATACTCTCAACGTCACCCGACTTAATTCGACTACATTCCATTATCATCGTTTTGCTTTTGTTGATGTTCATCTTATATCCTCCCTTCAAGACACCATCCATTCCGTTCAACTGCTCTTCCAAGTCCTTTGATGCCTCTGACAGAATTACAATGTCATCGGCGAACCTCAAAGTTTTTATTTCTTCTCCATGGATTTTAATACCTACTCCGAAATTTTCTTTTGTTTCCTTCACTGCTTGCTCAATATACAGATTGAATAACATCGGGGAGAGGCTACAACTCTGTCTCACTCCCTTCCCAACCACTGCTTCCCTTTCATGCCCCTCAACTCTTATAACCGCCATTTGGTTTCTATACAAATTGTAAATAGCCTTTCGCTCCCTATATTTTACCCCTGCTACCTTCAAAATCTGAAAGAGAGTATTCCAGTCAACATTGTCAAAAGCTTTCTCTAAGTCTACAAATGCTAGAAACGTAGGTTTGCCTTTCCTTAATCTAGCTTCTAAGATAAGCCGTAGGGTCAGTATAGCCTCACGTGTTCCAATATTTCTACGGAAGCCAAACTGATCTTCCCCAAGGTCGGCTTCTACTAGTTTTTCCATTCGTCTGTAAAGAATTCGCGTTAGTATTTTGCAGCCGTGACTTATTAAACTGATAGTTCGGTAATTTTCACATCTGTCAACACCTGCTTACTTTGGGATTGGGATTATTATATTCTTCTTGAAGTCTGAGGGTATTTCGCCTGTCTGATACATCTTGCTCACCAGATAGTAGAATTTTGTCATGACTGGCTCTCCCAAGGCCGTCAGTAGTTCTAATGGAATGTTGTCTACTCCCGGGGCCTTGTTTTGACTCAGGTCTTTCAGTGCCTGCTTGGTATATATTGGTAATTCTTCAGGTACTGGATTTTATGGTGAGAAAATGCAACATATTTTATAACTATTTCCACAACATGTGGAGAGTTAAGCCATACTTTGATGGTGGTTCACCATTTTGTACCTTGAAACAAGAGAAGGTGTTTTACCCTGGAAGGTGTTATGCTTACAAATGAGTGAATTTCTTTAAAGACTTAACAGTTTTACCTGTCTTGGAAATGGAAATTTGTGATAGTTTCCATTAGCTTATACTATAAAAGGTATTTAACTTGTAACCCGTTTCTGAAAATACGTCTGCTTAATATGATTTCACTTACTGTTTATTGGTGTGTAGCAGAGTAATAATCTAACGGACAGACCATGAAATATAGTAGTGACGATTTTCTAGACCACCTTGGAACATGTTTTGACATATGGCAAACCTTAATTTTCAGGTGTACTTTTGTAATTTCAGAAAAAGCCTGCGGCAGATAAGAAGTGAATGACATAATTTAAAAATCGAATAATAAAATATATAAGCTTCTGTTACAGGAGAAAGTCTGAAAAGTGTAGCGATGTTCAACGCTCTCTCGCAATACAGGACAAAGGGGCAGCTTCAGATCCACAAAACAATTACTGCAAAGCGCAGCTTGTCAGCAGTGCTAGGGCTGTCAGATCTGATACGTTTCCCAGAAAACTCATACCTTCAGTTACTGAATCAGATATTCATTTTCGTGTGACGTCGCAAGTATTTTTCCCACCGAACTTTTCTAAAATGTGACCTGACGAAGCTGTTGATTCGTCCTGCTGCTTTCTTACTTTTGCTCACTTCATTTCGTGAGAGGAATAACTATTTTTTCTACAGCTGGAGTGATATACTTTTTCTTTTGCCTTTGAAATATCTGCATGAGTAAACAACAGTGACACAGAACATTTTCCATTACTCGATGGAGAAGTAGAGTTATGGTAAGGGTAGGCGACTATTCAGATTTGGCACAACTTTAAAATAAATTATAGTACGGTCTTGATCGCACAATTCTTTACTAAGCGATACGCGTTTGGATATTCCATAATCAGACTGAAGCTACGGAATAAAGTGTACAACGTAATTAACGGTAACAAATATGTACATTGTTACATTTTATTTTCTATCTTTAATTGCCTGTGCGATCAAGACCTCTCTGTATTTCAAAGCTGTGACGGTACATTTTGATGATATATGGAATGTGACATCGAATTCAGATTGCAAAGAAGCGAAACTTTCAAAGTAGCGTTTCGCGGTAATTGAGGCTCATAGCTTATATTGTGGATTAATCACTAGCGATCTTAGTGAATAGGCCATTCAGAGACACTGCTTAGAACACAGTTAAAACCAGTCTCTAACGGAGATCCCTCGGAGACATACTTCAACGTTATTCCGGAAAAAAATCATGTTTATCAGAGTACGTGCTGTGACCTTCCCTTCTCTCTTTGCTCCGTTTCTTTCGCTGATCTTCCCTCTTCTTTCTTCCTTCTTCGTACCGCAGCTATATCTCGGGGTTTTTAATGCAGAAGCGTAGTGAGAAGGGGGCACATGTGGGTGGTGGTTCACAATATCGTAGTGCTGTGAGGGAGCATCACTCGTGCCTCTGGTTTGAGAAGACTGACGACTGAAGTACGAACATTTCTCATAAGAAAATCAAGTATGTGCGCTCTTTTCTTTTAAAACTATAAATAGTAGCGTTCTAGTACAATCTGTCGTTCTACTAAACTGAATGAGCGCGACACAACTGATGAAGTTTCAACCTCGAAAGAAGTTTATTAATACCAATTAGCCGAAATAAAAAAAAATTATCCAATCCAGAAGTCCCTCACAGTTGGAGTAATTAGTTTCTGATGTGCGTGTAGTGGTCATTAATACTTAAAAGATCGTTTCAATAATCCTGTCACTGTCCGTTTATGAGTTGCTAAGCAACGTATCAACAAACTGACTATGCAATGATTAATATTTGTCGTATCACGACAGTAAATCGCTTGTCGCTTGCTTTAAGCATCAAGACGATTAGTATGCCGCTCATATAAGTCTTTGATGGTTATTATCAAGTTAATGTCCGTAAATTTCGGTTAATGTTACTGAATCACACACACGACGATAACGCCCGATATCCAACCGTGAATCTTGAACTCTGCGCCGATATTTGAAAATTCGCGAGCGATTTGTTTGCACCAAAGCCGGGCCGTGGTACACTAGAATAATTTTAAGTCAACTCCGGGTTGTAAATTAACAATTGAATGCCCATTCATGAAAGTTACAGCAGATCCGCAGTCGACGTCTATTTGATCGCGCACTCGAGCAACACGGAAGATTTTGTTCTTACAAAGAGAAAACATATCATGAATAATGTAACAAGATTATTTGCTATGTCAGAACATAATTATATCTGTCTCATTAAAACTCATTACCTATTAAATGTTGTACATAATAAAATTCTTTACTCTGTAAATAATCAATAAAATTTAGAAACGAATGACATGTATTAAAAATAATCTCAAGTTGATATGACGTCATGGGTCACTACTGGTTTCGACTCCCCTACACTCACGTGACGCAAAGTAGATCCGTCTATATAGGACATACTCATGTAATGCTACAGTGCAACTCATACGGGAAAAAGACATAGTACGTGATAAATGAACATAGTAATTTTGCAGACAACGACTTCTATAGTTTCATCAAAAGAATACTAACTGTTACGTGAAAATGAGTCTCATTCCCTATGGAGTTACTTTTGGGATACATCATATGTTGCCTGCCCAAAAGATCCATAGATTAGTTTTTATTTGAGTCGATTTAATAAGAGACAAAAAAGCAGTGACCTTATTCCCTTGTTACCCACACGGAAACTAAGTTTTCTGTCCGGTTTATCTTTTAATGAAATAAGTATTTTGTGTCTTTTGGCCTCAAGTGCTACGCATTTGAAAATTAAATGTGGTGCGGTTTCATCTTCCACACCACATAGTCTGCACTTAAGGGCTTCATTCTCTGTACTTAACGCGTGCAGGTATTTCCTAAGTTACTGTGCCCAGTTATTAGACTTACCGTGAGTTTAATCTCCCTCCTGTTCCAACCCAAAACTGTAGAACTTCTCTTATTACATTGTTTCCGCATTACTAGCTTCCCATTTTTTGTTTTGTTCTTGTTTTTCGATTTTAGTCGAATACTCTACGTGCTGCCTCTTGATCCAGCTTATATTTTAACATCGCCTTAGTGCTAGTTAGGCCAACGGCTTTGCCACAGTGGCCACACCGGTTCCCGTCAGTTCACCGAAGTTGAGCGTTGTTGGGCTAGAGGCTGGGCTAGCACTTGGATGGGTGACCATCCGGTCTGCCGAGCACTGTTGGCAAGCGGGATACACTCAGCCCTTGTTGAGGCAAACTGAAGAGCTACTTGATTGGGAAGTAACGGCTCAGGTCTCGTAAGCCTGACTTAATGCCGGGAGAACGGTGCGCTGCCCACATGCCCCTCCATATTCGAACCCAGTGACGCCTGTGGGCTGAAAATGTCACGGCCAGTCACACTTTACAATATACACTGATTCTCGATTAGCACATTCATGTCCTATTTAATAATTACGATTGTCAACAGTCTCGTGACCGTTTCTGTTCCATTTGACTATGATATTGACTTCTATTGACAACAATTAAGGCAATGCGCAACGGTTTGTGCGATCTGTGGCCAACATGCCACTGTTCGCTTGGACCGACGGCTCGAGAATCTCCGAGCAGTGACAATGGCCTTCTTGGCCTCAAACTCTACGGCCAATAAGTGCCTGCAGTTTTCTTATGCTCATACAGAAGTTGTCTCTCGTAAGAGTCGTCGGGTGCATTTTCTCTGATGTTTTGGCAGATATTTGCAGTTAAGCTTTTCCGAAGCGTAACTGTGCGTCATCGCAAACAAATTTCGTTCGACACGTCTTTCACGCGACGCCCAGTATGGACGGAAAGTCTCGGTTTGTTTTTCGTTACAAACAAAATGATTTTTAAATCGAAACTTTTACTGTCCCTGTTAATACGTAACGATAGAACAAATATCGCACTTGCCTAATTTTGGGCCGTTCTGTCGAAAGGGCACATAAAATTTCGATTTAAAAATCATTTCGCCGACCCGGTGGCCGAGCGGTTCTAGGCGCTTCAGTCCGGAACCGCGCGACTGCTACGGTCGCAGGTTCGAATCATGCCTCGGGCATGGATGTGTGTGATGTCCTCAGGTTAGTTAGGTTTAAGTAGTTCTAAGTTCTAGGGGACTGATGACCTCAGATGTTAAGTCCCATAGTGCCCAGGACCATTTGAACCATTTCAAAATCATTTCGTTTGTAACGGGAAACAAACCGAGACTTCCCGTCCATACTGGGCATCGCGTAAGAGACGTAACGAGCGGTTTTTGTTTGTGCTGACTCCAGCTACACACTGCAAGAACGAAACTGCAAACAGCCACTGAAACGCCAGAGAAAAAGCGCCTGACGGACCACAGGAGAGACAACCGACATGTTTCGGGTAACAGATAGCAAGGGTGTTTTTCATAGACGGTGACGCCGTGCAACGTCAGCACGCTGCCACACTGGAAGCTGTACATCAAAACGTCAAGTTAGCCTTGTAAACAAACTGAAGATCTTTGCACCACCTTAATGAACCCATTTAACGTGTTACACCACAGTAGTTTTGCCTTGTTGGTTTCAGATAGCCAGACCAGGGATTCGTGGTGTTCAGAGACGATCTTTGATGACGCTACAGGAACTCGTAGAGACTTAAGAGCTGCTTGGCTCTCTGAGTGAATGTACACTACTGACCATTAAAATTGCTACACCACGAACATGACGTGCTACAGACGCGAAATATAACCGACAGGAAGAAGGTGCTGTGATATGCAAATGATTAGCTTTTCAGAGGATTCACACAAGGATGGCGCCGGTACCGACACCTAGAACGTGCTGACATGAGGAAAGTTTCCAACCGATTTCTCGCTAGACAGTTGTCACAAGCCGCGGAGCGGCGCTAGCGGCGACTGGCGGGTCCAGCGATAACCATAACGGACCACGGTCGTTATCTGCAACCCCTGACAAGTGTGGCATCGATTGTCGATACCACACTTTACATATAATTAAGATATTTCACACATATTTCGTCAGTATTTGTATCCAAATCCTTCCTACAGTTTCGTTTTCACGCAGATCAATGCTTATATCATATCTTCTGAAATACGTGTCAAACAATGACATAATTTTGTTGGTACATTCAACAGTGTATGTGAATGCTGGCTACAAAATGTCGCACGAATACTGCTAGTAGTAAAAAAGTAATAAATTAAAACGTCATGCATGGTCTTACTCCATGAACAACGAAAACGTAGTAAACGATCAACCTTTTTCCTTTCATCTTTTAGTGGTGGTTAAAAAAGTTTCGTAAAGATTTGAAATTACCTGTGAGGTCTGTTTTAAGTAACGGCGTGCTGCTATTCACAAATACTATACTCTGGCTATTTGCGCGTTGTGAGCTATGCTACAATTTTACCCGCACCCCTTTCTATAGGTAGATGATTCTTACCTCCACAGCGATGATATCCAGACAGTAAATAATATGTATACCAAGTTTGGTTGAAATCCGCCCAGTGGTTTAGGAGGAAATGTGGAGGATACATACATATGTGCATCCATTTTTATAATATGTATGGATAACGGTTTTGACACATATGAAAGGATGTTGTAGCAAGAGGATAGTGTACCTATGAACGCACGATGTTCTTCGGTCGATGCTTCAGTCTGATGGCTGATTTTAAAATGCGCACTAGAGACCGTCGTACCAAGTTTCTGTAATTTTCTACACTTTCTGTTGTTGCTAGACAAGAGGTTATATTTTCCGCAGGAACTGTAAATATTTTGCGTTTTGCACATTTAGCAGCTGTATGACATATTAAACCTACTTGGTATATACTGGTAATTCTTCAGGTGCTGGATTTTATGGTGAGAAAATGCTACATATTTTAGAACTATTTCCACAACATGTGGAGAGTTAAGCCATACTTTGTCGGTAGTGCACCATTTTGTACCTTGAAACAAGAGAAGGTGTTTTACCCTGGAACATGTTATGCTTACAAATGAGTGAATTTCTTTAGGTCTGAACGGTTTTACCTGACTTGACAATGGGAATTTGTGCTAGTTTCCATTAGCTTATACTATAAAATGTATTTAACTTGTAATCGGTTTCTGATAATACTTCTGCTTAATGTAATTTCACTTACTGTTTATTGCTGTGTAGTAGAGTAATAATCTAACAGACAGACTATGAAATATAGTAGTGACGATTTTCTAGACCACCTTGGAACATGTTTTGACATATGGCAAACCTTAATTTTCAGGTGTACTTTTGTAATTTCAGAAAAAGCCTGCGGCAGATAAGAAGTAAATTTCATAATTTAAAAATCGAATAATAAAATATATAAGCTTCTGTTACAGGAGAAAATCTGAAAAGTGTAGCGATGTTCAACGCTCTCTCGCAATACAGGACAAGCGGGCAGCTTCAGATCCACTAAACAATTACTGCAAAGCGCAGCTTGTCAGCAGTGCTAGGGCTGTCAGATCTGATACGTTTCCCAGAAAACTCATACCTTCAGTTACAGAATCAGATATTCAGTTTCGTGTGACGTCGGAAGTATTTTTCCCACCGGACTTTTCTAAAATGTGACCTGACGAAGTTGTTGATTCGTCCTGTTGCTTTCTTACTTCTGCTTACTTCATTTCGTGTGAAGAATAACTAGTTTTTCTACACCTGGAATGATATACGTAATTTTTCTTTTGCCTTTAAAATATCTTCATGAGTAAACAGGAATGGCACAGAACATTTTTCATTACTCGATGGAGAAGTACAGTTATGGTAAGGGTAGGCGATTATTCAGATTTGGCACAACTTTAATATAAATTATAGTACGGTCTTGATCACACAATTCTTTACTAAGCGTTACGCGTTTGGATACTCTATCATTAGACTGAATCTATGGAATAAAGTATACAAAATAATTAACGGTAACAAATATGTACATTGTTACATTTTATTTCCTGTCGTTAAGTGCATGTGCGATCAAGACCTCTATATTTAAAAGCTGTGACGGTACATTTTGATGATATATGAAATGTGACATCGAATTGCCGGCCGGGGTGGCCGAGCGGTTCTAGGCACTACAGTCTGGAACCGCGCGACCGCTACGATCGCAGGTTCGAATCTTGCCACGGGCATGGATGTGTGTGATGTCCTTAGGTTAGTTAGGTTTAAGTAGTTCTAAGTTCTAGAGGACTTATGACCTTAGTAGTTACGTCCCATAGTGTTTAGAGCCACTTCAACCATTTGACATCGAATTCAGACTGTAAAGAACGAATCTTTCAAAGTAGCGAGTCGCAGGTTCAAAATGGCTCTCAGCACTATGGGACTTAACAGCTATGGTCATCAGTCCCCTAGAACTTAGAACTACTTAAACCTAATTAACCTAAGGACATCACACAACACCCAGTCATCACGAGGCAGAGAAAATCCCTGACCCCGCCGGGAATCGAACCCGGGAACCCGGGCGCGAGTCGCAGGAATTGAGGCACATAGCTCATATTGTGGATTAATCACGAGCGATCTTAGTGAATAGTCCATTCTGAGACATTGCTCAGAACACAGTTAAAACCAGTCTATAACGGAGATCCATCGGAGACATACTTCAACGTTATTGCGGAAAAAAAATCGTGTTTATCAGAGAACGTGCAATCATACGGGTAAAGACATAGTACCTGATAATTGAACGTAGCTATTTTCAGACAAAGATTTCTGTAGTTTCATCAAAAGAATACTAGCTGTCACGTGAAGCTGTGTATCATTCGCTATGGAGTTACTTTTGGGATACATCATATGCTGCCTACCCAAGAGATCCATAGATTAGTCTTTATTTGATTCGATTTAATACGAGAGACAAAACAGAAGTGATCTTATCCCCTTATTGCCCACAGCGAAACTAAGTTTTCTGTACGGTTTATCTTTGTATGGCCTAAGTATTTTGTGTTTTGGCCTCAAGTGCTACGCATTTGAAAAATAAATGTGGTGCGGTTTCATCCTCCACAACTCATAGTCTGCACTTAAGGGCTCCTTTCTCTGTACACAACGCGTGCAGGTATTTCCTAAGTTCCTGTGTCCAGTCATTAGACTTACCATGAATTTAATCTCCCCCTGTTGCAACCCAAAATTGTAGAACTTCCCTTATGACATTGTGTCCGCATCACTAGCTTCCCATTTTTTGTTTTGTTTTTCGATTTTAGTCGAATATTCTACGTGCTGCTGCTTGACCCAGCTACGCAGCTCATATTTTAACATCGCCTTGGTGCTAGTTAGGCCAAAGGCTTTGCCGCAGTGGCCACACCGGTTCCCGTCAGATCACCGAAGTTGAGCGTTGTTGGGCTAGAGGCTGGGCTAGCACTTGCATGGGTGACCATCCGGTCTGCCGAGCACTATTGGCAAGCGGGGTACACTCAACCCTTAGTGAAGCAAACGAGGAGCTACTTGATTGAGAAGTAACGGCTCAGGTCTCGTAAGCCTGACATACGGCCGGGAGAACGGTGCGCTGCCCACATGCCCCTCCATATCTGCATCCAGTGAAGCCTGTGGGCTGAAGATGTCACGGCCAGTCACACTTTACAATATGCAATGATTCTCGATTAACACATTCATGTCCTATTTAATAATTACGATCGTCATCACTCTCGCAACCGTTTCTGTTCCATTTGACTATGATATTGACTCTACTGACAATAATTAAGGCATTGTGCAACGGTTTGTGCGATCTGTGGCTGACATGACATTGTTCGCTTGGACCGATGGCACGAGAATCTCCGAGCAGTGACAATGGCGTCCTTGGCCTCAAACTAATAAGAGTGTGCATTTTTCTTGTGCTCATACAGAGGATGTCTCTCCTAAGAGGCGTCAGGCGCATTTTCTCTGATGTTTTGGCAGATATTTACGGTTAGGCTTTTACGAAGTGTAACTGGAGTCATCGCAAACAAATTTCGTTCGAAACGTCTTTCACGTGACGCCCAGTATGGACGGAAAGTCTCGGTCTTTTTTTCGTTACAAACGAAACGATTTTTAAATCGAAACTTTTACTGTCCTTGTTAATACGTATCGATAGAACAAATATCGCACTTGACGTCACAAGCATTTTTCCCACCGGACTTTTCTAAAATGTGACCTGACGAAGCTTTTGATTCGTCCTGTTGCTTTCTTACTTTTGCTTACTTCATTTCGTGGGGCCGTTCTGTCGAATGGGCATATAAAATTTCGAATTAAAAATCATTTCGCTGGCCGCGGTGGCCGAGCGGTTCTAGGCGCTTCAGTCCGGAACCGTGCGACTGCTGCGGTCGCAGGTTCGACTTCTGCCTCGGGCATGGATGTGTGTGCTGTGCTTAGGTTAGTTCGGTTTCAGTAGTTCTAAGTTCTAGGGGACTGATGACCTCAGATGTTAAGTGCCATAGTGCTCAGAGCCATTTGAACCATTTAAAAATCATTTCGTTTGTAACTGAAAACAAACCGAGACTTTCCGTCCATACGGGGCATCGCGTGAGAGACGTAATGAGCGGTTTATGTTTGTGCTGACTCCAGCTACACACTGCAAGAACGAAACTGCAAACAGCCGCTGAAACGCCAGAGAAAAAGCGCCTGACGGACCACAGGAGAGACAACCGACATGTTTCGGGTAACAGATAGCAAGGGTGTTTTTCCTAGACGGTGACGCCGTGCCACGTCAGCACGCTGCCACACTGGAAGCTCTATATCATCAAAGCGGCACATTAGCCTTATACCCAAACTAAAGATCATTGCACCACCTTAAGGAACCCATTTAACGTAAGTGTTACACCGCAGTAGTTTTTCCTTGGTTTCAGATAAGCAGACCAGGGATTCGTGGTGTTCGGAGACGATCTTTGATCACGTTGCAGGAACTGGTAGAGATTTCAGAGCTGCTTGGCTCTCTGAGTGAATGTAGATGCTACGATCCTTGTAGATCCTGACGGATTCTTTTCTGCGCACACTCTTATATCGAATATCGCCACCTGGAATGCCGTTACCAGCGTCCCTATAGAGTTTGCGGTTTCTAGTCTAGGCTATACCGCGTATATCCCGGTCCAAGCACCTTCGTCTGTTTACGACCCATGAGTAAACCAGAATACGTCTCCTGAATGGAATCTTCTATCATTCTTCCACAGCTCCCTACTTCCAATATTGTTACACTGAAAGGTTTATTGCCGGCCACTGTGGTCGAGCGGTTCTAGGCGTTTCAGTCCGGAACCACGTGGTTGCTACGGTCGCAGGTTCGAATCCTGCCTCAGACACGGATGTGTGTGATATCCTTAGGTTAGTTAGGTTTAAATAGTTCTAAGTCCAGGGGCGTTGGTGGGAGGCTTGCGTGCCTGAGCGACACAGATAGCTGTACCGTAGGTGCAACCATAACGGATGGGTATCAGTTGAGAGGCCAGGCAAACATGGGGTTCCTGAAGAGGGGCAGCAACCTTTCCAGTAGTTTCAGGGGCAACAGTCTGGATGATTGACTGATCTGGCCTTGTAACAATAACCAAAACGGCCTTGCTGTGCTGGTACTGCAAACGGCTGAAAGCAAGGGGAAACTACAGCCGTAACTTTTCCCATGGGCATGCAGCTTTACTGCATGGTTAAAAGATGATGGCGTCCTCTTGGATAAAATATTCCGGAGGTAAAATAGTCGCCCATTCGGATCTCCGGGCGGGAACTACTCAGGAGGACGACGTCATCAGGAGAAATAAAACTGGTGTTCTAAGGATAGGAGCGTGGAATATAGGATATAAGATGGACACCAACAAAATCAAAACGAGGAATGTAGTCGAATTAAGTTGGGTGATGCTGAGGGAATTAGATTAGGTAATGAGACACTTAAAATAGCAAATCAGTATGGCATTTTGGGGAGCAAAATAACTGATGATGGTCGATGTACAGAGGATATAAAATGTAGACTGGCAATGGCAAGGAAAGAGTTTCTGAAGAAGAGAAATTTGTTAACATCGAGTATAGGTTCAAGTGTCAGGAAGTCGTTTCTGAAAGTATTTGTATGGAATGTAGCCATGTATGGAAGTGAAACATGGACAAGAAGAGAATAGAAGCTTTCGAAATGTGGTGCTACAGAAGAATGCTGAAGATTAGACGGGTAGATCACATAACTAATGAGGAGGTATTGAATAGAATTAGGGAGAAGAGAAATTTGTGGCACAACTTGACTAGAATAAGGGATCGGTTTGTAGGACATGTTCTGAGGCATCAAGGGATCACCAATTCAGTAATGGAGGGCAGCGTGGAGGGTTAAAATCGTAGAGGGTAACCAAGAGATGAATACACTAAGCAGATTCAGAAGGTTGTAGGTTGCAGTAGGTACAGGGAGATGAAAAAGCTTGCACAGGATAGAGTAGCATGGAGAGTTGCATCAAACCAGTCTCAGGACTCAAGACCACAACAACAACAAGTCTAATGGACTGTTGACCTCAGATGTTAAGTTCCATAGTGCTTATAGCCATTTGAACTATTTTGAGAGGTTTATTGAAGCAACTGGAAACTATTGGGTAGTCAGCCGGAATTTCTTAGACCAGTAGTCATTAAATTTGTGTTGGAATCTGGATATCGTATAGGTTCCCAGATTGTTTTCCATTTTTTCACGCACTGCCTGTGCCGCTGCCTCCACTGTAACCCAAAGATGTAATGGAGGCACATCCAGCGTGATCTGCATCCCATCAGTGGGTGTGCTGCTAATTCCGTCATCCAGACTGGAATATCTTTGTGCCATTTATTGATTTCACATCAAGAATAAGTGTCAGTGATGGTTTGCGTGAGCGTGCATTCCTGCACTATGAAGGAGGCACAATGCCTGTAAGTAGAGAGGTGAAAAGTACTGTTTAGTAACATTCTCACATAAAAAATCACGGAATTTATATTTTCCAGTGTTTCAGTTGCAGTATGACCACAAAAACACAGCTGAGTTTCAAGAAAAGCACGACAATACAGATCCGAACATCATATGAAATAACATTGTAAATACACTCCTGGAAATTGAAATAAGAACACCGTGAATTCATTGTCCCAGGAAGGGGAAACTTTATTGACACATTCCTGGGGTCAGATACATCACATGATCACACTGACAGAACCACAGGCACATAGACACAGGCAACAGAGCATGCACAATGTCGGCACTAGTACAGTGTATATCCACCTTTCGCAGCAATGCAGGCTGCTATTCTCCCATGGAGACGATCGTAGAGATGCTGGATGTAGTCCTGTGGAACGGCTTGCCATGCCATTTCCACCTGGCGCCTCAGTTGGACCAGCGTTCGTGCTGGACGTGCAGACCGCGTGAGACGACGCTTCATCCAGTCCCAAACATGCTCAATGGGTGACAGATCCGGAGATCGTGCTGGCTAGGGTAGTTGACTTACACCTTCTAGAGCACGTTGGGTGGCACGGGATACATGCGGACGTGCATTGTCCTGTTGGAACAGCAAGTTCTCTTGCCGGTCTAGGAATGGTAGAACGATGGGTTCGATGACGGTTTGGATGTACCGTGCACTATTCAGTGTCCCCTCGACGATCACCAGTGGTGTACGGCCAGTGTAGGAGATCGCTCCCCACACCATGATGCCGGGTGTTGGCCCTGTGTGCCTCGGTCGTATGCAGTCCTGATTGTGGCGCTCACCTGCACGGCGCCAAACACGCATACGACCATCATTGGCACCAAGGCAGAAGCGACTCTCATCGCTGAAGACGACACGTCTCCATTCGTCCCTCCATTCACGCCTGTCGCGACACCACTGGAGGCGGGCTGCACGATGTTGGGGCGTGAGCGAAAGACGGCCTAACGGTGTGCGGGACCGTAGCCCAGCTTCATGGAGACGGTTGCGAATGGTCCTCGCCGATACCCCAGGAGCAACAGTGTCCCTAATTTGCTGGGAAGTGGATGTGCGGTCCCCTACGGCACTGCGTAGGATCCTACGGTCTTGGCGTGCATCCGTGCGTCGCTGCGGTCCAGTCCCAGGTCGATGGGCACGTGCACCTTCCGCCGACCACTGGCGACAACATCGATGTACTGTGGAGACCTCACGCCCCACGTGTTGAGCAATTCGGCGGTACGTCCACCCGGCCTCCCGCATGCCCACTATACGCCCTCGCTCAAAGTCCGTCAACTGCACATACGGTTCACGTCCACGCTGTCGCGGCATGCTACCAGTGTTAAAGACTGCGATGGAGCTCCGTATGCCACGGCAAACTGGCTGACACTGACGGCGGCGGTGCACAAATGCTGCGCAGCTAGCGCCATTCGACGGCCAACACCGCGGTTCCTGGTGTGTCCGCTGTGCCGTGCGTGTGATCATTGCTTGTACAGCCCTCTCGCAGTGTCCGGAGCAAGTATGGTGGGTCTGACACACCGGTGTCAATGTGTTCTTTTTTCCATTTCCAGGAGTGTAGAATTCCCGCTTTACCGATGGAGGGCGCCACGAACTTGTAACTCATTTTCAACCAGGTGTCCGGATACTTTTGATCACATAGCGCACTTGACTCTAAACGACGAAATTGTTCGTCGTATCCGTACACAGTTCGAGTCATTTATTGCGAGGAGCTGTTTAAACGCCGTTTTTCACAAAACAGAAATGTACGACAGACACTGGGAAGCCCGGTAGTGTATCTTAAGTATCAATAACCGGTTATCTCTTTTTCAAACTCAACTTTCGTCGAAAAATGTTAACAAAAGAAGGCAGATGACACCGACAATGGTGACACGTTACCCCTGTCTGACGGACCAGACGACGATCTTTCAATGCAGCATGTCATTTTGAACTAAAGGTCACGTTAGATTGGAAGAAAACTGGCTACAAGTGTCTGGCAATAAGATCAGTATGGTGATGTCATTTATTTGGCAATGACGTATCTCTCTTCGTTCAGTCAGACGAGATGAAGTTCCAACATATCTGTGTGTACGGCTTAGTCCGTTGACATTTATTGCCTTCCGCGCTGTCGGTACCTGTACCGTCTGTACCACATTTTGCTGGTAGTATTTTCCATTCAGACATATGGGTGGAGGCTAGCGCTGACGTGCTCTCAATTTTGGAAAATGAATAGATGAATGAGGTACGAATATCAAGATTTTATAAAATTTCTAACGGATTCCTAAATTATTAGGGTGACGATTTCAGTTTGTTATCAAGGGGGTTGTCTCATCCACACTTCGGTTTTGTAAGTGATTAGCCAGCTACACTTTTCCGTGTTGGTTCAAGCTTCAATCTGTTAACCATACGCTTTTTAGAACAGAGACATTTTTTTTCTGCCTTACATTCCGCATGACTGAGAGTGAATGGGTAGGTGAATGTAAAACGGAGAACGTGCGCAGTTTTTATCTGACTTCGCGTCTTGTTTTTTCTTTCAACTTTTTTCATGTTTGAAGCACATTCATCTGATTGTTACAGTACTGATGATAACAACCAAGTTGTTGTGCACTGTACACACACACAAACACACACACACACACACACACTCACACACACACACACACATACGCACACGGGCGCGCGCGTGCGCGCAAGGTAGATCATCATATCAATTACACCAGCACTGCACAAACCAAATGTGCCAGTAATATGTTTACAGTGGTGCTTCATTGTTCTCAAACAATAGTATTATGTTACCAGTAATGAGCCATAATAAATGAAAACGTTCGAAACAGGTTGGCGGGTATGTTTACTCGGCAGTGTGAGCTCACGTATCAATATGACGTTGTACCCACTCTGGCCTGGATGCATGCACAACTTCAATTGAGAAGGGTGTCTAAAGCCTTTGTATCCTCTCCTGAGGTCTGTTGATCGCCTTTGACACCTTTGATATTGGGACTGTGCCGGAGCTGACTTAAAAACTGGTTACCCACTTTTTATATCGGGTGCAGACCTGAGTATTTTAATGGCCATGAGAGTACCTCAACATCGCGCAAACAGTTCATTGAGACGTGTCTACGTGTGGACGAGCATTGACTTCTTGAAAAATGGCACAAAGACACTGCCGTATGAGACGCATTTCACGAGGATGCAGGATGTCAGTGACGTACCGTTGTTTCATACAATTTCCCTCAGTCACTACAAGCCATGAACTGAGTCCAGCTGCTGCTAGCTAGTCTCCGACTAATGATGCGGGATGATACAGAAAGCTGTCGGGAGCAAATTACTTGTTCTCGGATGGCAGGCGCTAATGTGAAGAGATGACCATGTGCTTGGTGCACAATGGGGCGATCCACCCTTGTGGTGGTCAGACGTGGTCGACCGGAATCTTGACGACGGGTATGCCTGCCCTTAACCATTAAATCCAACATCGGCCGATTGTCAAATCCGAATGCCCCAAGAGTCTAGATATTGAACCATTTGACCAGATGGTCAAAATGAGATCCACAATGAGGCTCCTTCCAAAATTTGTCAGGTACTGGTAACACTGTCTCACACGGGCATGCGGCATCTTCGTGTCTTTTAAGTGATCACTCAGCATTTGACGCTATTCGCGTCCCCTTGTGTACCCAATCAGGAACGGTAACAACAAAAAACACGGACAACACTGATGGACTCTGATTGCCGTTCCATCTGTCACAGGAAATTGCAAGTCTGATCATTTATATCCCCGCTACATCTGCATCTACATCTATACGATTACTCTGCTATTCACAATAGAGTGCCTGGCAGAGAGTTCAATGGACCACCTTGAAGTTGTCTGTCTACTGTTCCACTCTCGAACGACGCGCGGGAAAAACGAGCACTTAAATTTTTCTGTGCGAGCCCTGATTTCTCTTATTTTATCGTGATGATTATTTCTCCCTATGTAGGTGGGTGCCAACAGAATGTTTTCGCAATCGCAGGAGAATACTGGTGATTGAAATTTCATGCGAAGAATCCGTCGCAACGAAAGGCGCCTTTGTTTTAATGATTGCGACTCCAATTCACACATCATGTCTGTGACACTATCTCCCCAACTCCGCAATAATACAAAATGAACGAGCTGCCCTTCTTTGTACTTTTTCGATGTCATCCGACAGTCCCATCTGATGCGGAGCCGACACCGAACAGCAATACTCCAGATTACGACGGAAAAGCGTGTGTAAGCAGTCTTTTTGGTAGACCTGTTGCACCTTCTAAGAGTTCTGCCAATGAATCGCAGTCTGTGTTTGGCTCTACCCACAACATTTTCTACGTGGTCGTTCCAGTGTAGGGTATTTGTAATTGTAATCCTTAAGTGTCTAATTGAATTTACAGGATTCATATTTGTGAGTTACCGCGTAAT
This sequence comes from Schistocerca nitens, assembly GCF_023898315.1. Classification (NCBI taxonomy): domain Eukaryota; kingdom Metazoa; phylum Arthropoda; class Insecta; order Orthoptera; family Acrididae; genus Schistocerca; species Schistocerca nitens. Next base: position 871,001,711 of record NC_064616.1, read on the forward strand.
CGAAATTTAGCGGATTTCTTTTAGTACTCATGTGAATGTAACTTCACACTTCTCTTTATTCAGGGTCAATTTCCACTTTTCGCACCATACAGATATCTTATCTAAATCATTTTGCAATTCGTTTTGGTCATCTGATTACTTTACAAGACGGTAAATGACGTGATAGTCTGCAAACAAGCTAAGGCGGCTACTGAGATTGTCTCCTATGTCGTTAATGTAGATCAGGAACAATAGAGGGCCTATAACACTTCCTTGGGAAACGCCGCATATTACACTCCTAGAAATGGAAAAAAGAACACATTGACACCGGTGTGTCAGACCCACCATACTTGCTCCGGACACTGCGAGAGGGCTGTACAAGCAATGATCACACGCACGGCACAGCGGACACACCAGGAACCGCGGTGTTGGCCGTCGAATGGCGCTAGCTGCGCAGCATTTGTGCACCGCCGCCGTCAGTGTCAGCCAGTTTGCCGTGGCATACGGAGCTCCATCGCAGTCTTTAACACTGGTAGCATGCCGCGACAGCGTGGACGTGAACCGTATGTGCAGTTGACGGACTTTGAGCGAGGGCGTATAGTGGGCATGCGGGAGGCCGGGTGGACGTACCGCCGAATTGCTCAACACGTGGGGCGTGAGGTCTCCACAGTACATCGATGTTGTCGCCAGTGGTCGGCGGAAGGTGCACGTGCCCGTCGACCTGGGACCGGACCGCAGCGACGCACGGATGCACGCCAAGACCGTAGGATCCTACGCAGTGCCGTAGGGGACCGCACCGCCACTTCCCAGCAAATTAGGGACACTGTTGCTCCTGGGGTATCGGCGAGGACCATTCGCAACCGTCTCCATGAAGCTGGGCTACGGTCCCGCACACCGTTAGGCCGTCTTCCGCTCACGCCACAACATCGTGCAGCCCGCCTCCAGTGGTGTCGCGACAGGCGTGAATGGAGGGACGAATGGAGACGTGTCGTCTTCAGCGATGAGAGTCGCTTCTGCCTTGGTGCCAATGATGGTCGTATGCGTGTTTGGCGCCGTGCAGGTGAGCGCCACAATCAGGACTACATACGCCCGAGGCACACAGGGCCAACACCCGGCATCATGGTGTGGGGAGCGATCTCCTACACTGGCCGCACACCACTGGTGATCGTCGAGGGGACACTGAATAGTGCACGGTACATCCAAACCGTCATCGAACCCATCGTTCTACCATTCCTAGACCGGCAAGGGAACTTGCTGTTCCAACAGGACAATGCACGTCCGCATGTATCCCGTGCCACCCAACGTGCTCTAGAAGGTGTAAGTCAACTACCCTGGCCAGCAAGATCTCCGGATATGTCCCCTATTGAGCATGTTTGGGACCTGGATGACGCGTCGTCTCACGCGGTCTGCACGTCCAGCACGAACGCTGGTCCAACTGAGGCGCCAGGTGGAAATGGCATGGCAAGCCGTTCCACAGGACTACATCCAGCATCTCTACGATCGTCTCCATGGGAGAATAGCAGCCTGCATTGCTGCGAAAGGTGGATATACACTGTACTAGTGCCGACATTGTGCATGCTCTGTTGCCGGTGTCTATGTGCCTGTGGTTCTGTCAGTGTGATCATGTGATGTATCTGACCCCAGGAATGTGTCAATAAAGTTTCCCCTTCCTGGGACAATGAATTCACGGTGTTCTTATTTCAATTTCCAGGAGCGTATTTCTGTTTTACTCGATGACTCTCCCTCTCTTACTACGAACTGTGACCTTTCTGACAGGAAATCACGAATCCAATCGCACAACTGAGGCGGTATTCCATAGGCACACAGTTTCGTTAGAAGACGCTTCTGAGGAACGGTGTCGAAAGCCCTCTGGAAATCTAAAAATATGGAATCAATTTGACATCCCCTGTCGATAGCACTCATTACTTCATGAGTATAAAGAGCTAGTTGTTTGGCAAGAACGATATTTTCTGAATCCGTGCTGACTACGTGTCAATAAATCGTATTCTAAAAAAATGGTTCCAATGGCTCTGAGCACTATGCGACTTAACTTCTGAGGTCATCAGTCGTCTAGAACTTAGAACTAATTAAACCTAACTAACCTAAGGACATCACACACATTCATGCTCGAGGCAGGATTCGAACCTGCGACCGTAGCGGTCGCTCAGTTCCAGACAGTAGCGCCTAGAACAGCACGGCCACTCCGGCCGGCAACATCGTATTCTTCGAGGTACTTCATAATGTTCGAATACAGTATATGTTCCAGAACCCTACTGCAAATCGACGTTAGTTATATGAGCCTGTAATTCAACGGATTACTCCTACTTCCCTTTCTTCGTATTGGTGTGACCTGAGCAATTTTCCAGTGCCGGCCCGTGTGGCCGAGCGGTTCTAGGCGCTTCAGTCTGGAACCGCGCGAACGCTACGGTCGCAGGTTCGAATCCTGCCTCGAGCATGGATGTGTGTGATGTCCTTAGGTTAGTTAGGTTTAAGTACTTCTAAGTTCTATGGGAGTGATGACCTCAGATGGTAAGTCCCATAGTGCTCATAGCCATTTGAACCAATTTTCCAGTCTTTAGGTACGGATCATTCTGTGAGCGAGCGGTTGTATATAACTGCTACATATTGAGCTATTGTATCAGCATACTCTGGGAGGAACCTGACTGGTATACAGTCTGCACCGGAAGCCTTGCTTTTATTAAGTGATTTGAGCTGCTTTGCGACACCGAGGATATCTATTTCCATTCTTCTCACCTTGGCAGTTGTTCTTGATTGGAATTCAGGAATATTTACTTCGTCTTCTTTGGTCAAGGAGTTTCGGAAAACCTTGTTTAAGAACTCTGCTGTAGTGGCACTCTCATCAGTGGCTTCACCGTTGTTATTGCTCAGTGAAGGCATTGATTGCGGCTTGCCACTCGTGTGCTTTATGTATGACCAGAATCTCTTTGGGGTTTCTGTCAGATTTCGAGACAGAGTTTCGTTGTGAAAATTATTGAAAGTATGTCGCATTGAAGTACGCGCTATATTTCGAACTTCTGCAAAACTCTGCCAGTCTTGGGGATTTTGCGTTCTTTTAAATTTGGGATGCTTTTTTCGCTGCTTCTGCAACAGCAATCTAACCCGTTTTGTGTACCATGTGGGAGCAGTACCATCACTTATTAATTTGTGTGGTATATATCTCCAAATTGCTGTCGATACTATCCTCCTGAAATCATTCCACAACTTTTCTACGCTTACATGATCAGATCGGAAGTAGTGCAGACTGTCTCTTAAAAAGCTGTTTAGAGCATTTTTAAACTTTGCGTTTCTTTTTGCTGGTTGTAGGAATTACGGTATTCAGCCCAACAGCTACTGCCTTGTGGTCGCTAATCCCTATATTCGTCACGATACTCACTATTAGTCCAGGATTATTTGTTGCTAAGAAGTCAAGTATGCTTTCGCAACCACTTACGCTTCGAGTGGGCTCATGAACTAATTGTTCAAAATAATTTTCTGAGAAAGCATTCAGTACAATTTCGGATGACGTTTTATGCCTGCCCCCGCTTTTAAGCAATATGTTTTCCAGTACATCGATGGTAGATGAAAGTCACTACCGACTATAATTGTCTGAGTGGAGTACCTATTTGAAATGAGACAAGCTTTGTTTGAACTGTTCAGCAACTATATCTTCTGAGTCGCGGGGGGGGGGGGGGGGGCGGTAAAACGACCAAATCAATAAAATGCGTGTGAAATCTTATGGGACTTAACTGCTAAGGTCATCAGTCCCTAAGCTTACACACTACTTAACCTAAATTATCCTAAGGACAAACACACACACCTATGTCCGAGGGAGGACTCGAATCTCCGCCAGGATCAGCCGCACAGTCCATGACTGCAGCGCCTAAGATCGATTGGCTAGTTCCGCGCGGCGACCAAATTAATAGTTTAGTATGATTGTCAAGCATAACCTCCACCCATACTATTTCGCAGGAACTATCTACTTGACGGCCTGTGTGGCTGAGCGTTTCTAGGCGCTTCAGACTGGAACCGCGCGACCGCTACGATCTAACTGTGTTCAGAAAGGATAGATTAAATACAGTTGGTGGTGGAGTATTTATTGCTGTTAGAAGTAGTTTGCATTGTAGTGAAACTGAAGTAGATAGTTCAAAAATGGTTCAAATGGCTTTGAGCACTATAGGACTTAATATCTGAGGTCATGAGCCCCCTAAAACTTAGAACTACTTAAACCTAACTAACCTAAGGACGTCACACATATCCATGCCCGGGGCAGGATTCGAACCTGTGACCGTAGTGGTCGCGCGGTTCCAGACTGTAGCGCCTAGAACCGCTCTGCCACCACGACCGGGTAGGGAATGGGGATTTTGGAAAGACATCGTAGTTGCATTCACAGGTATAAAAAAAAGGCTTATGACACTGTTAAAAGGGAAGATATATGGCAAGGTCTGAATTTTCTAAAGGAATGCAAATTAGAACTAGAAACATATAGAAAATACCTGAATTGTGGTATAATAGACGCCAACAGACCAGAATGGTTTATAACGGACAGAGGGGTTCGGCAAGGACGTGTACTCTCACCAATGTTTTTTTTTAATATAGTCATGCACAACATCACAAACAAAGTTTGCCTAGAATCAACAGCATATTATATGAAAATCATAGCATATACAGCTGGTGCGATAGTTTCGGAAGAAAAGGAGCAGATACTAGAAGAACAACTAAACACCTGGCAGACAGTAGTTGAAGAAGCACGCATGGAAGAAAGCTTAACAAAATGTGAAGTAAAGAAAATCAGTTGGAAAAATGAAAAAAATGAAGAATGTAACTTGCAATGGGAAAATTATAAAAGAAGCTGATGCTTTCAAGTATCTAGGAAGTAAAGTAACGGAGAAAGGAAACATTGAGGATGAAATTTCGAAGGAATAGAAAATTGTTCGAAATTTTATTATTGTGTATCAGACATAATTAGAAATTGAGAAATACCTGCCTCAGCAAAGGTCATGATGTACATACAAGTCATATTATCTGCCAGTTTTGATCTATGGGTCAGAATGCTGGACTTGGACAAAGATAGGTCTGAGCAGAATAAAAACAACAGAGAGGCATTTTCTACGAGGATTCCTCGGTAAGACGAGAAGTGACAGGGTAAAATGAAACACACCGCAGACCAATTCACTAACAGAAATTATGGAGAGTAATAGGCCTAAACGGGCTGGGTACGTTAAAGTAATAGGACCAAAAAAATGGTTCAAATGGCTCTGAGCACTATGGGACTCAACTGCTGAGGTCATTAGTCCCCTAGAACTTAGAACTAGTTAAACCTAACTAACCTAAGGACATCACAAACATCCATGCCCGAGGCAGGATTCGAACCTGCGACCGTAGCGGTCTTGCGGTTCCAGACTGCAGCGCCTTTAACCGCACGGCCACTTCGGCCGGCGTAATAGGACCAGAAAGACGTCAGAGAAAAGCCCTAGAATGGATAGAATATGGACGAAGACCAATTGGAAGACCACGAAAAAGATGGAGAAAACAGGTGATGGATGATGGGAACTGAAGAGGACTGCAATGGGAGGAGATGCTAAATGATGGGAGAAAACAGAAGCTTGGAAGAGGCTCTGCGAACGACCTGCGAAGCAGGAACGTTTCACGAAGAAGGAGAAGATGAAGAGTAGCTACACAATGAGTCTTTAAGGTGTATGGTGAAGTATGCTCGAATAACTCATCTAGCGCATAGTTCGCTAATCAAAGGGTTCGATTTCCTTTCTGACCCGCAGCTTCACTTAGCCTTGAGGAATGACACCAACACCAAACTAGTGGTTATAATAGCGACGATAGCAAACTAAACATACCGTCAGTATCAGCCAGGACCTTGCATAGTGGTCGCCTCTGCAGCGCTGGCAGCCTTTTATGCAGCGTTTACACCTCAGCGCTCAGATACTGCACAGTTGTAACTAGTGTCAGCGCACACAGGACCAACTTAGCTCTGTTAAATTATGCACGCTACACGGCTGAGCTGTTCCTGTCGTAGCGTTGGGGTAGAAACATGCACAAGCAGCCACCTGATAGACGAACAGCGGCGACCTCTTCAACCTGAAGCTGTTGACACCTCAATGAAACAGGACAGTGGCCCAAGGAATAGATAACAACGACACGGGTAATCTAGAAGATGGTGACACTTCAGTGTTGTTCAAGGCTTCCCCCTGTTTGCTACAAGTATTACTCCACTAGTTCCGTCATCATACGCAACATATCGCTTTCAGTTAATGTGGTGTGCGTACTGCAAGACCTTCGGTACACCCACCATCAGATTATTTGACTTGTCGCTCTGACGAAGTAGGCGAGTGTCAGCAATTTGTCTCGTGGTCTTATCGTGCCGTGTTTATCTTCTGCCGTCAGGTCAGACGATAGAAATGCCACTTGCACGCTTAGAGTAGCAGATTGACGGTGACCAACTTTAAACAGAACTTGATTAATTTTCACACACATTTATTAAAATAATAAAAAATATAGACATTACGTAACTTGATTCTGGATGCTATTTACAATTGACAATCTGAAGTTCCTTTGGTCTTGGTACGTTAATCTTATTCTCACATATCTCTGATACTTGACAAAGTGTCTATTCATTCATCTTCATGGCCATGTACAGGAATATGGTAATATTATTTGGCGCAGACTGAAACTTGACTATAGATTGGTACAGGCAAATGCAGACTAACTAATTGGGGGTCTGTACACACGTTACAATACCTCCCGCGTTCAGGTATCACTGCGCGAGTGTGATCCGCGAGGAGAAAAGGTTCTACGTTAGCAGCAATCTCATTGGCTGCGTTACATATTAATACGCGCATCGGCGGAAGCAGAATTTGGTCCGTCTCTAAGACAGCGCCATCTCGTAGTGCGGAGACGGACGAGCGCTGCGCCTGCGCTGTTGTGCTTAGCGGGACGCGCTCTATTGGGAAAGTTGTGTACGCGCTGACTACGCGGAACTATGTACACAACATTTAACCTTCTCTAGTTGTGTAATGTGCTCGGAGCCTGTTTTATGGAGCTCTCCTTGATGCCTAAAAAAAGTATGCACTGTACCATATATTACGAACGACAGGCATCTACCAAGTTACTTAAAACTTCCTTTAACTCTATGTCCTAAACTATTGCATTCAATACATATTCTTATAGTGCATCTGACCTGTACTGATTATACAGAGCATATTAGATTACTTTTAGAGGCTTTGATACGTACCAAAACATTACTCTGGAAATTTGTAAATTTGTGGTAAGGACTATGGGACCAAACTGCTGAGGTCAACGGTCCCTAGGCTTACGCACTACTTAATCTAACTTAAACTAACTTATGCTACGGACAACACACACACCCATGCCCGAGGGAGGACTCGAACCTCCGACGGGGGGAGCCGATTGAACCGCGTCAAGACGCCCATAGACCGCACGGCTACCCCGCGCGGAATTAGAGGAGGAGGAGATTACTGTTTAACGTCCCGTCGACAACGAGGTCATTAGAGACGGAGCACAAGCTCGAATTAGGGAAGGATGGGGAAGGAAATGGGTTGTGCCCTTTCTAAGGAACCATCCCGGCATTTGCCGGAAGCGATTTAGGGAAATCACGGAAAACCTAAATCAGAATGGCCGGACGCGGGATTGAACCGTCGTCCTCCCGAATGCGAGTCCAGTGTGCTAACCACTGCGCCACCTCGCTCGGTCCGCGCGGAATTACTCTGTAACAAGCAAGAAGAGAGCACAGCTCTCTTATACGAAAAGCACTCAGAAAATATGTGATTTCAAGGTCTAAGATTTTACGAGTGTGGTTCGTATTCAATCTGAACTCGTCTGGGCACGAGGCGTGCTTGTTTCGCTCGTTGGTCCCACACAAGCACGCTCGAACCGTGGAATGCAGCTCAAAGCATTTTACACTATTGACGGACGATAGGGTGGTGCATTGCTTATCTGAAAGTACAGGTCGTCTGTAGGGTTCTGCAGGGGAAGCAAAGGATGCATCCTATCGAAGAGCGGCAGTCTCTATCGTTCTGGGTGAGATACCGCAGGAGACGATAGAGAGTCCCATTTCGTGTGGTGTAAACATACGAGAAATCGTGCACTAACTGCCGTAACGTTTCTCTGTTGGCGGGAGGAGTGCATCGCAAGATGTGGTTTTCGACGTAGTTGTACCCTGTCAACGGCATGTACTAATGTGCATTACAGTTTACCAGCCACGCTTTCTTTTCCCTTGACTTAAGGGGCTCCGGAAAGGCTCAAAATCATGAAAAGTTCAATTTTTACTTTTTAGCGTTTTCTGAATCTGCAGACTATTACCTTTTAATAGATATATAATTTATTCAATTCCGAAGACTACAACTATTTTAAAATTGTTTTTGAAATGTGTTCTACATGGGCGTGACCCACTGTGGCGCTGTTAAACTGCTGTCAAATGGTGTTATTATTAACGTCCGTGTTCGTCAGGTACATTTTAGTGATGTGAGATAAAGTATGTGTTGTGGCTAACCTGTGATGGTTCAATATATATCGCTGGTGTATTGTCGATTGTTTCATGTTTATTTACTCTGTCGTTATCTCGAAAATATTCGTAATTAATTCTGTTTCTTGAGTCTCTGTTTTGTTGAAGTATAATAATGAGTAAAAGTAAAGTTATTAGAAATCCTCTGAAGGCTTTTAAGAAAAGGAGAAATGTTGGAAGCCAAAGGTATGTGTTATTACTGTAAACAATAAAGACGATGAAAATCCCCAACATAGCTTGTGTCCCAAAGAAGGAGACAGTTGGTGTAAATATAACAAAGGATTGCTAACTGGTGAAGTGTACACTCATAAGCATAGTCTGCCTCATGCAATAATGGAGATGATAAAACCTATTTGCAGAGACTTAGCAGCACCTGAACTGTTGAAAAAGTGTATTCACGGAAAAACTCAAAACCCCAATGAAAGTGTAAATAGTGTTATATGGTCGAGAATCCCCAAGACTGTATTTGTTGGAATAGAAACACTTCACTTTGGTGTGTATGATGCTGTTGCGACTTTCAATGATGGCAACATTGTAAGGTGCAAGGTATTTAGAAATATGGGAATGAAGATAGGTTGCCGGCCGCGGTGGTCTCGCGGTTCTAGGCGCGCAGTCCGGAACCGTGCGACTGCTACGGTCGCAGGTTCGAATCCTGCCTCGGGCATGGATGTGTGTGATGTCCTTAGGTTAGTTAGGTTTAAGTAGTTCTAAGTTCTAGGGGACTGATAACCACAGCAGTTGAGTCCCATAGTGCTCAGAGCCATTTGAAGATAGGTTCTAACATGGTACGAGCGATGCTTGCTTTAGACAAGGAACGCCTTCGGGCTGCAGACAGAGCTGTAAAGAGTCTAGAAATACAAGCAAGAGTAAACAGGAGGAGGAACAAGAGGAAGCTGGAGGAGGAGTTTGCAGAGGATGAAGATAATCCATCCTACGGACCTGGAATGCACTAAAAAGTTAATCCAATCTTTGTCGCTCGATTCCCAAAACTTTTATTTTCTCATACTAATTACATGTTTTCTAAGGATCTTCCAAACATATTTGTTTCAAACTTTCAGTAAATGTTACGCAGTACCTTCTGCATAATTTAACACAGCCTTTTTCCAAAAAACTGTATATTTTTGAATATATAAATAAAAAATTGCAAAAAAATGTTGTGAATTTTCATTACAATTGAAAAAAAAATCATCTTTAATAACTGAACTAAAATTTTGTAAAATCCCTGTGTAAATTTGTAGCCCATATTCCAATAAATAATCTGTAAAAAGTTCAACTTCCTACCTCAAATACTTTGTGAGGAAAGATGTAATTTATAAGCGTTATTTTAACATTGCAAGTATAGGGCGTTCCGGAGCCCCTTAAATGATAATCTTGTCCTCTTCTGTGAGTAACAATGGAGTTCATTGTTCCGTTTCTCTGAACGATAGTATACACCGTCCATCCAAAAAGTTCCGAGGCTGATTTTGTTCCTGATGTATAAACGACGCCAGCGCGGTAACTACCGCGACGGCTTGAGTTAACAACTGCCAACAACAGAGCCGCATTCGACCAGTCAGTTGTGAGCAGAAAGTGTTAAGTAGTGGACGTACGGCCGTAGTGTGTCAGTTTTGTTGTGTCACAAATCGCGGCAGAGTAACATCTCTAAATTAAGTGTTCACGTCACTCTCCAGAGCGTTGTGAAGAAGAGGAAAAAGAGAACAAAGTTAGTCCCCCAGATATTGACACCTGAATGAAGACGACGACACGAGGACGCCTGGCGTGACGTGACTGAAATGCAAAATGCGGAGAATTCTTTTTTGGAAAATGCAGTCACGGGTGACGAGACTTTGTCTTACCGATGCGAATCCACCACAACATGACAAAGTGCAGAAATTCACATGAAGGATCTACGCTTTGACGACATAACCGATCTTCAAGTCAGTTTGACGCACAAGTTGAACAACATCCCGAAGAAGAATTTTTCTCACTGTTTCACGTCGTTATATGACCGTTCTGTGCGCTGTACTCAAGTGCGAGGAGACTACGCGGAACACCTGAAGCGTTAAAACCACCGTCTTAACTTTTCATGAATCCATCCTCAAATCTTTTTGGATTCGCGGGGTATTGCATGATGAATACATAAAGGAAAGTTTTGATCTTAGCTCTTCTCTACACAGAAAGGGCTTTTCATTGAATCACAATCCGATTAGGATTAAGAATTTCCCTAATGACATGGAATGCTTCGACAATTTTATTCCATTAATTTCTCAGAAGAGGACTCGGAATTCTGTACTTGACTTCCAAGATCATTCGACTCCACTCCTTGTGGTTTCTTTCCCTGTGGACATAGAAATCCAAAGTTAATTACATAGCACTAACCACTAATCTGAACCACACTGAATAACAAGTGTGAGCAATTCATTGGATTATGGCGCGCTTTAAAACTTTTGGGAACGAGCTCCTCGGCTGGAATGGAGCCAAACTGTCATACTGAACTCTACTAGGGAATGAAATGACCCTTGAGTGTCGTTTCTTCGATGTAATTGTGCAGCAAGAAAATAAGGCTTTATGCAAAATTATTCAGTGATTATGCATATCCTAAGCCGGTGTATTGCCTATCTTCACATATTAAGTATCGACGTACTTATGTGGTGGTCATCCGAAGGCAGACTACCACAAAATATGTAAATATGCTACTACTTAGTACATCTCACATGAGACCGAAGGCCAGTAACTTATTCAGAATCATTAACTCTGTCCATTCTCTCTACATAAAGTGCTCATTCTCGCCAATACGAAGGCAGAAAGAGCGTTTGAATCATTTCGTTTTTGGATGTTACTTGTTACGAAAACTCCAGTTAGCTTGGTCGGCATTCCATGAGCTGGAATTGGTGAAAACTCAGCCACGTGCGCTGCATCTCATGAGTACTGCACGTGTTAGCTCCCGAACGCCATGTGTTCGTCGACAGTCGTACACCGGGAAACACGAAAAGCTAATTCACTGAACTGGTCACCACGTCAGCAGTTCGTGAAACACCCAGATCACTTCGTTTGCGCGTGAGTAAAGCCTGCGCACTGTTGTACGAGCGTAACTGATCACTACTAGAACCGCTTCGTTTTGTTTTAGCCTTCCACAGTACAGCAGTACTACTAGCCACGCGTATAATTATCAAGAACCTGGCACTGTTTATGCATTTTGTATAATAAACATTTAACTTTCTGTTGACAGAAAAAGTGTTTTGAAAATAATCCCCATCTTATGCTTGATTTTGAAGTTGGTCAGCAAATTCTATTTTACATTCCTCCGGTATATCCTTTTTCAAGAAACAGTAGCTAACACTTCACAATTTAAACAGTCCCTATTAGGAGGCATCCGAACATCCTCACTTATGGGCGTTTGTGTAAGCCCCTTAGGGCATCTCCAAAGCTTTTCTATTACCAATTATTTAAGATCAAAATGGTTCAAATGGCTCTGAGCACTATGGGACTCAACTGCTGTGGTCATAAGTCCCCTAGAACTTAGAACTACTTAAACCTAACTAACCTAAGGACAGCACACAACACCCAGCCATCACGAGGCAGAGAAAATCCCTGACCCCGCCGGGAATCGAACCCGGGAACCCGGGCGTGGGAAGCGAGAACGCTACCGCACGACCACGAAATGCGGGCTATTTAAGATCGTTAGTCAGTTCTAGCACATATGTACACCCCTGAATATCGTATTTCTGTTGCCTTACAGCACCAGGGTTTGATGTTGAAATATCCGTTCTGAAAAGGATCGGACGTACTTGATTACACTGCTGTGGTACTCAATTAATGTCACTCATTATTGGAAATATTATAATATTTTATAAATAAAGGCACAAAAATTGGGAACTTCATAGTTGTTATCATTTAAGCTGAGAACTGGTTTTCAGCTTATAACACCATTATCATGCGACACTATACCGCACAAAACAATAATATGAAAAACCACAAAGAACTTCGAAAGTACAGATATTACTATTACATTTCTTGTACATGCTAATAATGCGCTGCTGCTGTAGACGCCTCCCGTTACAAACTTCTAGGACTTGTAGAGGGGAGTGAGTACATAATATTTTGAATAGGAACCCATGTACGAAAACATTCTGTTTCCCTTCTACAACGGTTTCAGTTCAGATGTGTAACGGGTCCACGTGTGCTGAGGGAAAAAGGAAAGCCTCAGAGTTGCTTGTCCTAATATGTAATAGGGTAGACAGGATGACGTGTAATGCGTCACACGGTCACCTGTTGTCACTTAACGTCTGCCTTGCTGCGACACTCCTGTAGAGACAGAGGAAGATCTGCTGGCACGAGTTCTGGCCGATGCATTAGAAACTGAGGAGACACCAGGTGGAATAGAAAGTGTGTACCGGAACATGCATCGTAGGTACAATATCTGTAACAACGTTGGCGATCACCACACCGAACTGCTATCATAATGCATCAGTACTGTTCTGTATTTACACTACGTTGGGTGCTCTTTTAATGTCAACACGTAATGTTTAAATGTAAACACAAACAAATGTGCCTAAGTGATAAATGGATGTTTCGTTCTGTTTCCTTTCGAATTGTTACCTGATAATTGCGCAACGTCAAGCCTAATTCAATTTCTCAAGCAGAGTCGGATGAGTTAAACATCTGAACGGAAACCGTCTTAGAACGGAAACGCTACGTTTCCAGACATGGCTTCCTAAACAGAATATTATGTACTCACTCCCCTCCACTAGGGCCTAGAAATTTGTAACGGGAATTTTCGAACACCCTGTAGACTTTTTCCCTCATCCGCAATTACACTCTGACACACACAAAAAAACTAAGCACGACGTAGGAGTTATGCAAACTGATCACAAATTAATATTCATACAGGCATCGACGGGAAATGCAAAACTGTAAACTTTGGCGGCCGATGGATGAATAAGTCACGCTGCAGCGTAATTTCGCCAGCCGGTGGGGCCGAAAGGTTCTAGGCGTTTCAGTCTGGAACCGCGCGACCGCTACGGTCGCAGGTTCAAATCCTGCCTTGGGCATGGATATGTGTGATGTCCTTAGGTTAGTTAGGTTTAAGTAGTTCTAAGTTCTAGGGGACTGAAGACCTCAGATGTTAAGTCCCATTGTGCTCAGAGCCATTTGAACCATTTTTTGCAGCGCAATTTCACCGCGTTGTAGGCAAGGATAGCAAACAGGAGACTTGTCGATAGCAGGGCATAAAATCATTGCAAATTTCGTTCAGCTGGATTGTAACTATGCCTCGTAGATAATCGCGTGAACAATATACACAGATGTCAGCATTTTCAGAGAGAACGTGTAGTTGGACTCAAAGAAGCCAGTTGGAGTAACTGACAAAGCGCTTGACATATGAATAGGAGCGATGCCACTTTTCGACGATGTTCGCGGGAATGGGTGAACCATGGCCGAACACAGCGTCAAAAAGGAAACGGTCGACCTAAAGAAACAACAAACGTGAGGACCGAGCAATCGTCAAAGAGGCACTCAGAGCCCCGAATTCATTATTATCATCGATCCTACGTGCGACTGGTGCCTTAGTGACCACAAGAACTATTAACTGGCGGATACCATTGACCTCCAACACCAGCAAGCCCGCCTCCAATGGTGTTGGGCACATTCGACCTGGAATCTCACTGACTGAAGTAGACTGTCTTCAGTGTTGAGTCCCTCTTCGAACTGAGCCCCGATGACCAACGAAGACGTGTCTGGTCACGGCCTGGAAAGCGTTGGGATACCAACCTATCTATGGCTCGCCACACGGCCCGACATCTAGGAGTGATGGTCTGGGTTGCCATTTCATTGCACCTCAGGATCCCTGTGCTTGTCATCCGGGGCACCATTACAGCGCAGCGGTATGTCGATGATATTCTACGTCCCGTGTTCTTGCCCTTCACGGCAAGCGATCAGGGGCTTTCGTTTCAGCAAGATAATGCCCGCCCGCACACGACAAGAGTTGTCACTGTTTGTCTTCGTGCTTGCCGAACCCTATCTTACCCAGCAAGGTTGTCGGATCTCTGCCCAAATGGTAAAGTTTGGAGCATTATTGGCAGGGTCTTCCAACCAACTCGGGATTTTTACGATCTAACGCACCACTTGGACAGAATTTGGCATAATATCCCTCAGGAGAACATCCAACAACTCTGTCAGTGACAAGCCGAGCAACTGCTTACATAAGGGCAACAGATGGATCAACGGGTTATTGCCTTGTTCAATCTGTGAATCTCTTTCTCTTGAACAAATCATGAAATTTTTTTGAAATTTTAATCATTTGTTTGTACACGTACATCACATCTACCGATTTCCGTCCCATCCGGATAACTTCTTCCCTGTGCGTTGTTTTTTTTTCTTTCTTTTTTTTTTGTCTTAGAGTGTATTATCATAGTAGGTTCACTAAGATCAAAAAATGGTCCGCCCAGTTGGCCGTGCGGTCTAACGCACGGCTTTCCGGGCGGTAAGGAGCGCCTGGTCCCCGGCACGAATGCGCCCGGCGGATTTGTGTCGAGTTCCAGTGAACCGGCCAGTCTGTGAATGGTTTTGAAGCGGTTTTCCATCTGCCTTGGTGAATACGGGCTGGTCCCCTTATTCCGCCTCAGTTACACTATGTCGGCGATTGCTGCGCAAACAAGTTCTCCACGTACGCGTACACCACCATTAGTCTACCACGCACGTAGGGGTTACGCTCGTCTGGTGTGAGACGTTCCCTGGGGGGTCCACCGGGGGCCGTACCGCACAGTAACCCTGGTTCGGTGTGGGGCGGCGGAGTGGTGAAGTGGACTGCAGTAGTCGTCGTGGGGACGGAGACTCTCCGTCGTTTCTAGGTCCCCAGTTACAATACAGTACAATACAATACAAGATCAATAAATGGTTCAAAATGGTTCAAATGGCTCTGAGCACTATGGGACTCAACTGCTGAGGTCATTAGTCCCCTAGAACTTAGAACTAGTTAAACCTACCTAACCTAAGGACATCACAAACAACCATGCCCGAGGCAGGATTCGAACCTGCGACCGTAGTGGTCTTGCGGTTCCAGACTGCAGCGCCTTTAACCGCACGGCCACTTCGGCCGGCCCAATAAATGGTTCAAATGGTTCTGAGCACTATGGGACTTGACATCTGAGGTCATCAGTCCCCTAGAACTTAGAACTACTTAAACCTAACTAACCCAGGGACGTCACACACCTCCATGCCCGAGGCAGGATTTGAATCTGCGACCGTAGCGCTCGCGCGGTTCCAGACTGAAGCGCCTAGAACCGCTCGGCCACCCAGACCGGCTGGTTCACTAAGAGACTGAAGTAACCATAACTTGCAGCAGTGTGAAGTAAGCGATGACTTTCACCAATTACAGATATCTCACAAGGAGATCCGCAAGCTCTTCTGAAAATTTTTATACCGCTATTTGATCTTTTGCTTTAAAAAGAGACTATAGCATGGAAATTGAGATAATGATCCTAAATCCCAATAAGTTCCATGAAGCAAGCCTACAGACCGGTATTGTCATGGCAGAGAACATAAAATGAACTGTATAACTGACACAGTTTGCTGAATGGAAGAAGCTGAGGCTGTACATGAAGACTTTGGTTGTGAGCAATGTTAAGGGACAATCGATGAGAAACAAAGTTAGTAACACGTACAACATGGTACGTGTTTTGCTTCATTTATATTAGGTGTTGGTCCCATGATGCAGCGAGAAATGGCAGATCTGTTTCTAATTTCAGATTCTCAATAATAGCAACGTTGTCTGGATATGCGTATGTAAACAGCGGTAAGTGCCAAAAAACATGTGCGGTGTTCGTCCTAGAAAACTGCTTTTCTGGGGCTATTTGTACAAATCTGAGGATGGTGTGGATAACTACGACTCAGATAAAAAGCGTGAATATGCTTCTGAATGCCAGTGCGCTCCAAAATTTGTTGCTAATCGTGTAAATGTGAATAATTCTTTAAGAAAGTAAACGATGTTAAGTTGTGTCTCTTATCATTGTTTATGTGACAATATGTTAGCAGAAATGTTAAGGGCTATCCTTATCATTGTGCAAACACCGGAGCACCAAAACCAAAGATGACAAAACAACTCTCCGAAGAGACTCAAAAAAGGCCTTTATCAAGACCATCACTAGTGACAACTTCCTGCAATATTGAAGGCTTATCTGTAAATAAAGAAATTTTATTATCTGACATGTGCAAACGAAACAACTGTGATGTTTTAGTGTTACAAGAAACACACAGAGCACCCACTAGCCATAGACCAAAAATACAGGGCATGAAATTAGTTCTTGAGAGACCACACGAAAGGTACTGAAGTGCTATATTTGTGAAACCGAACTTAGACGTATGCTCCTGTGCTCTGACCTGCGAAGAAAATATAGAAATTTTAACTATTGAGCTACATTCATGAACTGTAACATCCGTGTACAAACCACCCAGTGCGAGGTTCAAATTTACGGAGTCTGGAAATTTCCATTCAAAAAACATTAAAGTTGTACTAGGAGATTTTAACTGTCACGGTCTCGCATGGGGTTATAAAGAGACAAATGACGATGGCGAAATGCTGGAGATCTGGGCAGACCAGGCTAAACTGAAATTGATACATGACCCAAAGTTGCCTGCATCATTGAACAGCGGAAGATGGAAACGAGGATATAATCCAGATAAGATCTTTGTCTCCGAAAAGGTATCCCTGCAAACTGTAAAGCAAATCGAGGACCCAATTCCAAGATCGCAACACAGAGCAATAACTTGCTGCATTACTGCAGTAATCAAATCAGATGTAATGCCCTTCAAGAGACGCTTCAATTTCAAAAAAGCTCATTGGGAACTTTTCACAGAGGACCTTGATAAGGAGATCTTGGAAATTAAACCAGAGATACAATCATATGAGACTTTTATAGACCTTGTCAAGAAAATCTCTCGACGGCGCATACCTAGAGGGTGCCGCACCCAGTATATCGCTGGACTCAATGGTAGCAGCAAGGAAGCTCTGAAAAAGTATGAAGAACTGTACAATAAGGACCCCCTCTCAGAGGAAGCGATCCAGGCAGGTGAGGTACTGATGTCTGGTATCTCGGAAGCGAGAAAGGAAAAGTGGTGTAACCTCCTACAAGAGACGGACATGAAGCACAGCAGTAGGAAGGCATGGAAACTGGTCAAAAGTCTCAACAACGACCCAACAGAACCACAACCAAATTACAGTGAAGTTACACCTGATCAGATAGCTCACCAACTACTCATGAACGGAAAAACTAAAAGGAATATTAGGAATAGCAAAATTAAAAGAAAATTGAACGAGGAGATAAGCTTCCTAGCTCGCCCGTTCTTCATTCAGGAGCTACAAGATGACATCAACGATTTGAAAAACAATAAGGCCGCTGGCCTCGACGATCTGAGATCTGAGCAAATTAAACATTTTGGACCGGGAGTACAAGCATGGATCCTAGAGCTAATGAATAACTGTATCACAACAATGCAAATTCCTAAACTGTGGAGGAAAGCTCGGGTTATTGCGTTATTAAAACCAGGGAAAGACCCAGCTGAAGCTAAAAATTTCCGGCCTGTCTCACTGCTTTGTCATTTATTTAAAGTGCTGGAGCGAATGATCCTCAAACGCATAGCTGATAATGTGGACAAAGCCCTTATTAACGAACAAGCTGGATTTCGACCAGGAAAATCATGCTGTGGCCAAATCCTTAATCTCACACAGTACATCGAAGACGGCTATCAGAGAGGAGAAGTAACTGGGGTCGCATTCCTGGATCTCAGTGCGGCATATGACACAGTTAACCATAAGTTGCTTACCCAAAAAGTGTATAATGTCACTAAGGACTACACCCTTTCTATGTTCGTGCAATGCATGCTACAGAACAGACGCTACTATGTAACCTTACAATCTAAAAACAGCCGATGGAGGACACAGAAAAATGGACTTGCACAGGGTAGTGTCTTGGCTCCAATATTATTTAACATCTATACCAATGATCTTCCCATCAGCCACCAGACACGAATGTTCATATATGCTGATGATGCAGGAGTGGCCACTCAGGATAAAACCTTTGAACAAGTGGAGGAGAATCTCACAATAGCCTTAACAGAACTTGCTACATATTACGACGGCAATAATCTCAAACCAAACCCTAGTAAATCTCAAGTATCCGCCTTCCAATTTAGGAACAAACAAGCCAAACGGAAACTCCGAGTCATGTGGCAAGGGGAAGAGCAAACAGCCCAAAATACCTGGGAGTAACACTGGACAGAGCACTTACTTTTAAGCAGCACTGTCACAACACTAAAAAAAAGGTCTGTGCCAGGAACAACATACTGCGGATGCTAACAAGTTCATCGTGGGGAGCTCAACCACATGTTTTGCGCACCACGGGTCTGGTGCTGAGTATCTCAGCAGCGGAATATGCGGCGCCAGTTTGGAGGAACTCTGCTCACACTAAACAAGTTGACGTCGCCGTAAACGAAACTGTACGTATTGTCACAGGATGCCTCAAACCAACTCCCACAGACATCATTTATCCCATCATAGGCATAGCACCACCCACTATCCGCAGACAAGTAGCCGCCGAGATCGAAAGATCAAAACAAAAGAATGATCCTCAACACCCGATGCATATGCAACGAAAACAACGTGTCCGGTTCAAATCCCGCAGGAGTTTCATTGAAACTACTGAAGAGCTCGCCACCAAGCCCGTCGCAAGGCGGCTATCTCTTTGGGAAGAAATGGTGCCACACTCCACAATGGAACTACTTGAGGAGGGATCTGCAGGATTTCAACTACCTTTTACAACTTGGAGGTCATTAAACCGGCTGCGCACTGGAGTAACTGGGTGCAAATCAAACCTATTTTAATGGGGTTACAGTGACAGCGATAGGTGTGAATGCGGAGCAATACAGACTTGGACCACCTACTGATTTGCCCAGATATGTCTATAACATGCACTAAAGGCGATATTTTGAAAATCAATGACAAAGCAAACTACGTTGCTAAGTACTGGGAAGAGAAGATATAATTGGTGCATCCGGATACGGAAGAAGAAGAAGAATCATTGTGCCGAACCATAGATTAATTTTTGAGTAGTTCTTTTTAAATATTTCAAAAATTAGTCATGAAAATCTTATTATCATAAACTGAAACAATGCGGACCTGTTAAATTTGTGAGTTTGAAAAGTTTCGCAGTAATGTTTTGCTAACTCGTTCAGCAAGTAAATAGTGGTAAGTCAATGGTAACTAATATTGAGGGTACTCAGTTTTCGTGTAAACAATATTAAGTAACCATTGATGATGTTTTTTTAGAATAAACTTTTGGATAAAATGAGATTTTCACTGTGCAGCGGAGTGTGCGCTGATATGAAATTTCCTGGCAGATTAAAACTGTGTGCCGGACTACGACTCCAACTCGGGACCTTTACGTTTCGCAGGCAAGTGCTCTACCACCTGAGCTACCCAAGCACAACCCACTGTCCGTCCTCACAGCTTTACATCTGCCAGTACCTCGTCTCCTACCTTCCAAACTTCACAGAAGCTCTCCTGCGAATCTTGCAGAACTAGCACTCCTGGAAGAAAGGATATTGTGGAGACATGGCTTAGCCACAGCCTGGGGGATGTTTCCAGAATAAGATTTTCACTCTGCAGTTGAGTGGTGTGTGCGCTGATAGGAAACTTGCTGGCAGATTAAAACTGTGTGCCGGACCGAGACTCGAACTCGGGACCTTTGCCTTAGAGCACTTGCACGCGGGAGGCAAAGGTCCCGAGTTCGTGTCTCGGTCCGGCACACAGCTTTAATCTGCCAAGAAGTATCAAACTTTTGGATAGATTTTACTGTTTTAAAAATAATTCAAAACAATGATTTATTTCAATAAAAATGACAGTGGATGTACTTGAAATGTCTTATTTCTGGGTATTTATCTAAACTTTACTGTACAATTTCTCGAAACAACTTGTCCCTTACTATTGTATGCAGCCGAGGTCTTCATATACTGCCAGGAGTTGAGAAATGCACTCGATGTATGATCGCAAACTCTGCGTGACATCATACGAAATTAACGTCATGTATATACGAAGGGCGTTCAACAAGAACGCTATACACTTTTATCGGCCAATTTCAGTTGAAATAAATGCGGAATTTGTTGTGGGACATGGTAGAATATTCCCGCATCAGCCCCTACAGTACCATAAAGCTCCGCTAGTTGACAGCGCTATACAAAGACTTAAAAGTGGAGTCTGTAACGGAGGTGCGATCTAAGCAGAGAACTGTTATCGACTTTCACAGATATTGGAAGGCGCTTGCAGAATGTCTAAGGAGACCTGGCAGTGAACAAAAGCACGGTAAGTCGTTGGGCGACGCGTCTGTCATCATCACAACAAAGGTCGCGCAAACCCGTCGGCTGGACTCACACAACTGTGAGTCCTGCAGTGTTGGACTTCAGCGTTTTCATCGCCACAGAACTGCCAACGAACTTCTCCTTCTCCATGAAAACGCAAGGCCTCACACAAGTTTGCGCACCCAAGAGGATCTCATAAAACTACATTGGGCTGTTCTTCGTCACCCATCCTACAGCTTGAATCTTCACATCTCCCGACTTCCACCTGTTTGGCCGAAAGAAGGACGCACTCCACGGGAAGCAGTATATGGATGATGGATGATGGATGCAGCATGACGTTGGCTCTAACGTCGACCGGTAGAGTTGCACAATGCGGGCATACAGGAACATGGCGTAAGGCCGTCACACTGAACGGAAATTACGTTGAAAAACATGCTTTTGTAGGCGAAAGAGTGGGGAATAATATGGTGTATTGGAATCCCCAATAAAACCAAACTGCTTTCGTTGTATACAAGGTGATTATAATTAAAGATAAACTTTCAAAACGCTGTAGAAATAACACCGCTGGTCAGAATGACGGAAAATTGCAACGGAATATTATAAGAGAAGGGGGAAAACGTATGGCAGAAGAAGAAAAATACTGTGAAAATTGATCAGTAGATGGCGCTGTATGTGTCAGAATGCGTAAATGAAATCACCTGTCATGCGCACAATCCATTCAAGTTGTTATAAACACGCCGGGTAGACGGCATTTCCTCCTTTCGCGTCTGCGACGTTCGCCATGACTGCCTCAATGTAGGATCCCGCTCTGCTTGTAAAGCTGTATCACAAGAATGATGACTGTGCAGACATCGATCTGCAGAAGTTCCGGACACTGAAGGGCTTGAAAAAAAGGCGTTGGCCCGATAACTGACGTGGGTATGGAGAAAATGATACGAAAAGATGAGTTCTTTTGGTGTGCAACATGGTAGAGAGAGGAAACGAATTCAAATTGTTCAAATGGCTCTGAACACTATGGGACTTAATTTCTGAGGTTATCAGTCCCCTAGAACTTAGAACTATTTAAACCTAACTAACCTAAGGACATCACACACATCCATGCCCGAGACAGGATTCGAACCTGCGACCGTAGCGGTCGCGCGATTCCAGACTGTAGCGCCTAGAACCTCTCGGCCACTCCGGCCGGCTGAAACAAATTCATTCGACGTCACTGGAAGCAGTGGCCACAGCAGTGCAGGAGGAGATGAACGGTGGTGTGCAAACGTGTAGTGCACGAAAAATTGCCCGAACATTGGACATACCTGTGAGCACGGTGCGTAAAATCCTACGAAACAGCCTTCTATGCTATTCATTCAAAATTACCTGTCAGCAAGAGAGACTTTTGCTTTAGAATTTCTTGCTCGCATGGAAGTGGATAATGATTGGTCGTGGAAGATATTGTGGACAGACGAAGCCTCCACTTCCATCTGACAGGATATGTCAGTACAAAGAATTGTCGAATATGGAAAACCGAAAATCCACACGCAAATCCACCAGTACTACTTCATCCTGTAAAGGTCACTGTGTGCTGCGGGTTTACGGCATAATTTATCATAGGACCATATTCTTTCGAAGAGACAGGTGCCTCCGGTCCTGTTACCTGTACCGTTACTGGTAAGCGCTATGAATGTCTTTTGCGCAACAACCTCATTCCAGCTCTCCAACAGCCTGGATGTGTGGATGGGATAATTTTTTATGCAAGACGGCGCAGCTCCGCACATTGCAAATCCAGTTAAGCAGCTTCTGAAGCGCCATTTCGTAAATGCTAGAATTATCAGCCGTCATTTTCCTAAAGCCTGGCCCGTCTCGATCATCTGATCTTAATCCGTGACTTCTGGTTGTGGGGCTATCTGAAAGATGTTGTGTTCAGTGTATCAACTGCAAACTTAGCTGCGTTGAGGGCACGCACTGCGCAACACATTCTGAACGTGACCCCGGAAACACTTCGATCAATTGTGGAATATGCTGTTTCTCGATTTCAACTTGTTGCAGAAAATGGTTGACAGCGTATTGAACATGTTTTGCGCCAGTCACACGGAAATTAATAATCAAATTTGATTATCATTGATGCTTTTTATGCAGTTTTCAGCCTCAGGACAGTTAAAAACCGATGTGATTGATGCTTTTATGCGGTCTTTTGGCCTCAGGATGATTAAAAACCGATGTGTGTGATGCTTTTTATGCTGTTTTTGACCTCAGTGCAATTAAAAACTGGTTTTTCCCATCCTATGTGATATGATCTTGCCGTGGTGGATGGGCTAACGTAATTAACAGTATCACACCTGTACACGCATGCACACTGAGTAGTACAGTTTGTTTAACGTCAAACGTACTCCTTAGGCATTGTTGTATGATTTATTTGTCATCTGTAGTCGACGACTATTAAATTATGATGCTTACAGCGCCATCTATTGTTACATTTTGTAACTACTTATTTTTCTTCTGCCACACGTGTTCACCCTTCTCCGATAATACACCGTTGCAATTTGACGTCATTCTGACATGTGGTGTTATTTCTACAGCGGTTTGAAAGTTTAACTTTAATTATAATCACCTCGTATATATTCGAGGGGTGTTCAATAAGTAATGCAACACCTTTTTTCCTTGCACTGTCATGGAGATCTGTAAGAGTGCTATAAAACTTGGAAACTTTTTGTGTAACATGCAACATACAGAACGACGGATTGCGCTATGTATTGTAAGTCATAGGTGTTTTTACGAAGACTGGAGGATTGGCAGCTCACTGATTATAAGAGAATTATACGCAATAACAAATACATGGCCTGCCTAAAAAGTATCCGACCGTTGGCCATAAAAAATATTTTGAATACTTGACAGGGTTGGTACCCTAATCCAGTTCCAAGTAGGCCCCCTGTGCTTGCACACACTTAGCCCACCGATCCTTCCACTGCTGGAAACACTTCTGGAGACCTTCTTTTGGAATGGTGTTCAGCTCTGTTGTCGTGCTCCGCATTATCTCTTCTCTACTCTCAAAACGGGATCCTTTCAGTGGCGTCTTCAATTTTGGAAACAACCATAAGTCGCAAGGAGCCATGTCTGGAGAGTAGGAAGGTTGACAAACTGCTGTAATTCCATGTTTGGCCAAGAAATTCTGGATCAAGTGGGATGAATGTGCGGGGGGGTTGTCGTGATGCAGTTGCCAGTTATTCGCCGTCCACATGTCTGGTCTTTTGCGCCGAAATGCGTCACGGAGTCGCGGGAGAACATATTGATGGTACTCCTTTGTTACTGTTTGTCCCTCTGGTGCGAATTCGTGATGCACCATTCCACGGACATCAAAGAAAACAGTCAGCATCACGTTGATTTTGCTTCTCACCTGCCACTCTTTCTTCGGCCTTGGAGACTCGGGATGCTTCCATTGCGACGACTGTCTTTTTCTTTCTGGGTCGTACCCGTACACCCATGACTAATCTCCAGTTATCACGGTGTTCAGAAACCCAGGATCAGTGTTGGTGGTGTCCAGAAGCTCCTATGCCACGTCAAAACGGAGGTCTTTTTGTTCCGGCGACAACAACTTGGGCACGAATTTTGCAGCCACTCGGTACATGTTCAAATCATCATACAAAATTGCATGTGCAGAATCTCTACTCACTCCAACCTATTGGGCAATCTCCCGCACGATTAAACGACGATGCCGGCCGCAGTGGCCGAGCGGTTCTAGGCGCTTCAGTCTGGAACCTCGCGACCGCTACGGTCGCAGGTTCGAATCCTGGCTTGGGCATGGATGTGTGTGATGTCCTTAGGTTAGTTAGGTTTAAGTAGTTCTACGTCTAGGCGACTGATGACCTCAGATGTTAAGTCCCATAGTGCATAAAAAAATTTGAACCATTTGAAAGCCACTATTGGTCACGGTTACCGGAATAAAATTAAACTGAAAACAGAATAAAAACGGCGCTTACAATGTTTAACCTGTTAAGTATATATAATTTGTGTTGCATACATTTTCATGACAAGTGCGTGGTTGGCCTGATAGCCGAGTAGAATAAACGAATTAAAAACTAAACATTGTTTAAGTACAGGAATAAGCCGTAAGTAGGCAATAGGCGAAAACGTGATATAATGAAATTGCTTAGGACATTACTGGGCTTGAAAACTGTAGCCATAATATTCGGTACTGGTCAAAGAGTAACCCACAACCACATCATATACTATTCTCAGGTATCACATTACTGTGTCCAGCGACCCCTCCGGCAAATAGTCAAAAATAAACGTGTGTTGACAAGTATGCTCTACGTGTGCTGTATGCTACGTAAGATATTAAAATCAATGTGCACAGAATAAAGAGAAAATATTCCAAGTCAAGAGCATAAGACACCAGTTTTATGTTTTATATCTTCTTTCGTCGTAGTCTGAATACTTTTATCCACAGGTTCCCTTTTGTCTACTAGGTTAGAGGAGTGT
Organism: Schistocerca nitens; assembly: GCF_023898315.1. Lineage (NCBI taxonomy): Eukaryota > Metazoa > Arthropoda > Insecta > Orthoptera > Acrididae > Schistocerca > Schistocerca nitens. The sequence goes on from NC_064616.1 coordinate 871,027,011, forward strand.
GAGGGAACATGACTGTGGACGTGGCCTGTATTGCTTATTAAATATGATGTCAAACTAAAAAGTCAAGAAAATAGTTTCACATACACTTATGTTGTTCAAAAATGGTTCAAATGCCTCTGCGCACTATGGGGCTTAACATCTGTGGTCATCAGTCCCCTAGAACTTAGAACTACTTAAACCTAACCAACCTAAGGATATCACACACATCCATGCCCGAGGCAGGATTCGAACCCGCGACCGTAGCGTTCACGCGATTCCAGACTGAAGCGCCTAGAACCGCACGGCCACACCGGCCGGCCATTATGTTGTTTATCATTTTGTCTTAATATTCCTAATGGCCAATGTTTTTAAGAAATAAAATAACGATCTGTACGTTATTTTATTTCGTTTCATTGCTGTAAATTGTGCAGACAATTGTTACAGTGGTATTGCAGTAAGACTTATATTTCTATAGTATCGGCTACGATCCTTTTACACAGAATAAACGGAAAATAACGCTTCCCTCCACAATGAAGAGAACACGGCAAATGGCCATAATCTGATTTCCCAGAAACTTCATTCAGCAGAAGAGGAGTCAAAATAAGCAAACACGTGTCTCGGATTATCCATAGTTACTGGACCGTTTCTGAGAAAACGACGGTCAAAGTTTTCGTCGTAGTTTATATTCCTTTTATAGCTCAATAATCTCAGAAGAAGTGGCTGCAGATGGGGAGCGTCACGTCATGTTATTTTTGCCTCCCCGTGTTCGAAGCCCGATTATTCTATTTGTTTTATTTTTTTATTTTTTCATTTATCTATCGGTGTCCGTAGAAGGTTACTACACGGAAGTTTCTTATCAAGTTAGGGGATACAAGGGATTAATTGTAAAATCACAACTGGGTTTCACAATGTCATACATACATTAAGTAATATAATTACGTGATCTCCAGGAGGTACACTCTTTTTAAAGTCTTGTATTATTATATTTCATTCAAATATCAGTTCTTACATTTTATTCTGGAGTTTACACTTCCAGAATATTTGATGATGATGATGGTGATGATGATGATAATGATGATGATGATCTTTGGTTTGTGGGGCGCTAAATTGCGTGGTTATCAGCGCCCGTACAAAGGTCCAATTTTTACACAGCCCAATTTTTTTCACAGTCCAATCTAGCAACCGTCACGACTGATGAGGATGATGATGAGATGATGAGGGCAGCACAAACACCCAGTCTCCAGGCAGAGAAGATCCCCAATTGGGCCGGGAATCGGACCCGAGACCCCGTGATCCACGGAAGATTTGATGCATTTCCTTAGATGATATCGATCGTAGAAACACTCAAAACGTACAAATTCCAAACACCATGAGCATCGCGAGAAGGTAGATTTACCACAGTGACATTTCTTCACTCACTCGGGAAAGAAACATGGTTAATGGTTCTCAAAATGTCAAGCATTGGCAATAATTTTGTGGCAAACCATGCATAGCGGATCTCTTTTCCGAAAACTGGCGCTTGCAATTGGTTGTGAATCATGGTACCCAAGCAACTGAGCAACTGACCACCTAGATGAATCAAGGGGCTACGGCAGAGTCTCCTCAATGATCGTCGAGCAAACGTTGCTGTTATATGGGTCTTCGCAGCAGGTATCCGGTTCATGCACACGTGCTGACTGATGTTCGTCAGCTGGAATTTGCACTACAACACTACAGCTGGATGTCCTGTGAGTGGCAACAGGTGGCCTATTCAGATGCATGGTATCACCCCCTTTTATGCACCATCCTCTAGATGGCTGTTGGTGCAACGTTACTGCTGGGGAATGTTTTCGTCATATTGGATGTTGCAATTGATCAGCACAAGTAGGCATCTATCCTTGGGGATGATGTCCACCACTAGATGAAGTTTCTTTTTCTTCGGCACAATAGCATCTATGAGCAGGACAATCCAACTTGTCAAGCATTTCACAGTGTACATGCATGGTCTCAAGAGCACCAGAATGAGTTTATTAAGTTCCCCTGGCTACCAGACTCCTCATATTTAATTCGAATCGGAAGTCTGTGGGATCACCTCAGTCTGGCAGTTTGCGCCAAGGATCCTCAGCTGAGAAATCTAGTGTAGCTGGTCACCGCACTAGAGGTGGCGTGGCTTCACATTCCTGATGGTACCTTCCAGAATCACACTGACTCTCTTCCTGCACGTCTCACAGCGGTCACACCGCTAAAGCTGATTATTTGGGCTTTTGACAGGTGGTCACATTAATGTGACTGGGTACTGTAACTGTAGTATAAAATCATATAAAATGTTATAAGAATCAAAATTATGTCCACCAAAGTGCATTTTAAAAAAGCTTACTTTCATCAGCTTTTTATGTATTTTAAAACTTCTATTTAAAAGGTAAAACCTTTGGCTGGAGAGTGGTATAATTTGCTGCCAATGCGCCACTTCGTGGAGATCTTACATAACATAGCAATATATAATCCGTTCTAAAACCTATCAATAAGACTGGCAGGGAAACTTCCTAGTGATAGTTTGATAGCTGTCACCTTGCTTGTTGGCGTTTCCTGTACAGCCTCGACGCCACCGCAGCTGCTGCCACCACCGCTGTTGCCATGACCTTTGTTGCTTTCGTACCCACCACTTTATCGACGTTGATTTTCATCTTCTACTGCGTAGTGTGCCAAATTCTTACATCACAGCATGGAAATTCCTACCACTTCTGTTATTTATTCGACCTCATCCTGCTCACACTATAACTACATGGGGTACTTCCTCTAATGCATCACCCTACATTCATCCTCTCTTTCCCACAATCTCTTCCCCATTTTCTGCCACTTCCTAAGCCTATTCTATCCTTACAGCTTTCCCTGCCCAGATCACTTCCCATGCACCACCACCAACCTCATCACCGGTCGCTGCAGGATATATAACGTCCTACTGAGGTACAGTGGAAACAGCTGTCACTCAATCACCAAGATGCCCCGCTACCTTGAGCTATCTTGTACGACCTGCACCACAGCATATCCCGCCATCTCCCATTCACCAACCATGCCTTCCTCCAACCATCACAAAAAACCACCGAAATTCTAAACTCATGATCTACTTATATCATCATTCCCAAAAAGCCCCAAACCAATCCTGATCCTACCATATATACTACTACCCTGCCCTCTTCCTGCGTGTTTTGCTCCAGATGTTCACACTTTCACCCTGCCCTGATCTGATCCCAAGTTTCTTGAAGCTAAACCCACAACACATGAAATCAAGAAATACATCCCACACCTTTTCATTGCACAAATCATACCATGAAAAGCCTCTGCCGTTCTCAAATTCCCAGATTCAAACTTCTGCACACGCCTCCTATTCAAAATACCTTGCATCATCTTTGCCTCCATAGGTCCTTTCAGCACCATCTCCTGAGCCAAACAACACCTACCTTCCTCCTGCAACACTTGCAACTATTCCCTTCCTAGCTACTCCGCCAAATTCAAAGCCAAGCACCCACCTACCAAACGAGACTAGCTATGCCAGTCCAACCCATTTTGAATCCTATTCCTCGTAAAAACTCCCTCTGTCCACCTCCCACTGCTGAACACATCATCAGATTCCTAGCCACTGTCTTACAAAATGTGCACCTCTTCCAATGGTGACACACAGTCCAACAAATCTCCCTTGCAGTCCAGTCAGTTTTCCACCTCAAGACACAAGCCACCCGCTTCAAAACACATGTCCATTTTGCAATCAACAGCCTCAACACCCTCTTTACCCCACACCCACACAAACCACTCTATAACCTTTCGTTATGGTATTACAACAATACGTGATTCTGTTCCACAACATCTGTAGCCCTTCCAACAAACAAGCCTTGTTAATGCAAACCCTGTCCTAACACAACACTTACACTTACATTCTTAATGAAACATCGTTTCAATATTATCACACCGACTGAACTCCTCCCTATATCCTGTATCCTACAGATAATTTTTTTCTCGTGGCTGGGGATGTAGCTACAACTGATCACCAGAAAAAACATCCCCATTTCACCAAAACCCCTGCACAACACTCCCACCAAACACCTCATCCTCATCTTCAAACCGTAATTATTACCTCTGCTAACGTATACATCTCAGCTTCACATCCCATACCTAAAATTTCTTCAACCCCATACACCATACCTTTCCACCTGTGTTATTGCCTCTGATCTTAACATCCGCAGGAAATTTCTTGCATAACTACAACAGTGGCGTCAGTTTACCAACACCCTCCAAGCTGACATAGTCCCCCATACTGCAGCATGCTAGTCCTAAACGTAACACCATTCGAGGTGTTGTAGGATCTCTCAACCACCTTGTAGGCATCACTGCAGCAATCCTTCAGCCAATTATAAGAAACCACTTACCTTCTAACCACTATATCCTATTCACCACCTCATCTCCATGTACCCCAACCCAGTATCCATCCGAAAGTTATAAAATATTACTCTCACACCAACTGGAATGTCTACCAACAATCTGAAGACATACGTCATGCCACGTCTCTTCTGCCGCAAACCTTGTCAGAGGCACTATCCATCCATATTCCTATCTTCATCACTCCACCCTACCCCTCCCCATGCCCTACTCCCACACCAAGATTTCTGTCGCTTATACCACCCTGTCCTACAGAATTGTAACAGTGATAAACTGACATTGCACAAGCAAATTCAGAGGCACATCAGGAACGTATTCAGTGCTAAAAATCTCTAGGACTGATACCAGACATACATCATACTCAATGTTGCGCTCCCAATGAACTCCTGCACATATTGGAAAGCATTCCAACTGACCACCAGCAGTAATTCCATATCTCACTAGTCACACCACCAAAACAACCATCCTCTGTCTGAAAATCTGATCAAACCACTTCACTCTAAAATCCATTTATCCTACTTTTCACAATACCTGACAACCCTCATTTTGATTACTCTATATTTCTAACAATGTATGAATGCAAAAATATCACTGTCACACCAGCGGCTCCCAGCTTCCACTAATGAGGCTATATACCACTAACAGAGTTAAATACATAAATCACGCCACATAACATAAAACATGTGCTTCAAAAACTTCGACCAGTTACTACATTACCCATCGAAGCCTAAAAGAATACGTCCATCTCCTTCCTAGTTACCTTTGGAACCCTTTACAACATATGTAAAAAATGTCAAGAATACCGTCAGCTGTAAGTTCATCTCCAGTCGATTTTATAGGCAACCGGTTTCGGCGATACAATACGCCATCATCAGGCCCTCTATACTGCGGTTCTGGCGCTGCAGTCCGGAACCGCGGGACTGCTACGGTCGCAGGTTCGAATCCTGCCTCGGGCATGGGTGTGTGTGATGTCCTTAGGTTAGTTAGGTTTAGGTAGTTCTAAGTTCTAGGGGACTTATGACCTAAGATGTTGAGTCCCATAGTGCTCAGAGCCATTTGAACCATTTTGAACCTCTGTACTGAATTTTCCAACGGTAAACGTATGTGCACTACCGGTCAAAAGTTTTGATCAGCCATCACAACTATTTATTTGGGGTTAAAACAGTGATTTCATTTTGAATATTCTATCGTATCCCCATTCTGATAATAAAACAAGTACAAGCATCAGGAGGGTATTCTCCGTTAATTCAATGCATGTACTGCATGCTCTATTAACTATTTGAGTCTTAAGTCACAAATATTCGTTGTAAGTCATTCGTAGTAACTTAATCATAATATAATATCTGTTTCACAGTCTGTATTTTGAACAAGCAGCTAGTTTCTTCGTTACATAAGAGATGGTGCACCTGCAAGTGCGCTTCGTTGAACTAGCTTGTGAATCGTATAAGCGAGGCGCTGTGCCCTTTGGCAGTCTCTGCGGTATCCGGGGGCCGAACTTTCAAATATGCACGCTGTCAGTTTCGCAGCCACGTTTCCTACAGCCGCCACCGCAGCATGACGGCGCTGCCAAGAACGATTACGCTGCTGACAGCGAGAGGCAAGCATCTCCTCTCTGGAGCTCCAGCGGTGAGTCTACTTAAGATCGAACATTCGTGGACTAACCCAGTTTGGTATGTTTGCAGTTGAATAACATTTACAGACTTTCATAGTGGCCAGGGCTGGACGTCTTCTGAATAAACATTGTATTGTGTCGACACTGTGGGAATCAGCACCGACACCAACAAGAAAGGAGAGAAGTTGGGATGGCCGGTGACAGGGATCCAAAATGATCTGTACATAACATTTGCAGATTAATAGAACACTTTATTTTCAAAAAGGACAGGAACGTAACTTCCCGTTATAAGGTGGTTTGATGTGCTTCCTGTACCTCCTACACGCAGTTACATTTACACACTATTACTGCTCGTATTCTTCTTCCTATTACTCAATACTGATGGTCTCGAAGTCTGCGACCAAACTAGCCCGACGACCGATGGACTTCTGGTTAAGTCAGCGTCAACACGGGGTGCTGAACCCTGTCTTCCTGGAGCAGTGGCGCTGCTCTCTCTTTCCACTGGCGTGTCGATACAGCACCTTCTTGACGCCGATTCGCGGCGATGCTCTGGTCGGTGTGCAGTCGATGCGTTAGGACTGCGCAAAGAGTACTGAGTGACAGACTAAGAAATCTTTCGTATCTCTACATATCTCTACACACATGTTCATAAATTAAGGATAATGCTGATACATGGTGAAACAACGCTCTGGTGGGCGATTTGCGGGTTTAAATCACCTCAGGGTATGACCATGCGGTGCATTTGACCTGCGGTCGTCGCACGGTGGCGCTGGCAGCAGTCCACATACGCAGAGGTGTGTTGGGGCATGTCAGAGCACGGTGCAGCGAGAAAGTGTGCAGACGTTTTCAGACGTGCTAATGGTGACTGTGTGTTGAAAATAGCTCAAAGAACACATAATGATGACGTCATGAGGAGTAGAATACTAGGGCGACTGGAGGCTGGTCAAACACAGCAGGTCGTAGCACGGGCCCTCCGTGTGCCAAAAAGTGTGATCTCAAGATTATGCCAACGATTCCAGCAGACAATAAACGTGTCCAGGCGCTACAGTAAGTGAGGTCCACAGTGTACAACACCACAAGAAGACCGATATCTCAACCTCAGTGCCCACAGACGGCCACGGAGTACTGCAGGTAGCCTTGCTCACGACCTTACCGCAGCCACTGGAACAGTTGTCTCCAGACACTCAGTCTACAGACAACTGAACAGACATGGTTTATTCGCCCGGAGACCTGCAAGGTGCATTACACTGACCCCTGGTGTGAAGAACACAGTACATTGTCATTGGAACAGTGGTCCCAGGTTATGTTCATAGACGAGTCCATGTATAGTTTGAACAGTGATTCTCGCCGGGTTTTCATCTGGCGTGAATCAGGAACCAGAAACCCACCCCTTAAAGTCCTTGAAGGGGACCTGTATGGAGGTTGTGGTTTGATGGTGTGGGTTGGGATTATGATTGGTGCAAGTACACCCCTGCATGTATTTGACAGAGGAACTGTAACAGGTCAGGTGTTCGGGACGTCATTTAGCACCATTATGCCTTTTCAGGGGTTCAGTGGGTTCCACCTACCTCCTGTTGGATGATAACGCACGGCCCCACCGAGCTGCCATCGTGGAGGAGTGCCCTGAAACAGAAGACATCAGGCGGATGGAGTGTTCTGCCTGTTCTCCAGACCTAAACCCCATCAAGCACGTCTGGGATGCTCTCGGTCGAAGTATATCTGCACGTCTTCAAACCCCTAGGACACTTCAGGAGCTCTGGTGCAAGAATGGGAGGCTATACCCCAGCAGCTGGTCGACCACCTGATGCAGAGTATGCCAACCCGTTGTGCGGCCTGTGTACGTGTGCATGATGATCATATCCCATATTGATGTCGGGGTACATGCGTAGGAAACAGTGGCGTTTTGTAGCACATGTGTTTAGGGACGGTTTTCTCAACTTATCACCAATACCGTGGACTTACAGATCTGTGTCCTGTGTGATCCCTATGTGCCTATGCTATTAGCGCCAGTTTTATGTAGGGCACGCTGCTTGGCACCACATTCTGCAATTATCCTTAATTTATGAGCATGGTTGTAAATTAAAATCCACTGTTGGCAACTGATGCTGCAACTGCAGCAACGAAGATGTGTATTATTTTTACTATTTGACATTAGATGTAGAATAAATTAATATATGAATTCTCTGCTCACGAACGGCATCTGTTCCTCGCTCCTGTATCCACTAAAGAACCACACAGCGTGCAAAGGAAGCCATAACAGTCTCGACACCCATTTGGCCGTTTGTGACGTCGCATAAAGCTCGTATGGAACATGGGTAGATGCATGTAATAGGCAAATTGCATTCACCACATTTTCTCCCCTGCTACACTGTATTCATCGCGCTGAGTTTGGTGACGGATGAATGCATCGTGTTTAATGTGTCTGCATAATATTTTAGCTAGCGGTTTCGCAAAATAACTGATTGTAATAGCGATGTTACAGTAAGTTCTTTAAATAAATCTTTCCACTCACTATCATTAAGTAAAAAGTTAGAACTTTGGAAAACGTGTCGACCTACCCCTTGTCTAAGCAATTTAAAGGCAGAGAACAATTCCAGAAATTTCATACGAACATTTAATCTTGACATTTACCACAAAAAATTTGTAATGTAGTAGTGAAACATTGTGTAAACTCTTTTGTTGATCATGTTTGTTGCTCATGAAAAACAGATCTCCCTCCAACAGTAATGATCGCGGTTATTCGGACCTCAGTGATCTGCACATTAGTTGAACAGAAAGGTGCAGGCTTTTTACAAAAGAATGAAGCAGTGAAACAAAACCGAGAAATTCTTAGAGACTGACAATAGCTACCTGCTTTGTAGGACAAAAGTATTATCATTTCGTGGACACAGATAAAGCTGCGACTCCACCAACCGAGGCAGTTATGTGGAGTTAATTTATTTATTGGGTGAGTTTGACGACAAACTGAGAACCACTTATGTAGAGGCTTTGTGCTCACCGGATTATCTCTTCTCATTTAGACTGATTTAATTCAAAAAGTAAATGATATAATGCTCTCCGAAATAAAAACTCGATGAAAGAAGCCACAATTGTTGTTATTTTACTAGACGAAACATAGGGATGTAACAAATGTTTCACAATTAGCAGCTTTATTTAGATATATACGACGGCTGTTGGTAAAATACCGACATATTGATATTTTCACCAAAGACTATCGAAATACATCGGCGATATTTTCTCTCCGACATATCAATATATCGATATCAAAATGACAGTATCGAAGTGCCGATATTTTTATTTTATATTACATTTTTTATCAATTTTCGGTACATATTTGAAGTTGTTCTTTAGAAATTGTAGCAGAACATAATTTTAATTTCACTGTGTGTAACAGTCTTATTACTTTTTGAGCTTTCAACACATCCAATCTTTTTCTTTGCCTGTGTGAAGCAAGTATATGGGGCACAAAAGAAGAAGCCTGATTCCACGATTCCGCTGCGGCGGGGGAGGGGGTGGGGGAGGCTGGAGGGGGGGGGGCTGATGGTGTGAATGGAATAACAAGATTTCCAATGAGAAGAAATAGCACACCAGTTGTGGTAAAAAAACAATTTTTAACGCAACTAGTTTGCTATTTCATCACATCGGCATTCTTCAAAAACAGTTGCTGAAAATGATGAACAAAAACCTAAATGACAACATTGGTATTCGAGGTGGGTGGAGACGTGTGAGGAGGAATGCTGACGTAACGGCTCTTGCCGCTAAAAACAGAAATTGCAACGTTTATCTTCACCACGCGATTTTGACACTAGAACTGCCAGGTCGCTGGCGACATGAAAAGTTCCGAAAAAAATCCGATATTTAATGAAACCGAGCGACGTACCCGTCGGACATATTTTATTGTACCGCTTACATGTAGTTACCATTGTTAGCAAATTGATTATCGCCAAGCGTGAATGTGCATAGTTTTCCTTCCAAATCTTGCTCTAAGGGGGACAGGCAGGTGTTAGTTTGTTGGTGTACCGAATATCTAATAATAAATCAAAACTTAAATATATGTACACTTCCAAAACTGGCAGTATATTTACAATGTGTAGCCGATATTTCTTTATGGAACGGAACGTCAATATTTTGTCCGTCGATATATCGACATACCGATTCCGTTCCTCGATATATCGAGAGCCTAAACGATATATTTTTAAATATCGGTATATCGGATTCACGATATTTATAAAAATCCCATCAGTCATAATACATACTGGGTGATTGAAAAGTAAATGCACACACTTCGTGGGTGTAATGTTCGACGATGCCCCTCCACATTTCTGTCGGGAGGTAAGAGGCTATTTCAAAGTTTCTTATCCCGATAAGTGGGCAGATTGTACAGGACTAGTTGAATTGCCCGCCAGATCTCCGGATCTTAGCCCCCTGACTTCTACCTTTCGGGCCTCCTCAAGGATCTCGTGTATGTTGTTTCATCTGAGAATGTAGCACAACTACAGCAGCGACTCGAAAACAGCTGTTCAAGTGTGCAGAATGAGATGAACAGAGCAGGCAACAAACAGAGAAGGGTAAGATGTCGAGCACGGAACTGTCTTCATCTACTTGGACATCATTTTGAACACGTCCTTGGGTAAACATACACTACGTAGCTGGGATGAATTTCTGATCCCTTCATGTCGTTGCTTTCTGAAAAGTGTTAATTTGGTGTTGCACTTGTGATACCTACTCCGTTCTATTACTATGAAATAAAGCAATTTCAGACAAAACTTTATTTAACGGTTTACTCCTATTTTGATGCATACACCACACCTACGGAGTATGTACAGTTACTTTTGAATAACCCTGTATAAATGCAAGCGAGAAATTAATGAAGGATACGTAGGATTTAGTGACATTAACGATCGATAAATCGCCAGAAGCCACAGCAAATGTGACAAGAAGAATTTGAATGCAAAAATAAGCTACTCGCGCAGTCGTATGATTGGGCGGCCGTCGTGGTAGCACATTTAAACAGAGTGCAAGCGAAAGTAAGAGGAGTAATTCCACGTGTCATATTTGTGCACTTCTACGACAACAAGATGAATCTGGTTTAATCACAAGCACTATCGTGGATGAGTGCATGTACAGTGCTTTTGCTAATCTCAGTCATTTTGCAACGTTTTTTGTCCATTCTCGAAAAGAATAAACATATTAGATGCAATAATGAAGAAGAGAGTTTCAAAACTTGCACCCACGTTTTATGTTTACATGACATATGTGATGCCTGATGGTTCTGCAGACATCGGCGTGGCGATTTTAGTGCATGATGGTATCAAAACCGCGGATATCATGTAGCTCCCCTTCAGTCAAGGGTTAGTGGTCACAGGACTCAACACCCAATTTATTAATACTTCTGCACTGTTGGGCACAACCATACATTGTGACCGGGCCAGGTTCTACTCTGTGGACATCGAATCCCCTCTTCCTAGGACGGTATGAACTCAGTGTCCTCGCTGACGATTTCAATTGCGTCCTTCATCTCAAGGGCCAGATCCCACACTACATGCCTTGTCCAGAACTGGTCATTCACAATATTCACATGCACAACACGTGGGAAATTTCCACTGTGACAGCTCTGGACACATGCGTCTTACCAGTCATTCAATGAACTGACTATATCTCATATATGTATCGCAAAGTCTTGCACAGGGAGCTGCTGAACGATGACCTCTGGTCTTACCCTATCACAATGCCTATATCTGCATGACACATGTCCATCCCTAATAAGTTTTTCTTAGTAACAGCTTTTGGAAGATGAACGTAACTCACCTCCAGCACCCAGACTGCCATCGGCAAATCGCCATAACATGGGCCAACTGTAGACAACTTCACTCCCGGTGCCCCTCGACTTTGGCTCCTCTGCACCAGATGGGCAATCTGCAAGATATTTATGCAGTTTGGCAAGCACACAACTTCATGGCATTGGCAGACCCTGGATTTTTACTATATGGTGCTCAGGGACCTCGATGTGCTACCCTATCGCTGGACAGACAATGAGAATGACACTAAATCAAAGCTCACTTTGTATCGTTGACGAAGCACTGATTATAATGCCATTATCCACTCGTGACGACATGACCAAATGGCCGCAGAGGTACCCAACATGCACCACATTGTGGTGGACAAGCGCCTGCTGTCATAGTCTACAGGTAATCACATGCCTCATGATTCGAGACGGCAGCTCCTGCACCACCCAAGGAACCATAGTAAAATCCATGGAGGATCAATTCCGTCATCTTTACCAGGAAAGAACTGTAGATGACGAGGCCACTGCCAAAGCGTTACAGCAGGTGATGCAGGCTATCGACAAGGCAACAGTGACAGCATTTACTGAAAAAGCCTCGCCTGAAGAAGTTGGGGTTGCCTTGGAAAAGAGTACAGTCAGTAAGTTTCCAGGGCCCAGTGGATTGTCAATCGAGATTTACCAGATCCTCCGTGACTTCATGATGACCCAATGGGTTACAATGTCCCACAAACTCTTGTCCTCAGACTGCACTGTACTGCCTACGTTTGTCGAAGGATTTCTTATACTGGAACACAAGCCAGTGGCAGGGTAATCGGTCAATAACTATTGTCCACTTACAATGTCGAATGCCAACTACCTGCACGTTCAGAAGGCTTTAGGAATGCAACATTAAGACGACATTGTCGATGACCGTTGTCCCGGGACAGACGTCGTGGGAGGGGGGTGATAGGGGGGGGGGGGGGGGGGGAGGGAAGATGTCAACATACAAATGGCTACTGGCGACTGTTCACATCGATCACCTCATCATGCCGCCTGAGAGTGTTGATCGTCTCCATCCATTCCGATCGGGCTTTTGATAGAGTGCTCCAGAACTTCCTTCTACAGATGATGTCCTGCATGTACTTTTCCCCAAGACTCATCGACATCCTGCACCACTTTTCGGCGACAGCCAGCTCTCAAGTCTAGTCAGCGAATGGACGGTTGGTCCAATACCCATTAAGACGCCTCTACGACAAGTTTACTCCCTTCTACCCACCTTTATGCAATTGCGCTCAAGCACTCCTTGAGGTCTCACTGAAGGCTGTCTGGCATTATCCTGTGGGACATCGCCTCCAGCTGTAGGGTGTACTCCAACGAGCTGCTAGTGCTGGTTTGTTCCACCTGTCAAATCCACATTCTACTAAACTGAATCGAGTGGTATGGACAGGCTGTGGGCAGTCTTCAGAACATCAAGAAGCTGGCAACACTGGGTATCGGACACAGTTTCGGGCCAGATTCTGTCACCACCATCCCGCCACTTACTGCACTGAAATATCTGGGAGTCAATTTTACAAAAGATCTGCGTGGAACAGTAGCGGCAAGCTATCGATGGTTACTATGGATCATCTGTGTCATGGTGCACGAGAACCTACTCCATAACTTGAACCAACTGCAATCAGTGGAGTATCTAAACGTCTATGTGGTTCAAAACACAGTCACATGGCACAGGTTCTCTCCCTACCGGTGGTAATAGGATGCAGGCGGCTTTTGGTTATCACCTGTCTACAAAACATGTATTCAAAGTGTGTTACGACACTCTCACCCTTCCCCTGCGTGATGGAGGGATGGAATAGGTTAACGTCAGTGCACAGGCATTTGCCCTTTAGTTGGGCAATACGTGGAAATGATGGACCAGTCAACACGCCTCCCTCACGAGTTGTCTATCAGAGGTTCTGATACCGCTCATTAATGCTGGTGTCGGTGGCGCACCGTACGACACAGCTCCTCAAAAAAAAAAATGTTCAAGTGTGTGTGAGATCTTATGGGACTTAACTGCTAAGATCATCAGTCCCTAAGCTTACACACTACTTAACCTAAATTATCCTAAGGACAAACACTCACACCCATGCCCGAGGGAAGACTCGAACCTCCGCCGGCACGACACAGCTCTCCCATGTACCGATATTCATTGTCAAATACAGCTATGTGGTCTCGGACCTCCCCGCAACACACCCACCGATGGCAAAAGATTTGTACACCACCCTTCTGCGGTTGGTTTCGCGTAACATGGTAGAAAACAAGGACCCAACTGTCTATTGGTCACAAGTGTGGAAAACGAGACAGCATCACTTTCTGCCCGCCACCTTGCGAACGACGTGGTATCCAGTAATCAAGAACAAAATAAAGTGATGAGACACTGACTCCAAGCGGTCGGATTAACGGACTCCTCCCTTTGCACCGACTATCGCCACTGGTGAACATCGCTTCATATGCGTGTCATCATCCAGCGTTTGGAGACTGAGACGGAAGATCTTAGCTTGTTACCTGCTCGTCACATCTGAGTTGATTGAACCTTGGATCCTCCTCTGTCCGGATGACTAGTAGCCTCCCCCACAAAATATCACACACCTACATGTTTCAAAGGAATGATCATCGTCTATGTTTTCGGAGAAGGGGAGAAAGTGGAGCTTGTTTGCGGGTGGATCTTGCAATACGCTCACAACGCCCTTGAACTCACACTGACGTACCGTGCACCCTTCGCCGATTATTTGCGCACTGTTCTATTAAGACTCCTCCCTAATTGGCGAGTGCCAAGCTGACGTTCTACACAGCATGATGTGGGATACTGAAACTCCTCAATTGAAAGCAGTGAGAAAGGATAAAGGTTGACTGATTCGTGGAAAACTCCATACATTGAGGCATTAGCAAAGTAGCATGAGTCTACTTTTTACAGGGTATTGTTGGAGATAGAAAATGCCAATGACAGTGGATAAGAAAACTCCAGTTGCACCATTTCTTGAAGAAAGATTGGTTCAAATGGCTCTGAGCACTATGGGACTTGATTTCTGAGGTCATCAGACCCCTAGGAATTAGAACTACTTAAACCTAACTAACCTAAGGACATCACACACATCCATGCCCGAGGCAGGATTCTAACCTGTGACCGTAGCGGACGCGCGGCTTCAGACTTTAGCGCCTAGAACCGCTCGACCACTTCGACCGACCGAAGAAAGAATCCTTTTCGCTAAAGTAGCACAAGTAATATACGAAGTTATTTTAGTTTAGCCTTTGAATAAAATTTTTCTAACATCCTGTTTTATAGGACTTTCATTTCTACACATTTATTAATTACAATAATGTAATTAAAAAATCAATCAATCACTAAAAAATAAAAATAAAAAGATCCTATCGCCTTGGAAATTTTTTTTGGAAATAATTATGGGCAGCGCTTCAAGAGGGATAGTTCATTCTTTTATGGTAAGGTATAAGTGGCGGTGCCAAGTAGGGATGGACTTGACTCTATTTTCGGATTAAGCTTAGTTGGATAACGCATTAGGCGCACAAAGGAAATAAAAATGCAGTAAAATGCTTGACTTGAAACTACAAGGTCGCAGGATCGAATCCCAATCAGATCTTGCATGTTTCAGTCCGGATTTTAACCAAGTCTTCATCTTTCAACCATGTGAGCAGTCGCCACTAACTACATGTGAAACTGTAAGTCTCCTTTCCCCGGTTGGATGACGGGGGTGGGTTAGCGACGCAAATCGCCGAAGTGGCTGGCTGCCTGCCCGGGAACGTCTCCTGCCGCTCCTATTGCGGGCCGTGTCGGAGGCCGGACAACGGACCGAACCCACACCACGCTCGCCACCTGATGTGCTCGTCGTAGCTATCTTCGTCTTCGCGAGTATGTATTTTCTGTTTTATTAAAGTTTCAGTGCCAGGAAAAATCATGGCATCGCTAAACCGAAAGGGCACCATCCGACCCCGCTCGTCAGAAATTTCGAAAGGCCGACCGCCTATGATATCCGCAATTGGATTATTGATGATATAAAACTGCCGACAGAAGACATCCATGGACTGCATTTGAATCGTTTGTTTCTGAAACAACACTTCTCTACTCAGTGACATTTACCAGGAAATGATAAAAACATTCTGGAAGGGATAATCTAGTGAAGAAATCTATGGATTTTTGTTTGTTTGATCTACTACTTACTGCAAATATTTTTACATCTTGCTCGTCGACAGGAGACAAGTACAAAAGCCTACAGGACTTTTTAAAAGTGATGAAGAAGTGGTGTTTCTGAAATAAACGGTAATAACTTAGAAAAAAATAATAAGTCGGTTTTAATAGTCTGTAACGAATTTAGGAACTGTACTTCTTACAACAGAAAAGTTTTAAACTAATAACAAATTATAGGGTCCATTCTTGCTATCCTATGCCAGATGATGTTAGTACCAAAAAATTACTATTATTTATGACTCAAAAATTTCGACACAAAACATGTTCTTTTTTTTAATAAAATGAAAATAATTTTACGACATTTCTGTTACACTGTAAAGTTACACTTATAAATTCAGTAAATAATGAAAGTACAAAGAAATAACATATTTATGTACGAAGCTTTATGAGTATAATTTGTCACCAAGTTTTGCGGTGGGTCTAGCCAGTAGTCCATTGTAACAGTCAAAAATGGTTCAAATGGCTCTGAGCACTATGGGACATCTGTCCCCTAGAACTTAGAACTACTTAAACCTAAATAACCTAAGGACATCACACACATCCATGTCCAAGGCAGGATTCGAACCTGCGACCGTAGCGGTCGCACGGTTCCCGACTGAAGCGCCTAGGACCGCTCAGCCACTGCGGCCGGCTCGTAAAATTCATGATCTTTTGTTGGTACTCGTGGAGGTATGATCCGCCTACGCAACTAATTGAAGGCAGTTTGTTCTTTGATTTGTGAAGCATCTTCAATGGCGATTTCCAGATTTTTAACTCATGTGTGTGGTCCTGGAGATTTATTCGTTAGTTTCCATGCTCCAGTTGGCCGATTTCCGTCGTTCTTTCACCTACATTTGATTCAATACACCCCATATATCACTTGCACTTTCCAGCGTATTGTCAAAAACTGCTGTTCCTGCAATAGAGGATTCATTTGGACGTCATTCCTGTACTCACTGCTTATTAAAGTAGGGAATCCAGTGGAAAGTGATAGATTAGTATCGACCAATAATGGAAATTTGAAATTCACCCACAAAGACGAAAAAATAAGCAACGTTAACATCCATCACTCAAGCTACGGAATAAATAAACATCAAACTTTACAATTTGCCGTTCGAGGTACCAGATGTGATTATGATGAGGAGCTGTAATTTGTATGAGATTGTCTTTAGCCTTGCTAGGGACAGGTAGTCAAGTGTATACAGAATACAGGTCGACTCGGGTGTGTGGGTGGTGAAAATGGATCTAAGGAAACACATTCTGTCCTCCATTAACGTTTGCGGACACAGAGGGTTTGTGTCCTACAATGGACAGCCCCAGACTTGCTCTGTTTGTGACGCTCCAGATCAGATGAGCAACGACTGTCCGCGCAGACAGCCAGTACAGTTGCAGAGGGAAAACTCGTACATGGGCGCAATGCCGAATTCTAAGACCGAGTTGACGGACACGTCACAGCAGTCGCAGACAACAGAACGATTAGCGACGCCGACTCGGACGAGACGAAGCCGCAGATATAGCTGCGACCCGCACGTCTGCAAGGGCAACAGGCGAAAGAACAGGCCGCAGGAAATATTCGAGTAGAGGCACCAGCAACAGCAAGTGGTAATCCAACCACGACAGTCCAGATTTTTCAATTTCAATTTATGGCTACGAATTTTTCCCCTGTCATCTGGAAACTCTAAATAGGTCGTACATATTCAGTAACCTTGGTGACATACAATGATTTACATTTTGTATGTAGTAAT
The DNA here is from genome assembly GCF_023898315.1 of Schistocerca nitens. Classification (NCBI taxonomy): domain Eukaryota; kingdom Metazoa; phylum Arthropoda; class Insecta; order Orthoptera; family Acrididae; genus Schistocerca; species Schistocerca nitens. The sequence goes on from NC_064616.1 coordinate 871,044,740, forward strand.
AAATTATTCTAACATCAAACATTTGTAATACTAATGCAGAAATAAAACAGAAAATTGAAACTAAGAATCAATTAAAAAATATAAATAATAAGGAATTAACTCAAGTTCCAAGAGACTAACTTCCAGCTTATATTACTAGATATGTTACTAGCAGCCTCGGAATAACTCTATGTTTGCCGACTAACTACAACTCCACCTACTTCTAAACCTATTGTTGCTACACTATTCTACTTCACCCACACTGGTATGTGCATGCCCAGCAATCTTTCAGTCTACGCATACCAGTGTGGGCGACCATAGCGTTATTTCTTTCCTTCTTGTTTCTAAAAAAGAGTTATATATATATATATATATATATATATATATATATATATATATATATATATATACTCCTGGAAATGGAAAAAAGAACACATTGACACCGGTGTGTCAGACCCACCATACTTGCTCCGGACACTGCGAGAGGGCTGTACAAGCAATTATCACACGCACGGCACAGCGGACACACCAGGAACCGCGGTGTTGGCCGTCGAATGGCGCTAGTTGCGCAGCATTTGTGCACCGCCGCCGTCAGTATCAGCCAGTTTGCCGTGGCATACGGAGCTCCATCGCAGTCTTTAACACTGGTAGCATGCCGCGACAGCGTGGACGTGAACCGTATGTGCAGTTGACGGACTTTGAGCGAGGGCGTATAGTGGGCATGCGGGAGGCCGGGTGGACGTACCGCCTAATTGCTCAACACGTGGGGCGTGAGGTCTCCACAGTACATCGATGTTGTCGCCAGTGGTCGGCGGAAGGTGCACGTGCCCGTCGACCTGGAACCGGACCGCAGCGACGCACGGATGCACGCCAAGACCGTAGGATCCTACGCAGTGCCGTAGGGCACCGCACCGCCACTTCCCAGCAAATTAGGGACACTGTTGCTCCTGGGGTATCGGCGAGGACCATTCGCAACCGTCTCCATGAAGCTGGGCTACGGTCCCGCACACCGTTAGGCCGTCTTCCGCTCACGCCCCAACATCGTGCAGCCCGCCTCCAGTGGTGTCGCGACAGGCGTGAATGGAGGGACGAATGGAGACGTGTCGTCTTCAGCGATGAGAGTCGCTTCTGCCTTGGTGCCAATGATGGTCGTATGCGTGTTTGGCGCCGTGCAGGTGAGCGCCACAATCAGGACTGCATACGACCGAGGCACACAGGGCCAACACCCGGCATCATGGTGTGGGGAGCACACCGTTAGGCCGTCTTCCGCTCACGCCCCAACATCGTGCAGCCCGCCTCCAGTGGTGTCGCGACAGGCGTGAATGGAGGGACGAATGGAGACGTGTCGTCTTCAGCGATGAGAGTCGCTTCTGCCTTGGTGCCAATGATGGTCGTATGCGTGTTTGGCGCCGTGCAGGTGAGCGCCACAATCAGGACTGCATACGACCGAGGCACACAGGGCCAACACCCGGCATCATGGTGTGGGGAGCGATCTCCTACACTGGCCGTACACCACTGGTGATCGTCGAGGGGACACTGAATAGTGCACGGTACATCCAAACCGTCATCGAACCCATCGTTCTACCATTCCTAGACCGGCAAGGGAACTTGCTGTTCCAACAGGACAATGCACGTCCGCATGTATCCCGTGCCACCCAACGTGCTCTAGAAGGTGTAAGTCAACTACCCTGGCCAGCAAGATCTCCGGATCTGTCCCCCATTGAGCATGTTTGGGACTGGATGAAGCGTCGTCTCACGCGGTCTGCACGTCCAGCACGAACGCTGGTCCAACTGAGGCGCCAGGTGGAAATGACATGGCAAGCCGTTCCACAGGACTACATCCAGCATCTCTACGATCGTCTCCATGGGAGAATAGCAGCCTGCATTCCTGCGAAAGGTGGATATACACTGTACTAGTGCCGACATTGTGCATGCTCTGTTGCCTGTATCTATGTGCCTGTGGTTCTGTCAGTGTGATCATGTGATGTATCTGACCCCAGGAATGTGTCAATAAAGTTTCCCTTTCCTGGGACAATGAATTCACGGTGTTCTTATTTCAATTTCCAGGAGTGTATATATATATCAATATCTATAATGGAGAAAACGTCTGTTGACGTTATTTTGATATTCACACTTGATCTTATAAACTGAAAATTAAGCAGCTGCCTTTTAGATATTCTATGTACAAACAAATTAACAGTAGGCCTAAACCACAAGTTTTCGTCATTTAAACTGTTTGCATATCGCAGTCAAACTGTCTGCAGTCTCTCCATCTGAAACAAAGGACAACTGAAAACGATACGATGAGCGGAGCCTTCCTCTCCACATCCACAGATTGGTGTGTTACTACACCCCAGTCGACGCAAACGTATGGGAAATGGGCCGTGAACTGCTAATAGATGCACCATACCTCGAGTAGGGGCGATGTCGCCGATGCTTGGGAATATGCTGTAAACCCGTCTTGCAGTGCTTCTAGTATCGCAGTCAGACCGCCATTCACCTAACTTCCAGACTCGTAAATGTCTTTTGCCAGTAGTATGTGTTCCTGTGGTCACACACGATCATATTGTCCACGTCCCAATCAATATTGCGCTGTTCTGTAACGTACCACGATATCCACTAGAGATGTACCGAGAATCACCACAGGCGTACTGCGAAAGGCATCGGTGAGCTTCTGTAGTACGCTCCGCTGAATTCGTCGCATTCGTAGCTGCCAAGTCCACGGCTATTCGCTCAGATGCTGGCAGTGAAGCGTTGAGGATAGCTTCGTGATATGACCGCACCACATACAACGGTAATATGTAGGCAGGAGCGCCAGTACGGGAAATCTTGTGCATACCTTTAGCCGCATACTGACAAGGGAACCTCCCCATCGCACCCCCCTCAGATTTAGTTTAAAGTTGGCACAGTGGATAGGCCTTGAAAAACTGAACACAGATCAATCGAGAAAACAGGAAGAAGTTGTGTGGAACTATGAAAAAAACTACTAAAATGTACAAACTGTGTAGTCCATGCGCAACATAGGCAACATCAAGGATAACGTGAACTCAGGAGCGCCGTGGTCCCGTGGTTAGCGTGAGTAGCCGCGGAACTAGAGGTCCTAGGTTCAAGTCTTCCCCCGACTGAAACTTTTACTTTCTTTATTTTCGCAAAGTTATGATCTGTCCGTTCGTTCATTGACGTCTCTGTTCACTGTAATAAGTTTAGTGTCTGTGTTTTGCGACCGCACCGCAAAACCGTGCGAATAGTAGACGAAAGGACGTGCCTCTCCAATGGGAACCGAAAACATTTGATCGCAAGGTCATATGTCAACCGATTCCTCCACAGGAAAACACATCTGATATATTCTATACGACACTGGTAACGGCATGTGCGTCACATGACAGGAATATGTTGTCGACCCACCTAACTTGTACGCTTAGCGAATGGGTAAAAAGATTCTTCTACCTTGCCCGATTTAGGTTCTCTTGTGGATGTGATAATCACTCCCAAAAAAGTGATGAAAACATAAGAGTTTGTCACATGAACTGAAAATAAAAAGTTAAACTTTTCACTCGAGGGAAGAATTGAACATAGGACCATTCGCTCCGTAGCTGCTCTCGCTAACCACGTGACCACGGGGCTCATTGCCCTCCATTGTCCTTGATGTTGCCTATCATCGCATGGACTACTCAGTTTGTATATTTTACTAATTTTTTTCATAGTTCCACACAACTTCTTCCTGTTTTCTCGATTGATCTGTGTTCAGTTTTTCAAGGCCTATCCACTGTGCCAACTTATAACTAAATCTGAAGGGGGTGCGATGGGGAGGTTCCCTTGTGAGTAACAAATTTTACATGTTATAGAAGGTTTCCTGTCTCGTCTACTAGCATGCCTAAATATCTACAAATAACGACACCAGAACAGACTCGGGAACAGAGAATTAAAGAAAAACCAACCAACTGAATAAGACATTGAAATTGAATCAGGAGGATGACGTCGCTGCAACAACGTCAAGGAGGAGAAGCGGCCAGAAATCAAAAGCACAAACAATGAAATACGGAAACGACACAGAAAGCCAGAAATAAAGGCGAAAAGAAAATACAAAATTCGAACTCATCACAAGAACGGAAAGAAAGTGGCAAGTAAAGCTGGCCAGATTGGACACAGCAGCACTGCAGCACAGACGACGAAACAGAACAAATGGCAAGGCAGGCAAACACTTTACACGAAATACTGAAATGTAAAATAAATAAAATGACCGCAGCGGTGAAAATGGATGCCCTCTCCGAGTTCTTGCGACGAAGAGCAACTGGCGTCGCGCTCCTGCAAGAAGTACACTCATGTTGACGCACGTCATGGGATAGCGATATGCGCGTATTCAGTTGACGGCACTCAGGCGTACACAAGGTATGAAAGGGCAGTGTATTAGCGGAGCTGTCATTTGTACGCAGGTGATTCGTGTGAAAAGGTTTCCGACGTGATTGTGCCCGCACGACGGAAATTGACGAATTTGAACGCGGAACGGTAGTTGGAGCTAGACGCATGGGACATTACATTTCGGATATCGTTAGGGAATTCAATACTCAGCGATCCATAGTGTCAAGACTGTGCCGAGAATACAAAATTTTAAGCATTATCTCTCACCACGGACACCGCAGCGGCCGACGGTCTTTACTTAACGACCGAGAGCAGCGGCGTCTGCGTAGAGTTGTCAGTGCTAACAGACAACTGAGGAAGTCAATGTGGGACGTACGATGAACGTATTCGTTAGGACCATACGGTAATATCTGGCGTTAATGCACTATGGCAGCAGACAACCGAAGCCAGTGCCTTTGTTAACAGCACAACATCGCCGCCGGCCGGGGTGGCCGAGCGGTTCTAGGCGCTGCAGTCTGGACCCGCGCGACCGTCCCGATTTCAGTTGGTAAACGCTGATGGTAGGATTCAAGAGTGACACAGACCTCACGAAACCACGGACCAAAGTAGCCAACAAGGCACTGTGCAAGCTAGTAGTGGCTCCATAATGGTGTTCCAGCCAGTGATCGGTTCAGTTGGACCACAGCGCCCACTGGCTGGAACTGTTTATATTCGGATACTTGGAGACTATTTGCAGCCAAACGTGCACTTCATGTTCCCAGAAAACCATGGCCACAATTGTTCGCAATTGGTTTGAAGAACATGCTGGACAATTCGAGTGATACGTTTGACCACCCAGATAGCCCGCCGTTTTGCGGCGGGGCGGGGTCGGTCGTCTTCGTTCTCTCTCTGATTTCTCGAAAGTCCACCTACCTCGATATTCCTTCCTCCCGACGTCCCTTCACTCTGTAGTAGCAGAAACGTGCTAGGCAGTGTAAAGCAGCGTTGACGAAACCACTAACTAATAAATACCACAAAGCCGGCCGCGGTGGTCTAGCGGTTCTGGCGCTGCAGTCCGGAACCGCGGGACTGCTACGGTCGCAGGTTCGAATCCTGCCTTGGGCATGGGTGTGTGTGATGTCCTTAGGTTAGTTAGGTTTAAGTAGTTCTAAGTTCTAGGGGACTTATGACCTAAGATGTTGAGTCCCATAGTGCTCAGAGCCATTTGAACCATTGAATACCACAAACCTTACCAAAGGTTTTGCTAACGGATTTAAATTATGCTGCCGCAGCCTGCAAACGCTAGCACCATTACAGAATACCATCAGTTTTCCACCTCTCCTACGCGTTCATTGCCACTGAAATTCCTTTCGGCTGGTGGTCTACGCCACTCCGCCCAGTCAGTAGACTGCTGTTGTCTATATTCAATGTTTCGGTCTCTGTCATTATATATACCTCCAACAGGACCCCCTCGGTACCTGCCTCTGTCCCAATTACTGGACCTTAGCACTCCTATTATATTTATATGTGCCTCGGCTCTGTTTACATTTGGTCTAACGGGAGACCTCTAATCCGTTCTAGTATTCGCCTCCTCTTTTAAAATCTTTTCTACCCTCTAAAGATAATTAATAAATTTATCAATATCATCCCTAGGTCCCGAGATTAAAAATGGTTCAAATGGCTCTGAGCACTATGGCACTTAACATCTGAGGTCATCAGACCTCTAGAACTTAGCACTACACAAACCTAACTAACCTAAGGACATCACACACATCCATGCTCGAGGCAGGATTCGAACCTCCGACCGTAGCGGTCGCGCGGTTCCAGACTGAAGCGCCTAGAACCGCTCGGCCACACCGGCCGGCATCCAAGCTCTGTTTGACTCAATGCCCAGGCGTATCAGGGCGGTTATTACGGCCAGAGATGGGTGTTCTGGGTACTGATTTCTCAGGATCAGTACAAAGGCAACTTATTCTCTATCCGCATAATGATCTGTTCTGTCTCCACTTTGGAGTTCAAATACGACAAAGTTGTGACCCATTTTTGTACAAACCTTTTAATAGTCGTGGCCGAGCGGTTTCAGGCGCTACAGTTTGGAACCGCGCTACCGCTACGGTCGCAGGTTCGAATCCTGCCTCAGGCATGGATGTGTGTGATGTCCTTAGGTTAGTTAGGGTTAAGTAGTTCTAAGTTCTAGGGGACTGACGACCAAATAAGTTAAGTCCCATAGTGCTCAGAGCCATTTGAACCATTTTTCTTAATAGTCTCTCTCTCCGGATCGTATTTCCACCTGACCAGAATTTGTTTAAAACTTCCATCTGTTTTCGTTTGCCCCAATATTTCTCGAAAAATGCCTATTTAAAACCTTCTATCTTGCCATATTTATCTACTGCCCAATTTGCCCAAACTCTAGCTTCACCCATCAAATTTGACGTAATTAAATCAATTTTTTGTTTATCATTCCATAATTTGGGCAAGACGTCCTCAAAATCACCCCCAAATTCTTTAGGGTGTACATTTTTACTTGGATCGAATCGCAAAAACTGCCGATGTGTCACATATGCAATTTCTGAAGATTCTACCACACCATTCGATATTACATATCCACTATTGTTAGTAACACTTTGTTCTACTCTTTTTAGCCTACCATAATAGTTACGCAGTTGTTCATCTACAGCTGTGCTAAACTGATTTATGTTAGTTTCCACGTTAGTAAATTTAGCAGCCACTTGCACGCCAAATTTCGCACACACATCCTTTCCTTCCTTGATTTGATTTCCCATTATAGTGTGATTATCCTCACATAGTTTTTCCCCATTATTTATTTGTTCCTGCATTTCATTTAAATCTGCCTTTATCTGTTCCCCTAACTGTTTGCTGTTATCAGCAACTTGATTAATCTGAGAGGTCAATTCATTTTTTACTGTTACAACAGCATTATTAAATTCTTGTCTTACTTTACTAATCTCTTTCTTTACGCTGTCACTAAACACAGTCATATCGTTTTTCCACGAATCTCTTAATTTAGAAATTTTGTTTTCCATTCTGGTTTCCATTTCTACTGACAAGTTAGTAAATCGTTGATCAACTTCAATATGCAACTCATTTATTTCAGAACTTAAAGAATTCTTTATATCAGAACCCATTTATCTCATTTTAGTGTCAATATCAGAACCCATTTTTTTTCAATTTGCTATTCATATCTCCCATATGTTTCAAAATATTTGCTAACATTTCTGAAACACTATCCTTATGCTCACAAGCAATTGACAATGGTTTCTGCTTTATCTTTGCAGCAGTAACAAGTATAAACTTGACATCGGTTGCCACGGTGTTCTGTTCATTACCTGTCCCATAAATAGCATACACTAAATCTGGCAAGCTACTATTATACACTTGTGATGTATCAAAACTAAATTCACCAGCCACTGCACCATCTGCATATATTACCTTACCCAAATTTACGCCCACATTCTCGTCTACTATAGCATGGTTATTTTCCGCCTTCCTCTCAAGTTTCTTTCCACACACACCAAACGAAGTAGAATAAAACTTAGCTTTTCACGATCGTTGGCAGCACCGCGATATGTTACAGCGGGTCCATTCGCCAACCTCTGCTCCCGCAGGTGTAGTTTCTCGGTCCAAACTCCGTCCACTGCTGTCAACTGACACAAACTTCCGGCTACTGTTGTTTGTTGTCACGTGATGTTCATCTGTTGCCTACGTCGTCAACCGCCTTTTCCACCGGTTGTTCTAGCTACTAAATATTCCACTTCGCTGTTCCTGTCCTTTCTGAATAATCTTTCCCTCGATCACAATGGATCCTCTGTCTTTCTATTAAAGTTCATTTATGCCCGTGTGGGTCTTTCCTTTATCGGGTTAACTACACTTTATCGGGTTAACTCACAAGTTTAAGTGAGTTCGCACTCAGTTAAACTTCACATTCCCAGGACTATAAATGCACCAACTGCGGTGGGGCGGAGTACACTCCAACGCCACCGGCAAATACAGCGACACGTACGGAACCTTGTAAGTAGGCTGTTTAGGTTTTCTTATTGGTAACGCCACGTAGCGCTCCGTATGAAAATCACTGGCTGTGCTGTGTGCAGTCTGTGGCTAGTTTGCATTGTTGTCTGCCATTGTAGTGTTGAGCAGCGGCAGCTGGCTGTTAACAGCGCGTAGCGTTGCGCAGTTGGAGGTGAGCCGCCAGCAGTGGTGGATGTGGGGAGAGAGATGGCGGAGTTTTGAAATTTGTAAGACTGGATGTCAATTATGACTATTAAGGTAAATACATTGTTTGCTCTCTATCAAAATCTTTCATTTGCTAACTACGCCTATCAGTAGTTAGTGCCTTCCATAGTTTGAATCTTTTATTTAGCTGGCAGTAGTGGCGCTCGCTGTATTGCAGTAGTTCAAGTAACGAAGATTTTTGTGAGGTAAGTGATTTGTGAAAGGTATAGGTTAATGTTAGTCAGGGCCTTTCTTTTGTAGGGATTATTGAAAGTCAGATTGCGTTGCGCTAAAAATATTGTGTGTCAGTTTAAACACAGTCATGTAAAATTTTTCTAAGGGGACGTTTCATATGTCGACCCTTAGCCGAGGATACCTCACTGGAATCTTCTGATTTTTTTCTTGTAGTTTGTGTAATTAGTGTAGCTTTTGTTTATTGCTAGCGCGTAATTGTAGAGAAAATTTCCTTTGTAGTTGCAGTCTTTCATTGTTGTATAGTAAAACAGTTGTGGCATGCATGTAGATTTGCACCAAGTATTTCGCAGCTGCAATTAACTAGATATTATTTTCAGTGTTTTGTTAATGTGTTCTCTTATTTTTGCTCTTCAAATTGTACTTTTCTGTGTTATCGTGTGAAATATTGTGACAATAATGGCGTGTGGAAAACGTAACACTAGGCTCCAAAGTAAACTGAGAAATGACAGTGACGACGAGTGTAGCTTACCAGCACCGCTGTGTAATGAATTAACAGAGATTCAAAGTAGTAATTTGATAATTGTGCATAGGGAAATGGAGCGGGCGTCAAATAATGGTGTGGACAGTGAAACAGGTAGTGAACAGGGAAGCATTATCGATCGATCGGTCTGCAACAGCTCGCCTCAGGAATCCGAAATGACAGAACACAATATTGCAACTACTGTAGACTCAGGTTTTGGGTCCTCACCGTTTTCTCACATAAGTCAAGACACATTTTCTGATCGTCAAAATGTAAATGTTGCCGGTGCAAATGCACTGCCGAAAAGCATAGAGGAACAGATTCCAGACACTAATACATTACTATTGCAATTAATGCAGCAAATGAAACAAAATCAGAGACAAACACAGCAACAGTTAGACACACTGGAACAAAATCAGAGACAAACACAGCAAAAGCTTCAAAAGTTAGACACGATGGAACAAAATCAGAGACAAACACAGCAACAGCTTTAAAAGTTAGACTCATTGGAACAAACTCTTGAACAAACACGTGAAGATTTAACTACTGGGTTACATAACATTGAATCGAAATGTCAAAAAGTCTGTAATGACGTAAAAACTCAAATTTGTGAGCATTTTCAACCTATTTTTTCGCGGCATGAAAATGCATTACAGAATCACGAAGCAGCCATAAAAGAACTGCAAACTATTGTTCATGAAAATCATGAGACCTTGCAAGCTAAAATTGACTCAGTTGCATCTACCGATTCGGTTACGCAACTTGCAAAAACTCAGGAAAACTCAAAGGACACAGTAGATATTCAGAAAATTGGTTCAGAAAGACACATGGAGGAAATTAGTTCACTATCAGAGAAAGTAGTCGAACTTTCGGATCAGCTAAATAATTTATCTACGAAGGTAGAGGATAATCTGAATGACGCAAGACCGGTAGTCTTTAATGATACAGAAGAGTACAAACAAATTAGGAAATTCAAACAAAATCAGAATCAAATTAATACACAACACCAAAGAGAAATCCGGGGAGTACAAGATCAGCTGACACAGGTAATACAAGAATTACGTATTTCAGAGGACACTCGCGCTCCAACACGGGAAGAAGGACTTAGAAATACGGAAAAGCCGCAAAATAATAACACAGGGCATTTCGGAAATTATGAAGGAAATTGGCAAGGTGCACCGAATTTTGAAATGGAACCGCCGAAACGACGCAACAATGACCGACATGCGACTCGCCGACACGATGATTTTGACTATAAGTTGTTCATTACTACACGCAAATTTAAAACATTTAAGAATTCTGACAACGACATTAATCCACAAGCATGGCTCCATCAATTCTCTCATTGTTTTCCTCCCAACTGGTCGTTAGAACACAGATTAGAATTTATGTGTGGCTACTTAGAGAATGAACCAGCTGTAAGAATGCGATCGGTCATTTACGATTGTCACAGTGAAGGAGAATTTTATCATGCCTTCCTCTCAGCATATTGGTCTCAAGCTACACAAGACCGAGTAAAACATAGCATGATAATGATGAAACATTTCGAACAATCTGAATTCTCCAGTCTTGTGAAATATTTTGAAGACATGTTGCACAAGAATCAGTACCTGTCAAACCCATACAGCCCCTCAGAACTCATCCGCATTTGCTTAATCAAATTACCTGAACATTTAGGACACATTATTTTGGCAGGACGTTGCAAAGACGGCATTGAAGCTTTTCAGGGACTCTTACAAGAAATAGAAATTGACACTGACAATCGCGGAACGCGAAAACAGGAACACAACAATTACAGGTCAAATCCGTCGCAATTCCGCGATGAAAGAAATAATAACTGGACACGACAAGGCTATTCTCACAACACAAATCGTGACCAAAACAGACATCACCCGTATGACAACCGTTGGCAGAGCAGTAATAATTACAGGGAAAGATCACCTTTCCGCGGTAATGACTATCACAGAGACAATCAGAGAAACAGACAACATGGGAACCAAAATAAATATTATCAAGGGAGACAGAATAACTTTAGACGCAACAGACCAGGGCGCAGTTACGATTCAGGGAGAAGTTCTCCACCACGTGACCGACAAGAAAGTAACTATGGAATCTACCGACATGACGACAGACGATATGATCGTAACGACAGACCTGAATTGCATCAGAACTGGCGGGATTCAAACAGAGCAGGGCCCTCTCGACAAGGTGAATTTGTAGAAGTTAGGTCTCCTAATCCTAATAACGACGCGCGCCAACAAAGAGACAATAGGCAATGACTCATACCGGTGGCAGCCACAAAACGTACGTATGAAACTGACGACGCAGCTGCCGTAGCTAGTAATTACGTAAAAATGGAAGACATTAGGGACATCTTACTCCAGGGACACGACGTAAAACATAACAACATTGCATATCCTGTGATTCACATTACAGTAAATGACGTAAAATTTACGGCAGTACTTGACTCTGGCAGTCCCATTTCAGTAATTAGTCAAACAGCCTTTAGCAAATGCAACAAATCGAACGATTGTCGCACACTTCCGTTACGTAAGATTAAATTACAAGGTGCAATCTTTGGAAAAAGTGTAGATGTACGCCAACAAACCAACTTAGAATTCTTTTGTCAAAGCCACAGCTTCTCTATGAGCTTTCTTATTGTTCCATTATTGTCGACGGAAATTATATTGGGAGTAGACTTTTTGAATGAATACAAAGCAATCTTAAACTTTCACGATGCTGAAATAAGTTTACAGAAAGAAGGTAAGTCAATAGCTTTGAAATTTGAAGATTGGCTCTGAAACCATGACGAGGAAATTAATCGGCTTTACCTTCTGTTAGACAACAGTTCGGAATTTTCTACGGAACTAGACACTAACAATCACTCTGCAAGTACTGGCAGGGATGATATCTATGGCATATTTGATACTAATGAGTTAATTCAGAATAAAATTCAAACAATTGAGAATTGTAATGACACTGATAGGCAGGACCTTTTTGAGATTTTACAAGCACATTCCACAGTTTTTACTCACAAAACAGGAACAATCAAGGGGTTTCAATACCAATTTCGTGTTCGTAAGCATACTAAATTTTGTGTTAGACCATACGTAATTCCGGCGCACTATAGGGACCGTGTTAGAACAGAAATACAATCTATGCTTGACGAGGGCATTATTGAGCCTGCAGTAAGCTCATACAACAATCCATTACATGTTGTTGAGAAGAAAAATGGATCGATCAGGCTTGTCTTAGATTCGAGACAAATCAATACTATCATTATTGCTGAAACAGACAGACCGCAAACGTCGGAAGAACTTCTTCAAAATTTTAATGGTGTAAAAGTGTTGTCTTCTATTGATCTCAGATCCAGCTTTTATCAGATCGAACTTCATCCAGAATGTAGAAAATACACAGCTTTTCTTTGTTTCGGCGTTTGTTATCAATTTCGGAAACTTCCTTTTGGTTTGAACATTTCTTCGGCAGCGTTCATTCGCGGGCTAAATTCCATATTACCTGAGTTCTTAATACGTCACTTCACCTTATATGTGGATGATATTCTAATAGCAGAAGCTTCATGGGAACAACATAATCGCATCCTCAACAGTTTGTTACGTATTTTTGCAGAATCTGGACTTACAGTTAACTTGGAAAAGTCTGAATTCGGTAGGTCAAAAGTGAGGTTTTTGGGACATATTATTTCTTCTGAAGGCATTCAGCTGGATCCTGAAAAGTTAGAAGCAATCAGAGCCATTCCAGTTCCATCCACAAAAAGACAAGTCCGCAGTTTTCTAGGTCTCGTAAATTTTTACCGTTGTTTTCTGAATATGCAAAATCTAGTTACACCAAAACTTTGTTCTCTCACTGGTAAAAATACTATTTGGAACTGGAACGAACAAGCACAGTTGGAATTCAATTCTTTGAAAGAATCGCTACTTAACGCGCCAATACTAGCTCATCCAGATCTGTCATAAGATTTCTGCCTTAGCACGGATTCTTCTAAAGTCGGTCTTGGTGCCCATTTATTTCAAGAAGCCACAGAAAATGACACTACTGTTCAGGAAACCATTGCTTTTGCTAGCCGAGTGCTAACAAAATCTGAAAAAAATTATTCCGTTACTGAATTTACCACCTACTCTTGGGCATTTAACAAATTCCGTTTCTTTCTTTCTGGTAAGCACGTAAAACTATACAGTGATCATCGTGCATTACAATTTCTTATGTCTTCAAAATTAAATCATGACAGGTTAAAACGTTGGGCATTGTTTCTGCAAGAATTCCACTTCACAATAGTCTACATACCCGGCAAGGAGAACATTGTTGCGGACGCACTGTCACGCGCACCGGCTGGGCTTGAGAAAAGTAACACAGAAGGCAACGTCGAAAAAAATTTCAGTATTCTTTACATTCAGAAAGTCGCCTTTGAAAACTTCATCACCACATCTTTAAAGGACATTGCTCATGAACAAGATAAAGATCCGATTTGGAAAGACATCAAAAGTAAATGGCATGAAAAGCCGCACACTCAGATTCGGCATTATTATCTGGTTAGAAACAACATACTCTTCAAACGCTGCACTGTTGATGACAAGCTATGGGTAATTTGCATTCCTGACGAATTTGTTAATAAGCTCATTTGGTATATTCATTTCAGCTATGCACATTTTGGCCCACGAAAATGTTATCATATTCTTCGGACGACTTGTTATTTTAACAATATGGAAAAGAGAATTCGAAGAATCTTGTCTATTTGTAAACTTTGTCAAAAGGCGAAACCATCTACTATCTCACATCGTGCTCCGTTGTTTCCTATCATTCCTTCTAAATTAAAAGAATTTGCGGCTGTTGATCTCTTGGGACCGCTTGTCAGAACATCTAATGGATTTTCGTACGTTCTAGTCGCTGTTGAACTTACTTCAAAATTTGTTTCTTTCACACCATTACGTAAAGCCACTGGACGGTCTGTATCCAACGCCTTTGTTAAAAATTTTTTACGTGAAGTTGGACACGTTAGTAAAGTCATTTCAGATAACGGACCGCAATTCAGATCTGCTGTTTGGTCACGCATGCTTCGGAATCATAAAATCAAACCTGTTTTTATTTCATTGTACTCACCACATTGTAACCCCTCCGAACGGATTATGAAAGAAATCAATAAGCTTTGCAGACTTTATTGTCACAGAAAGCATCAGCATTGGGACAGATATTTACACTTATTTCAAAATGTGCTGAATGAAATGCCTCATGACTCCACTGCTTTACCACCTACTCTTGTACTGAAGAATGAAGAACCACCGAACAGAATCAGAGAGCTTGTACCTTTCCCGAATACACGTAAACTTCGACACAAAAACATAATTGATTTGGCTATTAAAAATATAAAATCTGCAGCAGACAAAAGGAGAAAACTACACGGTAAAGCAAATGCACGGAAATTATACATTGGTCAGAAAGTTCTCATTAAAGCTCACTCATTGTCACATAAGAAGAAACACTTGAGCCACAAATTCTTTCTAGTTTACAATGGACCTTACAGAATCCGACGTATACCACATGATAACTGCGTTGAAGTTGAAACTCTGCGTACTAGGAAGAGTAAAGGATTGCACCACATTTCACATGTAAAACCGTTTATTGAAAGATAATATGCTTTTTAACTTTGTCTTTGCCATAAAACTTTTTACTTCACATTTCTAGTATGCTTTGTCAGACTTAGAATCTGTTAATATGCAACAATGTTTGAAGTTAAATATCCAGTCAAGAACCAAGAGAACTTATTTAAACATAAATTACGAATACATTGTTACTGTGAACAGACGACACAGTGTTATTGTGTGTGTACATTCTTGCTTGTTAGTTGCACGATTACGTAACGAATATAAGGCTCACATACTTAGAACATATACTGGTACTGCTAATGAGATTTTAATGCAACATTTTGGTTTACTTGAAAATACATTCTGGATTTAAAGTACTTTCTGTGAGATACCAGATGACACAGTGGTTAGTTTATGTGACAGCTACATGATTTTATCACGACGCTACTAATGAGTGACAATTTACAATGTTGCTTTTGCGGTGTATCTGTTTTATATCTGCACAGTTTTTCTGAATTATTCTGGAAAGTAAAACATGTTTTAGTAGTACCTTTTGTGGTATAGCTACAATGAGACAGCCTTTTTCGTATCACAACAATACGTTACATTATAGTACTTTCTTGATCGCGGTAAGGTACGTAATAACTACGATATCTATACGCAAAGCATTTCACTTTCGTTTATGATAAGGTAAATACATTGACTTCAGCAGAACTTTGCTTACAGAGGACGATAACTACGACAGTTCCACAGAATTATCTTACAGCAAGACGCACATTCAGCGCTACAGGAGATGCATCTGAGTGATTAATTTTGTACCTAAACCATCTATTTTTCAAGATTTTTGAATTACAATGAAAGTTTTCCGTGATACATTTCGTTCCATTTCTGTAATCTGTAACACCTGAGGGTATAATTACATTAATCCTCAGGGGGGTACACGCTTACTTTGTGTACCATGTGTTTGGCAAACACAAAGAGCCCTAGCTAATATGGTATTTGCTTATACAACTTTACACATCGGTACCATATTTCTCCAACACAGAATTACACAGCTACCTGATTATTTAACAGAGAAACAAACATTTTTTTACTACATCAGTGACAGATGTTTACGTAATTACACAGTTGAATAACTTCACACTTATGAAATTGTATTTTGTCTGTACTGAGTGAACTGTTCATATTTTTTCGCAACCACTGTGATACTATGAAAGCTTTGAATGATGTATTTGGTATGAGATCATGATTTTTAAAGTACGCTTGAGGTAGATGACACTATTGAAATGAGCAGAGAATTTTTTTAGTTTTTGAAATTATTGGAGGAAGCTACGACGATTTTGAGAGTTGACTAAGGTGTTATGATGTTATTATTACGATGACTATGTGTATTATGCTGTTGCGGTATGTTTATGATCAATAAGCTGACGCTATATGAGTTATTTGAGCATGCTACGTATCTGTTATGATGAAATATAGAAGAAGTGTCGACGAATAAGGTAAGGAATAATGAGTAGTGGTTAGGGACTCTGGTTTGTGAAAAAGATTGTTGGAAACCAAGAATCGTACTTTAAGAGTTATGAAATGTATGTAAATGTGTGAATGTATTACAATGCCAACGAAAATATTTTGGACTCTGTTATGTCAATAGGATTTTGTTTCTACAGATTTGTAACGCAAATTCTTGACCTCTGAAATATTTTTATATGAGACTGTAACTGTAGCGGAAACTGCTGTCGTAAATATTTCCGTAAGAAAGTTAAGTGACTACCAGCACGTAATGTGTCATGGGCACCCAGCTGTGTCAGACGCCTAGAGAAAAAGCCATTTGTGTGTGCCTTTTCAGAGGCACAGGTAAAAAAAAAGGGGGAGGCCATTATCCTCGCTATTGACATTTCTTTGTAGAAAGCATCGCAAATACGACACACTCAAACTTGAAAACATATGATAACACTGTGGAGCTCTTAATTTATGATATTTACTGAAATGACGAGAAATATTTTTATGTCTATACACTTGATTATGACTACTGTCTTTCTAGTTGAGAGATTTTTCTACTAACTTATGAAATACCTCATGACTACTGAATGATGTTCTTATGCTGTACTTTGTACATAGCTGCTTATTTCATTTGATCTCTGGTTTCTAGCTGCACTGCAGCATTGGTTAAAATAAAATTTAATAGATGTACTAATATAACTATTTTATGCCTACAGATCCAGTAAATAATTTTACGATTTATTCAAAAAAAAAACGAAGGAGCATAAAAAGACATTTCCCTTCACAGGAATTGCATACGGAATTTTCTTTTCAAGTACTTGGTAATTTTTTGGTACAACAACTTCTTGTGGTGCACCACTTTAATTACATAGACATTATGATGTGAATATACATTTCCCTTGTCTGCATTGTTGTCTTTAGTGTAATATTTTTTTTTTCTGCTTGAGCTATGTCATGTTTAGATATAAGTTATTTCATTTGCTGCTGCTGTTTGCCAGGCATAGTGCTACTAAATTTCACTTTGTATTACTCTGTTAAGCCAGTTTTACTACGAATTTATTTTTCTTGTTTGCTGCGCATTGCCTTATATTAGTTGTAATATTGCATTTGCTTTGTTAATTTATGCTGCTTGCTTTGCCATTTGTATTTTTTTATCATTGCTGTTTGTGTTAATTGTTTTGTGCTGCTGCATTGCCTCGTTCCTTAGTTTAGCATCTAAGCTCAGTAGATTTAAGTTACCTTAAGATGGGGTAGGCCATATGAGAGAACAAGTTGTGATAAATTGGAAGAGATACATTGAGAAGCTATATGAAAATGGTTTGGCCAAAACAGTATTTTGAAAGAGGATATGAACCAAAAAAGTAGGGTTTAGGGACAACAGGTTTAGGTAGGATTTTCTTGGAAATAAATGATGAAGTAAGATAATGGAAAATAAATAATGAGGTAAGAAATATGTGAACATATAAATGCAGAAAGCATGCTTGAATAGGATTTATTTGGTGGAAACAAATGTTGAAATAAGACGAAAGATCTATGGAATGAAGTTTTTGGTTGGACTGCAGTACCAAATGTTACACTGAAAACAAACCCTGTCCTTTCCTTTTGTGTTATCCCACTATGTGTTTGTGTACCCTTGTGTATTTGTTTTCTTCCTGTCTCTGTGTAGTTTCATAGAATTTTTTCTTTTTCTAATACTAAGCTACATTCACTATGATGAGGAATACTGTTATCCTCAAATATAATTGGCATTAATAATATGTTATTTACCTTGTAAATATGCTTAGACATTATGTATTCTGTTCTGTTGTAATGCACATGTGTGAAGTTGATGTTTCGAAAGTTATTCTGATCTTTTATGTATGTATTCATGTCATAATTCCGGTAACACTGAGGTATATGTTATTTCGATTCTTTTGTAAAGCCTGTACTACAAATGTTATTTGTATTGTTATGTTCTTTAATGATGTATTTTGTACCTTTGCAATTGTATTCTTATGTTATAAAATTATAATTTACACCAGTTCATCATATTATTAACTTGTAGGTTCCATTTCACTGCACACGTTTCTGTTGGTCATAGTATATGGACAATATGTGAGAAGTAGGGACTGTTAGTGTTTGCATGTGTGTTAATAATTCAGCAAGGGACTGGATAACAGCATTGCTGGTTCTAAGGACAATTCCAAAAACTTTGTGAGTGCACAAGTGGTGGTTATGGACTTGCTATATTATCCGCAAGACTCTTCAATGGTGATTGTGCACCTGCACAGTCACAACAGATGGCTGCTGGCCGTCTCTACAAGGACTACAGTGGGTCTGCATCTTTGATGACTCACCAATACCATTATTTCTACAAGGACTACAGTGGGTCTGCACCTCTGGTGGCCCACCAATACCATACTCTCTACCAGGACTACAGTGGTCTGCTCTGTGATGACCCACCTACTAATATTCTTCAAAACTTCGACTGACTCTGCAGTGGGTTTGCTCTGTTGTGGCCCATTACCTGTCTGCATGTCGAGAGTCAGCACTGTCTTTCCGTTGGAAGGACAACACTACTTCTTCAAGACTGCATGGAAATCCACTACTTCCGTGTGCATTTTCTTTTACTGCTTAGACATTGAGAAAAACACTGTTATTTTACTATGATGAACGATCAGGACTGTCTTTATGGGCTGTGAGAAAATTTTAGCTTTTGACCAACACTGTATCAATAAGTGTGTGCATTTGATATCTTTCTTACTGTAATTATGAAATATTTTTTTTTCAAATCTGTATTGGTCAGTGCCCAAAACAATTTGTAAAATTTTTTTTTGGGGAGCATGGGGGCTATGTAAGTAGGCTGTTTAGGTTTTCTTATTGGTAACGCCACGTAGCGCTCTGTATGAAAATCACTGGCTGTGCTGTGTGCAGTCTGTGGCTAGTTTGCATTGTTGTCTGTCATTGTAGTGTTGGGCAGCGGCAGCTGGCTGTTAACAGCGCGTAGCTTTGCGCAGTTGGAGGTGAGCCGCCAGCAGTGGTGGATGTGGGGAGAGAGATGGCGGAGTTTTGAAATTTGTAAGACTGGATGTCAATTATGACTATTAAGGTAAATACATTGATTGCTCTCTATCAAAATCTTTCATTTGCTAACTACGCCTATCAGTAGTTAGTGCCTTCCATAGTTTGAATCTTTTATTTAGCTGGCAGTAGTGGCGCTCGCTGTATTGCAGTAGTTCAAGTAACGAAGATTTTTGTGAGGTAAGTGATTTGTGAAAGGCATAGGTTAATGTTAGTCAGGGCCATTCTTTTGTAGGGATTATTGAAAGTCAGATTGCATTGCGCTAAAAATATTATGTGTCAGTTTAAGGGGACGTTTCAACCTTATTACAGCAAAGTAAAGCCAGGACTGGCGTGAGACCTGTACACGACTGAACTCCACCCTTCCTATCAACTCCTCCAAGTACTGGTCCGCCTTCCATCGCCTTATTGGTTCCCATTCCGCACCCCATTACCCCTTTCTCCATAACGACTGCCACTTCCCGAGAACCTCAGTAAGGCCCACCACTTCGTTTCCCACCTTTCCGAGGTCTTCTCCGTCCCTGATGATCCCCACTTTGATTATTCTCCTTTCCCGATCGTCTTGGAACGTACTGATACCTCGGTCACTCCACTTGCCCCCCTCCGACACCAACACTCCAATCACGGCACAAGACATTATACTTATCCTCCGGTCCAAACACAACACGGTCCCTGGCCACGACTGTGTCACCTACCGCCACCTTAGAGAAAGCCCCTTCTCCTTCCTGACAGTCCTTGCCAATCTCTATAACGTCATCCCCTCTACCGGCTTCTACCCTGACCAGTGGAAGACTTCCTGCGTCCTCTTATTCCTCAAACCCAACAAGTCCCCTTCTGTCGCCTCTTCCTATTGTCCCATCTGCCTCACCTCCATCTTCAGTAAGCTCTTCAAATCAATACTCTTCCGTCATATCCATCAGCACCTTAATCAACACCACCTCCTCCCCCTTACCCAGTGTGGCTTCCAAAACTTCCTTCTCCGCTGAAGACCAACTGCTTAACCTCGCCCACCTCCAGCTTAACTCCCATCAATCTGCCATTTTTGTTTCCCTCGACCTCCAAAATGCTTATGAACGCGTATGGCATCCCAGTCTCCTCCTTAAACTCCAAACCTACGCCCTGCCTATCAGTTTTGCCCGTATGGTCGCTTCCTTCCTCTCACACCGTCCTTCCTATGTCACCCTCCACAACACCAACTCCCGTATCCGTTATCCCTCTGCTGGCGTTGTAACACCAAAATGCAGGATGCTTGGCACCTGCTACCGATGTATAATTTTTTTCTGAATTCTATGTAAATATTTGTAATTCAAATGCTTTCTTTTAATAAGTAAGGACATTGCTTCACTGTATGTGTAAATTTAGGTAGAAATCTATTGACGTTTCATTGTATTTATCTCTGTCGTACTGTGAAACTTACAAGCTCTGGGGAAAAGCCAAAGGAATTGTTATTTGCATCGACTAGCAACGATAATAGCAGTGCTTGTGCGCTGTAAAATCTTTGGGTAGGGAGTTGTTGCGTGTAGTGCGCGGAGAGAGAGAGAGAGAGAGAGAGAGAGAGAGAGAGACGGGTTCCAGCGCTTGTAGTGTGCGGAAGTGTGGTGGTGTTAACGCTCTCGCAGTAAAGAGTACCATTTTCGGCGGCATCATGTACGCGTGCCGGCCAGATGTCTAGTAGCAGGAGTACGGACAGTGGACGGGCGGAAGAGGCTGTATTAATTACGACTGCCCGTTTCTGTAATTAGCCGTGGCTCCACAAGCTGCTACCGTCTTCAACAACAGCAGCAGTTCCAGCAACACAGATCCGTCGTCGGCTCCCAGTTTCGTCGTATGCACAGCACTGAAGTAAGACTGTTCATTGGTAGAAAGTATTAACAGTTAACCCAGCAGCACAACTGAATGTGATTTGATTGATAAAATTCATTTACATAATAATCAGTTAAACTCAGTTCGAATGTGTCCTCATTGCCCCCAGACATTGTTACCAAGTAGGTTTCCTTGTTCCTTTTTTCCTTATATGCTAACCGAATGCCATAAGAAAAAAATTGAATAGTTACAGCCAGTTTATTAATGAATAATTTCACTTTCAAGAATTTTAGCCTCATTTTATTTCAATTAACTGTTGTGCAATAGAGGCTTCAGTATACGACTAAAGTAAAGCAATTTCATTTTTCAAGTTTGAGAATCAATAACTGGAAAAATTCCAAATCTAAAGAAAATGCACAAACTAAGAGTGCAGAAGTTTTATTTATTTTACATATAGCTTGGGGCACATGGCTGTTTGGTTTGGTACGTATTCTGGTATTTAATTCTGTTCAAGTCAGTAAAAAAGGCTCAGTTGTTCAAATAACAATATGAAATTCAATTTGCAAAACAAGTAACTGCAAAGTAAAAAGTGCTTGCTTTTTTTCTAAATTTCTTTGATGACGTTATGTTGAGGTCAGTGAAAGTCATTGCTCATGTAACGAAGTTCAATACTAACATACAGTTTAATAATATATTTTCAAATCATTACTCGATTGCCTTTTTCAAAATTTAATGCCACACATAATGTAAGAGTGACTTCACAGTTTTTTTTATCATTACAAACTCACTTAAAGTTAGTGTCAAAAAGTGTGACAACCTTCAGTTGCCACGTCAGTGTTTAATAATACATGTTTTTCTTTCCCATCATCTTGTGCAGGATTTTGGATGTAAATTGCCCTTGTGGGCAGGCGGCCATTAATTATTTCCTTTTCGTTCATTAGTGTAACTTTTGTTTGGATTCTTGATTAGTGGTACCCCTTTTCTGTCCAGTGTTGTTCATGAGTGAATGCATGAAATAACTTTTATTTTCCAAATTATAGCCCTGTTCAGTTTAATTACTTTTTATTTTTATTAGACTTTCCATCAGAAGGGTCGGTTGTACACTTTCCTCCTACTTATCAGTATCACTTCTTCGAGAAAGATAGCCTTATCCAATCACAAAAAGTCCATTAGGCATACAAGCGTTCCACAGTCATATTTCATAAAGCAGAATAGGCCGATTAGTAAGAGGGAGGTTACAGCGTCCCCCAGGGCTCCATACTCTCCCCTCTCCTCTATCTTCTGTACACCGCAAATATGCCCAAGCCCCCCCCCCCTCCAACCTGTCCACCATCTCCACTATGCTGATGACACCATCTTCCTCACTCTCTACAGTACCCTTCAACGGTCCCAACACACCCTCCAAAACCACCTCGACCAGTTCACAACCTGGTGTAAACAGTGGTTCCTTCATCTCAACCCCTCCAAAAGCCAGGCAGTCATCATAGGCCGCACCACCAGCTCTTTCCATCTTCATGATTTCTACCTCACCATTTATGGTCATCTCATCCAGCTCACCCCCACCCTGAGATACCTTAACCTCACCCTCGACCATCACCTCACAAGGACCCCTCATTTCATGACCATCCAGCATAAAGCTCATTCCCGACCACCTCCGCCTCCTGAAACTCCTGTCTGGTCGGACATGGGGATTGCATTCTTTCACCATCCTCCACACCTACAAATCCCTCATCCATCCTATCTTCTGTTATGCCAGCATTGCCTGGATCTCTAACCCCCCCCCCCCCATTTTACAAGGCCCTCCACATCCTCAAACGCCATGAACTTTGTCTTGCCTTCCGTATCTGCCTTCCTTCCCCCTCACAACTCCTGTATGACCTCATCCCCGTCCCCCACCTCCTTCTTTTCCTCCAATGTTACCGCATCCTTTACATTGTCCGCAGGCTTGAGCCCCCCCCCCCCCCCCGGTTTCCACCATCCTCTCCACCCCCCACATGTTGCAATGCCTCTATTGCTGTATCCCTCCCTCTCTCCTCCTCCATATCCTCCATCTCCCTCATCAGGCCAATTTCCAGCATCTCCCACACCAGGATGTTGAACTTCGCGATGACATTTACCCTTCCTACCAACTGTAACCTGGTCTTGTAACCCCCCCCCCCTCCTCCCAATGGCCCCCTTTTTGCTCTCCCCTCCTTCTCCTAGAGCGGATTTTTCTCCTTCCCTCCCTGAGTGCCTGCACCCCCTCCTCAACTGCTTCCCTCCCATATCCTTCCCTCCTCGGCCCTCTTCGGCGCACCACCTTCCCCCATCTCCTCCCCCTCCCAGCGCATATTCTGCTGCCAGCCGGCCATAGATGGGGCATTGAAACACAATAAAGGAAAAAAAGAAAACGGGGTAGGGTCGGTCGTCTTCGATGTCTCTCTGAATTCTCGGAAGTCCACTACCTCGATATTCCTTCCTTCCGACGTCCCTTCTTTCTGTAGTAGCAGATACGTGCTAGGCAGTCTAAAGCAGCGTTGATGAACCACTATCTAATAAATACCACACAGAGACCGCGTAACTTGAGTTGAAAGTCAGTTCCTGAAAGTTTATATTTAAAAAATCGGGCGTTCGGAGGATGCAGTCTACTTGTTTAAAGCATTTAAAATTTAGATTGAATCTGCTTTTTATTCATACGGAAACACATGAAATGGCTATCAAGTTGAATCTGCTTTTTATTCATACGGAAACACATGAAATGGGTATCTAGTCCGTATTTAGTATGGTAAACTTTATCCTTCAAAATTCACTGTCTGTACAGCACATTTTCACTCAAAAAGCAGCCAGAATTCTTGCAAGTCCAACCCAACTAATTTTCACGATCTAACAGAAACAGATCGACCTCTCTTCACGAGTTAAACATTCGGTCGTTTCAGGGGTATTCTTATTAAGAAGTGCTCGCCAAAGAATTCCGTACAGAGCACGAAATATGCCACGCGGAATTGTTGCTACAACCAGAAAGTTCACACGCTCATAAATCTCGAACTATTTAATTTATAAACACCAAACTTTCATTAAAATATTAGTAACTCCAGTCGCTTCAGTCACGACACGTTCCAACCGAAATGAACTCACTATTTCTTCATCTTGCAGACTACTTTTACGGAGCTATCTAACATGGTGTTATCCGTAGGCCAGCTAGCGAGCGACTCTCTCGAGCTCCTCTACTCTCTGCCCACCTCACTATGTTCGCACGGGAACATCTTAATTCTGATTGGCTGTTGATCTAAACGACCAATCAGAATGTTCGTTTCAGATCATTCTCGCGGCAAAACTTGCCTTATCCAACCACTAATCTGATAGTAATTAATGTCATTAAAACTTCAATTTCTAGTATATAGTTTAATCAAAATAAGCGAAGTTCAAAATATTCTCCAAATTGGTAAATAAACTTATTCCACCTCTAACATTCATTCTGACTGCTTTTATACAACAGTAAGCTCACACCGACATACATCATCTGAATCGTGGTTGCACCATAACTTTCCCACGGTTCGTTTGTACAGGGTCTTACATAAAATGACATATGAAGTTTTAGCGTATGTCCCACATGCACTCTCTCAATCATTCTCATGCACTCACACAGCAAAATTACAAGCAAATAATAATTTTGAGCGTCTAGTTTCACCATAAACACTGCAGATACCGGGATAAGAGGACATTACAGACATTTATCCAGAGTCTAAATGCGGCACCGCAGTATGATACGGCGAGGTATAGAGACTGGCGAACCAATGACGACGTCAAACGGTCGCGGATTTGCTATCACTATAGAATACACTTTATTTCTCAACAAGCGAGCCAGGAGCAACTAGTTCAATGAAGAAATATGCGAACCCCTCATGGACAACCACCACAACATTTTCATTGGAGGAGATATTTTAATTCTGTCACCAGAGAAGGAGAATCAAATCCCGGTAACCAACGTGTGCTCAAAATTTCAAAAACTCCTCAGACATTTGAGATTGGAAGACTCGTTACATGCAGTCTGCACAGAATTCATGTGATATTACATCAACGACAGAAGCAGACTGGACATAATTTACGTGAACAGAGCAATAGTCGACAAGATATCGCAAGTAGAGATCTGCCCTGTGATATTCTCAGTCCACTCCATCTTCGAATGCAGCATAGGCCTCCAGAAACAAAAAATCGCGGGAAGAAGAGGCAGCTGCAAACTGAACACCGAACACCTGCGTGACGCAACACTACGCAACGAAGTATCAGCCTCAAGGCAAGGATGCTTGGCACAGAAAGCCACAAAAAATGTTCAAATGTGTGTGAAATCTTACGGGACTTAACTGCTAAGGTCATCAGTCCCTAAGCTTACACACTACTTAACCTAAATCCTAAGGACAAATACACACACCCATGCCCGAGGGAGGATTCGAAGGCCGGCCGGTGTGGCCGTGCGGTTCTAGATGCTTCAATCTGGAACCGCGAGACCGCTACTGTCGCTGGTTCGAATCCTGCCCCGGGCATGAATGTGTGTGATGTCCTTAGGTTAGTCAGGTTTAAGTAGTTCTAAGTTCTAGGGGACTGATGACCTCAAATGTTAAGTCCCACAGTGCTCAGAGCCATTTGAGGACTCGAACCTCGGCCGGAACCAGCCGCACAGTCCATGACTGCAGCGCCTAAGACCGCTCGGCTAATCCCGCGCGGCACGGCCAGCCCAGTACAGCATTACAACGGAATGGTGGGCCACGCGATCGAAACAGACGATGCGGAGTCTGTTTATTCGTTACAGCGCGGAGAAAGCTTTCTGGAGGAGAAACACAGCAGAATCATGCCAACTCTGCCTAAAAACGCGCCAAATGCCCCACCAGACGGCGACCTACACCTGTCTCAAGCGCGGAAAATCAGAGCTTGACTTCTGAAGCACCAGAAAATGAGAAGTGTGATCGCCAGGAGCAGAATCTAGAGCCAAATGACACGAGCTAGTCACGACGTACTATCTCCACACAGAGAGGGAACGAGCCGACAGCAAGTCTATAGGAGCTGCGAGACAAGGACAAGAAAACACTCAAAACAAAAGAATCGTTTGACCATCGCACAGTGTCCCGTAGGGATGACACAGTAATAAGCATCCCTGGGGTAGATGAACAACTGAAAGAGTTGAAAACAAATAATTCGTCAGGTCCGGATAGTATCCTAATTCGGTTTTACGAAGAATACTCTACATCATTGTCCCCTTACTCAGTTTGCATTTATCGCGACTCTCTCGATCACCGCAAAGTGCCAAGCGACTGGAAGAAAAGCGTAGGTGACTCCTGTACGTAAGAGGGATAGAAGAACGGATCCGAAAAACTATAGACAAATATCCTTAACATCGGTTTACTGCAGAATTCTAGAGCATATTTTGAGTTCGAATATAATAAATTTCCTAGAGTCTGGAAAGCACATATCCACTAACCAGCACGGCTTTAGGAAGCATAGCTGGTGCGAAATCCAGCTTTCTCTTTATTCAAATGATATACTGCGAACTACGAAAGAAGGGCAACAGACGGATTCTATATTTCTAGGTTTGCGAAAAGCATTAGACACGATACCCCACTGCAGACTGTTATCGAAGGTTCGTGAATACGATATACGCTCCCAGGTATGTGACTAGCTCGAAGACTTCTTAATTAATAGAATTCAGTATGCTGTACTCGACGGCGAGAGTCCTCGGAGAGAAGGGGAACATGAGGACTGCCCCAGGGGAGTGTGATAGGACCGTTGCTATTTTCTGTATACATAAATGATCTGGCAGACATGGTGGGCGGCGATCTGCGGTTGCTCGCTGATGATGCCGTAGTGTACAGGAAGGTGTCGAGGATAAATGACTGTAGGTTGATACAAGATGACCGAGACGATGTGATGAATGCCAGCCGACTATTAATGTAGAAAAATGTAAGTTAACGAGGATGTGCCGGCCGCTGTGGCCAAGCGGTTCAAGGCGCTTCAGTCCGGAACCGCGCTGCTGCTACGGTCGCAGGTTCGAATCCTGCCTCGGGCATGGATGTGTGTGATGTTCTTACGTTAGTTAGATATAAGTAGTTCTAAATCTAGGGGACTGATGAACTCAGTTGTTAAGTCCCATAGTGCTTAGAGCCATCTGAACCATTTTTTAAGGAAGATGAGTAGGTTCAAAATGGCTCTGAGCACTATGGGACTCAACATCTTAGGTCATAAGTCCCCTAGAACTTAGAACTACTTAAACCTAACTAACCTGAGGACATCACACACACCCATGCCCGAGGCAGGATTCGAACCTGCGACCGTAGCAGTCCCGCGGTTCCGAACTGCAGCGCCAGAACCGCACGGCCACCGCGGCCGGCAAGATGAGTAGGAAAAGCAAACCCTTAATATTCTGTTACAGCATTAGTAGTATCTTGCTTGATACAGTCAGGAAGTTTAAATATCTGCCCGTAACGTTGCCAAGCGATATGAAATCAAACGAGCATGTGAGGATTGGGGTAGGGAAGGCAAATGGTCGACTCCGGTTTATTGGGAGAATTTCAGGAAAGTGTGGTTCATTTGTAAAGGAGACCGCATATAGATCGCTAGTGCGGCCTATTCTTGAGTGCTACTCGAGTGTTTGGGATCCCCAACAGGTCGGATTGATAGAAGACATCGAAGCAATTGACAGGCGAGCTCCTAGATTTGTTACCGATAGTGGGAATTAGTGAAGTTCGGTGGCAGGAGGAACAAGACTATAAATACAAAATCAAATAGGGGTAATGCAGGAGTAGGTTTCAGGTGAATACAGGGTTATAAATACAAAATCAAATAGGGGTAATGCAGGAGTAGGTTTCATAATGAATAAAAAAATAGGAGTGCAGGTTACCTACTACAAGCAGCATAGTGAACGCATTATTGTGGCCAAGATAGACACAAAGCCCATGCCTACTACAGTAGTACAAGTTTATATGCCAACTAGCTCTGCAGATGTTGAAGAAGTTGAAGAAATGTATGACGAGATAAAATAAATTATTCAAGTGGTGAAGGGAGACCAAAATTGAATAGTCATGGGTGACTGGAATTCGTCAGTAGGAAAAGGGAGAGAAGGAAACATAGTAGGTGAATATGGATTGGGGGGAAGAAATGGAAGAGGAAGCCGCCTTGTAGAATTTTGCACAGAGCATAACTTAATCATAGCTAACACTTGGTTCAAGAATCATAAAAGAAGGTTGTATACCTGGAAGAATCCTGGAGATACTAAAAGGTATCAGATAGATTATATCATGGTAAGACAGAGATTTAGGAACCAGGTATTAAATTGTAAGACATTTCTAGAGGCAGATGTGGATTCTGACCGCAATCTATTGGTTATGAACTGCAGATTGAAACTGAAGAAACTGCAAAAAGTTGGGAATTTAAGGAGATGGGACCTGGAGAAACTGAAAGAACCAGAGGTTGTAGAGAGTTTCAGGGAGAGCATAAGGGAACAACTGACAGGAATGGGGGAAAGAAATACAGTAGAAGAAGAATGGGTAGCTCTGAGGGATGAAGTAGTGAAGGCAGCAGACGATCAAGTAGGTAAAAAGGTGAGGGCTAATAGAAATCCTTGGGTAACAGAAGAAATATTGAATTTAATTGATGAAAGGAGAAAATATAAAAATGCAGTGAATGAAGCAGGCAAAAAGGAATACAAACGTCTCAAAAATGAGATCGACAGGAAGTGCAAAATGGCTAAGCAGGGATGGCTAGAGGACAAATGTAAGGATATAGAGGCTTGTCTCACTAGGGGTAAGATACATACTGCCTACAGGAAAATTAAAGAGACCTTTGGAGATAAGAGAACCACTTGTATGAATATCAAGAGCTCAGATGGCAACCCAGTTCTAAGCAAAGAAGGGAAGGCAGAAAGGTGGAAGGAGTATATAGAGGGTTTATACAAGGGCGATGTACTTGAGGACAATATTATGGAAATGGAAGAGGATGTAGACGAAGACGAAATGGGAGATAAGATACTGCGTGAAGAGTTTGACAGAGCACTGAAAGACCTGAGTCGAAACAAGGCCCCGGGAGTAGACAACATTCCATTAGAACTACTGATGGCCTTGCGAGAGCCAGTCATGACAAAACTCTACCATCTGGTGAGCAAGATGTATGAGACAGGCGAAATACCCTCAGACTTCAAGAAGAATATAATAATCCCAATCCCAAAGAAAGCAGGTGTTGACAGATGTGAAAATTACCGAACTATCAGTTTAATAAGTCACAGCTGCAAAATGCTAACGCGTATTCTTTACAGACGAATGGAAAAATAGGTAGAAGCGGACCTCGGGGAGGATCAGTTTGGATTCCGTAGAAATGTTGGAACACGTGAGGCAATACTAACCTTACGACTTATCTTAGAAGAAAGATTAAGAAAAGGCAAAACTACGTTTCTAGCATTTGTAGACTTAGAGAAAGCGTTTGACAATGTTAACTGGAATACTCTCTTTCAAATTCTGAAGGTGGCAGGGGTAAAATACAGGGAGCGAAAGGCTATTTACAATTTGTACAGAAGCCAGATGGCAGTTATAAGAGTCGAGGGGCATGAAAGGGAAGCAGTGGTTGGGAAAGGAGTGAGACAGGGTTGTAGCCTCTCCCCGATGTTATTCAATCTGTATATTGAACAAGCAGTAAAGGAAACAAAAGAAAAATTCGGAGTAGGTATTAAAATTCATGGAGAAGAAGTAAAAACTTTGAGGTTTGCCGATGACATTGTAATTCTGTCAGAGACAGCAAAGGACTTGGAAGAGCAGTTGAACGGAATGGACAGTGTCTTGAAAGAAGGATATAAGATGAACATCAACAAAAGCAAAACGAGGATAATGGAATGTAGTCAAATTAAATCGGGTGATGCTGAGGGAATTAGATTAGGAAATGAGACACTTAAAGTAGTAAAGGAGTTTTGCTATTTAGGGAGTAAAATAACTGATGATGGTCGAAGTAGAGAGGATATAAAATGTAGAATGGCAGTGGCAAGGAAAGCGTTTCTGAAGAAGAGAAATTTGTTAACATCGGGTATAGATTTAAGTGTCAGGAAGTCGTTTCTGAAAGTATTTGTATGGAGTGTAGCCATGTATGGAAGTGAAACATGGACGATAACTAGTTTGGACAAGAAGAGAATAGAAGCTTTCGAAATGTGGTGCTACAGAAGAATGCTGAAGATAAGTTGGGTAGATCACGTAACTAATGAGGAGGTATTGAATAGGATTGGGGAGAAGAGAAGTTTGTGGCACAACTTGACTAGAAGAAGGGATCGGTTGGTGGGACATGTTTTGAGGCATCAAGGGATCACAAATTTAGCATTGGAGGGCAGTGTGGAGGGTAAAAATCGTAGAGGTAGACCAAGAGATGAATACACTAAGCAGATTCAGGAGGATGTAGGCTGCAGTAGGTACTGGGAGATGAAGAAGGTTGCACAGGATAGAGTAGCATGGAGAGCTGCATCAAACCAGTCTCAGGACTGAAGACCACAACAACAACAACAGGTTCGATCAACACGCAAGTGTTTAGGACGTGCTTCGGGAGCTCAAGTGGCAATACCTGGAGGGAAGAAGACATTCATTTCGTAGAACACTACTGAGAAAGTTTAGAGAACCGATATTTGAAGCTGACTGCCGAAACGATTCTACTGCCACCAACATACATTTCGCGTAGGGACGATGAAGATAAGATACGAGAACTTAGGGCTTATACGGAGGCATATATACAGTTGTTTTTCCACTCCTGTGTCTGCAAGTGGAACGGGAAACGAAATGATTAGTTGTGGTAAAGGATAGAGCTTTTTCAAAGGGAATAACCAAAAAACGCATCAATTGCAAACACGCTGCAGCAAACAAGAAGGATGCCAACAGACTCAGATTGGGCCTTGCTGACAGAGAACGTCGATGAAGGGAAAGCCAAAGTCGTAATCAAGAGCAGCGCAGAAGGGAGACCGCCATGTGCTGACTGCATCACGCCCAAACTCTATATCGCCTCCTGGGGTATAATAGGAGGGAAAATCACGGAAATAATCAACAATATATTCAATGGTGCAGGAATAACACCTGCGCCAATGGAAGGGAAAATAATGCTCATCCCAAAGAATTATGTGGCGTTTATGCCACATCCCTGCCCACGTTTATTACGTTTTTGTTGCTATGTTTTAATGCACAGTGTAGGAAGATTTTGTTACGGGAGGCTAACGATTAGATCGGATCATAAGGCAGGCTCATCGAAAGATGTGCGAGATAGTCACATAGCATGAGAACGGTCCGGTGACCAAGAGCCGTGTCGCACTGGAACAGAGAGAGAGACCAAGGAGCCACCTACAACGCTGGGAGCCAAGTAGTGAATCTTTTAGTGTTTATATTTACTGTTTAAATATTAATATACTGCTCCAACAGTGCTGATGACGTTACTTTCACTGAAAACTTGTTAACAACAGTTTCAATATCACTCAATTCACCAGTAAATACTAATTACAAATTTTATTTACTGTCTGTAATTATTTATGGAGAGGATGGGCCAGTCTCAAGTGCGCACTGAGAGGGGCGGGCGATATACTGACAAGATAGCTCACTACTAGTCTACTATTGGTTTCAGAGGTGGTGAATTCGTGTATAAAGTCAGACCTCATGTAAAGACGGAACATACCTCGAATGACATACTTGTGCGATGTTTTGTTAATCGGGGGCAGTCTACCGTCGTTTTTCGAGGTGACAACTCACGAACTCCTGTATGAAATGCAATTCCGCGTAAAGACGGAATTCATTGTTAAAGTAGCACCGGAAAACATATTTGTGAGATCTGATGTGCATTCTGAGATAGAAAGAAGCGTTTTGTGACGTTTGCGGTGCTCGAGAACTAAAGATTAATGATCGGGAATATTGTTATGAATATTAGCGATAGAGTGGCTCTAGAAATGGTTTTACTGATTTTGCGCCGCGCGGAGTGGCCGCGCGGTTAGAGGCGCCATGTCACTGATAACGCGGTCCCTCCCGCCGGAGGTGCGAGTCCTCCCTCGGGCATGGGTGTGTGTATGTTGTTCTTAGCATAAGTTAGTTTAAGTAGTGTGTACGTCTCAGCAGTTTGGTCCTTTAGCAATTTGAACATTTCTGAACTAATTTTGCGATTGGACAAAAAAAGGCATAATTAGTTGGCATCCTAAAATTTTACGGCTCTATTGTTGTTGTTGTTGTTGTTGTTGTGGTCTTCAGTCCTGAGACTGGTTTGATGCAGCTCTCCATGCTACTCTATCCTGTGCAAGCTTCTTCATCTCCCAGTACCTACTGCAACCTACATCCTTCTGAATCTGCTTACTGTATTCATCTCTTGGTCTCCCCCTACGATTTTTACCCTCCACGCTGCCCTCCAATACTAAATTGGTGATCCCTTGATGCCTCAGAACATGCCCTACCAACCGATCCCTTCTTGTGGTCAAGTTGTGCCACAAACTCCTCTTCTCCCCAATCCTACTCAGTACCTCCTCATTAGTTATGTGATCTACCCATCTAATCTTCAGCATTCTTCTGTAGCACCACATTTCGAAAGCTTCTATTCTCTTCTTGTCCAAACTATTTACCGTCCATGTTTCACTTCCATACATGGCTACACTCCATACAAATACTTTCAGAAATACTTCCTGACACTTAAATCTATATTCGATGTTAACGAATTTCTCTTCTTCATAAACGCTTTCCTTGCCATTGCCAGTCTACATTTTATATCCTCTCTACTTCTACCATCATCAGTTATTTTGCTCCTCAAATAGCAAAACTCCTTTACTACTTTAAGTGTCTCATTTCCTAATCTAATACCCTCAACATCACCCGACTTAATTCGACTACATTCCATTATCCTCGTTTTGCTTTTGTTGATGTTCATCTTATATCCTCCCTTCAAGACACCATCCATTCCGTTCAACTGCTCTTACAAGTCCTTTGCTGTCTCTGACAGAATTACAATGTCATCGGCGAACCTCAAAGTTTTTATTTCTTCTCCATGAATTTTAATACCTACTCCAAATTTTTCTTTTGTTTCCTTTACTGCTTGCTCAATATACAGATACGGCTCTATTATGCTTAGCATTTAAACCTACCCACTTGCCACACTGTTATGCACTGTTTATTGGAGATATGAAATTTCTGGTAAGTTCTATGGGACCAAACTGCTGAGGTCATCGGCAAATAGGCTTACACACTACTTAATCTAACTTTAACTTAAACTGAGGACATCACACACACCCATGCCCGAGGGAGGACTCGAACCTCAGACGGGTGGAGCCGCACGAACCGGGGCAACGCGCCCTTCACCGCCCGGCTACCCGGTGCGGCTACTGTTTATTGCACAAGCTCGCGACCGACAGAGGAAATCAACTGGGGCAAAGTC
Source organism: Schistocerca nitens (assembly GCF_023898315.1). Classification (NCBI taxonomy): domain Eukaryota; kingdom Metazoa; phylum Arthropoda; class Insecta; order Orthoptera; family Acrididae; genus Schistocerca; species Schistocerca nitens. Next base: position 871,078,349 of record NC_064616.1, read on the forward strand.
TACGAGACAAGAGGTAAGCAAGGTGGCTACATTTCAGTTACGAGAAGTGAGTGGGGGAGAGGAGGGGCGGACGCACTGGACTTTCATAGGTAAATCACACGTAGCATTATAGTGCCTTCCCATGTACATATTGTGGTAGACGATATTTCAAACATTCATTCTACCATCTGCTGTGATAGTGTTACACTTGCCGTCCCTGTGCTTGGATGCTTGACTTAAGTGGCAGAATACATTTTGAACAACTGCTTTTGTAGCCCGCGTGTGATGGTGTCACAAAAACATGCCCCCCGCATTGAAGAATTCCTCCCGATCACGCTCGTCAACGCCGATCATTAGCTGGTATCAAAATTTGTCGCAAATAACATCAAAATTGCGATGAAGAAAGCGATAAGCCCGTGGCAGACGTGCACAGTGCCAGGCAGAAGCATTTTTGATGCCACCTACACTTACAGAGATGCCACAGCATAAGCAGTTATCACCAGAGATCCAGCAGACTTCCATAAGGATCTCGACAGGATCAATCACAGTTCGCTAATGAAAGCGCCCACCAGACTCGTTTTCAGCAAACGAAATAACTATTTCATCGACAAAATATTAAAGAATGCGAGACCAAAAGTAGCTGTAAATGGATGCACCACTCGACACATAGAGCTAAACAGATCAGTGGGGCAAGGCTGTCCATTGTCAATGGATGCCTTTCCCGATTGGCAATAAACCACCAAATGCAGCTGATAATAAGTAATCGGTAATAATAGTAATAGATAATGAGTAATAGAGAGTCATAAAGTTCTCGGCATAGCCACACAGCCATGTCCTCTCAAAATGGCCTCATACAACTCCAGAGAAGTGCTACATACTATACGGGATCTCGCCAGAATGCACTCAAACAGAAAACTAACGCTCCACCGGAAGATACAGCTCATAAACACAACGATCCTGTCAAAAGCCCGTTACATGGCGCAAATCCTAATATCCCAGCGGACATAGCGCGAGCGATAACGGGCACCGTCCACTATCTCTTACGGCGTGGGGAGATATTTGAAGTGGTGCAAACAACGTGCTCGCTGCCGGCACAAGAACGAGGACTCGGCTTGGTGGAAGTAAAAACCAAACGTGCAGCGTTGCTACTGAAGCGGGCGTTCGTCATACAGGAAAAAAAGCCAGGAAGCCTCAGAGCAACGTTGATGACGAGATTGAGGCCCTTAACGCGTTTTTAGAGGCAGTCTCCACTCCTTCCGATCTCATCATATAAGAGTAGAAAAGATACGGGATGATCTCATAGAGATAGTATCGACGGCAGCTGACTGATATATATATACCACATAAATTAGTAAGTGATGGTACTGATCCCCCATGGTACACAAAACGGGTCAGATCGCTGTTGCAGAAGAAACGTAAAAACACGCCAAATTTAAAAGTACGCAAAATACCTCAGATTGGCAAAGTTTTGCAGAAGTTCGAAATACACCGTGTACTTCAATGCGTGATGGTTTTAATAATTTCCACAATTAAATTATGTCTCGGAATCTGGCAGAAAGCCCGAAGAGATTCTGCTCATACATAAAGCACACCAGAGCCAACACGCAATCATTACCTTCCGTGCACGGTAACAACAGTGATGTAACTGATGACAGTGCCACTAAAGCAGAGTTATTAAACACGGTTTACCGAAACTCCTTCACCATAGAAGACGAAGTTAATATTACTGAATTCCAATCAAGAACAACTGCCAAGATGAGAAACATAGAAGTAGATATCCTCAGTGTAGCAAAGCAGCTTAAGTCACTTAATAAAGATAAAGCCTCTGGTCCAGACTGTCTACCAGTCGGGTTCCTTTCAGAGTATGCTGATACAATAGCTCCATATTTAGCAATTATACACAACTGCTCACTCATAGAAACATCCGTTCCCGAAGACTGGAAAATTGCTCAAGTCACACCAAGACGCAAAAAGGGAAATAGGAGAAATCCGCTGAATTGCAGACCCATATCACTAACGTCGATTTCCAGTAGGGTTTTGAAACATATACTGTGTTCGAACATTATAAATTACCTCGAAGAAACATAGTCAGCACGGATTCAGAAAATATCGTTCCTGTGAAGCACCACTAGCTCTTTACACTCATGAAGTAATGAGTGCTATCAACAGGGGATGTCAAACTGATTCCATATTTTTAGATTTCCAGGAGGCTGTCGATTACGTTTCTCACAAGCGTCTTCTAACCAAACACCGTGCCTATGGAATATCGCCTTGTTGTGCGACTGGATTCGTGATTTCCTGTCAGAAAGGCCACAATTCGTATAAATAGACGGAAAGTCATACAGTAAAACAGATGCAATATCCACCGTTCCCCAAGGAAGTGTTATAGGCCCTCTATTGTTCCTGATCTATATTAACGACATAGCAGACAATATCAGTAGCCGTCTTAGATTGTTTGCGGATGATACTCTCATTTACCGCCTTGTAAAGGGGGAAAAAAAAAGAAGTGGTTCAAATGGCTCTAAGCACTATGGGACTTAACATCTGAGGTCATCAGTTCCCATGACTTAGAACTGCTCAAACCTAACTAACCTAAGGATATCACACACATCCATGCCCAAGGCAGGATTCGAACCTGTGACCGTAGCGGTTGCGCGGTTCCAGACTGAAGCGCCTAGAACCGCTCGACCACACCGGCCAGCCTTGTAAAGTCATCAGATGGCCAAAACGAATTGCAAAATGATTTAGATAAGATATCTGTATGGTGCGAAAAATGGCAATTGTCCATGAATAAAGAAAAGTGTGAAGTTATTCACATGAGTACTAAAGGAAATCCGCTACTTTTCGATTACGCTATAAGTCACACAAACCTGAAGGCTGTAAAGTCAAATAAATACTTAGGGATTACAATTACAAATAATCTAAATTGGAACGATGACATAGATAATGTTGTAGGTAGAGCAAACCAGAGACTGCGATTCACTGGCAGAACACTTAGAAGGTGCAACAAATCTACTAAAGAGACTGCTTACACCACGCTTGTCCGCCCTATCCTGGAGCATTGCTACGCGGTGTGGGGTCCGTCTCAGGTGGGACTGACGGAAGACATCGAAAAAGTTCAAGAAGGGTAGCTTGTTTAGTATCATCGCGAAATAGCGGAGATAGTTCCACAGACATGATACGTGAATTGTAGTGGCAATCATTTTTCGTTGTGACGGGATCTTCTCATAAAATTTAATCACCAGAAATAAAATAAGAGAAATCAGGGCTCGCACAGAAAAATTTATTTGCTCGTTTTTCCCGCGCTCCTTTCGAGAGTGAAACGGTAGAGAGACAGCTTGAAGGTGGTTCATTGAACCCTCTGCCAGGCACTTTATTGTGAATAGCAGAATAATCACGTAGATATAGATGTAGATGCAGGCCTGCATTAGAGGAAGCGCCGGCAGACACCAGCCACATCGCATATAATCGGCAACACGTCAAAGTGGCTCTGCACCAGCGAGAGTTACGCTATTAGCACCGTAGCCAATCCCAACCACAGAGCGGCAAAGAAAATATACAGAGCGCTGAGTGCGAAGCAAACGAGCAAGAAAAGTGAAGCTAAGTTTCCTGAATACGATTGGCCACAAATACGGGAAAAACATCTCCGAAAGCGTGATACCAAAACACGCCAAAGAGACTTGGTATCGAATAGTAAACGGAACAATCCCGACAAACCAAAGGTTGGCCCAAATAAAATTGATACTGACAGTGAAGCCTGCAACAGTGTGGACAACCTGGAACATCGCTTCACGTGACAAAACAGAAACAAAATATGGGAGACCTCACCACTCCGGACACGAAGCCATTTTCTTAACCAAAACGGATGGCAACCTTATGAAAAAATTCACATTTAAATCGTTTGGTTTGCAGATGACAAGCTATCAGTGCAGGACACCGTACTGATGGTCCTGAAAAACCATAAAACGTAAAATCACGGTAAGAAGCAAAACGAACAACAACCTTCCTTACGCCTCAATTTGTTAGATCGGGTACAAGCTAAAATATGTTCAAATTTACAGTTTTCAATAAACAAAAACCGCTGATGATGGCACAGAGGAGCCGAAACAAGTTTGAGTAAAAAGAGAAAACAGTGTTTTTGTAAAAAGGCGGGACCTACATCCTATAAATTAACTGCAAACACGGGAAGAAAGGCAACAGCTGCAGATCTCAAAGATGAATATTAACCGTCTGTCTATAGTATTAATTATTTAACAAGGAAATCGAGACACTGTTGTATTGGGTGTGGCATCATGTCTTGCAGTATACGGATGATCTTATTATACTATTCAGTGTGTGTGTATGTGTATGGATATGCGTGATATCCTTAGGTTAGTTAGGTTTAAGTAGTTCTAAGTTCTAGGGGCTGATGGCCCCAGACGTTAAGTCCCATAGTACTCAGAGCCATTTGAACCATTTGTGTACGTGTGATAGCTTCGATTGATAACTAAATTGTTTGCTCTGCATATAAGAGGAAATCGTTAATTGCATAATGGAACCCCTGTGGCTTTCTTTAGTATTGTACTAATGCAATACGGGTACACCGAAAAAAATGTTAGCATGTTCACACGTCATCCTTGTCAAGTGTACCCTCATTGTTCTGTTCCGCTGTGTTTTATAATCACTTCACTGAGACGGAAGAACATACTACAACACAGCAACTACTATTTTGCGAAACATGATGCTATACTGCACGTGTTAACATACTATACTGCTTCAAACAAATATCTAACATTTACCAAACACTACCACATCGATTATTGGTTAGATTCCCTTCGAAATAACTGTCTGCTACACGGTATTGACTATTCAGCGACTTTTGCTTCTCTGGTATCCTATATCGAGTCAGATTTGAACGACATATAACCTCCAATAACCACTCCCCTGGCAAACAACTACATTAAAATCGCAATTATTATCACACCACATATTGATTATAATGCTATTATACACTAAAGCGCCAAAGAAACTGGTATAGGCATGCGTATTGAAATACAGAGATATGTAAACAGGCAGAATACGGCGCTGTGGTCGGCAACGCCTATATAAGACAACAAGGGTCCGGCGCAGTTGTTAGATCGGTTACTGCTGTTACAATGGCACGTTATCAAGAATTAAGTGTGTTTGAACGTGGTGTTATAGTTGGCACTCGAGCAATGGGACACAGCATCTCCGAGGTAGCGATGAAGTGGGGATTTTCCCGTACGACCACTGCACAAGTGTACCGTGAATATCAGGCATCCGCTAAAACATCAAATCTCCAACATCGCTGCGGCCGGAAAGAGGTCCTGCAAGAACGGGACCAACGACAACTGAAGAGCATCGTTCAATGTGAAAGAAGTGCAAACCTTCCTCAAATTGCTGCAGATTTCAATGCTGGGCCATCAAGAAGCGTCAGCATGCGAACCATTCCAAGGAAGGGTATCGATATGGGCTTTCGGAACCGAAAGCCCACTCGTGTACCCTAGATAACTGCACGACACCAAGCTTTACGCCTCGTCTGGGCCCGTCGACACCGACATTGGACATATTACCCGGTCGGAAGAGTCTCGTTTCAAATTGTATCGAGTGGGTGGACGTGTAAGGGTATGAAGACGAACTCCTGAATCCATGGACCCTGTATGTCAACAGGGGACTGTTGAAGTGGGAGGAGGCTCTGTAATTGTGTGGGGCCCGTGCAGTTGGAGTGATATGGAACCCCTAATTCGTCTAGATACAACTCCGACAGGTGACACGTATGTAAGCATCCTGTCTGATCATATGAGTCCATTCATGTCCATTGTGCGATCCGACGGACTTGGGCAATTCCATCAGGGCACTCCGGCACCCTGCACGTCCAGAATTGCTACAGATTGGCTCCAGAAACACTCGTCTGAGTTAAAATACTTCCGCTGGCCACTAAACTCGCTAAACATGAACATTATTGAGCATATTTGGGATGCCTTGCAACTTCTGCGTGCTCGCGGGCGCCCTACACAATATTAGGCAGATGTACTAGTTTATTTGGCTCTTCAGTGTAAGAATCTCAGTTGAAATTAACATCAACATGTCTAACAAGTATTTTTGTTCACGTGATAGTATTAAAAATACTATCTATCACAAAATGGCCAGCTAAATCAAGCACGGAATCGAGAACGCGTAGTCATCGAAGAAGCTAACCTGACATCATATGTTCTATACACTGAGACAACGAAAGTCATGAGATAGCGGTATGCACATATACAAATGGCGGTAGTATAGCGTGCACAAGGTAGAAAAAGGCAGTACACTGGCGGAGCTGTCATTTATACTCAGCTGATTCATATGAAAAGGTTTCCGGCTTGATTATGACTGCACGACGGGAATTAACAGACTTTGAACGCGAAATGGTAGTTGAAGCTAGACGCAAGGGACATTCGGAAGTCGTTAGGGAACTCAGTATTCCGAGATCCACGCTGTCAAGATTGTGCCGGGAGTTTCAAATTTCAGGCATTACCTCTCACCATGGACAACGCAGTGCCCGACGGAATTCACTTAACGACCGAGAGCAGCGCCGTTCGTATAGAGTTCTCAGCGCTGACAGACAGTCAACACTGAGAGAAATAACCAATGGAGACGTACGCCGAACGTATACGTTAGGATAGTGGGGCTAAATTAAGCGTTAACGTTCTATGACAGCTGACGACCGACGCGAGTGCCTTTGCTAACAGCACAACATAGTCTGCAGTGCCTCATTTTGGCTCGTGATCATACTGGTTGGATCCTACACGACTGGAAAACCGAGGCCTGGTCAGATGAGCCCCCATTTCAGTTGGTAAGAGCTGATGTTAGGTTTCAGTATCGTGCAGACCCCACGAGGCCATGGACACAAGTGTCAACGAGGAACTGTACAGGCTGGTGGTGGCTCCATAATGATGTGGGCTGTGTTTATATGGAATGGAGTCGGCGCTCTGGTCCAACTGAACCGATCGTTGACTGGAAACTCTTCTGATCGGCTACTTGGAGATCATTTCAAGCCATTCATGGACTTCATGCTCACAAACAACGGTGGATTTTTTGTGGAGGACAATGGGACATGTTACTGGGCCGCAGTTGTTCGTGGCTCGTTTGGAAAATATTCTGCGCAGTTCGAGTGAATCGTTTGGTTGCCCAGATCGCCCGACATGAATCCTATCGAACATTTGTGGGACATAATCGATAGGTCATTTCGTGCACAACATCCTACACTGGATACACACTCGCAATTATGGATGGTTATGGCTCATTATTTCTGCAGGGGTCTTTCAAAGACTTGCTGAGCCCATGCCACATGGAGTTGCTGCACTACGCCGGGTTGAAGGAGGCCCACAAGATATTAGGAGGTATTCCATGGTTTTTATCCCCTCAGTGTAAAGCAGTATCACTTTCCTCATCAGTTCACAAATTTCTAAGTCACATTCGAGAACGATTTTTTTATCTACATCTACAATTTAATATTGGTCTGTTACCTAAAAATTAAAACAGACCTTACAAAATCACTAACTATAGTAATCTGTTTACATGATCCTACCTTTAATTAATTTACACATATCTTTTACAATATACTCCCGCCATTTAGCAAGCCCTCTTAAGTGGGCCAGTACCCGTCCCTAGCTACGGGGAAGCGGGCGGTTACTACTATCTAGTACAAACCATTGCCAGTTCTGTGTCTCACTTGGTTATATACTTTAATTTTTCTCTTTATTTAACATTAAATACTTTTTAAATTATTAAGTTAATTCTCTTAACTATGAAACATTTTTCCACCGCCTGAGCACCTATTATTAATAAAATATGTGCTAATGGAATATTAGAAAGAGATGATGGCATCTTCTTCTAACCACTTCTATTGACCTTTCCCCTCGTACGTTGATCACGCAAGGCAGTGGAGGTCTTACCTTCCAGCGTTTCTCGTCTCTATAACCTTCCTTCAATTACGACTTTTCCTAGGTTCTTTCCAGGAGACACTCTGACCAAAAAAATTGCCGGACAGAGTGCTCCTGGTAAGTCAAGTTCACATTTATTGAAAACTGCCAAGGTGTGATTAATGAAAAGCACACCCGGCTTTTCATCCACATCTACATCTACATTTATACTCCGCAAGCCACCCAACGGTGTGTGGCGGAGGGCACTTTACGTGCCACTGTCATTACCTCCCTTTCCTGTTCCAGTCGCCGGCCGAAGTGGCCGTGCGGTTAAAGGCGCTGCAGTCTGGAACCGCAAGACCGCTACGGTCGCAGGTTCGAATCCTGCCTCGGGCATGGATGTTTGTGATGTCCTTAGGTTAGTTAGTTTTAACTAGTTCTAAGTTCTAGGGGACTAATGACCTCAGCAGTTGAGTCCCATAGTGCTCAGAGCCATTTGAACCATTTTTTGTTCCAGTCGCGTATGGTTCGCGGGAAGAACGACTGTCTGAAAGCCTCCGTGCGCGCTCTAATCTCTCTAATTTTACATTCGTGATCTCCTCGGGAGGTATAAGTAGGGGGAAGCAATATAGTCGATACCTCATCCATCAACGCGCCCTCTCGAAACCTGGCGAGCAAGCTACACCGCGATGCAGAGCGCCTCTCTTGCAGAGTCTGCCACTTGAGTTTGTTAAACATCTCCGTAACGCTATCACGGTTACCAAATAACCCTGTGACGAAACGCGCCGCTCTTCTTTGGATCTTCTCTATCTCCTCCGTCAACCCGATCTGGTACGGATCCCACACTGCTGAGCAATACTCAAGTATAGGCCGAACGAGTGTTTTGTAAGCCACCTCCTTTGTTGATGGCCTACATTTTCTAAGGACTCTCCCAATGAATCTCAACCTGGTACCCGCCTTACCAACAATTAATTTTATATGATCATTCCACTTCAAATCGTTCCGCACGCATACTCTCAGATATTTTACAGAAGTAACTGCTACCAGTGTTTGTTCCGCTATCATATAATCATACAATAAAGGATCCTTCTTTCTATTTATTCGCAATACATTACATTTGTCTATGTTAAGGGTCAGTTGCCACTCCCCGCACCAAGTGCCTATCCGCTGCAGATCTTCCTGCATTTCGCTACAATTTTCTAATGCTGCAACTTCTCTGTATACTCTCGCCTAATTTTCCCGTTGCAGCATTCTCCTTCGGTAGAGCTGCTGCGCGTGGACGGATATTTTTTCAGTTAACTTCATTATGTTCTTACATTTTTCTTCATCCCGTAAAACGGCGTGGATGTTGTGTTCGGTGATGGAGCGTCTTTCTTCCAAGGCAACTTGTGCGTATACAGGACACGCAAAGACTACATCATCTGGGGAGCCCGCCTTTCCCCACAGTCACAAACTGGATCTGGTCCCTTCCCTATCCTATGCAAATGCACATGATACGGTTCGTGGCCTGTTAGAAAATGTATAAATCCTTTACTTGCTTGTAAGTACTTCATTTTTAATCGTTATTTTTTTTCTGAGAGGAAAAACCATTATACTCTTCTGGATGTCACTGATTCATTCCATTCTGTCTGCCATATCTCCATTACCAGGTTTTTAATTTACTTTATGTTTTGGCAGACTCGCCCCGTAAGTTCTCCACTCGTAGGAAACCTTTTTTCTTTTTCAGCCAATAAATTGCTGCCCTTTGTCGTAAAATCAAATCAATTGGACACAGTCCCATTATTACACCTAGACCATCGATTGGTGTGGTACCAAATTCCCCTGCGGAGCTAATAACATTTCTCTCAACTGGGCGAAGGGCAGCGGTGGGTTTTACGAACTTGTGGGCCCAGACGCTGGCCCCGTACCTCACTACTGAAGCAAGTAAATTGTTGTTTTTTACCTTGATAATGTTGGATGATAAATGAAATCGTTGTTGGCCGATTCGTATAATCTTATTATACAAAGCAAGTGTCTTATTACATGCTTGCTCAATGTGGGGGCCGAAGAGCAGCCCCTGATCGAGGTGGACTCCCAAGTATCTTGCAACCATTTGTCTCCGGATCAGTCCATCATAAATTTTTATTATAGGACCGGTCCACATTCAGAGCCCTGGGGGCAACCTTTCGTCACCCTCTTAGTGACAGACAGCCCAGGGTCCGCCAGCTCAACGGATCTCTCATCGCAGTAGGCCTCGAAACAGCCATATAGCAACCGAGGACACTCCATCTCACGCAGGCGGGAAAGGAGTGATGGCCACCACAGGCTGTCAAACGCCCCCACAATGTCTACCATGATCCCAATTACGTACTTACATTCAGAAAATTGGATTAGACTAATTGCCTGATTTATTGCATCGTCCGTTGATCGCTCTTTACAAAAACCATACTGCCACTCATTCTGACCATGTAACACTCAATGGCTCGCCAATCGGTCACAGAGCAATTTTTCGAATATGTTACGAAGGACATCTAACAAGAAAATCGGCCTATAGGATTATGGATCAACCGGGTCTTTAGCTGGTCCTTTTTTTAGAATTACGACTCTACCTTTTTTCCACATCTTAGGGAACTTTGGTTTCTCAAGACATAAGTTGTAAAATTTTGTTAATATGGGTGATAATTTTGGAACTAACTTCTGAAGCACTGCTACTGGAATATACACTCCTGGAAATTGAAATAAGAACACCGTGAATTCATTGTCCCAGGAAGGGGAAACTTTATTGACACATTCCTGTGGTCAGATACATCACATGATCACACTGATAGAACCACAGGCACATAGACACAGGCAACAGAGCATGCACAATGTCGGCACTAGTACAGTGTATATCCACATTTCGCAGCAATGCAGGCTGCTATTCTCCCATGGAGACGATCGTAGAGATGCTGGATGTAGTCCTGTGGAACGGCTTGCCATGCCATTTCCACCTCGCGCCTCAGTTGGACCAGCGTTCGTGCTGGACGTGCAGACCGCGTGAGACGACGCTTCATCCAGTCCCAAACATGCTCAATGGGGGACAGATCCGAAGATCTTGCTGGCCAGGGTAGTTGACTTACACCTTCTAGAGCACGTTGGGTGGCACGGGATACATGCGGACGTGCATTGTCCTGTTGGAACAGCAAGTTCCCTTGCCGGTCTAAGAATGGTAGAACGATGGGTTCGATGACGGTTTGGATGTACCGTGCACTATTCAGTGTCCCCTCGACGATCACCAGTGGTGTACGGCCAGTGTAGGAGATCGCTCCCCACACCATGATGCCGGGTGTTGGCCCTGTGTGCCTCGGTCGTATGCAGTCCTGATTGTGGCGCTCACCTGCACGGCGCCAAACACGCATACGACCATCATTGGCACCAAGGCAGAAGCGACTCTCATCGCTGAAGACGACACGTCTCCATTCGTCCCTCCATTCACGCCTGTCGCGACACCACTGGAGGCGGGCTGCACGATGTTGGGGCGTGAGCGGAAGACGGCCTAACGGTGTGCGGGACCGTAGCCCAGCTTCATGGAGACGGTTGCGAATGGTCCTCGCCGATACCCCAGGAGCAACAGTGTCCCTAATTTGCTGGGAAGTGGCGGTGTGGTCCCCTACGGCACTGCATAGGATCCTACGGTCTTGGCGTGCATCCGTGCGTCGCTGCGGTCCGGTCCCAGGTCGACGGGCACGTGCACCTTCCGCCGACCACTGGCGACAACATCGATGTACTGTGGAGACCTCACGCCCCACGTGTTGAGCAATTCGGCGGTACGACCACCCGGCCTCCCGCATGCCCACTATACGCCCTCGCTCAAAGTCCGTCAACTGCACATACGGTTCACGTCCACGCTGTCGCGGCATGCTACCAGTGTTAAAGACTGCGATGGAGCTCCGTATGCCACGGCAAACTGGCTGACACTGACGGCGGCGGTGCACAAATGTTGCGCAGCTAGCGCCATTCGACGGCCAACACCGCGGTTCCTGGTGTGTCCGCTGTGCCGTGCGTGTGATCATTGCTTGTACAGCCCTCTCGCAGTGTCCGGAGCAAGTATGGTGGGTCTGACACACCGGTGTCAATGTGTTCTTTTTTCCATTTCCAGGAGTGTAGTCTGGGCCTGGAGCTTTATCCTTCTTAAAACTTAAGATGTTATACTTCACCTCATCTAATGAAAAGGGATAAACTTGTAAGTCTTTTTCATATGGCTCCCGTACTTGATTCCTTAGTTTAGCCTGTTTTTCCATATCCTCAGCCGGCTCATCGTCGGGCAGCAATACCACTAACAATATATTAGCTGTGCTTCCCCAATTTCAAAGCTCCGATTTTCTACTCTTAAGGTGGAGAGTACTATAGGTGCCCTGATTTTTTTTTCTCTAACTATCCGATTTTGTCTCAGAAATTTCTCCCATCTTATTCTCCTTACCTCGTTTATTTTATCTTTATGCCTTGCTTTGGTTCTCCTATAAACCTCTAACAAATGCTGCCTCTGGGGAGGAATAAAACTCCTTTGGTACCGTCGCCGAGAAGGACTGTGACCATTTTTGCACTAGTTCTGAAGAGTTCATTTTCTTCCTCTCCAGAAATCTGGAATATCAGATTTAATAGGTTTAGCTGGGCCGAGAAACGGAAAGTATTTTCCTGTCGTCCTAATAGTGGCTGTGTTCTGGTTAGGCAAGGAACAAAATAGAAGGACCTTTGACTGTCACTCTCAGATGGCCACAGTTGGTCACCCAGGTAATTTATTTATCCTGCCAAAATCAGGGCCGTCAGGCGCTCTTTTACATCAAACCACACACACTAGAACATTTGCAGCAAATTTACGACGACAGACATATTATAAAGCATCTTACATCTAATATAGGATTCAACACTTAAGATTGTGACGTGAAAGATGTATACAGCAGTAGTAAAACACGCAGTCGGTATTTGGTAGTAGAACCATAAAAACAAATCACAGGCAGGAAGATACAAACGATGGGTGCTGGCAGTAACAGACGTGACAGAAGGGGAGAGAGAGAGAGAGAGAGAGAGAGAGAGAGAGAGAGAGAGAGAGAGAGAGCGCGGTGTGGGGGGTGGGGGGTGGAGGGTGGGGGGGGGGGACTTGATAGAAACGCAAGCAATGACGACAGGCAAAAACAAAGTGTCCAGAAGTGAAAAGAGAGAGATGAATAACTGAGGGACTTTTGCAACCACACAGATGTGTCACAAGCAAAGGGTGATATACAAAATAAGAAATCTTCTTCAGTATAGACAATTCCTAGTCTGTGCTCCATAGAGTGTACAAGCGAAGTAACTGGAGTTGATGGTGCTATAGAACTGGCTAATCTTGAAGCTGCTATTCATCTGGGTCGTCACCAGTCGGTCGCAGCGCTTATGTCCTCTTCACATAGGGGCTGCTACTGTCGCGTTGTCGTCCTGGAGATGGGTTGGTCAGAATGTGATTGGCTGACGTCTTCTCACAACCATCTCTTCTATATCGCAGTGCCGATGGTACTGTTACCGACGACTGTGCCGCTAAAGCGGAGTTATTGAACGCAGTTTTCCGAAATTCCTTCACCAGGGAAGATGAATGGAATATTCCAGAATTTGAAACAGGAACAGCTGTTAGCGTGAGTTTCTTAGAAGTAGATACCTTAGGGGTTGCGAAGCAGCTCAAATCGCTTGATACGGGCAAGTCTTCAGGTCCAAATTGTATACCGATTAGGTTCCTTTCAGATTGCGCTGATACAATAGCACTCATATACAACCGCTCGCTCACCGATAGATCTGTACCTACAGATTGGAAAATTGCACAGGTCGCACCAGTGTTTAAGAAGGGTAGTAGGAGTAATCCTTCGAACTACAGACCTATATAATTGACGTCGGTTTGCAGTAGAGTTTTGGAGCATATACTGTATTCAAACATTATGAATCACCTCGAAGGGAACGATCTATTGATACGCAATCAGCATGGTTTCAGAAAACATCGTTCTTGTGCAACGCAGCTAGCTCTTTATTCGCACGAAGTAATGGCCGCTATCGACAGGGGATCTCAAGTTGATTCCGTATTTCTAGATTTCCGGAAAGCTTTTGACACCGTTCCTCACAAGCGACTTCTAATCAAGCTGCGGGCCTATGGGGTATCGTCTCAGTTGTGCGACTGGATTCGTGATTTCCTGTCAGGAAGGTCGCAGTTTGTAGTAATAGACGGCAAATCATTGAGTAAAACTGAAGTAATATCAGGTGTTCCCCGGGGAAGCGTCCTGCGACCTCTGCTGTTCGTGATCTACACTCCTGGAAATTGAAATAAGAACACCGTGAATTCATTGTCCCAGGAAGGGGAAACTTTATTGACACATTCCTGGGGTCAGATACATCACATGATCACACTGACAGAACCACAGGCACATAGACACAGGCAACAGAGCATGCACAATGTCGGCACTAGTACAGTGTATATCCATCTTTCGCAGCAATGCAGGCTGCTATTCTCCCATGGAGACGATCGTAGAGATGCTGGATGTAGTCCTGTGGAACGGCTTGCCATGCCATTTCCACCTCGCGCCTCAGTTGGACCAGCGTTCGTGCTGGACGTGCAGACCGCGTGAGACGACGCTTCATCCAGTCCCAAACATGCTCAATGGGGGACAGATCCGGAGATCTTGCTAGCCAGGGTAGTTGACTTACACCTTCTACAGCACGTTGGGTGGCACGGGATACATGCGGACGTGCATTGTCCTGTTGGAACAGCAAGTTCCCTTGCCGGTCTAGGAATGGTAGAACGATGGGTTCGATGACGGTTTTGATGTACCGTGCACTATTCAGTGTCCCCTCGACGATCACCAGTGGTGTACGGCCAGTGTAGGAGATCGCTCCCCACACCATGATGCCGGGTGTTGGCCCTGTGTGCCTCGGTCGTATGCAGTCCTGATTGTGGCGCTCACCTGCACGGCGCCAAACACGCATACGACCATCATTGGCACCAAGGCAGACGCGACTCTCATCGCTGAAGACGACACGTCTCCATTCGTCCCTCCATTCACGCCTGTCGCGACACCACTGGAGGCGGGCTGCACGATGTTGGGGCGTGAGCGGAAGACGGCCTAACGGTGTGCGGGACCGTAGCCCAGCTTCATGGAGACGGTTGCGAATGGTCCTCGCCGATACCCCAGGAGCAACAGTGTCCCTAATTTGCTGGCAAGTGGCGGTGCGGTCCCCTACGGCACTGCGTAGGATCCTACGGTCTTGGCGTGCATCCGTGCGTCGCTGCGGTCCGGTCCCAGGTCGACGGGCACGTGCACCTTCCGCCGACCACTGGCGACAACATCGATGTACTGTGGAGACCTCACGCCCCACGTGTTGAGCAATTCGGCGGTACGTCCACCCGGCCTCCCGCATGCCCACTATACGCCCTCGCTCAAAGTCCGTCAACTGCACATACGGTTCACGTCCACGCTGTCGCGGCATGCTACCAGTGTTAAAGACTGCGATGGAGCTCCGTATGCCACGGCAAACTGGCTGACACTGACGGCGGCGGTGCACAAATGCTGCGCAGCTAGCGCCATTCGACGGCCAACACCGCGGTTCCTGGTGTGTCCGCTGTGCCGTGCGTGTGATCATTGCTTGTACAGCCCTCTCGCAGTGTCCGGAGCAAGTATGGTGGGTCTGACACACCGGTGTCAATGTGTTCTTTTTTCCATTTCCAGGAGTGTATATAAATGACCTGGGTGACAATCTGAGCAGTTCTCTTAGGTTATCCGCAGATGATGCTGTAATTTACCGTCTAGTAAGGTCATCCGAGGGCCAGTATCAGTTGCAAAGCGATTTAGAAAAGATTGCTGTATGATGTGGCAGGTGCTAGTTGACGCTAAATAACGAAACGTGTGAGGTGATCCACATGAGTTCCAAAAGAAATCCGTTGGAATTCGATTACTCGATAAATAATACAATTCGCAAGGCTGTCAATTCAACTAACTACCTGGGTGTTAAAATTACGAACAACTTCAGTTGGAAAGACCACATAGATAATATTGTGGAGAAGGCGAGCCAAAGGTTGCGTTTCATTGGCAGGACACTTAGAAGATGCAACAAGTCTACTAAAGAGACAGCTTACACTACACTCGTTCGTCCTCTGTTACAATATTGCTGCGCGGTGTGGGATCCTTACCAGGTGGGATTGACGGAGGACATCGAAAGGGTGCAAAAGATGGCAGCTCGTTTTGTATTATCACGTAATAGGGGAGAGAGTGTGGCAGATATGATACGCGAGTTGGGATGGAAGTCATTAAAGCAAAGACGTTTTTCGTCAGTCACCAACTTTCTCTTCCGAATGCGAAAATATTTTGTTGAGCCCAACCTACATAGGGAGGAATGATCATAAAAATAAAATACGAGAAATCAGAGCTCGAACAGAAAGGTTTAGGTGTTCGTTTTTCCCGCGCGCTGTTCGGGAGTGGAATGGTAGAGAGATAGTATGATTGTGGTTCGATGAACCCTCTGTCAAGCACTTAAGGGGCTCCGGAACGCCCTATACTTGCAATGTTAAAATAACGCTTATAAATTACATCTTTCCTCACAAAGTATTTGAGGTAGGAAGTTGAAATTTTTACAGATTATTTATTGTAATATGGGCTACAACTTAACACAGGGATTTTACAAAATTTTAGTTCAGTTATTAAAGATGATTTTTTTTTCAATTGTAATGAAAATTCACAACATTTTTTTGCAATTTTTTATTTATATATTCAAAAATATACAGTTTTTTGGAAAAAGACTGTGTTAAATTATGCAGAAGGTACTGTGTAACATTTACTGAAAGTTTGAAACAAATATGTTTGGAAGATCCTTAGAAAACATGTAATTAGTATGAGAAAATAAAAGTTTTGGGAATCGAGCGACAAAGATTGGATTAACTTTTTAGTGCATTCCAGGTCCGTAGGATGGATTATCTTCATCCTCTGCAAACTCCTCCTCCAGCTTCCTCTTGTTCCTCCTCCTGTTTACTCTTGCTTGTATTTCTAGACTCTTTACAGCCCTGTCTGCAGCCCGAAGGCGTTCCTTGTCTAAAGCAAGCATCGCTCGTACCATGTTAGAACCTATCTTCATTCCCATATTTCTAAATACCTTGCACCTTACAATGTTGCCATCATTGAAAGTCGCAACAGCATCATACACACCAAAGTGAAGTGTTTCTATTCCAACAAATACAGTCTTGGGGATTCTCGACTATATAACACTATTTACACTTTCATTGGGGTTTTGAGTTTTTCCGTGAATACACTTTTTCAACAGTTCAGGTGCTGCTAAGTCTCTGAAAATAGGTTTTATCACCTCCATTATTGCATGAGTCAGACTATGCTTATGAGTGTACACTTCACCAGTTAGCAATCCTTTGTTATATTTACACCAACTGTCTTCTTCTTTGGGACACAAGCTATGTTTGGGATTTTCATCGGTTGAAGAAGTATAAAAAAAAAAGAGCCCAAACAGCCTTCTTCATTTCGTCGACACTTTGTGTATTTTGCCTAATAGCCATTCCACAATAGTTCTGTATTTTGTCAATTACACTGTCAGTTAACCTTCCCTTCCCATCCAACCCTTTACCATCACTGAGTTTTTGTTTTTTTGTACGAAGCTTTCAGTCGCCGAAGTCTTGTACCCATTCGCTTCTGTACGTGTCCAATACACTCAAATTTCTGCACTACAACATCATCACCATAGGGCTTCAGTCCTTGAACATGTTTGAAACTTTTAGAATCACCGTCACCAAGGTAATTAACATATCGCACTTTATCACACGCCTCATAACGCTGGAATATACTGGCAACACCAGCCACTTCCATTCCTCCAGTACTGCCACTATAGTTAGCTTTGCAATTATTTTCATGTGTACCTCTATATTTTTGTGGACATCTACAATACTTTGATATTACTGCTACATCTAAAACTTTCCCTGTATACATACTGGTGGCAGATACTACACCATGAAGAGATGTGTGTCCCCGTTTATGCCAGGTACCGTCGAACGCTGCAGTCCAATCTCTGTTACCATTATTTTCCATTACTGCCTCTTCCACAGCGTTCTTCATAGATTCTATACAGACATCTTCTACTTTAGACCCTATTAATTTATTATAGGTCGTAAACTTGGTTGGGGATTTGGAAGATTCATGATGCCACAGAAAATTGCACCTGCAGTAGCACCCTTACCAACTGAACGCAAGGAATAAACAAATCTAATGTTGTGTTCGTAGATTTTGCTACCATTTTCTTCAGTTGCAGTTACTGCAACACTGTTCCAAAAGGTGGTCATGTATGAACACTTATCACATTTCAGTTGTATTTCACTAGCAAGTCCTACGTGCTTTATTATGGAGAGTTCCAGACCAACTTCACTACAATGAATTCATCTTACACAGTTTGAAAAAATTCCTTTGAGAACCGACATATCAAATATTTCATTCACATCCGATTCGCCCATAAAACATTCATAGTTTTCACTCATTGAACCAAGCTTCTTCTGTGAAGTATTTTCTTTCCCACTTTGACTGCTATGGGCAGGTGTACTTGAGAGGTTAGGTTCGCTCACTTGGTTATCGTCTTTATTGTTTACAGTAATAACACATACCTTTGGCTTTCCAACATTTCTCCTTTTCTTAAAAGCCTTCAGAGGATTTCTAATAACTTTATTTTTACTCATTATTATACTTCAACAAAACAGAGACTCAAGAAACAGAATTAATTACGAATATTTTCGAGATAACGACAGAGTAAATAAACATGAAACAATCGACAATCACACCAGCGATATATATTGAACCATCACAGGTTAGCCACAACACATACTTTATCTCACATCACTAAAATGTACCTGACGAACACGGACGTTAATAATAACACCATTTGACAGCAGTTTAACAGCGCCACAGTGGGTCACGCCCATGTAGAACACATTTCAAAAAAAATTTAAAAATAGTTGTAGTCTTCGGAATTGAATAAATTATATATCTATTAAAAGGTAATAGTCTGCAGATTCAGAAAACGCAAAAAAGTAAAAATTGAACTTTTCATGATTTTGAGCCTTTCCGGAGCCCCTTAAATGTGAATTGCAGAGTAATCATGTAGATTTAGATGTAGATCGTTCCCGACTAGCGTGCCAGCGCTTGACTATACGGACCGTGTAAGGAGCACGACAACGGGAGGGTAGGCAGGAGCGTAGACGCTGCGATGGACCGGAATCTGTGGCTGCAGGGCACGTCATACTTCTGGTCGTACCTTGCCATCCGCCCTGCGCTCTGGTGGTAACGTCCCCCGGAAAACGCCCAGAAGGATACGAGTCCACTTCTGAGGCCCATACTCAGATGTAGAAGGCGTCGGCTGCTGCGGCGTGGTCGCGCTGTCCTCGGGATCCGTGAATCTGCGGGAGGAGACAAAGAAGGATCACCGTGCACATGACAGCGGTGAATTTGATTGTGATGTAGGCGCTGCAATCAGTCTCGGCCAGAAATGAGACGACGAAGGATCTCGCCTCGCGCCCACCGTCTGCTGCCGCTAAAATCCCTAACAAGCACAATATCATGTGGCGCGAAGCGATACTTGTGGCCTTCCTGCGGCGCCGGATGCTGAGGAGGGTGGAGCAGATGGAATAGTGTCCGATGGCGGCGGCCGTGAAGCAGTTCCACCGGCGATGGTCCGTCTCTTGGATGCGAACAATAGGAGGCGAGAAACAATTGCAATGCTTGATCCCTGGTGTGTATGGTGCGAAGTTTGGTCATCTGATGCTTGAAAGTTCTGACAAAACGTTACGCTTCGCCGTTTGACTCTGGATGGAACTGTGCACTGATTAGTTGCTGTATGCGACTGCGTTCACAGAATGTTACAAATTCGTGTGACGTAAACTGAAGACCGTTGACGCAAAAAATAGAAGACAACACCTGAACTGTGCTACGTGACATTGTCGAGTTCATTGACACAGCAAAAGGAGACTTGCTATTTGAGTCAACCACAATCAACCAACGAGTGTTCCAAAAAGGTCCCGCAAAGTCTATGTGCTCACGTTGCCATGGTGATTGCGACTTAGGCCACGCAGAGGATTTTTGCGGCAGAGCAGACTGATTTTCCGCACATGCGTGACACTGTGGCGTCATCTGTTCTATTTGGGTGTCCATACCCTGCCAAGTGCAGTGTCGGTGCGATAACTGTTTCGTACGAACAAATCCCCAGTGTCATTAGTGAAGTAACTACAACACCCCTTTTGCAAAGCTTTAGGGATCAACACACGTGTCTGTCTACTGTCATTTTTTACAAGAATCACATCAAGCCGGCCAGGGTGGCCGAGCAGTTCTAGGTTCCTCTGTCTGGAACCGCGCGACCGCTACGGTCGCAGGTTCTAATCCTGCCTCGAGCATGGATGTGTGTGATGTCCTTAGTTTTGTTAGGTTTTAGTAGTTCTAAGTTCTAGGGGACTGATGACCTCAGATGTTAAGTCCTATAGTGCTCAGAACCATTTGAACCATTTTTTAAAGAATCACACCGTGCTGTATTGCGGGGCTATGCCGACGTGCAAAGTATCGGCGCACCACAGAGTTATTTGTGCTATGCAATGAGCTAGGCCAACATATGCGAATGTATTTTAGCAAAATGTTCAAATCTGGATCAGCTTCCGTGGCCTGTGCAATTTTCCTATAGTTCAGAGGAATGGATTGAAGCAATGCAGAATCCTGAGCATCGATGTGAGAACGAGATGCAGCAGATGCGTCAAAGTCTGTATGAGGGCCATCGGAAGACGTGAAAGGGCGTCCGTATTACCATGTTGAGCTGTCGGACGATACACAATCTCGTACTGGTATTTAGACAGCAACAAAGCCCATCTTTACAATTTTTGGGCAGTTCGGCTTCATTGAATCAAACAAGGACTGCAATGGCTTGTGATCTATTTCTAAGAAGAATTTTCTTTCAATACAAGTAGTGGTGCAATTTGGTGACACCATACTCAATAGCCAATGCATCTTTCTCAATTTGTGAATACTTACACCGAGCTTTCGACAACACTTTTGATGCGAAAGCAATAGGCCTGTCTTTATCACCAGTTCCGTGCGAAAGCACGGCACTGATTCCTCAAGAGGAAGCGTCAGCTTGCAACACAACCGGTTCGTCAGGATTAAAGAGAACCAAGCACCTATCACTGAGCAATGCATCTTTAAGTTTTTGAAAAGCTCCTCGGCACTCAACTGACCAAACAAAGGGGACGTTCTTTCGACGCAAGCAATGCAGTGGGGCTGCAATTTGTGCAGCATTCCGTATGAACCTAATATAATAGTTCATTTTCCCTAAGACTGACTGTGGTGTCACCGCCAGACACCACACTTGCTAGGTGGTAGCCTTTAAATCGGCCGCGGTCCATTAGTATACGTCGGACCCGCGTGTCGCCACTGTCAGTAATTGCAGACCGAGCGCCACCACACGGCAGGTCTAGAGAGACGTCCTGGCACTCGCCCCAGTTGTACAGCCGACGTTCATAGGAATGGTTCACTGACAAATACGCTCTCATTTGCCGAGACGATAGTTAGCATAGCCTTCAGCTACATTTGCTACGACCTAGCAAGGCGCCGTATTCAATTGATATTGAGATTCTATTAATGTATCATCAAGAGCGATGTTCTACAAATGTGGATTAAAGTTAAGTATTCCAGAAGCTACGTACTTTTCCTTATAGCATTCATTACGTATCCTGTTTCAGACCTCACGCCAGCCTGCGTGAGTTTAAGCGCGTGCCTTTCGGCTTCCTCTCATTGTGTCTAGGCTGTCTTGTCTAGACACAACACCGACTGCACTTCAGTGACATTATGAGGAACTGGCGGTTCACGGATGGCTAACAAATGTGACTTAAGAGGATGTGCACCTTGACTGTTTATGACATGACCAAGATATTGCAACTCAGGTTTCAAAAACTCACACTTGTCCAGTCTACACTTTAGTCCTGCATCAGATAACACACGAAACAAAGCACGCAAATCTGCGATGTGTTCTTCAGGTGTACGACCTGCTACGATAATATCGTCCAAATAGTTTTAACAGTTTGGTATTTGAGCAGTCAGCTGTTCCAAATACCGTTGTAAAATGGCGGGTGCGGAAGCGCTGCCAAAAGGCAAATGCAAATATTTAAACAAGCCCATATGAGTGTTCATTACACACACATTTGAGATTCTTCATCGAGCGGTATTTGAAGATATGCATCGCGCAAATCAATTTTTGAAAAGTAGCGACCAGCACCTAATCTGTGCATGAGATCCCCTGCGAGTGACAATGGATAAGTATCAGCCACAGTTTGTGGGTTGGCTGTAGACTTGAAGTCAACACAGAGATGAATGCGACCTGAAGGTTTGAAGAGCAAAACCAGTGGACTTGCCCAGTGACTGACTTTCATGGGCGCAACATCTCCGCTTTCTTGTAATAAGTCCACTGGCCACTTTGTCCCGTAATGCAATGGGAACAGTTCTGGCCCGGCAAAATTTCGGCTGAGCATTTTCTTTCATAGTAATATGTGCAACTAAACTGTTAGCCTCACCTAAACCTTCAGAAAAGAGTTCAGGGAATTCTTTCAGCAAGCTAACTACACTGTCGTTGGCATTGAATGCAGTAACTGACAACACATTGTCCTGAATTTGAAAGACAAACAAATCAAATGAATCAAGGCCAAATATGTTCTCACACTCGCGTGATTGTAGCACAGTGAAAGTCACAGTTCATGTATGCGAGCGATATATGGCAAGCAAAGTACATTTTCAGCGAACGGGAATGTTTTCTCCACTATAAGCCATCAGGTGTGTACTAGTTTTAGACAGGCGTGGGGAGCCTAACAGTTCATATGTGTTACAGTTCAACAGTGTAACAGAAGCACCCATATTCAACTGAAATTTTGCACGTTTTCCACTTGTATGCAAATGAACAAAACGTTTGTTGGACTGGCGTAGCACTGAAGAAACTGTCTGCCTGCTAGATTTGCTAATGCCTGCAGCAGGCTTTGAATACACTGCATTGATTACATGGGTCTTGTGAGTGGGCATAATTCTTATGTTTGTTCCATTGCAAACATATGGATTGTATGTGACCTTCCTTGACATAAGCTTAACACTGTGTTTGTCTGGACGGGCGATCTTGGCGTTTGTGGCGTGAATAGGACCGAGGGCATGACTTAATTCTGTTCGCTTGCTTAGAGAACTGTTTACATGAGGTAGCAAGCGCTTGCTGTTGCTGCCAACTGGGCTGGTCGGGAGCAAGGAACCGACAAATTGGTGGCTACTCAAATTTATCGGCCGCTACTACGCCTGAATCATACTGATCTAGAATTTAAACTATGTGCTGGAATGAGGGATCGGACGTTTCAAAATCTATTCTCTAAGTTTGACATCAGTTACATTGTACATGACTGTATCACGTAACATAACATCTGAATATAAAGCACCACAAGCACATTTGAATTTGCATTTCCTCGTCATACTCTGAAAATCTGTTACCCACTCGCAATAAATTTGTTCTGACCTTTTCTCGCAACGACAAGATTGGTACCTAGCTGCCACCACATTCACTTGTTGGTCATAATAGTTAATTAGCGAATCTGCAACCTGGCCATAGGAAAGTTCATTCGGAGTGGCGTTAGGGAACAATTTCTGAAAGAGGCGAAAAATCCACTTCCTACCACTGACAAAACGTAATGTAATTTCACAGTACCTGATACTTTCTGAGCAATGATGTGGGCTTCATACTGTTGCAACCACTTGGACCACTCCTCTTCTTTTTCGTTAAACTGGCGAAAAGGCGTTATGGCACTTGGAGCTACAGCTGTTGCTAGTGGCGCTGCACTAGTGGCTTGGTCCTCCAGGAGCTACCGTACTGCGTTTAGTAGTGTGGCTATCTGCTGTGTCTAAAACTGAAACATCTGTGTTAGCTGCATTGCATCTATCGCTTGCAGCTGAGGTGACTGAGCAGGGGCTGGGAGAGGTGGGTTGCTCATTTTGGAACAGACAAATGCAATAAACAGGCAACGCAAGGAAGAAAAATAAGCACACAAGCAAAGAAATTTCTGCAACGCCCAGTTAAAAAAATCCAAATGGAAAAAACGCCATAAAAGATACTGTTAAAACATGTAAACACATCCCTGCAAAGAAAAGACAAGGTAGAAATAAGGCTGCAGCAAAACAGAAAAGCCCACGACAAAACAAAATTTTGGCAGCTAGGCTCTGGTGTTAAACGGGGCCAGGTTGTCGGGTTGGTTCTTCTTACACCTCGTCGACAAATATGTGACGTCTAGGAAGCCTTCACACTCGTTTTGCTAGACAAACATTCAAGAAAATCGTATTAATGAGTTTTATTACAATAATAAAATTACAGTACTTAGCTTTTGCAACTACACAGATGTGTCACAAGCAAAGGGCGACATACAAAATAAGAAATTTTCTTCAGTATAGACAATTCCTAGTCTATGCTACATAGAGTGAAGAGGCAAAATAACTAGAGTTGTCGCTGCTATATACCTGGCTGATCTTGAAGCTGCAATTCAACTAACTGGCCGCTGTGGCCGAGCGGTTCTAGGCGCTTCAGTCCGGAATCACGCTGCTGCTACGGTCGCAGGTTCGAATCCTGCCTTGGTCATGGATGTGTGTGATGTCCTTAGGTTAGTTAGGTTTAAATACTTCTACGTCTAGGTGACTGATGACCTCAGATGTTAAGTCCCATAGTGCTTAGAGCCATTTGAACAATTTTTATTTTTCCTATTCAACTGAGTCGTCACAAGTCGGTCGTAGCGCTTATGTCCTCTTCACATAGGCGCTGCTGCTGTCACGTTGTCGTCCTGGAGAGGGGTCGGTGAGCGTGCAATTGGCTGACGTCTTCTCACAATCATCTCTGCTCTATCGTTCGCGACTGGCGTGCCGGCGCTTGACTTAACGCCGTAACAAGGGGAAGGAGAGGAAGCTCTGATAAGTTGGATTGAGTGGTGTGGACCTACAGGTCGTAGGAGGAGTAAATGTTGGAGTGGAGTTCATGATCTGGAGGGACAGATGGTTGAATTTTGTTTGGGAGAGCATGTGTAGCGCCTGGAAGTGGAGGGTTGGTGGAATGTGTTGGTAAAGGCGCGGCAGCGTACGCGGCTTGGAAAGTATACGGGAAACGATAGCGTTGTTGGAGTCAAGTTCACAGATGGTGAATATTGTTCCGAGGTGTTGTATGTGAATGAGGAGACGGTGGAATGAGACGAATTGGTAAAGAATCCTTGTGGTGGAAGGTAAAGGGATGTGGAAAGCGAGGTGGGGTGCATGGCATTCGAGGATCTGGAGGGACTTATAGAACTTTGGAGGGGCAGATATCCAAGCAACATCTGCATACCAAAGGATGGGGCGGATTAGGGATTTTTATGTGCAAAGGACAGTCGAGGGGTGTAGTTCCCATGTTCGACCAGTTAGTAGCTATAGTAGTCTGCCGTAGCTGGCACAGTTTTCCACTTATATAGGCACGATTGCAGCCTCGGGCACCAATCAGAGAGGGCCGAAACGACGCTTGCCTGGAAGGTGAGTTGGGCAACTCAAAGCAGCTCGTGCCCGCCGTGGGACCAAGGTCCATGAGAAACACAGGCCATGGGGCATACGTCACAGCACATGACACTGCAAGTCTTACGAGTGGTAGCAGCCATCTCCGACAGGGACTGAGTAACTATTACAGATGAGTTTAATACACTACTGGCCATTAAAATTGCTACACCAAGAAGAAATGCAGATGATAAACAGGTATTCATTGGACAAATATATTATAGTAGAACTGGCATGTGATTACATTTTCACGCAATTTGGGTGCATAGATCCTGAGAAATCAGTACCCAGAACAACCACCTCTGGCCGTAATAACGGCCTTGATACGCCTGGGCATTGAGTCAAACAGAGCTTGGATGGCGTGTACAGATACAGCTGCCCATGCAGCTTCAACACGATACCACAGTTCATCAAGAGTAGTGACTGGCCTATTGTGACGAGCCAGTTGCTCGACCACCATTGACCAGACGTTTTCAGTTGGTGAGATATCTGGAGAATGTGCTGGCCAGGGCAGCATTCGAACATTTTCTGTATCCAGAAAGGCGCGTACAAGACCTGCAACATGAGGTCGTGCGTTATCATGCTGAAATGTAGGGTAACACGTCTGAAATGTAACGTCCACTGTTCAAAGTGCCGTCAATGCGAACAGGAGGTGACCGAGACGTGTAACCAGTGGCATCCCATACCATTACGCCGGGTGATACGCTAGTATGGCGATGACGAATACACGCTTCCAATGTGCGTTCACCGGGATGTTGCCAAACACGGATGCGACCATCATGATGCTGTAAACAGAACCTGGATTCATCCGAAAAAATGACGTTTTGCCATTCGTGCACCCAGGTTCGTCGTTGAGTGCACCATCGCAAGCGCTCCTGTCTGTGATGCAGCGTCAATGGTAACCGCAGCCATGGTCTCCGAGCTGATAGTCCATGCTGCTGAAAACGTCGTCGAACTGTTCGTGCAGATGGTTGTTATCTTGCAAACGTCCTCATCCGTTGACTCAGGGATCGGTACGTGGCTGCACGATCCGTTACAGCCATGCGGATAAGATGCCTGTCATCTCGACTGCTAGTGATATGAGGCCGTTGGGTCCCAGCACGGCGTTCCGTATTACCCTCCAGAACCCACCGATTCCATATTCTGCTAACAGTCATTGGATCTCGACCAACGCAAGCAGCAATGTCGTGATACGATAAACCACAATCGCTATAGGCTACAATCCGACCTTTATCAAAGTCGGAAACGTGATGGTACGCATTTCTCCTCCTTACACGAGGCATCGCAACAACGTTTCACCAGGCAATGCCGGACAACTGCGGTTTGTGTATGAGAAATCGGTTGGAAACTTTCCTCATGTCAGCACGTTGTAGGTGTCGCCACCGGCGCCAATCTTGTGTGAATGCTCTGAAAAGCTTATAATTTGCATATCACAGCATCTTCTTCCTGTCGGTTAAATTTCGAGTCCTTAGGACGTCATCTTCGTGGTGTAGCAATTTTAATGGCCGCTAATGTAATTCTTGACTGTGTGTTTAAAAGCTTGTAAGATCTCGACAGCAGATGACAAAATTAAGACCTTTAGTGGGTACCTTTCAAAATAAATATTAATTTCCCGTGGGCCCTGCACTGAGCCCAGCGTTTGCGAAGTGTGGTGGACAAACCGACTAGTATGACGTCACAAGTCCGTTGCAGGGCCCGTATATATCGTTGGCCCTGTGCGGGCCCGCGTGACGTCAGTTGGCAAGAGGGGCCTGTGCCACGTGTGAAACTGCCGCTCCCGCCTCCCTACAAGCGTCAAGCATCCATCTTTTGTTCCTTGTTGTTTGAAAAAAATAAAAAATCAGACACATTACTTTTCTCGCACTCCTCGTAATACGTACAATTTATATATAGAGTATGCTTAGCGACGACATGTACATGCAGTTTTCTGCGCGACATGATTGACACCTGTTGAAGGATGATTTAGTAAGTAACGCTCCATGTAGCATTATTCTGCCTGTTCGATCACGTTAGACCACGGCTTAATAGGTCATTGATTTTGAGCGTGAGCTTTCGCGCCTGCTCACGCTCTTGCTCATGAGCAGAGCAGTAGCGGCGTGGTGGAGAGTAAGCCAAATTTTGCGCGCATTAAGTGGTCGCGACAACAGGGGCAGCTATAGCTGCGAAATAGATGACGATCCGTTTTGACAGAGGTGCCATCTACTAGCAGCAATGGCGAGTCGGCTTTGTGTAACACGGAACATGTCTTCGCACTTCAATCTGCAGTGCGACTAATGTTTACATTCTACATGGAGAGATGGGTTCGCTGAGTACTTTCAGGAAGATGAATTTACATGTCTCGCGACGTTCGACAATAGGGAAACAGAAAATGTGAAGGACATGAGAGAGTATAAGAGGTTTTAAAACCTAAAAGGAAGCTGTCTAAAGAGGAAGAAGAAGTAAAATGAAGTGAGTCTGCGTTTGAATGAGCTAAAAAAAATGCACTACCGTAAGCAAAGGGCTTGTGCCCTTTCACGGATGCTAATTTGGTAAAAGAATACTTGGTAGTTACAGCAGAATATTTATGTCCACTACATGTAGAACAATTTCGCTTGGCGCCGCTATCAAACATGACAGTCTTGTGTCTCATACAGGTTACGGCAGACTATGTCCGAGTCAGATTGAAAAGTCTTGGTAAAGAGTCTGTCGCATACTGTTTAGCGCTCTATGAATGTCGGGATATCGCAGGCACCCAGTTGGATGTGACATTTTGAGCAGTGTTGAAGAAAATGTAAGTTTTTCACAGAATTTATGAGTATTTGTGTCTACAGACGACGTGCCAGCCATGTTAACAAAAAATATTCTTACAAGGGAACCTCCCCATCGCACCCCCCTCAGATTTAGCTATAACTTGGCACAGTGGATAGGCCTTGATAAACTGAACACAGGTCGATTGAGAAAACAGGAAGAAGTTGTGTGGAACTGTGAAAAAATAAGCAAAATATACAAACTGAGTAGTCCATTGGCCACATAGGCAACATCAAGGAGAAAGGGAGCTCAGGAGCGCCGTGGTCCTGTGGTAGCGTGAGCAGCTACAGAAGGAGAGGTCCTTGGTTCAAGTCTTCCCGCGAGTAAAAATTTTACTTTCTTTATTTTTGCATAGTTATTATCTGTCCGTTCGTTCATTGACGTCTCTGTTCACTGTAATAAGTTTACTGTCTGTGTCTGTGTTTTGCGACCGCATCGCAAAACCGTGCGATTAGTAGGCGAAAGGACGTGCCTCTCCAATCGGAACCGAAAACATTTGATCGCAAGGTCATAGGTCAACCGATTCCTCCACAGGAAAACACATCTGATATATTCTATACGACACTGGTGACGGCATGTGCGTCACATGACAGGAATATGTTGTGACCCACCTAACTTGTACATTTGGCGAATGGGTAAAAAGATTCTTCTACCTTGCCCGATTTAGGTTTTCTTGTGGATGTGATAATCACTCCCAAAAAAGTGATGAAAACATAAGAGTTTGTCACATAAACTGAAAATAAAGAATTAAACTTTTTGCTCGAAGGTAGATTTGAACCAAGGACCTCTAATTGCGCAGCTGCTCACGCTAACCACGGTACCACGGCGCTCCTGTGTTCTGTTGGTACTTGATGTTGCCTATCTTCCTATGAACTACTCAGTTTGTATATTTTGCTTATTTTTTCACAGTTCCACACAACTTCTTCCTGTTTTCTCAATTGATCTGTGTTCAGTTTTTCAAGGCCTATCCACTGTGCCAACTTATAACTAAATCTGAGGGGGGTGCGATGGGGAGGTTCCCTTGTTAGTGCAATTGGGTGCGAAAATGAAAAAAAAAAGCTCCCAGGACCCAAATTGCACTGATTCAGATCTTGAAGTAATTGATCTGTGAATCGGTAAGGAATATGAAGACAGCGTAGATTTCCCTCAGTATCAGTTTCTTCGTTCACACAAGTCTTCACACATGTCTCCTCACCCTATTCTAGTAGTAGATTAAAGGGATTTCTACTCCAATTTTTATATCAAATTGATATGCTACTCAATTAAAATTTCAATTAAACTGCTCCCCTCCCTTCCCCCACTTCACCTGACCCCTCCCCAATCTGGACATTGGTGGGAAATGACTCAATCTGTACTGGAGAGGAAGTATCTTACGACATAAAATTCAAATCAGTGTCAATAATATATTGCTGCATATTCTTTATTTAATCAGTTTGTAGGAGATAGGGCTCCTTCCTGGTGGAAAACAACTCATTTGCCGTACCTCCACTCTGATGACATCACCTCATCTCCTACTGGTGGAAACTGGTGCAGTGAGGTCAAAATCCTTATACCATTGATCATATAACCCATGGATTCCCTGGAAATACTGAGGCACTTTCGATTGATCGCTACAGCTCATTTGCATATTTGGTGGCAAGTATCTCATGAAAATGAGTGACTGTGTGGAATATTGCAATTTGAGGGAAAATCACTTGTCATACATCTGAGGTCTTGTATGCACCCTCCTCCACCACCACAACCCATAACCAGCGAAAAACCCTGATCGCACCTTCACACTGACAGCAGGGCAGACATGCTGGGAACCGCACCTGCGCCGTCTGCCTCATGTATCTCCACAAACACTGGTCTGGAGAGAGTCCAAAACGCAGGGTTGACTCGTGTGGCCCATAGATCAGAAGTTGCGCTAATCCCCGAACAAAGCGTCAGGTGACAGCAACCCTCTGTGTTGTTCTGCCGACAGGTGAGAGCTGGTAGAAAACCCTAGCCACAAACATCAGATGTGATGTCCTGCTCTGATTACAGTGCTACAGTTTGGTGCTGGCAACAACATATCACAAAAACCAGCATTAATAAAGTCCTAAACATTCCACAAAGGTCGCCAAAAATCCTGCCTGTCTCGTGTACCTCAAATAGACTCTATAAAACACACACATGGTAACAGCTCCAAGTAGATGCACGGTTCTAGAAAAATAACACCCTTATTGCACCGTCCTGGGACCATCGCGACAATGCGTCTGCTCCCCATAGTGTCTGTAAGCCTTGTGCCGAGGGCTGCGGAAAAGTAGCGAGTGATCCCAGAGCCCAAAGAGACTGGTGGGAACTACTGACTGGTGATCACATCACAAAGAGTGACGTACTTCATACCCACATGTATAGACAGACAAAGGCAAATCAAGTAATTTAATTTAATATATCAGGGTTCTTGTATGCAGAGACATCTGAGAACACAAACGTTCTCCTCCATGAGTTGCCTGTAACCCACATGATCACAAAGGCAGCAAAACGCATACTGAGCTGTTGTTCACTATTCACCCACACAGAGGGCGCCTTGAGAGTCGACACCTGGAGAGTCCAGTGATCACGTAGCAGAAGTCAAATTCATTTGATATTTGTTACTAGAGAAACCACACCCACTCTTTTTCAGCTGGCTACTAAGCTGCAGCTTTCAGCTAGGATGTTTAGTTGCAACTGCAGTTTCACCCCTGACATTGATTCTCCCCAGTTTAAAAAATTAAATTTACACAATCCGAGACAGGGATGTTGTTGTTCATATACCTCAAATATCTCATGTAAAATACCGATTCCTCCCTTTCGTATGAGTCATTTTTGAAGACAAAGGAAATTGGGGTGTACACGCATTTTCTCAATGCTAAAGCATCGTTACTTGCTGTGAAACTCCTGTACAATAGGGTATATATCCTCTAAGTATTCTTTCATCAGGTAAAAAAATTTCTGTTCTCATCAGCTTAATATCTGTTAAATCCCCCATCACAGGACCACAACATTAAACTAATTTTTTGATCATGACGGAGTGCTTAAGAGCATGCTCTACCTATGTCACAGGATGCCCTTCCTTTTGGAACTTTCTTAAAGCAACCAAATGTTTCATCATGTATGAAATCCCTTAAGCCGTCAGCACAGACGAGTTGTAAATATTAGGTTTATACTATGTATCACTCTATAAATTCGTTAAAGCAGCTGATTTTACTATGATGTTAGTCTCTCCCCGTGTAGGTAGGAGATTGAAATCTCGTTAGAAGATATCGCCAGAACAAAAAAACACCTGATTACCGCTAAAACTCCCTAATCATATCAGTGATACTCTCGCCCTCACTTCCAATCACTTTGCGGCATATCATTGATATCAAATGCTTTAACTAATTAATTAATTTGTTCATGAGAGTCACTTTGCATGGTGAATATTTTTTCCTGCAGTCTGATTACACTCGCCAGGTAGCTCAAATAGGAATTTGTGGAGGGATGACGATTCTCTTTTTCAAGAACACTGTTGAGAACTGACATTTGAAGTTGACTGCAGAAGGTTTCTACTGCCACCAATAATCATTTTACATAAGGACCGCAAATATAAGATACAAGAAATCAGTGCTCAAATAAAGGTATGTAGACAGTCTTTTTCCCACGTAGCATTGGTACAGGGTACCCCGCGCCACACATCGTACGAAGGCTTGCGAAGAAACCATATAGATGTAACGTAAATTTAGTCTACCTATTAAGCTGTCACACTATCCATTTATAGGCACACAAAACTTGCAGGCTAATGCTATCTCTTATTTATCGAGAAAACAAAAGATGTAACTTCTGCTGCTGACTGTCTCTCGCTAAAAATCTTCGTATTAGCCCCTAATTTTCTCATTGCAGTCACTTCGCGCGACATATGTAAGAGGTTGTAATATACACTCCTGGAAATTGAAATAAGAACACCGTGAATTCATTGTCCCAGGAAGGGGAAACTTTATTGACACATTCCTGGGGTCAGATACATCACATGATCACACTGACAGAGCCACAGGCACATAGACACAGGCAACAGAGCATGCACAATGTCGGCACTAGTACAGTGTATATCCACCTTTCGCAGCAATGCAGGCTGCTATTCTCCCATGGAGACGATCGTAGAGATGCTGGATGTAGTCCTGTGGAACGGCTTGCCATGCCATTTCCACCTGGCGCCTCAGTTGGACCAGCGTTCGTGCTGGACCTGCAGACCGCGTGAGACGACGCTTCATCCAGTCCCAAACATGCTCAATGGGGGACAGATCCGGAGATCTTGCTGGCCAGGGTAGTTGACTTACACCTTCTAGAGCACGTTGGGTGGCACGGGATACATGCGGACGTGCAATGTCCTGTTGGAACAGCAAGTTCCCTTGCCGGTCTAGGAATGGTAGAACGATGGGTTCGATGACGGTTTGGATGTACCGTGCACTATTCAGTGTCCCCTCGACGATCACCAGTGGTGTACGGTCAGTGTAGGAGATCGCTCCCCACACCATGATGCCGGGTGTTGGCCCTGTGTGCCTCGGTCATATGCAGTCCTGATTGTGGCGCTCACCTGCACGGCGCCAAACACGCATACGACCATCATTGGCACCAAGGCAGAAGCGACTCTCATCGCTGAAGACGACACGTCTCCATTCGTCCCTCCATTCACGCCTGTCGCGACACCACTGGAGGCGGGCTGCACGATGTTGGGGCGTGAGCGGAAGACGGCCTAACGGTGTGCGGGACCGTAGCCCAGCTTCATGGAGACGGTTGCGAATGGTCCTCGCCGATACCCCAGGAGCAACAGTGTCCCTAATTTGCTGGGAAGTGGCGGTGCGGTCCCCTACGGCACTGCGTAGGATCCTACGGTCTTGGCGTGCATCCGTGCGTCGCTGCGGTCCGGTCCCAGGTCGACGGGCACGTGCACCTTCCGCCGACCACTGGCGACAACATCGATGTACTGTGGAGACCTCACGCCCCACGTGTTGAGCAATTCGGCGGTACGTCCACCCAGCCTCCCGCATGCCCACTTTACGCCCTCGCTCAAAGTCCGTCAACTGCACATACGGTTCACGTCCACGCTGTCGCGGCATGCTACCAGTGTTAAAGACTGCGATGGAGCTCCGTATGCCACGGAAAACTGGCTGACACTGACGGCGGCGGTGCACAAATGCTGCGCAGCTAGCGCCATTCGACGGCCAACACCGCGGTTCCTGGTGTGTCCGCTGTGCCGTGCGTGTGATCATTGCTCGTACAGCCCTCTCGCAGTGTCCGGAGCAAGTATGGCGGGTCTGACACACCGGTGTCAATGTGTTCTTTTTTCCATTTCCAGGAGTGTATTTTGCCCGCAATACTCCCCTTTCAACAGAGTATTGCTTACCTTCCACATTCTCACGAATCTTCCAGTTTTCGGTATATAGCATTTTAATCCATCTGATTTCGACGAGTAAGTGATGCCCCTGCCAAGCCACACTAATTCTCACGAAATCCCATGATGTACCAACAGCACCATTCCATTAGTCAAAATGCTCTTAGTCCTGTACCCATCACTGACTAGGTAGAGAGCTAACACATGGAGAAAAATAGAGCACTAACGTACAGGAGGAAATTCACAACCATATGGAGTGTATGTGGGTTGCACAGAGAAATTCTGAAGCATAACACTTGCAATTCGTCGATATCGAATGCCTGTTTATAAATATCTCCCTGTACATATCCTAGTCTCTTTTATCGTATTCCTGTGATTGCTCCACTAGAAAAATGACAGTGTAGTGGAGTCAGAGTATTTGCTAACAGCACTGCGTCTCCCTCTTTCTCTCTCTCTCTAATCCTTATTTTTATACCGTCCAATGGAGTAAAACTATGAACTATAAAAACTTCAATAAAGTAACATGGTCGAGAATGGGATAACATTTTACATATCTTTCTTCGATATATCGAAAACAAATACTGTCTGCATGTTGACAGCGAGCATATGTGGTGATCCTTTTAAATATACATGTATTGGTCCAGTGGAGTAGGTAGCCAGTGATCGAAGTAGCTTATGGTTCAAATGGCTCTGAGCACTATGGGACTCAACTGCTGAGGTCATTAGTCCCCTAGAACTTAGAACTAGTTAAACCTAACTAACCTAAGGACATCACAAACATCCATGCCCGAGGCAGGATTCGAACCTGCGACCGTAGCGGTCTTGCGGTTCCAGACTGCAGCGCCTTTAACCGCACGGCCACTTCGGCCGGCCTAAGTAGCTTATATAGAACTGTGTAAAGTTTTCTCGCCTATACTGTAGGAAAACCATATTACTCAGACTATCAATCACAAGAGTGGGTTCCTGTGTTGGTCTCTTGTAAGCACTCTGATACATTTTTTTTTCCCCTGTAACATATCCAAGTAGTGTATAACTACAACTCTGTACATGCCATGCATTTTTTTTCTACAATGACTTCGAGGCCTGTGTCAGGTGCTAAACTGACATTAACATCCAGAATTTTGACATTAACATGTTTCGATCCATCGGCTCTCACAGAAAGCTGGACATCGCGTGGTATAAGGTAAGCTGCTCCTACAGCATGCATGATGGTTGAAATAAAAACAGAGGCAGTGTTTTTTTATTGACAAAAATGTGGAAGGCGTCACAACATATGGAACCTGGAAGAGCCTGCAGCATTGAGGTGCGTTTCCAAACTAGTCTTCGAAGGTGATGACTTCAGCATTTAAACTCATGTTCCACAGTGACAGAGTAGCAGATGACTCAGTGTTTCATTTTCGAAGAGTCCAAGAGCATTGATTCCTCATACTGGCAGCACATATTGCACCCCGGTATACAATCACTGTTTCAGTGTCTTAGGTGGTGTCATAACTTTCTAATCTTTGGACACTGTGTCTTTCATTTTTAAGGCTTACAGTGCATAGCCGAATGTGAAACAAGAGGATATATTATAGGACTTAAATCCATAGAGCATGGCTAGTAAACACATCAGTTGTCAACTGCACCGGTGGAGGAATGTACACCCAGGCAAGCATGTAAATACCCTCTTTCATCCACATTTTTGGCATATTTACCTCAGTTACGGATTTTCCATCAATTTTCGTGATTTCACCAGGTTTTCCATAATCCAAATGTATTTTACCGCCGGCCGGAGTGGCCGAGCGGTTCTTGGCGCTACAGTCTGGAACCGCGCGACCGCTAAGGTCGCAGGTTCGAATCCTGCCTCGGGCATGGATGTGTGTGATGTCCTTAGGTTAGTTAGGTTTAAGTAGTTCTAAGTTCTAGGGGACTGATGACCTCAGAACTTAAGTCCCATAGTGCTCAGAGCCATTTTTTTTTTTG
Organism: Schistocerca nitens; assembly: GCF_023898315.1. NCBI lineage: Eukaryota > Metazoa > Arthropoda > Insecta > Orthoptera > Acrididae > Schistocerca > Schistocerca nitens. The sequence continues at coordinate 871,113,925 of NC_064616.1, forward strand.
TATTTTACCCAATTACTCGACTTACAACCACCACTCTCGATGACTTGTCACGTCAGCAAAATGCCTCATTACGTCGATCTCGTGACGTTGTTAGCCAGTGACATTGCAGCATGATTTACAAGATATGTATCATTGCTAAAGCACCCCTATGATCACTTTTTGAGTGCTATATACATGTGGACATACCGTGAACCCTGTTACACTGCCTACATCACATTACACAAATACTGTTTGTTAGTGTAGAAAATAGCCATCAGCAGAGATGAGGTGCAAAAACTACGTTCCTTAGCCAAAACACTTCATAAATTCGGTAAGATTTTATTACGATTAGCCATCTCTCCCTATGTAGATCGGAGTCACAAAGTATTCTCGCATTCGCGGATCCTGAGCAAAGCTCTATATGGTCTCTCTACGCATCTTGTAACATTTCTTCTACCTTTTACCAAATGTCCCTGCAACATTGTCTCTGATTTAATTTGGAACTGACCAGAAGTAGGAGCAGACTATACATGCTACATTCGACGACCTGTGAAGGAACAGAACAAGCAGAGTTCCATGTAATCAATACACTTGGATATTTTGCTTTCGGGAAGACCGTAACAGATGTCCCAAACTGGCACAACCGACGGACGCTAGTGACATAGGCCAGTTATTCTCATTCCAATACTGTAACTTCCGTTCTGTGAAGACTGTTATGTTCCAATCTTACGCGCGTCATCCATCCAGTTACGCACAACGTCTGTAGATGCATGCATACAGGTGATGAATTACCTCAGAAAATTATTCCGTAATACGTTATTGAGCGGAAATACGCAAAATACGTCAGGAAGTTGATACATTTGATTCCAGGCTTAGCAATTATACGAAGAGGAAAAGTAGCTTAACTTAATTGTTTGAGAAGATCAGTAATACGCTTCTTCCAGTTCAAGTTTTCATCAATATGTACATCAAAAAATTTGGAGCATTCCATCCCATTTGCTGACTCATGCTTCTGTGCTAGATCAGTCGTTGGTACGACTCTCTTTGTTGTACAGAACTCAATTTAGTGTGAATTTTCAAAATTTAGGGAGAGTTAATTTTCAGAGACCCATTTAATAATTCTTAGGAAAGTATCATTTACCAACACATCTGTTACTTTCTCTCCAATGGGATTTATTATAACACTAGTATCATATGCCAAAAGATCCAATTTTGCTTGCTGAATGTTAAGTTGAAGTGCATTCACATATGTAATGAATACGAGTGGACCCAAAACTGAACACTGTGGGCCACCCTTCGTGATCTTTTTTCCCAGTCACTAATATTTTCAATCTTTTTGACATTATCTGAATTGGTCAGCACAACCTTTTGCAATCTGTTTGTTAAGCATGCTTAAATGCTAAGTATGATGCAGTACAGTATGTTTCTGATACAGTATTGGGATGCCATCGGAAGAATAGGTGGCAACTGTTTGCGGAACTCTTGACTGATTAATTCGTAATGGGATACTAAAATAACTTGGAACTTTCTTGCACTTAGTTTAAGACCCATATTTTGGGTTCATCTCAACACTGATGACAGATTGTCAAGGTCAGTTCACAGCCGGCCGGGGTGGCCGAGCGGTTCTAGGCGCTACAGTCTGGAACCGCGAGACCGCTACGGTCGCAGGTTCGAATCCTGCCTCGGGCAAGGATGTGTGTGATGCCCTTAGGTTAGTTAGGTTTAAGTAGTTTTAAGTTCTAGGGGACTGATGACCTCAGAAGTTAAGTCCCATAGTGCTCAGAGCCATTTGAACCATTTTTTCGGTTCACACTTGATGGAACAAAACGGGACGGGGCGGAAAGTCAAAATAGTGCTCAGTGGATTTCAAATGGTGGCATTGACATAGGTCGTCAACAGAACGGGACGGGACGCAACAGAGCGTCACGTCTTCAAGGTTTCTCGGAAGAAAGTCTGACGTTGCTGAGAGGGGGAGCGGAGGGGGGAGGGTGTTGACGTCTGCTAACATCCGAAAGTTTATTGCGCTCACTCACAGCTGCAGATTTCATGCAACTGCGTCTTCCTAGCCTTTGCTTTATCATTTTGTCACAAACTATTTTATATTCGAGTAATCGAAGCTGTTGAAAGGCATGATGTTGGGAAGAACTCCGCTTACAGCTGGTAAAATTGTTATTTGTTAAAAATACGACCGGTTTCGCGGCTTCAAGCCCCATCATCAGATGAACCTACACGGTAAAAAGCAAAGTGCAGTGTCGCCCCTTTTTGTGGATATTAAAATTAATAAAGGAATGTCTAAAATATACTCATAACGTTAAACGATCATAGGCATACTATCGCTCCTAGTTAAAATTTACTATTCAGAGAATATCGTTGATACTATGGTGAGCGAAAGGTAACGAAGGCGTCCATTCTTTAAAATTTGCCTGCATCTAAAAAGGAAAAAAAAAATTATAGTGAGCTGACGCTAATTTTTTTTTTTTTTAAAATGAGGGCGGATTGTCGATAAGGAACTGTCCCTGCTAACATGATTACTCACGGCACATGCAAATTACTATGTGGAAAACATCAGTTTATTATCCGGGTGACAGCAGGGCAGCTCGGTGCAGGGCAAGGCAAAAGCGGCCCACCAAGCGAGGTGGCGCAGTGGTTAGACACTGGACTCGCATTCGGGAGGACGACGGTTCAATCCCGCGTCCGGCCATTCTGATTTAGGTTTTCCGTGATTTCCCTAAATCTCTCCAGGTAAATGCCGGGATGGTTCCTTTGAAAAGGACACGGCCGACTTCCTTCCCCATCTTTCCCGAGACCGATGACCTCACTGTCTGGTCTCCTTCCCCAAAGCAATCAAAAGCGGCCCGTACGAAAGACAAAGAGAGACCAGCTGGCTGGCGGAACGGAAGCTAACCATGTGCATAGTGTGACGTCAGATACTCATGACTAGGAGCGCTGGGTTGCTACCTTTACAAGCGAGAATAATTCAGAATTTTATTTTCGCTTCTAAAGGTAGCGACCCAGCGCTCCTAGTAGTGAGTATATGACGTCACACTGTCCACATGGGTAGCTTCCGTTCCGCCAGCCAGCTAGTCTCTCATTGTCTTCCGTGAGGGCCGCTAGTTGCCTTGACCTGCACTGAGCTGCTCTGCTGTCACACTGGTAAAGCACTGATACTTTCCACATAGCCATTTGCATGTGCTGCGACTAATCATGTTAGCAGTAACAATTCTTTATCGATAACGCAGCCTCTTTTTTCAAAAATAAAAATAAAAATTATCGTCCGTTCACTATAAAATATTTTCTTTTTTCTTTTAAGATGCAGGCAAATTTTAAAGAATAGAGCATGTATTCTTAACTTTCGCTCGCCATAATATTTACGATACTCTCTGAATAGTAAATTTTGACTAGGAGCGATGAACATACCTAAAATCTTTTAACGTTGTGAGTGTATTTTAGAAATTCTTTTATTAATCTTAATATCCACAATTTGCGATGACACTGTACTTTGCCTTTTACTGTGCAGGTTCAACTGATGATGCGACTTGAAGTCGCGAAACCGGTCGAGTTTTAATAAACAACAATTTTACCCGCTGTAAGCGAAGTTCTTCCTAACATCATGTTTTATCATTTTGTTTTGTTTACGTGACGTATTGCAAAAGTTCTAGGACGACTAGTATACTTCTTCCATTGAGTGTTCTTCTACAAGAAATGGCAGATATGTCCAAGCAAAAAATAATTTAGGTTTTACAATAAACGTTCAGAGAAAAAGTCTATACTTTGAGTAAATAATAACGTGAATTGATGACGAAAATTTCATCAAGTAACCTTTTTTTAACACTGAACCTTCGCTGAGGGAGAAATATACAGTTTTTTGACGTTATTTAGTATTTCGAGACAAAAAACGTAATGGCTCAGGTAAACAGCCTCTATGCATTGCCTTATAAATATTATTTGATGTGTTTTATGTATATATATTCGATAAGTAATAAATGTTAAAGTTTCTAAACGTTTGTAAGACACTTTTCCTGTCGTTTCACTTCTAGGCAGTTTGCTATACACGTTTTATTAAGAAGATCCTTTATGAAGTTTTCTTTTGCTTTTAAACAGCTATATTATAGCCAGTTCGTTTATTCTAGTTCTATATTCTGCCTTTTTCCATCACTGATAGTATCTCAGTACCCCACTTTCACTGTTTGGTACTAGGCTAACTCAAGCGATATTGTGCATATCTTTTAAGTTTGGCACCTCACAGCTTTTAAGTGTTTGTTAAGACGTCTTGCTGTTCACCATTAACTTCACGTAAAATATTTAGTTACCAGACCCGTAGTCGGCCATTGAGCCATTCTTCAATGGCAGCTGGGGCACATTTTCGATAAGATAAGTCGTTTGTTTCTGAAAATTTGACTGAAAATTGGTTTCAGGACACAGGAGACTGTAGGATCACGCATTATACATAACTTGGATAACAGTCAGGCATTTGATATATGAGGAATATACGAAATAAAATAACCTGTAGTGACTATGTGTGGTTAGGCACATCGGGAGAAATTTCAAAACGAGGTTTAGAGAACATGTTACTTTTAATGAGTACAATACCTCAGCATTTAGTGTTTGTTTAAGAGAGTGCATACATTCTGTTAATGATGTCACTAAAAATCGCTATTATTCAGAAGGCTGGAAAAAGTACGTTATTGAACTTCCTAGAGAAATTGGAGATATACACTCACATAACGAAACACCCTGACAGTATCTTCAATATATCGCGTTTTATATGTCTTTGCCTTTTTCTTGGAAGAGCAGGTTAACTTCTAATGTGATTTTTACTGTAATTTCGTGTTTATGATAATCTAAAAAAAATGGCTCTGAGACTACGGGACTCAACTACTGAGGTCATAAGTCCCCTAGAACTTAGAACTACTTAAACCTAACTAACCTAAGGACAACACACACATCCATGCCCGAGGCAGGATTCGAACCTGCGACCGTATTGGTCGCGCGGTTCCAGACTGTAGCGCCAGAACCGCTCGGCCATATTATAATCTGCAAAGTATTAAATACAGTGTGTACGTTGCTCTTAACTGTGTTAAATTTTATGTGTATGGTGATGATGTATGAAGCCTCTCATATACCAAAATAAAATGAAAACAGTGTTTAAGCCGGAAAGGTTCGGATTAGAGTTTCCTCCGTTTTCCTACATGTAATACTGTCTAATTTGACAAGATATATTGGTTCACCCTTGGATGCAGGTCCTAACTGACAACCTCTTTATATGATAGACTCAGATTTTGTTGCATTATGATCGTTTTGCACGGTATGTTTGTGACTAACCTGTTCCTACGGGTTATTACGTTAAGATTAGGGCCGCCACCGACTCTAACCATACAACTAATCAAAGGTTTGGCCGAGTCGGAAAATAAATTAATCTGATCACAGTCCAAAAACTCATAGAAATGTATACGTCGTGATATCGCTCATGCCCATGCTCTGTTGACGAGAATCAAACATTTAAAATAAAATAGAAAATGCATCAACACTGTGCATAAGATCAGCTCCCAGCAACACACCTGAAAATAAGATTTAATCTAAAGCATTTGTTTTAAAATAAAAGGGGAAACTAATCACTGAACCTGTGCGTAAGGAAACGCGTTGGATGTGCTAACGGGAAAGCTACGAGGTGAGTGGCTTAGGTGCAAAACCGTAACGTCGGAACACAAGAGAAAATTGTAGATAAAATCATTTATTCGTAAGACATGGATGTGAGGCATATACACAATTCCTGATAACATTAATTCCTAAAACATTAAAGAAAAGCATCGATACATTCAGCGTTATAATCTACACCTAAAATCACTGGTGTGAATTGTGGTGTCACTGCCAGACACCACACTTGCTAGGTGGTAGCTTAAATCGGCCGCGGTCCATTAGTACATGTCGGACCCGCGTGTCGCCACTGTGTGATCGCAGACCGAGCGCCACCACACGGCAGGTCTCGAGAGACGTACGAGAACTCGTCCCAGTTGTACGACGACGTTGCTAGCGACTATACTGACGAAGCCTTTGCTCTCAATTGCCGAGAGACAGAATAGCCTTCAGCTAAGTTAATGGCTACGACTTAGCAAGGCGCCAATTGTATCAGTGCATGTATCTTACGAGTCTCATTTGTATAGTCAAGAGAGATGTACCAAAGGAAGCATTAAAAGTTAAGTATATTCCAAAGCTACGTATTTTCTTTATAGCAGTAATAACTTATCCTGTTCCAGACTTGACGCCAGTCGGCGTGTGTGTACGCGTGCCTTTCGGCTTCCTTCTCAGTGTGGCGTAGCTTGTTACGCCACAACATGAATCATTCATACAATTGCTGTTGCCTGAAACTGATCGCAATAACTCGTGAAACGGTACACGTTTCGCAGTACACCCGCGTGACCACGTGGTTTGTGGAGACGCAATTTCTAGGTATCGTGGCCAAGCTGCAACAATATCACATCACACAATCATGAACAGTTAACATTCTTTAAAACAAACATGAGATCGGACAGTTAGTGATGACGGTAGACCAACGAACTCTAATGTTCAACCACGTGGTTGGCTCCCCACGGACGAAAGATACATAAAGCAAGGAAAATTTACGAGAAGGCAAAGCTATTTAGGAAAATAAAAGCTCGTACAGGCACAGTTGAAGACAAACAGACATTCATACAGGAGCGAGTGCTCACTTCTTATCTACACCTTTGTGTGGCGCTCTTCCGGCGGATCCAAGTCTGCTATAGAAATTTTCTAAAAGAAAAATCTGCCAAAGTTTTGCATTCCTTGCTGCGACAAGGCAAAGCAATCTTTCAGAGCTGAAAAGCGAGGCCAAAAGCTAACAGCTCTCCTCTCGCCAAGTAACAACGCGCCACGCGGTCAGTCTAACTCACCCTTCTTCGACTGGAGCACAGCTGTGGACACTTCCAGTACCGGCGGCAGACTGCCTCCCTTTTTCTTCTCCAGCCTCTTCCACGCTCTGCGTGGCCCGGAAAACCCAAAGATGCCATTTCCGCCACCAACCTAATACAGGTGGATTTCTGACAAGTAGCGCAAACCTCTTTGCCTACTTGACCACTACAAGAGTTGGCTATTCTGTACAACTGCTGCTGAATCTGTATGACTATCGCAGACTTTCTGTAGCAGACTACGCCACCGTCTAGCAACGTGACACACAACCACATTCATTCAATCACACCACTATGAGTGTTATGAGAAAAGAGAAACAAGGAAAAGAAAGAGAAATGGTAGTGAAAATGGGCTACCGGACTAATGAAAGGTGGCTACAGGACCCTTTCATGTTATTCACGACAGCCGGCCGGAGTGACCGAGCGGGTCTAGGCGCTACAGTCTAGAATCGCGCGACCGCTACGCCGCGGGTTTGAATGGTTCAAATGGCTCTGAGCACTATGGGACTCAACTGCTGTGGTCATTAGTCCCCTAGAACTTAGAACTACTTAAACCTAACTAACCTAAGGACATCACACACATCCATGCCCGAGGCAGGATTCGAACTTGCGACCGTAGCAGTCGCACGGTTCCGGACTGCGCGCCTAGAACCGCGAGACCACCGCGGCCGGCGCCGCGGGTTTGAATCCTGCCTTGGGCATGGGTGTGTGTGATGTCCTTAGGTTTAAGTAGTTCTAAGTTCTAGGGGACTGATGACCTCAGAAGTTAAGTCCCATATTGATCAGAGCCATTTGAACCATTTTTTATTAGCGACATTTGACTAGCGCATATTCTACCTTTACGTATTTTAAATATTCTACCCTTAATGCTAATTGTCCAAGTGCGATATTCAATACATATGTGAGTGCATGTCACAGATGTACCGAGATGTGATCTCAGAGCCGGCCGCGGTGGCCGTGCGGTTCTGGCGCTGCAGTCCGGAACCGCGGGACTGCTACGGTCGCAGGTTCGAATCCTGCCTCGGGCATGGGTGTGTGTGATGTCCTTAGGTTAGTTAGGTTTAAGTAGTTCTAAGTTCTAGGGGACTAATGACCACAGCAGTTGAGTCCCATAGTGCTCAGAGCCATTTTTGTGATCTCAGAGATAGCAAGATTCCTTCAATATAGAGTGTTGGCCGGTCCATCAGTTCCATGCTCTCGTTACGTGACAGTGGTGTCTGGCGTGGCCTGGTAGTGCGCCCGTTTGGCGTTTGGCAGGTGTAGCATATGTACTGTGAGGTGAGACAGATGTTGGATCCTAGCGTAGTCACCTAGACATGGTTGTAATCACATTTTAAATAGCTACAGGGTTCTATGTTTCTACATCCACTTCAACTTAACATGACTGGAATTAAAAGAAGTTGACACGCACGTCGTTTGATACGGACGTGCACAATATGTGCGTAACCTATGTTTCTACAGTCAAGTTTACAAATGTTATTATGTTTGCGAGCTAACATTCCAAAGATGTTCGGGCTTACTATATATGGCGGTAGTATCTGTTCCCGGAAGAACAGTTATCGTGGATGACCATGCAGCTTTGCTAGAAATGAAATGATAATTAAATGGACACCCTAGCTGCAAACAGCCGTTGATGTACTTCATTGGGGACATGTCGAAAATGTGTGCCCCGACCGGGACTCGAACCCGGGATCTCCTGCTTACATGGCAGACGCTCTATCCATCTGAGCCATCGCGGGCACAGAGGATAGTGCGTCTGCAGGGATTTATCCCTTGCACGCTCCCCGTGAGATCCACATTCCCAACATGTCCACACCACTACATTCGTAGTGCGCCTAATAGATGTTTGCCCATCATACTCATTACTCGTGGCAGATTAATCTACCAACTCCTGTACGAGTTCGGGCATAGCGTGTGCGTTCGCACAGGAAGGTCAATGGCCGGGAAGCCATATTTAACTATATATGACGGTAGTATCTGTTCCCGGAAGAACAGTTACCGTCTATTAGGCGCACTACGAATATAGTGGTGTGGACATGTTGGGAATGTGGATCTCACGGGGAGCGTGCAAGCGATAAGTCCCTGCAGACGCACTATCCTCTGTGCCCGCGATGGCTCAGATGGATAAAGCGTCTGCCATTTCGTTACTTAATGTGAAAATGCGTGGATCGTGCTATCCTTTAGATAATGTCACGTGATAGATTATGTATTTGAAAGCAGGGGCATACCTGCATCACATGAAAACGCAAGGTAATAACAAAATACAAGGTTTCTGTTCTGCCAGCACTGAAGTAACCAAGACTAGAGGTGTAGGTCATCAGAACGTTATAAGTCATTTCGGCTTCACAGAAATAGGATGAAACATGCTAGTTATTGGCACTGCCAACAGAATTCAGTTCCATGCAATACTTCACAAAATAAGAGACAGTTTATCTGAAGCTCGAGCGAATCCATCCGGTGGCAAAAAGATTTATGCCACATTTAGCAATACAATAAGTCACTGACATGTATGACGAGACGCGCAGACGACGGTCTGGTGTAGAAGGGCAGGTTAACTAGATTAACTCCAGCGATAACGTCCGTGTGTCAAGTAACGAGATGCAAGCAGCCTAAGTCATTCACTCCTAAGAAAAGAAAACTTTTTTGTCATTATTTTGAATAGTGCTCAAGGTCAAATACTGTACGAGGGTTGGAACTTTAATAGTGGCAACTATTTATTCACAACTCATACAGAATAGATGCGTGTTTCACAGTTTTATTGGCCTTCAGAGTAGTCACCAGCATTGTGTATAACACGTTGCGAGCGATGTGGAAGTCCTGGGATAGTCTTAGCAGTGTCAGTTGTGTTGACAGTTCGAGCGGCGCCGTCTATTGCCCGACGAATTTGTAGCAGTTCTGAAGTGACTGCCGTGAAGTGTTTACTTCAGTTTAGAAAATGGTTCAAATGGCTCTGAGCACTATGGGACTTAACATCTGAGGTCATCGGTCCCCTAGAACTGAGAACTACTTAAACCTAACCAACCTAAGGACATCACAAACATCCATGCCCGAGGCAGGATTCGAACCTGCGACCGTAGCGGTCGCGCGGTTCCAGACTGAAGCGCCTAGAACAGCTCAGCCACACCGGCCGGCTTTCAGTTTAGAAATCGAGTTGAATTCATAAGGGCTTAAGTCGGGGGAGTGCAGTAGATGGTATAGCACTTAGCAGCCCCATCAGTCAAACAAATCAGTAACAGCTTGCACTGTCCGTGCTTGACCATTGTCCTGCAAAATGATGGTCAGGTCCTGGAGAAAGTGTGATCACTTCTGTCTCTATACTGTTCATTTTTGGAACACAACCTACGACCAGCTTAGAGACGTAAGTGATGACACTTTCTGCAGGACGTGACCATCATTTTGCAGGACAACACTCAAGCATATACAGTGCAAGCTGTTACTAATTTGTTTGACTGATGGGGCTGCTAAGTGCTATAACACCTACTGCACTCCCCTGACTTAAGACCTCGTGAGTTCAACTCGATTTCTAAACTGAAGGAAACACTTCACAGTATTCGCTTCAGAACTGCTACAAATTCTTCGGGCAATAGACCGCGCCGCTCGAACTGTCAACACAACTGGCACTGCTAAGAGTATCCTACAACGTCCACATCGCTGGCAACGGGTTATACACAATGCTGGTGACTACTCTGAAGGGCAGTAAAACTTTGAAACACGTCCTATTTTGAACGAGCTGAAAATAAATAGTTGCCACTATTAAAGTTCCAACCCTCGTAGTATTTGTATCGATGGAACAAATAGTTGTAGTTTTGAATTAATTACGGTTATTGTGCTTGATGACACAAGGCACTGTTTTCCTTGTGCTTTCCTTAGTTCAAACAGATCAGATCAAGAAGTACCATCATTGTTTTTTAATGAAATAAGGACAGAAGAAGGTAAACTACAGCCGCAGATCTATACGTCAGATATAGATTAATAACTTTACAAAACGTGGCTTTCACAGATAAAATAACGAGTGAAAAGACTATTCTTCATAGTGCGGTGACGAGGTGTTGAGAAAAAACATATGCACGAAAGTGAAATCGAAGGAAAAAAGGCCAGCCGCGGTGGTCTAGCGGTTCTAGGCGCGCAGTCCGGAACCGCGCGACTGCTACGGTCGCAGGTTCGAATCCTGCCTCGGGCATGGATGTGTGTGATGTCCTTAGGTTAGTTAGGTTTAACTAGTTCTAAGTTCTAGGGGACTAATGACCTCAGCAGTTGAGTCCCATAGTGCTCAGAGCCATTTTTTGAAGGAAAAAGGAGCTGAAGTGTACACTGAGATAACAAATGTCATGGGGTAGTGATATGCACATATATAGGTGGCGGTAGTATCGAATACACAAGGTATAAAAGGACAGTGCATTGGCAAAGCTGTCATTTGTACTTACGTGATTCATGAGGAAAGATTTCCGTCGTGCTTATGGCCGCAAGACGTAAATTAACAGACTTCGAACGAGAGGTGGTGGTTGGAGCTAGACGCATGGGACATTTCATTTTGGAAATCCTTATGGAGTTAATATTCCGAGATCCACAACGTCAAAAATGTGCCAAGAATACCAAATTTCAGGCCTTATTTCTTACCGTGGACAACGCAGTGGCTGACGGCCTTCATATAACGACCGAGAGCGGCGGCTTTTGCGTACAGTTGTCAGTGTTAACAGACAAGTAATAATAACCGCAGAAATAAATATGGGACGTATGATGAACGTATGTGTTAGGACAGTTGCGAGTGCCTTTGCTAACAGCGCGACATTGCTTGCAGCGTTTCTCCTGTGCTCATGACCATATCGATTGGAGACTAGACGAGAGAAAAACTGTGGCCTGGTCCCGATTTTGGTAAGAGATATTGGCAGGGTTCGAGTGAGGCATAGACCACCCGACGCTATGGACCCAAGTGATATGGTCTGTGAAATCTGTTGGTGTTACCATAATGGTGTGCACTATGTTTACATAGAATGTACTGCGTCATCTGGTTAAGTTCGGCTACTTGGAGGCCATTTCCCAAACAACGATGGAATTTTTATGGATGTCACTGCACCATATCACTGGGCCAAACTGATAGGTCCTCGGACATGGATGTGTGTGATGTCCTTAGGTTAGTTAGGTTTAAGTTGTTCTAAGTTCTAGGGGACTGATGACCTCAGCAGTTAAGTCCCATAGTGCTCAGAGCCAAACTGATTGGTATGAAGAACATTCTGAAAAATTCGAGCGAATGATTTGGCCAACGAGATCGCACGACATGAATCCCATCCAACATACCTGGGACATAATGGACAATTCAGTTCATGCAGAAAATCGTGCACCTGTAACACTTTCGCAATTATGGAGGGCCATACAGGCAGCGTGGCTCAATATTTCTGCAGAGGACTTTGAACGACTTGTTGAATCCATGCTACACAGAAATTTTGCGGTAAGCCAGGCAAAAGAAGGTCCTACACGATATTACGAGGTTCCCATGACATGTTTCATCTCAGTGTATAAGACAGTGGAAGTCTGATTCAAGAGTGACAAGTTATTTCTTTCGAAGAACTTCTCTGTTCACAGTGCTCTGTTTCTTAAAAGTTGCGTTTTCTGTTAATGTCATAACTGATAATGTAAAAAATGATCTTAAGCAGCCTGACTGCCAGTGATAAGCAAGAAGAAGAGAATTTGTGTAGCACGATTTTGGAATCAGCTCGTGTCATCAACGTTATTCCTTTTAACGTAAATACGGCCGGGACCGAGGGTAAGTGAGTGCACGGCATTAACAGGGCTAGGCTGCGACCCAGCAAGAAAAATAAAATCCACCTCTAGCGAGACGGCGATTGGCTGAAGCCATACTGGGCGACGCAGATGCGACACGGTGGTGAGATCCCCATTAAATAAAATCATTTTGAGAACTAAAATGGCTAGATATCTCTGTCGTCTCGCGTCGAACTGCACAAGTATGTGGAAAGTAGCGAGGGCGTTGAGAGCTTTGCTTTCTGAAAAGTGTGGACAATAAGCTTCACGTATTGTGGCGACAGATAGAAAAGAGGTAGTTAATAATTCCTGCGGGAATTTTTGCGGGCAAAGAAATTGTACACGTCGCTCCAACACTTAGCGAGTGTACAATGGCCATTATTTCGACTAGGGAAAGATTAACATTTTACGGAATGCAGGAAAGTTGAGACCGAGTGAATTTAGTCAAGGCCAGAATAGGGAATTAGCGTTTCAGATCCAGCACGGAAACAACGCCGTTGCAGATGCAGCTTGGTAAAGTACCATCGCGCATTAGGCCACAGTAAATGTTGAGTCTAGATTTTGCTCACTCCAACTTGTGTACGCTTTGACCATTGAATATCAAAAGCTTAAATACTAACCTGCTCTCACATTGAGTACATGAGAGTTTTTTTATTGGTTCAAAAAGTAAATTTATTCTCCAACAACTCAGTGCTTTGACCAGCTACAATAACAGAGAGGTAAATGAGCTGATGAAGATTTTTAATCATTCTTTCTTGTGATAAAATTTTTTCTTATGTAGAGATAACGATTTATAATCGTCAATTCAATATGTCCAAGAGTTAAATATTTTGTTACTGAGTGTCCAAAGTAATTGAATGTCATTGTTGTGTATCACTTAACCCCTGAAAGCTCAGTTGATAAATTATATGCAGAAAAAAAAGGAAATAGCTATTTTGTCTTTCTAGAATAGATCCCAAACCTTCACTTTTATTAATTCATGCATTCTTGTTACGTGACAGCAGCATTTCTAATGATTATTATTACAATCCGCACCTAATATTAGCTACCTTCCAGGGCCAGGTTCATATTTATTTTGAATGTCAGTTCAGATGTTTTGTCCATTTGCGCGCTAAGTGGTACGCTAAGTTTTCACACATTCGTACATTCACTGTGTAGACACAAAATCTGTGGACGCAGACACAGTGTATTTACGAGTGTTGGAACTTTAATAGTGGCAACTATTTATTTACAGCTCGTAAAAAATAGATACGTGTTTCAAAGTTTTACTGACCTCCAAAGTAGTCACCAGCGCTGTGTACAACCCGTTACCAGCGATGTGAAAGTTGTAGGATACTCTTAGCAGTGCCAGTTGTGTCGACAGTTCGAGCGGCGCGGTCTATTGCCAGACGAATTTGTAGCAGTTCTCAAACGAATGCCGTGAAGTCTTTTCTTCAGTTTAGAAATCGAATTGAACTTACGAGGAGTGCAGTAGGTGGTATAGCACTTAGCAGCCCCATCAGTCAAACAAATCAGTAACAGCTTGCACCGTATGTGCTTGAGTGTTGTCCTGCAAAATGATGGTCACGTCCTGTAGAAAGTGTCATCACTTCTGTCTCTAAGCAGGTCGTAGGTTGTGTTCCAAAACTGAACAGCATAGAGACAGAAGTGATGACACTTTCTGCAGGACGTGACTATCATTTTGCAGGACAACATTCTAGCACATACAGTGCAAGCTGTTACTGATTTGTTTGACTGATGTGGCTGCTAAGTACTATGCCACCTACTGCACTCCCTTGCCCTAAGTCCTCATGAGTTCAACTCGATTTCTAAACTGAAGGAAACATTTCACGGCATTTGCTTCAGAACTGCTACAAATTCGTCGGGCAATAGATCACGCCCCTCGAACTGTCAACAAAACTAGCACTCCTAAGAGTATCATACGACTTCGACATCGTTGGCAGCGGGTTATACACAATGCTGGTGACTACTTTGAAGTTCAGCAAAACTTGAAACACGTATCTATTTTGTACGAGCTGTAAATAAATAGTTGCCACTATTACAGTTCCAACCCTCGTAGATATTCGTTCCATGCTAATAAGGTGTAATTGTTGGCTACGAAGATCCGGTTGTCTTCATCGACCATGGTGGCGCAGTGGTTAGCACACTGGTCTCCCATTCTGGAGGAGGATGGTTCAAACCGACATCTGGTCATACATATTTAGGTTTTCCGAAATCACTCCAGGCAAATTCCGGACCAAGCGTGGTGGCGCAGTGGTTAGCACACTGGTCTCCCATTCGTGAAGACGACGGTTCAAACCCGCGTCCGGCTATCTTGATCTAAGTTTTCCGTGATTTCTCTCAATTGCTTCAGCAAATGCCGGGTTGGCTCCTTTGAAAGAATACGGCAGGCTTCCTTCCCCATCCTTCCCTAATCTGAATGGACCGATGGCCTTGCTGTTTGGTCCCCTGCACTGAATCATGCAACAACCAAATTCCGGGATGGTTCCTTTGGAAGAGCACGGCCGAGCTCCTTCCCCATCCCTGAAACATTCCGAGTGCGTGCTCCGTCTCTACTAGTCGAATACACGGTAAGGATGACGAGATGTATGCGCAGTACCAAGCCGCACTGCTGAAGTCAAAGTGAACCCAACCAGCGTTCAGTAGCCCACTATAGCGATAACATATTGTGTTGTAATTGTATTGCTAAGAAAAAACGAGGTTTTTTACGGCAGTGTGAACTTTTATAAGTGATTGGCAATTGAATACAGAGTTACGCTGTTATTATCAGGGGATTGAGGGATTTTTTAGAGCAAGTTTTTAGATGAAAAATAATTGTTTGCTGCGCGATTGCCAGTCGTGCTAGCCACAACAGACCAGTAAGTAAGTTAGGAATTAAGTTTCATGTTGTCGTGGTCTTCAGTCCTGAGACTGGTTTGATGCAGCTCTCCATGCTACTCTATCCTGTGCAAGCTTCTTCATCTCCCAGTAACTACTGCAACCTACATCTTTCTGAATCTCCTTAGCGTATTCATCTCTACGATTTTTACCCTCCACGCTGCCCTCCAATACTAAATTGGTGAGCCCTTGATGCCTCAGAACACGTCCTACCAACCGATCCCTTCTTTAGTCAAGTTGTGCCACTAACTTCTCTTCTCCCCAATCCTATTCAATATCTCCTCATTAGTTATTTGATCTACCCATCTAATCTTCAGCATTCTTCTGTAGCACCACATTTCAAAAGTTTCTATTCTCTTCTTGTCCAAACTATTTATCGTCCGTGTTTCACTTCCATACATGGCTACACTCCATACAAATACTTTCAGAAACGACTTCCTGACACTTAAATCTATACTCGATGTTAACAAATTCCTCTTCTTCAGAAACGCTTTCCTTGCCATTGCCAGTCTACATTTTATACCCTCTCTACTTCGACCATCATCAGTTATTTTGTTCCCCAAATAGCAAAACTCCTTTACTACTTTAAGTGTCTCATTTCCTAATCTAATTCCCTCAGCATCATCCGACTTAATCCGACTACATTCAACTATCCTCGTTTTGCTTTTCTTGATGTTCACCTTATATACTCCTTTCAAGACACAATCCATTCCGTTCAACTGCTCTTCCAAGTCCTTTGCTGTCTCTGACAGAATTAGAATGTCATCGGCGAACCACAAAGTTTTTATTTCTTCTCCATGGATTTTAATACCTACTCCGAATTTTTCTTTTGTTTCCTACACTGCTTGCTCAATATACAGATTGAATACCATCGGGGATAGGCTACAACCCTGTCTCACTCCCTTCCCAACCACTGCTTCCCTTTCGTGTCCCTCGACTCTTATAACTGCCATCTGGTTTCTGTACAAATTGTAAATAGCCTTTCGCTCCCTGTATTTTACCCCTGCTACCTTCGGAATTTGAAAGAGAGTATTCCAGTCAATATTGTCAAAAGCTTTCTCTAAGTCTACAAATGCTAGAAACGTAGGTTTGCCTTTCCTTAATCTCTCTTCTAAGATAAGTCGTAGCCTCAGTATTGCCTCACGTGTTCCAATATTTCTACCGAATCCAAACTGATCTTCCCCGAGGTCGGCTTCGACTAGTTTTTCCAGTCGTCAGTAAAGAATTCGCGTTAGTATTTTGCAGCCGTGACTTATTAAACTGATAGTTCGGTAATTTTCGCATCTGTCAACACCTGCTTTCTCTGGGATTTGAATTTCTTCTTGAAGTCTGAGGGCATTTCGCCTGTCTCATATATCTTGCTCACCAGATGGTAGAGTTTTGTCAGGACTGGCTCTCCCAAGGCTGTCAGTAGTTCTAATGGAATGTTGTCTACTCCCGGGGCCTTGTTTCGACTCAGGTGCTCTGTCAAACTCTTCACGCTGTATCATATCTCCCCTTTCATCTTCATCTACATCCTCTTCCATTTGCATATATTGTCCTCAAGTATATTGCCCTTGTATAGACCCACTATATACTCCTTCCACCTTTCTGCTTTCCCTTCTTTGCTTAGGACTGGGTTTCCATCTGAGCTCTTGATATTCATACAAGTGGTTCTCTTTTCTCGAAAGGTCTCTTTAATTGTCCCATAGGCAGAATCTATCTTACCCCTGGTGAGATAAGCCTCTACATCCTTGCATTTGTCCTCTAGCCATCCCTGCTTAGCCATTTTGCACTTCCTGTCGATCTCATTTTTGACACGTTTGTATTCCTTTTTGCCTGCTTCCTTTACTGCATATTTATAGCAAACACAATATAGCTCTCAAATATAACAATGTCTTTAACTAGGGTAGAAAATGATTATTTTTTACATATTTCACTTATTTTTCGATGTCAGTTATTGGTCTGTAAGTATCGCCGCGAATAATTTCTGAATAATCTTCTTTGTTATATTTTACTGAAGAATGAAAGTCATTCAGATGTTTGAAATTTTCGAATGGAATTTTATAAAAATCAACACATGACGTATCTTCAAAAATAATCTTAGTTATAACTGATTCCTTAACAGCTTCAACATTAAACACGTTCTTTTCATCAATTCATAAATCATTTGTGATCGAAAACAGGCTTTCTGTAGTAGAATCAGTGCAAGGTAGAGCTAGCACAAACGCAGTAACGAGCTCGAATTCCTGCAGGAAGTTTAAAATGGTTCAAATGGCTCTGAGCACTATGGGACTTAACTTCGGTGGTTATCAGTCCCCTAGAACTTAGAACTACTTAAACCTAACTAACCTAAGGACATCACACACATCCATGCCCGAGGCAGGATTCGAACCTGCGACCGTAGCAGTGGCGCGGTTCCGGGCTGAGCGCCTAGAACCGCGAGACCACCGCGGCCGGCGAAGTTGAAAATGATAGACCTCGTTCACACTGGTTTTATCTTCGGGTACGACCACATTTGCTCTTCATTTGGTTATGCTACACGCTACTTAAAAATTATGTTTCTAAATACACAGAATGGTTAATGAAAAACGGGACTATATACAGGGTGTCCAGAAAAGGACTCCCTGATTTCAAAATTAAATATCTCGAAAACAAAGATCGATAGAGTAATGCAGTAAACGGCATGTTTATTGTGAAAGCTGTAAGAAGTTTATTCAGCAGTTTGAAATAATAGTTACAAAAGCTGCTAACAGATGGCGCTGTACGCTGTACAGCTCATATCAGCATACATAAGTGAAATAATTGTATGAAAACAATCTTTGCAAACAATCACATCACAATGTTTTCAAAATGTTCACCATTGGCACTACAGAGGTGGCGCAAACGAAGAATGAAATTCGCCATCACATTTCGTAGTGTCTCAACCGAAATGGATTCACATGCCACAGAGATCGCCGATTCAAGCTCGTCCAGCGTGGCGGGATGCTTCGGGTAGACCATGTCTTTCACTGTGCCCCACAAAAAAAAGTCACGGGGAATCAAATCCGGCGAATGTGGAGGCCAATCCATGCCTCCACCAGTAAATTTGGGATATTCCAGAGCAATGACTCGATTCCCGAAGTATTCCTCAAGAAAGCGAAACACTTGTTCGGTCCGATGTGGTCGGGCTCCATCTTGCATAAACCATTCAGTACCCGGTCGATCCTCTGACGCTTGCTGTGTGGCGTCAAATTGTTCCAAAATTGCAGCGTAACGTGCACCAGTGACCGTTTCTCGAATGAGAAAAGGGCCAATAATGCCTCTGCTGCATACTGCAGCCCACACAGTAACTTTAGGAGAATACAGGGGTTTCGCTTCACACCAATATGTCTTTTCGGAACCCCAAAATCGCCAGTTCTGCTTATTCACGTATCCATTCAGGTGGAAGTGTGCTTCATCTGTAAACCAGGTGCAGCCAACATCAAATCCCTCACTATCAATCATTGTGAGCATCTGATTAGCAAAGGCAACCCTTTGTTGCACAGCTCGTACGGGTATGGCCTGGTGCGTTTGAATTTTGAATGGAAACATTTGTAGGCTCTTTCTCAGTATTTTCTGCGTGCTGGAACGCTTCAAAACAGTCTCAGATGCAATTCTACGGACGGATGACATTGGATTTCGCTGAATAATTCCTGAAACTGTGGCGATATTTTCAGGCGTAACTGCGGTTTGCTTGCGGCCAACATGCCCCACTAGATCATCAGTTACGCTGCCTGTTCGTTGAAATTTTGCGAAGAGCGTACGAATGGTTTTCGCATCGGGTCCTTTTGGAACATTAAATCGTGCTTGAAAACTTCGCCTTGTTGCCGTAAGACTCTCTTCTAACCTGTGGTACTCTAGCACCAGAAAAACGCGTTGTTCAATGGAGTACATGGTTTTAATCTCTTCCTTCGGTACGCTAACCTCCTTTCACGTTTCAATAGTGGAACTGATCGCTGTGGGCTTCGGATCACTATTTATACTAGGCATTACGTATGGCGATTACAGCGCCATCTGTTAGCAGCTTTTGTAACTATTATTTCAAACTGCTGTATAAACTTCTTACAGCTTTCACAATAAACATACCGTTTACTGCATTCCTCTGTCGATCTTTGTTTTCGAGATATTTAATTTTGAAATCAGGGAGTCCTTTTCTGGACACCCTGTATGTCCAGTACGTATTTTGTCGGGACAGCGGGACACTTAGGCTAAATAAGGGACGGTCCCTTAAAATACGTGACGTCTGGTTACCCTACTGTACGTTTCATCGCAGTGCGGCAGTGACGAGACGGTTCTCGGTGACGTCACAGCTAACAGCCTGCCTCTGCGTGACCCCTACCGGGTATTCTAGTAGCCGTGATCTCTACTGATCTCAGTATGGGCGGGACGTCAAACAGTAACCTACCTTACTGCCTCAGGCTGTCTTCTGTTGCGCGACGCGCTAAAAATTCTTATTTCTTCGCTAAGCTCCGCTCGCTACGTAAGACCGGAGCCGTAGTTGCTAGTCAGCGGCTAGGCACAGGTCAATTTTTCGTTGCCAGAGCCGGAAGCGTGGGGTGGCGAGCGGCAGACGAGATATGCTTTCTGGCCGGGCGGGGGGGAGGGGAGCTGGGCCCCCACCACTGCTCCCGCCCAGCTGTTGTGCCACGCACGTTCCAGTATGGCCGCTGCAACGGCGCGGGAGCGCAGTGCCAGAACCATGAGCAGCAGCCGTCTTCTCGCCATCCTACTCGTTCACTTAATCGGTAGCGCAGGGGAGAGTGACGAACAGAAAACATGTGATCAGTACTTCAAGGCCGGCGTCGAAGCTTACCTGGAGGAGAGGTGGTACGATTGCGTCACGAATCTGGAAAAGGCGTTGTCAGAGTACCGAAATTACAGGCAGACAATCGTAAACTGCCGGACGAGTTGCGACGAGAAGGCCCGTTCTTCTCCGCATATATTCGAGACCGATGTCGAAGATCTGCACTTCTACGAGGAAAAAATAAAGAAAACTCTGTGCCTTATGAAATGTAAGCCGAATTATTTCAGGGATAGGTCTTATCTGTCCAAGGAAATTGAAGAAGAGTTTGAAAATCTCAAACCGTACGAGTATTTGCAACTGTGTTATTACCAGGTAAGGAATGGCCTGGAATGTCTAGCATGCAGCTTCTGTAGCAACCTGGCTAACAAATTAACACTCCGTACTTGAGAATGCTGTAAAAATATTAACATCTAACGCGAATTCGATTGTAAGTTTTCTGCTTGTTGTTCCTCTGGGAAGTGCATTTTCCTCCAGCAAAAACGACCTTAACGTAAGATAAAATGTTATATCTGCGTGGCCCGTTCACAAAGGCTGCCTCTCCTTTAACGATAATGTCGACTATAGAAACATTTACGGACATTCGTGATTACACCAGTCTCTGTATTTTCCTCACTCCTCAAAGCACGCCGCTGCAAACCGAAACAAGATAAAGCATCTAAAAGAATTTTCTGTGGAAGAATCTTGAGATCGTAGTAATGAAAGTGGCATTGAATTACAGTGAAATTACCTTATCCTTAAGTCGTTTATCTGAAGACTGTATACACGCTTTCCTGTTGTAGAGACACATTCATGCGACCGTTGCCTTTGATAAAATACTTCGTTGTCTGCATGACCATAGTATTGAGGGCGAAACAATATAGCCTACGTACAAATGTGTAATTTTTTAATACGGAAGTAAGAGGCACGAAGCTACAGAAACCTTACAAAAGTTCTGTACACAATACACAGCCACTAACTTCACTTAATCACTGTATATGATTTATCTGTTTAAAGACACGGCAAATCGCCTCTAAAAGTTGGCGACGTACAGCATCCGTATTTCTTTTTACTTCTTTCGACAGATCTTCCATTACAAGATGTAGTAATAGTTCGACGGAACTGCCAGTTTCATTATTATTGGGAGGCATGACTGTATAAAACAATGAATACGATGTCTTTCTATTTACTGTCACGTCCTTAATGGAAAACGGAATTTGTAACACAGAATGCTGGTTGTGCAAAACACCGTTTATGAATTGAATCGTACAAATACGGATGTTTGAAAGCATGCTCGCCTGCGAGGCGCTACGTATTAGTGTGGATTTGTAAATTTCCGGGCATTGCATTGACAATATCGAGCAGACATATATCTACACTAAATACCATTTGTTTGAAACTGGTTGAGATTAAAGGGGTAAACGAATATCTGCGTATAAAATGCTTCATGATTTTCGGTTTACAAAAATATGGATTGGATTTATCTAAAACAGAGTATTATTTTCGCAGTTTCAATTCACGTAGTTAATTTGCGCTAAAATCTGCAAAGTATTCCTAAAAACTTTCAATTTAATATGATAGCAATCCTCTCCTTGAAAGAGAACGATATTATGCTCACATACCTACATCACACGGCTACCATGCTACACTTCACACTCTGAATATACGTGACAGCTTTGTAAACTGTTTCATTATAATTATAAACTGCGTGTCACCTAAAAAAAATTAGCACAGAAAACTTCGTTTTCCAGGCATTTTCTTCCGTTTACATCGCACCACTCACTCATCAGGGTTTCCGGCAAGTGATAACATTTCTTGCCTTATCCCGCTGGCATCTGGCACGTGGTTGTTCATTTTGGATCTAAGAGAACAATATAGCGTACATTATCTTTCTGATTATCGTATAAAGTCTGTTGCGTGTGTCTGGAAGTTAACTGGCTGTGCGTGGTCTTTCTGAGCCGTAGGCACGAAACCAATACGATATTCCCTTCAGCGCGTGTCGTACATCCCCTGGACACTACAGCAAGATTGACCGTCTTTTAACGCAGAACATGAATTCGAATCCCGTCTGTGAAGTTAGTTCCCCACATTTTACGTCACACGAACACATAGCTTTATTTCTCATACTTCACGAATTATTGGATAAAACTGTTGAGTGTGAGGCTCTGAACTTGTGTGAGCGCCTTTAGGTGTCTTACTCTGTTCCGTATCCATTGTAACTGATTAGTGATGTGACTGTGACGAATTCATGTTTACTGTGCGTCCACGTGTGTCTGTCAATGATAATAAAGATGGAACTGGCAACAACACCAGCACTAACAAATGGCTCTGAGCACTATGGGACTCAACTGCTAAGGTCATTAGTCCCCTAGAACTTAGAACTAGTTAAACCTAACTAACCTAAAGACATCACAAACATCCATGCCCGAGGCAGGATTCGAACCTGCGACCGTAGCGGTCTTGCGGTTCCAGACTGCAGCGCCTTTAACCGCACGGCCACTTCGGCCGGCACCAGCACTAACAGGTTGAACGTTTCCACATGACGGCCTCATAACCAGCAGCTGCCAATATTCTGTGCCCTCGTTCTGTAACACGCGGTGGGAAGATTGGTAATTTAGACCCTGTCTTAAATTTATGCTACCGGCAGCAAACAGAGCGCGACGAGAATCTTTCTAAATGGTGACATGAGTTTTGTCAGAATGTTTTTCAGTTTCCAAAGAATGAAGATGTCGATGACGCGATTTCTGCTGTTTGTACTTTTCTTTGTATTGTGAACTGATGTTTGAGTTCAGGACCACGACGTAGCTTTTGAGATTGACTGGATAAACAGTGTTGCGCGAGTGCCGATACTGATATGTAATGAAAGAAGACGGTGCGAGGATTTTTTAGCGAAAGGTTCAATTGAACAAATAAACCCTTTCCTTCGCAACGCGCGAAGTATTCTAATGCCAGCTAACGTTGATTTTGTGACCATGAAGTAAACTCCGTGGCGGTGTGGTCTTTTTGTAGGACATTGGCCTTTCGGTGCCTGGTTGCGTCATCCTCTTCTGCAGTGTCACTGCGAGGCGGCATTGGAGGGACTGTGGTCAACACGTCGCCTCTACATCTGCATCTGCATCTACATACATACTCCGGAAGTACCGTACGGTGCGTGGCGGAGGGTACCCTGTAAGACTGCTAGTCATTTCCTTTCCTGTTTCCGTAAATTGAGCGAGGGAAATGCGACTGTCTATACGCCTCTGTATGGGCCCTAATTTCTCGTATTTTATCTTCGTGCCCCTTACGCGAAATGTATGTTGGTGGCAGTAAAATGGTTCTGGAGTCAGCTTCAAATGCTGGTTCTCTAAATTTTCTAGATAGTGTTCCTCGAAAAAAATGGCGCCTTCCCTTCAGGGATTCCCATCTTAATTCTTAAAGCATCTCACTAACAGTTGCGTGTTGTTCGAACATACCGGTAACAAATGTAGCAGCCCCCCTCTGAATTGCTTCGATATCTTCGTGTAATCTGACCTGGTATGGGTTCCAAACACTCGAGCAGTACTCAAGAATAGGTTGCACCAGCGTCCTATATGCAGTCTCCTTTACAGATGAACCAAACTTTCCCAAAGTTCTCTCAAAAACCGAAGTCCACCATTCTCCTTCCCTGTAACAATCTTCTCATGCTCGTTCCATTTCATATCGCTTTCCAACGTTACGCCCAAATATTTAAACGACGTGACTGTATCAAGGAGGACCCTGCTAATGCTATATCTGAACACTACTGTTGTATGGGTTCCAAACACTCGAGCAGTACTCAAGAATAGGTTGCACCAGCGTCCTATATGCAGTCTCCTTTACAGATGAACCAAACTTTCCCAAAGTTCTCTCAAAAACCGAAGTCCACCATTCTCCTTCCCTGTAACAATCTTCTCATGCTCGTTCCATTTCATATCGCTTTCCAACGTTACGCCCAAATATTTAAACGACGTGACTGTATCAAGGAGGACCCTGCTAATGCTATATCTGAACACTACTGTTGTATGGGTTCCAAACACTCGAGCAGTACTCAAGAATAGGTTGCACCAGCGTCCTATATGCAGTCTCCTTTACAGATGAACCAAACTTTCCCAAAGTTCTCTCAAAAACTAAAGTCCACCATTCTCCTTCCCTGTAACAATCTTCTCATGCTCGTTCCATTTCATATCGCTTTCCAACGTTACGCCCAAATATTTAAACGACGTGACTGTATCAAGGAGGACCCTGCTAATGCTATATCTGAACACTACTGTTGTATGGGTTCCAAACACTCGAGCAGTACTAAAGAATAGGTTGCACCAGCGTCCTATATGCAGTCTCCTTTACAGATGAACCAAACTTTCCCAAAGTTCTCTCAAAAACTAAAGTCCACCATTCTCCTTCCCTGTAACAATCTTCTCATGCTCGTTCCATTTCATATCGCTTTCCAACGTTACGCCCAAATATTTAAACGACGTGACTGTATCAAGGAGGACCCTGCTAATGCTATATCTGAACACTACTGTTGTATGGGTTCCAAACACTCGAGCAGTACTCAAGAATAGGTTGCACCAGCGTCCTATATGCAGTCTCCTTTACAGATGAACCAAACTTTCCCAAAGTTCTCTCAAAAACCGAAGTCCACCATTCTCCTTCCCTGTAACAATCTTCTCATGCTCGTTCCATTTCATATCGCTTTCCAACGTTACGCCCAAATATTTAAACGACGTGACTGTATCAAGGAGGACCCTGCTAATGCTATATCTGAACACTACTGTTGTATGGGTTCCAAACACTCGAGCAGTACTCAAGAATAGGTTGCACCAGCGTCCTATATGCAGTCTCCTTTACAGATGAACCAAACTTTCCCAAAGTTCTCTCAAAAACCGAAGTCCACCATTCTCCTTCCCTGTAACAATCTTCTCATGCTCGTTCCATTTCATATCGCTTTCCAACGTTACGCCCAAATATTTAAACGACGTGACTGTATCAAGGAGGACACTGCTAATGCTATATCTGAACACTACTGTTGTATGGGTTCCAAACACTCGAGCAGTACTAAAGAATAGGTTGCACCAGCGTCCTATATGCAGTCTCCTTTACAGATGAACCAAACTTTCCCAAAGTTCTCTCAAAAACTAAAGTCCACCATTCTCCTTCCCTGTAACAATCTTCTCATGCTCGTTCCATTTCATATCGCTTTCCAACGTTACGCCCAAATATTTAAACGACGTGACTGTATCAAGGAGGACACTGCTAATGCTATATCTGAACACTACTGTTTTGTTTTTTTTACTCATACGCATTAACTCACATTTTTCTACATTTGGAGCTAGCTGCCATTCATCACACCAACTAGATATTTTCTCTAAGTCATCTTGTATCGTTTTACAGTGACTCAGTTTCGACATGTTGCCGTTCACCACAGCATGATCAGCAAACTACCGTAGACATCATTTATGTATATAGAGAATAACACCGGTCCTATCACACTTCCTTGGGGTATTTCTGAGGTTACCCTTGTCCCTGATGAACACTTGCCGCCGAGGACTACATAATGGCTTCTATTTCTTAAGAAGTCCTCGAGCCGCTCACATATCAGAGAAGCTATTCCATATGTTCGTAGCTTCTTTAACAGTCTGCAGTGAGGCACCGTATCAAATGCTTTCCGGAAATCTAGAAATATGGAAGCTGACTGTTGCCCTTCATCCATAGTTTGCAGCATATAATGTGAGAAAAGGGCAAGCTGAGTTTCGCACGAGCATTGCTTTCTAAAACTGTCATGATTCGTGGACGTAAGCTTCTCCGTCTAAAGAAATTTTTTTACATTCGAAATGAGAATGTGTTCAAGGATTCTGCAGCAACCCGATGTTACAGATTTTGCTGTGAAATTTTGCGGCTCAGTTCTTTTATTCTTCTTATGTAAAGGAGTCACCTGTGCTTGTTTCCAATCGCTAGGGATTTCCGCTGGGCCAGAGATTCGCGATAAATACGAGGGCAGTTCAATAAGTAATACAACACATTTTTTTTCTCGGACAATTTTGGTTGAAAAAACCGGAAATTTCTTGTGGAATATTTTCAAACATTCCCGCTTCGTCTCGTATAGTTTCATTGACTTCCGACAGGTGGCAGCCCTGTACGGAGCTGTTAAAATGGCGTCTGTAACGGATGTGCGTTGCAAACAACGGGCAGTGATCGAGTTTCTTTTGGCGGAAAACCAGGGCATCTCAGATATTCATAGGCGCTTGCAGAATGTCTACGGTGATCTGGCAGTGGACAAAAGCACGGTGAGTCGTTGGGCAAAGCGTGTGTCATCATCGCCGTAAGGTCAAGCAAGACTGTCTGATCTCCCGCGTGCGGGCCGGCCGTGCACAGCTGTGACTCCTGCAATGGCGGAGCGTGCGAACACACTCGTTCGAGATGATCGACGGATCACCATCAAACAACTCAGTGCTCAACTTGACATCTCTGTTGGTAGTGCTGTCACAATTGTTCACCAGTTGGGATATTCAAAGGTTTGTTCCCGCTGGGTCCCTCGTTGTCTAACCGAACACCATAAAGAGCAAAGGAGAACCATCTGTGCGGAATTGCTTGCTCGTCATGTGGCTGAGGGTGACAATTTCTTGTCAAAGATTGTTACAGGCGATGAAACATGGGTTCATCACTTCGAAACTGAAACAAAACGGCAATCAATGGAGTGGCGCCACACCCACTCGCCTACCAAGAAAAAGTTTAAAGCCATACCCTCAGCCGGTAAAGTCATGGTTACAGTCTTCTGGGACGCTGAAGGGGTTATTCTGTTCGATGTCCTTCCCCATGGTCAAACGATCAACTCTGAAGTGTATTGTGCTACTCTTCAGAAATTGAAGAAACGACTTCAGCGTGTTCGTAGGCACAAAAATCAGAACGAACTTCTCCTTCTTCATGACAACGCAAGACCTCACACAAGTCTTCGCACCCGAGAGGAGCTCACAAAACTTCAGTGGACTGTTCTTCCTCATGCACCCTACAGCCCCGCCCGCATCTCGTGGTCGTCCGGTAGCGTTCTCGCTTCCCACGCCCGGGTTCCCGGGTTCGATTCCCGGCGGGGTCAGGGATTTTCTCTGCCTCGTGATGGCTGGGTGTTGTGTGCTGTCCTTAGGTTAGTTAGGTTTAAGTAGTTCTAAGTTCTAGGGGACTGATGACCATAAATGTTAAGTCCCATAGTGCTCAGAGCCATTTTGAACCCTACAGCCCCGATCTCGCACCGTCGGATTTCCATATGTTTGGCCCAATGAAGGACGCAATCCGTGGGACGCACTACGCGGATGATGAAGAAGTTATTGATGCAGTACGACGTTGGCTCCGACATCGACCAGTGGAATGGTACCGTGCAGGCAGACAGGCCCTCATTTCAAGGTGGCGTAAGGCCGTAGCATTGAATGGAGATTACGTTGAAAAATAGTGTTGTGTAGCTAAAAGATTGGGGAATAACCTGGTGTATTTCAATGCTGAATAAAACAACCCCTGTTTCAGAAAAAAATGTGTTGCATTACTTATTGAACTGCCCTCGTATAAGCTAAGTGAGGTTCCAATGCCGTAAAGTACTCTTCGTAAACCCGAAATGGGACTCCATCCGGACCTGGCGTCTTGTTTGTTTTCAACTCTTTCAGTTGTTTCTTTACGTTAGGGATGCTTGTTACTACCTCGACCATTCGGCAGTCTGTTCGATGGTGAAATAACGGTGCGTTTGTATTGTTTCCTGCGTGAACGATTTCTTAAACGCGAGAGTTAAAACTTCGGCTTTCGTTTAGCTATCTTCATTTGCCACATCAGTCTGATCAACGAGTGACTCGTTGGAAGCCTTCTGCACGCTTAGCGATTTTACGTAGGATCAGAATTCTCTCGAGTTTTCGGAAAGATCTTTTGCCAAGGTATGATGGCGGTAGTTGTACGCTTCGCGTATCGATCTTATTACAGACGGACGAATTTATTCAATTTTTGCGATCGCGATCAGTTTTGTATTGTGAGTGCAGCAGTCTCTGCTTGCTAAGCATTTTCAGAATTTTGTTATTAAACTACGGTGGGTCTTTACCGACCGTAATCCGCTTCCCAGGTATGTTCTTCTCCGCAGCACGATTTACGATCTGTTTAATCTTTGCCCATAATTCCCCAAGTCCCTGTTACTGGAACTAAGTGATTTAAACACATTGTCTGAGTGAGATGCTAACAACTGCTTATCTTCTTTCTAGCGCAAACCACTCTCCTAGACTTCTTGAATGATTTATTATATTTGGTAACCATAGTTGCTATAGTGACATCATGATCACTAATTCCCGTCTCTATACTGACGCTTTCAATAAGTTCTGGCCCGTTTGTAGCTACAAGGCCTAAGGTATATCCACAGCGTGTGGGCTGCCGGACTAGCTGCTCATGACAGTTTTAAGGTTCACCGGCCATTTGACCATTTCTGTGCGGATGCACAAACATTGCCTGAACTCTAACGGGAACCGCAAAGCCGCGAGTAATGAGTGTAATGGGCAGGGGTACTACGAATATAGTGCGGGACAATAAGTTGGCAGTGTGGGTCTCACGGGAGGCGTGCCAGAGATAAGTCCCTGCAGTCGCACTATCCTATGTGTCCTCGGTGGCTCAGATAGATAGAGCGTCTGCCGTATAAGCAGGAGATCCGGCATCGAGTCCTGGTCGGCGCACACATTTTCAACTGTCCACGTTGATGTATATCAACGCCTGTATGCAGAGAAGGGTATTCATTTCATTGTATTGATTTAATTGTAATTTCATTTAAGAAAACTGTTTAAAAGTACTTCGCAAGACTGTCTGTCTTTACTCCCTCCCCTGCTCCACCCCCTCGGAATTCATAGACGTCCCAGTCTATACTCGGATATATTAAATTCGCCTCCAACTAGTACTGCATGATCTGGGTATTCATTATACGCGACCGGATAACTTCACTGTCACACTCAACATCGACCTCTATAGAGACAATATTTTTGTCAACTGAAATGAACACTCTCCCTCCTAATCTGTCTTTCCGATATACATTACATGACTCGCTAAATATATGAGAACTTTCTACTTCAGATTCAGCCTGTTCTCGGTTCCCAGAATAATTTGAGCGCGAGAACTTTCATGAAGGGGAGTAAATTCGGGAACTTTCTTACGAATACTTCGACAATTCACTTAGAAATTTGACAGACGAAGTGTCTTTTCTGAACGCAGTCAGGATGCGAGATTTCAAAAGCGCACTCAACTGTCACATTCTGTTCTGCCTTAATCGTAGTTATTCAGGCTATATGAATGTGACGAGCTCATGTTTACAGTGCATTCTCGCCTCAGTTATTGACAGCAAAAATGGCATTGATCAAACTCCTTGCAAAGAGCGACAAAGGATTCACGAGGTTGAACAGTCTCAGTAGCTGCAAATGTCCTGTGCCCACTCTCCATAGCACACGGTTGGGAAGCTAGCAATTTAACCCACGTCTTTGCATTTCTGCTGACTGGTGGTAAATACGAATATTTCGGTACCCCAACAACTGCTGTACCATTCTCATTGAAACTATTACTTTCCTCACTCTGGAGCCAGAGCTGAGAACTTAATGGACGTCCACTGACTATTATGCGTATTACACATTTGGAACCGTCATCTTCATCACCCTCTTCTTAATAAAATCGATAAGAAGTTTCCACTAATAAGTTGCTCTCGCGCATTTTACAGTTCCTGATCATATTTTTAAAAAAAGAAAAGAAGGAATGAAGATTAGGGTTTAATGTCCAGCAACACAGCGATACCATCGATGCGGAAACTCGGATTGGTGACGGGTAGGAAAGGAAGTTGGCTTGGATTTGATTCACGGACAACCCAAATGCGAATCTAGTGTTTTTTCCACTGCGCCACCCGGCTTTATTGTCTCTTTTGCTATTTTGAATATCATAATATAGAGCGAATTCTTTTCCATTCGTCATCTATAGACAGCTGTGGTTAAAACCTCTTCTGATACATCGACACTGCTGTGAACAAAGATTCTGTATTCGTGCAAGAAGTGACTTGCTCTATCGGAGGGCATCGATCCGTCCCTGTCCACTCCATCGATGCGGAATGTTGTTCTTCTAATAAGAGTAGAAATGAGCCACATGAAGAGAACGAAACTTGTTATGAAAAGTACACAATAAGTGCAGGAGTTGAAGGTAAATCGTCTATGTAAAGAATTAAGAAAACCATTGATTTACATCGTTAACAAATAGCAGGCTACGGTATTTCAGAGACTAGGAATTAACGTCACGAAAACGACGAGGTCTACCTGAAGATTATCAAATTCAAATGGTTCAAATGGCTCTGAGCACTATGGGACTTAACATCTGTGGTCATCAGTCCCCTAGAACTTGGAACTACTTAAACCTAACTAACCTAAGGACATCACACACATCCATGCCCGAGGCAGGATTCGAACCTGCGACCGTAGCGGTCACGCGGTTCCAGATAGAAGCGCCTAGAACCGCACGGCCACACTGGCCGGCCCAAAAGATTATGTTCAGCCCACGGTTCATTCAAGAATTTGCATATTCGACATTGTAGATTCCGTGAAGTCGCATTGGTGAAAATCTGTGGCGGTACCGACAGACTAGAACAGAGCTAAGGAAGGTATAACTGTTTCGGAGAAAGCCGTACACACTCATATCGACAGTTAATTAGTTTTGGCTGCGCTAGGCACTGAAACATCTTGATTTACCACGAACTAAAGGGAATGAGTTCTCCCATCAAATTAATTGACTGATCAGACAGTGTATAAAATAGCAGGAACTGATTTTTAAAAAGATTGGGTAAAAACGTCTGAAAAGAGCAGCAGATGCATGTAAGGAGAGAAAATAAAAAGCAATATGTACATAAGAATTCCATTTCACGGTGCGGTGTTTTTCAAAGATGTGACTTTCATCCATTAAAATCGCAATATGCTTGGTAACTTAATACTGAGGAGACAGGGAATACAACTTATCCTTAAATACTCAGTCTCACAATGCTATAAAGTAGGGTTGGGATTTTGCTCACTCGAGAGTCTCAAGAAAAATTGTTAAATTCTCGAGAATATCGGAAAGCATCTCGAGAAATGTTGAACTATGGTTCAAATGGCTCTGAGCACTATGGGACTCAACATCTTAGGTCATAAGTCCCCTAGAACTTAGAACTACTTAAACCTAACTAACCTAAGGACATCACACACACCCATGCCCGAAGCAGGATTCGAACCTGCGACCGTAGCAGTCCCGCGGTTCCGGACTGCAGCGCCAGAACCGCTAGACCACCGCGGCCGGCTGTTGAACTATACTTGACCGGGAGTGCAGGGAGTGGGTTTAGCTTAAGAACAATGACCTATAAGTCTGGTTATCCAATTGAGCGTAAAGCCCTGTATACAGAGCTTTATAGACAGCGTATGGAGAAGCCGCCGTCGTGGTTCCAAGTGCGATAGCTACGCGAGCAAGACGAACACTCACTTGCGACAGTTGAGTCTGTCGGTTCGCGGCTTTAAACGGCTGCAGTTTTAGTGATCTGCGGAACATCTGTTTTAAGTTAATAAGGAGTTAAAATTTTATTTAAAATAGTCACTCACAAAGCACTAAGCGGTATTTCGACAGTATTACGAAACAAAGGCATTTTATTGCGTACCATTCAATACAGTTGTAATCTCTCTTCCACTGAATTAGCCTGTCTTCATCCACATCAACATCTGCATACATACAGGGTGTTTATAAATGAATATCGGGATTTTAACGCCTTATAATATTTATTACATTAAACTTAGTTATAAATGATATGTCAAATGAAAGAGCATCTCAAACAGTTTTACCAAGAACCTTATAAATGTTCAATGTGAGCACCATTTGTCATACGGCACACATCAAGAGTTTTTTGTGCCGTATCCCGGCGGAAAATTTATGGGCCTTTCTTTTTTGGTAAACCTACTGTAACTGGCACTTCTTAAAATGGTTCAAATGGATCTGAGCACTATGGGACATAACTTCGGTGGTCATCAGTCCCCTAGAACTTAGAACTACTTAAACCTAACTAACCTAAGGATATCACACACACCCATGCCCGAGGCAGGATTCGAACCTGCGACCGTAGAGGTCACGCAGTTCCAGACTGTAGCGCCTAGAACCGCTCGGCCACCCCGGACGGCGGCACTTCTTACCTTGATACACTAGAGCAATGGCTCTTCCCTCAGTTGAAAGAAGCCAGAGAACTTCATTTTCCGGCAAGATGGTGCGCCACCTCACTGGCATAGCGAAGTACGCGATTGGTTGAACTTCCCTGGACCCAAGGGCCGCAAGGGGCACAATGACAGGGTTTGCTTTCCATGGCCTCCACGTTCACCCGACCTAACGCCGTGCGATTTTTTCCTTTGGGGCTTCATAGAGGAATGTGTGTACGTGCCTCCGCTACCAGCAGACCTCCCTGAATTAAGAAACCGGATTGAAGCAGCTGTTGCTACAATCACTGAAGACACACTTATCAACGTTTGGGAAGAACTCGGCTATAGACTTGATCTGAGCCGTGTCACAAATGGTGCTAACATTGAACATTTATAAGGTCCTTGGTAACTGTTTCTCTTTCATTTGACATATCAAAAATGGTTCAAATGGCTCTGAGCACTATGGGACTCAACTGCTGTGGTCATCAGTCCCCTAGAACTTAGAACTACTTAAACCTAACTAACCTAAGGACATCACACACATCCATGCCCGAGGCAGGATTCGAACCTGCGACCGTAGCAGTCGCACGGTATTTGACATATCATTTATAACGAAGTTTAATATAATAAATATTATAAAGCGTTAAAACCTCGATATTCATTTATGAACACCCTGTATTCTGCAAGCCACCGTATTGGGCATGGTGGAAAGTTGCCCGTACCACTACTAGCCATCTCCTTTCCTTTTTCACGCGTGAACTGAGCGAGGGAAAAACGACTATTTATACGCTTCCGTACGAGTGCTAATTTCTCGTAACTTATCTTCGTGGTCTTTGCTCGAAATGTGCGTCGGCGGCAGTAGAATTGTTCTGCACTCAGTGTCAAATGCGAGTCCTTTAAATTTTCTCAGTCGTCTTCCCTCCAGGGATTCCCATTTGAGTTCATGAAGCATCTGTGTGATATTCACGTGTTGATCTAACGTACTGGTAACATATCTAGCAGCCTGTCTCGGAATTGCTTCGATGTCTTCCTTTAATCTGACCTGGTGGAGATCCCAAACACTCGAGTAGCACCCAAGAATGGATGGCACTAGTGTTCTATATGCACCTACACTTTGCTAAAACTAAACCAAACTCTGCTATCAGCCTTCCTTACTAGAGTCCTTACGTGCTCGTTCCTTTTCATATCGCTCTGCAACATTACGCCTAGACATTTAATCTAAGTGCCTGTGTCAATCAGCACATTACTAAGGCTGTATTCGAACTTTATGACATTGATCTACATTTAGAGGAAGCTGCCATTTATCACACCGTCTAGAAATTTTGTCTAAATCATGTTGGTCCTTCCTACGCTCACTCAACAACACCATCCCGTACACCAGAACATAAGCAGCAAACAGCCGTAAACTGCTACTCACCCTGTCTTGTCTCGCTGTAGAGGACAACCAACTGGTTTCTGCCACTTAAGAAGTCTTCGAGCCACTCACATATCTGGGAACCATTCAATTTGCCCGTAACTTTATTAACAGTCTGCAGTGGAGCACCGAGTCAAACGCTTTCCGGAAATCTAGGAATATGCAGCTTGTTGCCTTTCATTCATGGTTCGCAGGATATCATGTGAGAAAACAGCAAGCTGAGTTTCGCATGAGCGATGCTTTCTAAATCCATAACGATTTGTGGACAGCTATTACGTCTCAAGGAAATTTATTATACAGGGTGATTCAAAAAGAATACCACAACTTTAAAAATGTGTATTTAATGAAAGAAACATAATATAACCTTCTGTTATACGTCATTACAAAGAGTATTTAAAAAGGTTTTTTTTCACTCAAAAACAAGTTCAGAGATGTTCAATATGGCCCCCTCCAGACACACGAGCAATATCAACCCGATACTCCAACTCGTTCCACACTCTCTGTAGCATATCAGGCGTAACAGTTTGGATAGCTGCTGTTATTTCTCGTTTCAAATCATCAATGGTGGCTGGGAGAGGTGGCCGAAACACCATATCCTTAACATACCCCCGTAAGAAAAAATCACAGGGGGTAAGACCAGGGCTTCTTGGAGGCCAGTGATGAAGTGCTCTGTCACGGGCTGCCTGGCGGCCGATCCATCGCCTCGGGTAGTTCACGTTCAGGTAGTTACGGACAGATAAGTGCCAATGTGGTGGCGCTCCATCCTGCTGAAATATGAATTGTTGTGCTTCTTGTTCGAGCTGAGGGAACAGCCAATTCTCTAACATCTTCAGATACTGTAGTCCAGTTACAGTAGCACCTTCGAAGAAAAAGGGACCAAAAACTTTATTGGCTGAAATGGCACAGAAAACGTTCACCATAGGCGAGTCACGTTCATACTGAGTTGTTTCCCGCGGATTCTCAGTGCCCCATATACAGACATTGTGACGGTTGACTTTCCCGTTAGTGTGGAAAGTTGCTTCATCACTAAACACAATCTTTGATACGAAAGATTCATCTGTTTCCATTTGAGCAAGGATAAAATCACAGAAGTCGATTCTTTTAATCTTATCAGCTGCAGACAGTGCTTCAACCAATTTCAGACGATAAGGTTTCATAACTAACCTTTTTCGTAGGACTCTCCATACAGTTGATTGTGGAATTTGCAGCTCTCTGCTAGCTCTGCGAGTCGATTTTCCTGGGCTGCGAACAAATGCTTGCTGGATGCGTGCTACATTTTCATCATTCGTTCTCGGCCGTCCAGAACTTTTCCCTTTGCACAAACACCCATTCTCTGTAAACTGTTTATACCAACGTTTAATACACCACCTATCAGGAGGTTTAACACCATACTTCGTTCGAAATGCACGCTGAACAACTGTCGTCGATTCACTTCTGCCGTACTCAATAACACAAAAAGCTTTCTGTTGAGCGGTCGCCATCTTAGCATCAACTGACGCTGACGCCTAGTCAACAGCGCCTCAAGTGAACAAATGTACAACTAAATGAAACTTTATAGCTCCCTTAATTCGCCGACAGATAGTGCTTAGCTCTGCCTTTTGTCGTTGCAGAGTTTTAAATTCCTAAAGTTGTGGTATTCTTTTTGAATCACCCTGTATACTAACTGAGAATCTGCTCAAGAATGCTGCAGCAAACCTATGCTAAGGATATTTTTCTGTAATTTTGTGCGTCTTTTCATTTGGCCTTCTCGTATGCGGCAGTCACATGCGATTTCTTCCAGCCGCTTGTGACTTTGCATTGGTCGCGAGGTTAGCGATAAATGAAAGCTAAGTAAGGGGTCTATGCCTTAGAGGACTCTGTGCAAAACCATATTGGGATTCCATCCGGACATGGCTACTTATTCATTTCTAGCCCTTTTAGTTGCTTCTCCACGCCAAGAATGCCTATAACTATGTCCTCCGTGCGGAAGTCTGTGCGACGCTGAAACGACTGTATATTTGTACGATATTCTTGCGTTAATCATTCCTTAAACACGGTATTTAAAACTTCAGCCTTCCTTTTGCTGTCTTCTATGGCCACATCATACTGGTAAACGAGTGAATGAGTAGAAACTTTCGACCTGCTTAGCGATTTTATGTAGGATCAGAAGTTTCCCGGGTTCCCGGTAAGATCTTTGGCCAAGGGATGACCGCGGTAGTTGTACGCTTCGCTCATCTTTTTACAGACACACGAGTTTCTACTAACTTTTTCCTGACGTCATTTGCGAGTGCGATCTTTTTTGAACCGAGAGTGCAACAGTCTCTGCTACCACAGCATTTTCAGGATTTTGTTCTTAAATCACGATGGATCTGTTCCTTACTTCACTTACTCGGCAGGTTCTTCTCCACAACACGATTTACAATCTGTTTAATTTCCGCCCATAATGCCTCTACGTGCACCACATTGGAACTAATTAATGTCCATTCATTGTCCAAGCGGAATGCTCTACTTAGTAGAAATACAGTCACTAATCCCTGTCTCTCTACTGACATCATCGATGAGGTCAGGCCTCTTTGTAGCTACAAGGCCTGAAAGAGCTGCTTGAAACAGTTTTCAGAAAAGTGTTCATCGGTACTTCATATGACTTGCTGTTCATACCACCCGCAATGAATCCATAGACATCGCAGCATATGTTTGGGAGTTTACAGTCGCCTCCAACTAATTTTGCAAGATCTGGGTATTTCCGCGCCACTGGCATAGACTTTCTTCGATCTCTCTTTGTTCTAAACTTTACATTCCAGATCATAAGTGCTAAGTCATAAAAACCCTACGAAGATGAACAGAACAGTTTCTGTCACGTGACCAGTAAGAGACACTATAAAAAGTTTGTTCATATGTTAACTGTCGTAATGTATTTTTTCTTTGTTAGAGATATTATTTAGTTCTCAGATTTCCTTTGTATCTGTAATGTCATAATTTGCACATTCAGAGCTGCAACTCGAGTATGCATAATATTTCAGCAATAAAGTACAGGGGTGCGTCAATGCTAGCTTGGGGGTTCGTGATAGGTTGCAGCAATCGGATATTTATATTTCATTGAAAGAATAATGGGCAGCAAGGGATACTGATATACCCCTTTAAACATGCGCGAATTCAAAAGATCTAGTTTTCGACTGGAAACAGTAGTACCAGAAATACCCTCCGAGACATATCGTGTGGTAGCTAACTGAATATCGCAATAGACGAAAAACATGTTATCTTCGAACCGGACAGTGATATTAAGCACACTGCCATAGATACTACAATATGCAACACTCCAAAATAGTTGACGACACTCCAGTCTACTGATTTCCATACGCTGAATATTTGTGGAATATCCTAGAATTCTGCCCTAAGAGCAGTCATATTGCAAGTAAAAACAATATGATGAAGCCACATCTATAAGCCTGGGGCAAAATCTTGGCAGTGGAGATATCCAAATAATAAATGTTCCCAAAGAGCACCTGCACAGGAGAAAGAAGGCATCTGTTTGCAATGACGCTTAGGATGCTATAACGTATGCTATGCCAATTTTTTAGTTTTCTGTGCCAAATTTATGTAAATTAAATCATAAGTTTGTATTTCCAGCCTTCTCAATAAGGGAAACTGTCCCGATAATTCATCCTCAACAAACTATCACCGTCAAGTTGCCTTCGTGACAGAACACATTTTTTAAGAATTCAAATACAGTCAATAAATGTTAGCACAAGTATTTTACCACAGGAATGACTAAAAAAGATCCTAAGTAGTCGAATACAGTTGCACTTCTAAAACGGACGGTTGCGTAAATTTTATTTTTGTTTGCTGCAATGGTTATGATCACAAGTAAAATAAACACTACAGCATTTACAGTCTGCGGCGCACGCTCTTGTAACATAATGACTCCTCTCCTAAGCATGTTTTCAAGCCGAAATATTAAGATGTCCGAAAATAAATTTCACGTAGTGTACGTTACGATAGAACAGACGTACGGAAGTAACGAAGTAATTGCAGAGAAACCCGATCTAACAAACAGTTGCCACATTCGTTGGGTAAGGTACTGTAGTTACTAGTCATTTCTGCATTAGTAACCTAAAAAGAAGTCAGAGTAGTTAGATTCTTCACTGTCTTTAAAAATTTCCGGTTTCTTCAAACAGCGACTCATGTCCGCTGTATTTTGGTTTTAGAAACCGTTATATTTAGTTCAAGTACGACTTTGGATTTTATTTTTTGGAACATTCATGAAATATTCTAAAGCCCATCCTCTTAGCTGGAATCAATACGCACTAGAAGTATTGAGTGTGTAGAGCTCTCTTCTGCTCACGGAAACGAATGATGAAGCTCAAATAAAATGTCTAAATTTTCCTCGTGTTTTGTTTGGCGTCGCAGGCCCTCAAGACTGCACGTATGCTATTCCCTTTGAAGAGGTGACACCTCCCTTTACGACTCAGCATATTGGCTCTTTCCGCAAGAGGGCGAGCCTGCTGCTGTTCTCAGACTCTCAGAGTTCACGGAATCGTGGCGTCAGAAGCGTGTTTACATTTATGAGAGTCTTATTATTACGCTTTACGAGAAAGACATCGAGAAGTTCTCGAGTGCCTCGAGACATGCGTTCTCATTCCCCATCCCTATCACAAAGGTCTATGTGTGCGTCTTGTGGCACGGCTAATTATGACGAGGAGATTACCTTCAGCTGTTATGTCGGCAACTGAAGTACCAGCTCAGCACGAACATAGGAAGAACATTGTTAGGAAGGATTAACGACAATGTGCTAGACACCGTAAAGGTCCTGTGACGGAAATGGAAAGTACGGGACGTATGGCAATGTTTTGCGAGCTTCCCTTGCGTGCGCCCTGAACTGTCTGCGAGAAGACGCGGGTGTCTCGCACAGCTCCCTGCTTACGCTGTGGCAAAATTGATGCGCAGCAGCTGACAGCTTCCGCAAAGAATGGTATCAGTGTTTTTTCACTTTCTTGCTCGTTTTCATGTGCATGTACGATTTCACACTTCTTGGATGCTACAAGCAATATGCCTATACGAAGTTCGTGAGAAAGAAAATGGGTTTTTAAATCCCCGAGGCCATTGCTTGGTCGATCGTTGCCCAAGTTGACATTTTTTCCCTCTTCTTCCGTTTCTTATATTTTTTTCAGTTTACTTTTCTTTCACTTGTAGTGATAAAATGTTAATGTGAAAAATGGTAAGGCGCTGCAGTCATGGACTGTGCGGCTGGTGCCGGCGGAGGTTCGAGTCCTTCCTCGGGCAGGATAATTTAGGTTAAGTAGTGTGTAAGCTTAGGGACTGATGACCTCAGCAGTTAAGTCCCATAAGATTTCACACACATTTGAACATATTTGAAAAATGGTAATTTGCACTATGGCTTAGAGTTTACGCTCAACCGTAGAACGAAATAGTAATGAAGCATTGTGGACTTGAAACCAATCTTTGAGGAAAATTTTACTATTTTTCCTCTCCACCTAAAGCAAATAGGCGGACCAACAGAGCCCGCTGTAGTGGCTGAAGTACGCGAGAGGAAATAATCTGGTCTAGTAGAAAAACTCAAATTGGCAATCTCTTTACGCAGTCTAAGGGCGTCATAGAAATTTTCTGTCAGTGTATTGAGACTAGAGCTTTAACCCAGCTTTTTCGTAACGCAAGTCCGCGGTCTTAAGAGCTTTCAAGCCATCTTGCTAGTTTGTGGAGTTTATTGGTTGCTTTACGACCATAATTGTGTTTGGCTCAGTCACTAAGTTGATTACAACTCGCTGCTCGTATCGAATATCCGTACATATGCTTCAAAGGGAAGAAAATCAAGAAACTAGTTTAGTGAAACAGTGAATGTAGTGTTTATCAACAGATCATTTACCTGTCTCTCAGTTGTTTGTTTCGCAATACCTCTCACTAAAAAAGGCTAGTTCACGCATGTCTGTAATAATAATTAGTCCTTCCGCAATCTCTAAATATATCCAGTGCTACTAAATGGGACTGTGGAAGAAAAGTTCAGGTTTAACGTCCAATCGACTTCGATCTCATTAGAAGGATGAAAGGATGGGAAGTAGCTATTACGATGCCACGCTATCGACGACGAGGTGATTAGGGACGGAACACAATTTCAGAATCTACAAGGCTGGCTGAACAAATCGGTCTTGGTCTGTTTAAACCAGACATCCAGACCCGTTGTCAGGTTCACTGGATGCGGGGGAACTATCAACAGAATTTTGAATTTGTGCGAACAAATAAATTTACAGAGAAATATTGAAGAAGTCATGGATCAATAAAACTGAATTTTTCGGTCAAAGTTAGGTAATTAAATGTGTTGTGTTACGTAATTCTGTAAATTTAAATCCGGAGACAAACGTGGCCGAATGAAATGAATTTGTCCCGTTGCCTTCTAATGACCTTGTGGTGATAAGTACATAGGTAACTTGTTATAGAGTAGATCACCCACTTAACGTATCAAACACACCTTGCCTAAGCACATTTCTTTCGGGAATACGGATACTAGTGATTATAGAAATCTTTGTCTTAGGAATTTTGACTCAAAATGGACTTTTATTATTTCCCAGAATGAATTCCAATCTGAGAGGTCGACCTCTCAGCACCGTGGACAACATCAAGGAACTCGTGGCAGTCCAGCAAAGGACGATTTCATCTCAACGGTTGCATTAATGACAGCGTTAATGATAGCATTAATGACAGCGTCTAGCAAATCCATTAGTAAAGGAGTACTAGTAGCAACCTTAGAGGCTAGGGGATGAGAGAGGAATTATCCTGGTCTGGCAGAAGAACCTGTCTTGGCATTCACGATCTGTGATTAAGAGTAATCACACAAACAAATAAATAAGGCTATTTAGACGGGAGATATAACCGGCCTCCTTACGAGCGCTAGTCCACTTTCTTGGTCACCACACGATCGTGTTTAGTCTCTGATGATTATCGATAGCCTACTGACATTGCATCGTGTTCGGCTCAGTTGCTCAATTCATCACATCTTACGTACGTGTGCGGGCTGCGATCAAATGTTACTGTAATTGTCAGAGCTGACAATGAATCTTAGATTGCCGGCCGCTGTGGCCGAGCGATTCTAGGCGCTTCAGTCCGGAACCGCGCTGCTGCTACGGTCGCAGGACATTGATGTGTGTTATGTCCTTAGGTTAGTTAGATTTAAGTAGTTCCACGTCTAGGGGACTGATGACCTCAGTTGTTAAGTCCCATAGTGCTTTTTGTTTTTTTAATCTCATTTTGTTCGTTTTCGTTCGTTGTATCTGCTTGGAGCGGACGTCGCAAGACACCCGTTTCACTTCGTCGTCGACACATTAACTCAGTTTTTTTTATTACATAGAGCAGCTAACCCTCTGACCGAACACGTTGAGTTACCGTGCCGGCGTGCTTAGAGCCATTTGAACCATTCCTAGATTGTCAATAAACCAACTATTACAAAAAAAACTATTTCATTACTCACGTCAGATTACATGGAGTTTTGTCCATTTTCGCTATCATCTATCATACAATTTCATCTATGACAGAAGTAAAGTAGTCAGAGACACATACAGATTGTTGCTGACCAGCATTGAATAAGAGAGTCGTTAGTTGTATTATGGTTTGTGTATTCGCATTTATAAAACGAAATACATCGCTGCCAACAGTAGTAAGTAATTGACTGGCGGTGGCGGTTTTCCGAAAGTAGAAGGACTCAGGGTGTCATGTGAACCTGCATCCCAACGGAGATGAGGCGGTCCATCAACGAGCTGCCAGCAATCAGATTCACGCATGTCGTGCATTTTGCCCATCTGTACCTCTACTGTCAGGCTGATCTCCTGTAGGTACTATGACGATATTCTAGTAAATTCGTCGATTCGGAGGGAACACTGTCTTTCCACCACAGTAGCTATCTTCAATTCAGTTACACATTTTTACGAGGTCGTGCTGAAAAGTAATGCTTCCGAATTTTCATGTTAAAACTCTATTTAGTTTTATTAATATTCTACATCCTTGTTCTTTCTGTCTGCACATTTATTTCTCAACTCAGTTACCCTGGCAACGAAAACATTTCTTCCAAAGAGAGGCCAGCTTCTTGATGCCGTCATTGTAAAATGTTTTAATATGTTGACGGAGTCGTTATCAAAGTGAAGTCCACGAAGGCGTTCT
This sequence comes from Schistocerca nitens, assembly GCF_023898315.1. Lineage (NCBI taxonomy): Eukaryota > Metazoa > Arthropoda > Insecta > Orthoptera > Acrididae > Schistocerca > Schistocerca nitens. The sequence goes on from NC_064616.1 coordinate 871,155,979, forward strand.
TTAGCTTTTTGGAAACAGATAAAAATCGAATGATGCCAAGTCTGGATCGTATGGAGGATGATCCATGACGCTGAACCCAAGGTGTCGGATTGTGGCAGATGTCGCAGCATTCGTGTGCGGACTGGCATTGTCATGCTGAAAGAGAGAGCTCCACGTGTAGACGAAATCTTCTGCCGTTAGGAACTAGATTACAGCGCTCTGTTACTCACAGTCACAGTTACGTTCCACACCGCCATGTTACACGCCACGTTTCGGAGCCCTCTAGCGGCTGAGGGCTGGAACTTGCGTAAGAGAGGCGAGAAAGTCGACCAAGTAGTAAGCATGATACGTAATACCTAAACCGAGATTGAGGAAAGAATAAAAAATTGGATTTTGAGGAAAGAATAAAAAAATCGGAGGCATTACTTTTCTGCACGCCTTCGTATATGCTCTTGAGTCGTCTCTAGTCATCACTGAACATACACTGTGGCAGGCAACATATGGACTACGTGATTAGATATGCCAATGATTAGCATTTCAGCGCAACCACACAAGTAGGTATCATCAACATTCTGTATAGGAGGAAAGGCTACGCAGTGGGTTTCTCGTTGAGAAATCGAATTTGAAAGTTGTTTGTTCGTGAGAAGACCGTGTTATATCTCGCGTAAGAAGGAGAAACGTCTATCAGCATTTGTCGGAATTAGACAGTGGCAGTATTGTCGCCCGTCAAGACTGCGGCAGCGGTTTTGTCGCTTACGTTGGTCGGGATTGCACGACAGTTATGTGAATATGGAATCGATGGGTTCAGGAGGGTCATACTCATACACGCAGGATCTCAATAACCCCACGCAACTAGCGCCCAAAAGGGCAGACGTATTGTTCGCTCAGTGTTGCAGGAGAATACAGACATGTCACGTACCTTGAGTCAGGAAAAGTGCATGTTTATAGCAAGTAGGTATGCATGCGAAATTTGATCTATTTACGTATATGAAATTCTTCTACACTACAGCGATCTGCTCGCTAGAAAACTATAGCACGTCGTAACTATATATGACATTAATTTTGCCCTTTTACAGAAGAATTTATCTACACTTTATATACGTAATATATAACATAGCATATACTGGAATGAACTGAGAAAATAAAGAAACATTTGAAGATATAACATGAGAGAAAACTAAAACCTACAACTATTCTACGTCTAGTTTTAAGCCTACGAAATCAGATGCTGTCCTCGAATATGTGTCAAGTACTGCCCTTTTCATAGATGCTCACTATCCTTCTTCTACCACCACCTGTACTATTATGGACCCTTCTGGATTGTGTCTCCTGATAGGCCTCAAGCCAGCACAAAGTCTTTCAGGTCCATCTATATGTCTACAACGATTTTCAACGACTACTACAGAGGAAAATAAACAATGGAAACTTTCACAGTATGGGCTACGGACGGTGCTAGTCATCTGGAATATCCAGGATTGGATCGGCATCCTGGAGGATATCCGCGGTTGCAAAACGTGATCTTCCCCTCAGTAAGGCCGAGAGGAAGCGTTGCGCCTCTGTCGGCACATGTGGTGGCGAAGCTGCAAAAATCTGTGGAAATGGCTCGGCGCTAGTGGCAGAGCTTGTTCTAACAGTGTATAGCTCCATGACGCTGCCATCTTCCTGCTGCGGTAGCTCATCTGTTAATTGAAATCTGTTCTTAAACCTCCATAATTGTGGCGATATCTATACACGTCAGTTGCAGACATCTTACTTGATATTTTGTCAACTGCACTCTATAACTATGTATTTATCACTGTTGCATCCATGTTAGTATTAGGTAGTGTTGTCGTCCTATCCACACCGCAGTTACAGCACTGCGGCACAGTGTGACCTTAGCTTCCCTCATGATCACAAAGAGTTATGATGGGCATTTGAAGTCTATATTACGTAAACGGGATACGACCCATACGCTGCTAAAAATTGTATAATTCTCCTAGTCGGGTCGATGTGCTTCAGTTTCATCCTATCCCTGGTGCTCGGAAAAATAGCATGTAACTCTTCCCCTCGTTGATGTGAGTCTCATTCACGCTGCCGCGCTTGCATCTTCCAGTACAGGCCTTGTTATCCACTATGGTTCTGATGATACAGAAAACCTTCTCCTGGTTTCCCCCCTTCAGCCAGTTTGTTCCGAGCAAGGTCTTAAGGTATAGGAAGGGGCCTACGTGGTTTAATAGCCGTGTTAGAAAACCGCTGCTTAAACAAAGAGAGCTTCACCTCAGGTTCAAGAGAAGTCAAAACAAAGCTGACAAAAGCTGAACGAAGCGTAAGTAAGCGTAAGGAGAGCAATGAGAAATGTGTTCAATGACTTTGAAAGTAAAATTTTGTCAAATGATTTGAGCAAAAATCCTAAGAGTTTTCTGTCTTATGTAAATCAATGAGCGGTTTGAAATCATCTATTCACTCACTTAGATACCCTACTAACACCAAAACGGAAGATAATGGAGAAAAGATCGAAAAACTGAATTCGGTCTTCCGAAAATGTTTCAGCGCGGAAGATCGTAACACGGTCCATCCTTTCAATCATCGTAAGAATGTTGAAATGAAGGATATTGAGATAACCTATCGTGGAATAGAAAAGCAACTACAATCGCTTAACTCTTTCCACTCCAACGTCGAGTGGGGCTCGACATGACAAATTTTGTTTCCCCCTCCGATGTCGAGCCTCATTCGACACGATTATTCGTGGCTCTAACATGCTCCATTCTCGATTCTCACTGCACTAGGCATCACTGCTACATAGTGTTGTCCCATGTAGGGCAACTGTTGGGATATATACACACACCGGATCAAGTTTTGCATCGCCTCGGTTCCGAGAGTTCCGGGACTTGTACAGAAAATTAGAGTAGAGATCAACATAAACATCATTTCCGCGCTTTTTATTGCTCATGAAAACCACACATTGCATGTTGTACCACCATACAAAAATGGTTCAAATGGCTCTGAGCACTATGGGACTTAACTTCTGAGGTCATCAGTCCCCTAGAACTTACAATTACTTAAACCTAACTAACCTAAGGACATCACACACATCCATGCCCGAGGCAGGATTCGAACCTGCGACCGTAGCGGTCGGGTGGTTCCAGACTGTAGTGCCTAGAACCGATCGGTCACCACGGCCGGCGTACCACCATACAGCGAGACCTTCAGAGGTGGTGTTCCAGATTTCTGTACACACCGGTACCTCTAATAACCAGTAGCACGTCCTCTTGCATTGATGCATGCCTGTATTCGTCGTGGCATAGTATCCACAAGTTCATCAAGGCACTGTTGGTCCAAATTGTCCTACTCCTCAACGGCGGTTCGGCGTAGATCCCTCAGAGTGGTTGGTGGGTCACGTCGTCCATAAAGAGCCCTTTTCAGTCTATCCCTGGCATGTTCGATAGGGTTCATATCTGGAGAACATGCTGGCCACTCTAGTCGAGCGATGTCGTTATAGCCGGCCGGTGTGGCCGTGCGGTTAAAGGCGCTTCAGTCTGGAACCGCCTGACCGCTACGGTCGCAGGTTCGAATCCTGCCTCGGGCATGGATGTGTGTGATGTCCTTAGGTTAGTTAGGTTTAATTAGTTCTAAGTTCTAGGCGACTGATGACCTCAGAAGTTAAGTCGCATAGTGCTCAGAGCCATTTGATGTCGTTATACTGAAGGAAGTCATTCACAAGATCTGCATTATGGGGGCGCGAATTGTCGTCCATGAAGACTAATGCTGCCGATATGGTTGCTCTATCGGTCGGAGGATCGCATTCACGTATCGTATAGCCGTTACGGCGCCTTCCATGACCACCAACGGCGTACGTAGGCTACACATAATGCCAGCCCAAAACAGCAGGGAATCTCCACCTTGCTGCACTCTCTGGACAGTGTACCTAAGGCGTTCAGCCTGACCGGGTTGCCTCCAAACATGTCTCTGACGATTATCTGGTTGAAGGCATATGCGACACTCGTCGGTGAAGATAACGTGATGCCAATCCTGAGCGGTCGATTCGGCATGTTGTTGGGCCCATCTGTACCGCGCTGCATGGTGTTGTGGTTGCAAAGATGGACCTCCCCATGGACATCGGGAGTGAATTTGCGCATCGTGCAGCCTATTGCGCACAGTTTGAGTCGCAACACGACGTCCTGTGGCTGCACGAAAAGCATTATTCAACATGGTGGCTTTGCTGTCAGGGTTCCTCCGAGCCATAATCCGTAGGTAGCGGTCATCCACTTCAGTAGCAGTCCTTGGGCGGCCTGAGCGAGGCACGTCATCGACATTTCCTGTCTCTCTGTATCTTCTCCATGTCCGAACAACATCGCTTTGATTCATTCCGAGACGCCTGGACACTTTCCTTGTTGAGAATCCTTCCTGGCACAAAGTAACAATGCGAACGCGACCGAACCGCGGTATTGACAGTCTAGGCATGGTTGAACTACAGATAACATGAGCAGTGTACGTCCTTCCCGGTGGAATGACTAGAATTGATCGGCTGTCGGACCACCTCCGTCTAATAGGCGCTGCTCGTGCATGATTGTTTACATCTTTGGGTGGGTTTAGTGACATCACTGAACAGTTCAAAAATGGTTCAAATGGCTCTAAGCACTATGGGACTTAACATCTGAGGTCATCTGTCCCCTAGACGTAGAACTACTTAAACCTAACTATCCCAAGGACACCACACACATCCATGCCCGAGGCAGGATTGGAACCTGCGACCGTAGCAGCAGAGCGGTTCCAGACTGAACCACCTAGAACCGCTCGGTCACAGCGGCCGGCCACTGAAAAGTCAGAGGGACTGTGTCTGAGATACAATACCCACAGTCAACGTCTGTCTTCAGGAGTTTTTCCTTTTCTGCATAGTTCGGTTCAGTGTATTTAAGAATTATTTCAATCCTATACAATGTGTAATTCAGAATTGGATGAACCGCGTGCTCATGCCACACTCACACAAGCCAATAACTCTAGTATGAAAATAGATATCGCTTTACGGTAAACTCTAAATAAAACTTTGATATGTTAGCTATATTTCCAAGCCAATAACGCATGACCTAAAGTAAACTAGTAGCAACATGAAAAATCAACTGTAAGTACAGTCGTGGACAAAACGAGCGAGACCCCTCGCCTTTTCGTTATGCTGATCCGCACAGCTTTGAAGTCTGTTACACAGCATAACAGGCAAGTCGACGAAGTGCTACCAACATACTATGCAAAAGCGTGAAATTGAAAAACTATCGGAACTTTCGCAGACCGTTGTCAGTCATGTGTAAGACTATATTAACGCTGATTAGTGTGTTATACACAACACGTAAATATAAAATATAAATGAAAGAAGAAACGCTAATTAGTATGAACTGTACTAATAAAAATGAATTCCAAATTATCGAGATAATATAACAGTTTTAGTACGACAAAGTACCCCATATCGCTAGGAATTAGCAAAATATTACGCGCATTCGGCCACTAAACGGTCTGTGTCATCGTTCAGACCACTCAGAATGGATTACCGTTGCTGAACTACGTGAAAGTGTGCAAATTTAGCAATGCGTGAAGATTCATAACGAAATTCTGTTAATGGTGAAAAGGGTTTCAGCTGGTGCGGTGGCCGAGCGGTTCTAGGCGCTTCAGTCACGAACAGCGTGGCTGTTTCAGTCACTGGTTGGAATCCTACCTCGGGCATGAATGTGTGTGAGGCCCTTAGCTTTGGTAGGTTTAAGTAGTTCTAGGTCTAGGGGACTGATGACCTAATCAGTTTGGTCGCATAGTTCTTAGAGCAATTTTTTGACCTTCCGCGTAATTTTTTTTACATAAACTACCGTATCTTTAGATTGCGTTGACATAGAAGCTCACTTTTTTACACCATCAAGAGACCGTACACTTCAGGAAGTGCGACACATTTCCGCTTATTATGTCTGCCCGTACTCGAAGTAAACGGGTTTCAAGGGTTGGGTAGACAGATAGACGGCCAAGAAAGTGAGACTAGTAGGGTTCCATTTTTACCGATTTAGGTGACGAAATCCTAACAACGAAAATAGCTACGACAGTTACTGTAGATGAGGGCCGCATAAATAATTCACCCTACTCTTTATTCGAAATGTTATAGCTGCCGTCGATACATCAGCATATTAATCGTAGCTACGCTTTCGATCCAAATCACCTTTACAGGAATGCAAATAAAATCCATTTGCCTATACACGTGGTAATTCAGATCCACCGCTTTTTAGAAGTGAGAGTATTCCCATTGCTAGCTAGCTTAAGAAACATTTCAGCTAATGAACGTTTTCTGGCTGTGGTGAGTCTAATGGAGAATTCGAAACATTGTAGAATATGTTTGGCAGCTATGTCGCCGTTTATTTCCTGCGGTGGTGCAGAATTATCCTACTACATTTACGCGCTAATAACAGTATTTTGTTATTTCAATAAACATCCCGAATGATCGTCACATAAGCGGTGACATAAAGGTAGAGAATTCATTTTTTAGTCCAGAAAGCTCTATGCAACAGAAACTGCAGATCATTTTGCCATTTTCATTGCGAAATTGCCGGCTTATTCATGTCTGGGGTAATAACAGAGGGCTGTTTGCCTGGGTTGTTTGCTAGTGTAGTGAAAGGTATTTGCTACTGCAAGGGAGGTCTGGTTTGTTTTCAGTAAAACTATCAGTAAAACCATTTTAAGAAATTCTCGCGCCCCCAATGCGTTTTATTGCTACCTTTATTGTGAACCAGCGCCTTGTGGATGTCAGTGTGATCTAGGCGCGCAGTCCGGAACCGCGCGACTGCTACGGTCGCAGGTTCGAATCCTGCCTCGGGCATGGATGTGTGTGATGTCCTTAGGTTAGTTAGGTTTAAGTAGTTCTAAGTTCTAGGGGACTGATGACCACAGATGTTAAGTCCCATAGTGCTCAGAACCATTTTTTGTCAGTGTGAAACTCCACAGAATTTCATACTTGTTACTGCCTACTTTTTCCGCTTCTGTCGATAACTGAATTGACTTAAGTGTGGCAACGAATGATTTTTAACAGAATTTCGTTATGAATCTTCACGCTTTTCTAAATTTGCACACTTTCATGGTAGTTCAACAACGGTAATCCAGTGTGACTGGTCTGAAAGATGACACAGACTCTTTAGTGGTCGAATACGAGTAATATTTTGCTAATTCGTAACGATGTGGGGTACTTTGTCTTACTAAAACAGTTATGTTATCTCGATAAGCTGGAATTCATTTTTATTAGTACAGTCCATACTAATTAGCGTTTCTTCTTTCATTTATATTTTATATTTACGTGTTGTGTTTAACGCACTAATCAGCGTTAATATAGTCTTACACATAATAGAAAACAGTCTGACAAAGTTCGGAAATTTTTACAATTTCACTCATGTGCATAGTATGTTGGTAGCACTTCGTCGCCTTGACTCTTATGCTGTGTAGCAGATTTCAAAGCTGTGCGGATCAGCATAACGAAAAGGCGAGGGGTCTCGCTCGTTTTGTCCACGACTGTACATGCAATGGCTTACTTTATTTCAAAGCTGAACAATAAGTTAATATATTTGACTATGAGATGTTTAAAGTTTCATTTTTTATATTGAATAGTTTCCTTAAAATCGGATGAGAAGTATTTCTGAGGGGCCGTCACTTTTGGTCTAGCGAAGTTCCTACTGTAAAATTATCACATAATGGAAAGTCTTTACTCTAATGCTTCTATAAATATTTTTTAATGAAAGCGCACTTTTTATTTCAATATATATCCTAATCGTTGGACAGTGGCATCATTGTTTCCACAATGAGTTCCGCTCAATTTCCTGTGGCGCGCTGCCGCCCAGCTAGCGCCGATTAAAACAAGGGCGTGCGATGCAGCTCTATGTCTGCGTTACGGAGTGCAAAAAGTTAATCGCCGAAAGGCATTAGTACCACATGAGATACCTACAATATTCTAAATACATTACGCGAAAGAACTTGCTCCTCTTCTATCAGCAGTTTATCGTAGTTCGCTGGAGCAACGAAGGTTACTGGAAAATCGATTTTGAAGATTTCCGTGGAACTTGAATTCCCTAGCGCTAGGGCGGTTTTCACACCTGCCCACGTGACTCAATCGGAAGCGCTGGAGAATAATACGTGGGTAATCAGTGAAGAGTTGGTTCGAATTTCGCTGTGGGCTTTATCTTTGTTTTATTTTTCCCCCCACTTCGAATACCTACGTCATTTATATATAAAATTAATCAAATTTATGCTAATTAATACAATCAAATCTTCAATTTCTATAAAATGCAAGTCTTCTTGTTTATAATTACATGTCATTTGCACTGCAAATAAAAATTCTTAACTATTAATATTTTACACGAAATGGTTAGTAAAGGTTGTTTAAATTAAAAAACATTACAAATTTATTAACTTTCTTCTTTAAAATATCATTAATTAAGAATTTATATTTACAGTGAAATCTTGAATTTTGCGTGTGGTATGTAATTAGAAACAAGAAGACGTGCATTTTTATAAAGAATGATCATTAGATATGTGTTATTAAGCATATATTTGATGAATTTTATATTTAAATGATTTAGGTGTTCAAACTGAACGGAAAAATAAAACGAAAAATACGAAGACCATAGCGATTATTTAATTATCATTTTCCAACGCTGCTGAGTAGGCCACTAGGTAAAGAGTGAAAAAAATCGCCTTAATTGTTGAAGTTAAACGTCCAAGGAAAACTTCAAAGTCGATTTTCTAGAGGGTTTTTGAGAGTTGCATCGAACTGTTTTAGGTTATTGATATTTGAATTCTGAACTTTGCGTACCATTAATATAAAAAAATTATAAATATCGGACTGCCGGGTGGTCATCTTGTGGGGGAAAGCAAGAATTTGTGTTTTTTTAATTTGGACGTAAAAAATTTAGAAAGGTGTAAAAATAAAAAACTAAGAAATTGCAGGAAAAAAGTTAAAACTTAAACATAAAATAAAATCACGTTTACCGCTGTACAAGTGTGTCGAGTTCTGGAATTCATTCCTGATCTGAATCAGTGGCAAGATGAATGCAGTTTGCACCGCCGCCTGATAGAGATTTCAGCGTCGAAGCTGCCGTTGGGCAGGGGTCTTCTCCCTGGATTAACCGAGTGCTGCAGCCGCGAAACTTGAGCGACACTGTTTGCTTTGCTGTGCGACACCGGCATCTGGCGAGAGTTTGATCAGGTATTGCGCGTGCCGGGGTAACCGCCCCAGGCATCAGCGGACGCGCGCCCTTGTTCGTGTCAGGAGTTTCTCCTAAGTAGGCATTTCTGCAGGGCGGCTCGTCCGCTCTCTAGGCGCTGCTGCTGCACTAATAACACACAAACGTCTCCATCTCGGGCTGACAGCAACATCTCCATCCCATTGTGTTAAAACACACACTGAAACCAATACGCAGGTGGCTCTGTTCACAGTATTCACATTGATTCCCCGTCAACAACAGCTTCTAATGTCCTTTTCAGTTTTATATACACTACTGGCCATTAAATTTTCTATACCAAGAAGAAATGCAGATGATAAACGGGTATTGACTGGACAAATATAATATACTAGATCTGACATGTGATTACATTTTCACGCGATTTGGGTGTGTGGATCCTGGCATTGAGTCAAACAGAGCTTGGATGGCGTGTACAGGAACAGCTGCCCACGCAGCTTCAACACGATACCACAGTTCATCAAGAGTAGTGACTGGCGTATTGAGACGAGCCAGTTGCTCGGCCACCATTGACCAGACGTTTCGGGTTGGTGAGAGATCTGGAGAATGTGCTGACCAGGGCAGCAGTCGAACATTTTCTGTATCCAGAAAGCCCCGTACAGGATCTGCAACATGCGGTCGTGCATTATCCTGCTGATATGTAGGGTTTCGCAGGGATCGAATAATGGGTAGAGCCACGGGTCGTAACACATTTGAAATGTAACGTCCACTGTTTAAAGTGCCATCAATGCGAACAAGAGGTGACCGAGACATGTAACCAATGGCACCCCATACCATCACGCCGGGTGATACGCCAGTATGGCGATGACGAATACACGCTTCCAATGTGCATGCACCGCGATGTCGCCAAATACGGATGCGACCATCATGGTGCTGTAAACAGAACCTGGATTCATCCGAAAAAATGACGTTTTGCCACTCGTGCACCCAGGTTCGTCGTTGAGTACACCATCGCAGGCGCTCCTGTATGTGATGCAGCGTCAAAGGTAACCGCAGCCATGGTCTCCGAGCTGACAGTCCATGCTGCTGCAAACGTCGTCGAACTGTTCGTGCAGATGGTTGTTGTCTTGCAAACGTCCCCATCTGTTGACTCAGGGATCGAGACGTGGCTGCACGATCCGTTACAGCCATGCGGGTACGATGCCTGTCATCTCGACTGCTAGTGATACGAGGCCGTTGGGATCCAGCACGGCGTACTGTATTAGCCTCCTGAACCAACCGATTCCTTATTCTGCTAACAGTCATTGGATCTCGACAAACGCGAACAGGAATGTCACGATACGATAAACCGCAATCGCGATAGGCTACAATCCGACCTTTATCAAAGTCGGAAACGTGATGGTACGCATTTCTCCGAGGCATCACAACAACGTTTCACCAGGCAACGCCGGTCAACTGCTGTTTGTGTATGAGAAATCGGTTGGAAACTTTCCTCATGTCAGCACGTTGTAGGTGTCTCCACCGGCGCCAACCTTGTGTGAATGCTCTGAAAAGCTAATCATTTGCATATGACAGCATCTTCTTCCTGTTGGTTAAATTTCGCTCCTGTAGCACGTCATCTTCGTGGTGTAGCAATTTTAATGGCCAGTAGTGTATACATGGTATGTATAAGGCACCTTATAATGGGTAGCATATTAGCCAATAACTGCGACAACTGGTAGCAGCAAAGACTCGGGAATCACTCCGAAACTGGAATATCGCTCAAGTGTGAGGGGATATTAAATGTACGATGACGTGCTGAAAAGTAATGCCTCCGAGTTTTGTATGTGATAACTTTTAAAGATTTTTAATTAAAAACAGACGGTATTAACATTGTGCATCCTTATTCTTCATTTCCAGGTATTTATTGCTCAGCATAGTTACCCTGACGACGAACACGTTTCTAAAGAGGGATCATTTTGTTGATATCGTCACTGTAGAATAGTTGCCTTCGTTGGCGGAGCCACAACCTCACCTCAACTTACAGCGCTTCATCACTATCAAAGTAGAGTCCTCGAAGATGTTCTTTAAGTTTTAGAAACGGATGAAAATCAGGTGGGGCCAAGTCATGACGGTATGGAAAATAAACGATGACAGTGCACCCAAAGCGTAGGTTTTTTGCTAATACAGCACGCTCTTGTATGGTCCGGCTAAAGCAGAGGGTGCTACATGTGTGGACGGACTTTTCGAATACATTATAGAACGCTGTTTCTCACACACCTACACAGCTACGTCACCTACCGCCATGTTACACGCTACAATTCGGACCCGTCAAGTCGCAGAGGGCTGCAAGTACGTAGATACGTTCAACAGTTTTAAATTCGGAATCTTTTTTTTTCAGCATGCTCTTGAAAATCAACCCTTTAGAAACGACACTATGTGTTCAAAAGTATCCGAACACTTGACTGAAAATGCCGCCCTTCATCGGTAATTCTGGAATTCAATATGGTTTTCGCCCTGTAAGTAGGCTGTTTAGGTTTTTATGTTGGTAACGCCATGTAGCGCTCTATATATCTTCATATAGAGCGCTACATGGCGTTACCAACATAAAAATTTAAACGGCCTATTGCAGTAGTTCGAGTAACGAAGATTTTTGTGAGGTAAGTGTGGTGTCACCGCCAGACACCACACTTGCTAGGTGGTAGCTTAAATCGGCCGCGGTCCATTAGTACATGTCGGACCCGCGTGTCGCCACTATCAGGATCGCAGACCGAGCGCCACCACAAGGCAGGTCTCGAGAGACTGACTAGCACTCGCCCCAGTTGTACGACGACTTTGCTAGCGACTACACTGACGAAGCCTTTCGCTCATTTGCCGAGCAGTTAGAATAGCCTTCAGCTAAGTTAATGGCTACGACCTAGCAAGGCGCCATTTGTACCATTGCATGTACCTCAAGATAGAGTCTCACTTGTATCATCCAGAATGCTGTATACCAAAGGACAATATAAAAGTTAAGTGTTCTAGTAGCTACGTTCTTTTCTTTATCACATTCATTACGAATCCTGTTCCAGACTTAACGCCAGACGGCGTGAGTTGACGCGTGCCCTTTCGGCTACTTCACTGTGGACTGGCTGCCTTAACAGTCCACTACAGTAAGTCATTTATGAAAGGTATAGGTTATTGTTAGTCAGGGCCATTCTTTTGTATGGAATTTTGAAAGTCAGATTGCGTTGCGCTAAAAATGTTGTGTGTCAGTTTGAGCACAGTCATTTATAATTTTTCTAAGGGGACGTTTCAGCCCATTAGCCTTGATGACAACTTACACTCTCGCAGGCATACGTTCAATCAGGTGCTGGAAGGTTCCTTGGGGAATGGCAGCCCATTCTTCACGGAGTGCTGCACTGAGGAGAGGTATCGATGTCGGTCGGTGAGGCCTGCCACGAAGTCGGCGTTCCAAAACATCCCAGAGATGTTCTATAGGCTTCAGGTCAGGACTCTGTGCAGACCCGGCCGTTACAGGGATGTTACTTTCGTGTAAACACTCCGCCACAGGCCGTGCATTACGAACAGGTGCTCGATCGTGTTGAAAGGTGCACTCGCCATCTCCGAATCGCTCTTCAACAGTGGGAAGCAAGAAGGGGCTTAAAACATAAATGTGGACCTGTGCTGCCGGCCGCAGTGGCCATGCGGTTCTAGGCGCTACAGTTTGGAACCGCGCGACCGCTATGGTCGCAGGTTCGAATCCTGCATCGGGCATGGATGTGTGTGATGTCCTTAAGTTAGTTAAGTTTAAGTAGCTCTAAGTTCTAGGGGACTGATGACCAAAGAAGTTAAGTCCCATAGTGCTCAGAGCCATTTGAACCATTTGGACCTGTGCTGTGATAATGCCACGCAAAACAACAAGGGGTGCAGGCCCCCTCCATGAAAAACGACCACACCATAACACCACCTCCTCTGAATTTTTCTGTTGGCACTGCACACGTTGGCAGATGACGTTCACCGGGCATTCGCCATACCCACACCCTGCCATCGGATCGTCACTCCACACAACGTTTTTCCACTGTTCAGTCATCTAATGTTTACGCTCCTTACACCAAGTGAGGCGTCGTTTGGCATTTACCAGCGTGATGTGTGGCTTATGAGCAGCCCCTCGACAATGAAATCCAAGTTTTCTCACCTCCCGCCTAACTGTCATAGTACTTGCAGTGGATCCTGATGCAGTTTGGAATTCATGTGTGATGGTCTGAATAGACGTCTGCCTATTATACATTACGATCCTATTCTACTGTCGGCGGTCTCTATCAGTCGACACACGTGGTCGGCCTCTACACTTTTGTGCTGTACGTGTCCCTTCACATGTCGACTTATCTGTCACATCGGAAACAGTGGACCTAGGGATGTTTAGGAATGTAGAAATCTCGCGTGCAGACGTATGACACAAGTGACACGGAATCACCTGACAACGTTCGAAGTCCGTGAGTTCCACGGAACGCCCCATTCTGCTCTCCCACGGTGTCTGATGACTACAGAGGTCGCTGATATGGAGTACCTGGCAATAAGTGGCAGCAAAATACCCCTAACATGAAAAACGTTTGTTTTTGGGAGTGTACGGATACTTTTCATCACATAGTTTATTTACTTAAATATCGTGGTGGATAAAAAAAGTTAAAAATCTTATCTGAATTGTAAAACAATGGTGGGCGCTCTTCCATTTGTTCAGATATACTGAACAATCAGTGGAACACGTGTGTCTAAGTCATGCATAACAGCTTTTTAAAAAATAGTTTTCATTTTGTAGGTACTTCAGACCTATGTCTGACCAATGTCACTGGTGTACAAAATTAAAACAACAAACCGCTATATCCGCATCCTATGTCTGAGTGACGATATGATCACACCAACTGGCAACAGATGTCCCGTACCGTCGTGCTCTGCACGGATGATGGCGTTTCGACCAACGGACAACCACACCAGCGGTGGTATCAGGGCATCCGTCAGATGGGATATTATTTGTCGGGTAGTCCCACATCCACAGTCACCGTGTACACAGTCACACACGGTGCAGTATGGCACAGAGAAGACGCCTGCCAGACTCTATATCTACATCTACATCTACATCCATACTCCGCAAGCCACCTGACGGTGTGTGGCGGAGGGTACCCTGAGTACCTCTATCGGTTCTCCCTTCTATTGCAGTCTCGTATTGTTCGTGGAAAGAAGGATTGTCGGTATGCTTCTGTGTGGGCTCTAATCTCTCTGATTTTATCCTCATGGTCTCTTCGCGAGATATACGTGGGAGGGAGCAATATACTGCTTGACTCTTCGGTGAAGGTATGTTCTCGAAACTTTAACAAAAGCCCGTACCGAGCTACTGAGCGTCCCTCCTGCAGAGTCTTCCACTGGAGTTTATCTATCATCTCCGTAACGCATTCGCGATTACTAAATGATCCTGTAACGAAGTGCGCTGCTCTCCGTTGGATCTTCGCTATCTCTTCTATCAACCATATCTGGTACGGATCCCACACTGCTGAGCAGTATTCAAGCAGAGGGCGAGCAAGCGTACTGTAACATACTTCCTTTGTTTTCTGATTGCATTTCCTTAGGATTCTTCCAATGAATCTCAGTCTGGCATCTGCTTTACCGACGATCAGCTTTATATGATCATTCCATTTTAAATCACTCGTAATGCGTACTCCCAGATAATTTATGAAATTAACTGCTTCCAGTTGCTAATCTGCTATTTTGTAGCTAAATGATAAGGGATCTATCTTTCTATGCATTCGCAGCGCATTACACTTGTCTACATTGAGATTCAATTGCCATTCCCTGCACCATGCGTCAATTCGCTGCAGATCCTCCTGCATTTCAGTACAATTTTCCATTGTTACAATCTCTCGATACACCACAGCATCATCTGCAAAACGCCTCAGTGGACTTCCGATTTCATCCACAAGGTCATTTATATATATTGTGAATAACAACGGTCCTATGACACTCCCCTGCGGCACACCTGAAATCACTCTTACTTCGGAAGACTTCTCTCCATTGAGAATGACATGCTGCGTTCTGTTATCTAGGAACTCTTCAATCCAATCACACAATTGGTCTGATAGTCCATATGCTCTTACTTTGTTCATTAAACGACTGTGCGGAACTGTATCGAACGCCTTGCGGAAGTCAAGAAACACGGCATCTACCTGTGAACCCGTGTCTATGGCCCTCTGATTCTCGTGGACGAATAGCGCGAGCTGGGTTTCACACTACCGTCTTTTTCGAAACCCATGCTGATTCCTACAGAGTAGATTTCTAGTCTCCAGAAAAGTCATTATACTCTAACATAATACGTGTTCAAAAATTCTACAACTGATCGACGTTAGAGATATAGGTCTATAGTTCTGCACATCTGTTCCACGTCCCTTCTTAAAACGGGGATGACCTGTGCCCTTTTCCAATCCTTTGGAACGCTACGCTCTTCTAGAGACCTACGGTACACCGCTGCAAGAAGGGGGGCAAGTTCCTTCGCGTACTCTGTGTAAAATCGAACTGGTATCCCATCAGGTCCAGCGCCCTTTCCTCTTTTGAACGATTTTAATTGTTTCTCTATCCCTCTGTCGTCTATTTCGATATCTACCATTCTGTTATCTGTACGACAATCTAGAGAAGGAACTACAGTGCAGTCTTCCTCTGTGAAAGAGCTTTGGAAAAAGACATTTAGTATTTCGGCCTTTAGTCTGTCATCCTCTGTTTCAGTACCATTTTGGTCACAAAGTGTCTGGACATTTTGTTTTGATCCACCTACCGCTTTGACATAAGACCAAAATTTCTTAGGATTTTCTGCCAAGTCAGTACATAGAACTTTACTTTCGAATTCATTGAACGCCTCTCGCATAGCCCTCCTCACACTACATTTCGCTTCGCGTAATTTTTGTTTGTCTGCAAGTTCTAGGCGCGCAGTCCGGAACCGTGCGACTGCTACGGTCGCAGGTTCGAATCCTGCCTCGGGCATGGATGTGTGTGATGTCCTTAGCTTAGTTATGTTTAAGTAGTTCTAAGTTCTAGGGGACTAATGACCACAGCAGTTGAGTCCCATAGTGCTCAGAGCCATTTTTGTCTGCAAGGCTTTGGCTATGTTTATGTTTGCTGTGAAGTTCCGTTTGCTTCCGCAGCAGTTTTCTAACTCGGTTGTTGTACCACGGTGGCTCTTTTCCATATATTACGATCTTGCTTGGCACATACTCATCTAACGCATATTGTACGATGGTTTTGAACTTTGTCCACTGATCCTCAACACTATCTGTACTTGAGACAAAACTTTTGTGTTGAGCCGTCAGGTTCTCTGTAATCTGCTTTTTGTCACTTTTGCTAAACAGAAAAATCTTCCTACCTTTTTTAATATTTCTATTTACGGCTGAAATCATCGATGCCGTAACCGCTTTATGATCGCTGATTCCCTATTCTGCGTTAACTGTTTCAAATAGTTCGGGTCTGTTTGTCACCAGAAGGTCTAATATGTTGTCAACTCTCTGCAGTGGAGAGCAGTAGGAAGAATGGAAGCAGGACAGTTGCAAACTGATGTGGCCCGATGGTTTAATGTGAATCGTTCTGTTGTTTGTCGTATGTGGCGACAGTTTGTAGAGCCCGAAACTGTATCCCAAAATCTAGAGTAGAGCCGATCACGTGTGACATCAGAAACAAAGGACCGTTATTTGGCTGTAAAAGCACGACGGTACCGCCTTAGTACTGCACGTAACTGGCATCTGACCTCGCAGCATCCACTGGACGTGTTGTATTGAGACAAACGATGTAGAGAAGGCTTAGACAAAGTGGCTTTTACTGTCGGAGACTTGCTGTAAGTGTACCTGTAAACGTGTCTTCTCAGAAGGGAACGTCCAGAGTGGAATTGTCAACATTCCACCTGTACGGTCGAACAGTGGGCCACTGTTCTTTTCACGGAAGAGTCCCGATGTGGTCTGTAGAGTGATTCTCAACGGATTCGCATCTGGGAGGAAAGTGGAACACGATTTCGGGACCCAAACTTAGTGGAAAGAGACTGATATCGAGGAAGATGTCTCATGTTAAGGGCAGAGATTATGCTGACCACTCGAACAAATGGCTCTGAGCACTATGGGACGTAACATCTATGGTTATCAGTCCCCTAGAACTCAGAACTACTTAAACCTAACTAACCTAAGGACATCACACACATCCATGCCCGAGGCAGGATTCGAACCTGCGACCGTAGCAGTCACGCGGCTCCGGACTGAGCGCCTAGAACCGCTAGACCACCGCGGGCGGCCCACTCGAACAGCTCTTCATGAAATTGTACGGGTGAATCGGTAATGTATAACTGCTGTCAGGTATCGTGACAAGATCTTGGGACCTCATGTGTGGTTGTTGCGAGGAGCTGTGGGCACAGAGCACCGTTGGCTGATATTTTCTTGGAAGATATTGCACGCATGGCGTGGCCTTCTCGCTCTTACGATTTGAATCCCATAGAGCATGTCTGGGATGTACTGCGGAGACGGATTTCATCACGTCAGCATCCACCAACCACTCCCCAGGACTTGCTAGCAGCTCTGCAGGGAGAATAGGTGTTATCACCTCAACATGAGATTGAAGACGTGCCCCTGTCGTTGTCAGGCCTGTGTTGCTGCCAGAGATCGTCACACCCCATACTGAGAACATTAATCAGTTGTCGGAATCTGTGTGCAAATAGGTTAAGTTGGAAAAAACGAAGAGCATTTTTCGTCTACCGTTATGCATGTTGCAGTTGTTAGTTTCTGTATTGCTTAAGTGGTTTCTGCTTCACTATCACCTGTTTGTACTGTTTTGTGGCAAAATAAACGCAATCTTGCGAAATTTCCGTTTGCTGCTTTAATTCTGGACACCAGTGCACTTCAACCAAATAGCAGGATGGATGGTAATGGGGAATTGGGAGTTCGATTTGGGAATTTTTGGAAATGGATTCCCAGTTCCAATATTTGCTTTCAACCAATGGAAATGTCCCAAAAATCTTGCTTCGAAACAGAAAGACGGGTAGGGGGGGACATGATGACTGTTTTCAATTTAATTCTGGGAGAATATATCCAGATAAAAAAAATAAAAAAGCCTAGTGTCAGCGAGAATGTATTTATTTGTGTTCATACAAAGCGTAGAGAGACAGGGAAATACTGAATAATCTTAACTTGCACACGCTTTAAGATAGACGTAAATTATTCCCTGAATATCTTAGAAGTAATTGAAACTTTCAATCTTTTAAAAATTCAACCAAATACACTTATCAATGATCAAACAAATCTGCAAAACCGAAATTTTCCTGGTAACATCATCACATTCTACTAACGACCATTCAAAAAAAGTCCATACAAAAATGAAATTTAAAATTTTCTCTTACCTCACTGCCTATTTCAATAGTTTTTATTTTTGTCATATATTTTGTTTCTTACTATTTATTAACTTTCCTCAAATCCACAGATAAACATAATGTCAAAGTTATTTGAAATTATTAGTCCATGCTTAGCTCTACCCCGTGGTTAATTTGATATCTTTGCAAATTTCTCGCGTTATTAAAATTTCAATCTATCAAACCAGCAAGACCGCATATGCGTTAGCGAAAACTCATGAAACACTTAAAAACGCTGCGTTTTAATGCATATGACACCCTTTTCTTCTGCAAGCAACTATCTTTCTAATAAATTACATTCATTTCATTGCTTTTGTGTTCGTGAAGGTAATGTAATGTGTTCTCTTTTATACAGAAAATCACTTGAAATCGGCCGAGAAGGCAAAAACCAGTCATCTACTAATAAAATTAAACAGTAAAATTCGAAAAATACCAGCTTCTTTTATCCCGTTAAAGACTACAAAGTTTCGGGTACCAGTAGGAGGAATCTATGAATAAACTATAGTCTTCTACATATCCCTTGCTTAGGGCTGAGAAGACCAGATAAGACTAATTACACGACACGCAGAGACCTTTATGCAGTCATTCATACCGTGCTCGGTACGAGAAGAAACCCTAATATCAGGTACAATGGGAAGTCATACACTTCTCTCCTGTTTACAGAATATGGATGTCGATGTAGAAATTGTAGCCGAAGTGACAACCATCTGTTAGGACAATTAGCCAAAATATGAACAAAATGTCTGCTTTACCAACGTACTTATGTTCTCATTACGACCTATAGGGTACTGGAATGTACGATGAGTGCTAGTAACAATCCCCTGTCAAGCCCTTCTTTTCGCTGTGCACGGCCCATTCTCCGTCACTGAAATGTGCCCTACTTAACAGTTTTAAAGCATTATTATATTGAAAATTCCTAGCAGATTAAAACTGTGTGCCGGACCGAGACTCGAACTCGGGACCTTTGCATTTCGCAGGCAAGGGCCAGTCTGAGCTACCCAAAAACGACTCACAACCCGTCCTCACAGCTTCAAATCTGCCAGTACCTCGTCTCCTACCTTCCAAACTTCACAGAAGCTATTCTGCGAACCTTGCAGAACTAGCACTCCTGGAAGAAAGGAGGCAATGGTCACGAGTTCGAGTCTCGGTCCGGCAAACAGTTTTAATCTGCCAGGAAGTTTCATATCAGCGGATACTCCGCTGCAGAGTGAAAATCTCATTCTGCATTATTATATTGATTAGATGTGGTTGAATACCATAAATCCCTGACTGAAAGGAAAGTACCTAAGCTGTCCATCTCTGCTTCTGTATCATATTCCCCATTCTTTCGGGTTCATGTCGAATCTTGTGGTGTAGGTTATCTGAAAAAAATTCGTGGCAGGGATTTTATATACTTAAGGGAAAGGAATACTGCACTGAAGAAACTGCTGATACATACGTGACCCCTGTTCAAAGCCTGAATAAGCATCTTCTGCCGCACGGGCCGCTGCAAGACGTGCAGGGAGATAGTCAGTGAGGTTCAGGCAAGTATCGACAGTGATTTGGGGCCATGCCAACCCCAGTGCAGTAACCCGCTGTGCTAGGTTCCTCGGGTGAGGACCCATGGTGTAAACAGTCCAATCGAGGTGGTCCTACAGATTCTCGATTGTGTTTGAGTCCAAGGAGTTTGCTGGCCAGGAGAGTATGGCAAACGCATCCTGGTGCTCTCCGAACCACGCAAGTACCATACACTGCGAGCTGCGTGGGACGTTGCACTGTCCTGCTGGGTGATGCCATAGTGCCGAGGGACACAAACTGCTTGTAGGGCTGTACAGATGCATACTTGTGTTGATCCAGTGTTCCTTCCAGAATGACGAGATCACCCAGGGAATGCCCTCCAGCCTGGACTCTTGCTGTAGCCTATTTGCCTACAGACGTTTCACGCCGTACTCGCCAACGTCTATCTGTCCAATGGAGCATGAAAGAGGTTCATCTGAAAAGAGCACCTGTTGCCACTCAGTGGACATCCAGTTGCGGAACAGGCGTGAAGATTCCAGCCGATGAACAGCAACCAGCGTAGGTGCTTGAGCTGCGTGAACCAAACGCCTGCTGCATAGGCACATACGCAACAACGTTCGCTGTACGGTCGTTGAGGAGACAGAGAAACACTTGGTTCACCTGGGCGGTCAATTGCTCAACAGTTTCGCGTCTATTAACTCGCATACATGATCCCTGTCATCTACGGCCCGTGCAGTACCATAGTTGCCGTGGCACCGGTTTTGGGCAGCGCCATTTTGCCATGCATGATGGACTTTAACCACGGAGGCACGCAAGCAGTTTACGAAGTTACCTGTTATGGAAATGCTTCCACCCTTGGCCCGAAAGCAAGTGATCATGTCCTTTTTGATGTCAGATAAATCTCTCCATTTCCGACTGCACTATGTTCCGCGTGCCCCCGACAAACTTTACATACCCTCCAGTGACAGAGCTGCCATCTGCCGCCAGTGAGTGGATATTGAACGTTGACGTCCATCGCAGGCGGTAATCACACTAATGTGACTGGGCAGTCTAGATGACGGAATCCAAGCCCTTCACAGACGATCTTACAGTGACTATCTAGATCATACAATGAGTACTGTGAAACAGCTTCAGGTAGTAACATACTTAAACACAAAAACGACCAAAATTTATAAGAAAAAGTTTTTGTACAGCGCTTAAAATTAATCATTCCCTCCAAAAATTCGACTTTCAAACTAATCCTATTCTTTCAAAGAGTCATACTTGCCACGCGGTATTTTCTGTTAATGCTGCAGAACCATCTTCTGATTAAGATATTAAAAATCCTTTGAAGAAAAAGTGACAAACAGGTATGGAGATCCAAGAATGAAGAGTCTCGTGGTGGTGACACTGAATAAAAAGTTCTCCGGTATCAAGCAGCGTCAAGTGGTTTAGTTCCACGAGCTTTCGATCAAGCACTCCTTGGCCATTGTTAAGTGGTATGACTACCAGTGGGCTGCTGGTATACCTTTATATACACTACCTCCTGGCTGTTACGTCATTGGTGCTCACGGCCTCGCCGTCCGCCCCCGGTAGTTGAGTGGTCAACGCGACAGAATGTCAATTTTAAGGGCCCGGGCTCGATTCTCGGCTGGGTCGGAGATTTTCTCCGCTCAGGGACTGGGTGTTGTGTTGACCTAATCATCATCATTTCATCCCCATCGACGCGCAAGTCGCCGAAGTGGCGTCAAATCGAAATACTTGCAGCGGGCGAACGGTCTACCCGACGGGAGGCCCTAGTGGCTAAAATGGCTCTAAGCACTATGGGACTTAACATCTGTGGTCATCAGTCCCCTAGAACTTAGATCTACTTAAACCTAACTAACCTAAGGACATCACACACATCCATGCCCGAGGCAGGATTCGAACCTGCGACCGTAGCAGTCGCGCGGTTCCGGACTGCGCGCCTAGAACCGCTAGACCACCGCGGCCGGCGGAGGCCCTAGTCACACGACATTTATATTTACGGCCTCGCCATGTATGAGCACATATTGACTCAGCAGTCTATATGGCCGTTTCCACCTCAAACATTGGTGCATAATTCAAGAACGATATCAGACACCGGAAACTTGTCCAATGAGCTTAACCACCTACGTAAGGTCATCAGGAAAAATGGCTCCAACAGTCACCAAACAAATAGAGTGATCTCAAACAAGATTCACAATAAGACCATCCACCGAGAATCCGGGCAAGAAATTTGCTTTCGTGTCCTTCGGCGTTAGGCTAGATAATCCGCTTGCTGAAAAGATAAAGTCGATCTTCAGGCTTCCGACAAAAATCCAGCAATTATTGAGATCAGTTAAAGATGCAGCAGGTTCGAGAACACGTGAACCTACGAGATAACTTGGAGGTGTGGCGAATCTTACGTCGAACAAAAAACAGGCACTGTAGAACAACGCCGAAAGGAGCATCACCTGCGCTACCCGAGAAACCCGCTTTAGCTGAAAATGATTTAGAAAACGGCCACCATATCAAATTTGACGAAATATCTGTCGTGGCTCGCACTAACGGCTTCTGCGACTGTGTAAAGAAGCCATAAATAAAAATACCCGATAATGCCACTGACACAGACGGCGCCCTACAGCTCAGCGCAGCCTGGAATCCCGCGATCGCGAGGTTGAAGCACGCACCTGAAACGCCGAGTCATCGTGTCCACATATATGGCGATGACATGAGCACCAGTGACGTCACAGCCAGCAGCTAGTGTATACAAGGGGCGTACCAGCAACCCACTGGCAGTAATACCACTTGACAGTGCCTAAGGAGTGCTTTGTCGAAATCTCGTGGAATATTAACCACTAGACACGCCAGGAAATCCGATAACTTTTTATTCAAGTACGAAGATGACGTCAATCTGTTGTAGTAGAATCATATAGCATATTATGAGCACTCTCGAACAGATTGACCTCTTCAATTTCAGTTAGTACGAGTTCCAAAAACATTGTTGATTCGAAATCCAGCTCGCACTTTTCTCACATGACGCCATGAGGGTTATGGATCAAGAAAATCAGGTGATGCAGTATTTCTAAACTCCGAAAAAGCATGTGACGCAGTACCACACTAATGCTTATTAAGGCCGGTATTACACTATCATAATGCTTTGACAAATAAATGTGATTAAATATTCGTCAAATTTCTTTGACAAAGATCTCTCACGTGGCGCAAAAAAGGGGTGTTTCACTGTCATCATATCTTTTGTCAGATTTAAACATGGCGGACAACAACATCTCGTTAATATGTGCTGCAGTCGCTTGTACCACAGTTGCATTGTGTGTGCGGCGGAAGAAAGGAAACCTACTTCGGTATAGCCGTGGGTTTTACGTCGAGATAGTAAAAGCATTCAGCGAAATTTGTTACGAGAGCTGCAAGTGGAGGACGTCAATTCTTATATAAATTAATTACGAATGGAAAAGAGTGCATTTCAGTATTTGGTCAGTAAAGTGACTCCTCATATTACAAAGCAGAATACTCACGTGAGTAATGCTATATGTGCAGCAGACAGATTCATCATAACACTGCGATTTCTTGCTACAGGAAAGAGCTACTCTAGCTTACTATACAGGGTGGTCCATTGATAGTGACCGGGCCAAATATCTCACGAAATAAGCGTGAAACGAAAAAACTACGAAGAACGAAACTCGTCTAGCTTGAAGGGGGAAAACAGATGGCGCTATGGTTGGCCCGCTAGATGGCGCTGCCATAGGTCAAACGGATATCAACCACCTTTTTTTAAATCGGGAACCCTATTTTTATTACATATTCGTGTAGTACGGAAAGAAATATGAATGTTTTAGTTGGACCACTTTTTTTGCTTTGTGATAGATGGCGCTGTAATAGTCAGGTGACATTCCGCCAGTGCAGACGGTATTTGCTTCGTGATACATTAACCGTGTTAAAAGGGACCGTTTACCAATTGCGGTAAAGGTCGATATCGTGCTGATGTATGGCTATTGTGATCAAAATGCCAAACGGGCGTGTGCTATGTATGCTGCTCGGTATCCTGGACATCATCCAAGTGTCCGGACCGTTCGCCGGATAGTTATGTTATTTAAGGAAACGGGGCGTTCAGCCACATGTGAAATGTCAACCACGACCTGCAACAAATGATATTGCCCAAGTAGGTGTTTTAGCTGCTGTCGCGGCTAATCCGCACATCAGTAGCAGACAACCTGCGCGATAATCGGGAATCTCAAAAACGTCGGTGTTGAGAATGCTACATCAACATCGATTGCACCCGTACCATATTTCTATGCACCAGGAATTGCATGGCGACGACTTTGAACGTTGTGTACAGTTCTGTCACTGGGCACAAGAGAAATTACGGGACGATGACAGATTTTTTGCACGCGTTCTATTTAACGACGAAGCGTCATTCACCAACAGCGGTAACGTAAACCGGCATAATATGCACTATTGGGCAAAATCCACGATGGCTTTGACAAGTGGAACATCAGCGACCTTGGTGGGTTAATGTATGGTGCGGCATTATGGGAGGAAGTATAATTGACCACCATTTTACCGATGGCAATCTAAATGGTGTAATGTATGCTGATTTCCTACGTAATGTTCTACCGATGTTACTACAAGATGTTTCACTGCATGACAGAATGGTGATGTACTTCCAACATGATGGATATCCGGCACATAGCTCGCGTGCGGTTGAAGTGGTATTGAATAGCATATTTCATGACAGGTGGATTGGTCGTCGAAGCACCATATCTTGGCCCGCACGTTCACCGAATCTGCCGTCCCCAAATTTCTTTCTGTAGGGAAACTTGAAGGATATTTGCTATCGTGATCCACCGACAACGCCTGACAACATGCGTCAGCGCATTGTCAATGCATGTGCGAACATTACGGAAGGCGAACTACTCGATGTTGAGAGGAATGTCGTTACACGCATTGCCAAATGTATTGAGGTTGACGGACATCATTTTGAGCATTTACTGCATTAATGTGGTATTTACAGGTAATCATGCTGTAACAGCATGCGCTCTCAGAAATGATAGGTTCGCAAAGGTACATGTATCACATTGGAACAACCGAAATAAAATGTTGAAACGTACCTACTTTCTGTATTTTAATTTAAAAAAACCTATCTGTTACCAATCGTTCCTCTAAAATTGTGAGCCATATGTTTGTGACTATTACAGAGCCAACTATCACAAAGCGGAAAAAGTGATCCAACTGAAACATTCATATTTCTTTACGTGCTACACGAATATGTAATAAAAAATGGGGGTTCCTATTTAAAAAAAACGCAGTTGATATCCGTCTGACCAATGGCAGCGCCATCTAGCGGGCCAACCATAGCACCATGTGGTTTCCCCCTTCAAGCTAGACAAGTTTCGTTCTTTGTAGTTTTTTCGTTTGACGCTTATTTCGTGAGATATTTGGACCGGTCACGATCAATGGACCACCCTGTATAGCACTCGAATACCACAGTGCGCATTAACCAAAATGATTTCAGAAACGTTTTCAGTGATTTATAAAGCACTGAAGGAGGAATATTCGAAGATAAATAAATGTTTAGTGTACTATATGGGCATTAAGAACTAATTTTATTTTTAAAAATTTAATTAATTGAATTAGTGTTCCAACAGCTACAACATTATAAAAAAGTAAGAAACGGATGAAGCACTTTTTAACTTGTGGCATCTAGAGTTCAAAAATAGACAAACTGGAATGGAGGGCTAAGAAAATAATTTTATTTTAGAGACTGTCGTCCTGTATTCCGGCTTACTGAAAAGCTGCCTAGAAGTTTCGAGATGTAGAGACCGATGGCTGTAGCTGTAATTGTGGATTTTAAATCGCCCACAGCATATCCCACCTGCCCGTCAGCAGACGATTAATAGCATGCATTGTACCCCTTGCTCACTCCTCCACCCCTGTCGAAGAAAGGTTGTTACAGAGAGTCGAAGGAACACACCAACTAAACTTTGCAGCCATATTTACAAGCACACTACGGACGTCAAATAGCTGTAGAGACGCCAGCGCTCCAAGCGGTTAAATTTCACATTGCAGTGAACAGAAGACGAACGACTTTTATGATTAAACCTACGGCGAAGCGCTAGATTTAATCATATTTCTTTGATAAAAGGTTAGATTTGACAAAGTTCCCTATTACGCTATCAAATTTCTTTGACATAAATATTTGACATATCAGCTTTGACGAAGAAGTATGATAGTGTAATAACGGGCTAACCACGATCGTACGGCGTATCAGACAAGTTTTGTGACTGGTCCCAGCTTTTATTTAGTGAGAACGCAGCATATTAGACTGCTCTGCAAAACTTAAGGACTCGGTAAAGTAACATACCATATTAACAACTCGATGAAATGAATGAAAGTGGGAGAGGATGCTGCCAGAGGCCTCCCAATCGCGCTGGACGTCTAATGGCATGAGGTCAACGTCACTATAGCGCCAAATGGGGCCGGCCTCGCAACACCTGGCAGTTAACGGAACAAGAAAAGACAGTATGCGCGAATAAGCGGACAGTTATGGTGCACTTCATTACAAAATGGCTCGGAGACAACATCTGGATGACTTCACACGCAGAAGAATCACTGGGAAACTGGAAGAATGACGATATGTGATGAGTGTAGCGCAGGAATTAGGTTTGGCCCACAGCTTTGTTTCACTTGCACTGGTACCGTTCCGAACCACAGGCACTGCTGCCCGAAGGAGGGGAGGCGGTCGACCGCGATCAACTACAGCGGCAGATGACCGCTACATTATGCAACTGGCAAACAGCGGGTGCAATTGCAACCACATTTAACAGAACTTCAAGGCGCGCAATCTCACGTTCCACAGTGGCACGACTGCTGCATGCGGATGGTCTGTTTGAACGACGACAAAGATGTGTTCTGGTGACATCCGAACATTTACGGCACGGTTTGCGATGGTACCAAGAGCATAGGGACTGGACCAACGAAAGGTGGGGTCGCGTGTACTTGTCGGATGAGGGCAGATTCGGTCTGAGTAGTGACAATGGGCATGGCCTCTCATGGCGATAAGTGAGACACTTAATGAACATGGGAACATTGTCTGACATGATCATTTTGGTGCCGGCCGTTGTGGTCCGCAACTATGTGGCTGCTACAGTCGCAGGTTCGAATCATGCCTCGGGCATGGATGTGTGTGATGTCCTTAGGCTAGTTAGGTTTAAGTAGTTCTAAGTTCTAGCGGACTGACGATCTCAGATGTTAAGTCCCGTAGTGCTTAGAGCCATTTGAACCATCTGATCATTTTGGTGGTCCAGGTGTTATGGTATGGCGAGGCATAATGATGCATGGGTATAGTGACTTCCTAATTTTTGAACATGATGCATCAGGGGTCAACGTTATAGTGACACTATACACCTTTACCGTCGGGGTTACAGTCGGCCCTGACTTCATTGTTGTGGATGGGAATATGCGACTGCAACGATCAGCGCAAGTGAACGATCTCTTGAAATGACAGGATATTCGGTGAACAGACTGGCCTGCCCGTTTCCATGGACTTAAATCCTATCGAGCACGTGTGAGCTGCGTTGGGGAGATGCACTGCAGCACGTCCTCATGCACCAAGGACGTCCACAGCTGTCAACTGCGCTGGCGGAGAAATGGATCGATCTACCACACAACAACTCCTTACCAGTCTTGTCGGCAGCATGGGATGATGTTGCAGAGCATGCAGTGCCGTCCGTGGTCATTACACAGCCTATTAAGAACCATATCCTGTCTTTTGTGAAGTCCAGGGTCCATCACAAAGCGCGGTGTCTTCACTGTAATTATTACCTTTGAATCAAAGTGTCATTTCTGCTCGTCTCATTGCGCATTTCTTTCAGTTATCTTCTACACTACACAATACTATACTACAGTATACTGTACTACACTGTAGCAGTTCTCTCTATGTACGGTCCAATTTGCATCGACGTATGTTACTTGATAGTGACACATCGTGCGAAAGTTACCTTCATCCTTAAGTCTTTCCCACCAGTGAATCTTGAATGGCAGTCATTGATGGACGTAGAAGCAAAGAAGTAAGTTCAGAATTGCCACAGGAAAGGGTTTTGAATCTTTGCTGTCCTGTCAGGCGTTATTAACAGGAACGTCGCACTTTTTGTAGATGATGCAGTTAATTAAACTACTGGCGATTAAAATTGCTACACCAAGAAGAAATGCAGATCATAAACGGGTATTCATTCGACAAATATATTATACTAGAATTGACATGTGATCACATTTTCACGCACTTTGGGTGCATAGAGCCTGAGAAATCAGTACCCAGAACAACCACCTCTGGCCGTAATAACGGCCTTGATACGCCTGGGTATTGAGTCAAACAGAGCTTGGATGGCATGTACAGATACACCTGCCCATGCAGCTTCAACACGATACCACAGGTCATCAACAGTACTGACTGGCGTATTGTGACGAGCCAGTTCCTGGGCCACCATTGACAAGACGTTTTCCAATGGTGAGAGATCTGGAGAATGTGCTGGCCAGGGCAGCAGTCGAACATTTTCTGTATCCAGAAAGGCCCGTACAGGACCTGCAACATGCGGTCGTGCATTATCCTGCTGAAATGTAGGGTTTCGCAGGGATCGAATGAAGAGTACAGCCACGGGTCGTAACACATCTGAAATGTTACGTCCACTGTTTAAAGTGCCATCAATGCGAACAAGAGGTGACCGAGACGTGTAACCAATGGCACCCCATACCATCACGCCGGGTGATACGCCCGTATGGCGATGACGAATACACGCTTCCAATGTGCGTGCACCGCGATGTCGCCAAACACGGATGTGATCATCATAATGCTGTAAACATAACCTGGATTCATCCGAAAAATGACGTTCTGCCATTCGTGCACCCAGGTTCGTCGTTGAGTGCAACATCTCAGGCGCTCCTGTCTGTGATGCAGCGTCAAGGGTAACCGGAGCCATGGTCTCCGAGCTGATAGTCCATGCTGCGGCAAACGTCGTCGAACTGTTGGTGCAGATGGTTGTTGTCTTGCAAACGTCCCCATCTGTTGAGTCAGGGATCGAGATGTGGTTGCACGATCCGTTACAGCCATGCGGATAAGATGCCTGTCATCTCGACTGCTAGTGATACGAGGTCGTTGGGATCCAGCACGGCGTTCCGTATTACCCTCCTGAACCCACCGATTCCATATTCTGCTATCAGTCATTGGATCTCGACCAACACGAGCAGCAATGCCACGATACGATAAACCGCAATCGCGATAGGCTACAATCCGACCTTTATCAGAGTCGGAAACGTGATGGTACGCATTTCTCCTCCTTACACGAGGCATCACAACAACGTTTCACCGGGCAACGCCGGTCAACTGCTGTGTATGAGAAATCTGTTGGAAACTTTCCTCATGTCAGCACGTTGTAGGTGTCGCCACCGGCGCCAACGTTGTGTGAATGCTCTGAAAAGCTAATCATTTGCATATCACAGCATCTTCTTACTGTCGGTTAAATTTCGCGTCTGTAGCACGTTATCTTCGTGGTGTAGCAATTTTAATGGCCAGTAGTGTATAATGAAGTACTGTATGAGAATGGCTGCACCAAATCGTGAAGCTGCAAAGATTTGGCTACTTGCTTTAAACGATCATATGTGTAAAATTCTGCACCGAAAAAACTGTAGTATAGTATGGCTGTAATATCAATGATTGTCAAATTGAATACATGCTTCTAACAGTTATAATGGATATGAAATGGAATGATCACATAGGCTCCGTCATAGGTAAAACAGGTGGCAGACGTTGCTTTGTTGATTCGGTATGGCCAGATGCAGTCAGTCTAAAAAGAAGGTAACTTACAGAACAGTCGCTCCACCCATCCTAGGGTACTACTCAACAGCGTTGGTATCGTGCTGAACAGGAGTGGCAAATAGGTCCACTAAAACGTGGTCAGTGGGAAGTATCCGCTGTTATGTGCTTCACCGTGGCTTTCAGGTTATAGACATAGATGACGATGTACTGTAGATATAACTATAATCGCTCACAAGTTTATAGTGCTCGAAGTACAATGTGACCGAAAAGTATCCAAGACCTTACGAGACGACACTTGAATGATTCTAAGTCCTGTTTATTATAAATTTTCAGGTGCCCTAATGTCAGCCGTTTGAAAATTTGAATTAAAACAAAATAACTAAATTAAATACAAATAAAAATCAAAGAAAATACTCACAGCGCAACAATTTCAGAAAGTTACAAATTATTTGAGACAAAAGTTATCGGTCTGATTTGAATAAACTTTTCCAAACCATACTTGTGGCTGGTTGCTGTTTAAATTATAAACCCTCTGATTATGCTACAGCCACGGTTCTCATTACGTGAGCTAGAGACAAGACTGCAAGTGACTGCAAAATCTCTCGTTATTTCGTGAGATAACGTGATATACTGTAATCACTGCCTCGATTCTGCATGGCATCTGGTCTACCAAATGCCGGCGACCTTTCTGTCTGATCACTCGGAACTATGAACTGACGGTGGCCTCTACCAGCTCCACCTGGTTACTGGGATCCCGAGGTGAAACCATAATTTTCAGCATTGAACACTACTTCTCAGCTGTGCTGAGATCGGGACTGTAGCCACGCCAAGTCAGCACACTAGTGCGATGGTCGACGAACAATTTTTTATCGATCCTAGCGCTGACATGGTGCACTGTCGTGGTTAAAGATTTACAGATCGTTGTTACCTTGAAACAAATCACGGATAGAGGGCAGCAGTTTCAACACTAAGACTTCTTCTTGGTACTTCTTGGCGTTAATGTTGCCTGTAACACTTACAGACGCCCAATACCATGTCTTACCATGCAGCTCCACACCGTGACACTGGCGGGATGCTTCATAGTGGTAGTGGTCCACTCAGACAGCAAGTCTTCATCTGGTCGACGACGAAGCTTACATAGACGCTGATCTTAGTCCCGTCACTCAAAATTACTCTAGCCCAAGCATCTTATATCCACCATCTGTGTTCTTAAGCTCACTGCGTACTTTCTGCCTCTGCATTTTGTTCACATAAAGCCTCTCTCTTCGAATCCCCACTCGAAATCCATTTCCGCAAAGTTTTTCTCCGACCGATCGATCAGAAACTTTAACTCCCGACGTCTTCAAGATACCATTTACATCTTTTGCGGTACGCATACGATCTTGCAGAGGAATGTGGTAGATTCTACGGCAGTCTTTATAGGTCAATGTTGATTTTCTGCCGCTTCTTGGAATAGTTTTGTTGTGTCGGTTCCTTCATACTGCTTGCAGACTTTCTTCACACTCAACTTCGTAGAGCCTCCATCGACAATTTTCTTTTCTGCTTCAGTATAACTTTCTTCACGAAGTGTTATTGCGCTACTCCTTTTCCTAGGTGACCAGTCGGCACGTTTCGTTACAGGTGATATTTTTTTTCAATATCGTACTATTCTTCATCTCAACTTCGCTCACTTTGAAGAAATCTTACACTTCAAGAATAACAGCCGCGAGGGGTAGGCGCGCGGTCTACGGGGGCCTTGTCACGGTCCGCGTGGTTCCCTCCATCGGAGGTTCGAATTCTTACTCGGGCATGGGTGTGTGTGTTGTCCTTAGCGTAAGCTAGTATAAGTTAGATTACGTTGTGCTTAAGCTTAGGGACCGATGACCTCAGCAGTTGGTCCCATAAGACCTTACCACAAATTTCCAAGAAAACAACAATTATTTATTGCTGATTACAGTGATGAAAGGCTTTTACTCACTGGATAAAGCAATAATTTACGCATTTATTGTTTGATTTGTCGTTACAGAACAAGTGAGAAACTTTCTTCGCAGCTGCACAAACTATTAAAAGAGTGAAGTATTTACATTGTTGTTATTTAAGTCTGTTTATTTATTTTTAATAAAAATATAACATAGCCCTTTTTCAGAAAAATGATAAATACTTAGCCTACATATTGTAGCAAAAATAGAAGCGTGATTCATTGATTTAGTATACCACAACTTACATAGATCTCGTGATTTAAAATGCATGAACATTTCAATAAACTGTCCATAATTACTGCCACTACTTGCCAGAAAGTTATGTAGTCTTATGAGCCCAGTGAACAGCCAGTCAGTATTCTAACAACGAAGGTCTGAGACACTTTTCTAATCGCACGAAATAACTAACTTTATTATCTGTGTTCCCTCCATCGAAATCTCAGTTACATGATTCCGTTAAGTATCAAATGCAGTGAACTAAGAGATGGTCGCTGTAAAGAAATTGTAGTGGTTATATTTTTCAAATAGTACTGTGTATACTGACGCATTGACGTTTCTGACTACATTTCAGTCATTTATTTTGTTATCAAGAATGTAAATATCGTTCTTAAAACCGAGTGGGACTGACGTAATGCCGGCCGCGGTGGTCTCGCGGTTCTAGGCGCGCAGTCCGGAACCGTGGGACTGCTACGGTCGCAGGTTCGAATCCTGCCTCGGGCATGGATGTGTGTGATGTCCTTAGGTTAGTTAGGTTTAAGTAGTTCTAAGTTCTAGGGGACTGATAACCACAGCAGTTGAGTCCCATAGTGCTCAGAGCCATTTGAACCATTTGACTGACGTAATAATTAACGTAGGAGTGATAGAAGAGAGAAAAAGAGAAAATTCAACGAAGAGCGGCGCATTTCTTAACGGGATCATTTCTGTGGTGCGAGAACGTTACAGAGATGCTCAGCAGGCTGCAGTCGCAGACGCTACAACAGAGACGTTGTGCATCACGGCGAGGTTTACTATTTACATTTTGAGAGAGTGCTTTCCGGAAAGGGTCAGACAACATATCACTTCCTCCCACTTACATCTCGCGAAATGACCACGATGAGAAAATTCGAGAAATTAGAGCTAAAACAGAGGTTTACTTACAATCATTCATCCCACGCGCCTGCGCAACTGTAACAGGGAAGGGGGATCAGGTCATGGTACCAGGAGTACAAGGCTCCACACACCGTCAGGTGAACTGTACTGTTTATAAAGTTTATAAGGAAGTTTCAGATCTCATCCATATGGATAGAATTAAGCATGACTTATTAAACTGGTGGTTCGATAATATGCTGATCGTCATAAAAAGATCTGCATGCAAAAAGGCCTGACCGATCAACTGCAAATTAGGTGGGTATGTTGCACGCCATCAACATTGCCAATGATTACTTTTGCAGAGTTCAAATGGTTCTAATGGCTCTGAGCACTATGGGACTTAACATCTGAGGTCATCAGTCCCCTAGAACTTAGAACTACTTAAACCTAACTAACCTAAGGACATCACACACATCCATGCAGGAGGCAGGATTCGAACCTGCGACTGTAGCGGTTACGCGGTTCCAAACTGAAGCGCCTAGAACCACTCGGCCACAACGGTCGGCCCTTGCAGAGTTAGACACACACTCGGGTAGCGTGGGTGGAGTCGTTACGTCGTGCTCATTGGTCGGTGTAAGAGGACCCCTAACACCATGCTGGCCAGTACGACAGCGGGTAGCGTCATTAGAGCATCACAGGAGTGTGCGCTGTGTCCAGGTGACACGTTCAACAGCAGGTTGCCAGGCTAGACCAGTTCTGGAGGGCCGACATCGATGGGCTGCAGGAAGGTTGAGTGGCCATATTGTCGTACTGTACGCCACTCCGGTTGTACGAACACCACCGTTGCCCGTTGTTGGCGGCAGTGGATACAGGAAGACAAGCATGCATGACATGTGGGATCTGGACGTCCAATATGCACCTCAAGGAGGTGGGACTGATAGCTTATACACCAAACGCGAACAGGTCCAATGCCAACGACATTCAGCAGGGTGACCTACTTTCTACGCAACAGCCCGTGTGTTAATACACTGGCACGTGTTTCCATGACGTAGAGCTCGCCGCACACCTCAACACTCTTCAGCGTCGCGCCCGATTCTTTTGGTGTGTAACGACGGACGTGGGGCCCTGCAGACTGGCAATGAGTCATCTTTAGTGACGAGTCCCGTTTCTGCTTTGTAGGTGACGACCATCAGATATGGGTCTAGATGCGGAGGGGGCAACGCCACAGAGAGCTGTTTGTTATCTGCCATCACACTTCTGCCAGTCTGATGTGATGGTGTGTGAGAAACATCCTATGGGGTCCGTTGCCTGTTAGTATTCCTAATGGCAGCCCCTGGCAGCCGCACGGTACGTAGGGATGTCCTGCAACCGGTGGCTTTGCCATTCGTGGACGCCCGTGCCCATCTTCTGTTTCAACAGGACAACGCTTGTCCATGCCGCTGCCCCCTCTGGACCATTTCTTGCAGCTGTGGGTACTCTGCCATGGTCACCGCATCTCTCGATCTCTCAGAGATCGAGAATATTTCGTATTCCATGGAGCAGGACTCCTCCTCCACCCGTCAATTTGCAGGAACTGCGCGTTCAGGTGCAAGCAGCGTGAAATGAAGTCACAGGACTACATCTGAGACTTGTGCAATTCCATGCTGCGACGTCTGAAAGCTTGTATGCACAACCATGGGAGCTCGATGGCGTACTAGCACTGTGTCTTGTGGCTGTATAGCACAATAAATGTTGGATCTTCAAAGTTGAAAGTGTAATTAGTTCGTATGTGTGGTACCATCTACTCACCTACCAACAATGATCGTAATCCGCCTTTTCTACCTCTACATCTGCATACATACTCCGCAAGCCACCGTGTGGTGCGTGGTGGAGGGTGCTTTGTATCACTACTAGTCACTTCCTTTCCTGTTCCACTCGCAAATAGAGCGAAGGAAGAACTACTGTCTATATGCCTCGGTGCGAGCCCTAAATTTCTCATATCTCATCTTCGTGGCCCTAACGCGAAATGTTCGTTGGTGGCAGCTCTTTTTATGACGATGAGTGCATTTACATTTTCCAGCACCAGTTTACTATCAGAATTGTTATATTTTTCTTTAAGTCTGAAGGTATTTCGTCTATCTTATCTATCCTGCATATCTAGCGAAACAGTTTTGTCACGGTTTATTCTGCCGAGGACCTTAATAGTGCCTAAGGCATGTCGCCTGCTACAGGGCCGTCGTTTCAAGTTACGTCTTCAGTGCTGTGTCGTATTATTCTCTCGCACCATAGGTCATTGCTCGACACACCATCACATTAGATTAGTAGGACGTGTGATGGGAGACCACAAAAACTATCCTGTAACTTTCGAATAAAGCATTATTAGGGTGCTGCTTGACTCAGTCACGTCGGTTAAATGTCTAGACATAACGCTGCAAAGCGATATGAAATGGAATGATCACGTCAGGTTGGTAGTAGGGAAGGCAAATGCTCGACTTCGTTGTATTGGGAGAATTTTGGGAAATTAGTTCGTCCATAAAGAAGACGGCTTATAGAGCGCTAGTGCGTCCCTTTCTTGACTACTATTCGTTTGTTTGGGTTTAGGTTAAAGGGAGACATGGAAGGAAATCAGCAGCTTGCTGCGAGATTTGCTACTGGTAGGTCAGATCAGCACGGATGTACCACGGAGATGCTTCGTGAACTCAAATGGTAATCCCTGGAGGAGGATGATGATATTTTCACGA
Source organism: Schistocerca nitens (assembly GCF_023898315.1). Classification (NCBI taxonomy): domain Eukaryota; kingdom Metazoa; phylum Arthropoda; class Insecta; order Orthoptera; family Acrididae; genus Schistocerca; species Schistocerca nitens. The sequence goes on from NC_064616.1 coordinate 871,191,558, forward strand.
GGGACTACTGCGGAAATTTAGGGAACAATCAGTTGATGACAGCTGCAGAACGATTCTGCTGCCGCAAACGTACATTTCGCTTGAAAGCCACGGAGATAAGACGAAAGAAATTAATGCTAGTACGGAGGCTTTTAGACTGCCGGGTTTCCCAAGCTCTATCTCCGAGTGGAACAGGAATGGATATGGTTGCAGTGGTTCGTCGTACCCTCCGCCATGCTCCCTATGGTGGCTTGCGGAGTATGTATTCACTTCCTCTTCCCCTCGTGTGGTATTGTCCTGAATTTATTTCCTTAATATACTACTTCTACATATTCCATCCCTCTTTCAGCACTCTCTTGTTTGCTTATTATCATAACCCTTGATGTTTATACAACTGCTTCGCGCTTCCAAAAAAAACTTTTAATTTTCCTATAAGCGGCATCCTGTAGCCGTACATGCTTCTACACCTTTACTTTTCTCCTTCAGCCGTTCCTGCTTTACCATCTGCGTCCATAATCAATCTCATTTTTGAACGTTTGTATTACAGTCCGCATGCCTCACTTGCTGAATTTTTATATTTTCACCTTTAATCAGTTAAATTTATTATCTCTTGTTTTTCAGAATTTTCGCTCTCCTCCCTTCACTATTTCATCTCTCGCAGTTACCCATTGAACTCCCGTTGCATCCATTTCCCCTGTATCAGCTATTTGTATTCTAAGACGTTTTTTGCGAATCTTGTTTAAACTCTTGAGTTCCCATCTCCCTACTATCCTACTATTTTTGTAATTTCGTTAAATTTTTACGCTATTACATAACAAATAGTATCTGCTCCTAGAAATATGTTGCAATATAAAAACTTGTTCCGAAGTCTCTCCGTTACCATGATAAAATATTAGACAAAAAAAAGAAGCACCATAAAAGAATTATCCGAATAGAAGGGAAATCGGTAGATGTGATGCACATGCACAGACAAACAAATGATGAAAGTTTCAGAAAAATTGGATGATTTATTCTGGAGAAAGAGCTTCACTAATAGGGCAAGTCAATAAAGCGTTGGTCCACCACTGCCCCTTATGCAAGCAGTTTTTCGGCTTGGCATTCATTCATAGAGTTGTTGGATGTCCTCCTGAGTAATGTCGTGCCAAATTCTGTCGAACTGGCACGTTAGATGCAAAATTGCGAGATGGTTGGAGGCCACACCCCACAATGCCTTAAACGTTCTTAGTTGGGGAGAGATCCGGTGGCCTTGTTGGCCAAGGTAGGGTTTGGCAAGCACAAAGACAATGAGTGAAATTGTCGCCATGTACGGGCAGGCACTATCTTGCTGAAATGTAAGCCCATTATGGCTTGCCATAAAGGACAACAAAACAGGGTGCAGAATATCGTCGACGTAGCGCTGTGCTGTAAGGGTGTTGCGGATGACAACAAAAGAAGTTCTGCTAGGAAAAGAAATTACAGTCCTGACCATTACTCGTGGTTGTCGGAGCGTATGGCGAGCGATAGTCAGGTTGTTATCCCGCCATTATGCGGGGAGTCTTCGCTGGAAATCGGAGCTCAGTTCGAAGCAGGACTCATCAGTGAAGACAACTGAGGAGCATTTTTCGAAACTCGATAAACGCAAAAAATTAAATCTCCAAGGAAACGTATTTTTCAAATATCATACCGAAATATTAATAACATAGACTACATAATTTATCATTTACACGGCTTTTGTAGGCACTATTTCAGTTGTGGGTGAGAGTGTGAATAGAGACACAAGGTTTCCAAGCTTTCTTCAAAGTCGATAAATGCAAAGATGAAAGTTGAAACTTTTGTTAATATACACATTCAAATAGATTTTTTGTTACTTCTTTTTCATCTTTAACATTACTCACAGAGAAAGTTACTTTATTGTTCATTTTACATAGAAGTAGAATAATGTACCACAATACATGAAAACAAATGAACAGGTAAAAGCAATTATTCAGATAGTTAAGGGAGACAAAAATTAAATTGTGATGAGGTACTGGAATTCGATAGTGTTGAATCCCGCCTAATCGTCGAATATGGGGTGTCTAGGAAACCTGTTTTTTCGGATCGCAAGACAAGCAATTCAAAAAAATCGTATTAATAAGTTTTATTACGAAAAGTAAATGACAATAGTTAACTTTCAGAATTGCATAGATGTGTCATAAGCAAAGGGCGACAGACAAAATAAACAACCTTCTTCAGTATAATCAATGCTAATACGAGGGCAGTTCAATAAGTAATGCAACACATTTTTTTTTTCTCGGCCAATTTTGGTTGAAAAAACCGGAAATTTCTTGTGGAATATTTTCAAACATTCCCGCTTCGTCTCGTATAGTTTCATTGACTTCCGACAGGTGGCAGCGCTGTACGGAGCTGTTAAAATGGCGACTGTAACGGATGTGCGTTGCAAACAACGGGCAGTGATCGAGTTTCTTTTGGCGGAAAACCAGGGCATCTCAGATATTCATAGGCGCTTGCAGAATGTCTACGGTGATCTGGCAGTGGACAAAAGCACGGTGAGTCGTTGGGCAAAGCGTGTGTCATCATCGCCGCAAGGTCAAGCAAGACTGTCTGATCTCCCGCGTGCGGGCCGGCCGTGCACAGCTGTGACTCCTGCAATGGCGGAGCGTGCGAACACACTCGTTCGAGATGATCGACGGATCACCATCAAACAACTCAGTGCTCAACTTGACATCTCTGTTGGTAGTGCTGTCACAATTGTTCACCAGTTGGGATATTCAAAGGTTTGTTCCCGCTGGGTCCCTCGTTGTCTAACCGAACACCATAAAGAGCAAAGGAGAACCATCTGTGCGGAATTGCTTGCTCGTCATGTGGCTGAGGGTAACAATTTCTTGTCAAAGATTGTTACAGGCGATGAAGCATTGGTTCATCACTTCGAACCTGAAACAAAACGGCAATCAATGGAGTGGCGCCACATCCATTCCCCTACCAAGAAAAAGTTGAAAGCCATACCCTCAGCCGGTAAAGTCATGGTTACAGTCTTCTGGGACGCTGAAGGGGTTATTCTGTTCGATGTCCTTCCCCATGGTCAAACGATCAACTCTGAAGTGTATTGTGCTACTCTTCAGAAATTGAAGAAACGACTTCAGCGTGTTCGTAGGCACAAAAATCTGAACGAACTTCTCCTTCTTCATGACAACGCAAGACCTTACACAAGTCTTCGCACCCGAGAGGAGCTCACAAAACTTCAGTGGACTGTTCTTCCTCATGCACCCTACAGCCCCGATCTCGCACCGTCGGATTTCCATATGTTTGGCCCAATGAAGGACGCAATCCGTGGGAGGCACTACGCGGATGATGAAGAAGTTATTGATGCAGTACGACGTTGGCTCCGACATCGACCAGTGGAATGGTACCGTGCAGGCATACAGGCCCTCATTTCAAGGTGGCGTAAGGCCGTAGCATTGAATGGAGATTACGTTGAAAAATAGTGTTGTGTAGCTAAAAGATTGGGGAATAACCTGGTGTATTTCAATGCTGAATAAAACAACCCCTGTTTCAGAAAAAAAATGTGTTGCATTACTTATTGAACTGCCCTCGTACAAGCAAAGTAATAGAGTCGACGCTTCTGTTCAAGTCGCTAGTCTTGAAGCTTCTCTAGAACTGGGCCGTGACCATTCGGGCACGGCGTTTATGTCGTCTTCGCATAGAGGCCACTGCTGTCGCACTGTCGTCCTGGAGAGGAGTCGATCGGCATGCAATTGACTGACATCTTCTTCACAGTCCTCTCTGCTCTCTCGTTCTCGACTGGCATAAAAGATTGTAGGAAGAGGAAGAGAAGAAAAAATAGTAAGTGAATATGGATTTGGGGAAAGGAATGAAAGAGGAAACCGCCTGGTAGAATTTTGCACAGAGCATAATCTAATCATCGGTAAAACTTCGTTTAAGGATCATAAAAGAAGGCTGTCTACGTGGAAGAGACCTGGAGACACAGGAAGGTTTCAGACTGATTATGTAATAGTAAGACAGAGATTTTGGAGCAAGATTTTAAATTGTAAGACTTTTCAGGGGCAGATATGAACTCTGACCATAATTTATCGAATATGAACTGTAGATTAAAACTGAAGATATTGGAAAAAGGTAGGAAATTAAGGAGATGGGACCTGGATAATTTGAAGTAACCAGAGGTTGCTGAGAGTTTCAGAGGGGCCATTAGCCAAAGATTGACTAGAACAGAGGAAAGGAATATAGCAGAAAACGAATGAGTAGCTTTAAGAGACGAAATAGTGAAGGCAGCAGAGGATCAAATAGGTAAAAACACAAGGCCTAGTAGAAATACTTAGATAATACAAGAGATATTGAATTTAGTTGATGAAAGGAGAAAATATAAAAATGCAGCAAATGAAGCAGGCGAAAAGGAATTGAAACATTTAAAAAAATCAGATTGACAGGAAGTGCAAATTGGCTAAACAGGAACGGTTAGAGGAGAAATGTAAGGATTTAGTAGCATATTTTACTGGAGGAAAGGTTGATACCGACTACAAAAAAAAAACTGAAGAGGCCTCTGGCGAAAAGAGAATTAGCTGTATGAATATCAAGAGTTGAGATGGAAATCCAGTACTAAGCAAAGAAGGGAAATCTGAAAGGTGGAAGGAGTATATGCAAGATAGATGAACTGGAAGGCAATGTTATAGAAGGGGAAGTGGACGTAGATGAAGATGATTTGGGAGATATGAGACAGCGAGAAGAATTTGACAGAGCTCTGAAAAATCTAAGTCGAAACAAGGTTCCTGGAGTAGACGATATTCCGTCAGAACTACTGATACTTGGGAGACTTGACAAAACTCTTTCATCTGGTGTGCAAGATGTATAAGACAAGAAACTTCGCCGGCCGGTGTGGCCGAGCGGTTCTAGGCGCTACAGTCTGGATCCGTGCGACCGCTACGGCCGCAGGTTCGAATCCTGCCTCGGGCATGGATATTTGTGATGTCCTTAGGTTAGTTAGGTTTAAGTAGTTCTAAGTTCTAGGGGACTGATGACCCCAGCAGTTAAGTCCCATAGTGCTCAGAGCCAAGAAACTTCCTGGCAGATTAAAACTGTGTGTCAGATTGGAAGTAGGGGCTTTTGCGATTTCGGACAAGTGCTCTACTGACTGAGCTACCCAAGCTTCACTAACCACTCTTCTTCAGAGCCTTACTTCAGCTAGTACCTCGTCCCCCACCTTCGAAGTTTCTCAGAAGCTCTCCGACAAACATTGCAAGACTAGCACTTCTGGAGGAAAGGATTTTGGGGACACACGGCTTACACACAGCCTGGGGGTAGTTTCCAGAATGAGTACTCGCCCGCGAAACGGCAAAGGTCCCGAGTTCGAGCCTCGGCCCGACACACAGATATAATCTGCCAGGAAGTTTCATATCAGCGCAAACTCTGCTGCAAAGTGAAAATTCGTTCTGTTTGAAACAGACGAATTGTCCTCAGCCTTAAAGCGGAATGTAATAATTCCAACTGAAAAAGTGTTGTTGGCGGGTGTGAAAATTACCGAACTCTCAGTTTAGAAAGTTATGGTTGCAACATAATAACATGAATTCTCTACAGACGAATGGAAAAACTGGTACAAGCCGTCCACGGGGAAGATCAGTTTCGATTCCGGAGAATTGTAGGAATACACGAGGCAATACTGACCCTACGACTTATCTTAGAAGATAGCTTAAGGAAAGGCAAGCCTACGCTTATAGCACCCGTAGACATAGAGAAAGCTTTTGACAATGTTGACTGGAATACCCTCTTCGAAATTCTGAAGGTAGCAGCGGTAAAATACAGGGAGCGAAGGCTATTTACATCTTGTACAGAAGCCAGATAGCAGCTATATGAGTCAAGGGGCATGGAAGGGAAGCAATGGTTGAGAAGGGACTGAAACAGGGTGTAGTTTATCCCCGATGTTATTAAATCTGCACACTGGGCAAGCAGCGGTTTCAAGTCAGATTAAAAAAAAAAAGGAATCCTTTCCTTTGCCTGTGCTCAAGAATGAATTTACTGCATGAATTGTTTATCCAAAGCAGTCTTGAATAGAATACTTCACACACAGAGAGCTTTGGTATTAGCTTATTCTGTCGTACCGTATGTCAATACGTACTTTGAGCATACCTGGATTTTCCTACTTCATTATTGCACAGACCTTTTTCCCACGAAGTTTGTGCAATCTGTGATCTGTTGTTAACTAATTCTTTCTGTCCAAATCCTATTTCTTTTGGGAATCTGTCTTTGGGTATCTCTGATGTTGCTTGAAATGTTGGAGCACATACAGGCACTGTCTTGCCATCTTTTTTCCTTATGACAAACTGCCTACTGGCTTCTGTCTCGGGTTCTTCGGCCGACGTTCATCTAATGATTTTTCTGACGTTTCGCCAGCACGAGTGGCTGGCATTGTCAAAGCTTCACCCTCCATTGCCGGTGGAGTTCACCACCGGCAATGGAGGGTGAAGCTTTGACAATGCCAGCCACTCGTGCTGGCGAAACGTCAGAAAAATCATTAGATGAACGTCGGCCGAAGAACCCGAGACAGAAGCCAGTAGGCAGTTTGTCAACAAGTGGCCACGAAAGCCTCAACAATTTTTTCCTTATGCTGTACTTAATCGACACAGCATTCTTCCATTTTGTTGATGTTCCTTCTACCTGACAAAGCTGGATCGAACTGAACAATAATCAGGAATTAATGTTGTTGTATAAATCATTAATTTATTTCTGTTGTTGGTTTTTCGACAAGTGCTTTCCTGCAGTTTATGTTCTTTTCTTTCTGCAGAAAACTCTCCCATATTATCACTGACAGTGATATCCTGAATTGTTATTCTCCCTTCAGGCCTCTCAGAAGCAAAGCACAGTTTGCATTTATCGACCTTTGATTTAACTGGTTAAGAGCAAATATCGGGTTTTGTAATAATGCGTAGTTTTCAGTACCCCATAACCAAACCGTTTCAACAGGTCCTGCATGGCAACAAGCTCTATTTGTAACTAAAGAAATGTCAATGTTGAACAACTGAGCATTTATCGACTTTGGAAAAAAACGCCTTAGTTCTAAGCCACTAGCCGGCCGTGGTGGCCGAGCGGTTCTAGGCGCTTCAGTCCGGAACCACGCGACTGCTATGGTCGCAGATTCGAATCCTGCCTCGGACATAGATGTGTGTGATGTCGTTAGGTTAGTTAGGTTTAAGTAGTTCTAAGTTCTAGAGGACTGATGACCTCAGATGTTAAGTCCCATAGTGCTCAGAGACATTTGAACCTTTTTTTTTTCTAAGCAACTAAATGAGATACTAGGCCGAAAACGCATCTGGAGACGCCCCGGACAGCGGTGGGAAAACAACCTGACCATTATTGTTGTTGACTTCTCAATTTCTGAAGCTCTTTCTCTTGAATAAATCATTTTTGAGTTTATGACACATCTGGAACCCGGCAGTGCCTTCAGGTTTATAACACAACCTTTTTTCATTAGTATGAAAGAAAATGATTGTTATTTTCCTTGTTGCCTTCTTCCCGTCTCTCTAGTGGGTTGCCATTGTTATAAATCTGTTCCGGTGGTGTTAGTGGAAACTGGTGGCTGAATGAACTTCCTCACGCCACTACTCCCCCCAGGAAGGAATCTACGTACCATCTAGTGTGGATTTCTTGTCAAGTGTCATACCCTTTGCTAGGTGGTTCAGTAGTGTATATCTGAGGCGGGAAGTGGGTACCAGCCCGGAATTCAACTGGCTGGATGAGGGAAACCATAAACCACATCAAGGTTTGCCGGCTCTCGCCGTTAATCCGCTAGGCGAATGCTATCCAGTACCGGCTCGCTTCCTCGTATCCCGGAAGCGTGCGCTTCAGCGCTCTCAGCTATGCTAGACAGCTCTTAAAGAAATTGTTTACAATGTTTGAATTGTATTCTGTGCAACGCTCTACCAGAAGGGTTCCCCTCTGATTTCTTTTGACCAGTTCATGTTCTGTTACTATTTTCCCTTTCTTCGTCTTGCTGCTTTCGAATTCCAGTCTCCCATCAAGATGAAATTTTCGTCTCTCATAACATATTGAATGATTTATTTTATCTCATTATAGGTACTTTTCAGTCTCTCTTCCCAAATTATGTGGCGGGCTCCAAAACGGAAAGAATATGTGGGGCGTATTTGCCTCACAAACGAGATACTAACGCACGTTCTCTAAAGAATCAAACAGAGAACTGTTAAACAGTGGTAAACACTGAATTGACTATGAGAAGTGAGGGACTTGAAGTCTCACTCAGCCATACTGTGGGGCGTATTTGCCTCACAAACAAGATACTAACGCACGTTCTCTAAAGAAGCAAACAGAGAACTGTTAAACAGTGGTAAACACTGAATTGACTATGAGAAGTGAGGGACTTGAAGTCTCACTCAGCCATACTGGCACAGGTTTTCCTAAAATAATTCCAGATGAATACAGAGACGATTTCTTCAGTGAGGCAGATGTTGATTTTATTAACGGATGCCGTCTTACCACACTTGTTTTCACCACGCTACAAATGTGGCAACGATTTCACAATGTTTGAGAAGTAAGTTAAAAATGATACACCACGAAGATGACGTGCTACAGACGCGAAATTTAACCGACAGGAAGAAGATGCTGTGATATGCAAATGATTAGCTTTTCAGAGCATTCACACAAGGTTGGCGCCGGTGGCGACACCTACAACGTGCTGACATGAGGGAAGTTTCCAACCGATTTCTCATACACAAACAGCAATTGACCGGCATTACCTGGTGAAACGTTCAGAAATGGTTCAAATGGCTCTGAGCGCTATGGGACTTAACTTCTGAGGTCATCAGTCCCCTTAGAACTACTTAAACCTAACTAACCTATGGACATCACACGCATTCATGCCCGAGGCAGGATTCGAACCTGCGACCGTAGCGGTCGCGCGGTTCCAGACTGTAGCGCCTAGAACCGCTCGGCCACCACCGTCGGCTACAATAAAGTCACTTGGGCCAATGGCGAAGAGGTACCGAAAATTCTGTCGGAACTTACGATGATCCGCCAATTACCCTAGAGTGCCATATTGCGTTGTCAGTATTACTGGGATGTATTACTAGCCTACAACTCCTGTTGGAACCAAGTTAACTAAATCACCAGCTAGCGACTGCCAAAACACTATTATCAGAACAGCGTTTGACACAGCTCACAGGCGGTGATAAATTCTCACATACTCATATCCAAAGACGCTCAGTAGCACCATCATTTCATGAAAAAAGCAACATGCACGTTGCAACAGATGTGCTTGACAACGTTGAAAATAACTACTACAGTAGGGTATCATAGTTTACACCTCCGTAACGGAAACGAAAGCCGTAGTTACTACTGTACAGTTTGATTTTCAAGGTGTGTAAAGCCAATCGTTTTGTAGCATATATCGTGTCAGAGAATAATAGTTACACCGCAGGTCACTGGATATGCCACAAGGAAGTTGCTACTTTTTCTATGAATGAATATATTCCAATCGATACCGTAGTTGCAATACTCCGGTGCGTTTTTTTTTTTTTTGTGATGGTGTATCTTGGGTGTAGCAATTATTTTTGACGTTTTTGAATGAAGCGCATATAATAACTGGTGGCTGCACAAAATAATATGAACGTTACTTAAAACGGTGTGAACTACCTTAGGTATTGTCACAAGCCTGAATTCTTCTCTGGACCGATGCAAACGTATTGGAGTATTGGATCGACAGGATTTTGTACCATTCCTCGCTAGGAAAGTTTTACTATATTTGAAGTATGTCGCTGTCACTTAATTTTTTCTCCCATACTCACAACAGCGACACGACGTAGATTTAATCTGATTATCTTACAGGAGGACAAATAATTTCAATTTAATGCTCGTCGTATCAATCTTGGACGTTTACAACGGGGAATTATCATTGTGTATGATGCGAAGTCCCTGTGGTCGATCGTTGCACCAGCGCAAGAGCATCGTAATCTAAAATGCTTTCATAGCATTTGATATTATATTATTTTGTTAGTTTAAATCTAACCTAAAACCCCGAAATACTTGTCCAAAACAGCATCTTCACGTTGATTCAGAGTTGGAAGTCGACAGACTGAACTGTACATTTCCTCTGGTGTTCTCCTCGCAGAGACAATCCTGTTATAGGAATCATTGTAGAGATAGACTCGTCTTACCACATAACATGTTTCTAGGTATTATGCTATTTGCGCAGCTGAAAACTACCCCTGTGCCTTCTCGCAGCTTTTAGTGGGATGTGCAGGAGCACCTCTCCAGATACTAATCTGTGTACACCACTTCCGGCGCACTTTTTTCGGCAACCTCCGTTCTCTAGACGCTTATGAAACTTATCTGTTACATACGGTTCATGATATTCTCATCACAGGTAACAACGTGTTTAATACCCCCCCCCCCCCCCCCAGCTTCCTGTTATTACATATGCACAACACAAACTGACATCGACGATTTCCTTTCGTTGTAAGTGGGTATGGTCAACCTACGTAGGCAAATACCAACACGTCACCATTACAGTCGTAGATGTATTGGCGGCTGATAACCGCTCTAGATATGTTGGCGTACAAGTGGAAAGAAAGATAACGTCAGTGTGTAACAGGTAAGACAGGAAAAGTGCCAATGCCCCAGACTCTTCGAATGATTTTTTCCAGCTCCCGTACATGAAGTTATCGTACCGTTTTAGTGTATTCCAGCTATTGCCATCTATTGGGTATAAATACTAATTTGACAAAGGCCACATATTAAATTTAGAGCCTAATAGCTCTTTAAATCCACACGTGAAGGCCAAAGAGAACTAAAGTGAAAGGAAAAAGTTAACACAACTGGATTGGTTGCTGATATTCGTCATGTTTCCACATCTCTCTACTGCGCAGCTCAAACCAGAATACGATAGAAGCGTTTTGTGGAGTGATATTTAGCGAAAGAGTTCACTCTGTAATGACCCCGTTATCGAGAAGACATTTAATACGAAAAAAGAGTCTAGGAAGTGGGCAGATAGGCAGCCCAGCCCGACCGTAGCTCCGATAATGGACTGTCGCCCTCTTTTTCTCACTTGTCTCCGGAAAATATAGGCCCGTCGCCTCTACGTCTACACCGACAGGCGGCGACGAACTGATAAGCGATTTTTCCGTTGTCCACAATATCAACTGCAAGTGTTTAAGTGCTACAAATGTCAGTCATGCGAATTCTTGGTGCTGACCGTTCGGTATTGCAGCACTCACGAAAATTTCGTTTCGAGTTTTCAAACCGATATTCTTATAACTTTTTCTTTGCATTTTTTAAAGTCACTGTGATACCAACTGTAATTTTTCACTAACGTTGATCAGCCTCAATTCCACAAAGAGATAAATAGAAAAATTTAGAAAATGGAATCCTGGGGCAGATGATTTTAGCTTTAAAGGAAGGTTATAACGTAATACATCGTCTTCAGCACGGTGATTAGAGGTGGGGCACTATGTCAGCTCAGTAACGACGCAGAATGGAATCGTTCCTGGTCTGGTTTGAGGAACCATCCCGGCATTCAACATGGATGGTTTAGCAAAACCATAATAAACATAAATCATGATAGCCAGTAGTGTTTTGAATCCCCCTTACCTGAAATGACAGTGCAGTGCTTTAACTTCTGCGTCACTTATTGGTAAAAAGCCAAGAGAAGTTTTTGGCTGCCCATTTCAACATTCCAGGCCAGTATAGTAAATTTATTTTTTAAATTCGACGACTGTTTCTGATAATAACAGGGGCTTCGCGCAGGGTGGAAACGCGGTAAAGAGCTGGAGCTACTGAGATATATAGCCGTTTTAAAATCTCCTTTGAGTAAAAAATTTTCAGTGTGTTGTCATAACTCTACATTAATTATCAAACAAAGCTCTAATAATATGGGAACTGACCGTACATTTAGCAGTACATTACAGTAAAACACAAAGTTGTTGTTGTTGTGGTCTTCAGTCCTGAGACTGGTTTGATGCAGCTCTCCATGCTACTCTATCCTGTGCAAGCTTCTTCATCTCCCAGTACCTACTGCAACCTACATCCTTCTGAATCTGCTTAGTGTATTGATCTCTTGGTCTCCCTCTACGATTTTTACCCTCCACGCTGCCCTCCAATGCTAAATTTGTGATCCCTTGATGCCGCAAAACATGTCCTACCAACCGATCCCTTCTTCTGGTCAAGTTGTGCCACAAACTTCTCTTCTCCCCAATCCCATTCAATACCTCCTCATTAGTTATGTGATCTACCCACCTTATCTTCAGCATTCTTCTGTAGCACCACATTTCGAAAGCTTCTATTCGATTCTTGTCCAAACTGGTTATCGTCCATGTTTCACTTCCATACATGGCTACACTCCATACAAATACTTTCAGAAACGACTTCCTGACACCTAAATCTATACTCGATGTTAACAAATTTCTCTTCTTGAGAAACGCTTTCCTTGCCATTGCCAGTCTACATTTTATATCCTCTCTACTTCGACCATCATCGGTTATTTTACTCCCTAAATAGCAAAACTCCTTTACTACCTTAAGTGTCTCATTTCCTAATCTAATTCCCTCAGCGTCACCCGACTTAATTTGACTACATTCCATTATCCTCGTTTTGCTTTTGTTGATGTTCATCCTATATCCTCCCTTCAAGACACTGTCCATTCCGTTCAACTGCTCTTCCAAGTCCTTTGCTGTCTCTGACAGAATTACAATGTCATCGGCGAACCTCAAAGTTTTTACTTCTTCTCCATGAATTTTAATACCTACTCCGAATTTTTCTTTTGTTTCCTTTACTGCTTGCTCAATATACAGATTGAATAACATCGGGGAGAGGCTACAACCCTGTCTCACTCCCTTCCCAACCACTGCTTCCCTCTCATGCCCCTCGACTCTTATAACTGCCATCTGGTTTCTGTACAAATTGTAAATAGCCTTTCGCTCCCTGTATTTTACCCCTGCCACCTTCAGAATTTGAAAGAGAGTATTCCAGTCAACGTTGTCAAAAGCTTTCTCTAAGTCTACAAATGCTAGAAACGTAGGTTTGCCTTTCCTTAATCTTTCTTCTAAGATAAGTCGTAAGGTCAGTATTGCCTCGCGTGTTCCAACATTTCTACGGAATCCAAACTGATCATCCCCGAGGTCGGCTTCTACCAGTTTTTCCATTCGTCTGTAAAGAATTCGCGTTAGTATTTTGCAGCTGTGACTTATTAAACTGATAGTTCGGTAATTTTCACATCTGTCAACACCTGCTTTCTTTGGGATTGGAATTATTATATTCTTCTTGAAGTCTGAGGGTATTTCGCCTGTCTCATACATCTTGCTCACCAGATGGTAGAGTTTTGTCAGGACTGGCTCTCCCAAGGCTGTCAGTAGTTCTAACGGAATGTTGTCTACTCCCGGGGCCTTGTTTCGACTCAGGTCTTTCAGTGCTCTGTCAAACTCTTCACGCAGTATCTTATCTCCCATTTCATCTTCATCTACATCCTCTTCCATTTCCATAATATTTTCCTCAAGTACATCTCCCTTGTATAAACACTCTATATACTCCTTCCACCTTTCTGCCTTCCCTTCTTTGCTTAGAACTGGGTTTCCATCTGAGCTCTTGATATTCATACAAGTGGTTCTCTTCTCTCCAAAGGTCTCTTTAATTTTCCTATAGGCAGTATCTATCTTACCCCTAGTGAGACAAGCCTCTACATCCTTACATTTGTCCTCTAGCCATCCCTGCTTAGCCATTTTGCACTTCCTGTCGATTTCATTTTTGAGACGTTTGTATTCCTTTTTGCCTGCTTCATTTACTGCATTTTTATATTTTCTCCTTTCATCAATTAAATTCAATATTTCTTCTGTTACCCAAGGATTTCTATTAGCCCTCGTCTTTTTACCTACTTGATCGTCTGCTGCCTTCACCACTTCATCCCTCAGAGCTACCCATTCTTCTTCTACTGTATTTCTTTCCCCCATTCCTGTCAATTGTTCCCTTATGCTCTCCCTGAAACTCTCTACAACCTCTGGTTCTTTCAGTTTATCCAGATCCCATCTCCTTAAATTCCCACCTTTTTGCAGTTTCTTCAGTTTCAATCTGCAGTTCATAACCAATAGATTGTGGTCAGAATCCACATCTGCCCCTGGAAATGTCTTACAATTTAAAACCTGGTTCCTAAATCTCTGTCTTACCATTATATAATCTATCTGAAACCTGTCAGTATCTCCAGGCTTCTTCCATGTATACAGCCTCCTTTCATGATTCTTGAACCAAGTGTTAGCTATGATTAAGTTATGCTCTGTGCAAAATTCTACAAGGCGGCTTCCTCTTTCATTCCTTCCCCCCAATCCATATTCACCTACTATGTTTCCTTCTCTCCCTTTTCCTACTGACGAATTCCAGTCACCCATGACTATTAAATTTTCGTCTCCCTTCACTACCTGAATAATTTCTTTTATCTCGTCATACATTTCATCTATTTCTTCATCATCTGCAGAGCTAGTTGGCATATAAACTTGTACTACTGTAGTAGGCATGGGCTTTGTGTCTATCTTGGCCACAATAATGCGTTCACTATGCTGTTTGTAGTAGCTAACCCGCACTCCTATTCTTTTATTCATTATTAAACCTACTCCTGCATTACCCCTATTTGATTTTGTATTTATAACCCTGTAATCACCTGACCAAAAGTCTTGTTCCTCCTGCCACCGAACTTCACTAATTCCCACTATATCTAACTTTAACCTATCCATTTCCATTCTTAAATTTTCTAACCTACCTGCCCGATTAAGTGATCTGACATTCCACGCTCCGATCCGTAGAACGCCAGTTTTCTTCCTCCTGATAACGACGTCCTCTTGAGTAGTCCCCGCCCGGAGATCCGAATGGGGGACTATTTTACCTCCGGAATATTTTACCCAAGAGGACGCCATCATCATTTAATCATACAGTAGAGCTGCATGTCCTCGGGAAAAATTACGGCTGTAGTTTCCCCTTGCTTTCAGCCGTTCGCAGTACCAGCACAGCAAGGCCGTTTTGGTTAATGTTACAAGGCCAGATCAGTCAATCATCCAGACTGTTGCCCCTGCAACTACTGAAAAGGCTGCTGCCCCTCTTCAGGAACCACATGTTTGTCTGGCCTCTCAACAGATGCCCCTCCGTTGTGGTTGCACCTACGGTATGGCCATCTGTATCGCTGAGGCACGCAAGCCTCCCCACCAACGGCAAGGTCCATGGTTCATGGGGGGGGAAAAAAAAAACACAAAGTATGAAGCTAAAAATAGGTGCTCGTAAAGCAGAAAGTAAAACAAATACTTCCCAATTTTCCAGAATAATCGAAGATTTATAATTCATGTGGACTTCATGGAAGGAAATACAATTACGTAAGGAACGCTTGAGAAGCTCTCCTCATTTGTTTACCGAGCTGTCAATGCTTTCTGTATCACAAGAAAGAAATATCAGTGTAATGTGATAACAAAAACTCATTTTATTGGTATTACTACGCTAATATACTTTGATGAGAACCAGACTAAAACTGTCGCTGCGTTATTTTCCACGGTCTGTTGAAGATTCTAGGAAGCAGGTTGAAAGACAGACAATAAACAGAGCCACAAAGAGCGTATTAGACACAGAGGTCGCAAACGGGAAATGGCGTACGTCACTTCATTATACGCTATTCAGACAAACGATATTTGATCCTAAGTCACCTAGGGACGGAACCAGAGTTATTCGCTAGTGAGCAGAATATGCTGCAACGAGACATTGTCGGTAGGTGAAGTTCAACCGTACACCACTTGGTTAGCTTGTTACTAGATTAAAAAATAACTGCAGTCTCAAGAAAAGAGAAGTATTAATCTTTCAATGACAGCTTCTAAACCTTACATTTCCTCATAAAAGAACCTAGACAATATTTTTGAGGGAAAACACTTTCTGCCGGCCGGAGTGGCGGAGCGGTTGTAGGCGCTACAGTCTGGAACCGCGAGACCGCTACGTCGCAGGTTCGAATCCTGCCTCGAGCATGGATCTTTGTGATGTCCTTAGGTTAGTTAGGTTTAAGTAGTCTAAGTTCTAGGGGACTGATGACCTCAGCAGTTAAGTCCCATAGTGCCAGAGCCATTTGAACCATTTTTGAAAACATTTTCTATGAAGGCTAGTCGAGGTTGATGTACGATTTCATATACACTGTGTGACCAAACGTCTCCGGGCAGCACTGCAGTTTATACCAAGTAGAACAGCCATGTAATTAAAAGTAAGCAATAGGAATCACTTTCCTACTACTACATCGTTTGATCTCTGGAGAAAGGTATTCGCTAAACTCTAGTACACAGAGTCTACAATTTTTTCCATATTTTATTAACCGTGTTGAACAGATGTTGGCGGATTTTTGGACAAATGAATCTGTCACACAACCGTCCCTCTATTTCACATTGATGCTACATTTAGCTCAGGT
The DNA here is from genome assembly GCF_023898315.1 of Schistocerca nitens. Taxonomy (NCBI): domain Eukaryota; kingdom Metazoa; phylum Arthropoda; class Insecta; order Orthoptera; family Acrididae; genus Schistocerca; species Schistocerca nitens. The sequence continues at coordinate 871,207,942 of NC_064616.1, forward strand.
TGGATCTTTTAGCACTCCAGTCCGAAACTATCGACTTATTATCTTCGAATTACGATCTGAGCAGAGGAGTATTACTATGCTGATGCATCAAAGTTGCCGTTGCCATAATTTTGAAACCAACCTATTATCTACACTTTTTTCTCATAAGCACTTGCGATTTTTCCGTTGATTGAAACCCAGAGTAGAGGAAACAGCCCCAGCGATCATATCCACCTAATGTCATTATCGCTACGACATACTCAAATCAATACCGTTCATCAGGCATTCGTCAACCAGTTGAGTGTCAAATCAAGCATTGTGACTTCTTTTTCTTTTCTATCGTCAATCTTCTACTGATACAAGATCCACTTGCTGGACAGCTTTCCGTTACAACTTTCTGTCGAGTGAACCCTCGGGTTTAAGAGCTGTAGCTTCCATATCCTTCTCGATTTCTACAGTCATAGAGCCAATTTCGTTCTAGAATGTAATCTTGGGTGGTTTTCGCTATAGACTTGCCGTCGATTCTGATGATGTATTCATGCCATCTGAAACATGGCTGTTGATATACTTTCCGGGATGTGAGGTCGTGGTCCAAGAACTTTTCTGCTCCTTACGTTTCGTCCAGAACTGCGCTGGACTTCCTCAGAGGCGCTGCTCCGCTGAGTCTTGCCGCTGAGTCGGCAAGACTCAGCGGAGCAGCGCCTCTGAGGAAGTCCAGCGCAGTTCTGGACGAAACGTAAGGAGCAGAAAAGTTCTTGGACCACGACCTCACATCCCGGAAAGTATATCAACAGCCATGTCACCCGGTCGTGAAAGCCTTCATTCTATAATCATCTGAAACATGTTTCTCTTAATTTTTTCGCAATGTTGTCACTCCAATCCGATCCCTTATACATTTGTTTTCCGTATGGAACATCCTTGTGACACCCACAAACAAAATCAATATGTTCCTTTCCATCCTCCGAACGCTTGTTCTTGTTTTATTGTTTTGCTGACCAATATTATGAGACTATAGAGCCACTGGAAGATGACTGATTTATAAACATTTCCCTTAAGATGGTTGGGTACTTTCTTGTCATGTAACACTCCAGTGCTCTGGCACCATGTCAGCCATAGAGTATTAACTCATTCTCAGACATCTGGTAACGTCTCGCCAACATATATTATTAGAGAGACGAAATATGTGAACGGTGTGTTTTTACCTATCGGTTGATTTTCATTGTATATGGTGGTGCTAGACTGAGAGTCACATTCCAGCTAATCAGTTTCCTTGATTTTTTACCTCAAGCCGTTATTGGTTGAACAGTTCCTTTAGCTCGAGGTCAGGTTTTCTATATCTTGGAGGGTCTAGTCAGCGACAAAAACAACACTAATGTGCAAAATCGTTCAGTAATTTGTTATCTGAACATCTGCTCAGTGTGTGGAGACACAGACCATTGGTACATATCAAATTTCACTGAAAAGAAGTCCGCAGCTCGTGGTCGTGCGGTAGCGTTCTCGCTTCCCGCGCCCGGGTTCCCGGGTTCGATTCCCGGCGGAGTCAGGGATTTTCTCTGCCTCGTGATGACTGGGTGTTGTGTGATGTCCTTAGGTTAGTTAGGTTTAAGTAGTTCTAAGTTCTAGGGGACTGTTGACCATAGATGTTAAGTCCCATAGTGCTCAGAGCCATTTGAACCATCTGAACTGAAAAGAAGATGAAATTCTAGCTGAGCGGCAAACTAGGGCCCGCCGACCGAATCAAATACACTGAGGTGATAAAAGTCATTGGATACCTCCTAATATCGTCTCGGACCTCCTTCGGCCGTGGGTAATGGCAGCAATTCGACATGGACATAGACTCAGCAAGTCGCTGGAAGTCTCCTGTAGAAATATTGAGCCATGCTGCCTCCAAAGCCGACCATAACTGCGGAGATGTGGCCAGTGCAAGATATTGTACACGAATTGATCTCTCAATTTGATCCATTAATGTTTGATGAAATTCATGTCGGGCGATGTGCGTGACCAAATCATTCACTCGAACAGTCCAGAATGTTCTTCAAACTAATCGCGAACGACTGTAGCCCGGTGAGAAAGCGCATTCTCATCCATAAAAATTCCGTCCTGGTTTGGGAAAATGAAGTCCATGAATGGCTGCAAATGATCTCCAAGTAGCCGAACATAACCATTTACAGTCAATGATCGGTTCAGTTGGACCAGAGGACCAAGTAAATTCCGTGTAAACACAGCCCACACCATTATGGAGCCTGAAGTGTCGGCAGAAGTGCCAACACCGTGTTGTTTGAGGAAGCCGAAATGCACGCTATAAACTCACGCAGGCTGGCGTGAGGTCTGAAACAGGATACGTAATGAATGCATTAAAGAAAAGTACGTACCTTCTGGAATACTTAACTTTAATCCATAATTGGTGAACATTGGTCTTGCTACTGTACATGCTTCATTAGATACATAGCAAAGGAGAAATGGCGCCTTGCTAGGTCGTAGCAATTGACTTAGCTGAAGGCTATGCTAACTATCGTCTCGGCAAATGAGAGCGTAATTCTCAGTGAACCTTTCCTAGCAACGTCGGCTGTACAACTGGGGCGAGTGCTAGTAAGTCTTTCTAGACCTGCCGTGTGGCGGCGCTCGGTCTGCGATCACTGACAGTGGCGACACGCGGGTCAGACGTGTACTAATGGACCGCGGCCGATTTAAAGCTACCACCTAGCAAGTGTGGTGTCTGGCGGTGACACCACAGAGCCACCACCAGCTTTCACAGTGCCTTGTTTACAGATTTTGTCCATGGCTTCGTGGGGTCTGCACCACACTCGAAACCTACCATCAGTGCTTATCATCCAAAATCGGAAATCATATGACCAGGCCACGGTTTCCCAGCAGTCTATGGCCCAACCAATATAGTCACACCCCAGAAGAGGCGCTGCACGCGATGTCGTGGCTCTGAGCACTATCGGACTCAACTGCTGTGGTGATAAGTCCCCTAGAACTTAGAACTACTTAAACCTAACTAACCTAAGGACAGCACACAACACCCAGCCATCACGAGGCAGAGAAAATCCCTGACCCCGCCGGGAATCGAACCCGGGAACCCGGGCGTGGGAAGCGAGAACGCTACCGCACGACCACGAGATGCGGGCGCGATGTCGTGGTGCTAGCAACGGCTGTCGCGTCGGTCATCTGTTGGCATAGCCCATTAACGCCAGATTTCGCCCAACTGTCCAAACGGATATGTTCGTCATACTTCCCACAACGATTTCTGCGCTTATTTCACACAATGTAGTTTGTGTGACAGCACTGGCAAATCTACGCAAACGCCACTGCTCTCGGTCGTTAAGTGAAGGCCTTCGGACACTGCGTTGTATGTTGTAAGAGGTAACTGCTGAAATTTGGTTTTCTCTGCATACTCTTGTGTGTGTTCAAATGTGTGTGAATTCCTAAGGGACCAAACTGCTCAGGTCGTCGGTCCATAGTCTTACACACTTCTTAAACTAACGTATGCTAAGAACAACACATACACCCATGCCCAAGGGAGGACTCGAACCTCCGGCGGGAGGGGCCTCGAAGTCCGTGACATGGCGCCTCAAACTGTGAGGCCACTCGGCGGGGCTTCACCCTCTTGACACTATGGTTAGAGGAATATTGAATTCCCTAACCATTTCCGAAATGGAATGTCCCATGCGTCTAGCTGTAACTACCATTCCGAGTTCAAAGTCTGTTAATTCCCGTCGTGCGGCCATTATCACGCCTAAAAACCTTTTCACGTTAATAATCTGAGTGCAAGTGACAGCTCCGCCAATGCACTGCCCTTTTATACTTGCGTACACGACACTACCGCCGTCTGTGAATGTGCTTATCGCTTTTCTCACATCAGTGTATTTTTGTGACCGCGGTCCTAAGCCGTATTATTTAATAGTATTCATCTAGCATCTAACAGCCGAATCCAAAAACCCCAAACAACGTTAAGAACTTCTTAAAATTGTAGTTTTCTTGCTCAGTAACAAGCAAAAACACTTACAAGGGGAGGCCGGCAATTGTGAAATTCAGATTCGATTCATACTGCGCATAATAAAAGCTCATGGCCAGAGGTGTAATGTGGCAAAGCACCAAGGTGCACTTCTCAGCCGTTGTCGAGAAAATCGACAGTTAAAAGAAACCGTTGCGGTGAAATACTCTCTACGATTAATAGTTTTCTACAGCGTCGTGGCACAGCGGTAAGCGCTCGGGTTTGTAATGCGAAGGTCGCCGGATCGAATCTCGCACCACGCAAACTTTTTTTTTTAGTATTTGTTTTTTGTAATTCAAATATGTATATATGTATACACACACACACACACACACACACACACACACACACACACACACACATATATATATATATATATATATATATATATATATATATATCCGCAACAATTATGCATATAATAAGTTGTTGAAAGTCGTTTGTCGTGGAAAAACTGGCGACTTCGAACATCATTATGTTTTCTGCAAACAAAGTTATATTTCACAAACGTTATTAATTGTCTTCATACTGTTAACCACGTATAGTTAACGGAAGACGTAGAAACGATATTCCGAAACGAATACGTATAGCGTAAGTCAAACGTTCGAATTAGAATAGAGACCCCACGAACACAAATTCGCTGTGGCAGGTATGAAATATAAACTCCGTTACTCGCTCGTTACACTTGAAGGACAGATGTTGAATGGGCCGAAACGAGCTGCCACATAACAGCGTAGTTGCCTGCTAACTTCGAAAGAAGGTAGATGCGGTCCCTAGCGCAACTTATAGCATCGTCGAAAATCAGTGCGGACGGGAGAGCTTTGGTACACCCTGTTTAAAAAACGGAAAAATGGAGGCGGTACAATTGGAGAGCGATCCGCCTTCGCCAACATGCATAAGCAATTCATTAATGGTTTATATATATATATATATATATATATCGATCCAGCGACCTTCGGATTGCGAACCCGAGCGCTTACCGCTGCGCCACGACGCTGTAGAATACCATTAATCGTAGAGAGTATTTCACCGCAACGGTTTCTTTTAACTGTAGATTTTCTCGACAACGGCTGAGAAGTGCACCTTGGTGCTTTGCCACATTACACCTCTGGCCATGAGCTTTTATTATGCGCAGTATGAATCGAATCTGAATTTCACAATTGGCGGCCTCCCCTTGTTAGAGACGAAGCAATATTTTAAGACATACTTAATTTTAACTGACGTTGTTGAATTCGGCCGTGAACTGAGTAAAGTTGGTCGCTTATCTCAGGGGCAGAGGTGTACGTAGAGCACCCACTTCGGAGTTAAAGGATGTGAGATTAGGGATGTTTTACTGTTTGTCTTCCAGCACTGACAATTCACGGCGTGCGCGACTCGAACCGATCAGCTGCATAAATTTTGACATGTACCATAGATTCGTGAACGCGCGTTATAGAAACAGTCATCTTCAAATGCGGTACTTATTTGTAGCAAGGAATATGATATTATATTAAGGCTGTTGTAGTACAAGACAAAGAGTAGAAGAAAAATGATACACAAAACATTCAGTAAACATTTCTGGTCGTGTCTCGTGTTTTGTAACGCATTTAGATATAAGTGCAGTTACTACTGTCATTGATCAGGTAATAATCCAATCACACAGACTAAACGAAAACACTTCGTCAGGTAATTACAAACTTTGGAGTTGCTGAGAGTGGCAGCAATCTGAAACAGAACAGTCGACACGAAGATTTCCGAATGTCGCTGACTTTTAACAATTAGAAGCTGGTTGTCGTCGGCCAACTAGTCGCGCTTGTCAACCGAGGGCTCGGAAAATACTGGTTTATGTAGCCTAACAATTAATATTATATATGCGGCCCAATGTGCCGTCCCATCGTATGAATAGTGGCTCTTGAACAAAAAAGTTTGACGATTACTACAACAGACTGTCTGGATAAGTCGCACTGTACCACAATATCAGCTGTACTGCAGACAGTCACATAAATAACAATATGTGTTGTTAAGAGAACGAAATGAACCCACTGATCATGTAGAAACTTCACAGGAACAAGTAGAGGTAAAAAAGAAGAAAATCGTGTTTCGTCTAGGCAGAATCCTTTTCCAAAATGTATTTATTTGAAACAAAACACGGACGCGAAAAGTTATCTCTAAGCTCAAGATCATCATGGTCACGAGGAGCTTTCCAGGTGAGCTCGTAAGGCATCCTGTCATGACCTATCTCGAGGTCTATAAATGCTATGAGTGATGGATGTTGGTTTTCTATCAGCTGGTGGGCTGCATGAACTGTGACTGTGGGCTCTGGCATACATTGTGACTCGTCACTCTATAACACATTCCTTTTTATTCTCCACAGATCACTAGTGCCAATGTTAGTGTTATTTTAAGTGTACATTTTCGTACTCATCGGCTTCCGGGAGACGACCTTACTCCAATATTCAGCAATTGACATCTGTATCTGGGCTGCAAAGGAAGCTCTCCGCAGTCAGACACGACTGGTTCGTTAAGTACGTTTCTGAATTCAGCGGCTTCTGTCAACCGGTTTCTTAGACTAACAGTGCGTTGATTGGAGTTCGTGCTTGCCTCGAGTTTCCATTTCAAAACAGCACCGCTAAAAGTGGTCTTATGGTACTTTTAGAAGTGAAGAACGCAGAATGTTATTTAATATCTCATTGGTGGCTAGGCCATTAAGACGGAGTTCTTGGATTGGACAGACACGGGCAGGATAGCGGTTGGGGCCTTTCGAATAAACCACCCCGGAATTTAAATTAAATGAGTGACTCGTTGTTCACTACAAAAATCACTACGATGCACTTGCATCACACAGAGAGAATATATTAGTGTGTACGTATACTTTTGGCTACATTGAGCGTTTTAGTCCGCGGTCACACTGCAGACGAACACTGCAAAGACAACTGAAATGCGATGATGGCCTAAAACAAATACAGTATCATATGGAGAATAGAAAATTAGTGTATCACATAATTGATGAGGGTAAAAGTATATTTGTGAAGTTTCATCATGAAACGAAGAAATCTCTGCGATAAAATTAACACTTTGTGAAACTACAAGGAGGATGAGATACGCTGGTAGGTCACGATATGGCATCAAACGGGGGCTCCACCTTCGGTTCATGAACGAATTCTTGCCAGACTGTTTTGACATGAATCGTTACCTCAATAGTTGACTGTATTCTCGCTTGATTTCTTAATTTTCTGCCCTATTTTAGCTCGTATATTTAGGCAGTCGAGGAAAGCGGGATTGCGGGATAGGGGCGAAGGGGTTCTACCCTCCCGGTGCAGACTGGTGGGCAGTTGCAAAGAGACCGGACAGCCTAAAAGGGGCCTAACTGACACATTTATTAAACATCCTTGTAACAAGGGCGTTCTGAAAAGAGGCAGGTTAATTTGCAGAAATTTCAGTTTATGACGATGGGATTACAATCTTCTCTGCTCGAAAGTAATGAGAAAGCGTAATACCCGAACATGGCGCGCAGGTTTCCTTAGTTTGTGAGTCGTTCTCCCTTCCATATTATTGACCTCGCGCTGCTGCACCGCGGAAAAAAAGAATTCGGAAGAAAGCCGTTCTTTTGTGCCGCGTCATCTTCCTTTATTGGCTTCTTCGACATATTGTTGTCAAGGTCGCTAGGAGGCGTAGTGAAGTCAAAGGATCCGACGAGATGTGGCCCATTGTCCACCCTGGCATGTATACACTCCTGGAAATGGAAAAAAGAACACATTGACACCGGTGTGTCAGACCCACCATACTGGCTCCGGACACTGCGAGAGGGCTGTACAAGCAATGATCACACGCATGGCACAGCGGACACACCAGGAACCGCGGTGTTGGCCGTCGAATGGCGCTAGCTGCGCAGCATTTGTGCACCGCCGCCGTCAGTGTCAGCCAGTTTGCCGTGGCATACGGAGCTCCATCGCAGTCTTTAACACTGGTAGCATGCCGCGACAGCGTGGACGTGAACCGTATGTGCAGTTGACGGACTTTGAGCGAGGGCGTATAGTGGGCATGCGGGAGGCCGGGTGGACGTACCGCCGAATTGCTCAACATGTGGGGCGTGAGGTCTCCACAGTACATCGATGTTGTCGCCAGTGGTCGGCGGAAGGTGCACGTGCCCGTCGACCTGGGACCGGACCGCAGCGACGCACGGATGCACGCCAAGACCGTAGGATCCTACGCAGTGCCGTAGGGGACCGCACCGCCACTTCCCAGCAAATTAGGGACACTGTTGCTCCTGGGGTATCGGCGAGGACCATTCGCAACCGTCTCCATGAAGCTGGGCTACAGTCCCGCACACCGTTAGTCCGTCTTCCGCTCACGCCCCAACATCGTGCAGCCCGCCTCCAGTGGTGTCGCGACAGGCGTGAATGGAGGGACGAATGGAGACGTGTCGTCTTCAGCGATGAGAGTCGCTTCTGCCTTGGTGCCAATGATGGTCGTATGCGTGTTTGGCGCCGTGCAGGTGAGCGCCACAATCAGGACTGCATACGACCGAGGCACACAGGGCCAACACCCGGCATCATGGTGTGGGGAGCGACCTCCTACACTGGCCGTACACCACTGGTGATCGTCGAGGGGACACTGAATAGTGCACGGTACATCCAAACCGTCATCGAACCCATCGTTCTACCATTCCTAGACCGGCAAGGGAACTTGCTGTTCCAACAGGACAATGCACGTCCGCATGTATCCCGTGCCACCCAACGTGCTCTAGAAGGTGTAAGTCAAATACCCTGGCCAACAAGATCTCCGGATCTGTCCCCCATTGAGCATGTTTGGGACTGGATGAAGCGTCGTCTCACGCGGTCTGCACGTCCAGCACGAACGCTGGTCCAACTGAGGCGCCAGGTGGAAATGGCATGGCAAGCCGTTCCACAGGACTACATGCAGCATCTCTACGATCGTCTCCATGGGAGAATAGCAGCCTGCATTGCTGCGAAAGGTGGATATACACTGTACTAGTGCCGACATTGTGCATGCTCTGTTGCCTGTGTCTATGTGCCTGTGGTTCTGTCAGTGTGATCATGTGATGTATCTGACCCCAGGAATGTGTCAATAAAGTTTCCCCTTCCTGCGACAATGAATTCACGGTGTTCTTATTTCAATTTCCAGGAGTGTAGTTTCAGGCAGAAGTCGAAGTTTCTGTGCAGCAAATGTAGTGTGCCACAGATTCCATTTTCGTTTCCTAACTTCCTTCAAACGAGCACTGAAGTTAGTGATTACCCTACGGCACATGTCTTCCGTAATTTCACTGCAAGCTTGAAGAATAAGTATTCTGAGCGCCATTAAATCACGTTGACGTTTCGGGAAATTTTTTTCCTTTAGGTATCCCCAAAGAAAAAAGTCACATGGATTTAGGTCTGGACTATTGGGGGGCCAATTTTGTCCGTCATTGGAGCGACCTGGAAGCCTGAGTGAAATGATCCGCATGTCGTAATGCTCGTGTAAAAACTCCAACAGTGTTTGCAGTATGTGGCCTTGCTCCATCTTGCGTGCACGAACCACTGCGTGTTGAAGGGCAAGGCAGTAGCAAGAAGCTGCTGAATGAAGCTATTTGGAAGCATGCCCAAATAACGCTCGCTGTTCACAGTTTCTTCAAAGAAAAAGGGTTCACTAAGTCTGTGACTGGAAATTGCTGCCCACGCTGTAATCCTCGGAGCATAATGTTGTCGTTCATGAAGCATTTGTGGGTTTTCAGCGGCCCAAATGCGTACATTTGGTTTGTTAACCACACCGTCTACGTGAAAATGTGCCTCATCTGAAAACCAAACGCTGTTGAGAGTTTCTTCCCTATCCTCCGCCCACTGAGCAAACAGTAGTCTCTGCTGCTTGTGTTCTTCAGTGAGCTTCTGTGCACAGGTCATCTTGTATGGGTACATATGGAGGTCACTTTTAAGAATGCGTTGAACGGAGCGTCTGGATATTCCCAGTTGCACTACTGCCTTTCTACACGATTTCCCAGGACTTCTCTGTACAGCAACTCGTACCGCTTCAATATTCTCCGGCGAACAAACAGGCTTAAGCAGAGGTCGCTTCGCTTCCAATACTGTTCCTTCCTGTACAAATTTATCGTACAACCTGTGGATAGTCTTCATGCAAGGGACCCATCGTGTGTTAAACTGTTGTCGAAAGCGCCTCTGAGTCACAACAAGGCTTTTCGTTTCATGAAAAAGTAACACAATTGCCAATCGTTGCTGCGTCGTCAGTCTTCCATTGTCAGCAATTGCTGCTTACTAGTCTCGTAGCGGCAATATCGTGAATTATACGTCATTTCGTAACTCATTTGTTTTTCCAACCTCTGCTGGTACTGCTGTAGAGATCCCAGCGGGATATCTAATGTGCGTCGTAAATTGTGAAAGAAACAATTGGTAACACATTTCGTGCACAACCCTGTACACTGAGGTGGCAAGAGCCATGGGATAGAGACATGCACATATACCGATGAGGGTAGTATCGCCTACACAAGATATAAAGGGGCAGTGTATTTGTACTCAGGTGGTGCGTGTGAAAAGGTTTCTGAAAGGATTACGACCGCACGACGGGAGTTAACAGACTTCGAACACTGGATGGTAGTTGGAGCTAGACGCATGGGACATTTCATTTCGGAAATCGTTATAAAATTCAATATTTCGCGAGCCACTGCGTCAAGAGCTTGCCGAGAATGCCAAATTTAAGCCGTCATCTCTCACAACAGACAACGCAGTATCCGATGGGCTTCACTTAACGACCGAAAGCAGCGGTGTTTGTTTAGAGTTTCCAGTGCTATCACATAAACAATACTGAGTGGAATAACCACAGAAATCAATGTGAAACGTACAACGAACGTATCCGTCAGGACAGTGTGGCGAAATTTGGCGTTAAGGGGCTTTGGCAGCAGACGAACGACGCGACTGCTTTTGCTGACAGCACGACATCGCTTGCAGCGCCTGTTCTGGGCTCGTGACCGTATCGGAAGGACCGTTGACGACTGGAAAAACGTGGCCCGGTCAAACGAGTCCCGACTTTTGTTAGAAAGAGCTGATGGTAGGGTTCTAGTGTGGCACAGACACCACGGGTACATGGACCAAAGTTGTCAACAAGGCACTGTGCAAGCTGGTGGTGGCTCCATAATGGTGTGGGATGTGTCCACATGGAGTTTAGTGGGTCCTCTGGAGTGGGCCACAATTGCTCACGACTGGTGTGAAGAACATTTTGGACAATCCGAGCGAACGGTTTGGGAACCCGGATCGCCCGACATAATTCCCATCGAACATTTATGAGACATCATCCAAGGGTCAAGATCGTGTACAAAATCCTGCATGGATTGGCTCAATATTTCTGCAGGGAACTTCCAACGACTGGTTGAGCCCATGTCTAACCGAGTTGCTGCACTACTTCGGACAAAACGAGTTCCGAGACGATATTAGGAGGTATCCCATGTCTTTTTCACCTCACAACAATTCAGAGACCAACCTTACCATTTTCCTGTTAGCTGCTAGCAATCTCAATCGCCATTTCTTTATTTTTTTTATTTTTCTAACTTACATCAGTAATCGTGGCTCTCACTCTCAGACTGAATCAACGATGGAACCTCTATACAACACCGTAACGTCTGATATCTATTGTAAGATAATAATACATTATAGTTGTAATTACCTGACACTTTCTTTGTGGCAAGAGGCGATCTTTAAACAGTTTTGCAGTCACCTGACACTGTTTTGTGTTGCAGGCTGTTTTTGGAAAACTTTTTATTTGCTAAGAGCACAATGAAAGATACAACTATTACTATTTTCGTCCATTTAAATGGCCAGATCACAGAACAGAAAGCAGTGTCTACAGTGGTTATTAAAGAGAGACGCCTTTTCACTTCTGCCTAAATACATACATGCCCGTGGAAAGCCAGGATGGACAATGAAGCTCATCTCATCGGGTCCCTTTGGCCCGAATACACCTCCTGGCAACCTTGACACCACTTGTAGTTTGGAACTGTAAACATAATTGTGCCAAGCGTCTCACCTTAAGAACCGATGTAGACACTCCTTTTTGTTATGTGATCTGAAGATGGTCATTTAACTGGTCGAAATTAGTAACCGTTGTATGCTTTCTTGCGATCTTGGCAAATAAAAAGTTTTCGAAAAGATGGCTACAACTCCATATTACAACATAGATTATCAGATGAGGTTGACCAGTTATACTACACATTTAAGTTGCATCCTTTTGACACACCCTTACCAACCTTTGCCGAGTACTATAAACAACATATATGTATTCAGCTACGGTATATTTCCTGTAATGAGAGGGTCAAACAAGAAGCAAATCCCACGAATGAAGAGAGAAGCTGGCTCTGGAGCCTTGTTCTAGTCCATCCCCATACATGAAGGTTGACGAATACGGGGCCGAACGGTGTAGTGTAGTGCTAACCTCCTGAACCCACAGTAGGGAGGGCGGCTGTACGAGTCCCCGTCTGATTATCCAGAATTACATTTTCTGTGGTTTTCCTAAATCGCTTAAGGCAAATGTTGAAATGGTTCGTTTTAAAAGGGGCATGGCCAGTTTCATTCTTTTGCAAATTCCGAGATGGTTCCTTTGGAAAGGGCACGGCCAATTTCCTTCCGCGTCAGTTCGTAACCCGAGCTTGCGCTCTGTCTGTAAAGTTCGAGCTGTCTTCGGGACGTTAAACTCTATCTTCTTTCGTTTCTCTCTTCATCCTGCTCCCAATCCGAGCTCGCGCTCTAATTACCTCGTAGTCGATAGAAGGTTAAGCTCTAATCTTCCTTCTGGTGCTTCGGAAACGTACACTTCCGCTGCTGGTCCTCCGAAATTGTTGGGGGCACACCTGGCTCGGGCACAACAGAGCGCTTATTGAATCCTATCCTACACAGCCTGAGAAGCTGCAGTAATCCGGGCTTAAGTAGCTTGTCTTAGATGGGGTAATTCATTCGTTCTAGTCTGTAGGCTCGGCTACCGAGTAGCGCTTGAATGAGATCAAAAACAGTTGCCCGTCACAGGAAGTTCGGTAACGGGGGTACAAGAGGAACAAGAGGTCACTGGGAAAAAAATCTTTCTTTATTTAACTGCGCTGGTTTTCCCTCTGGAATCACCTTTATGTTCACAGGATTTCCAATTCTATCTTTTCTGGAAAATGACGGAAAATCTTTCCCTTTTGATCGCCAATCTACATGATTGCATGCGTTGGCAACGAATGGAAATATTCTGTTTTCAGGAGACGACTGACGTTCGATATCTACAGTAACAAGAAAGACTGTCACATGTGAGTCAAAGCTAGGTTTTCTGGGCCGTTTTATTCTATATATAGATACTAAACTAAATCTCCACTCCACGTAATCACGAAAGTGATGTCAGAGCACCTGAGATATCTACAATGGAATGATATTTCACACTTATTAAGAGAGTATTAGACGTTGCCAGTAAAGTTAAAATTCTGCACAATTTGTTGGTTACTGGAGTTCCCGTGTGGTCCGTTTCCTGTGGCAAGCGTTTCTGACTTCATTATGACGACTCGCGCGAAGACTAAAGGGAGAAAGTGAAACATTTTGCTGATAAATGATTTATTAATTTCAAATAGCACCAAGGGGGCCACCGAAATTAATGCTTCCGTCAGAAGTACGGCTAATAATCAAAATTTTCCCATGCCTCGCTCCAAGTGACGCTGCAGATACGTCTCACATAGAAGTAAATGTTAAATAAATTACATGAAAATGCAATTATGAACTCTCCTGGAACTTACTTGTTATTTACCGTGTAGCCTCATTGCGTGGAGGAAAACTGAAATGTGAGAACAATTATTCCTAGCTACCATTGCTAAGTGTCAGAAAAGCTGGGAATGTGTAATTTTGGGTTGATTAGTTCACACAAAGAAACAACTAAGAAGAAATTTCCTTTATCTTTGCTTCAATTTGATCACGTGCATTATCAAAGTCGCAGACATGCTCTCATATACGTTACTAAATCAGTTTGACTTTGAAACCTTTGACCGCAGTAATATTCCGATAATTGTGCCTCTTTAAATGGCGGCTAATTAATTATGTCGGAACGGCGGAGGTTCAAGTCCTCCCTCGGGCATGGGTGTGTGTGTTTGTCCTTAGGCTAATTTAGGTTAAGTAGTGTGTAAGCTTAGGCACTGATGACCTTAGCAGTTAGGTCCCATAAGATTTCACACACATTTGAACATTTTTTGAATTATGTCGGAGCTCGTCAGGAAAACATAATTCAATGAACCGCTAAATGGGAACCGATCTCTCTGGCATTGTCTTCGTCTTCGTACAGAGAAACACAACTGAATGCCCAAAGAGTAAAAAAAAAAAAATCATTGTCTTGCAACAGATCGCATAGGACAACATCTCTAAATTATATCGTAATAAAATGAACTTACTATTCTGGAGGCGTAATAATGAAACTTAGATTCGATATACGTTAGGAGCTTTACTCATGTTATTGGTGCCTAGTCTATTGATCAGGATCTGGCGGCTCACATCTCTTCTCACCTTACGGTACACATGCACGAGGATGGATCTGTTTTCCAATACCAGGATTCAAACGGGCTACTTCGGAATCAAGCGCCACTGTTGAAGCATATACACTCCTGGAAATTGAAATAAGAACACAGTGAATTCATTGTCCCAGGAAGGGGAAACTTTATTGACACATTCCTGGGGTCAGATACATCACATGATCACACTGACAGAACCCCAGGCACATAGACACAGGCAACAGAGCATGCACAATGTCGGCTCTAGTACAGTGTATATCCACCTTTCGCAGCAATGCAGGCTGCTATTCTCCCATGGAGACGATCGTAGAGATGCTGGATGTAGTCCTGTGGAACGGCTTGCCATGCCATTTCCACCTGGCGCCTCAGCTGGACCAGCGTTCGTGCTGGACGTGCAGACCGCGTGAGACGACGCTTCATCCAGTCCCAAACATGCTCAATGGGGGACAGATCCGGAGATCTTGCTGGCCAGGGTAGTTGACTTACACCTCCTAGAGCACGTTGGGTGGCACGGGATACATGCGAACGTGCATTGTCCTGTTGGAACAGCAAGTTCCCTTGCCGGTCTAGGAATGGTAGAACGATGGGTTCGATGACGGTTTGGATGTACCGTGCACTATTCAGTGTCCCCTCGACGATCACCAGTGGTGTACGGCCAGTGTAGGTGATCGCTCCCCACACCATGATGCCGGGTGTTGGCCCTGTGTGCCTCGGTCGTATGCAGTCCTGATTGTGGCGCTCACCTGCACGGCGCCAAACACGCATACGACCATCATTGGCACCAAGGCAGAAGCGACTCTCATCGCTGAAGACGACACGTCTCCATTCGTCCCTCCATTCACGCCTGTCGCGACACCACTGGAGGCGGGCTGCACGATGTTGGGGCGTGAGCGAAAGACGGCCTAACGGTGTGCGGGACCGTAGCCCAGCTTCATGGAGACGGTTGCGAATGGTCCTCGCCGATACCCCAGGAGCAACAGTGTCCCTAATTTGCTGGGAAGTGGCGGTGCGGTCCCCTACGGCACTGCGTACGATCCTACGGTCTTGGCGTGCATCCGTGCGTCGCTGCGGTCCGGTCCCAGGTCGACGGGCACGTGCACCTTCCGCCGACCACTGGCGACAACATCGATGTACTGTGGAGACCTCACGCCCCACGTGTTGAGCAATTCGGCGGTACGTCCACCCGGCCTCCCGCATGCCCACTATACGCCCTCGCTCAAAGTCCATCAACTGCACATACGGTTCACGTCCACGCTGTCGCGGTATGGTACCAGTGTTAAAGACTGCGATGGAGCTCCGTATGCCACGGCAAACTGGCTGACACTGACGGCGGCGGTGCACAAATGCTGCGCAGCTAGCGCCATTCGACGGCCAACACCGCGGTTCCTGGTGTGTCCGCTGTGCCGTGCGTGTGATCATTGCTTGTACAGCCCTCTCGCAGTGTCCGGAGCAAGTATGGTGGGTCTGACACACCGGTGTCAATGTGTTCTTTTTTCCATTTCCAGGAGTGTATTAGGCCGTGTCCTATGTGAGCGACAGAAGGGAGCGACAGCGCACGACAGCTTCAGGCGACAAAACACAACCGCTGGTGTACTCACAGAAGTGTCCTACGTGAGCGACATCTGTGTCGCTGCCTGTCTCCCGCTGCAACTGGCGACGTGTGAATTCAAGCGTGTTTGGAACATGTCGCTGCAGCACACGTGACACAGAGCGACAGCCATGTGTCTTCTTGGCAAAGCAGTGGAGTGGACGCGACGACACCTATGAATTACCTAACATCCGGTTTTAAGAATGCTATTCATTGAAAAAATTTGTTTCATCCGCAACCTATAGCTTGATATCCTTAAAGGATAAAGATCAGAATATATTTTCGTTATTCGTTATAGTTGCTGTGCTGCACGAAATTTAGTACATGGCTACACGAAATTTTTAAGAGTATGCGGAGGTAAAATCACATTGTGTAGATTTTCCGTATAGTTCATTTGAGGCCATACATTATTGCATATGAAAAGTAACCAATATATCTAAATTGTATTTAAAGTTGAGACCAGAATGATATCTCTTTTCATTCTTGAGATATTGGTTGTTATATCCGCGGACGGGTCGATCGCGGTGCGTCCGAATCTTTCCTGCGCTTCGGGAATCAAGTAGTCGTAAAAATCATCGTATCTCATAAAAGGTTCAAGATATCGAAAAGACGAATTTTGAAAATGACAGCAGGCAATAAGGACTATTTTATCATATGATTAACACTCGATACGTTTTTGAAAACGCGTGATCAGAGCGAAAATAAGACTCCCTATAACTTACACCATGAGGTTTTTTCCCAATTTTCATATCCAAACAAAGGGAGAGAAATAGGTAAACGGGGTACCAAAGTGACCAGCATGAGGTCTAGTCTGGCATGAAAATATTTAACTGCTTGAAAGTAATCAGGGTAATGAATGAAAACTTAATTAATAAGCTGACAAAAAAATGAAATATTTCACGAAAAGCTGCTGTAAATGAAGTGTCAAAAATGTCATCTGTCCAAGACCTAGCTATTTTGCACTTACAAATATATATTGGTGCGGTATTTAAATGTCAAAAAGGCTTCCTTCGAATCAAGTACGTTAGAAAGGCAAACGAGGAGTCAGTGAGATCATGCTTTCTGAATAAAACTTGAAATTCAAAAGTGGAAGAAATTAGTCAAATATTTTATGAAATGATTTGTGTAAAAGAAATAAGTAGATCAGAGAGACGTCCTACGTGCCTTTGAATGATCCTCGAAATCATGAACAGAAAATGAGGTGCACCAAACGTTTCCCTAATATTTTGTATTTCATACTTTTAGACAAATCATTACACAAAAGGCTTGACTTTCTTTTCAAAAATGTTGTAAGCTTTACTTTCACAGACTACTTAGAGCAATTCAAGCGCTTGGCCTGAACACTGACTGCTGATGAATTATGTTCACAACATCAAATATCTGTAATATATCATAGTTCATTATCATTTATTAGGAATTAAATGTGTGTGATATACTGAGATAGGTGTGAAGATCAAGTTCCTTGGTAAGACCTTAAAAATATACTTAGCGATGCAGTGTAAACAGTATACATGAAACTTAGTATATAGCTAACACTTGGTTCAAGAATCATAAAAGAAGGTTGTATACCTGGAAGAATCCTGGAGATACTAATAGGTATCAGATAGATTATATAATGGTAAGACAGAGATTTAGGAACCAGGTTTTAAATTGTAAGACATTTCCAGGGGCAGATGTGGATTCTGACCACAATCTATTGGTTATGAACTGCAGATTGAAACTGAAGAAACTGCAAAAAGGTGGGAATTTAAGGAGATGGGACCTGGATAAACTGAAAGAACCAGAGGTTGTAGAGAGTTTCAGGGAGAGCATAAGGGAACAATTGACAGGAATGGGGGAAAGAAATACAGTAGAAGAAGAATGGGTAGCTCTGAGGGATGAAGTAGTGAAGGCAGCAGAGGATCAAGTAGGTAAAAAGACGAGGGCTAATAGAAATCCTTGGGTAACAGAAGAAATATTGAATTTAATTGATGAAAGGAGAAAATATAAAAATGCAGTAAATGAAGCAGGCCAAAGGGAATACAAACGTCTCAAAAATGAGATCGACAGAAAGTGCAAAATGGCTAAGCAGGGATGGCTAGAGGACAAATGTAAGGATGTAGAGGCTTGTCTCACTAGGGGTAAGATAGATACTGCCTACAGGAAAATTAAAGAGACCTTTGGAGAGAAGAGAACCACTTGTATGAATATCAAGAGCTCAGATGGCAACCCAGTTCTAAGCAAAGAAGGGAAGGCAGAAAGGTGGAAGGAGTATATAGAGGGTTTATACAAGGGCGATGTACTTGAGGACAGTATTATGGAAGTGGAAGAGGATGTAGATGAAGATGAAATGGGAGATAAGATACTGCGTGAAGAGTTTGACAGAGCACTGAAAGACCTGAGTCGAAACAAGGCCCCGGGAGTAGACAACATTCCATTAGAACTACTGATGGCCTTGGGAGAGCCAGTCATGACAAAACTCTACCATCTGGTGAGCAAGATGTATGAGACTGGCGAAATACCCACAGACTTCAAGAAGAATATAATAATTCCAATACCAAAGAAAGCAGGTGTTGACAGATGTGAAAATTACCGAACTATCAGTTTAATAAGTCACAGCTGCAAAATACTAACGCGAATTCTTTACAGACGAATGGAAAAACTGGTAGAAGCGGACCTCGGGGAAGATCAGTTTGGATTCCGTAGAAATGTTGGAACACGTGAGGCAATACTAACCTTACGACTTATCTTAGAAGAAAGATTAAGAAAAGGCAAAGCTACGTTTCTAGCATTTGTAGACTTAGAGAAAGCTTTTGACAACATTAACTGGAATACTCTCTTTCAAATTCTGAAGGTAGCAGGGGTAAAATACAGGGATCGAAAGGCTATTTACAATTTGTACAGAAACCAGATGGCAGTTATAAGAGTCGAGGGGCATGAAAGGGAAGCAGTGGTTGGGAAAGGAGTGAGACAGGGTTGTAGCCTCTCCCCGATGTTATTCAATCTGTATATTGAGCAAGCAGTAAAGGAAACAAAAGAGAAATTCGGAGTAAGTATTAAAATTCATGGAGAAGAAGTAAAAAACTTTGAGGTTCGCCGATGACATTGTAATTCTGTCAGAGACAGCAAAGGACTTGGAAGAGCAGTTGAACGGAATGGACAGTGTCTTGAAAGGAGGATATAAGATGAACATCAACAAAAGCAAAACGAGGATAATGGGATGTAGTCAAATTAAATCGGGTGATGCTGAGGGGATTAGATTAGGAAATGAGACACTTAAAGTAGTAAAGGAGTTTTGCTATTTAGGGAGTAAAATAACTGATGATGGTCGAAGTAGAGAGGATATAAAATGTAGACTGGCAATGGCAAGGAAATCGTTTCTGAAGAAGAGAAATTTGTTAACATCGAGTATAGATTTAAGTGTCAGGAAGTCGTTTCTGAAAGTATTTGTATGGAGTGTAGCCATGTATGGAAGTGAAACATGGACGATAACCAGTTTGGACAAGAAGAGAATAGAAGCTTTCGAAATGTGGTGTTACAGAAGAATGCTCAAGATAAGGTGGGTAGATCACGTAACTAATGAGGAGGTATTGAATAGGATTGGGGAGAAGAGAAGTTTGTGGCACAACTTGACTAGAAGAAGGGATCGGTTGGTAGGACATGTTCTGAGGCATCAAGGGATCACAAGTTTAGCATTGGAGGGCAGCGTGGAGGGTAAAAATCGTAGAGGGAGACCAAGAGATCAATATACTAAGCAGATTCAGAAGGATGTAGGTTGCAGTAGGTACTGGGAGATGAAGAAGCTGGCACAGGATAGAGTAGCATGGAGAGCTACATCAAACCAGTCTTAGGACTGAAGACCACAACAACAACAACAACTGAGTCAGTAAAAATGTAAGAACAGGAATCGAAGCCAGTACATTTTCGTAACGCGTATTTATTAACTGCATATGCTACCCCTATACCACAGCTAGCTATTGTTCATTGGTATGAATCTGTGCCGTTATGTTGGTGGTGGTGGTGGTTAGTGTTTAACGTCCCGTCGACAACGAGGTCATTAGAGACGGAGCGCAAGCTCGGGTTAGGGAAGGATTGGGAAGGAAATCGGCCGTGCCCTTTCAAAGGAACCATCCCGGCATTTGCCTGAAACTATTGAGGGAAATCACGGGAAACCTAAATCAGGATGGCCGGAGACGGGATTGAACCGTCGTCCTCCCGAATGCGAGTCCAGTGTGCTAACCACTGCGCCACCTCGCTCGGTCGTTATGTTGGTATTTAGCGTAGTTAGTATTGTAATAGTCATTCGTCGACATTTATTGGCTGTTAAAAGTTCTTGATCATGTAAAAAACATTCGTATTTAATTTATTGATCAGATAGTCAAAAAAAAAAGTTCAAATCTGTGTGAAATCTTATGGGACTTAACTGCTAAGGTCATCAGTCCCTAAGCTTCCACACTACTTAACCTAAATTATCCTAAGGTCAAATACACACACCCATGCCCGAGGGAGGACTCGAATCTCCGCTGGGACCAGCCACACAGTCCATGACTGCAGCGCCCACGACCGCTCGGGTAATCCCGCGAGGCATGAGATAGTCGAATGCTCCTCGGCTCATTCACTTGTATTCGAAGAACTTGTCTGGTGATCTTCGTAGTTGACGATACTCATGAAATTCTCCGTGGAGATTCCTCCCTTTGTAAATTTCATGCACAGCATTCCATTCCGCTTTATTTTCTCAAAGAAACCTAATACTGTAGCCTTGCTCTCCAGCTACAGTATTCTACGAGTTAAGGACTCCGCTTTATAGAAACAGCTGGTTGGCCCTAAGCAGCCATCTTATAGCGCGACATGGTCGCTCGCACGCAGGACACCCAAGGTTTTCGCCCGATGTTGCTGTTTGTCGCTGGAGTGTCGCATATCCAGAAGTGGTTCGCTGTCGCTCGCTTCTGTCGCTCACGGAGGACACGGCCTTTAGCCGCATCTCAGGCGGGAAATGTACTATTGTAAGTGCTATTTTTTTAACTGGTGACCATGCTGGTTTCAGCAGATCAATGGTTGTAGTATCGTGATTCAGTATCTATCTGCTCATCGCTGGTCTCAGCAATACATGTTTAATCTGTGCTACTGTCGGGCACTTGCTGACCGTCTCCAATAAAGCTAGTACTTCCACACACTTCATAATTTGCTACATACAGGGCCTAGCGTAGTCGGATGGAGAAAATTCTGGTCGTATGTAGAATCGCTAAGCGAGTCTAAGGCTTCTATCCAGTCCCTTGTTGACGAGTCTGGTGTGGTAGTTGAAGATAGCAAAACAAAAGCCGAAGTTTTAAATTTTACGTTCAAGAAATCGTTCACACAGGAGAATCGTACAAACATCAGACAGACTCTCGTATGGACGACATAGTAATCAGCATACCTGGCGTAGAGAAGCATCTGAAGGATCTGAAGGCAAATAAATCACGAGCTCCGGATGGAATTCCAGTTCAGTTTTACAAAGAGTACTTTAAGGCATTAGCCCCTTACCTAGCCTGCATTTATCATGAATCTCTCGCCCAGCACAAATTCCCAAATGACTGGAAAAAAGCGCAGGTTACTTCAGTGTGTAAGAAAGGTAAAGAACGGCACCGCAAAATTACTGGCCAATATCCCTAACTTCTGTTTGCTGCAGAATCCTTGAACATATTCCCAGTCCTAATATAATAAGCTTTCTTGAGACTCAGAAGCTTATTTCCACGAATCAGCATGGTTTTAGAAAGCGTCGCTCGTCTGAAACTGAGCTTGCCCTTTTCTCACATGATATACTGAGAACTATGGATGAAGGGCAACCGACATTCTCCGTAGGAGGTGTGGCTAGAAAAAAACCGGACTAGTACTGGTGAAACAATAAAACGAATGCAGTAAGGCTGAAAGTCGCGTGGCCTGTCACGTGACTCTCGCTCCGCCTACTGCTCGAGTTTCATCTGCCTCCTGCACTCAGTCTGCCCGTGGCGTCTGTTTTAAGTAGTTGACGTTTTGTCTGTGCGTCGGAAAATGTTGAGTGTACAGAAAGAACAGCGTGTTGACATCAAATTTTGTTTCAAACTAGGAAAATCTGCAAGTGAAACGTTTGTAATGTTACAACAAGTGTACGGCGATGATTGTTTATCGCGAACACAAGTGTTGGAGTGGTTTAAACGATTTAAAGATGGCCACGAAGACACCAGTGATGACACTCGCACTGGCAGACCATTGTCAGCAAAAACTGATGCAAACATTGAAAAAATCGGTAAACTTGTTCGACACTTTCCTTGTCAACTCCTGTTAACTCAGACACTGCTCTGATTGTTAAACGGCGATCTTGTCGAACAAGTTTACCGATTTTTTCAATGTTTGCATCAGTTTTTGCTGACAATGGTCTGCCAGTGCGAGTGTCATCACTGGTGTCTTCGCGGGCATCTTTAAATCGTTTAAACCACTCAAACACTTGTGTTCGCGATAAACAATCATCGCCGTACACTTGTTGTAACATTACAAACGTTTCACTTGCAGATTTTCCTAGTTTGAAACAAAATTTGATGTTAACACGCTGTTCTTTCTGTACACTCAACATTTTCCGACGCACAGACAAAACGTCAACTATTTAAAACAGACGCCACGGGCAGACTGAGTGCAGGAGGCAGATGAAACTCGAGCAGTAGGCGGAGCGAGAGTCACGTGACAGGCCACGCGACTTTCAGCCTTATTGCATTCGTTTTATTGTTTCACCAGTACTAGTCCGGTTTTTTTCTAGCCACACCTCATATATCTAGATTACCGGAAAGCATTTGACACGGTGCCCCATTGCAGGTTGTTAACGAGGGTACGAGCATATGGAATAAGTTCACAGATATGTGAATGGCTCGAAGACTTCTTAAATAATAGAAACCAGTATGTTGTCCTCGACGGCGAGTGTTCATCAGAGACAAGGGTATCGTCAGGAGTGCCCCAGGGAAGTGTGATAGGACCGCTGTTGTTCTCTGTGTACAAAATGATTTGGCGGACAGGGTGGGCAGCAATCTGCGGTTGTTTGCTGATGATGCCGTGGTGTACGGTGACGTGTCGAATTTGAGTGACTGTAGGAAGATACAAGACGACTTAGACAACATTTCCAGTTGGTGTGATGAATGGCAGCTAGCCCTAAATGTGGAAAAATGTGAGTTAGTGCGGATGGGTAGGAAGATCAAATCTGTAATGTTCGGGTACAGAATTACTAGTATCCTGTTTGACACAGTCACGTCGTTTAAGTATCCGGGCGTAACATTGCAGAGCGATATGGGATGGAACGAGCATGTGAGGACTGTGGTAGGGAGAGCAAGTGGTCGGCTTCGGTTTACTGTGAGGATTTAAGGAAAAAGTGGTTCACCTGTAAAGGAGGCCGCATATAGGAAGCTGGTGCGACCTATTCTTGAGTACTGCTCGAGTGTTTGGGATCCGTACCAGGTCCGATTGAAGGAAGACATCGAAGCAATTCAGAGGCGGGCTGCCACATTTGTTACCAGTAGGTTCGAACAACACGTAAGTATTACAGAGATACTTCAGGAACTCAAATGTGACTCCTGGAAGGAAGGGGATGTTCTTTCGAGAAACACTATTGAGAAAAGTTATAGAACCGGCATTTGAAACTGACTGCCGAAAGATTCTACTGCCGCCAACATACACTAAGCGTAAGGATCACGAAGATAAGATAATACAAGAAATTAGGGCTCATACGGAGGCGTACGGACAGTCATTTTTCCCTAACTCTATTCGCGAGTGGAACAGGAGGGGAAATGACAAGTAATGGTACAGGGTACCCTCCGCCACGCACCGTTCGGTGGCTTCCGTAGTATCTGTGTAGTAGCAGATCTAGAGAATAAAATCATAAATTGTAAAGTAATTTCACTTGCGTCACACTATTTAACTGCAACGGAAAAGGCTACCACAGTTGTTGTTACCCTGCGTGTAGTTAGTGCATGCAGAATTTACGTCTGCTCTCAAGAACTGTCGTGAGTTGCTGAACTAATGGCGATTTCTTAAGTAATAACTCTGCAAGTAATCCACCAAATCAGTATTAGTTAAAAACAGTTTTGGTTGCAATTTTAGTTTTACTCCTGTGAATGGGAACGCGTTATGCAGATCTTGGTGCCTCTCGCGTCCATCTAGAAAAGATAACCTGAAGATGCCTAAATAAGACGAAACGCGTCGTTGAAAAATAAATAAAAATAAAATTGCAACCAAGACTGTTTTTAACCAATTCTGTTAAGCAGTGGTTTGCTGTTATGCCATATTTGGACTGGAAGAACACCAAATCAGTGTCTCAGATATTCTATCGAGTTTGTATGATTCTGTTTCGTTCACGTTGTTAATCACGTATGCGATAAGATAGATCAGCCGATTAATACATAAGGAGGATCGTTCGCCAGCCGTTTCCGTACATCACATTTTCACACCCGAGCGTCCGAAGAACTCCAGATGTCACTGTGTGGTAGCGAATTTTAGTTGTCGTCAATCAGTCGTAAGGGCAGGATATTGTCCCCTCATACTTTGTAGTTCGTTTGGTGCTGAATCGGCAACGGTAAACTAAAATTGTTCCATGAGATGAATTTTTTTATTTTATTAACTTGTCAGTGGTTTTAACTTATTTACATTTTCCAATTCTCGGTCTGAACACGATCGATAACGAGCCTTATCTTTCTTTCTAAGTGCTTTGTTGGTTTTTCTAGGAGCTTCAGCTGTCAATTCCAACTTGCGAGAGCAGGCTGAAAAGTAATGCTTCCGAAATTTTTATGTGACAACTCTTAAAGCTTTTTAAATAAAACTAGCATTATTAACATTTTGCATCCTTATTCTTTTTGTCTACATATTTGCAGGGCTCTGCCGTTAGAGGGCTCCGAATTGTAGCGTGCAACATGGAGGGGTGTAACGTAACTATGTCGGTGGGTGAAATACAGCGCGCTGTAATTGAGTTTCGAATTCGAAGAGTTCTTCCACACATGGAGTACCCTCTCCTTCAGCATAACAATCTTCGTCTATTTCCAAAACTTGAACACCTTCGAGGACTTCACTCTGATGGCGATGAAGCAGTGCAAGCAAAGGTGACGTTGTTGCCCCGTCAACAAAATGAAACATTCTACAGTGACGGTATCAACAAACTGGTCTCTCGTTGGGAGAAATGTGATCATCGACAGGGTGACTATATTGAGAAGTAAATAAGTCGACATGAAGAATAAATATGTACAATGTTAACCGTATAAGTACCATTGTGTGTGCTTTTTATTATCTTCTCTATTAATTCAAATGGTTCAAATGGCTCTGAGCACTATGGGACTTAACTTCTAAGGTCATCAGTCCCCTAGAACTTAGAACTACTTAAACCTAACTAACCTAAGGACATCACACACATCCATGCCCGAGGCAGGATTCGAACCTGCGACCGTAGCGGTCGCGCGGTTCCAGACTGTAGCGCGTAGAACCGCTCGGCCACTACGGCCGGCTCTCTTTTAGTAGCTAAACATTTTATCTTACTGCACTTTTAGGAATTTTCGTTATTTGTCTTGTTAGTCATGATTTTAAAAAACAATTATAAGACTTTACCTATGGCTTTCGTTAAAGTGTTGGTTCACGTTTCCTCCCGTACGGGCCTCGCAAGCCCATACGGTTAGAAGCATGTTTTAAACAACTAGTTGTCTATCTGCGCAGCATCTGTTACGTTATTTGCTGTAGTTGACACACGTTGTTATTCTTTCAGTGTTCAGCAGTCCTCCTTGTGGTAAGCACATGTTTATTTTGGTGCATTATTTCATAAGAGTTGTGTGTTCTACAATTTGAAAATGTTGCGGAGAAGAGTACTATCAGATGAGGAAAAAATGGTTCAAATGGCTCTGAGCACTATGGGATTTAACAGCTGTGGTCATCAGTCCCCTGGAACTTAGAACTACTTAAACCTAACTAACCTAAGGACATCACACACATCCATGCCCGAGGCAGGATTCGAACCTGCGACCGTAGCGGTCACGCGGTTCCAGACTGACGCGCCTAGAACCGCACGGCCACACTGGCCGGCTCAGATGAGGAAATAAGTATATTGTTGGAGCAGTGTTCTGATTCGGAAAAACCACCCAGTGAATTTGAATTTTCCCGCAATGCTGATAATGAGATAGACAGCGCTAAAAACTCATAACAACACGAAGAACATGATGACAATGAAGACTCCAAAAAAATGGTTCCAATGGCTCTGAGCACTATGGGACTTAACATCTATGGTCATCAGTCCCCTAGAACTTAGAACTACTTAAACCTAACTAACCTAAGGACAGCACACAACACCCAGCCATCACGAGGCAGAGAAAATCCCTGACCTCGCCGGGAATCGAACCCGGGAACCCGGGCGTGGGAAGCGAGAACGCTACCGCACGACCACGAGATGCGGGCATGAAGACTCCCCTTGCGAAAAAGGAGAACAATTTAGTGCAAATTCTACTGAGTGTGACACTGTTTTCTCACAATGGGAATGAAATATGGACTATAGCTTCTCAGGCTGGAATTGCTGGTAGACGGAGCAAAAAGGATGTATTGAAAGATGAGCAGGAATCTACAAGGTATTCGATTAGGAACTATGGTAATGAAGAGTCTAGTTTATGTTGTTCATTCGTGTACCCCTCAATGAGAAAGTAAGTGTGTGGGCCAACAGGGGCTGGGTGGAAATAGATATGCATGAAATGAAAAAGTTTCTTGGTGTTCTGATCCTGACTGGTGTTTACAAATAGAGGAAAGAATATATCGGTCAGTTTCGGAGTGTTAAGAATTACCGACCACTGTTCAATGAAATTACATCTCGCATCGCTCTGATGCAGTTCGAGGGTGTTGTGCTTTGACACTGTAGCAGCCCGACGTGAACATAGGTCAGATGACAAACTGGAATCAATCAGAACAGTTTTTGAGATGTGGGAAACTACTCCGAGGGATGCTCCATACAGGATGGGTTTTGACCGTGGATGAACAGTTGGTCACATTTTGAGGTTGTTGTCAATTCCAACAACACATGCCATCGAAACCTGGTAGATACGAAATAAAGTTCGGGGCTGTTTGTGACAGTGAATCAAGCTACTGCTGGGAGATGAAAGTGTATTTGGGGAAGGACGAAGAAACCAGAGACGTATGACTTGGAGAGAACGTCGTGAAAGTCCTGGTGATTGAACTTGAAAAGTCTGGACGTAATATCACCTGTGATATTTTTTTCCATCTCTAGATTTAGTTATGTACACATAGGATGCAGCTACACGGATAGCGGGAGCTATGTGGAGGGAACTGGGCAGTATTTTTATGTTAGAGGGTCTTGGGAAACTACAGAAAGGGCGTCAGTCTAAAAGGTTGCAGGACAACCACCGGAACGTAAACATAGAAACAATCGAGATTGTAATTGTAAACTGTCGTAGCTGTGTTGGAAAAGAACCAGAGATCCAAGCACTAATAGAGAGAACTGAAGCTCAAATCGTTATAAATACGGAAAGCTGGCTAAAGCCGGAAATAAGTTCAGCCGAAATTTTTACAAACGACCTAAGGGTGTACAGAAAGGACAGATTAAATACTGTTAGTGGTGGAGTGCTTATTGCTGTCTGAAGTAGTTTACCTTGTACCGAAATTGAAGTAAATAATTCCTGTGAGTTGGTATGGGTAGATATTATACTCGACAATAGGGTTAAATTAATAATTGGTTTCTCTTATCGACGACTGACTCAGATGATACACTTTATGAACAGTTCAAAGCAAACTTGAGTCTCATTTCAAATAGGTAACACACTCATACAGTTACAGTTCGTGGTGGCTTCAATCTACCCTCGATATTTTGGCGAAAATACATGTCTGAAGCTGCAGGTAGGCATAAAATGTCGTCCGAAATCGTTCTGAATGCGTTCTCAGATAATTATTTTGAACGATTAGATCAGGAGCCCACTCGAAGGGTAAATGGATGCGAAAATATACTTGACCTCTTAGCAACAAATAATCCTGAGCAAATAGGGAGCATCATGACACATACAGGTATTAGTGACCGCAAGGCTGTTGAAGCGAGACTGAGTACCTTGACATCCAAACCCACCAAAATAAAGCAAAATACATCTATTTAAAAAAACACATGAAAATTTGCTTGAGGCCTTCCTAAGGGACAGTCTCCACTCCTTCCAATTTGAACATGTAAGCGTAGACCAGATATGGTTTAAATTCAAAGAAACAGCATCGACGGCTATTGTAGAGACATACCAAAGAACTTAATAAGAAATGCCACTGATCCCCATGATACACCAGGCACGTAAGAACACTGATGCAGAAGCATCGAAACAAGAATACCAAATTTAAAACAACGCAAAACTCTGAAGATCGGCGAAGTTTTGCAAAAAAAAAAAACTCGAAATGTAGCACGAACTTCAACGCGAGGTGCTTGTAATGTTTTCTACAACGGAACTCTGTCTCGAAATGTGTCAGAAAATAAAAAGAGAGTCTGGTCGTACGTAAAGTACACCAGAGGAAAGACGCAATCAATACCTTAACTGCGTGATAGCAATGGTGATTTAATTGATGCCAGTGCCACTAAAGGAGAGTTGCTAATATGGTTTTCCGAAATTCCTTCACCAAACAAATGCAGTAAATATCCCAGAACTCGAACGAAGAACAATTGCCACACGATCAACTTATAACTAGATATCCTCGGTGCAGCAAAGCAATTTAAATCACGTAATAAAGGCAAGGCCTCCGGTCCTGATTATATACCTGTCATGTTTCTCTCAGTGTGTGCTGATGGAAAAGCTCCATATTTAGCAATCATACACAACCGATCGCTCGTTGAAAGATCCGTACTTAAAGACTGAAAAGTTGCAGAAGTCACACCACTTATCAAGAAACGCAATAGGAGTAATCCGCTAAATAACATACAAATATCGCTAGCGTCGATTTGCAGTAACTCTGGAACATACACTCCTGGAAATTGAAATAAGAACACCGTGAATTCATTGTCCCAGGAAGGGGAAACTTTATTGACACATTCCTGGGGTCAGATACATCACATGATCACACTGACAGAACCACAGGCACATAGACACAGGCAACAGAGCATGCACAATGTCGGCACTAGTACAGTGTATATCCACCTTTCGCAGCAATGCAGGCTGCTATTCTCCCATGGAGACGATCGTAGAGATGCTGGATGTAGTCCTGTGGAACGGCTTGCCATGCCATTTCCACCTGGCGCCTCAGTTGGACCAGCGTTCGTGCTGGACGTGCAGACCGCGTGAGACGACGCTTCATCCAGTCCCAAACATGCTCAATGGGGGACAGATCCGGAGATCTTGCTGGCCAGGGTAGTTGACTTACACCTCCTAGAGCACGTTGGGTGGCACGGGATACATGCGGACGTGCATTGTCCTGTTGGAACAGCAAGTTCCCTTGCCGGTCTAGGAATGGTAGAACGATGGGTTCGATGACGGTTTGGATGTACCGTGCACTATTCAGTGTCCCCTCGACGATCACCAGT
Organism: Schistocerca nitens; assembly: GCF_023898315.1. Taxonomy (NCBI): domain Eukaryota; kingdom Metazoa; phylum Arthropoda; class Insecta; order Orthoptera; family Acrididae; genus Schistocerca; species Schistocerca nitens. The sequence goes on from NC_064616.1 coordinate 871,237,508, forward strand.
GGTGTACGGCCAGTGTAGGAGATCGCTCCCCACACCATGATGCCGGGTGTTGGCCCTGTGTGCCTCTGTCGTATGCAGTCCTGATTGTGGCGCTCACCTGCACGGCGCCAAACACGCATACGACCATCATTGGCACCAAGGCAGAAGCGACTCTCATCGCTGAAGACGACACGTCTCCATTCGTCCCTCCATTCACGCCTGTCGCGACACCACTGGCGGCGGGCTGCACGATGTTGGGGCGTGAGCGGAAGACGGCCTAACGGTGTGCGGGACCGTACCCCAGGAGCAACAGTGTCCCTAATTTGCTGGGAAGTGGCGGTGCGGTCCCCTACGGCACTGCGTAGGATCCTACGGTCTTGGCGTGCATCCGTGCGTCGCTGCGGTCCGGTCCCAGGTCGACGGGCACGTGCACCTTCCGCCGACCACTGGCGACAACATCGATGTACTGTGGAGACCTCACGCTCCACGTGTTGAGCAATTCGACGGTACGTCCACCCGGCCTCCCGCATGCCCACTATACGGCCTCGCTCAAAGTCCGTCAACTGCACATACGGTTCACGTGCACACTGTCGCGGCATGCTACCAGTGTTAAAGACTGCGATGGAGCTCCGTATGCCACGGCAAACTGGCTGACACTGACGGCGGCGGTGCACAAATGCTGCGCAGCTAGCGCCATTCGACGGCCAACACCGCGGTTCCTGGTGTGTCCGCTGTGCCGTGCGTGTGATAATTGCTTGTACAGCCCTCTCGCAGTGTCCGGAGCAAGTATGGTGGGTCTGACACACCGGTGTCAATGTGTTCTTTTTTCCATTTCCAGGAGTGTATACAGTGTCGAACATTATGAGTTACCTAGAAGAAAACGATTCATTCACAAACAGAAAATACAGATTCAGAAAGCATAGTTCTTGTGAAACGCAACTAGCTCTTTATTCTCACGAAGTAATAAGTGATATTGACAAGGGATGTCAAACTGATTCCATATTTTTAGATTTTCAGAAGGGTTTTGATACCGTACCTCACAAGCGACTTCTATTCAAATTGTGGACTATCGTCTCAGTTGTTCAACTGTATTCGTGATTTCCTGTCAGAAAGATCACAATCTGTGGTAACTTATGGAAAGTCATGGAGTAAAATAGAAGTAATATCTGGCGTTCCCCAAATAAGTGCTATAGACCCTCTGCTGATATAAATAATTTAGAAGATAATCTGAGTAGTACACTTAGAGCATTTGCAGGTGCTATTATTTATCGGCTTATAAAGTTGTCAGATGATCGAAACAGATTTCGAAACTATGTAGACAAGATATCTGTATGTGTTAAAAGTGGCAATCGACTCTAATTAATGAAACGTAAGAAGTCATCCAAATGAGTATCAAAAGGAATTCGCTAATTTCGGTTACTCTATAAATCACACAAATCTGAGGACTGTAGAGCCAACTAAATACTTAGGGATTACGATTACGTAAGATTACATAGATAATGTTGTGGGTCAAACAAACCAAAGACTACGATTCTTTGGGAGGACATTGAAAAAATGCAACAGATCTGCTAAAGAGACTGCCTAACTGCGCTTGTACGTCCTCTTCTCTGGTATTACTGTGTGGTGTGGGATCTGCATCAAATAGGATACACGGAGGACATCGAAAAAGTTCAAAGAAGGGCAGCTCTTTTTGTACTATGGCGAAATATGCAAGAGAGCGTCATGGATATGATACGTGAATTGGGACGGCAATCATTAAAAGAAAGTCGTTTTTCGCTGCGGCAAGATCTTCTCATATAATCACCAACCTTCTCCCCAGAGTGTGAAAATATATTTTTGTCGCCCAACCGGATAGAGAGTAATGATCGTCTTAGTAAAATAAAAGAAATCAGATCTCGCATAGGAAGATTTAAGTGTTCGTTTTACCCACGCGCTGTTCGAGGATGCAACGGTAGAGAAGTAGCTCGAAGGTGGTTCAATGAACCTTCCACCAGGCACTTAACTATGAATTGCAGAGTTATCATGTAGATGTAGATGTAGATTACTTGTTGTCAGAATATCTGACACTAGTCGGTACTATCTGGAAAAACAAGGGTGAACTGCTTGCCGATTTTATTTCACCTAACAGACGTGAAGTAAACTCTACATCATTTGCTTTTCAACCTGATGTGATGACAGCCTCTTATGTTCCTAAGAAGAACAAAGTTATTACCGTCTCTTCATGACCAGCCAACGGTATCACCATCTGAGGTAAAGAATCCTGATATTATAATGACATACAGTGCGACAAAGGGGTGCGCTCACACCACGCAGCCCGCATCTCGTGGTCGTGCGGTAGCGTTCTCGCTTCCCACGCCCGGGTTCCCGGGTTCGATTCCCGGCGGGGTCAGGGATTTTCTCTGCCTCGTGATGGCTGGGTATTGTGTGCTGTCCTTAGGTTAGTTAGGTTTAAGTAGTTCTAAGTTCTAGGGGACTTATGACCACAGCAGTTGAGTCCCATAGTGCTCAGAGCCATTTGAACCATTTTCACACCACGCACCAGAAGACGCGATGCTACAGTGTGAAGAGGAAAACAAGACGCTGCCAATTTGTGATTTTCTTCAAGTGTGATGAATGCATACACAATTTGGACGATGCTGGCTACCAATAAAAACGAGACTTCGGACTTTCATCATCAATCTGGGGAGGCAATTAGCAGGGGTAAGGAATTCAATAAATTCAATAGTAGCGCCGGATCCTGGAACGGCAGTGTAAACTCCAGTTAAGAAAAGGAGATGATGTGCATATTGCGTAGACGATAAAAAATAGAAACAGTCAAATTACATGTTACAAGTGCACCTGATCAGTATGCTCGGAATATTCTGCAGTTGGGACTGATGACCTCAGAAGTTAAATCCCATAGTGCTCAGAGCCATTCTGCAGTTGTGCGTAGACCCTATGCAAATTTACGGTAGTAAATATATATTATAAAAACACTTGGTGTAGAATGATAATAAACTACACTGAAGAGCCAGAGAAACTGGTACACCTAACTAATATCGAGAAGGGCTCCCGCGAGCGTGCCGCAACACGATGTGGCATGGACTCGACTAATATCTGAAGTAGTGCTAGAGGGAACTGACACCATGAATGCCGCAGGGCTGTCCATAAATCTGTAAGAGGACGAGGGGGTGGAGATCTCTTCTGAACAGCACGTTGCAAGGCATCAAGGCATTCCCAACATGCTCAATAATATTCATGTCTAGGGAGTTTGGTGGTCAGCTCAAGTGATTAAACTCAGAAGAGCGTTCCTGGAGCCACTCAGTAGCAATTTTGGACGCATGGGGTGTCGCATTGTCCTGCTGGAGTTGCCCAAGTCCGTCAGAATGCACAATGGACATGAATGGATGCAGGTGATCAGAAAGGATGTTTACGTACATGTCACCTGTCAGAGTCGTATCTAGACGCATCAGGGGTCCCATATCACTCCAACTGCACACGCCCCACACCATTAGAGAGCCTCCATCAGCTTGAACAGTCCTCTGCCGATAAGCACGGTCCATGGATTCATTAGGTTGTGTGGTGTCACAGCCAGACACCACACGTGCTAGGTGGTAGCTTAAATCGGCCGCGGTCCTGTAGTACATGTCGGACCCGCGTGTCGCCACTGTGTGATCGCAAACCTAGCGCCACCACAAGGCAGGTCTCGAGAGACTGACTCGAACTCAGCCCAGTTGTACGGACGACAGAGCTAGCGACTAGACGTACGAAGCCTTTCTCTCTCATTAGCCGAGAGACAGAATAGCCTTCAGCTAAGTTAATGGCTACGAACTAGCAAGGCGCCATTAGCCTTACAGTGATTGTAATTAAAGTCTCCTTTGTGAGATGTACCACAATGAATGATTAAAGATAAGTATTATACCAGCTACGTACTTTTCTTCATAGCATTAATTACGTATCCTGTTCCAGTACTTCACGCCCGTCTGCGTTAGTCTAGCGTGCCTTTTAAGCCACCTCTATCTACAAGGTGTTGGCCCAGCTGCCGACACATCAGGTTGTCTCCACAACCGCACACGTCCATCCATTCGATACAATTTGAAACGAGACTCGCCCGACCACGCAACCTGTTTCCCTTCATCAACAGTCCAATGTCAGTGATGACAGGCCCAGGCGAGGTGTAAAGCTTTGTGTATATGAAGAAGATATCTGTTCTTTCGGGCATGTCCGAAAGAACAAATACCATCTTCATTTACATATAGTTAAGGCTCACCGGCCATTTGACATACTTCTTCTATGCAGATGCACAAACAGTGCCAGAACTTTTAACAGGAATCGGCACTAAGGCCGCGAGTAATGAGTATAATGGGCAAGGGCACTATGAATATAGTGCGGGATAATAAGTTGCGAATGTGGGTCTCACAAGACGCGTTCCAGAGATAAGTCACTGCAGTCGCACTATCGTCTGTGTCCTCGGTGGCTCAGATGGATAGAGCGTCTGCCACGTAAGCAGTAGATTCAGAGTTCGAGTCCTGGTCGGGGCACACATTTTCAACTGTCCCCGTTGACTTATATCAACGTCTGTATGCAGCTAAGGGTGTTCGTTTCATTGTAAAGCTTTGTGTCGTACAGTCATCACGTGTACACAAGTGCGCCTTCGGCTCTGAAAACCCATATGGAAGATGTTTCGTTGAATGGTTCGCACGCTGACACTTGTTGATGGCCCAGTAATTTGCAAAGGTGTTGCACTTCTGTCACGTTGAAGGATTCCCCTAAGTCGTCGTTGGTCCCGTTTTTGTAGGATCTTTTTCCGGCCGCAGCGATGTCGGAGATTTGATGTTTTACCGGAGGCCGGCCGGTGTGAGCGAGCGGTTCTAGGCGCTTCAGTCTGGAACTGCGCGACCGTACGGTCGCAGGTTCGAATCCTGCCTCGGGCATGGACGTGTGTGATGTCTTTAGGTTAATTAGCTTTAAATAGTTCTAAGCTCTAGGGGACTGATGACCTCCGACGTTAAGTCCCATAGCGCTCAGAGCCGTTTGAACCATTTGTTTTAGCGGATTCCTGATATTCACGGTAAACTCGTGGAATGGTTGTACGGGAAAATTCCCCACCTCATCACTAGCTCGGATATCCTGTGTCCCATCGCCCGCGCGCCAACTATATCGCCACGTTCAGACTCGCTTAAATATTGATAACCTGCCATCGCATCAGTAGTAACCGATCTAGCAACTGTGTGAGACACTTGTTGTCTTATATACGCGTTACCGGCCGCAGCGCCGTATTCTGACTGTTTCAATACATCTGTATTTGGATACGCATGCCTATACCAGTTTCTTTGTCTACATCTACATCCATACTCCGCAAGCCACCTGACGGTGTGTGGCGGAGGGTACCTTGAGTACCTCTGTCGGTTCTCCCTTCTATTCCGGTCTCGTATTGTTCGTGGAAAGAAAGGTTGTCGGTATGCCTCTATGTGGGCTCTAATCTCTCTGATTTTATCCCCATGGTCTCTTCGCGAGACTGCATACTGATTGACTCCTCGGTGAAGGTATGTTCTCGAAACTTCAACAGAAGCCCGTACCGAGCTACTGAGCGTCTCGCTTGCAGAGTCTTACACTGCAGTTTATTTATCATCGCCGTAACGCTTTCGCGATTACTATATGATCCTGTAACGAAGCGCGCTGCTCTCCGTTGAACCTTCTCTATCTCTTCTATCAACCCTATCTGGTACGGATCGCACACCGGTGAGCAGTATTCAAGCAGTGGGCGAACAAGTGTACAGTAACCTACTTCCTTTGTTTTTGGACTGCATTTCATTAGGATTCTTCCAATGAATCCCAGTCTGGCAACACTGCGCCGACGCGGAGTCTTCGAGTATTTGCTGCACTAAATAATTATAAAAATCGTTGTTATTAAGCTATTTTTAAACGTGTACAGGTGTTATAAATATAATATAAGTGTTGTTGAATTAGTGGAAGTGTTAGTGAAGTATAAAATAAGATTAAACGGGGTAAGAAGCATATTTTTCTTCTCGCGCCTGTAGCACGAATCCTAGGCCTAATTTCACGCGCGCGAATCGTAAGTAAGCAGTGAATTAAACTTATAGATAAACGTTTCCAGTTGGTATAAATATAATATAAGTGTTGTTACATTAGTGGAAGTGTTAGTGAAGTGTTAAAGAAGATTAAACGGGGTAAGAAGTTTATTTTCCTTCTCGCGCCTATAGCACGGATTTTAGGCTTAATTTCACGCGCGCGTATCGTAAGTAAACAGTATATGTAATCACCAGTTTTTTTATTCAGTACTCTTTCAATTTATTTATATCTGCCTCAATAGTTTCTAGGGTCCTTTGTTTACGTTTTAGTCACTACTTAAATCAGCTTATACGATTTCTGTTTTTACCATGAGTGAGAAGTGTATGACATGCCGTAGGATCGTTAGTTCCGGGGTATGGTGTGATGGGTGCTGTAGTTTCTTTCATTGGGGCGAATGTAGTGGCGTGGGAAATGGGGACATAAATGAGGCTCACCAGTGGTATTGTAGGATCTGTAGTAGAGATAGGAAAATACTGGAACAGGAAGGGAAGATTGCAGCTCTTCAAGCTGACCTAGACAAGGTAAGGGAGGATCTGCACAGGTTAAAGAGGGAGAAGGGTGAACAGAAGTGGGAAGTGGCAACAGGTAATAGGGGGAACAGGCAAAGGAGAGCATCAGACAGCTTTGTCATAAATCTTGAAAATAGATTTGACCTGTTGCCTCAGTCAGAATCGGATGAGCCTCATGTAGCTGAAGCTGTAGAAAGGGCACAACAAGCTTTCAAGGACTTGAAAAAGGTAGGGAAATTTGTAAAGAGAAAGAAAGTTCTGTTGTTAGGTAGTTCCCATGGTAGAGGTGTTGGCCAACTACTGCAGGAAAATCTAGGTCCAGAGTACCAGGTCACAAACTTTTTCAAGCCTAGTGCAGATCTGGGTCAGGTAACAGAGGATGTAGGTGCTTTATGCAAGGATTTCACAAAGGAGGATGCCGTGGTTATAGTGGGTGGTCCAGGAAATAGCATTGACAGAGACTCTGAATATTCCATAGAGAGTGACCTGGTGAAGATAGCATCAGCAACGAAGCATACGAGTGTGGGATTTGTGTCTGTGTTGAGACGCCATGATCGGCCTCATTTGAACTCTTCCGTAGGGAGGGTGAACTTGGAGTTGGAGTGGCTGCTTAGGACGGATATAGGGTCCCATATTGGTTTGATTCCTGTGGATGCTATCGATAGGTGGGACTACACTAGGCATGGCCTTCACCTCAATAAGGAAAGGGAAGGGAAAACTGTCTGGGTTGATTGCAGAAAACTTAAGGGGGGACACTGGCACAAGTGGTAAAATACCAGTGGTCACAGGTGTCAGAGGGATGCCTTTTTTAGGATAGGGAAGGGGGAAAGAAAACGAGTTTTAAGAGAGATTGGCAGACACACTCAGTTTGAGAAAACAGATGAACAGGAGTCAGATTTTATCATACAGCCTCCATTTAAACAGTGTTTAACAGAAAGTAATCATAAACTGCCAGTTCATCTTCGCCAAAGCAGTTACAGTCCCATTAGTATGCAGTAACAGTTATTTTTATTACACCAGAACATTCCGGGACTTAGAAATAAAGTTGATGAACAACTCATTTGTATCGATGAAATGAATTCATCTAACCAAATTCACATAATCTGCCTCTCTGAACATCAAGTGACCACTGATATAGATATGTTAGACATTTCAGGATTTAAGCTAGCTTCCTACTTCTGCAGAGTAGATATGGATGGAGGAGGAGTTGCACCTTTATCAAAAACTGCCATAAATTCAAGAACATTGACATTAACAAATTCTGTTTAGAGCAGAATATAGAAGCATGTGCAACAGAAGTAGAGTTCCATAGCAGATCCTGTATAATAATTAATAACTATTTACCGAGCACCTGCAGGAAATTATTCTTAGATCACCTAGAAGCTCTTTTGGGTTATTTAACAGGAAGAAACAAAGAAATTTTGATTGCTGGCGACTTTAATACAGATTTTCTAACGCAATCTTCCAGTAAACATTCACTGCAGTTAGTAATGTTGTCTTTCAATCTAACTCACACTGTAAACTTTCCAACTAGGATCACTTATTCCTCAAGGACAGCCATTGATAACATTTTTATAGACAAATCAAAGGAACAAAATCATATCATAAAACCTGTTATAAATGGACTATCAGATCATGACATGCAGCTCCTTGTTTTAGATGTAAATTCTAAGCAGATTATCAAGACTGCTAAATTTGAGTACAGGAGAGTAGTCAATCAACCAAAAATTGAGTATTTTAGAAAACTGCTCAAAGATATGAACTGGAAAGATGTTTATAGTGCTCATGACATGAATGAAAAATATAACACATTCATGAACAATGTCAGTACCATGTTTGAAAACTGTTTTCCTCTAAAAGTTACTCAAATTAAACAGAATTCTATAATAAAACGATGGATTACACAAGGAATAAAGATTTCCTGTAGGACAAAAAGGAAAATGTATCTGTCGACCAAGAACAGCTCCAATGCTGATGATTTAGCTAAATACAAGGAATACTGTAAAACATTAAAAAAGTAATTCAGACGTCTAAACAAATGCACTACGAGAAGAAGATAGCAATGTCAGGGAACAAAATAAAAACAATATGGGATATAGTGAAAGAGCAGACTGGTAGAACCAGAAAGGAACAGGAGCAAATAGCACTAAGGGTAGATGACACATTAGTAACTGATGGGCATTGCGTGGCAAATCTATTTAACAAGTACTTTATATCCGTTACTGATAGAATGGGACTTTCAGGATCAGTAAATAATGCCCTTGAATATCTGAAACTAGCCTTCACAAATGGCTTCAAGTACATGAATATATCACTCACTTCACCAAAAGAAATAACGTCCATAATAAAATCTTTAAAACAAAGCATTCTAGTGGGTACGATGAAATATCAACAAAGTTAATTAAGGCATGTTCTTGTGAGTTTAGTACAAATCTAAGTTACTTGTGTAACCAGTCAATTATAACTGGGACATTTCCTGACTGGCTAAAATATGCAGATGTTAAGCCTCTATTCAAGAAAGGAGATAAAGAGATACCATCAAACTACAGACCGATTTCACTTTTGCCAGCATTCTCAAAAATTTTAGAAAAAGTAATGTACAGGCAGCTGCTCAACCATCTGACCACAAATAACATATTATCAAGAACACAGTTTGGATTTCTGAAGGGTTCTGATATCGAGAAAGCTATTTACACCTACAGTGAAAATGTACTTAATTCATTAAATAACAAATTACAAGCAGCAGGTATTTTTTGTGATTTGTCAAAGGCATTTGATTGTGTGAACCACAACATTCTTTTAAGTAAATTAGAATTGTATGGTGTCACGGTCAGTGCTGCAAAATGGTTCAAGTCATACTTCACTAACAGGAAACAAAGGGTGTCAGTGCAAGGGACTAGTGAATTAAGTCATCAGTCATCACCAGAATGGGAAGAAATTACATGTGGTTTCCCACAGGGATCCATCTTAGGGCCATTGCTTTTTCTTGTGTACGTTAATGATCTCTCATCAACTAGACTGCCAAAAACAGAGTTCGTTTTGTTTGCAGATGACACAAGTATTGCAATAAATAGTATGTCAAGTGCAGTTCTAGAAAGATCTGCTAATGATATTTTCATGGACATTAATACACTCCTGGAAATGGAAAAAAGAACACATTGACACCGGTGTGTCAGACCCACCATACTTGCTCCGGACACTGCGAGAGGGCTGTACAAGCAATGATCACACGCACGGCACAGCGGACACACCAGGAACCGCGGTGTTGGCCGTCGAATGGCGCTAGCTGCGCAGCATTTGTGCACCGCCGCCGTCAGTGTCAGCCAGTTTGCCGTGGCATACGGAGCTCCATCGCAGTCTTTAACACTGGTAGCATGCCGCGACAGCGTGGACGTGAACCGTATGTGCAGTTGACGGACTTTGAGCGAGGGCGTATAGTGGGCATGCGGGAGGCCGGGTGGACGTACCGCCGAATTGCTCAACACGTGGGGCGGGAGGTCTCCACAGTACATCGATGTTGTCGCCAGTGGTCGGCGGAAGGTGCACGTGCCCGTCGACCTGGGACCGGACCGCAGCGACGCACGGATGCACGCCAAGACCGTAGGATCCTACGCAGTGCCGTAGGGGACCGCACCGCCACTTCCCAGCAAATTAGGGACACTGTTGCTCCTGGGGTATCGGCGAGGACCATTCGCAACCGTCTCCATGAAGCTGGGCTACGGTCCCGCACACCGTTAGGCCGTCTTCCGCTCACGCCCCAACATCGTGCAGCCCGCCTCCAGTGGTGTCGCGACAGGCGTGAATGGAGGGACGAATGGAGACGTGTCGTCTTCAGCGATGAGAGTCGCTTCTGCCTTGGTGCCAATGATGGTCGTATGCGTGTTTGGCGCCGTGCAGGTGAGCGCCACAATCAGGACTGCATACGACCGAGGCACACAGGGCCAACACCCGGCATCATGGTGTGGGGAGCGATCTCCTACACTGGCCGTACACCACCGGTGATCGTCGAGGGGACACTGAATAGTGCACGGTACATCCAAACCGTCATCGAACCCATCGTTCTACCATTCCTAGACCGGCAAGGGAACTTGCTGTTCCAACAGGACAATGCACGTCTGCATGTATCCCGTGCCACCCAACGTGCTCTAGAAGGTGTAAGTCAACTACCCTGGCCAGCAAGATCTCCGGATCTGTCCCCCATTGAGCATGTTTGGGACTGGATGAAGCGTCGTCTCACGCGGTCTGCACGTCCAGCACGAACGCTGGTCCAACTGAGGCGCCAGGTGGAAATGGCATGGCAAGCCGTTCCACAGGACTACATCCAGCATCTCTACGATCGTCTCCATGGGAGAATAGCAGCCTGCATTGCTGCGAAAGGTGGATATACACCGTACTAGTGCCGACATTGTGCATGCTCTGTTGCCTGTGTCTATGTGCCTGTGGTTCTGTCAGTGTGATCATGTGATGTATCTGACCCCAGGAATGTGTCAATAAAGTTTCCCCTTCCTGGGACAATGAATTCACGGTATTCTTATTTCAATTTCCAGGAGTGTATATATTCATACTATTAGTATTGTTATTTCAGCTTAAAAAAAATTGACATGTTCCACATCCACGAGGATCTCCTCAGCACGGATCTATGGAACGAAAACTAATCTAATCTAATCTAATCTGCTTTACCGACGATTAATTTTATATGGTCATTCCATTTTAAATCACTCCAAATGCCTATTCCCAGATAATTTATGGAATTAACTGCTTCCAGTTGGTGACCTGCTATAATGTAGCTAAATGATAAAGGATCTTTCTGTCTATGTGTTTGCAGCACATTACACTTGTCTACATTGAGATTCAATTGCCATTCCCTGCACCATGCGTCAATTCGTTGCAGATCCTCCTGCATTTCAGTACAATTTTCCATTGTTACAACCTCTCGATATACTATAGCGCCATCCGCAAAAAGCCTCAGTGAACTTCCGATGTTACCCACAAGGTCGTTTATATATACTGTGAATAACAACGGTCCTACGACACTCCCCTGTGGCACACCTGAAATCACTCTTACTTTTTTTGAAGACTTCTCTCCATTGAGAATGCCACGCTGTGTTCTGTTATCTAGGAACTCTTCAATCCAATCACACAATTGGTCTGATAGTCTATATGCTCTTACTTTCTTCATTAAACGAATGTGGGGAACTGTATCAAATGCCTTGCGGAAGTTAAGAAACACAGCATCTACATGGTAACCTCTGAGTCTCGTGTACGAAAAGCGCGATCTGGGTTTCACACGGTCGTCTTTTTCAAAACCCATGCTGATTCCTACAGAGTAGATTTCTAGTCTCCAGAAAAGTCATTATACTCGAACATAATACGTGTTCCAAAATTCTACAACTGATCGACGTTAGAGATATAGGTCTATAGTTCTGCACATCTGTTCGACGTCCCTTCTTGAAAACGGGGATGACCTGTGCTCTTTTCCAATCTTTTGGAACGTTACGATCTTCTAGAAACCTACCGTAAACCGCTGCAAGAAGAGGGGACAAGTTCCTTCGCGTACTCTGTGTAAAATCGAACTGGTATCCCATCAGGTCCAGCGACCTTTCCTCTTTTCAGCGATTTTAATTGTTTTCATATCGCTCTGTCATCTATTTCGATCTCTACCATTTTGTTATCTGTGCGACAATCTAGAGAAGGAACTACAGTGCAGTCTTCCTCTGTGAAACAGCTTTGGAAAAATACATTTAGTATTTCGGTCTGTAGTCTGTCATCCTCTGTTTCAGTACTATTTTGGTCACAGAGTGTCAGGACATTTTGTTTTTATCCACCTACCGCGTCGACATAAGACCAAAATTTCCCACTTCGGTGTATATATCCTTAAAAAGTAACCAGCAAATATATGAAAATTGTGTTTCCTAGAACGTCATCTTCAATTAAATAAAGTTATTTTAAAAGTATTTATATCTCAAAGGTGGTTCACGTCATAAGTAGTCAAAATAGTGTCAATTTGTGCCAGTTTAAATAACACCGGTCTGAGAGGAGCGACTGTTAGGTAACGTTATACAGATTTTCTTGCAAGCGAAACGTAATAACGTTTATTTCATTTGTAATGCTTAAAGAGTTATCACATAAAAAATTCTGAAGTATTACTTTTCAGCACGCCCTCGTAAATTGTCCTCACTGTACAGGAATCTTCGGTGAGTTAAACGCCTGAAGATGCTCATCAAGAATAGCACTCCAGCTTACAGCATGGCGCCCTCGCTCCCATCTCTCAATTGGCTCGGTCTTGAATCACACTCATCCATGAGTAGAAGCGAACAGCACGCGGTGTACTGAAATCAGGTTGTGCCTGTTGCGCTGAATGCTAGTTAGTTAGTAGTAACTGGGTTAGCGGAGGGCGCCGTCTGCTCCATCCCTTGCCTTGCGCCTTGCCTTGTAATGGCTGCCTGCTGCGACACTGAGATTACAGTCCATTTTTTTAATTCTGCACTGGCGTCTTTTGTCAGTAAGTCCAACGTTGTGGTCTGTGGAGCCTTGTTTAACTCATTATGTACGAGCTTCTGTTCAATTTCAATATAACATTATTCACGCAGTAAAGAAAACCCTCCCATTTCTGGCGACTAGTATTAACAGCTTTAAACCGTGGCTCCTGAAGTGTAGATGTAGATGCACAATGGAACGTGACTTACATATACATGTAGCTTTTTTTTAATTTTTGCCCACAAAGCAATCAGTATTTTCATTTATATATATACTGAAAATAAACAATGGTGGTTGCCGACAGCCGAAGATCGATAATCGTAATCTTAATAGTGAAACAATTTCACATCAAGAGCTATCTAATGGTGAAGCACTTGAACTGTTCTCATATATTAATTAGCTTACGCAGTGATGCTTCCAATACAACATAAGTCTTCCTTTACTCTTTCGAACAGGTACTATCCACGTGACTATGCAAGTACCTTCTCCTTCCGTACAGATTATAACCGACGTAGGTCGATTGGAGTTCTGTAATACACTCAACAATCCTGTGAGCAATTCAGGCTCCATAGTCCGTATCGAGATCTGGCATAATTGAATGAAGTGATGGACATTTACATGAAATACCATGTATGTTTAATAGGACGAAGATATGATTAATTTATGAGCCACTCAAGGTTACAACTTTTTACATTATATTTCTCGGATCAATCCTGCAGTGAATTTGTAAGATGACTGAGCTGTTTTCTTGAAAGATACCATTACCATTTGGCATAGATGTAACAGTGTCTGACATTAGCTGTCCATAGCGATATCTTGATACTAGAAACCAATCGTGTTTTCGTGAGATGTCGTAATGATTAACACACTTGAACCATACACGGAAAGAGTTCAAGTCCCTTCCTGGCCAACTATATTTAGAAAGGTTCCACAGGCATGATTTCTTGACACAGATCTATAGATGCTGTTCAGAGAAGTCATGCATGGCGCCTCATATAGCCTATGATTAGATTTTTCGTACGAATCTATAAGTATATATAGGCGGTCCGCAGACTTCACGTCACATACAGTCTGTTAAGTAAGATCATGGTCAGGTGAATTAGTAGAAAAATGTATTCGACCATAAACTAAAACATTAACATTTATCATATATGAACAAAAGAAAAATTCATTTACGATTAATAATACGTTCAGTCACCCGTGGCGTCGATAATTGCATGGCTTCTACGAAGCTTGCTTGAAACCAAGTTTTCCTCGTATTCACGCGGAAGAGACCTCTCAGTGCATCGAATTTGCGTTGACAGCTGTTTCAAAGTCATCTTTTTTCCTTGCAACTTCATTTTGATGTAAGACTATACATTTTCAACAGAATTAGTGGCTGGCCGGAGTGGCCGAGAGGTTCTAGGTGCTACAGTCTTGAACCGCGCGACCGCTAAGGTCGCAGGTTCGAATCCTGCCTCGGGCATGGATGTATGTGATGTCCTTAGGTTAGTTAGGTTTAAGTAGTTCTAGGATCTAAGGGACTGATGACCTCAGACGTTAAGTCCCATAGTGCTCAGAGACATTTGAACCATTTTTGAACAGGATTAGTGTCAGGCGACGGCGAGGCCCAATCCAGTACCTGCTCACCTTTCGCGTGTTTCCAGTCACTGCGAAGCCTGCTGCGGTGCTTCGGATCATTGCCCTCCTGCAGTATCCAGTCTTCATTTTTGTCGGTGAACTAACGTTTGACATTCGGTATCAAACATCTTTGACAAACGAGACGCGCAAGCTTCACTCATGTCTCTTATTGTGTATCTCAATCAAAATTCAAAGTAAACTAATGCTTTACAGACATTGCACGAAGGACACAGGTTCTTTCTGTTGTGATGTGTAAGAACCAAGGCGATATCTTTCACCATCTGTGTGTAACGCCGAGCACGCTCTTACTTAACAGACTGCACTTTTCTCACAAATAGGAAAACATTTCGTACAAACTTACACGTTTCTCAAACAAGAGAGGTTTTTTCCAGGCCGTCATCAATGAACTCATTGGCGCCATTACCTTACACTCTCAGCAAAATAATTAAATAAAAAATTTAAGATTCTAGATGGTAATAAGAAGAGTATTCAAAGAGCTGTAAGTCTCGTTACCACATTGCGCGTTAGCTATGTTTCAGACCTAGCGCGATTTGTCTTTTTAGTAAAGGATACAAAGTAAACACACAGAACTTCTTCTTCACTGTTAACAGAGAGTCTCAATATGCTGTTTCGCACTAGAGGTTCCAAGCAATATTTTCACATCGCTTCTGTCATTCTGGTATAACTGCACTGCAACGTTCGCAATTCTGCTGTAATAAAATGCGCATTCAAACTTTAGTTTCCTGAATAATTAATTCGTATGGGGATTACCTTATGCCAAATATGTTACAATGTGCATACCATCCTGAAACAGATGATGTTAAAAATGTGATACGGAAATATGGGACATCAGGCAGTGAAATGTAGGTCAGTACATACATTGAACCATTGTAAATAAGCGTAAACTACGTCACAAAATCTTTACAATTGAATTAATGAGAAAAACAATTATTTACCGACTGCACATATACTGATGAGCCATAACATTGTGATCAAATGGTTAATAGTGTGTTTGTCCACATCTGGAACATTTGGCCTTGGCAGATTTCCAGATATACGCATAAGTCAGGCATTTGACGTAAATTACAGACCGAAGGTCTGTGGGCGCGTGGTTAGAGCTGATACGTTTTCCATTGTGTTCAGATCAGGTGCTTTGGAGACCTAAAATCAACGTAAGTTCACCATATTGCTCCTCAAATCATGGAGCACGATTCTAGCCTTGTGAATCGGACAGTTAGCCTGATGGAAGATGCATCAAGCGTTAAGAATGCCGGTGGTCTGCAATAATGTTCACTTAGTCCACTGCTGTCACAGTGCCTTCGATTATCAAATGTCCCATGGAACTCCAGGTGAATATTTCCCTTAGCATAATACTGTCCCCACCGGGTTGCGTCCGAGACACGGCGCATGTTTCGAGCAACCGTTCGCCTGTCCGGACACGACCAGCGATCTAGTGAGACAAGAAACGTGAGTCATCCGACCACACGACACGTTTCCACTGATCCACTGCCCAGTCTCAATCTAAATCACTCCAGGCAAATGCCGGGATGGTTCCTCTGAAAGGGCACGGCCGACTTCCTTCCCAATCCTTACCTAATCCGATGAGACCGATGACCACGCTGTCTGGTCTCCTTCCCCAAACCAACCAACCAACCCAGTCTCAATGATCCCGTGCCCACTGCAATTGTCTGTTGTCGACCCCCATGTTAAACAATATGCTCTGAACAGTGTGCTGCGAAACACTTGTGCCTGCATCATTATCCTACTCTGCCATCAAAACTGTCACAGATCGTTATCTATCCTGCTTTAGAGAACGAGCAAGCCTCCGACTTCCACGTTCTGTGATAAGGTACGGACGTCCAACACCTTGTAGCCCAACTGTAATTTCTCTGTCCTTCAGTCACTTTCCGTAGATGCTCACGACAGTTGCACACCAACAGCAGACCAGCTTAGACGTTTCCGAGACGGTCGTTCGCAGGCGTCAGGCCATGAAAATCTGCCCTATCTCAAAGTCGTTTGGCTTCGTGTATTTCCCCATTTTCGACCCGTATCGTTGCTACAATGATTCCCAAGTCGTGTATGCTCCACTTATATACACTCCTGGAAATGGAAAAAAGAACACATTGACACCGGTGTGTCAGACCAACCATACTTGCTCCGGACACTGCGAGAGGGCTGTACAAGCAATGATCACACGCACGGCACAGCGGACACACCAGGAACCGCGGTGTTGGCCGTCGAATGGCGCTAGCTGCGCAGCATTTGTGCACCGCCGCCGTCAGTGTCAGCCAGTTTGCCGTGGCATACGGAGCTCCATCGCAGTCTTTAACACTGGTAGCATGCCACGACAGCGTGGACGTGAACCGTATGTGCAGTTGACGGACTTTGAGCGAGGGCGTATAGTGGGCATGCGGGAAGCCGGGTGGACGTACCGCCGAATTGCTCAACACGTGGGGCGTGAGGTCTCCACAGTACATCGATGTTGTCGCCAGTGGTCGGCGGAAGGTCCACGTGCCCGTCGACCTGGGACCGGACCGCAGCGACGCACGGATGCACGCCAAGACCGTAGGATCCTACGCAGTGCCATAGGGGACCGCACCGCCACTTCCCAGCAAATTAGGGACACTGTTGCTCCTGGGGTATCGGCGAGGACCATTCGCAACCGTCTCCATGAAGCTGGGCTACGGTCCCGCACACCGTTAGGCCGTCTTCCGCTCACGCCCCACCATCGTGCAGCCCGCCTCCAGTGGTGTCGCGACAGGCGTGAATGGAGGGACGAATGGAGACGTGTCGTCTTCAGCGATGAGAGCCGCTTCTGCCTTGGTGCCAATGATGGTCGTATGCGTGTTTGGCGCCGTGCAGGTGAGCGCCACAATCAGGACTGCATACGACCGAGGCACACAGGGCCAACACCCGGCATCATGGTGTGGGGAGCGATCTCCTACACTGGCCGTACACCACTGGTGATCGTCGAGGGGACACTGAATAGTGCACGGTACATCCAAACCGTCATCGAACCCATCGTTCTACCATTCCTAGACCGGCAAGGGAACTTGCTGTTCCAACAGGACAATGCACGTCCGCATGTATCCCGTGCCACCCAACGTGCTCTAGAAGGTGTAAGTCAACTACCCTGGCCAGCAAGATCTCCGGATCTGTCCCCCATTGAGCATGTTTGGGACTGGATGAAGCGTCGTCTCACGCGGTCTGCACGTCCAGCACGAACGCTGGTCCAACTGAGGCGCCAGGTGGAAATGGCATGGCAAGCCGTTCCACAGGACTACATCCAGCATCTCTACGATCGTCTCCATGGGAGAATAGCAGCCTGCATTGCTGCGAAAGGTGGATATACACTGTACTAGTGCCGACATTGTGCATGCTCTGTTGCCTGTGTCTATGTGCCTGTGGTTCTGTCAGTGTGATCATGTGATGTATCTGACCCCAGGAATGTGTCAATAAAGTTCCCCCTTCCTGGGACAATGAATTCACGGTGTTCTTATTTCAATTTCCAGGAGTGTACTTTCGTTTCCGCGTCACGTATCCGCAACGCCATCAGGCCGCATCCAGTTTCTCGACAGGCAGCAGTCATGTTGTGGCTCACCTACATCTTCATCCACATGTCTACTCTGCAAATCACATTTAAGTGCCTGGCAGAGGGTTCATCGAACCACCTTCACAATTCTCTATTATTCCAATCTTGTATAGCGCGCGGAAAGAATGAACACCTATATCTTTCCGTACGAGCTATGATTTTTCCTTATTTTATCGTGGTGATCGTTCCGCCCTATGTAGGTCGGTGTCAACAAAATATTTTCGCATTCGGAGGAGAAAGTTGGTGAGTGGAATTTCGTGAGAAGATTTCGTCGCAACGAGAAACGCCTTTCTTTTAATGATTTCCAGCCCAAATCCTGTTTCATTTCTGTGACACTCTCGCCCATATTTCGCTATACTAGAAAACGTGCTGCCTTTCTTTGAACTTTTTCGATGTACTCCGTCAGTCCTACCTGGTAAGGCTGCCACACCGCACAGCAGTGTTCTAAAAGAGGACAGACAAGCGTAGTGTAGGCAGTCTCCTTAGTAGGTCTGTTACATTTTCTAAGTGTTCTGCCAATAAAACGCAGCCTTTGGTTAGCCTTCCCCACAACATTTTCTATGTGTTCTTTCCAATTTAAGTTGTTCGCAATTGTAATACCTAGGTATTTAGTTGAATTTACGGCTTTTAGATTAGACTGATTTATCGTGTAATCGAAGTTTAACGAGTTCCTTTTCGCACTCATGTGGATGACCTCACACTTTTCGTTATTTAAGGTCAACTGACACTTTTCGCACCATTCAGATATTTTTTTCTAAATCGTTTTACAGTTTGTTTTGATCTTCTGATGACTTTATTAGTCGATAAACGACAGCGTCATCTGCAAACAACCGAAGACGGCTGCTCAGATTGTCTCCCAAATCGTTCATATAGATAAGGAACAGCAAAGGGCCAAAACACTACCTTGGGGAACGCCTGAAATCACTTCTGTTTTACTCGATTACTTTCCGTCAATTACTATGAACTGTGACCTCTCTGACAGGAAATCGCAAATCCAGTCACATAACTGGACGATATTTCATAAGCACCCAATTTTACTACGAGCTGCTTGTGTGGTAGAGTGTCAAAAGCCTTCCGGAAATCCAGGAATATGGAATCGATCTGAAATCCCTTGTCAATAGCACCCAGTACTTCATGTGAATAAAGAGCTAGTTGTGTTTCACAGGAACGATGTTTTCTAAACCCATGTTGACTGTGTGTCAATAGACCGTTTTCTTCGAGGTAATTCATAATGTTCGAACACAATACATGTTCTAAAATCCTGCTGCATATCGACGTTAACGATATGGACCTGTAATTTAGTGGATTACTCCTACTACCTTTCTTGAATATTGGTGTGACCTGTGCAACTTTCCAGTCTTTGGGTACGGATCTTTCGTCGAGCGAACCGTTTTATATGGTTGTTAAGTATAGAGCTAATGCATCAGCGTACTCCGAAAGGAACCTAATTGGTATACAGTCTGGACCAGAAGACTTGCTTTCATAAGTGATTTGAGTTGCTTCACTACTCCGAAGATATTTACTTCTACGTTACTCATGTTGGCAGCTGTTCTCGATTCGAATTCTGGAGTATTTACTTCTCCTTCTTTTGTGAAGGTATTTCGGAAGGCTGTGTTTAGTAAATCTGCTTTGGCAGCACTGTCTTTGATAGTATCTCCATTGTTGTCGCGCAGAGAAGGCATTGATTGTTTCTTGCCGCTAACATACTTCACATACGACCAGAATATCTTTGTATTTTCTGTCAGGTTTCGAGACAAAGTTTCGTCGTGGGAACTGTTATAGGCGTCTCGCATTGAACTCCGCGCTAAGTTTCGAGCTTCTGTTAAGGATCGCCAATCTTGGGGATTTTGCGTCTGTTTAAATTTGGCATATTTGTTTCTGCAATACTGTTCTAACCCGTTTTGTGTACCAAGGAGGATCAGCTCCGTCGTTTGTTAGTATATTTGGTATAAACCTCTCAATTGCTGCCGATACTATCTATTTGAATTTAAGCCACATCTGGTCTACACTTATATTATTAATTTGGAATGAGTGGAGACTGTCTTTCAGGAAGGTGTCAAGTGAATTTTTACCTGCTTTTTTGAATAGATATAATTTTCGCTTATTTTTCGAGGATTTGGGGATTGCAATATCCAATCTCGTTACGACAACCCCGTGTTCACTAATCCCTGAGTCGGTTTTCATGCTCATTATTAACTCAGAATTATTTGTTGCTAAGAGGTCAAATGTGTTTTCACAACCGTTTACTATTCGCGTGGGCTCATGAACTAACTGCTCGAAATAATTTTCAGAGAATGCGTTTAGCACAATTTCGGATGATATTTTATGCGTACCTCCGAATTTAAACATGTATTTTCGCCAACATATCGAATGTAAATTAAAGTCACCACCAACTATTATAGTATGAGTCGGGTACGTGTTTGAAATAAAACTCAAGTTTTCTTTGAACCTTTCAGCAACTGTATCATATGAATTTGGAGGTCGGTAAAAGGATATAATTATTATTTTATTCCGGATGCCAACAATGACCTCTGCCCATACTAACTCACAGGAAGTATCTACTTCAATTTCGCGACAAGTTAAACTACTTCTAACTGTTGTGGCGTAACAAGACAGCCACGCCACTCGGAAGTAGCCGAAAGGCACGCGTTAACTCACGCAGGCTAGTAGATAGGTCTGAAACAGGATACGTAATGAATGCTATAAAGAAAAGTACGTAGCTCCTGGAATACTTAACTTTAATCCATCCTTGTGGTACATCGCTCTTGACGATAAAAGTGAGACTCTTTAGATACAAGCTATGTAATGCTAATGGCGCCTTGCTAGGTCGTAGCCATTGACTTAGCTGAAGGCTATTCTAACTATCTGCTCTGCAAATGAGCGAGGCTTCGTCAGTGTGCATCGCTAGCTACGTCGTCCGTACAACTGGGGCGAATGCTAGTAAGTCTCTCGAGACCTGCCGTGTGGTGGCGCTCGATCTGCGATCACTGACAGTGGCGACACGCGGGTCCGACATGTACTAATGGACCGCGGCCGATTTAAAGCTACCACTTTGCAAGTGTGGTGTCTGGCGGTGACACCACACTAACAGCAACAAACACGCCTCCGCCAACCGTGTTTAGCTTATCATCAGAGTAGGATAAGGTTTTCCCAGGGCGTTTTGCCTACATAACACTAGACATATATGTTATACGGGATTTTAAATTCTTGTCTTTAGTGGGACGAGGCTTAAGAAAAATACGATGATTACTGCCTCCCGAAACAGACGATGGCACGCCGAGCAAAGCGGTTAGAGGATCGGTCTTACGCGGCCGGATCACCACTATTCTTCGCGTCTTTGGCCACATGTGAATTTTGGACCGTCTTGCTGACCCACGACTCCGCCAGTAGCATAGTGCGAACAGGCCGGTGATGGCAGACATTGGCCAAGATAGCATCTCAAAGCAGCAGCCGCTAGTGAAGCGTCTTGACTCAAACAGAAAGCAGAACAGAACTGTTTCCCAGCACTCTTCCCCAAGTCTCCCACTGTACGAGACTATCGCTAAGTGATCTCCTGTCTTTGCCTTTCATTTATTGTGGATTACCCTCATTTTACGTTCTTCAGTTGATTGTGTTGTTTCGAACTCGTGGCTCCGTCTAAATCTTCTTCTTGCCACTTTTTTCACGCTCCAAACAAATTCCCACAGAAACACGTTGCGGTCGTGTTTGGTTGCCGTGAGTTTCAGGCCATGGGAAAGTTCTTTCTACGACGGCCAGTTTCCCATCGATTCGCAACTGTCTGGCGGCGTCTTTGGTGTAATTGTTCTGCTCTGCCGCAGTCGTTCTCCAGTTACTGAAGTTTTCTGATTTCCAGTGGACAGCCAAGGGCCTACAGAGGTACGCCAAGCAATATTCTGACAAATCTTTAGCGAAGTTTCCAGGAAGGCTTGCTCTTGTAGCCGCGATATACCTTCCTTTTCCATGTACGGCCGTTGTGGAACTGAATCTTATGCAGTGCCCACTACAGTAACTGGAATCAACCCACACACAAATAGAATCACTCCCATTTTTTATTTATTTCATGGCCTACATTGGACAACTTTAGTCAGTATTATGAACTAGGTCCTTCTGTTTTTTGTTGTCCCAATACTTTCCCATTCTTTCAGATCGTGCCCTTCTCTCCTCATCCGAAATCACCCTTTCCATTCTCCGTTCGTTAATTTGAATTGGTAGTGTGATATGTTTGTCCTGAAGTATCTTGAGTACGTCTTGCTTTCAAATCCTCCAGCGTAATCTGTAATTTGATCATATCCTCCTTGATCTCTACGATCCATCTAGTGCTGTTCTTACTATTCCATAACTTCTCATTTATTCTCATGCCAATTCCATTTTCTGTTGTTCTCGTCAAATGTGTAGGAAAGAGATCCGTTTCTTTTCATTGTACGTGTCAGTGGTTCTATTTCTTTATAAACTGTTTCATTTAAAGCCGTTCTCGAAACTCTGTCTTTTTGGTAATTTTTATTTACACACGTTCTGGTTATCCTCCTTCCTATTTTGAGTAATCTGTCTACTGCTACAGTGTTGGTTGTTTTATATATAGTTTCGCTATCATATGAAATTTGCAGCTGTGTAACTACTTTGGAATGTTTCAGTTTTGTGGCTATTGAGAGGCAATTTTGTTATACGTGTTCTTGGTAACATGATGTGTTTTAATCAACTTGTTTAATCTACTCTGCCATGATGGTTTCTCATTCAGGCTGTGTGTTATTATTTCTCCCAAGTATTTAAACTTTTCAACAATCTTTATGTCGTGTTCTCCAATTCTAATTCTGTTTGTCAGTGGCGATTCCGTTAGTATTATTTCTGTTTTTTCTAAATATATCTTAAGGCCAGTACTCTAGTTTATTTCCTGTAATGATTGCATTTGTTGTTTGGTTTCTTGAATGATGTTGGCGAGAAGAGCGAGGTCATCATCAAATCCTAAACAGTTCAACTTTATCTCGTCCTTTTATGTTCCAATCTTAATTTTATTTGGATTGTACTTGTACCATTCCTTCATTGTGTATTCAGGGCCACAATTAAAAAGAAAAAAGATAGACTGGTTTATATTTGGGACACATAGGCCATCTCCTTGCCTTAAACCTGTTGTTACCAAGAATGATTAAGAAAGATCCCCTCTGAATCTAATTTTCGAACTTGTATTGGTTAAGGTAGGCTCTATCAGATTAATTAATTTTGGGTGGAGTCCGAAATGTCTCGAAGTTTTTAAGAGTGAGGGTCTATGGACAGAATCATATGCTTTCTTAAAATGTATGTCACTTCACAACTATGTTTATCACAACAGAAACACGTTTGTGTCGACAAAGCATGGAATTACTACAGAACTTACACACTTTCAGTTTTTGTAATAGTCTCGGAAGGACAAAACGTTCACCCATTACATCTCGGTAACACAAGTAATAATCCAAAAGGAAACCATTAATTTCCTTTCTTTCTAACCAGAAAGACCTTTTTATTTTGGGCTCAGAAGAAAACAGCGTGTTACAACTAGGACCAACATGTGTCCCAATTATAAACCAGTCTATCTATTTTCAAACGGATGTTGAGCACACACTAATCCTGAATCGGATATCTCTCGACAGAAACGTGAATGAATTCAAGTACTAACCATATCCACGATTGATCTCTGTATATTTTTTGGTTCATATCGACCATTCATTTTCAAGGTGAATGGAAAAATGGACTTCCAAGTGCAACTAAACAATTTTAGCAAACTTGTTGCTGTCATCCTGAGAGCAGGTATGGTTCAGTTTTGTACCGATAGTAGCCCAGAGTTCATACATTTTTATCACGATTTCAAAACGATTTACAGTAAGTAATGTACTCCATACTGCAAAATGTCACCACATGACAAAATGATGTATAGCACTGAAAATCAGAGGAAAACCTTCTGAGTGCCTATAAAACAGGAGCCACAGAAAAAAAGAAAGCACAAACATAATAATTTAGAGATAAAGGATAGGGACAAATTAATACATTACCCACAGTAACGGTCAAATTTTGTTACTATGTTTTTTTTTCACTATTATGCAGGGGTTACAACAAGAATCATCAAAAACATATACAGCTTCTGTACATGATTATGCAGAAAGTGCAGTGATGTTTCCCTCCGCATGGTGTGGAGCCAGGAAAAACTGACAAAAATAAAAACGATGTCGGTTAGTAATGATGCTTCATTCTCACCATAACAGATCACTTCCGTAATGTAATAATTACGATTTCAGCTCAGACAACGTTCCAGACTATTTAAACCAGGTAAGAGCCATACTGCTACTTAATGAAGATAAACGAAAGACATAGAAAATTACGAGTCTGTCTTCTTATTTTCATAATTCTAAAAGAAAATCAATTATGGAAGACATACTAACGAATTATGTGAATTAATATCCCTCTTTGACTGAAGAACTCTCTGATTTTGTACTCAATCACACACAGCGATATTATAAAACTAGCGTTCAATGTACTATACAGGAAAACTATGACTCTGGCTGGCATACGTTTAAACCTATCCAAGGCTTCTATCCAAGGCTTTTGAAAAAAATATATAATTCGGCTAAAGAAGCTATGATCATTTCCAGTAAGAGAAGGAGCCAGTAGATATCTCCGATCTTGTGTTGCACAAAAAAGATGAGTGATAGGCCTCAGTTGTAGCGAAATTTTTAGTGATAAATGTACCAGATCCAAATTTCAATCGTATAAGTGTTCCTTGCAGTAGTATCTTAGGGCCAATATTGTTCTTAACATATATGATGACTTTCCAGTCCGCATTAGATGTGATAAAAATTGCTTATGATGATGATACCAAACTGTAATTCCAATACTTCTACAGATACAACGGACATATTAAATAAACGTTAGTGATTATTGTATCTTTAGTTGTATCCACGATTATGGAACACGAGTGAGACTTTAAGTTACTTTTATGTAAAAAAAGTTCGAAACGACTTTATAACGTCATAACATAACATTACAATGAGGTTAAAGTAATACATATCTTATAAGGCATTTAACACATACCTCTTCGATGATATATGCTATACATTCAGGGTTTATTTTGCTAACACAGAGAAGAGGTTGGCAGAAATGTAATATGAATTAATAACAGACCTCTCTGTATCATTCTGGAATACACATTCAGTGTATAATACATCTTACACATAAGATCTGTACCGCGTAACACTGAGCTCCTTTCATCTTACTGAGCTAAGTACCTTGTTCATTACGGTTGAGTGCTGATGTAAGCAGCAACCTCTGCAGAATCAGTGGTATTCATCGAGCGCGGATCCCACAAACACACAATTACACCTCGTCAGCCGCAAAGGCTCCTGCTGTCGTAACTACATAGTGGTGTAGTGGGCTGAGAGATTCTCCGCACCACCCTAGTATAGTAGTGAGCTCGTCTGCTAGTTATGACTCTAGCGCTCCATTGCGAAATATTTGTAACAAAATAAAAATTTCAGAAAACCCACATCAGCAGGTGCAAGGCAATTAATTATTTTCAGAACGAAACAAAATTGACTAATGTATGTTCAGATAACAATAAGACGGAGTTAATGAAACCGAAAGCGTTCCTGCAACCTGTTATCTTATGCTACGTGTCTCAGAGCCCATGTTTCATCTTTAGGTGACGTGCAGGATAGGATTTTACAGTTACATATTTCAGGCGATAGAACACGACTAATAATGACGTCATTTTTCGTGTCTGAAATTAGATGGATAGCTTCTTTACCGTCAGTCTTTTGTTTATTGTTGCCATGTATAGAGCTAAAAGGACTGCTCGATTAGAAACATTTTCTGCCGTACTTCCATTATTTACATGCAGTTCTCAAATTGGACGCATCAGGTACACTGATTACAACAAACGTCTTAAATTGTTTCCGCAAATGAATAAAAAACAAACGGCTGAGCCATCGGTTTCTAATAAATGATTGCTATCAATCTGTCTAGACAGCCTAGAACGTGGTTCAGTCCAAGTTAAGGCATTGGACGTACAAAGGAAGATAAGGATTTAACATCTTGTCGACAACTAGATCCTTAGAGACAGAGCACAAGTTCGGACTGTGTCAAGGCTAGGAAAGGAAATCGGCCGTGTTCTTTCAAAGGGATCATTCCGTCATTTACTTGGAACGATTTAGATAAATCACGAAAACCTTTCGTCTGTATGGCTGGACGCGCATTACGGAAAACTTTAATCTGTATGGCTGGACGCGGATTACGCCATTATAAGTATGCATTAAGGTAAGCAACAAACAAAATTAGATGTGGTGGTGCATTGCTGGTCTAAGAAGAAATGTATAGCCAATTTTTAATGTAATATAAATGTTTGAGAACGAAAGATGATGAGATCCATGGAAGATAGAACAGTCATAAAAGAAAGAAAAAATATTTTTTGCCTTTCAAATGACAGACGTACAAAATTCAAAATCAGTTCTCAGACACAGGTATAAATACGAGTAAAAATAGTTGTTAAAATGTTATCTACAAAATTTTGAATGTGTCATGAGTTTTGGACAACTTGTATTCATAGATAACGCAACGTGACCTGATTTCTTTTATAACTCACTCAATCCCACCTGCAACTGCCAAGACTTTTTATTGTAGCCTATACTATCGCACTATATCGTAGCCCACACATCGAGTACGATTCTGAGTTTTAGTAATATATTTAATGTTATCTTTGTGACATGCTGACATACTAATGGTGCTACCTGTGCAGTTTTAATTACGTACGTGCCACCTGCACTCAGAAGTAAAACACAGTACATTCAAGAGACCAGCGTGACAACATTTCCCATAACAGATGTTGATCATCATACTGTCAACAAATGAATTTAACTTCTTAAAAATAGCCTATGACCAAAAGTAGTATTTCTATTTAGTATCTGGCCCACTTTGCACTTAAATCACCTACAAAGGTGCAAGTGGACTAGAAGCTGCATAGCAATATTACCTTTGATGCAAGAAACCCAAGATGGCCGATAGCGGAAATTCAAAAATGCGGTATGGCGCTTGTGGCAAACAGAAAAATGCAAAACGCAAGATGGCAGCAAATTTAAAAAATCATATTTTTTTTCAATTCAAAAAATTCAAGATGGCAGAAGTAGCCCATTTGTAATTTGTAACCCCCCCCCCCTCTCTCCTTCCCCCTCCACTTCCAACCAAACTCTGCACAGTAAAAGGAGGCAGCCAAACACATGAATTGCATAAAACTGATGTCATGTTAGAACATGTATAGGGTGTTGCCCCTAAGAGTCACCAGGCGCATTTTGTACGGTGTTTCGGCAGATATTTTCAATTTCGTTATTGCAATTTGTAGCTGGACTCAGCCCAAATAAATATTAATCGTAAAGCCTTTCACGCGACACACAGTATCGACAGAAAGCGTGAGTTTGTTTCCTGTTACAAACGAAGTCAACAGAGTGGTTCGAAATTAGTCTAGTGCGATATTTGTTTTATCGATATGCATTAACAGGGATAGTAAAACACGAGGAACAACCAGTACTCCACCAGTGACTGAAGAGTGTTGCAGCTTGTGGAAGCAGTCAGTCCATGCCAGGGCAATGCTAACGCTGCTGGAGTGCTAGTTCTTCTAGTTAATGTCCCTGTTAATGAATATCGATAAAACGAATACCGTACTAGACTGATTTGCGACCTCACTATCGACTGGGCATATAGAATTCTGCTTTAAAAATCATTTTACCTCTAACGGGACACAAATCGACACTTTCTCTTGGCAGTGAGTGTTGCATGGAAGACTTGATGAGTAGTATTTGATTGGGCTGGCTCTAGCTATGCATTACTACACATTACAAAAGTAAAATTTCAAATATGTGCCGAAACACAAGAGAAAGCTGCACTTCAATTGATGTCACGTTCAGAGTTATTTGCCTCTGAATTGCTTAAATTGGCGCCACACACACACACGCACACACACACACGCACACGCACACACATGCTCGCTGGGAGAGACAGACCTTGTGGAGGCCAGTATGGGATGAAAAGATAGCTGTTCACATCTCAGCAGACTGAGGTGTCTGATACCACAAACGAACTGGCGTGCTAAGAGACACGACACATACCAAGTCACTAATGTTATATCTACTTTTCTTGCATGAAGCACTAGCAATATATTACTCATGGAATGTGAGGAAAAAGGACTTACACAAAAAATATTTTAGACATAAAATTTGTTATTGAAAAAATTTTCCATGCCACGTCTCTACCCTCAATGATTTTAATTTTCATGCAGTATTTCTACATACAATGTTTCTACCTTCAATATTTTTACATTTCGAATGACCTTTAACAAACACTCTAGCTACAACAAGCGATATTCAGAGGTTCCATTGTATAATGTTTTTACAGTTTCCCTATGTTAGCAATTATGGTGGACAATTTTTGATTACAAACGATATAAATTTCCGTCAAAAAGCATAAATTATACTTCAAATCAAGTGAAGTCAAATATTTTTCGTTAAGTTTAATCTACTCAATCAGAAAGGAGTGTTTTCGTATGAGTATATTAATCTACAGTTGTTACAAAGGTGGTAGTGACCTCAAGCTACAATCTACAATTATAATTTGTAATTCACATTTTTTATACACACACACACACACACACACACACACAAAAACACACACACACATATTCATTTTTCAGGTTTTTAATAATTTGTATTTTTAAAATATATTTAAGTTATTTACATTTTTCAAATATTTATAGTAAAACTGTTGTTGTTGTTGTAGTCTTCAGTCCTGAGACTGGTTTGATGCAGCTCTCCATGCTACTCTATCCTGTGCAAGCTTCTTCATCTCCCAGTACCTACTGCAGGCTACATCCTTCTGAATCTGCTTAGTGTATTCATCTCTTGGTCTCCCTCTACGATTTTTACCCTCCATGCGGCCACCCAATGCTAAATTTGTGATCCCTTGATGCCTCAGAACATGTCCTACCAACCGGTCCCTTCTTCTTGTCAAGTTGTGGCACAAACTCCTCTTCTCCCCGATTCTATTCAATACCTCCTCGTTAGTTATGTGATCTACCCATCTAATCTTCAGCATTCATCTGTAGCACCACATTTCGAAAGCTTCTATTCTCTTCTTTTCCAAACTATTTATCGTCCATGTTTCACTTCCATTCATGACGACACTCCATACAACTACTTTCAAAAACGACTTCCTGACACATAAATCTATACTCGATGTTAACAAATTTCTCTTCTTCAGAAACGCTTTCCCTGCCACTGCCAGTCTACATTTTATATCCTCTCTACTTCGACCATCATCAGTTATGTTGCTCCCCAAATAGCAAAACTCCTTTACTACTTTAAGTGTCTCATTTCCTAATCTAATTCCCTCAGCATCACCAGACTTAATTCGACTACATTCCATAATCCTCGTTTTGCTTTTGTTTATGTTCATCTCATATCCTCCTTTCAAGACACTGTCCATTCCGTTCAACTGCTCTTCCAAGTCCTTTGCTGTCTCTGACAGAATTACAATGTCATCGGCAAACCTCAAAGTCTTTATTTCTTCTCCACGAATTTTAATACCTACTCCGAATTTTTCTTTTGTTTCCTTTACTGCTTGCTCAATATACAGATTGAATAACATTGGGGAGAGGCTACAACCCTGTCTCACTCCCTTCCCAACCACTGTTTCCCTTTCATGCCCGTCGACTCTTCTAACTGCCATCTGGTTCCTGTAAAAATTGTAAATAGCCTTTCGCTCCCTGTATTTTACCCCTGCCACCTTTAGAATTTGAAAGAGAGTGTTCCAGTCAACATTGTCAAAGTTGTGTCATAGTAAAACTAAGCATCATCATTTTCCATGCAGTAATTGTCCCAAGCCAATGTACTTACCGTATCCAGAAGTCTCAAACATTCTGTGTAGATAAACCCAGTTTCTCTTGTCTGATAGTAGAAATAACGTGCTTTTGCGACTCATTTAAATACTTCTGCGTTGGTTTTGCTTCTGAATCCAACACACATTGACTGCAATCATTGGTGGTTAACCAATTAACTGAAATCTTATTTATATCCTTTGCTTTGTGCATTATGCATCCAGACTCTGACTCGAGATCATACATTTTTGCCCGTAGGCCGACAAAATATGTATTAGGTTTCACCATTCAATTTGTCTTTCGTTAATCCAACCACTCTTTTATTTGTCAGCGAAATATTGGATGTGTTGTTTACACGGATACCTGAAGAACCAAATCTTTTACAGACATCGTTACTGACATCCTTATAAATATTTGGACTCTTAATGTGATAAATTAAGCCAACTGCGTCTGTGTAGCACAGTTTACAAAATTTGGTGGTAATATATTTAATGTGCATCCATAATCAAAGTCGATAAAAATGACTTTAGAAATATCCAAATTGGTCATTCCTACTGCAATGGGTTTATCAAAGACTACATTAGGCCGGCCCAGTTCACTGGC
This sequence comes from Schistocerca nitens, assembly GCF_023898315.1. Taxonomy (NCBI): domain Eukaryota; kingdom Metazoa; phylum Arthropoda; class Insecta; order Orthoptera; family Acrididae; genus Schistocerca; species Schistocerca nitens. The sequence continues at coordinate 871,268,241 of NC_064616.1, forward strand.
AACAAAATTTTCGTTATAAATAACATTCCTTTGACAATTTGGTTTAGTAATTAATACAGCTGCTCTATAGCTGCCTTTCCAGGACGTCATTAGCCTTATGTCCTAGATCTGTTGTACATTCTTTGCTTGGTTTTTCCAAACACAATATTATTCATCAGTTTGAAAAAGTTTTTCTCGGTAGCATTGCTTACACTCACGCGTTTTTATGCGTTAATCTTAGTGTATGGCCTCGTCCAGGAAACTTGCCTCAGAGATAAGATTCGACTAACCTTTTTTAAAAGCAGTTTTGTTTCGGACTGCTGTAATAAGTAACATCTGTTTTCTTATCAAATAAGATCGAAAACAATTCCATTGGTTTCTTGCTGTCAGATCCTGACGACAATTTTTTTTTCTATGCATATAGGGATATCCACACGAAAATCGTGAATACTCTCGGGTATTCGAGATCCACTCCTAAAATTGACCCTATGTTGGAATCGTCTGGTATGTTTTCCACCACAATGATTTCAACACTCTCTGGAGAAAGCCATGCAAAATTAGACACTGGGAAATACTACGACGTCGTCCATCTGAGTAGGCTATTCATGTCAAGATATACCATGAAAGATTCGTCAATTTCGCTAGTATTGTGTATCTCTTGTTGGCAACTGCATGTCTGCAAGAAGAATGGACAATATCGCATCTAATGCCTTTTTCAACTAACTGAAGAATTTCAATGTCGGTAATAAGCTGCTGTTCCATTTAAGTAATTTTCGGCAGGGCATCTCACTCCAAGCCTCGTGAAGGAATGTAATGTACAGAATCCCAGTTCATTTCTTAAGGCTAAGATTTATTAAAGGACAAAATGGAAAGACGACAAACTGAAACTGGCTACTGGGTACTACTGCACTTAGTCGTACAGTATGGAGTTGCAATGTCTGGGAAGGTATTCAGTGCTTCGAGCAACTCAGGCGGCAAACAGAAACTGACAAGCACAAAGTTAGGAAACAACGGGAACTTATGAAAATAAGCAAGGCTACGCAGCCAGTCCCCACCGGAACAAACTTGTGTCAACGTTATGGTAAAATGTGCAACTCCAGGATTGGCGTCTATCGTCACTTAGGATTCCATAGAAGCTAAATCTCGAAGAAGACACTCAGACTCGTCAGCAACTGATAGCCGATCAAGGCAAAAACCGCAAAAGTTATTGAACATGTCAGGAAGGAGTAGCACATCAATTTTTAAACATAAATGTGGACAGTCTCCAAGTGTTTTACACTTGAATACATTCCATACAATGCAAGCTCTTCGACACTCAGCTTCTATTATCGTTTTACTTGTTAATAAACGTTTAAACATTCATTTGAGGGTAAGTGATCTTCCAGAAACATGGATTATCGCTCACATAACAATAATATGAAAAATTCTCACCAGATTAACTAGCTTAAACTCCCTGTCGCTGGGAAAATTTGTGCCCATTATCTTGAGTTCATCTGATTTCAGATATGATGTACACTTTTCGAGTGGGCATTTCAAAAAATTTTGTGAATCGATAAATTGTAAATTTATATTACTGTATCACCCTTTGTGCAATACTAAACTCTTTTCGTAAAAGATTTGTATTTTCCATATTAGTTGGTGGAAGACAAATGCTATCAGGATTCAATTTAACTTCATCAAGATCAGACATCTTTTGTTTGCATATTTTCTTGATCAACAAATTCCCATCGTAATTGCTCACATGGTTCACCATTATTGCTAAAACAATAACATTACTATGTTAGTCTCAAAGTCGGTGACAATGACGAAGTTCAGTTTACCGAGAGATTTAGGGCTTCTTCTCCTTCTTCTTATTTGACTGCTACAGATTCATTGCTGGGAAGAGGGGTGGGGTTCCTATACCGCAGCTGCTTGCAGATTGTTCACTACTCGATCAAAGGGTACTAGACAGGAGCTGGATGCAGATTCTACACTGCTCGATGAACATTATCCCCCTCAGGACTGTTGGCCAGGGGAAATGAATGCCATCCTGTGAACTGATCATGAATGCTCCTCCACAAATACAAAGATGTGTGTGTGTGTGTGTGTGTGTGTGTGTGTGAGAGAGAGAGAGAGAGAGAGAGAGAGAAAGAGAGTATATGTGTGTGTGTGTGTGTGTGTGTGTGTGTGTGTGTGTGTGTGCATATTTCAGAAACAAATGTCTTTGAACATAACGCTATTATACGAAAATATCTCTAAACATGAGGACAATTCAAGTGAAGCTTGCGTAATACATTCGGAAATGTAGCGTGTCTTCGAACTTGGCGCCACTTTTACGCAGTTAAAGTGACTGACTGCCTCATTTTTATACTACTCTGAGACTGACTGGCGAGGGGGAGGGTTTGTGGTCCATCATGTTGTGGTGATGATGGTGGTGGTGATTATGACGTCATTAATAAGGGAATCCATGGCTTGTCACGTGACAGATAAGGGGCATGGCTTGTGACAAGAGTGGTGGGGGGCGTGTGGTGGGCGTGTGATCATCTACATGACCTGCAGCAGTCATTTGAAGGTCAAAGTGAGTCAAGTAGTGCGTAGATTACAACTGCCGAAATTATAAGACAATATAGAAAATAAATAAAAAACTGACATTTTCTTCTCCTTCTTCTTCTTGTTCTTCCATTTCAAGGAATGAGTTTTGGCCCAATGTGAAACAAAGGAATTTAACAAAACTGTTGTCGCCATATCTTCAACGGCCGTCCTATATCATGTCTTCCAGTTTGGCTGATACGTAATGCTTGACATGGCAGGTTCTGAGATGGTATGCTTTTGATGTGGTCTTCTGTCATTGTTGTTTTCAGATCTATCTGCTGTCTAAGTCTCCACTCGCTCTGTGTATCTTAATGTTATTCTAATAAGTGACCTCTGAAACCTCATCTCAGTTGCCGCAGTTCTTCGTTCCTCTCCTTTACGTAGAATCGAGTTGTCATATACATAAGAGCAGGCTTAGCCACCACGTTGTATAATCTTAGTGTTATCTGTTTTCTCATAGTTCTATCAAGATATACAATCATTTATAGCGTTTTTTTTTTTTTAATTTTCAACCGCATCTGAATTAGTTCTGTTTATTAATACGTCCCGAGCCATTTAAACGAATTTACCTCTTCTATTATGTTACTGTTTATCACTGTATTTGCTCACCTTAGGTTTTCCCTTCCATTTCCATTACTTTCTTTTGTTTACAGATATAACCGTTTGATGAGTTTGTAAAACGTTGTTCAGTTCAAACACATTTTCTTGTAAGGAACTTTCATTGTTTGCTAGAAGAACCAAGTCGTCTGTAAATAAAAATGGGTCAAATGGCTCTAAGCACTATGTGATTTAACATCTGAAGTCATCAGTCCCCTAGTCCGCTCCCGGTAGCTGAGTGGTCAGCGCGACAGACTGTCAATCCTGAGGGCCCGGGTTCGATTCCCGGCTGGTTCGGAGATTTTCTCCGCTCAGGGACTGGGTGTTGTGTTGTCCTAATCATCATCATTTCCTCCCCATCGCCGAAGTGGCGTCAAATCGAAAAACTTGCACCTCCCGACGGGAGGCCCTAGTCACACATCAGTCCCCTAGACTTAGAACTACTTAAACCTAACCTAAGGGCATCACACACATCCATGCCCGAGGCAGGATTCGAACCTGCGACAGTACCAGCAGCGCGGTTCTGGACTGAAGCGCCTAGAACCGCTCGGCCACAGCGGCCGGCTGTAAATAAAACAGTGTTAGTAAATTAGTTTCTTCCCAGATCCATCTTCCTGCGGCTTTGGGGTTTCTTCGTCGAGACAACCGTTCAACATTTTCTGGTGGTGGTAGTTGCTGCTGTCACTGTTACATGGCGAGACTGATGATACGCGCTCGGTGGCGTTGAAGCTTAAGCCAGGGGCAGGCAATGTGCGCGCGCGGGAAGACGCTTGCAGTTGGAGGAGACATCAAAAGGCCTTCGCGCCTAAGCAGTGGGTAATGACTTTGCTGCCAGAAGCTCCTGTTGTTAAAAGCTGAATTAAATCTCAGCAGTTCACTGCGTCGAGTCGTGAATCGGAAGTTCTTGTTTCTTCTGTTTTGATTTCATGGCAGCGAATGTTGCATTCCAGGCGGCGCTTAACTGAAAACCTCCATTCCTGTTGATAATATTGTCCGCCGTACAGATATGTATGGTCACCTTAAAAACACAGAAAACTCAGTCCCAGAGAGAGAAGATTCCCTGTCCGGGCAATGCTCCGGTATTGCTGATTTACTTGGTTGGCCCAAGGGTGTATAACTATGGTGTTCAATACAACATCCTTGGGCATGTCTGCCCAATATAATTCTCGCATTGGCATGGGATTTTATAAACGTCAAGTTTCCTAAAGCCAAGATCGTCTTTTACCAAGCACAACAAATTCCCCTCAGTTTCGTTGGTGCCCGAAAAACACACCTGATGTCGCGTCTCTTGAGGATTCTTTCTATTGTTGAAGACATGACGCCAAAATAGGGCATGAACTGACGTTGAAATGGTTGCATCCGCATCTTCTTTTACGTCCCTGCTTTGAACTTGCTGGGAACGGAATGCATGGTGTATCTGTCTATCAGAATAGCCGTTCTCTTTGAACACTGTTCTTGGGTGTTGTAGCTCACCAGGCAGACTGTCGGTATGGTTCAAATGGCTCTGAGCGCTATGGGACTTAACATCTGAGGTCATCAGTCCCCTAGAACTTAGAACTACTTAAACCTAACTAACCTAAGGACATCACACATATCCATGCCCGAGGCAGGATTCGAACCTGCGACCGTAACGGTCGCGCGGTTCCAGACTGAAGCGCCTAGAACCGCTCGGCCACACCGACCGGCGACTGTCGGTATCTGAGGCCACATGTGTTCCATGTACCAAAGAGCGTAACACACTACCGCGTCGTGTAGGATGCTAACAGCTTGTGGCCTGCAAATATAACTCTGCGTGAGATGTGGCCACACCACAAACATATTGTCTACCCCCAGAAGCAAGAAGGTAGGAGACTTGCGACTGCAGTGCTTTTTCCTCAAAATCTACCATAAAATAGTTGGCAGAAGACTTCCCACGGCGGCACCGTCCACTTTTTCAAAATACTGATTAATGAATGAGAAATAATTTGAGGTAAGCACATGTTTGAATAATGCTACAATGTCTTTCTCAAACTTGCATGTGATAAGCTCTAATGAGTCCTGAAAAGGTACTTTCGTGAATAAAGATACAGCGTCAAAACTGACCAAAAGATCCGACGGTAGTAGGTTAAGCGTCTTCAGTCGTCCTATGAGGTCTTTTGAATTCTGGATTTATATAATATATCAGTTCAGCAGAAACGACAGCTCTGTAGGACTTGAGAGCAGATAAAGACCTCGTTATTTTACCTACCGGTAAAGGGTAGGCCACCGTCCTTCTCTCACGAGCTGAATGTAGCAACAGCAAGATAGAGGCGCTACCTGACGATCCTGCTTATCGCAAGCTACGAGATGATCCGACTGGCAAGATCAGAGGAAAACGTTAGATCTTCTAAAATAAAGCTCTATTCCGGTTAAAGTCATTAAGATCCTGCGCCAAAAGGCTGCAGTTCCCTGAAGACAGTACGTTCTACCGAGGACACTTAAGGGTGGACCCCCTCATCGCCCCATAGTGAACAATGTTGGAGCCCTTACCTATTTCCTCACAAAACATCGTACTTCGCTGTTGGGAACTCTCGTAGGTAAATGTGACAATCATATCCGAAATTCAGAGGAGTTCACAGGACGACTGAAGACGCTTAAGCTACAACTGTCGGATCTTTTCGTTAGCTCTAACGTTGTATCTTTATTCACGTAAGTACCTCTGCAGAGCACATTAGAACTTATAAAAACAAGTTTGAGAAAGATATGGATGGATGGATATGGTGTTGAGAAAGATATTGTGGCATTATTCAAACACATGCTTACCTCAACTTATTTCTTACCCAGTAACCAGTATTTTGGGCAAGTGAACGGTGTCACCATGGCAAGTCCTCTGTCTGCCATAGTGGGCAAGTATTCTATGGAAGACTTTGAAGAAAAAACACCGCAGTAACAAGTCTCCGGTCTTCCTGCTTCTGGCGGTATGTAGACGATATATATCTGATGTGGCCACCAACTCGCACATAATTGTATTTGTAGGCTACAAGTTGTCATCCTGCACAACGCGGTAGTGTCTTACGCTCTTTGGTACATAGAACACATGTGACCTCAGATACCGACAGGCTGCCTGGTGAGTTACAACACCTCAGAACGGTGTTGAAAGAGAAAGGCTGTTTTGTTAGACAGATACACCATGATTTCCATTTTAAGCAAGTTCAAAGCAGGGACGTAAACGAAGATGGGCAGGCACCCGTTGCGACGGCTGTTTTTGCCGTATTTGGTGATGTGTCTTCAAGAATAGAACTAATCCTCAAGAGATACGGCATCAAGTGTGTTTTTCGGGCATCAACAAAATTGAGGGGAATTTGTTGTGCTCGGTGAAAGACGATCTTGGCGTTAGGAAACGTGGAGTATATAAAATGCCATGACAGTGTGGGAAATCTTATACTGGGCAGACATACTGAACAGTGTAAGAACGTTATTTTGAACACCGTTGTCATACACGCCAGAGCCTACCGTATAAATCAGCGGCAACAGAATATTGCTTGGACATGGGGTATCGCATGTTTTACGAGAAGACGGACGTTTTATCGTCGGCGTTATCTTTCTGGGACTGTGTTTTTAAGAAGTCCATACATATCCATACGGCGGACAATATTATCTACAGGAATGCAGGTTTTAAGTTAAGCGCCGCTTCGAATCCAGCACTCGCCGCCATTAAATCAAAACAGAAGAAACAAGAACTTCCAATTCATGACTCGACGCAGCCCACTGGTGAGATTTAATTCAGCCTTTAACCACAAGAGCGTCTGGCAGCGAAGTCATTGGCCACGGCAGGGGGCAGGATGAGCGCCACTTACCTTCAACTGAAAGCGTCTTCCCGCGCACACTTATTGCTTGCTGCTGGCCTGATAAATTTCCGATGCCGAGAGCGTATCATCAGTCGCCTCTTGTAGAAGTGACAACAGCAGTTACCACAACCTGAAGATTTCAAACAGTTGTATCGACTAAATATTGTGGGACCTCAAAATACGATCAGACGGCAAACCTGATTTTAGTATTATCGTGCAGTGAATAAGTAGCATTTTGTATAATTCAGAACAGTCTTTGATCGCAATTTTTTTCTTTACTTTACCAGTTGTTTCCATCTCTCTCTCCCTTTCTCTCTCTTCCCCTCCATCCCTCCCTCTATATATATGCATGATGGACCATTTCAGTTCATAGTGGCGAATAACTCGAGATAGAGGTGATATACAGCAAAATGTTTCGGATAAAAGTTGTAGGTAGCAAAGAGGGTCACACATTGCTACCAATGGCCGTGACTTTGAACGTGATTTTCAATGTTAAAGTGATTTTTTAAATGGGAACACTAATATTTGATTTAGGATTTGGTAAGAGCGGCGAATTTTACGTATGAAATGATACATTATTCAAAGTCACGACGAGGTTTAATGAAGGTCAAATAAGCAAATGTGTTAGTTCTAATAGGGATTAACTCGAAATAGAAGAGGGATACAACTAAATACAATGTTAGATACAAATTGGTATGTTTTATTCATATAATGACACTGAAAGAACAGAGTAGTCATCACAAGGTACGTAACAAAAGAAAAGAATTCGGGTGACGAAGCATAAAGATTTTTCACATTAGAACAGAGTATGCACAGCAATGTTGCCGCTGATAGTGCCACTAAAGAGGAGTTACTAAATAGGGTTTTCCGACATTCCTTCACCGAAGAAGAGGAAGTAAATACTCCAGAATTTTAATTAAGATCTGTTACCGTCATGAGTAACTTATAAGCAGATATCCTCTTACAAGTTTCTCATGACGGCAACAGATCTTAATTAAAATTCTGGAGTATTCCGGTCAAGACAGTACATCAGTTGGGTGCCTTTCAGAGTATCCTGATGTAATAGCTCTATATTTAGCGATCATATACAACCGATCGCTCGTCGAAAGATCCGTACCAAAAATTGCGAAAGTTGCACAGATCACATCAATACTCTAGAAAGGAAATAGAAGTGATCCGCTGAATTACCGACCCCTTTCGCGTACGTCAATTTGCAGTACGATTTTGGAACGTTACGAATTATCTCCAACGATTCGTACCATTGGCATACACACAGACCAGATTCAGTATAATCTTATTTGTGAAACACAACTAGCTCATAAAGTAATGAGTGCCATAGACAGGGATCTCAAATTGATTCCATATTTCTGGATTTCCAAAAGGCGACATCAAATTAAGTCGCGCGCCTATGGAATATCGTCTCAGATGTGCGACTCAATTCTTAATTTCGTGTCAGAAAGGCCACTGTTCGAAGTAGTTGACGGATAGTCAACGAATAAAACAGAAATGATGTCTGACGTTCCCCAAGGAAGTATTATAGGTCATTTACTGTTCCTAATCTATATAAATGATTTAGTAGGCAAGCTGAGCAGCCTTTTTAGATTGCTTGTAGATAATGCTGTCATTTATTTCCCAGTAAACTCATCAGAATATCAAAACCAATTGCAAAATGATTGAGACGAAATATCGGTAAGGTGTGAAAAGTGGGCTCAAAATGGCTCTGAGCACTATGGGACTTAACTACTGTTGTCATCAGTCCCCTAGAACTTAGAACTACTTAAAGCTAACTAACCTAAGGACATCACACACATCCATGCCCGAGGCAGGATTCGAACCTGCGACCGTAGCAGTCGCGCGGTTCCGGACTGCGCGCCTAGAACTGTGAAAAGTGGGGATTGACTCTAAATAATGAGAAGTGTGAGGTCACGCACATGAGTACTGAATGGCATCAGTTAAATTTCGGTAATATGATAAATCACACGAATCCAAAGGTTGTCAATTCAAATAAGTATCTAAACGTCAGAGTGAAACGTCTCCTTAGAAAAATTATACATGACTGTGTTCAAACTGACACATAATATTTTTAGCGCAACGCAATCTGACTTTCAAAAATCCCTACAAAAGAATGGCCCTGACTACCATTAACCTATACCTTTCACAAATCACTTACCTCACAAAAATCTTCGTTACTCGAACTACTGCAATACAACGAGTGCCACTACTGCCAGCTAAATAAAAGATTCAAACTACGGAAGGCACTAACTACTGATAGGCATCGTTAGCAAATGAAAGATTTTAGTAGAGAACAAACAATGTATTTACCTTAATAGTGTTCAAAAGTCATCATATATATCAGTTCATGACATCCAGTCTTACAAATTTCAAAACTCCGCCATTTCTCTCCCCACATCCACCACTGCTGGCGGCTCACCTCCAACTGCCCAACGCTACGCGCTGTTAACAGCCAACAGCCCAACACTACAATAGCGAACAACAATGCAAACCAGCCACAGACTGCACACAGCACAGCCAGTGATTTTCATACAGAGCGCTACGTGGCGGTGGCGTTACCAATATAAGAACCTTAACAGCCTACTTACAAGAGTTACGAACAGGTTTAATTGGAACGATCACATAGATAATGTTGTGGGGAAGGTAAACCAAAGACGAGGTCTGCTAAAGAGACTGCCTACACTACGGTTGTTCGTCTTCTGATAGAGTATTACTGTGGGATATGGGTTCCTTACCGGGTAGGATTGACGGAGGATATCGAAAAAATCCAAAGAAGGGAAAGTCCTTCTGTATTATCGCGAAATAGGGGTGAGACAGTTACGGATATGGTATTCGAGTTGTGATGGCAATCATGGCGTTCTTTCGAAACTTTCCACCCGATTGCGAAAATGTTTTGTCGGCGCCCGCCTACATGGGGAGAAATGACCATCGTAATAAAATAAGAGAAATAAGAGCTCACCCTCTACGGAAAGAATTAGATGTTCGTCTTTCCCGAGCGCTATTCAAGGTTGGATAGGCAGAGAAATGGTGTGAAGGTGGTTCGAAGAACCCTCTGCCAGGCACTTAAGTTCGAAATGCAGAGCGATCATGTAAATGTATATATGTATCATAAAAGAGGAAAAAAGTAGGGTATAAACGTTAAAACAAGTAGAACCGGTGTCATATGTGTATGTCATTGCATAACGTAGAGTGTTATGTAGAGAATTGGTGGCGTTCTTGGTCTTCTTCCGTCAGTAGTATATTTATGGTCATTTGCATGGCGGCGTCGATGCGGATTGGTCAATGCCGCGCAGCATCCCACTGCGGCCGGCGGGACCGGTCGAGCGAGGACTTGGGGAGCAGGTAGGCTGTGACGTAGTGAGCGGGTAAACTGGGTGCATGTTTCACAGATTTCTGATTGGCTGCAAATTTCAAATTTCGCTATGTGTAGTTTTCATATATCTGACGCAGGTATACAGCAACAGGCGACGCTATCGCTGCGTTCCGTACGTCTCGCATTGGAAACAATGATGTCGTCTGCCGCCGGTCAGTGCAGTCTGCGGTTGTGTTCGGAATCACACCTTTACGCTGCCATGTCGTGGTATTCCATGGGCACTTCCTGACATTGCGAGGTCCAGCCGGCTGGAGGTTGTATCAAGGCGAATAGTGTTAGTACGATGCATTGACAGCTTCTCTTGTATGAGTAGTTACCGCACGGCAGAAGATCGTTTTTCCATTGCCGTACTTCATTTCGAGAACTACCTTCACCAGACATGGTTCCTCTTCAAAAGGAATGTGCAAAGCTGCTTTGGACATGCATGCGTGTCCGAAAGAACTTCGCATCGTACTTCTGAACAACATAGGCGCTATATTACCGTATTTATTCGCCGATACCGGACAAGCGACTTTCTATTAAAATGTTTCCCCTGTACGGAATATACATAATGAATGCACGAGTGCAGGTTGTAGATACATGGTTGATGACATGTGGAAGTCTGTGTCTGTCCCTGAGTCGTGCTCGGACAGCCTAATGGTAAGTCGACCGCTCGCGCATTCCATTATACAGGTGATGGTTGTCCACGTATTTCATAACGGCTACAGTCACTGTCGTCGCTTGTATGTCTAAAGAAACCTTTCATCGTACTTCTGAACAACACAGGCACTGCAATGTCGTACCGCTTTCGCAATTATGGACGGCTATAGAGGCAGCATGGCTCAATATTTCTGCAGGGGATTTCAACGACATGTTAAGTCCATGCCACGTCGAGCTGCTGCACTACGCCGGGAAAAAGGATGCCCGACACATTAGGAGATATCCCATGACTTTTGCTATCTTCCAAGATGCTACTCCTGGCAGGTAAAATGAATGTGCGCAACGGAAAATAATAAACTCTAAAATGAAAATTTGGCCCTGTCTGACTACCCCCTGAAGCAGGATCTCTTAATGGACTTTAACATATAAATTACAACCTAAACATAAATGAATGATTAAGGCAACTAATACTACTAAATGATAAACGCTGTTCCTGCTTATATATTTATTGTAGATTAAAAAAACCTTTATATTACAAAGTTTACAGTTTGTAAGTAAAATTACTAATCAATTGCCCAACTCTGCCCCTTATTATGACTGCGCGATCTAATATCAACAACGCGAAATGACTGACATCATCTACGTACCAAACACTAGAAGACACTACTTTCGAAGATGATCTACGGTGGTGTGGAACCTAAGTGGAAATAAACTAACGCGATCACAGCTGTTTAGCTTTCATGGCCCTAATAAGCCGAAGCAATTTGCGACATCGCCGTCTGTACTGCGTCTGGTGCGTCGAAGTGATGGTTCTCGTACTCGTCTGCGACGACGGAAGAACTCCAGCCACAAATAAACTCTTTCAAACACTAGGGCGGCAGAAGGCGGTCCTCTGACTAATATACTCTAAAACCGTCTTCTCCTCTCTATGTTCTACAGACGAGAAACGCGAACTCCCAGCCACAAGGACGGAGTTCAGATAACGTCTCAGTGTAAGTATAGGCAGAGGAAGTGCTCTCAATTACTGAACGCTGCGTCCTCGACGACGACTTCCAACCCGGAGGTGAAGTCCAGAATCGTATAGGTTCTCAACAGTACAGTGCCTAACTGTTCTAACTATAAACTCTCCTGAGACCAAAGACAGCAAGTCCGTCTGTACCAAAAAAGCTGATATCGAGCGACCGTCATACACGGGCGCTCACAACGGAAGACCACGTCTCTCCAGCGCTGGCTTCCCAGCAAGGCTTGGCTCCCCACCATCGTAATTCCGAAAACGAGTCATATTCCAGAAATCACGGAATATTCTTCCTCTACAGATTCTTCCGAACGCCGAACAACCATATTTTAGTCTTTTGTCGTCCAGCGCGGAAAGTTTGTGAGGAAATACCTATACTCATACAATGGTACGCTTCTGAGTAAAAATCCTTGGAAACAATTCAGCTTGCGTGGTTTCCGAGGTGCCGCTTCTTCTTTCCTCTCACCTGCTCGCAAGTATTATCCAATTATTCTTCCGGCCCTGTGTGGGCCTTCCACCCAGGGCTTGAGTTCCGTCTCCCGTTTCATTTCCACTGTCGTTCCATCCTCTACTAGTATAGGCAACGTATGTGGATGAGTTGTTGTAAGGTGCGAAATTATAGTCACCTTACAACCTCACTGTATTGTTCTTTGGAATGAGGTGTGGAAGCGACAGATTCTCTTTCTTACAACCTCACTGTATTATTCTTTGGAATGAGGTGTGGAAGTGACAGATTCTCTTTCTAGCTACCTCTGCTACATTTTATTTTGAATCAGTTGACTAAATACCACCCATGCTGTGCGTCAGTTAGGACAGAGTGCTTTTTCCCTGCACGCTGTTTCAGGTATTCGGCGGATTTTGTTTCGTCTCTTCTTTACCCTGAAAATGTTTCTCTTTCAGGTCCGATCTGCTTAATAAGGTTGATGCGCAACATTTTAGTTTTGTTTTTGGTGAAAAACAACCTGACGTTCAATCCCGCGTGAAATGGGAGCACTGTTGTGGTAGATGTGCTAATTATTTAGTCGCCGCAGCACCGGTCGTTATTTTCTTCCTTTTCTGCAGTCTCTCTCATAATCGCTTTAGTTTTTAGAGGACGTAATACTGCTTAACTGCGATACCTTATGGAATTAATCTATGAGAAAACCAACCAATTTATTTTCACGTTGGTTCTCAACTATCTTTCTTCCGGCATGGTGACGAAATCTTTTTCCTCTGGACAAGTTACTGCTCGTTTTCTGGATCATACCGATAGCAGCACTTGAAGTAATTTTTCTCTAATAGCCGACCGCTGTGGCCGAGCGGTTCTAGGTGCTTCATTCCGGAACCTCGCGCCTGTTACGGTCGCAGTTTCGAGTCCTGCCTCCGGCATAGATGTTTGTGATGTCCTTAGGTTAGAGTCATTTGACTTTTCTCTAATACTTGCTGTTGTCACACTCGCAACTGTAAAAATCATCCAACACTATTCACGAAAATGAGCACTTCGTTCTAACAGACTATTTCCAACAGGTGAGAATTGGACAACTGGTTCTAAATTGCGCGTAAAACGGGCACCTAGCATAACACTTCACTAACGCCCCTGTGCCTATATGAAAGGAGTTAGCTACTTTTAGAACACAGCTACGTACTTCAAACAGGCACAGGTTATGAAAAGTGAAAGATGCGTTAGTAAAACTTAGTCAGTACAACCGCCGAGTTTTCCTTCCTTGCGTTTAATAGCGTACGCCAGTACAGTTCTGTTATCCGGGCGGGAAGGAGCGCCTGGTCCCCGGAACGAATCCGCCCGGCGGATTTGTGTCGAGGTCCGGTGAGCCGGCCAGTCTGTGGGTGGTTTTTAGGAGGTTTTCCATCTGCCTCGGCGAATGCGGGCTTGTTCCCCTTATTCCGCCTCGGTTACACGATGTCGGCGATTGCTACTCAAACAAGTTCTCCACGTACGTGTACACCACCATTACTCTACCAAGCAAACATAGGGGTTACACTCGTCTGGTGTGAGACGTTCCCTGGGGGGGGGGGGGGTTCACCGGGTGCCGAACCGCACAATAACCCTGGGTTCGGTGTGGGGCGCCGGAAGGGTGAAGTGGACTGCGGTAGTCGCCGTGGGGTTGTGGACCACTGCGGCTGCGGCGGGGACGGAGCCTCTCCATCGTTTCTACGTCCCCGACTAACATACTAACATACAATACAATACAGTTCTGTTACTGTAAAATAGGAAACCTCCATGCTGAATTTTATAGCAACTCCGGCGTAGTGACATATTGCCTAAGACGAAAGAAATGGCATATCAATTACAGATTAGTACGGGCCAGAGGTCTTAGTGCGCCAGAAAATAAGATTAAGAATTGAGTCGCTAAAGCTCTTCTGTGACAAGGACGATATGCGTCAGAGCACCGTTGCGTCGAAGACACGCAGGGACCACCTGGTTTGTCAGCGAGTGATTCACTTCTGATAGCAATGTTCTCGCAACTCGTTGTCAGATACGATCTCTTTCTACTCGTTAGTAAAGTATATGCAGCACTACAGGTCTGTAAAAAGTGAAAACTGTTTGCCCGACAACGTCAGGAGGGCGTGCTGCCAGTTGTGCTATCCATTTATTCGTCAGACTCGAACAGGGAAAATCTCCTTTTGCATACTATGTTCATACCAACTACTCTATTTTTTATTTTACTTTTTTGCCTTTTATTAGTCAAGCCTTGTACCCGTAATAACGGCTTTCCTCGGCACTAGTCGAAACTGAAGTTAGATAGCTCTCTGAAAGTTTTCTCATTGATTAGTGACGCTTGTGTCAACCCTGGAGCAAGAACAGAAGTAACTCGGTGAAAATAAAGTCTTCTAGGAAGACAAACCGTAGTGCCATCTACTAATATGACGCAGAAAATATTGATATGAAATGCTTTAGAGGTGTTGGAAATAAATGGATGCGCAACAGATATAACAAAGTTTAATAGAACACCCCCTCCCGTTAGCACAGAATAAAATCCATACATATAATGTATGTATGTGTCTGAGTATATTCCACATCGCCTCCAAAACCACTGTACCTATTTCTATCAAACTTGGTACACATGCCCCTTACTTTCGGGCAACAATCGCTGCAGGGGTAAGAACCGACTGTGTATCGTAGTTCAGAAGAAATAACGTCATAAACAATGAGATGCGTGGAAAAATGTCGCGTAGTGCGTGGCGTTTAAATATATTAGTTCTATGCTACTAATCCTATTTGCAGTAAATTTCGCTGACAGCATCCACATATGCCGCTAAATACATCTAGAAAATCATGGTACCACACATAGTCCACAAGATAGGACTTCATAAACACAGAGATGAGTGAAAAACTGCCGTATCATGCATTAAGTTTTAATACGTTTATTCTTTACAACCAAGAACACCCCTGCAGTCGCGTCAACTTACGGAAATCCCTGACACGTAGCAGCGCTCTTTACAGCTTTCAACTGCGAAGAACAAACGGCTGTAGGAGAAAACAAACTATAAAGAGGCCTTACCATAGAGACGTTTACAAAATAGCGTTGTTGACAAGCGAAGTGCCGCGCTCAGAGGACAGAAATGTTCGGCATCATCTCACACCGAGTCTACTGTGGGAATGCAAAGATAGTTTCATTTGTAACAGATTATTAGCAAAATCAATAAACAGGAAATGCTGGGTTTGTCAGCTAATAAGGAAATAAAACAGATTAACCTCTTGCTTGCCTTTGTTAATAACACGTATAATCTCTCGGAGTGACGCTCACGTAATCATTCTTTTTCCAAACTGCCCCACCATGTGGCTGAACCACTTATAGCAGGATTCCGTAGACGCCCTGTACTGAAAGTGAAAGTCCAATTTCTCTTCAGGTGTCTTCACTGCTTACGCAAAGTTTCTGTGGCTATCGTCCTATTTCATTAGTCTTGAGAGTGTCATTTCTGTGGCGCCAGCAGACGACTACCTAAGGCTGAGTAATTTTCCATTGGCCTTACGTGGTTGTGATGCCAAATGCTGCCGAATTCCCCGTCATTGTTCCGGCATAATGTCATTGTTATGAGCTACATTTACATAATAATGAAAATGTTGTTAGTCGTTGCTTCTGCTTCGCTTCGTTACGCTCCAATGGTATAGACGCTAATATCCAAAGTATTCCTATAATTCTGTCCTCCTGAATATCATAATACGCCACATTCCCTGCCTGCCAAACTTAAGCCTTATGCCTGGCTTCGGGGAAAAGTGTCCAACTAACTGCAAGACGCTTCTTTACTAGAGGACAATTATACACTCTAAGACAAACGGAAACGACGCACTGCGAATGAAGAGTCCGAATGGGACGGAAATCCGTAGATGTGATGCATCTGTGCATAGAAACAAATGATTACAATTTCAGAAAAATTGGATGATTTATTCAAAAGAAAGAGATTCACAGATTGAGCAGGCTAGGAACGCGTTGGTACGCCTATGGCCCATAGGCAAACAGTTATTCGGCTTGACTGTAGATTGATAAAGTTGTTCGACGTCTTTCTGAGGGATATCACACTAAATTCTGTCCCACTGACCCATCGGATCGTCAAAATCCAGAGATAGTTGGAGGGCCCTGCCAATAATTCTACAAAGGTTCCCAATTGGCGAGAGATCAGGCGACCTTGCTGGTCAAGGCAAGCATGAAGACAAGCAGTAGAAGCTCACGCTGCGTTCGGGTAGACATTCTGTTTTTGAAACGTAAACCCAGGATGGCTTGCCAAGGAGGGCAACAAAAGGGGAGGGGAGGGGGGTTAGAATACCGACTACGTACCGCTGTGCTGTAAGGCCGCCGCGTATTACAATCAAAGGTGTCTTACTGTTGTAAGGTACAATATTTTTGTTTACTTATACTAGGATTGAAGACAACTGTGGAAGTTGAAATGACATTTTAATGTCACAATACTAGCACAAAAATACACGCTTTTACACAGCTTTCAATGTGACAGCAAAAAAAAAAAAAAAAAAAAAAATGGTTCAAATGGCTCTGAGCACTATGGGACTTAACAGCTGTGGTCATCAGTCCCCTAGAACTTAGAACTACTTAAACCTAACTAACCTAAGGACATCACACACATCCATGCCCGAGGCAGGATTCGAACCTGCGACCGTAGCAGTCGCGCGGTTCCGGATTGCGCGCCTAGAACCGCGAGACCACCGCGGTCGGCAAAAAAAAAAAAAAAAAAAAAAAAAAAAAAAAAAAAAAAAAAAAAAAAAAAAAAGCTGTTGTCAAGATAACACATCTCGTCAAAGTCAAAAAGTGAAATAATCCTAAACACAATAATATTAAATATTAACTCTCAGCTGCCGGCCGCGGTGGTCTCGCGGTTCTAGGCGCGCAGTCCGGAACCGTGCGACTGCTACGGTCGCAGGTTCGAATCCTGCCTCGGGCATGGTTGTGTGTGATGTCCTTAGGTTAGTTAGGTTTAAGTAGTTCTAAGTTCTAGGGGACTGATAACCACAGCAGTTGAGTCCCATAGTGCTCAGAGCCATTTTTTAACTCTCAGAAGGTTACATTATCCTAAACACGACAATATTAAATTTTAACTACAAGTTTCTTTACAAAACTGTTCCTACACTTACGTTATGATGTTGGTCATTACTACGAAAATCGTCCGATTCCAGTTCAAAGTTCGGTACTATTTTTAGGATGACAATCAAGTCTACAGTGGATGGTTAGTTATGTGACAAATTGAGCAAAAGATTACCCAAGGTCACTCGAGTTTACAGTGGACACAAGCTGGTGAACCAAAAAGCTTACGCCTCTGCACGTGGTATTTACCTTAAGCTGAGATGAGCTGTCGTCTGCTAGGCCGCTCACTTCCGCTGAAATTCCTATAGAACTAATTACACCTTTGCTGAATTTTCCAGCAGAAACTTTCCCTTTGTTTCTCGTTAGGCGAGAGAAAATGTACTCATCCCTAGTCTTAGAATGTGATGATATACACGCGCATGGTTGGAGCAGCGTGCATATTATAATGCCCTCTCAGTTCTCGCAAGAACAGTTAACTAATTGGCTGGTTCGTTTCTCCTCAGTTGGAGCTAAACAATGCTACAGATAATTTCTAGCTGGATATCAGCCGCTATGAACGCAGTGTCCACACAAATTACTCCTCTACGTCGTACAGAGCGTTATGCGGTCCGTTCTGCATTTGACGCCAGTTCAGAGAAGAGTTCTCGAAAATTTCCGTCTTGTCTTACTCACAGCCAAACTGTCTCCCCACCTGGGTTCTTTCATTCTTCACGTCATGGCTTTTTTCGACCAATAGGAGAGTTCCTCATATTTTGTGGAAACTTTCTCTACCAATCGCAAGGTCCCTACCATTAAATTGCGTCGAAACTTTGGCTCTTTTCTCCTTCCTAGCGCGTTTACGCCAATCGGACGTTTTGTCCCATTCCAGACGCCTAAATGCGTACATTGACTCTCTCACATGTGTACCACTCGCTGGACACATGATCGAAAATACGTCACTGGTCTTGTTTTGTATCCATTTGGAATTCCGAAACGCAGTTTTCTAAAAGCTGTCTTTCCTGTCCTCCCTCAGATGTGCCATTATACTCGCTCTCCCCATCTGAGTCACCTGGTCGGTCGTTGTCATTCTGGCTGGGACACCCCTTTAAGTGGTTTCCGTGGTACCCCTTGTAGCGCAGCCTTGCATCTGCGTCGTCCCTCTGAATTCCAAACCAAAATGCCTCTCGCTGCTTGTTTCACCTTCCACTCAAACATGCATTATAGGAACGATGTGTTAATTACTGTCGATTGAATGTCATCTCTTTTTGCATTACATACGGCTAGGCAAATTCGCTCATTACCACAGAAGTAAGTTAGGTGCCATATTCACCTCCCCGTTGCGATGTATAAAGCTCTCATGTAAGGTGGGAATCTGACCTTCATTTATTCTGCTACCTTACACTGTGGAAAGAAATGGCACCCTAAAACATCACTCCCGGTTGCCAGACCGTATGGACACCCTGCATGGGGTGTCTCCAGGCACGTCTTTGCTGGTCATCGGTGTTCCATTCGAAGTGAGACTCATCAATGAAGGCAATTCTACTTCAGTCAACGAGATGCCAGGCCGAAGAAGACGTGTCTGGAGATGCCCTGAACAGTGATGGGATACAAACCTGACTGTAGCCTGCCATATGGCATGACAACCAGGAGTGAAGGTCTGGAGTGCCATTTCATGTCATAGCAGAACCTCTTTGGTTGTTATCCGTGGCACCCTCACAACACGGCGGTACGTCGATAATATTCTATGCCCCATTTTTTTGCCCTGCATGGAAAGCCATCCTGTGCTTACATTTCAGCACGATAACGCCCGCCCGCACACGGCGTGAATATCTACTACTTGTCTTCGGGCTTGTCGAACCATATCTTGGCCTTCAAGGTCGGCAGACCTCTCCTGACCTGAGAACGTTTGGAACATTATGGGTAGACCCCTCCAACCATCACAGAATTTTGCAGATCTGACGCTCCAATTTGACAGAATTTGGCACGATATCCCTCATGAGGGCATCCAACAAATCTATCAATCAGTGCCAAGCCAAATAACTGCCTGCATAAGGACAAGAGTTGTACCAACGCGCTGCTGACATGCTTCGTTTGTGAAGCTCTTTCTCTTGAATAAGTCATCCAATTCTTCTGAAATTGTAATCAGTTGTTTTTCTGTACATGTAGATCACAACTACAGATTTTCACCCCATCCGAATAATTGGATAATTCCTTCATGGTACGTCGATTTTCTTTAGAGTATATTTTTGATTGCACTTTGGTTGCCTGTCATATAGAAACATTCATCTGAACTAAAACGGTCAATAGGTTGTGCACAAATTTATGGAATATTCATCTACGTTCTTCTTGATGCTTAATGTGACGTGTTGTTTGCCGCCATCTAACTGACGGTACTCCATTAAGTGTTTACTTTCTACTCCCTGTTGCTGTACGTGGTGGTGTGCAAGGGTAGTTTATTGCCATGAGCTTGTGTTATCCGTCTCTCTAACTCTGAATAAGTTGGACGTTTTCTGATTTTACTAATAAATTCACCTTCAACCCGCCGTATGTGCGCTATGCTGCCCGCTAATCGGCAGATTCGTTGAATATTGACGTAATGCTAAGAAAAAATTCTTGCGATTACCGTTACCAAGTTGCTTCTTCCCTCGCCTATAGTCGTATCCAGGGGTTGAACAAAAATATGGAAACACAGCTAGAAATGCATCCTTGAACATAAATACAGATGATAACCGAGGCCACAGATTACGCTGTTGTATCTGACCATGAACGCCAACTGTGCAATGTCCTCAATACGTTGCAAAAAAATGGCTCTGAGCACTATGGGACTTAACATCTGAGGTCATCAGTCCCCTAGAACTTAGAACTACTTAAACCTAACTAACCTAAGGACATCACACACATCCATGCCCGAGACAGGATTCGAACCTGCGACCGCAGCGGTCGCGCGGTTCCAGACTGAAGCGCCTAGAACCGCTCGGCCACACTGGCCGGCAATACGTTGCAAATGTCAGTAGTGACCAGAACTAAGTGAATTCGAACGTGGACAAATTATTGATGCTCATGTGGTGGATGTTTCCGTAACCATGGTAGCAGAAGTGTTTGGTGTTTCGAGAGGCTCAAAATGGTTCAAATGGCTCTGAGCACTATGGGACTTAACATCTGAGGTCATCAGTCCCCTATAACTTAGAACTACGTAAACCTAACTGACCTAAGAATATCACACACATCCGTGTCCGAGGCAGGATTCGAACCTGCGACCGTAGAGGTCGCGTGGTTCCAGACTGAAGCGCCTAGAACCTCTCGGCCACACCGGCCACTGTTTCGAGAGGCACAGGATCGAAGATTCATACCGCATTCAGAAAAGCGTAAAAAACATTATCAGCTAAGTCAAGATGCGGACGAAAGTGTGTTAAGTGGTCGTGACAAAACGGTCATTGAAGAGGATTGTGACGAGAAATAAGATGACGACAGCTGCAAAGACACTGGAGAATTGATGTCGTCCTCGCGAACCTTGTCAACACCAAAACGACACGAAGGGAGCTTCAGAAACAGGGATTTGCAGGGCGAGCTGGAATTCCAAATCCACTCATCAGTGATGAAGATGCCCGTAACGGGAATCTCTGGTGCCGAAGCCATAAAACGTGGACTACGGAGCAGTGGAAGGAAGTCATCTGGTCAGATTAGTCTTGTTTCACAGTTTCCAAAGTCTAGTCGAATTTTCGTCCCAAGAGTGAAACATGGCCGCGGTTCGGTAATGATTTGGGCAGGCCTATCGTGGTATTCCACGAACCCCCTTGGGTACTCTTAAAGTTCGAATAATTTGCTAGTATCATATGACCACTCTGGATGATCAAGTCCATCTCATGTTACAATGTTTGTTCCGTAATGGTGATACCGTGTTCCAAAACAACAGCGCCCTATTCACACACCTCACATCGCCCAGGGCTTATTTGTGAGCACGAAGGTGAATTATCACATTTCACCTGCCCACCATAGTCAACACGTCTCAATAATACTGAGCTTTTGTTGTCTACTTTGGAGAGAAGGGAGCGTGATCGCTATCCACCCGCATCATCGTTACCTGACCTTGCCATTATCTCGCAGGAGAATGATGTCAGATTTCCGTGACATCCATAAAGGACCTGAATTTACCCATTTCGAGAGGACGAGAAGCTGCGCTGAATGCAAACGGTTTTCGTACGCCATATTAGGCACGGTAAAGTATTGTGTTTCTGGTTTCCATAATTTTGTTCATCCCCTGTACATTCTGTCAAATCTGGCTAGACTCATTTGATTCTTCATAGTAAAAACGAGGTGTATTGTGTGTGCACCATCATCTAGCCTGTGTCATGTCTGCGCTATCTACGATGTCCACTCAATATCTTACAACATATTCCAGTTAAGCGTTCTCACTCTTTTTTTCCGTAAAACCTCCCTGTAGGTTATGTGCTAAACTTATATGATACACCGATGAGTCAGTACAAGCGATCGGCCTGAACTCCACTGTGTACACATTCTCAGTTACGAATTGTGAGACATAAACCATTTCGATAACTGTTGTATTTGTCACAAATGTATCCGTCATCACCTCGAGTATCCTCACTTAAAATGTGCCGTCGCAAAGGTTTAGGGCCTTTCATTTCCTCTCTGTCACTATCTGGTTTGCTGTTAACCGTACTGAATTTTCCGGTGCGTGGTAATTCACGTTCACATTCTTCATCTGTCGTGGCCCTCACTGTTTCAGTGAATACTTAGATCTGAGTTCTCTTGGGTCATTGTCATCTTGTGAACATGACAGATTTTCGTGAGCGAGAGGCACTTTCTAGACAGACAAGCGAGATGAAGTTCTTACTGTAGTATCTCCACAATCTTTAGATTCAGGAACCAAAATTTTGGGTGCTTCGCATGGAGTTTCTTCCACTAGTAGTCTCACGTTTTCTTCTACCATTCTAGCATCAGATCTCATAAATTCTGATGCCCACGTTTGGTTTCATCAATAAGCAGCGATTTTCCACTCATTATCTAATCACTCATCGCATTTGTGGCTGTTTGGTGGAGTCTGTTGTTGCTGCTTGTCAGTGAGAATATGACTTGCGTGTGGGGATATGGACTGAAGGTTGTTGTACGGTTCCGACATATCAGAATTCGTAGGGATAGGAGTGTTAATAAGGTACGCAACCCAACACAGAATAATAATAGTAATAAGGTAGGCAAACTAATTTCCAAAACGACGTGAATTAGTAAAGAATTAAACTTTTAAGCCTTGTCACATGAAAGCAACTCCAAGTAAGAGTGCTGCGAATTCCTCACGAGGGACCACAGACAGCCAACCGCGCGACACTTGTTTACAGCGAGGCACGGCACAGAATGCATGCGGGAAGAGTTATGTTGTCCCGATTGCCTGTTCGTCATATCATAGTTATTAACTTCGAAGAGGGAGGGTGTCCAGCACGAACCTTATAGAAGTCATTCGGAAAGAGTTGTTTTTTGTCATTAGGCTGCCGCGAACCTCGAGGACACATGTAATGATTTTTCATCGTTAATCCGCCGAATAAAATGTTTTGTGAAAGAAAACAGTGATCCTCCATAAGTAACATATGACTTTTACTGTATGTAGTTTGTAGTAATTAGCTTTTCTGTTTATGCCGTAGTAAGTAGTTATTCCCTGTCGTGTCATAACATTCAGTTGTATAATCTGAATAATGGAGAATGCACACCCTTCGATCAGCGCTGAAATACACTCCTGGAAATTGAAATAAGAACACCGTGAATTCATTGTCCCAGGAAGGGGAAACTTTATTGACACATTCCTGGGGTCAGATACATCACATGATCACACTGACAGAACTACAGGCACATAGACACAGGCAACAGAGCATGCACAATGTCGGCACTAGTACAGTGTATATCCACCTTTCGCAGCAATGCAGGCTGCTATTCTCCCATGGACACGATCGTAGAGATGCTGGATGTAGTCCTGTGGAACGGCTTGCCATGCCATTTCCACCTGGCGCCTCAGTTGGACCAGCGTTCGTGCTGGACGTGCAGACCGCGTGAGACGACGCTTCATCCAGTCCCAAACATGCTCAATGGGGGACAGATCCGGAGATCTTGCTGGCCAGGGTAGTTGACTTACACCTTCTAGAGCACGTTGGGTGGCACGGGATACATGCGGACGTGCATTGTCCTGTTGGAACAGCAAGTTCCCTTGCCGGTCTAGGAATGGTAGAACGATGGGTTCGATGACGGTTTGGATGTACCGTGCACTATTCAGTGTCCCCTCGACGATCACCAGTGGTGTACGGCCAGTGTAGGATATCGCTTCCCACACCATGATGCCGGGTGTTGGCCCTGTGTGCCTCGGTCGTATGCAGTCCTGATTGTGGCGCTCACCTGCACGGCGCCAAACACGCATACGACCATCATTGACACCAAGGCAGAAGCGACTCTCATCGCTGAAGACGACACGTCTCCATTCGTCCCTCCATTCACGCCTGTCGCGACACCACTGGAGGCGGGCTGCACGATGTTGGGGCGTGAGTGGAAGACGGCCTAACGGTGTGCGGGACCGTAGCCCAGCTTCATGGAGACGGTTGCGAATGGTCCTCGCCGATACCCCAGGAGCAACAGTGTCCCTAATTTGCTGGGAAGTGGCGGTGCGGTCCCCTACGGCACTGCGTAGGATCCTACGGTCTTGGCGTGCATCCGTGCGTCGCTGCGGTCCGGTCCCAGGTCGACGGGCACGTGCACCTTCCGCCGACCACTGGCGACAACATCGATGTACTGTGGAGACCTCACGCCCCACGTGTTGAGCAATTCGGCGGTACGTCCACCCGGCCTCCCGCATGCCCACTATACGCCCTCGCTCAAAGTCCGTCAACTGCACATACGGTTCACGTCCACGCTGTCGCGGCATGCTACCAGTGTTAAAGACTGCGATGGAGCTCCGTATGCCACGGCAAACTGGCTGACACTGACGGCGGCGGTGCACAAATGCTGCGCAGTTAGCGCCACTCGACGGCCAACACCGCGGTTCCTGGTGTGTCCGCTGTGCCGTGCGTGTGATCATTGCTTGTACAGCCCTCTCGCAGTGTCCGGAGCAAGTATGGTGGGTCTGACACACCGGTGTCAATGTGTTCTTTTTTCCATTTCCAGGAGTGTATATAGGTGCGAGCGTGTCACAGGCGACGGTAAGCAGGAAGTTACCGACGCTGTGTTTTGGTTTGTAAAAGTGTTGCAAGACAGATGTATTATCAGTGCACTACCGGAAGCAGGCAGTTCTGTTTCTCGGTGTTCCAGCTTGATAGGAGCGGCTATCGTCGAGCGATTTTTGGAGCTGACGAACGAAATGACTTTTGTTGATTCTGAAGAACTATACCATGAAGGCGAAGCAGAAGGTGATTCAGTGGTAGATATCACGACTAGTGAATCGCAAAATGGTCAGAACACTTTGGAAATGTCCGCGTCGCACGCAATCTGTTCAAGTCAAATGGCTCTGAGCACTATGCGACTTACCTTCTGAGGCCATCAGTCGCCTAGAACTTAGAACTAATTAAACCTAACTAACCTAAGGACATCACACACATCCATGCCCGAGGCAGGATTCGAACCTGCGGCCGTAGCGGTCGCTCGGCTCCAGACTGTAGCGCCTAGAACCGCACGGCCACTCCGGCCGGCAGGCAATCTGTGCTTCAGCTTCATCTGTTCCCTATGAGTAGTACGAACCTGTTACTAAATGACTGAACTACGGTACTATACCCCTTGATGTAAAGTAAAGGGGGTAGCGCTAGCCAGGAATCATCCAAACTGGAACCTACAAACACAGCAAAATAATGGAACAACAACAGCCCTGAAAAGGGAGAATTTCCTAAAATTGTGGAAAAATGATATCCTTAAAGGAGGGACAAGATACGACAAATACCAGGCAATAAATAAGTGGACATACGACCGATTTGTGGAATCTCGTCGTCGCAACGAGAATGTAACAACCAGAATACTCCAGGAGTGGGCTGCAGGTGCAGCGCTTCAATATACGACCAACAAGGGTTTTTTTCGATTGCTCCATCATTATCTTGGGCAAGGAATTTCAAATCGGAACATAAAATTCGTCAACGGTACGTCACTAAATACGTCCCCCACAAGGAGGTAGAAAATATAGAAGATATACAAAAAGTGGCGGCTCTTTTCAGCACGCAAACGGCGTCCTTATGACCGGTTTTAACTGTGATTACGTGATAAACATGGATGCGAGTATCGGGTTAACATTCGACGCACGTTATCGCATAAGAGAGAACCCTTGTCGCAGATGGTAGTAAAAAACAACTAACACATTCGTACACGGCCCAATATGCCATCACAGCCCCTGGAAAAGTGTTGCCTAAGGTCTTCCTATGTTTACAAGAAACGAATGTTACATTTGGTCCTCGGGTATAGAAGAGGTCAATCGCTCATCCGACTCGTTGAAAAATGTTTACATTACTTGCTCCAAATCCGGGAATTTGACAAATGGAATTTACAGAACATTTCTTGAGAATATTTTTAAATCATACGTTGCTTATAACGAGTTTTGTCTAATAATGGATTTCTGGGGAGAACAAACTAATACTCTAATGTCTGACACCACGTTTATAGATGACGAGGGTCAACCGATGTGCGCGATAATATTAATACCTTCAAATTGCACACCTCTGTGACAGCCGTGTGATGTTTATTTCTATCGCCAGGCTAAAAACTTTATTTCGAGGCTTCAGAATTGCAGTGTGCTTCTGGAAACCCAGCGGGAATTGCACAACCGCATGCATGCAATTAGTATTCGCAGCATAATTCATAACAAACTTTCCGCACCGATTTTTCAGGTAGTTATATCGTATCCGTGGTACGCATCAAAATTAGTTTCCGAAAAAAGACATATTTCTAAATGTAAACCAAATTTGTTTTCCGCCAACTCTTCGAAAGGAACATTGTAACTGTCGAAAGATTGTGTTTATTAGATGTTCCTCGTACAGCAAATATATTTGTTTTCAATGTTTATATGACAAGTATAATCCATCTAATTGTTCGAAGAAAAGTGAGGACACGTAATAGTGACAGGAAGAGCCATTGTACAATGACCTGGAGTAACATTTTAGTTGTTTACTATCCCAAGAGGTTTGAGAAATTTATTTTTCTACCTTTTTACCATTGCTTATTGCTATACTTACCTTATTAACCGTCCTGTCCCTATGAATTGAGATGTGGAAAAATACAAACGGGAAGAATAACATCCGCTACGTTTCCTCGAGATTCGAACCCGGGCTCTCTGCTTCCCAGTCAGGTACCTTGGCCGTTTTTTTTTAATCTCATTTTGTTCGTTTTAATTTGTTGCATCTGCTCGGGGCGGCCATCGTAAGACACCCGTTTAAGTTCGTCGTGGATCGATTAACTCATTTTTTTCATTACAGATTGTAGCTAACTCTCTGACCGAACACGTTGAGCTACCATGCCGGCGGCCGTTGCGCTATCGGCGCTTTCCGTAGAAAGTGTTTACCATGTGGATACATAGGTGGCAGTTGTAAGAGTTTCCTCAATTTCTGGAGAAGTATGTGTTTGTGGACCCCATACCTGCTGATGAAAAACGCTCTATTTACAACTGTCTATCGATTTCGCCAATTTTGAGTCCATTGCTCATCATATCATCATAACCTTTACACCTTTAGGGATAATTTCACAAACAAAGACGGTACGGGGGGGGCGGGGGATGGGGGTGGTGGGGGGGGGGGTGGCGAGGGGTGCGGGGAGGGGGGGTGTTGAGCTAAAATTTCTTCGTTTTAGGTTTTAAACAAGCGACCTGCCAGATTTGAACCGAACCGGTTGGCCCTGTCTGAGGCCTTCCCCTTGTTAGACCGTTTTATTCGTGCAAGCCTAGAAAGTGTTCTTCTTGGTCTGATCAAATCTCCAAGCTGTTCCGAATATTTTAAGTGAGATCTTTCACGACGTGGCTACTTTTGTTTCATGCACAGAGTACGTACTTTTCATTTGTGTAGATGTTCAAACGAACTAAAACAGGCTCCGTTGGGTTAGACCAGGGTAGTCAATCTTTTTACATACCGTTCACTTTGCTATTTGCGCTAATAGTAAAATTTTCAAACTACCCACCAGTTTCACATCAACGGTGATTTATAAAGTACGCAAGTAATTTTGTTATGAATGAGAACACACACAACAATGGAGTAATATCCTACAATATTTATTATATATTTTATAAACCTGTTTTCTATCACCAGGTTTGTAAATTACACGAGTGCTGTGTGCGTTTGAATACATGACGTATAAAATATTCTCCCAAGAACAGACGGAACAGTCAATTAATGCAATAAAATGTATCAGCACAGCACAATCATCCGTCATTTACTAACTTAACAGCCGAACACCGGTTTGTGAAATAAATACTGAATATTGTAGAATGCTACACGAGTGTTGTGCGTATTTTCATTCGTAATGTATAAAATATTCTACCAAGAACCGACGGAAGAGTCAACCAAAACAAGCAATTTTACATTATAAAATTTATAAAGCAGAGTTATAGCAGTATAAAAATATAGTAATAATTACTTACGAAATACTTCATGTAAAAACTTTATGAAAACCCAATGAAAATTTTTCAAAACCCCTACTGCCTACGCCCCAACATGAAAGCTGGAGCGCCCAGTAGTGGGCGTTAGGGACCAGGTTAGACCGTTTTTCTGCATCCTTCGCCAGCTAAGTTTGCCCCCTTAATCTACGATTCAGGAGAGGAGAAGAAATTATCCTGGTTGATCCACTGTCCTTTCTTTAATTGTAGTGGTTAACACTATCATGCACCACTGACACAGCGACTGCAAACTCTACATACTGTGTTAGGTTCAGCTGCTGTCAGGTGCAAATTTTACTAGGACAAAACCAAGCTCTCTGTTGTATACGTAATGAGTTGATCAGAGGTAGAATTCAGTTCCGAATGAGTCCTTCTCAAATTTTGTGGAGGTGGCGCAAAAGTAATATAGCTTGTAATTTTTTGAGTCATCGCCATCTTTTCCAGTATTCAATAGATCAGTATCTCTGGATTTCCGCCACACCTTCGGGATTGGACACCTATTCAGTTACTGAAAAGCTTTAGGATCCATTCTTTGCTCTTTAGTATAGATTCTTAATTTGCTCTTACTGAATGTTATCCAGTACTGATGAATACCTTATTGTGGATCCTTCGACGACTTTATCCAAGTAAAACATAATGCACTATATTGTGCGATTATTTCCTTCTTGGTTGTTTGTTGCTTTGGGCAATCTGCCATTATGGATTTCCTTTACATTCAAGAGTAAATGATACACAATCTGGTTTTTGCCAGTATTATACTCCCAAGTGATCTTTTTTGGGTCCCCGATGAGGTGCTTTACTAGTCTCCATTCTTTGTGATAACATCTTTTCATGTCTACACTTTCTGTTGTCCGGATCCACAGATGTCTGTTTCTGAACTTAGGGGTAAGATGAGAAGATTACCAGCTTCCACGTTCTTTTTCCGTACATGTTGTCATCGAATAGGGATCCATGTTCCATAAACAGGGCAGCTAGAACGGATGTGACACCTGACATGTATGACGACATACAGCTACACAGAATAGACATTCTAGAGCATTTTTTCACAGCTGCATTGAATGTATCATACGAGTTTTGTTTTGAGTCTGCTACTACTGCAACACGCAACATCTTGAAGAACTTTGGCTAGTAACCTTTCTTGAAATTGTACATAAATACATGAAAAGATCAAAATATAAAACGCTACCATTCCCAAATAAATTCACGTATTGAACACGATACAGACCACTCCCATCTATATGCATTGATGTGTGAGAAGGTATGTTCGTTTGACTTTAAGGCGCTCCATGTTGAGAATATTAGCGGCAAAATAGTGGAATATGTGTTGTTTCTCTCTGTATATAGACGTAACAGACCTACAGATCAGTAGTGTACATGTATATTAAGCGCTGCCCAGCGAAAATATAAAGAGCTATAGAGGATGTTTAATACTGTGTGTCATTGTCTCCAAACGGTAAACGTTACATGGCTAGTCGACGACAAAGTTTCGAAGGACCAGCATACGAAACCTAGTGCGAAGCAAAAGTTCGAAAATTTTGTAAGAATGGTTTTCGTACAAATGGTTCAAATGGCTCTGAGCACTATGGGACTCAACTGCTGAGGTCATTAGTCCCCTAGAACTTAGAACTAGTTAAACCTAACTAACCTAAGGACATCACAAACATCCATGCCCGAGGCAGGATTCAAACCTGCGACCGTAGCGGTCTTGCGGTTCCAGACTGCAGCGCCTTTAACCGCACGGCCACTTCGGCCGGCCCGGTTTTCGTACAGTCAAAACATATTTTTTATCCCGTTTTAATCTAAAATGACTGGAAACGAAAGTTAGACTAGGCTAGATGATGGAATTTTATGTAGCCGTGATGAAAGCAACAGTCTGGTGTTCCTCTAAGGCTCTTCCGGAATACTAAGGAAAATATAAATCAAGATATCTATAGTTCCAACCACGTCGTTATTCTTCCTGGGTTCTAAAGGAAATGCTTGATATCATAAATTCTCTTTTTCATTGAGAATGTTGTTGGTGGTTCTACGCTCAGGATATCGTTAATCTGATGGTCGTTGTGAAGCTTCATTCTGTAAGGAAAAAACTCTTAGTAAAGCATTGCCCAATCATCTTACGGATTATCGCTCTTCAGAAATGAATAATCGCTTTAAGTAATCTTCCTGTGTACACTGAACACGGCACGATCAAACTGTAAACAGCGCCATACAAACTGACGATTCGTTTTATTGAGAAACGGAATGTGTGATTATGACAACGATACTTTTATTGTTTCTTTCCCATGTCTTATACCAAATCCTTCTGATAATTTATGAGAGCTGTAACTTTTTTCCTCTGTTCGATAATCAATGTTTGTCTCTCGTAATCCATTAACAAACAGTGACTTTCACATGCTGCCCTTATCTCTGTTGTATTTTTGTAGATAATTTCGCTTGACAGAAACGAATCTGATTAAAAATATTAGCTTGTAAAACAGGGATACTTGCAACTGATACTATTTTTGAAGTAAATAATTAGATCAATAAGGAAGACAAAGTAATTTTAGAGCAATATTTTTGGTAGGTTTGTGTAGCAGTGCGTCTTAGCGCTGTTGTAATTTTTTCACAGTTTATTCGAAAAATTTTATTTCCGTAGACTTTTTTGCCTTCCGCTGTGAAACATGGATAATAAGTTAATGTTTCACTGGAATTTTCTCCAAAACATCTATCCACATTTAACTTACAGCTGTCCCAGATGTTTCTGGTGTAGTGACTAAGAGCTGAGGAATATCTATAGAAGACGGTGTTTCAAAATTGACTGAGTTCTTTCACTGTCAATGAAGTTCTCGAACACAACCGTTTCCAGTACTACATTAACTTTTGTGAGTAGCTGCGCGACATCAATGAAACAAATCAGATTCATAACAGAAACTATTTAGAAAGTTTATGTCGTCCTCCGGACTACTGTTCAGCACTGCAGTATACGTGGAATGTAGAGTTCTGTCCCCTTTTTAATGTATTTCTAGGGCCTATATCAGTCTATCAGAAGTTGAAGTTATGACACGAGCTATAGGGCTTCGAGCCTTGATTCTCGAACATATTCTCAGTTCGAATATAATGAATTTCCTTGAGACAGAGAAGTTGCTGTCCATGCATCAGCACGGCTTTAGAAATCATCGCTCCTGCGAAACGCAACTCGCCCTTTTTTCACATGATATCTTGCGAACCATGAATGCAGGTTCTCCTTGACTTCCGGAAAGCGTTTGACTCGGTGCTCCACTGCAGACTCCTAACTAAGGTACGAGCATATGCGATTGGTTCCCAAATATGTGAGTGGCTCGAAGACTTCTTAAGAAATAGAACCCAGTACGTTGTCTTCGATGGTGAGTGTTCATCGGAGGTGAGGGTATCATCTGGAGTGCCCCAGGGAAGTGTGGTATGTCCGCTGTTGTTTTCTATCTACATAAATGATCTTTTGGATAGGGTGGATAGCAATGTGCGGCTGTTTGCTGATGATGCTGTGGTGTACGGGAAGGTGTCGTCGTTGAGTGACTGTAGGAGGATACAAGATGACTTGGACAGGATTTGTGATTGGTGTAAAGAATGGCAGCTAACTCTAAATATAGATAAATGTAAATTAATGCAGATGAATAGGAAAAAGAATCCCGTAATGTTTGAAAACTCCATTAGTAGTATGGCGCTTGACACAGTCACGTCGATTAAATATTTGGGCGTAACATTGCAGAGCGATATGAAGTGGGACAAGCATGTAATGGCAATTGTGGGGAAGGCGGATAGTCGTCTTCGGTTCACTGGTAGAATTTTGGGAAGATGTGGTTCATCTGTAAAGGAGACCGCTTATAAAACATTAATACGACCTATTCTTGAGTACTGCTCGAGCGTTTGGGATCCCTATCAGGTCTGATTGAGGGAGGACATATTAGCAATTCAGAGGCGGGCTGCTAGATTTCTTACTGGTAGATTTGATCATCACGCGAGTGTTACGGAAATGCTTCAGGAACTCGGGTGGGAGTCTCTGGAGGAAAGGAGGCGTTCTTTTCGTGAATCGCTACTGAGGAAATTTAGAGAACCAGCATTTGAGGCTGACTGTAGTACAATTTTACTGGCGCCAACTTATATTTCGCGGAAAGACCAGAAAGATAAGATAAGAGAGATTAGGGATCGTACAGAGGCATATAGGCAGTCATTTTTCCCTCGTTCTGTTTGGGAGTGCAACAGGGAGAGAAGATGCTAGTTGTGGTACGAGATACCCTCCACCACGCACCGTATGGTGGATTGCGGAGTATGTATGTAGATGTAGATGTAGAGCTCTAGGGTTCAAGAAACTTCAGTTGTTTATGTGAAACTAATTGCAAACAATCGGCTCCGGTCGGAGAGCAGGCCGTTAGTTTACGAAAACTACAGCAAAATCTCTGAATGATCAGTTTTGCAGTCATTATTTAAAAGGTTTATCGTATTCGGTTAGTAAATTAGTTACATGTTCCATAGATCATTTGCGCTGTTTCTATCGAAATTAAGTGGAACGAGTCAATCTGTTTTGTGTGCGTGCAGCTGCACACTACCCATTTGCAGGATATTAGAGAGCACAATGGCTTAAATTTAATTAAAATTAACTGATCAGCTTATGTCAATATGCATGTCACATAGGAAACATAGCTTTAACAAGAAAGTAAACATGTATTCCTATCGATGTTATCAATGTTCAGTTAAATATTTGTTGCTGGAAAAGAAAAAATTATTCATGAGGAATTATATCAGATTTGATTTAAAAATTGCTTTACTACCTTTCAGAAATTTTTATTATTGGTCTAACTATCGAAGTGTTTTATGGTTGCATACTGAACTCTTTTCCTGAGCTTTAGTGTAGAGTAACGAGGTTCATTTTTTTCTTTTAGTATTACTTTTCTTCTCTATGTTTTAAAAACTGTTATAAAATGAAGCGATAGTAGTGGAATGCAGTCCAATCAAATCAGGCGGAGGAGTTAGTTAACGAAATGAGACACCAGAGTAGCTGACGAGTTATGTTATTTGGGCAGCAAAGTAACTGACGATGGTGGAAGTAGACAGTATATAAAATTCAGGCTGGCGATAGCAAGAAAAGTGTTTATGAAAGAAAGACATTTGTTAACATCGAACCATGGACCTTGCCGGTGGTGGGGAGGCTTGCGCCTCTCAGCGATACAAATAGCCGCACTGTAGGTGCAGCCACAACGGAGGGGTATCTGTTGAGGGGCCAGACAAACGTGTGGTTCCTGAAGAGGCGCAGCAGCCTTTTGAGTAGTTTCCAGGGCAACTGTCTGGATGATTGACTGATGTGGCCTTGTAACATCAACCAAAACGGTTTTGCTGTGCGGGTACTGCAAACGGCTGAAAGTAAAGGGAAACTACAGCCGTAATTTTTCCCGAGAACGTGCAGCTTTATTGTATGGTTAAATGATGATGGCGTCCTGTTGCGTAAAACATTCCGGAAGTAAAATAGTCCCCCATTAGGATCTCCGGGCAGAGACTACTCAGTGGGACGTCTTTGTCAGTAGAAACGAAACTGGCGGGCAATGTCAGATCTCTTAATCGGGCAGATAGATTAGAAAATTTAAAAAGGGAAATGGACAGGTTAAAGTTAGATATAGCGAAAATTAATGAAGGCGTTATTGAAGCCAAGATAGACACGAAGCCCACGCCTACCACAGTAGTACAAGCTTACATGCCAACTATCTCCGCATATGATGAAGAGATTGAAGAAATGTATGATGCAATAAAAGAAATTATTCAGATAGTTAAGGGAGACGAAAATTTAATAGTCATGGGGGACTGGAATTCGATAGTAGGAAAAGGAAGAGAAGGAAAAGTAGTGAAGAAATGTATGATGCAATAAAAGAAATTATTCAGATAGTTAAGGGAGACGAAAATTTAATAGTCATGGGGGACTGGAATTCGATAGTAGGAAAAGGAAGAGAAGGAAAAGTAGTGGGTGAATATGGACTGGGGGTAAGGAAAGAAAGAAAAAGCCGCGTGGTAGACTTTTGCACAGAGCAGAACTTCATCACAGCTAACACTTGGTTTAAGAATCATGAAAGAAGGTTGTATTCATGGAAGAGGACTGGAGACACTGGAAGGTTTCAGATAGAGTATATAATGGTAAAAAGGAGATTTAGGAACCAGGTTTTAAATTGTTAGACATTTCCAGGGGCAGATGTGGACCCTGACCACAATTTATTGTTTATGAACTGTAGACTAAGACTGAAGAAACTGCAAAAGGTAGGAATTGAAATAGGTGGGACCTGGATAAACTGAAAGAACCAGAGGCTGTAGAGAGTTTCAGAGAGAGCATTAGGGAACGATTGACAAGAACAGGGGAAAGGAACACAGTTCAAGAAGAGTGTGTACATTTTAGAGATGAAATAATGAAGGCAGCAGAGGATCGAGTAGGTAAAAAGACAAGAGCGAGTAGAAATCCTTGTGAAACACAAGAGATAGTGAATTTAAGCGATGAAAGGAGAAAATATAAAAATGTAATAAATGGAGCAGGCGAAAGGGAATACAAACGTCTAAAAATGAGATCGACAGGAAGTGTAAAATGGATATGCAGGAATGGACAGAGGACAAATGTAAGGACGCAGAAGCATATATCACTAGGGGTAAGATAGATACTGCCTACAGGGAAATTAAAGAGACCTTTGGAGAGAAGATAACCACCTGTATGAATATTAATAGCTCAGATGGAAAACCCATCCTAAGCAAAGAAGGGAAGGCAGAAAGTTGGAAGAAGTATACGTAGAGGGTCTATACAATGGAGATGTACTTGAGGGCAGTATTATTGAAATGAAAGGGGATGTAGAAGAAGATGAAATGGGAGAGATGATACTGCGTGAAGTATTTGACAGAGCACTGAAAGACCTAAGTCGAAACAAGGCCACGGGAGTAGACAAAATTCCATTAGAAATACTGATAGTTTTATGAGAGCCAGCCATGACAAAACTCTTCCGTCTGATGAGCAAGATGTATGAGACAGGCTTAATACCCTCAGACTTCAAGAAGGATATAATAATTCCAATCCCAAGGACAGCAGGTGTTGGCAATTGTGAAAATTACCGAGCTAACAGCTTAATAGGTCACGGTTGCACAATACTAACACGAATTCCTTACAGACGAATGGAAAAGCTGATAGAAGCCGACCTCGGGAAAGATCAGTTTGGATTCCGAAGAAGTGTTGGACCCTACGACTTATCTTAGAAGATAGGTTAAGGAAAGGCAAACCTGCGTTTCTAGCATTTGTGGACTTAGAGGAAGCTTTTGACTATGTTGACTGGAATACTCTCTTTCAAATTCTGAAGGTGGCAGGGGTTAAATACTTGGAGCGAAAGGCTATTTACAATTTGTACAGAAACTAGATGGCAGTTATAAGAGTCGAGGGGCACAGGAGGGAAGCAGTGGTTGAGAAGGGAGTGAAACAGGGTTGTAGCCTATCTCCGATGTTATTCAATCTGCGTGTTGAGGATGCAGTAAAGGAAACAAAAGAAAAATTTGGAGTAGGAATTAAAATCCATGGAGAAGAAATAACAACTTTGAGGTTTTCCGACGACATTGTAATTCTGTCAGAGACAGCATAGGACCTGAAAGAGCAGCTTAACGGATTGAACAATTTCCTGAAAGGGGCTTATAATATAAACATCAACAAAATCAAGACAAGGATAATAGAACGTAGTCGAATGAAATCGGGTGATGCTGAGGGAATTAGATTATGAAATGAGACATTTGATGTAGTAGATGAGTTTTGCTATTTGGGAAGAAAAATAACTGATGATTGTCGAAGTAGGGGGGATATAAAATGTAGACTGGCTATGGCGAAGAAAACGTTTCTGAAGTAGAGAAATTTTTTAACATCTGGTATATATTCATGGGTCAGGAAGTCGTTTCTGAAAGTATTTGTATGAAGTGTAGTCATGCATGGAAGTGAAACATGGACGATAGCTGGTCTAGAAACGATAGAATAGTAGCTTTTGAAATGTGTTGCTACAGAAGAATGCTGAAGATTAGATGGGTAGACCACGTAACTAATGAGGAGGTACTGAATAGAACTGGGGAGAAGAGGAATTTGTGGCACAACTTGACTACAAGAAGGGACCGGTTCGAGGCATCAAGGGATCATCAGTTTAGTATGGGAGGGAAGCGTGGAGGGTGAAAATCGTATAGGGAGACCAAGATATGAATACATTAAGAAGATTCAGAAGGATGTAGATTGCACTAGTTATTCGGAGATGAAGAGGCTTCACAGGATAGAGTAGCTTGGAGAGCTGCATCAAACCAATCTCTGTACTGAAGACCACAACAACAACACAAATATAAGTGTTAGGAAGTCTTTTCGAAAAGTATCTGTCTGGTTCATAGCCTAGTACGGAAATGAAACGTGAACGATAAACCGTTCATGTCAGAAGAGAAGCTTTTCAAATGTGGTGCCACAGGGAGAATACTGAATATCTGAGGAGAGGTACTGAATCGAATTGGAGCAACCAAGAAATATGTGACACAACTTGACCAAAAGGAGGGATAGGTCGATAAGACAGACGTTGAGGCATCAACGAATCCTTAATTTCGTAATTAAAGAAAGTTTGTGGCGGTAAAAATTATAGACGGAAACCAAAAGATGAATAGATGAATACAGTAAGGGGATTTCAAATGAATGAAGGCTGCAGTTGTGATGTAGAGATGAAGAGGCTTGCTGAGAATCGACTAGTATGCAGAGCTGTATCAGAGGAGTCTTCCACCTGAGGACTACCACAACAACAACAAGAACAACATTATTCTTAAATTGCGATAGGTCATTTATGAAGCATTTCATTACCCAACATATATACTGTACATTGTGAAGGTGCAGTTAGATTCTCTAATTCTCTAAAAAGACTCCTAAAAGATAAGTAAATAAGCGCAAAATACAATACCCACTGGCAGCTTCTTCTTCCTAGGTAATGAGTCACACCAGAAAATTATACCATAAGACATTAATGAGTGGAAATATACGAAATATGTTTATAGATATACATGCTAAGACAAAAAAACCACACACCACGAAGGAATTATCCATATGGGGCAGAAATCGGTAGATGTGATGTATGTGTACAGGCAAACAATGATTGCAGTTTCAGAAATATTGGATGATTTATTCAGGAGAAAGAGCTTCACAAACTGAGCAAGTCAATAACGCGTTAGACCACCACCTCTGACCCTTATGCAAGCAGTTATTCGGGTTGGCATTGCTTGAGAGAGTTACTGTGTGTCCTCATGAGGGATATCGTGCCAAATACTGTCCAATTTGCGCGTTACGTTTTCATAATACCGAGATAGTTGGAGGGTCCTCCGCATAATGGTCCAAACGTTCTCAGTAGAGGAGAGATGCGGCGATCTTATGGGCCAAGGTCGGGTTTGGCAACCAAGGGGACAAGCAGTAGAAACTCTCGCCGTGTGCGGGCGGGCATTATCTTGTAGAAAAGTAAGCCTAGGATGGCTGACCATGAAGAGCAGCTATACCGGGCATAGAATACCGTCGTCGTACCTCTGTGTTGTAAAGGTGCTGCGAATGAGAAGCAAAGAACTCCTGCTGAGAAATAAAATGGCACACCAGGCCATCACTCCAAGCTGTCGGACGATATTGTGGACGAGAGTCAGATTGGAATCCTACCACTGGGGCTTCTCCAGACACGTCTTAATCGGGGCTCACTTCGAAGCGGGACTCATCGCTGAAGACAATTCTGCTGCAGTCAGTGATACTCCCATCCATCCTGGGCTTACATTTCAGCAAGATAATGGCCACCCGCACACCACGAGTGGTTTTACTGTTTGCCTTCGTACTTGCCAAACACTACCATGGTCAGCAAGGTCGCCGGATCTCTCCCCAATTCAGAAAGTTGGAAAATTATGCGTAGGGTCCTCAAACCAGCTCGGGATCTCTATGCTCTAACGTGTCAATTGGACAGAGTTTGGCATGATATCCCTCAGGAGGACGTCCACCAACTTCGTCAATCAATGCCAAGAGGAATAATTGCTTACATCAGGGCCAGGGGCGGACCATCCCATTATTAAGTTTCTCAATTCGTGAAGCTCTTTCTCGTCAATAAATCATCCAGTTTTTCTAAAAATTGTTATCATTTGTTTGGCTGTACATGTACGTCACATCTACCGATTTCCTTTCCATTCGGATAATTCCTTCGCGGTGCGTCGTTTTTTGCTTTTGTGTGTGAGTGTGTGTTTTCTCAAACAGCAGATTATACGAAGATCCAAAGCTTACGAACTTGTTTGTTAGGGAAGTTCGATAGTACGTTTCTCCATTTCAACCTCTCATTAGTATGTGCACCCAAAAGATTGATTCATTTCGCCCTATCTACATCTACATCTACATAGATACTCCGCTAGCCATCATACGGTGTGTGGCGGAGAGTACCCTATCTCACTATTTGTCATTTCCTTTCCTGTTCCAGAGTGTGGGAAAAGCGACTCTCTGTAAGCCTCCGTATGAGCCCTAATTTCTTGAGTCTTATCTTCGTGATCCTTATGTTATCTTATGTTATGTTATGTTAACTGGAGACCTAGAAACGATGGACAGGCTCCGTCACCGCCGCAGCCACAGTGCTCAGCAACCCCACGACGACTATCGCAGTCCACTTCACCCCTCCGCCGCCCCAAACCGAAACCAGGGTTATTGTGCGGTTCGGCCCCCGGTGGACCCCCCCCCCCCTTCCCAGAGAACGTCTCACACCAGACAAGTGTAACCCCTATGTTTGCTTGGTAGAGTAATGGTGGTCCGCGCGTACGTGGAGAACTTGTTTGCGCAGCAATCGCCGACATAGTGTAGCTGAGGCGGAGTAAGGGGAACCAGCCCGCATTCGCAGAGGCAGATGGAAAACCGCCTAAAAACCATCCACAGACTGGCCGGCTCACCGGACCTCGACACAAATCCGCCGGCGCTCCTGCCCGCCCGGAAAGCAGTGCGTTAGACCGCACGGCCAACCGGGCGGGCTTTTCGTGATCAAAAAAATGGTTCAAATGGCTCTGAGCACTGTGGGACTTAACATCTACGGTCATCAGTCCCCTAGAACTTAGAACTACTTAAACCGAACTAACCTAAGGACATCACACAACACCCAGCCATCACGAGGCAGAGAAAATCCCCGGCCCCGCCGGGAATCGAACCCGGGAACCCGGGCGTGGGAAGCGAGAACGCTACCACACGACCACGAGCTGCGGGCTTTTCATGATTCTTACGCGCATTGTATGTTGGTGGCAGTAGAGTCCTTCGGCAATCAGCTTCAAATGCCGGTTCTTTACATTTTCTCAATAGTGTTTCTGGAAAAGCTTCCCTCCAGGGATTACCATTTGAGTTTCCAAAGCATCTCCGGAAGTCTTACGTTTTGTTCGAACTTACCGGTAGCAAATCTAGCAGCTCGCTACTGAATTGTTTCGATGTCTTCCTTCAAGCCGACCTTGTACGGATCCCACATACTCGAGCAGTACTCAAGAAGAGGTGGCACCAGCGTCCTACGTATATGCGGTCTCCTTTAGAGGTGAACCACTCTTTACCAAAATTCTTTCAATAAACCCAAGTCGATCATTCGCCTTGCCTACTACAGGGCTCACATGCTCGTTCCTCCTCATATCGCATTGCAACGTTACGCCCAGATGTATAAACGACTTGGCTGTGTCAAGCTGGACTCTAGTAGTACTATATCCTAACATTACAG
Organism: Schistocerca nitens; assembly: GCF_023898315.1. Classification (NCBI taxonomy): domain Eukaryota; kingdom Metazoa; phylum Arthropoda; class Insecta; order Orthoptera; family Acrididae; genus Schistocerca; species Schistocerca nitens. The sequence goes on from NC_064616.1 coordinate 871,308,081, forward strand.
GTTTGATCTCATCCGCATTAACTTACATTTTTTCTCATTTAGGCAAACTGCCATTCATCACACCAACTGGAAATTTTGTCAAGTCATTTGTATCTTCCTACAGTCATTCAACTTTGACACCTTACCGTACATCACGGCATCATCAGCAAACAACTGCAGATTGCTGCCCACCCTGTCCGTCAAATTATTTATGTACATAGAGAACAACAGCTGTTCTACAACACTTTCTTGGGACACTCCTCGTCTCTGATTCCTTCTATTGTGCTGTATCAGTTGTTTATATTATTCCGTTTATTGTACGTAACTGAATATAGTGAGTTATTATGAAACTGAATAAGAGCGCGTTTGCTGAGAACCATTTATTAGTTCTTTGTGAAACATTATTAACATAGTCTACTTTTACTTGCACTATTTCCCAGATCGAATTAATTATAACACTTGTAATATTTGCAAAAGTACCAACTATGCTTGATATATTTAAGTGGAAAGTCTTTCACGTATGTAGAGGATAGATGTAGACTGAAAGGGGACCTTGCTCTTGCTACACTCCATTCGTGATTTCTCATTAGTCACTGAGTATCCTTCTCCTTCCAGAATTATTCGACATCGCTCTTTGCATTCTTTTTCTTAATTATTATTCAAATTGGTTATTTTTGATGCCATTTATTCGATAAAACTCGTGCTTATCTAAAAGAGAGTCGTGCTCTTCGCAGTCAAATGCCTTGTAAAGGTTTCAAAATGTGCGAACTTTTGATATTTTGTTATTTACGGATTGAAATATCTGACGAGTAAATGTATAAATGGCATTATATATTGAGCAACCCTTCTCGATCTCAAAATGTGATGTTCTAAGTTTTTTTCCTATTTAAGCTTCACACTAGTTTTGAATACATTGTTTCCTCTTTTAGAAAGAGACGTGGGAAACTAAACTTGGTGATAATTATCTGAATTTTTTCCTATTACCTTTGTCGTCTAGAAGTTTAACAATGACATACTTTAATCAATCTGGAAAAATAATGGGTTACACATTGTCACTGAGAGTATAATTTACTGAGCTAGAAAATCTCTTCAGAATTTTGTTTGAAATTCCATAAACACGATGAAAACTTTCCTCTTTTCGAACCTTCGTAATTCTGTTAAATTCAGAAAAGGATGTTGATTGCAGTTCAGGTTATCTTAAACTTTTGCGGAAAGGCAATTTCAATGAATTCCTTTGCTTCTTCAACTGAACTATTTTATTTCACTTTTGTTGCTACGTTTAGGAATTGATTATTAATAATATTTGCGAGGCAAGAACTGTCAGTTACAAATAGTCAGTCAGTTTTGTGATACACGCTTGTGCACAGGCTATCGTTTCCCAGTATCCCATACGGTTTACGTGTATTGTCACTGACGTTGAAATAAATTTTTATTGACGGACTGAAGATGCGGACTGAAATTTCAAACTGCGTCTTTGATAAGGCCATGATCGATTATTACCCTCATCCGTCCCCAAATAATGTAATATTCCGTCTGTAGCCTTTCTCTTGTTTAAGTTATGAGCCTTAAACCTGATTTCCATTTTATACCTCTTCTTGGTGTCATGTTTTTAGGGTTTAGAACTGGTTGAGACCGGTGCGACCATAGAATGAGAACTTTATGTTCTTTCAGAATCCTTAAATAAATCTATCCGATGCTGGAGATGCACCTACATACACATACTAGCGGCTAATGGTTTGTCCACGCATCACTCTCTTCTGTCATTGGCTGTTCGTTTCAGTTCCATGTAACTGTCGCATACTATTCTCTTCTCGATGTCTTCCGAATACTTCTTCCTAGGGCTCTCTCCTCCTTTCTTTCCCAGTGCTTTTCCTTAAAGAATGTTAGTGATGATGGTGGTGTGTCTGATGACATATCCACTAAATTTTATTTTTTTCTTTTCCATTTCCTTTAATAATGTTCTCTCTTCATTCACTTCCCTTAAAACTTATAGTTTGGATTTTCTTTCTTCTCAACTCGTTCTTGTCATTTTCCGCCATACCCACATTTCAGCAGCTTCAAGTCGATTCCTTTCCATTGTACCCAGAGTCTAACTTTCACTTCCAGAAAGCAGTGTATTCCAAACAAATGATTTTGCCAAGGATTTGCGAAATGCGTAGTCGGAAGAGCAATAAGGTAGTATGGTTTCAGTTATTTGTACATTTTGATTGATATTCATAAGTCACATTCAAATCTAATTCGAAATTCTCGCATTTAAAGTAATTACAGATTTGTCCATTTCGAATATGTGAGGGAACCATAACTGTACTTGCATGAAAGAAACAAAGGACAGCTCCAGTAGCAATGGTCATCGTATTAAGCTGCTGATCAAGCAACATTTCACATTATTGCAATCAGAGCTACACTTTTCTTCTAGAAAGACATGTCACTGAACAGGTGTTGTAAACGAAATCCACGGCATAATTTTCTTTTATGTAAGACAAGCGTGTGTGCCGAGAAGGCGGCCTTTGACTAACGTCCCTTTCTGTGGCATGGAAACAGTCAACGGAAAGAGCTAAAGTTAAAACTGGCACAATAAAAAACTAAAGGGTAACGTTACGGGAACTCTGTTCCTCACACACCTCGCACAAATAATTTAGTTACTGTGTGGGTGTTACACGTGACGTAGCCATTGCTTTTAACTTTTCAGCTGTTTGAAGTCAGCAGGCCATGTGATTCGTTCGACGGTTGCTTTTGTCAGTTCACAACTTTCAATCCAACTTAAAACAGTGGACTTGATGCTGTCTGATCGCAGGTCGCATGTAAGAAATGTTCAAATGTGTGTGAAATCTTATGGGACTTAACTGCTAATGTCATCAGTCCCCAAGCTTACACACTACTTAACCTAAATTATCCTAAGGACAAACACACACACCCATGCCCAAGGGAGGACTCGAACCTCCGCAGGTAAGATCTTAAACCTAAACATCATCAGTATATAATCAGATTTTTGAATATTGTGCCTGGGACTTTTATAAATGATGATATTTGTTGTTTATTTCATTTGCTTCACTTTTTCCACAGCATTTTCAAAATTTACGACACCTAGTCCTTACCTGCATTATTCGACTTTGTTCGGTTCTACAACAGTAACTGAATTTCCAAGTTTTATATCTTTTTTATGGGGTGCAAATTTTCCATGTTTGCACATTAGTAGTTCTTCCCATTGTCACTACTAAATACGGTATTCTTTCGTAATTGAAAAAAAAACGCTTCAGCAACGTACCAGTTGGGTAGTTTAAAGCGTCATACAGTTTTTTGTTGACGTAATTCCGATCTTTAGCTTTTTAAGTTCCAGTACGGTCACTACCACTATGACCTACAGAAGAAAAAGAAGTATGTTCTCCTCAGTTTTATTTTTTTCTCTTTGCTTTAATGTTTGAACTCCAATAATACTCCTATGTACTCAATTATAGGTAATGATATTTTTTTAATAAGCGTAACATAATATACTGGAGATAACGTCACCATGTAACTCTTCTCGATTTCCTTGCAGCACATTCACAGAATTTACAGCCTATATTCAATGTTGTTTCAATTCAATTCGGAGGTAATTTACCTATACCTAATAAGTTGTTTCATGATTACTCAATATTAGTCTGCATTCCTTAAAACAGTCTTTTAATCTCATATTTAATAGCCGTGCAATATTAATACTTAAATATTTCGTTACATGTGTGCCTGGCATCGCCTTGTTGTCAGACGGAACAAGACGCACGCAAAATATGGCGTTTCCGCTCTGTCCGAAAGTGCTTTCTTTATTGCCAAATACGAATACGAAGAGTATTTAGAGTGTAGCATGCATCTACATCGACGTGGAACTCTACAAGAGATGGAGAATTTCATGTCATTTTTGATTTCTTTTCGACTGTAGTGATTTAGGGAAACTTCGTAATATCTAAATGAGTTCATTATATCCATACTGAAGAACGAACTAGATCTGTGTTTGAACTGGCGGTTTAGATACTTATAATATGCACCCAGAAGCTTTTTTTAAATTTGATACGGTTTATTGTATCATTAACTAGTTTAGAAGTCACTGCAGGATCATCATGAGATGGAGGGGTTACACGAACATTTTATTCCAGACCAAGTCTAGCTACGCAATAAAATCGCTGAAATTTAGTTAACGAAATATTATAGGATATTTAAATTGAACTGAATTTTGATATTCATCATGAAATAACTAAATCTCTGAGGTACAAGTATTTATAGGCTTGTGATCTGGTACCAAGTTGGATACTGAAGATTTTTGCACGCAACATTAATAGTGAACTTGATTACACTGAAGAGCCAAAGAACTGGTACGCCTGCTTAATATCGTGTAGGGCTCCCGCGAGTACGCAGAAGTGCCGTAACACGATGTTGCATGGACTCGACCTTCAGGGCTGTCCATGAGTCCGTAAGAGTACGAGGGTGTGGTGATACCTTCTGAACAGCACATTGCAAAGCATCCCCGATATGCTCAATAATGTTCATATCTGGGGAGTTTGGTGGCCAGCAGAAGTGTTTAAACGCAGAAAAGCCATTCTGTAGCAATTCTGGACGTGTGGGGTGTTGCATTGTTCTGTTGGAATTGCCCAAGTCCGTCGGAATCCACAACGGATATGAATGGATGCAGGTGATGAGACAGGATGCTCATGTACGTGTCACCTGTCAAAGTCGTATCTACACATATCAGGGGTCCCATATCCCTCCAATTGCACACGCCCCACACCATTACAGAGTCTACACCATCTTGAACTGTTCTCTGCAGACATGCAGGGTCCATGGATTCATGAGGTTGTCTCCATACCCGTACACGTCCATCCGCTCGATACAATCCGAAACGAGACCCGTGCGACCAGGCAACATGTTTCCATTCAACAGTCCGATGTTGGTGTTGACGGGCCTAGGCGAGGCGTAAAGCTTTGTGTCGTGCAGTCATCAAGGATACGCGAGTGGGCCTTCGGTTCCAAAAGCCCTTATCTATGATATTCCGCTGAGTGGTTCGCACGCTGACACTTGTTGATGGCGCAGCACCGAAATCAGCAGCAATTTGCAGAAGGGTTGCACTTCTGTCACGTTGAACGATTCTCTTCAGTCGTGGTTGGTCCCGTTCTTGCAGGATCTTTTTCCGGCTGCAGCGATGTCGGAGATTTGATATTTAACCGGATTCTTCATATTAACGGTACAGTCGTGAAATGGTCGCAGGGGAAAATGCCCACCTCATCACTACCTCGGAGATGCTGTATCCCATCGCTCGTGCGTTGACTGTAACACCACGTTCGAACCCACATAAATCTTTATAACCGGCCATTCTAGCAGCAGTAACCGATCTAAGAACTGTTCCAGACACTTGTTGTCTTATGCATGGCGAGTCTCTAACTATTGCTACTTAGTTGGTTGGTTGGTTGGTTTTGGGGAAGGAGACCAGACAGCGTGGTCATCGGTCTCATCGAATTAGGGAAGGATGGGGAAGGAAGTCGGCCGTGCCCTTTCAGAGGAACCATCCCGGCATTTGCCTGGAGTGATTTAGGGAAATCACGGAAAACCTAAATCAGGATGGCCGGACGCGGGATTGAACCGTCGTCCTCCCGAATGCGAGTCCAGTGTCTAACCACTGCGCCACCTCGCTCGGTTTGCTACTTAGTATAACTCCGAAAATATAATAGTAGCTGAAAAGTTTGTGGGATAAATGTTGCATGGGAAAACGGGTGCCATAATATAACGTTGGTTTTTTGTTGCTAGGTGGGGTCATGTCAGAGATATGAAGGTCAGCTTTGCTTTTTTAAATGGGATGTATAGTTTGGTACTTATTTTCTGATAGCGGCTATCGAGACGAATGCAATGATGTGTAACGGCAAGATCTTTGAAGGTCATCGAAGGTCAAAAAGGTGGCATGAACGTCCATTTACAGAAGGTGTTCGATGTGATGACCACTGCACACTGGTACGGTTTGTATGCGTCGCATTGAATTCTGCCGATGGGCTCAACTTCAGATTCAGAGGGATGACTCATTTATTAATTTGAAGGTCATCGAAGGTCAAAAAGGTGGCATGAACGTCCATTTACAGAAGGTGTTCGATGTGATGACCACTGTTATCAATGCAGTGCTGCAATCACCTTATCATGGATTGAGTGGTTTCATTTCGGAACTTATCGAAGCACATGGTCTGACAATTTTCTGTCGTATATCGTTCAAATAGTAAATATTCACCGAATACGGCGTATCCATCTAACGTGCCATTGACATCTAAACACCATTCGACGGTTTCGCAAGACAACACTAATAGAAACAATAAGACTAGTATCGTCGAATCAAGCGAATGTGAATGATGTGTTCCTTCGAAGAACAAGTCGATATGCTTACGGAGAATGCCAACGAAATTCAGTAAGAGCTAGAGAGTTATACGCTGAAAGATATCCTCAACGTACTCACTCTACACATCTTAAATTTAACCATGTGTATGATAAATTGAGAACAAGTGTATCTTTAACTCATCGGAAACATATTCGGCAATGGAAAGTTACTAACGAGGAAACGGAAATTGGTACTCTTGCAACTGTGGTGCGAGATCCTTGTGGTAGTTCGCGTCAAATCGCAAGGGAATCTGGCATGAGCAGAGTAATGTTGTTCGTGTTCTGCATCGCCATAAATATCACCATTACCATGTCAGTCTCCACCAAGAATTAACTGGTACGGTTTGTATGCGTCGCATTGAATTCTGCCGATGGGCTCAACTTCAGATTCAGAGGGATGACTCATTTATTAATTTGATTTTATTTACTGGCGAGGCTACATTCACGAACGATGGAAATGTTAATTTGCATTATATGCATTATTGGTCAACTGAAAATCCATTTTACTTGCGGCAAGTTGCACACCAAAAACCGTGGTCGGTGAATGTATGATGTGGGATTCCGGAAGACAGTGTTATTGGCTCTCATTTCATCGAAGGAAATCTTAATAGTAGGCATTACACCACATGCCTGAAAGAAACATTAGGTCTGTTATTGGCAGAAATACCTTTAGGAACAAGGAACAGAATGTGGTATCAACACGATGGGGTGGCACTTTAGTGTGAATAGCAGAGTAATGACGAAGATGTAGATGTATATGTGTGCCGGGCACATTTTTCGCTGATGGCTGGAAATAATTTGCAGAGACAACTCCCAAATCGTTGGATTGGACGCGGAGGAGATGTGTTGTGGCTGGCTCGTTCAGCAGGCTTGACGCCTCTGGATTTTTTCTAGCGGTGATTCGTAAAAGACGTTGTTTATAAAGACGTTCAAACTACACCTGAGGATATGCGAAAGAGAATTGTCAGAGCATGTGCTTCGATGAGTGCCTATGTGATAAGAAAAATCATTCAATTCATGATAAGAAGATTGCAGCACTGCATTGATACCACTGGTAATCACTTCGAACACCCGTAAATGGACGTTTATGCCACCTTTGTGACCTTCGTTGACCTTCAAAGATCTTGGATTCGTCTCGATAGCAGCTACCAGAAAATAGGTATCGAACTACGGCATCCCATTTAAAAAAACAAAGTTGACCTTCATATCTTTGAAGCGACCCCACCTAGCAACAAAAAGCCGACGTCACATGGCCTCCGTTGTCCCATGCAACTTTTGTCCCACAAACGTTTCAGCTCTTATCATACTTTCGGAGTTATTCTTGGTGGCAACAGTTAGTGACTCACCCTGTATGCCGGCCGTGGTGGCCGAGCGGTTCTAGGCGCTTCAGTCTGGAACAGCGCGACCGCTACGGTCGCAGGTTCGAATCCTGCCTCGGGCATGGATGTGTTTGATGTCCTTATGTTAGTTAGGTTTAAGTAGTTCTAAGTTCTAGGGGACTGATGACCTGAGAAGTTAAGTCCCATAGTGCTCAGAGCCATTTGAGCCATTTTTCACCCTGTATAGTCGTTGCCGACCACAGCGCTGTGATCTGCCTGTTTACATATCTCTGTAATTGAATAAGCATGTCTATACCAGTTTCTCTTATGCTACAGTGTATTTGTGTAGCAACGTTTCAGCTAGATATTTTCAAAACAATGGTTCAAATGGCTCTGAGCACTATGGGACTTAACATCTGAGATCATCAGTGCCCTAGACTTAGAACTATTTAAACCTAACTAACCTAAGGATATCACACACATCCATGCCCGAGGCAGGATTCGAACCTGCGATCGTAGCGGTGGCGCAGTTCCAGACTGAAGCGCCTAGAACCGCTCGACCACAGCGGCCGACTAGATATTTTCACAAAATTAAGTAATCAGTGTTGAAGCTCTTACACAAGGAAGGAGAAAAACATGATGTCGAGAACTACAGGCTTACAGGAGCTGGACGAGGACACACAGAGAAATGCATGCTTGAACATAAACGCAGATGGCAGCCAAGCCTGTAGGTTGCGCTGTTGTATTTGTTCACAGATGGCACCTAGGCGATTTCCTCAATACGTTGCAGGTGTCAGACATAGTCAGAACAGAGTTATGTTTAGTTGGGAACGCATTATGTCGGAGGTAAGTGAATTCGAACGTAATCAAATCGTTGGTGCTCGTATGGTTGGCTCTTCCGTATTCAAAGGAGCAAAAATATTTAGTGTTTCAAGAGGCACCGCATCGGAGATTTATACCACATACAAAGAATGCGAGAAACACCATACGGTAAGTCACAACGCCGACAAAAGGGTCTGTTGAGTGATCGTTGCAGGATTGTGACGGAAAGTAAGAGAACGACAACTGCAAAAATCACTGCAGAACCGAATGTCGTAGTCGAAGACCCTGCCAGAGACAAAAACACAAGGAGAGAACACCCTAATCAGGGAACTGCCGGACGAGCCACAGTTCCAAAACGACTCATCATTGATGCAAGTGCCAGTAACAGAAAAAGTAGTGCCGGACCCGTAAAACCTGCACTATGGAGCAATGGAAGAAAGGCATTTGGTCGGATGAATCTTGTTGCACACTATTTCAAACTTCTGGCCGAGTATACGTCCCAAGAGTGAGATATAGTGGAAGTTCGATGATAATTTTGGCAGCCATATCGAGGTATTCCATGGGCCCCGTGGTTACTCTGCAAGGTCTCAAAGACTATGAGACCATTTTCGCTGATCAGGTCCATTCCACGGTTCAGTGTTTGTCCCCCCATGGTGATACTGTGTTTCAAGAGGACTGTGCCCCTGCTCACACAGCTCATATCGGCCAGGACTGGATTTTTGAGAACAAGAATGAATTGCCCCATCTCACCTGGGCAGCACAGCCACCACACCTCAATATTACTCAGCCTTTGTCATCTATTTTGAAGAGAAGAGTGCGTGATCGCTATCCATCTCGATCTTCGTTAACTGAATTAGCCACTATTTTGCAAGAAGAATGGTATAAAATTTCCTTGGAAACCATACAGGACCTGTATTTACCATTCAGATGCGACTGGAAGTTGTTCTGAACGCCAACAGGTTTCCTACAGAGTATTGGAATTGTCAATGTATTGTGTTTTTGTTGTTACCATATTTTTGTTCAGTCCCTGTACATTTTGTGGTTGTGTACGAAGTGTCCCTTATCTTGATCACATCAAATAATTGTTTGTTCAGAAGCAAAATAAAAAATATATGAAGCAAATGCTGTTTAGCTACTAGGAGGACATTAACCAGCATGACTATCTTTCTTGCAACTTGGTTCATTACGAAGATGTGAACAGCAGTACGTCAGTTTTTAAATAGCGCTTCTGTTTTGTATTCGGTAATCCGTATCCTCTACTCAAGACCTGTTCAAGACAGTATCAATGTGAAACGTATCACAATTTTACTAGGACGACATCTAGACTGCATATGATTGTTGTGCATCAAGTGGTTTTGTGAATCTGGATGATCGATTAACTTATTGGCACGAGTTTAGCGTACACGAAAACAAGAAGCAGAATGACACAGCAACTGTTGCAAATCCTAAACAATCGGACAGACGGCGTTCAGTGCAGACGGGCTGGTGAATAGACAAAGGATAAAGGGAGCTTCATGCATCATGCCCCTAGCTGCAGCAGCACTCAGGGTGAATAGGTTGTGTTGTGTACACGAAAAGAGTCATGGTACTCGAACGCAAGAGCTACCTGCACATCAAACCCTTGTCCTGCTTCTCCTCCCCCCCCCCCTCTCTCTCACTCTCACTCTCTCTCTCTGTCTCTCTCTCTCTCTCTCTCTCTCTCTCTCCATCTCTCTCTCTAAAACACACACACACATATTCATACAGACACACACACACAACCACAGACAGCTTCGTAGCCGTAGACCTACGCTAAATCACATTCGGTATTTCGATATAACCAGGAAAAGCTTGGAACCAGCGAGCGAAAGGAGGACTAGCAGACCGAATGAAGTACAGAAGAAAAGAAAGAAGCTACGTGAAAAAAGTGACAGAGTACGGGAGAACCCGGGATTTCTTGAAGACCGGGAACAAAGCTAAGGCGAGAGGAGTAAGGAAAGCCATTAGGATAAAACTCTGTGGTTTCTCTATCTTGATGATTAAGAGTTGACAGCGTAATTTTGCAACGAGTAAATGGACTTGGGTCTTTTTTGGGCAGGGAATTTTCAGCCGACAGCAGTTATTCATTCTTTACTGTAGTCACGTTACCAATGATAGTGATTAAACGGCTGGTGGTTCGTTTAAGGTTACAATTGCTTTTTATGCGCTCAAAATGTTGCTATTATGGACAGAGCTCTCTGACACAAGGATTACTGAAATTTCATCCTGAGTAGGGAAGGGATGGAAGAGTATCAATAGAGGACTTGATACGGGCGTTCTGTACACTGTACTATCGGTATTAACTTACGGTGATTTCTGGCGAGAATAGTAGGAACTTCTGGAAGAAAAGATGAAAAAGCCTATCACTGGCTAGAAGTTTTGTTGTTATTTGCGCAGTAAGAAAATATTATTCTAGATCTACATCTACATCTACATGGATACTCTGCAAATTGCACCTAGGTGCCTGGCAGAGGATTCATCGAACTACCTTCACAATCATTCTCTATTATTCCAGTCTCGAACAGCGCTCGGAACAAACGAACACCTATATCTTTCCGTGCGACCTCTGTTTTCCCTTATTTTATTATGACAGTCGTTTCTTCCTATGTAGGTCGGCGGCAACAAAATATTTTCGTATTTGGAGGAGAAAGATGGTGATTGAAATTTCGTGAGAAATTAACTCTTTGAGACTGAAGCCCTATCTGTATTTTCCCGAGAACCTGTAACCTAAAAAAATAAATAATTTCGATATAACCAGGAAAAGCTTGGAACCAGCGAGCGAAAGGAGGACTAGCAGACCGAATGAAGTACAGAAGAAAAGAAAGAAGCTACGTGAAAAAAGTGACAGAGTACGGGAGAACCCGGGATTTCTTGAAGACCGGGAACAAAGCTAAGGCGTGTAGGCGGCTATTAAGCAATATACTTAGATTTGTTTTGCTTAGATGTGGCAATGAGAAGAGCAGCACCGCATATTAACTTTGTTTCTGGAGGAAATCGAATTTCTATAGCTAAAGGCTAAGTCGGCAAAAAATTTCCACTTTTTTCTTGTATCTCAAGTACAACTGAGGAGAACGTCGTCATTGTCTTTACGATAAGCTTCAACATACATACACTCAGCACGCCAGAGTATGGTGCATGAACGAGGGAATTTTCTACCAATATTATTGAATTTTTCTCCTAGCCTGTTGTTGTTGTGACCTTCAGTCCAAAGACTGGTTTGATGCGGCTTTCCATGCTACTCTATCTTGTGCAAACCTCTTCATCTCCGAGTAACTACTGCAACCTGCATTCCTCTGAATCTGCTTACTGTGTTCATCTCTTGCCCTTCCTCTGCGGTTTTTACCCCCCACGTTTCCCTTCAGTACTAAATTGGTGATCCCTTGATGCCTCAGATTGTGTCCTGCCAGTCGGTCCTTTCTTTTAGTCAGGTTGTGCCACAAATCTCTCTTCTCCCCAATTCTATCCAGTACCTCCTCATTAGTTACGTTATCTACCCATCTAATTTTCTGCATTCTTCTCTAGCTCCACATTTGAAAAGCTTCTATTCTCTTCTTGTCTAGACTGTTTATCGCCCATGTTTTATTTAAATACATAGCTACACTCCGTACAAAAACTTTCAGAAAGGACTTCCTGACGCCAAAATCTATACTCGATGTTAACAAATTTCTCTTCTTCAGAAACCCTTTTCTTTCCATTGCCAGTCTACCTTGTATATCCTCCTAACTTCGACCATCATCAGTTATTTTGCTTCCCAAATAAAAAAAACTCATTTACTACTTTAAGTGTCTCATTTCCTAATCTAATTCCTTCGGCAGCACCTGTTGTCATTCGACTAAATTCCATTTGCTTTTATTGATGTTCATCTTATATCCTTCTTTCAAGAGACTATCCATTCCATTCAGCTGCTCTTCCAAGTCTTTTTCTGTCTCTGACAGAATTGCAGTGTCATCGGCAAACCTCAAAGTTTTTGTTTCTTCTCCCTGGACTTTGACTCTCACTCCAAATTTTTCTTTTGTTTCCCTTACTGCTTCCTCAATATACAGATTGAATAGCATCTGGGACAGGCTACAAATATGTCTCACTCCCATCTCAACCACTGCTTCCCTTTCGTGCCCCTCAACTCTTATAGCTCATCTGGTTTCTGTACAAATTGTAAATAGCCTTTCGCTCCCTGTATCTTATCTCTGCCACCTTCAGAATTTGAAAGAGAGTATTCCAGTCACATTGTCAAAAGCTTTATTTAGGTCTACAAATGCTATACACGTATGTTTTTTTGCCTTTCCTTAACCCATCTCCTATGGGAATTCGTAGGGACAGTATTGCCTCGCGTGTTTCTACATTTCTCCGGAATCCAAACTGATCTTCCCCGAGTTCGGCTTCTTCCAGTTTCTTCTACCAGGGCCTTGTTTCGACTTAAGCATTTCAGTGCTTCGTCAACTCCTTGTCGTAGTATCATATCTCCCTTCTCATCTTCCTCTGCGTTCTCTTCCATTTCCATAATACTGTCCTCAAGTACATCTCCATTATACAGATCCTCTATGTACTACTTCTTCCACCATTCTGCTTTCCCTTCTTTACTTAGGACTGGTTTCCCATCTCAGCTCTTGATATTCATACAGGTGGTTCTCTTTTCTCCAAAGGTCTCTTTAATTTACCTGTAGGCAGTGTCTATCTTCCCCCTAGTGATATATGCTTCTACATCCTTACATTTGTCCTCTAGCCATTCCTGCTTAGCCTTTTTGCACTTCCTGTCGATCTCATTTTTTAGACGTTTGTATTCCCTTTCGCCTGCTTCATTTATTACACTTTTACATTTTCTCCTTTCATCGATTAAATTAAATATCTCTTGTGTTACCCAAGGATTTCTACTATTCCTAGTCTTTATACCTAGTTGATCCTCTCCTGCCTTCCCTATTTCATCTCTCGAAGCTACCCACTCTTCTTCTGCTGTATTCCTTTCCCCCGTTCTTTTCAATTGTTCCCTAATGCTCCCACTAAAACCCTCTACAACCTCTGGTTCTTTCGGTTTATCCAGGTTCCATCTCCTGAAATTCCTGCCTTCTTGCTGTTTCTTCAGCTCTAATCTGCAGCTCATAACCAATAAATTGTGGTCAGAGTCCACATATGACCCCGGAAATGTCATAATTTAAAATCTGGTTCCTAAATCTGTGTCTAACCATGATATAATCAATCTGAAACCGTCCGGCGTCTCCAGGTCTCTTCAACGTATACACCTTCTCTCATGATTTTTAAACCAAGTGTTAGCTGTGATGAAGTTATGCTCTGTGCAAAAGTTTACCAGGCGGCTTCCTCTTTCACTCTTTTTCCCCAATACATATTCACCTACTATTTTTCCTTCTCTTCCTTTTCCTACTATCGAATCCCAGTACCACATGACTATTAAATTTTTGTCTCCCTTAACTATGTGAATAATTTCTTTTATCTCATCATACATTACCTCAATCTCCTCCTCATCTGCGGAGCTAGCTGGCATATGAACTTGTACTACTGTGGTCGGTATGGGATCTGTGTCTTTCTTGGCTACAATAATGCTTTCACTATTCTGTTCATAGCAGCTTACCCGCGTTCCTATTTTTTTACTCATTATTAAACCTACTCCTGCGTAACCTCTATTTGATTTTGTATTTATAAGCTTGTATTCATCCGACCAGAAGCCCTGTTCTTCCTGCCACCGAACTTCGCTAATGGCGGCTATGTCCAACTTTAACCTTCTTCTTCTTCTTTCGTTTTGGCCATCTTAGGACCAAGTTAATTCGCTTCAACTTCGTTTTTTCTGGTCTTTCTTCTTCTAATATTCTTTCGTTCTCATACTTTGCAACCTTCTTCGTTCTTCTGCTGTCCAAGACGATTTTGTTCTGGGTCTCTTTCTGTCCTCGAAAGCTTTGAAGGCCAGAGTTTTTTATTTAAAAATCACCCTGTTGCATATCTCTGGTTCCTGTATTCTCATTTCTTCCAGATCTATTTGTATCTCTTGGGTCCGTCGTACGTTTGTTTTCTTGTTCATCAGAAATTGTGTGATTCGCCGTGTTAACCTCCCCTGGTCCATTCTGAGGATGTGTCCGAAGAACATGCTCCTTCTTTTCCTGATGACGTCACAATGTTTTTCTACCTTGGTATACAGTTGCTGGTTGGCTCGGTTTCTAAATTGGCCATCTTCTGTTCTTAGAGGTCCTAATATTCCCCTGAGATTCTTTCGTTGTATAAGTTCTAGCCTCTTGATCACTCCGGTTCTTGTTAACTTGAGAGTTTCTGCTGTATATAGAGCTTCAGGGCGGATAACTGTTTGGTAAAGTTTCAGTTTTGCATTTATAGAAATATTCTTCTTATTGTAGGTGTTGATAGTTAATTTACATGCTAAGTTCATTTTGTTTATTCGTGCTCCCATTGCTTGTTTTTCGGTCAGTCCTATGGCTATCCATTCTCCAAGGTATTGGAATCGCTCCACCTTCTGAATTTTCCTTCCTTCTACTGTCATCCATCTAGGAGCTGTCGTGATGTTTGTCATATATTTTATCTTCTCGACAGAGATTTGTAGGCCTGCTTTAGCTGCCTGTCTCTGGAGTTCTATGGTTTGGTTAAATGCCTCTTCTAGTGATTCGGACAAGATCACAATGACATCTGCCAATGCTAGACAATCTAACCGTACTCCTTTATTCTTACACCCCAGTCGTATTCCACCCAGTCCTTTCATTCCTTGTCGCCACTCTCTGATCACCTTATCGTGGACACAATTAAAGAGCAAACGGGAGAGTCTGTCTCCCTGTCTCACACCGGTTTTAACCTTAAAGGCCTCCGACAGCTTTCCACTGAACTTGACCTTGGATGTTGTGTTGCTTAGGGTATGTTTAACCAGTTTGCTGGATTTTCTATCCAAACTAATCTCCCCTAAAATTTGGAACAGTGTGTGTCTGTCTACAGAATCACAGGCTTTCTTGAAGTCTATGAATGTAAGCACGAACTTTTTGCTCCTCTGTTTTTGATAGGCGACTATTAGTCTTATATTCAGGATCTGTTAGCGCATGATTTCTCCTTTCTGAAGCCTCCTTAGCACTCATCAATATGTGCATTTATTTGTTCTTACACTCCATTTTGCAGTGGTTTTGAGAATACCTTATGGGTCACAGGTATTAAAGGAATTCCCCTGTAGTTCCCAGATTCCGTCTTATCGCCTTTCTTGCGTATAAGATGTATTAGTGCCGATGTCCAACCTTCTGGAAGCTGCTCTTCTTCCCAGACTTTTTGTATAATTTGTGTTAGTCCTATGGGCACATTCTCGTTCACATACTTAAGAGTTTTACGATGATCCCGTCTTCCCCAGGAGCTTTGTTATTTTTTCAGGGTTCTTATAAAGTTCTTAACCTCTTCTATAGTTGGTAGTTCCGAGTCGGGGTTTGGTTCTTTCTCATTGTAATTGGATGTCTCGGATGGCGCTTCACAATTCAGGAGGTCTTCAAAGTATTCAGCCGAGATCTGACTGTTTTCCATGTCTCCATACACTGTCTTTCCTTCTTTATTCGTAAAGGTGAGGTTTGGAGGATCATATCTACTTAAGTAGGTCTTGAATATTCTATAGAAGTCTTGCGTGTTGTTCTTCCGGAAGTCTTCTTCTATTTGAGTTAAACGTTCTTGCAAATATTTCCTCTTGAGATTTCTGATACTTTTTAGCAGTGGTTTTCCTTAATTCTTGGAAGTTCTTTAGATTTTTTGGTGTTTTATGAGAGCACCAAACACCCCACGCTTTCCGACGCTTTTCGATTGCTGTATCTCCTTCTCCCGACCACCATGCATGTTTCTTCCTCCTCTCCAGGTGAACTGTTTCCTTTGCACTGTCAATCAGTGCATCTTTCAACTGTACCCAATCGTGATATTTCTTCTGATTCAAGCTCACCTTAAAATCTTTGCTAGTTCTAAGTTTCTCTGAATCATACTTCACAATGTGGGTAGTGTTTTTAGTCTGGTGGTCTATTGGTAGAATTTTTATTTTTATTTTGGATAGGAAGTGATCTGAGTCTAAATTTGCACCACTGAGGACTTTGACATTTTGAATTTCCTTCTCTGCATGTCTTGATATCGCTACATGGTCAAACTGAAACTCTCCTAGTAATGGATAGGGAGATACCCATGTTTTCTGTTTCCTTGCAAGGCGTTTAAATGCCGTTGATTTCATTATCAGATCAAAGGTCTTACAAATTTCCAATAGTCGTTCGCCATTCCGATTAGTCCTATTGTGGGCTGGATAGTTCCCAATTATGTTTCTGAACTTTCTCTCTTTCCATAGCTGAGCATGAAGTCTCCAAGTAGTACGATAACATTCATAGTTGGAATCTTGGATAGTGTTTTCTCCAGGTCTTCTCAAAATTCTTCTACTTTCTCTGGGTCGGTTCTATTAGGCTCATTTGTGGCAGCATGTACATTGACCATGGTATAAATCTTATTTGCTTCCCTAAAGGTAAGTGTGGAAAGTCAACTGTTTCCGGAGCTGAAGTCAGTGATGGCTCACAGGCTTTGTTTATTGATTATAAAGCCTGTGCCCAGATGAGGTACGTTCTTCATTACTCTCTTTCCAGGTTTTCCCTTCAGAATGTGATATCCCTCTGATACAAATGCTGCTTCATCTGTATATCTTGTTTCTTGTAATACAGTTACAATGTTTTTTCCTTGGCCAAAGTATCAGTAAAATGTTTCAGTTTTCCGGTTTTGAGGAGTGAGTTAACATTGAAGGAAGCAAAGTATGACACTTCCTTATTTTTCAATCTCTTGCATGCTGGTGTGAGCTCCCCAGAAGCCTCTGGCTAACTAACGTTGTCATTGACAAAGGTGTATTGGTTACCACCTGAGGTAACTTTAACCTATTCACCTACTTTTTTAAATTTTTTAACCTACCTGCCCGATTAAGAGATCTGACATATCACGCTCCGATCCGTAGGACGACAGTTCTGTTTCTCCTGATAACGACGTCCTCCCGAGTAGCCCCTCCCGGAGATCCGAATAGGGGGCGATGGAATATTATACCAAAGAGGATGCAGTCATCATTTAAGCATACAGTAGACCTGCATGCCCTCGGGAATAATTACGGCTGTAGTTTCCCTTTGCTTTCAGCCGTTCGCAGTACCAGCTCATCAAGGCCGTTTTGAATGTTATGACAGATCATTCAATCATCCAGACTGTTACCCCTGCGACTACTGAAAAGGCTGCAGCCTCTCTTCAGACGTTTGTCTGGCCTCTCAGTAGGTAACATCCGTTGTGGTTGCACTTATTTGTATCGCTGAGGCACGCAAGCCTTCCTACCAAAGGTAAGGTCAATGAGTCTATATACTCTTATTTTATTCTCACGGTCTCAATGCGAGAAATGTCTTGCTCGTAGCAGACCTGTTGCAGAGTCTTTCTCACCTGCCTAGAGCAACGCCGTCTTTCTTCCAAACATTACTATTTAAGTTCCTCGAGCACCTCTGTTACACCTCGATGTAGGCTATATGGAACCCTTCTACTAACAACAGCGCGTCTCTGGATATATTCGATGTCTGCTGTCATGTCTACTTCCTACGGATTGAAAATGCTGGAGCATTGTTCTATAATTGGTCACACTATCGTCCTCTATGCGATTTCCTTTACATCTGCACTCCACGTTCCCAAAAGTCTTCCACAAATTTAAGTCTTCCACTCACCTTTGCTAGTACTGGTTTTGTGTGTTCGTTTCATTTCGCTTCTTAGCATTATCCCTAAATATTTAAATCTGTGATATGCTTTTTATACTCATGAAGTAATAAGTGCTATCGACAGGGGATGTCAAATTGATTCCATATTTTTAGATTTCCAGAAGGCTTTCGACACCGTTCCTCACAAGCGTCTTCTAACCAAACTGCGTGTCTACGCCTCAGTTTATTTATTTATTTATTTATTGTTCCGTGGGACCAAATTAAGGAGAAGTCTCCATGGTCATGGAACAAGTCAATACATGAAATTATAAGACGATAGTAGAAAAAGATAAAATGAAATATAAGAAACGTATTCAGGCGACAATTCGTAATTTTAAATAAAGAAAATCAACAATGTAACACTGGAATTGGCTTAATTTTTCAGTTCTTCCAGGAGCTTCTCGACAGAATAGAAGGAGTGAACCATGAGGAAACTCTTCAGTTTGGACTTAAAAGTGTTTGGGCTACTGCTAAGATTTTTTAGTTCTTGTGGTAGGTTATTGAAAATGGATGCAGCAGAATACTGCACTACTTTCTGCACAAGAGTCAACGAAGTGTATTCCACATGCAGATTTGATTTCTGCCTGGTATTAACTGAGTGAAAGCTGCTAACTCTTGGGAATAAGCTAATATTGCTAACAACAAACGACATTAAATAAAATATATACTGTGAGGGCAATGTCAGAATTCCCATACTACTGAATAGGGGTCGACAAGAGGTTCTCGAACTTACACCACATATAGCTCGTACAACCCGTTTTTGAGCCAAAAATATCCTTTTTGAATCAGAAGAATTACGCCAAAAAATAATACCATATGACATAAGCGCATGAAAATATGCGAAGCAGACTACTTTTCGTGTTGAAGTGTCACTTATTTCAGGTACTGTTCTAATGATACATAAAGTAGCATTTAGTTTCTAACAAGATCCTGTACATGGGCTTTCCACAACAGCTTAGTATCCATCCGAACGCCTAGGAACTTGAACTGTTCCGTCTCGCTTACAATATGCCCATTCTGTCTCATCAAAATATCGGTTCTTGTTGAATTGTGAGTTAGAAACTGTAAAAACTGAGTCTTACTGTGATTTAGCATCAAATTATTTTCCACAAGCCACAAACTTATTTCATGAACTACATTATTTGATAATGTTTCAATATTACACACAAGATCCTTCACTACCAAGCTGGTGTCATCAGCAAACAGAAATATTTTTGAATCACCTGTAATACTAGAAGGCATATCATTTATAAAATAAGAAACAGCCGTGGCCCCAGCACCGACCCTTGGGGAACGCCGCACTTAACAGTGCCCCATTGGGACTAAACATCACTACCATTCTATATATTGCAGAGAATTACCTTCTGCTTTCTGTTCTTAAAGTAAGAGGCGAACCAATTGTAAGCTACTCCCCTAACTCCATAATGGTCCAATTTCTGCAGTAATATTTTGTGGTCAACACAGTCAAAAGCCTTCGTTAAATCAAAGAAAACACCTAACGTTCGCAACCTTTTATTTAATCCGTCCAAAACCTCACAGAGAAAAGAGAATATAGCATTTTCACTTGTTAAACCATTTCTAAAACCAAACTGTACATTTGACAGCAAATTATGTGAATTTAAATGCTCCAATAACCTTGTATATACAACCTTTTCGATAACTTTAGCAAACACCGATGGCATAGAAATAGGTCTAAAATTGTCAACATTATCCCTGTCTTCCTTTTTATAAAGTGGCTTCACTACCGAGTACTTTAATCGGTCAGGAAACCGACCACTCCTAAAGGAAAAGTTACAGATATGGCTAAGTACTGGGCTAACATACACAGAACAGTACTTCAGTATTCTGCTAGATACGTCGTCATATCCATGACAGTTCTTGGTCTTTAGTGATTTAATTATTAACTCAATCTCCCTGTTGTCAGTATCACGGAGGAGCATTTCAGGTAACAGTCTCGGAACACTTCTTTCTATAAGCGCTATATGATTCCCTGTTGGGACTAGGTTTCTATTTAGTTCACTTGCTACATTCAGAAAGTGATTATTAAATACTGTACATATATGCGACTTATCAGTAACACGGACATTCCAACTACGCACTGATTCTATATCCTCGACCTGTCTCTGCAGACCAGCCACTTCCTTTACGACTGACCATATGGTTTCAATTTTATCCTGAGACTTAGCTATTCTATCTGCATACCACATACTTTTTGCCTTCCTAATAACTTTTTTAAGCACCTTACAGTACTGTTTGTAATGGGCTGCTGCATTTAGATTTTGTCTGTTTCTAACGTTTTGATATAATTGCCACTTTGTTCTACAGGATGTTCTTATCCCTCTAGTCAGCCACCCAGGCTGCCTGTTTGTGCTAGTACCCTGTTTTGAACGTTCTAACGGAAAGCAACTTTCAAAGAGCACGAGAAAAGTCTTGAGGAAAGCATTATATTTATCGTCTACTGTATCAGCACTATAAACATCTTGCCACTCTTGTTCCTTGGTAAGGTTTACAAAGATCTCTACAGCAACTGGATCAGCTTTCCTAAAAAGTTGATAACTATATTTAACATGTGTTGCAGCACCAAAATCTTTTAGAGTTAAAAAGTGTGCATCATGATCTGAAAGGCCATTCACCTTTTTGCTAACAGAATGTCCTTCTAGTAATGAGGAATGAACAAAAATGTTGTCTATGGTTGTTCTACTGTTCCCTTGCACTCTCATTGGAAAGAATACGGTTTGCATAAAATTATATGAATTGAGGTGGTCTACCAGCATCTTTTTCCTTGCACAATCACTTATACAACTAATATTGAAGTCACCACATATAACTAACTTTTTGTATTTCCTATAAAGTGAACCAAGAACCTCCTCTCGCTTTAGCAAAAATGCTGTGAAATCGGAGTCTGGGGATCTATAAATAACAACAGTTAGAAGTTTAACTCCACTAAATTTAACCACACCTGCACAACATTCAAACACCTTTTCAGTGCAAAACTTTGAAACATCAATTGACTCAAATGGGATACCGTTTTTCACATACATGGCTACTCCCCCACACCACAAAGAGCTCCTAGAAAAGCTGCCAGCCAACCTGTATCCTGGTAAAGGAAGCCCCTGAATCACTCCTTATTTAAGAAGTGTTCAGATATACCAATAATTTCAGAGTCAACATCTATAAGCAGTTCACTAACTTTATCTCTAATACCGTGTATATTTTGATGAAATATACTAATTCCCTCATTACTCGGATACCTAAGCTTTGTCGAAAGTTATTTCTTTGTTAGAGAGACTTCCTTTAAGCAGGAATACCTATCAGCTGACTTCAATCTAAAAAAGGTGCAGCTCTAACACCCACTAGTACAGGAAGTTTCCCATGAGTGATCCCACCACCCCCACCTATGCTGACACTTATAAGCTTTGCCAGCCTCCCCTTTCCGTACCTGTTGAGGTGCAGACCATGTCTAGTGAAACCCGTACTGCTGATAGACTCCACCGACACCACTGAAATGTGACTCATGCCTTCTGTCATCAGCGCACCCCCAAGTCTCATGTTATTACGTTTGACGGCTGTATTAAGATGAGGCCGATCGTGACGCTGAAACAGTTCCACGAAATGCACATTCGTGTTGCCAGTCTGTGTGGCCATCTTTTTCAGGTCACCATCTATGTCTACTCCCCATCCCTATCAATACTATTACCAGCACCACCCACAATCACTACCTGATCCTCTTTATTAAAATCCCTACATAACCCCCCTATGTTAACAGTCACCTGAGCCAATCCTGCATTAGGCTTCACAATGCTGGTGAGCTGGTACTCACTCCCCAACACTTCCTGCAGCTGCTGGCCTACACCTCTACCATGAGAACTACCTAACAGCAGAACCTTCTTCTTTCTCTTAGACTTTGCAACTGTCCTAGCCACCGTAACTGCTAAGGTCTGCTGCATACTTCCTACATCTACAGCTACAGTTGTGCGACTGGATTCGTGATTTCCTGTCAGAAAGGTCGCACTTCGTAGTAATACACTCCTGGAAATTGAAATAAGAACACCGTGAATTCATTGTCCCAGGAAGGGGAAACTTGATTGACACATTCCTGGGGTCAGATACATCACATGATCACACTGACAGAACCACAGGCACATAGACACAGGCAACAGAGCATGCACAATGTCGGCACTAGTACAGTGTATATCCATCTTTCGCAGCAATGCAGGCTGCTATTCTCCCATGGAGACGATCGTAGAGATGCTGTATGTAGTCCTGTGGAACGGCTTGCCATGCCATTTCCACCTGGCGCCTCAGTTGGACCAGCGTTCGTGCTGGACGTGCAGACCGCGTGAGACGACGCTTCATCCAGTCCCAAACATGCTCAATGGGGGACAGATCCGGAGATCTTGCTGGCCAGGGTAGTCGACTTACACCTTCTAGAGCACGTTGGGTGGCACGGGATACATGCGGACGTGCATTGTCCTGTTGGAACAGCAAGTTCCCTTGCCGGTCTAGGAATGGTAGAACGATGGGTTCGATGACGGTTTGGATGTACCGTGCACTATTCAGTGTCCCCTCGACAATCACCAGTGGTGCACGGCCAGTGTAGGAGATCGCTCCCCACACCATGATGCCGGGTGTTGGCCCTGTGTGCCTCGGTCGTATGCAGTCCTGATTGTGGCGCTCACCTGCACGGCGCCAAACACGCATACGACCATCATTGGCACCAAGGCAGAAGCGACTCTCATCGCTGAAGACGACACGTCTCCATTCGTCCCTCCATTCACGCCTGTCGCGACACCACTGGAGGCGGGCTGCACGATGTTGGGGCGTGAGCGGAAGACGGCCTAACGGTGTGCGGGACCGTAGCCCAGCTTCATGGAGACGGTTGCGAATGGTCCTCGCCGATACCCCAGGAGCAACAGTGTCCCTAATTTGCTGGGAAGTGGCGGTGCGGTCCCCTACGGCACTGCGTAGGATCCTACGGTCTTGGCGTGCATCCGTGCGTCGCTGCGGTCCGGTCCCAGGTCGACGGCCACGTGCACCTTCCGCCGACCACTGGCGACAACATCGATGTACTGTGGAGACCTCACGCCCCACGTGTTGAGCAATTCGGCGGTACGTCCACCCGGCCTCCCGCATGCCAACTATACGCCCTCGCTCAAAGTCCGTCAACTGCACATACGGTTCACGTCCACGCTGTCGCGGCATGCTACCAGTGTTAAAGACTGCGATGGAGCTCCGTATGCCACGGCAAACTGGCTGACACTGACGGCGGCGGTGCACAAATGCTGCGCAGCTAGCGCCATTCGACGGCCAACACCGCGGTTCCTGGTGTGTCCGCTGTGCCGTGCGTGTGATCATTGCTTGTACAGCCCTCTCGCAGTGTCCGGAGCAAGTATGGTGGGTCTGACACACCGGTGTCAATGTGTTCTTTTTTCCATTTCCAGGAGTGTAGACGGAAAGTCATCGAGTGAAACAGAAGTAATATCCGGCGTTCCCCAAGGAAGTGTTATAGGCCCTCTATTGTTCCTGATCTATACTACCGACATAAGAGACAATCTGAGTAGCAGTCTCAGATTGTTTGCAGATGATATTGTCATTTACCGTCTTGTAAAGTCATCAGATGATCAAAACGACTTGCAACATGATTTAGATAAGATATCTGTATGGTGCGAATCGTGGCAATTTACCCTGAATAAAGAAAAGTGTGAAGTTATTCACATGAGTACTAAAAGAAATCAGCTAAATTTCGATTACTCTGTAAGTCACACAAATCTGTGGGCTGTAAATTCAACTAAATTGGAACGATCACATAGATAATATTGTGGGTAGAGCAAACCAAAGCCTGCGATTCATTGGCAGAACACTTACAAGGTGCAACAGGTCGACTATAGAGACTGATTACACTACGCTTGTCCGCCCTATTCTGGCTTATTGCTGTGCGGTTTGGAATCCGCATGAGGTGGGACTGACGGATGACATCGAAAAAGTACAAAGAAGGGCAGCTCGTTTTGTATTATCGCGAAATAGGGGAGATAGTGTCACAGACATGATACATGAATTGGAGTGGCAATCATTAAAACAAAGGCGTTTTTCGTTGCGACGGGATCTTCTCATGTAATTTCAATCACCAGTTTCCTCCTCCGATTGCGAAACCATTCTGTTGGCACCCACCTACATAGGGAGAAAAGATCATCGCGATAAAATAGGAGAAATAAGGGCTCGCACAGAAAAATTTAAGTGCTCGTTTTTCCCGCGTGCCGTTCGAGAGTGGAACGGTACAGAGACAGCATGAAGGTGGTACATTGAACCCTCTGCCAGGCACTTTATTGTGAAAAGCAGAGTAATCACGTAGATGTAGATGTAGATGCTCCAGATGTTCGCAGCAGACCTTGTAATCGGACTTCTCTTTGTCTTAGATATTGTCTTGAATTTGATCCATGGACTTCCATTATTTATTGATACATCAGCGGACGCTATTCACGAGCAAGGGATATGGGGGCATTACGCACATCCATAAAACACACTAGGTTAATCCACCGGTAGTAACCTCCCTGTCAACACGACGTTAAACGAAAGGTACCGCCAAACAAAAACTAAACAAAAATTCTCGCAAATGAGGGCAAGCAGTGTATGGAATGGTGTGCCTGTCGAAAGTGATAGTGATGGATCGCTTCCACCCCTTTCACAATGGACGGCAGCCAGCGACATACGCGTCGTGGC
Source organism: Schistocerca nitens (assembly GCF_023898315.1). NCBI lineage: Eukaryota > Metazoa > Arthropoda > Insecta > Orthoptera > Acrididae > Schistocerca > Schistocerca nitens. Next base: position 871,333,033 of record NC_064616.1, read on the forward strand.
GAGGCTGAACGGATGCGAAGCTCGCTCGCGTGCTAGCTCACATACAATAACCCACCTGCGGTTTTACGCGTCTTCTTGCCGATACGGATAACTTTGAGCAGAATTCGTATAGGACATGGATGTAAATTCAAACCTACAGCAGTAGATTTTCCAATACAAAAAATAATAATCCCTCTCTTTTACGACCAAAGGAAGGAAAGGAAGAAACAAAATGAACTCTGCTATTTAATGTTATTACAGTGATTACAAAATAGTCAAATTTACGAAAAACTTGGTAGTATGAAGTCACCTGGTCCCGGCGGAGGTTCGAGTCCTCCCTCGGGCATGGGTGTGTGTGTTTGTCCTTAGGATATTTTAGGTTAAGTAGTGTGTAAGCTTAGGGACTGATGACCTTAGCAGTTAAGTCCCATAAGATTTCACACAAAAAAAATAAAAACAAAAAAAAAAACAAAGTCACCTGTCAGTATGACGCGCAATCCATCTGGCCTGGATGCATGCAGAGATTCGGTTAGGCAATCTGGCACACAGCTGTGGTAGCTGGCCGTTGATATCCTAGATATCAACACTATTGTGAAGTTTACGTCCGAGCTGATCCAACGCACGTTCAACTGGGGACAGATCTGGGGCTCATGCTGGCTACGAGAATACCTCACTATTACGCAGACAGTTCATGGAGAAACGTGCTCTTCCCAGTCACGGTACCACTCCAAACACAGCCGTTTGTGTTGTACGATTAACGGCCGCTTACGCATGGGATGATAATTCCTTAATCCGGGTGCTGCTAGTCTCCGATGTCACAAAATGTTACAGGGAGTCCTTTCTCGGATGTCAGTCGTAGATGTGAAGGGCTTACGATGTGCGTGATGCTCAATACAGCGATTCTCCCTTTTGGTGCTGAGACGTGGTCGATTGGAGCCCTGACGAGTATGCTTGCCCTACAGTCCAACATCGGACCACTGTCACATCCGAGTGCCCCACAAATCTGGATACTGAAAAATTCGACCAGCCGTCCAAATGGAGACCAACAATGACGTTCTGTTCGAATTCTGTCACGTACTGATAACGTTGTCTCACACGTGTACAAGACATTTCGGTGTCCTTCGTAGTGATCAATGAACCACTGACGCTCTTCAGGCCCGTTATTACCCTACCAGGCCTACTAAACGTGAACGGCCACTAATGCACTCTGGTGGCCATTCTACACTAAAGCGCCAAAGAAACTAGTATAGGCATGCGTATTCAAATACAGAGATATGTGAACAGGCAGACACTGCAGTCGAAAACGCCCATATAAGACAGCAAGTGTCTGGCGCAGTTCTTAGATCGGTTAATGCTGCTACAATGGCAGGTTATCAAGATTTAAGTGAGTTTGAAAGTGGTGTTACAGTCGGCTTACTAACGATGGGACTCACCGTCTCCGATGTTGCGATGAAGTGGGGATTTTCCCGTACGACCATTTCACAAGTGTACCGTGAATATCAGGAATCCGGTGAAACATCAAGTCTTCGACATCGCTGCGCCCCAAAAAGATCCTGCAAGAACGGGACCAACGACGACTGAAGAGAATCGTTCAACGTGACAAAATTGCAACCCTTCAGCAAATTGCTGCAGATTCCAATGCTGGGTCATCAACAAATATCAGCGTGCATCTCATCTAATAAAACATCATCGGTATGGGCTTTCGGAGCTGAAAGCCCAGTCGTGTTCTCTTGATGACTGAACGACACAAAACCTTACGCCTCGTCTGGGTCCGTCAACATCGACATTTGACTGTTGATGACTGGAAACGTGTTGCCTGGTCGGACGAGGGACGAGTTTCGTTTCAAATTGTATCGAGCGGATGAACGTGTAAGGGTATGGAGACTACTTCATGAATCCATGGACCCTGCATGCCTGGGGAGCCTTTGACACAGTCACGTCGATTAAATATTTGGGCGTAACATTGCAGAGCGATATGAAGTGGGACAAGCATGTAATGAGAATTGTGGGGAAGGCGGATAGTCGTCTTCGGTTCATTGGTAGAATTTGGGCGTAACATTGCAGAGCGATATGAAGTGGGACAAGCATGTAATGAGAATTGTGGGGAAGGCGGATAGTCGTCTTCGGTTCATTGGTAGAATTTTGGGAAGATGTGGTTCATCTGTAAAGGAGACCGCTTATAAAACACTAATACGACCTATTCTTGAGTTCTGCTCTAGCGTTTGGGATCCCCATGAGGTCTGATTGAGGGAGGACATAGAAGCAATTCAGAGGCGGGCTGCTAGATTTGTTGCTGGTAGGTTTGACCATCACGCGAGTGTTACGGAAATGCTTCAGGAACTCGGGTGGGAGTCTCTGGAGGAAAGGAGGCGTTCTTTTCGTGAATCGCTACTGAGGAAATTTAGAGAACCAGCATTTGAGGCTGACTGTAGTACAATTTTACTGCCGCCAACTTATATTTCGCGGAAAGACCAGAAAGATAAGATAAGAGAGATTAGGGCTCGTACAGAGGCATATAGGCAGTCATTTTTCCCTCGTTCTGTTTGGGAGTGCAACAGGGAGAAAAGCTGCTAGTTGTGGTACGAGGTACCCTCCGCCACGCACCGTATGGTGGATTGCGGAGTATGTATGTAGTTGTAGATGTAGATGCCTGTCAGCAGGGGACTGTTGAGGCAGGTGGAGGCTATGTAATGGTGTGGGACGTGTGCAGTTGAAGTGATATGGGACCCCTGATACGTCTAGATACAACTCTAACAAGTGAAACGTACGTAAGCATGCTGTCTGATCACCTGCATTCATTCATGTCAGTTGTGCATTCTGACGGACTTGGGCAATCCCAACAGGACAATGCGACACCCCACACGTCCAGAACTGCTACAGGGTGGCTCCAGGAACATTCTTCTGAGTTTAAACACTTCTTCTGGCCACCAAACCCCCCAGACATGAACATTATTGAGCATATCTGGGATGCCTTGTAACGTGCTGTTCAGAAGAGATCTCATCCCCCCTGTACTCTTGCGGATTTATGGACAGCCCTGCAGGATCCATGGTGTTAATTCCCTCCAGCACTACTTCAGATTTAGTCGAGTGCATGCCACGTCGTGTTGCGGCACTTCTGCGTGGTCGCGGGGGCCCTGCACGATATCAGGCACGTGTACCAATTTCTTTGGCCCTTCAGTCTACCTGTCACATAGACTTGCATTTATATTCCAGGCGATGGTAAGAAAGTGTACGAAGCTACGTTGACATCCGACCATATCTTCTGGTTGCTTTGCTTTATTGCCAGGCGGTGTACAATTTTGACAACGACAGCTGTCTTGGTATGACGTGCTTCATCTTTTGTAGATTTTAGAGTGCGGCGCACTTGCGAAACATGCCATGTGAAGATGAGGCTGGATCTGGGAACACAGCAGACCTTTGAGCTTTTATCGCAGGTCCGTATAACGCTTTTTGTCCAAGAGCTGATTATACGAGTGGTGTTTTACTTTTACGGAATAACCAAAGAGCCTGGCACCCGACATTCCAGTGAAGATCTTATGATGGTAGTGGATACAGGATCATTCACCTAACAAGTGAGTATGACTAATTCATAAAAATCAGCCCAGCGAAGAGCAGAATTAGTAAGACACTCGACTGGCATTCGCTCGGAAGAACTGGGGCTCAGTTCCCCGTCCGGACATTCAGATTTTGCTTTTACGTATTTTCTCTAAATCACTTAAGGTGATTTCCGGGACGGTTCCTTTGATAAAGTGATAAAGAGCCAGTTTCCTTACCCATCCTTCGTAATTTCAAGCCTGTATTCCACCTCGTTACAGATGGGACGTGTAACTCCAGCGTTTCCACCTTCCTCCATAAATTGAAAAGTAAACTCCCCGTTATCTTAGATTCAAAACGAACTGTTACCGTATATGGACTTAATCTCACCCAGACACACTCTGCAGGCAGCAGAGGAAGATGCACTGCAAAGATGGAATGTTTTTTTCTTTTTTTTGTATCTTCTAAGTCGTTTGGCCAATGCTTGTAATTTCTGCTTCTTTTCATCTAATTGCTCTATCACTTCTTGTTGTGAGATTTTACCTAACCTTTTTCGTTTTTTTTCTGACATTTCATTTCTTATAAATTGTGTTAGCTGTCCGATGTCTTTTCTCAGTTTTTCTATTCTGATCTGTAGCCTGTGTTGCCATGCTGGTTTTGTGGGTTTCTTCTGTGTGTTGGTTGGTTCTGATTTCTGCCTAGTGTGTATATTTAATGTAGTGAGTGCTCCTATATAAACCAGTAGTTGTAACTCTTCCATAGTTGTGTTTTCATTTATTTTGTTGTGTATGATTGTGTTGATAGTTTTTATTGTTGTTTCGACTTGTGGGTTATTTGGCGGTCTATGCAAGAATGGTCTAATGTCTGTATTTGTGTCTTTGTATTCTATATATGTCAGCTGAAATTTTTCTTCTATATCTAACGTGTGTCACTTCGTGTTTTATTTGTGCTTGTTTTGGTGGCTGTCTTAAGATTTCGTTTTCCTCTGACTGTTTAATTGATGCGTGTTGTTCTTTGTTTGTTTGCTCTGGGATGTTTGAGTCCATTACTGTATTTTCTTCTTCTTCTGATTGCACATTATTTTGTTCCAGTATTTGTTGTACTTGTTGTTTGATGTTTTCTAATTCTGACTGGGGTATCCTGTTATTTTTGATTATTACACGGATCTGATCAGCTAGTCGTTGTTCTGTTAAAAATTTTAATTCTGGGTATCTGGTAATAAATGTTGTGTATACTTGTGATCTGTATCCAGTTGTGTTGGTTCCTAGGTTTGTTGCGTGGTAATAAAAGAACATGAGGTGTCGTTTAACTTCATCTGACCATCTCATCCTCTGTCTTTGTTTTCCTTCTAGGGTGGTTGCAGGAAGCATATCCTGCTAAACACCTCTATTTGGATTTGAATCATTTTCCAGTTGGCTAGCAGTGTCGTTACCATTGTGGGCGGGCATAGGGTTCAAGCGTCGTCCCCGACCATGACGGCGCTTGTCCCAGGCTTCTTTAGTTCTGTCCTGAGCCAACTAATCACACTAAAAGGGGGGTTAGCCCTATTAGTGGTTTGTTCTTTTCGTCACCTTTTACGACTGGCAGAACATACCGGAGGCCTATTCTTTTCCCGGGCCTCCACGGCCTTTCCTTTGATAAAGTGATAAAGAGCCAGTTTCCTTACCCATCCTTCGTAATTTCAAGCCTGTATTCCACCTCGTCACAGATGGGACGTGTAACTCCAGCGTTTCCACCTTCCTCCATAAATTGAAAAGTAAACTCCCCGTTATCTTAGATTCAAAACGAACTGTTACCGTATATGGACTTAATCTCACCCAGACACACTCTGCAGGCAGCAGAGGAAGATGCATTGCAAAGATGGAATGTTTGAGTTAAATTTCTCGTTAATGTGGAAGGTATTAGAGACTTACGCTGTGACGGTCTTGAGACACTCATTTAGTTTGTTCCAGAGACGCCAACCATGTAAGCCATAGCGTGTCGCACCTGCTTTTGTTATTACTATAGAGATCACAGAGATCGGTCCAGGACCTTATATCAGTAGGACTCTGAAGAGCCTGAATGACAACATTTTCGCCATTGTCTGATTCCTTTTGATTCAGTTCCACGACGCAATTTCAGCCTTAGATCTTTTTCTAGTAGTTTAGTATTATTATTTTACGACAGCAGCGATCTAAGATCACTTCTAGTTAATGTATTTCACCGTGATTTTATTCAGAACTATTCTTTTTCAGCAACTGTAGTATTTTATATATTTCAGAATAAATTTTAGTCATTAGTTCCACAGTTATTTTTACATTGCCTCTCCAATTTGGACAGATTAATCTGTCGTCTTCAGAAGCCTACAAAACTGGGATAATATAAATCAATATAACTTGTCCGTACATATATGTAAAGTATAAGAAGTATATTACAAAAAATTACTTAATATTGGTTTAGTACATGTCAGTATCTTCTTTACAGATGCATGATGCCATGACATATCCAAAAATGTGATGAAGGTATTGACTAGTTTTTGTAGTACACTTCTCATACTTTACATAAATGTATGGCCATGTTATTATGATTTATATTATTCCAAGCTTCGAAGACTTCTTAAGGTGACAGATGAATCTGTCGAAACCGATAAACCAAAATGAAAATAACTATACAACTGATGGCTGAATTTTATTCTGAAATATATATTGTATTGTATTAACAATTGCTGATCCTCGTCATCTGTCCAGTTAAAAAAGTTAAGACTAATCAGCAGTATTCAAAATGTAACAAATAAAACAGAAAGGCTAAACTTTTGTCACTCAAAAAGTGTAGCAAGACTGTAAAACCAAAACAAACGCAAATATTTCTGAGTCTGTTGTTGAGTCAATTTTCAGTCTGTAAAATTTTGTTTGGTAAACCGAAGACGATACTGAAATTGTCTACAATTTTAGTATACGTTATTGTTAGACTCCTGGAATAAGCGGAATGCATTATTGCAGATTATTGGAAGTCTCCTTTCCAAAACCTCGGCTAGTTATTAGTCTTGAGTTGTAACCTGAGAAAAGATTATGCTTATAAACTACAGTTTTATGGCTTCGCCAATGTCGCATAGCAGGCCGCTTACAGACGTTGTAATTGGGAGGATTCTCAATTATGCACCCTTCATCAATTCAGGCGATGAAAGTAATGCTAAATGTAATGGTTTCCTCCACTTCGAACGTGAATCTCTGTCTGAAGCGCTCTCTGGACGACTTCTTCAAAGCACTGAAGATAAAATCAACATACAAGCAACGTTTGCTTTGCGAGAACACTATGATCATCCTGCACTTAAAGATTTCCAAGAATGTGTGAAATTCAGATAGGTGGTTGGCGTTTGCAGATTGTATTACGTAGCTGAGAATTTGACGAGATACCTTGAAATGACAATTTTCCCATCTAGGATCGCATTGTGTCTTACGTTTGTGCTATGATGGAGTGTAATTTCTCTCTTAAAGAGGTCTAAAACCTTAATTTTTATTTTTTTACATTTTAAGAGTTTAATCTCGGTTTGTCTTTTTTATGACAGAATCTGATGATGGCTGTCTGCGAAAAGTGTTATAACAGTAGACGTGCAAAAATTAAAGATCACTTAAATCTAGAAACATATCAGTGTGTCACTTACGGAAATAGTACGTGAAATATATTTAGATGGCCGTATCGTCAAACATGGACCATTATGAATCCACGACCACTCTAGAATGCAGTAATATCAGGCATCAACACAGTATTTTCTATAAAACAAACAAGCCTTATGAAATATTAACAGAAACTGACATAGCGCTACTTCGTTCCCTCAGTAATGTGATCTCTTAAAGTTCTTCCTTCCTTCGAACTGGATGAAGCTGAATAACAACACCAACTTCCACCCGTGAGCAGCGTGAGACTATCGATTTTCAGCAGTGTGTATGCTTCAGAGTTCCGGAGTTTAGCCTGGTGAAATGATCTCCACCCTCCTAAATTAGAAGATGAGACGTAATTGATCTCATTATGTAATCTACTGTTAAATCAAGCTACCTGGCATCTTCCCTTCAGAAGCCGCGTAGTAAGATATAGGTTATCGTTACTGGTAACAAAGTGATGGTGGAAACAAAGTAAAACGTTAGTGATGAACAAGAAAACAAAACTAATTACACGAAAAGGGTAGAGCAGTTTACAGCTTTGAAGCTACAGGAACTGAAAATTTAGCTTTGAATCTACATCCTGCATTGCAAAGGGCCAGACGGGTAATTTCTTCATTGCAAATAACTTTTAACTCGGTAAAGACGTCTGTACTCGCGTATCACATAGACGAATAGTGACTATGGGCTCATAAAACAAAAGCCAACTCGGTTTCTGAACTTCACTAATCACCGAGATACAGACTTTAACTTTTTTTTTTAAATGGAATTGCATCTTTTTTCCCGGGAATAAGTCAGACAAGAAATTATGGAGTAAAATTACATTGAATATTGAGATTTTCGTGCTGCTGTTACGGTCTGAATTGCTCTTCGACCGGAAGTTTATCCCACTTTTCCGTCGAGAGTGACGTAAACGTCACGTATCGGTTGTCTCGGTGTTCCTAATTTCAGTGGAGATTGGCACAAACTTCCATTCGACCGGCCTCCATGAAAGCATAAATATCCCCATTTTTAATGTACTGTACTCCGTAATGCCTTTGCAGACCTACAAAAGAGATATATTACTAAATACATCTCACATAGATATGCTACAGTGTGGTAAGAACATACCATAATTCCATAAAAAAGATTTTCCTTGTACCTCGGTGTGAAAGAAGTAGCTAAAACGCGGTGGTCTCACTTTCTTGAATCCATAATCACTATTCACGTAAGAGAAAAGAGTTATTTTACGTACGTCAGCCTTTGTTATGTCTGACAAAGTAAACGCTAAAGTTTTACGACTGCGGTATAAAAATCCAAATTAAGAATACACAGTGAACCTGGACTTAGCCGACGAAATTTCGGAGGTTTCTAAGGGATATTTTTTGAGTATTTTGATATAACGGACACGTGATCTGCGAAGGATTTTTACACAACAGTTGCATTTCGTTTGATTTCGCAACGTTCAAGACATTCGAGTTGGTTTACATTCTGCCTCTGCGCGAGGTGTTAACCACACTGGGTACTGAAGCTTGTCACTCGTGGTTTGTTCTTGATCACATTCACAGTCCATGGCACTTTTGATGAAGCACCGTTTTCTCATGCTGTCCTTGGAGCTTCCCACTCTTGATCGTAACCTGTTCAGCTACTTGGTTACGAGTCGGCTTTCACTGTGTCGGGGCCTTAGTTATTCGGCTGCTATCGTCCACCCGCCGAGGTTAGGTAGTCTCCTTCCACATTTCCAACCTTACCTTCTCAGATAGTGCGGAAGATTCTTAGATATTAGCACTTTTTTTTCGGAATCTTAGCCGTTGTTTAGAAGTACCGCCAGGTCACTTTCGGGTTCGATTTGAAGGCTGTCCCGAACAGCAGCCGCTTCTCTACGTTGGAAGGGAGGTCTCCGTAATAGCCATGAAACGTGTCCGTTGTAGTAGGTTTATAGCAAACTATAATCAACTTGCTAGTACGTTTTAGGTAATTGTTCTCATTAGTGACATGAAATTATCTGTACCAGACTGGAAAAGAATATTGAACAATAGTAAATTACAGTGTCATTGCTGAAGCATGGATGTGCACCTGTTACCCTCACTGTTGTTTTTGAACCGAAAGAGTTTAGTCTACCGTTAGTAGTGGGTCAATTTGAGTAAAAATAAATATCGTGTGACGAGGGCCTCCCATCGGGTAGACCGTTCGCTGGGTGTAAGTCTTTCGATTTGACGCCACTTCGGCTACTTGCGCGTCGATGGGGATCAAATGATGAAGATTAGGACAACACAACATCCACTCCCTGAGTGACCTATTACTCTGTTTTGACGCTGGGAGTATGTATCGGTTTGGAATTAAATTCGACAAGACAAACAGGAATAGCTTCGTCACCATCAACAGAGTTCCAGCAAATGGGAAAGATAGAATTGCATGTGCGGAAGACGTGGACAATACAATGGATGTGGAATTACCCACCAAAAAGGTCCTGAGTGGCTGCTTGCTGCGTACGAGCATGTCTCATACTTACTCATGAAAGTGAAACGTCACGCGACAGATGACTGCTCACGATTACTCACACCCGCTGACTCTCGGATTGACTGGCTTGGATTATCATAGATCATAGTGTTCAGAAGGTACTTACCAAATCACAGTAGTCTTACGGCGCCTAGCGAATCGCTTATGTCGAAGTGACATTTTTTGAAACTACAGATACATTTTTCAACAAGAAGCCTTCGCTGACTCTAAGGAAAACTGAAACTTAGCGTTAGAAATAAATAAATCAACCAGACTAGATAGACAGACTTCCAACAAGTGTGTCACAACTGCTACTCAATCTCAGCTGAGATTTTTCTCCATAGAGGTTTTCCCTCAGTTACAACGAGAATGTCGGCGTTAAAAGAAAAACAGAAACTTAAGGACGTCATCCTATCCGAAAAAATGTGATAGACTAATATGCATAAAAATGAAAACACAGAACCTATCTGAAAAATAAAATCGGAAATGTTCAGTCTATCTGTTCAGACTTTACCTCGTTTACACGCACGGAATTCAAACCGCTACTGCGGATATTATTGGCAACGATAAATTTATACATCAATCCGCTGCAAGTATGTAGTAAAAAAAAATCAGTAACTAATATTTAATTCTGAATACTTACTTTTGCTGGGTAGGTCTTAATAGTCACAAGAAAATCTGTACGTTTCATTAAAAGTAGTTTGTTCATTTCTTCATTCCTCGTCATTAGCTAACTGCTAGTGTTTAGTCTTGCAATCGACAGCTAAATGAGGCTGGCTGAATATGCTTAATGTAAATCACAGTTGTTTAAGCCAGAAAATTGTCGCTGTTTACCACAACAAATTATATTTTAAGCGATCTATAAGCTTAATAACAATCGGCTGGGGGCTAAAACATGTTGCGACTGAATGTGCACACAGTATCATGAAATGAGAAGACTGTGAGATGAATTAACATCTAATTAGGTCTTTATTGCATAACTGTGCTCTTAAAATGTTGTTGTGATCTTCAGCCGGAATACTGGTTTGAGGCAGCTCTCCATGTAAATCTATTCTGTGCGCGTTTCTTCATCTCCGAGTAACTACTGCAACCTACATCCTTCTGAATCTGCTTACTGAGCTCATGATCTCTGGCTCTTTCTCCGCGATTTTTACCCCCCCCCCCTCCCTCCCACACGATTCCCTCCAATACTAAATTGGTGATCCCTTGATGCCTCAGAATGTGTCCTACAAACCGATCTTTTCTTTTAGTCAGGTTGTGCCACAAATTTCTCTTCTTCCCAATTCCAGAAAATGGTTGAAATGGCTCTGAGCACTATGGGACATAACTTCTGAGGTCATCAGTCCCCTAGAACTTAGAACTACTTAAACCTAACTAATCCAAGGACATCACACACATCCATGCCCGAGGCAGGATTCGAACCAGCGACCGTAGCGGTCGCGCGGTTCCAGACTGTAGTGCCTAGAACCGCTCGGCCACTCTGGCCGGCTCCCAGTTCCATTCAGTACCTCCTCATTAGTTAAGTGATTTACCCAGCTAATCTTCAGCATTCTTCTGTAGCACCACATTTCGAAAGCTTCTATTCTCTTCTCGTCTAAACTATTTATCGTCTATGTTTCACTTCCATACTTGACTACACTCCCGACACACACACTCACAAAAGACTTCCTAACACTTAAATCTACATTCGATGTTAACAAATTTCTCTTCTTCAGAAACGCTTTTCTTTCCATTGTCAGTCTACTTTTTATATTCTGCTTCGGCCATCATCAGTTATTTTGCTGCCCAAATAGCAAAACACATCTACTAGTTTAAGTGTCTCATTTACTAATCTTATTCCCTTAGCAGTATCTGATTTAATTCGGCTACATTACATTGTCCTTGTTTTGTTTTTGTTGATGTTCCTCCTTTCAAGACAACGTACATTCCGTTCAAGTGCTCTTCGAAGTCCTTTGCTGTCTCTGACAGAATTACAATGTCATATGCAAACCTCAAAGTTTTTATTTCTTTTCCTTGAAATTTAATTCTTTCTCCAAAGTTTTCTTTGGTTTCTTTTATTGCAGATTATGTACAGATCGAATAGCATCTGGGATAGGCTAGAAACATGTCTCACTCCCTTCTCAACCTGTGCTTGCCCTTCAAACCCGTCGACTCTTATAACTGCCGTCTGGTTTCTGAACAAGTTGTAAATAGCCTTTCGTTCCCTGTATTTGACCTTGCTGCCTTCAGAATTTCAAAGAGAGTACTCAACTCAACATTGTCAAAAGCTTTCTCTAAGTCTACAAATTGTATGAAAGTAGATTTGCGTTTCTTTAACCTATCTTCTAAGATGAGTCGAAGAGTCAGTATCGCCTCGCGTGTTCCTTCATTTCTCCGGAATTCTAACTGATCTTCCCCGAGGTCGGCTTACACAATTTTTTTCATTCTTCTGTAAAGAATTTGTGTTAGTATTTTGCAACCATGACTTCCTAACTGACAGTTCGGTAATTATCACACCTGTCGGCAACTGCTTTCTTTGGAATTGGAATCATTACATTCTTTTTAAAGTCTGAGGGTATTCCTCACGTCTCATGTATCTTGCACGCCAGATGAAAGAGTTTTGTCATGGTTGGCTCTCCCAAGCCAGTGGTGGTCCTGATGGAATATTGTCTGCTCCCGGGCCTTAGATCTTTCAGAGCTGTGTCAGATTCTTCTCGTATTACCATATCTCCACCTCATCTTCGTCTACGTCCACTTACCTTTTTATAATATTGCCTTCAAGTTTATTTCCTTTGTATAGACCCTCCATATACTGCTTCCAACTTTCAGCTTTCCCTTGTTTGCTTAGGACTGGTTTTCTATCTGGCTCTTGATATTCATATAGCTGCTTCTCTTTGCCCCAAAAGGCCTCTTAATTTTAGTGTAAGCAGTATCTATCTTCCCTCTAGTGAAATATGCTTCTGAATCGTTACATTTGTCCTCTAGCCATTCCCGCTTAGACATTTCGCACTTCGTGTGAGTCTCATTCTTTAAACGTTCGCCTGCTTCATTTGCTGCATTTTTATATTTTCTCCTCATTTCAATATTTATTTTCAAATATTTCTACTAGGCCTTTTCTTTTTACCTATTTCACCCTCTGCTGCCTTTACTATTTCATCTCTTAAATCTATCCATTCGTCTTCTACTGTATTCCTTTCTCCCACTCTATTTAACCGTTGCCTAATGCTCTCTCTGAAAGTCTCAGCAACCTCTCGCTCTTTCAACTTATCCAGGTCCCATCTTCATAAGTTCCTACCTTTTGCAATGTCTTCTGTTTTAACCTACAGTTCGTAACCATCAAATTGTGGTCAGAGTCCATATCCGCCCCTGGAAATGTCTTACAATTTAAATCCTGGTTTCAGAATCTCTGTCTTACCATTATATAATCATTCTGAAACATGACTCTTTCACTCGTACAATCTTCTGTTACGACTCTTAACCCAAGTGTTACCGATGGTTAGATTATAGTCTGTGCAAAATCCTACCAGACGGTTTCCTCTTTCATTCCTTTCCCCGAGACCATATTCCCCTACTATTTATCATTCTCTTCCATTTCCTACTATCAAATTCCAGTCCTACATCATAATTAAATTTTCCTCTCCTTTAACTATCCGAATAATTTATTTTATCTCATCTATGTTTCTTCATCATCTGCTGAGCTAATTGGCATATGAACTTCTATTACTGTGGTAGGCGTGGGCTTCGTGTTATCTTGGCTTCGATAATGCAATCCCTAAGCTGTTCGTACTAGCTCAGCGGCATTCCTATTTTATTATTCATTATTAAACCCACTCCTGCATTACCAGTATGTGACTTTATATTTATAACTCTGTATTCACCTTACAATATAACACTTAAAAACCTGCTTCAGTGTAGTATGATCAGTCGATGAACTGAGATTAAGCACTTAAACAGCATATATTTAACAGGGGATGTTTTAGCCTGCGGTGGATATTTCCATTTTACTGCCAAAATATATGGGGCTAAATGTGTTAGCTGCCTGTCCTATTGAAACTGTAGTGCTTGCTGCAATTTTAAGGGACGACACATAGGTTGCAGCAGTGCCACGATCCTATGTTTAGGCAGGCCGTAATTCTCCACATAATCGTGATAAAATCTCAGCGTTAAGGGGGTAGCTTTGACGCTAGAACTACAGTTCAATTAACCAACTTAATTGAGAGGCTTGGTAACATGTGCCATTGATAAGAGTCTAGTGTATATGTTTGTATTTATATAACTTTTAGTAATAATACAATAACTTATTGCGCAATTAATCTCTCTTATAACACAATGTGCTATGGTATGAATAAAACCAAAATGGTCTCCATCACCTTCACAGACATACAGGGAGATATGTGCATTGTTAATCATTTGGCACTTATTTTTATGCTCTTTCACTTGTTTTTCTCCCTTTTCTTGATTCTCAGGGAATATTCCCATAATTTTATTCTCTGTCGTTAGTTCTTAGCTCTACAGACCACACATCTAATTTCTGTGTGTTTTTGGTCGAAAAATATGAATGAAAATTTCCGTCGGAGCGCCGTTTCGTCCAGGGCCAAGTCATTCGCTTCTGAAATAATCTGAGTGAATACTATGTGGTTGGCAGCTTATGCAAAAGATGATAGCTCAGTAATGCAGCCAGATTTAGTAGACGCCAAAGGGTGACTAATCAATAACGTTGGCTTCTTGTCCACCGGCTCTCTCAGGTGCGTTTATTCAGTTGCAACAATGTGTGCTGTGTTGAAACTTCCTGGCAGGTCCCACATACTGGACTCAAGCCTGGGAATTTACCTTTGACGCACAACGCATTTTCCGACTGAACATCAGAGCATGCCTCAAGACAAACCCTCGCTGTTCAGTCTCCCAGGAGGTATCGAAACAGAGCATATTACGCTGCACACTCAACAGATTCTTTCTGGAAACAACTAGTTGACTGTGTTCAAGCTATTTCTCTGCGATTTCTTTTTCTAAGAGCGATAGCATATCAAGGTATGCACGGGACCAGGGACCATCTGTGAAGTTTGTTAAGTAGGAGACAGGTACTGGCATAATTGAAACAGGAGGTGGCGGTGGGGGGGGGGGGGCGCTGAGGAAGGCTGGGGGGGGGGGGGGGGGGGAGGTCTGGAGTCGCATCAGTTTGGCTACGTCGGTAAGATCATTCCCCGCAGAGCTGCAGGCAAAGTTCAAGTCCCAGTCCGGCAGTGAGTTTTATTCTTCCAAGAAGTTTCAGATTATAAACCAAGATAATAATTCAATTGCATAAATGAACATCTATCGTTGAGTGGTCGATGTGTCTGATTAACTAAGAGTATCCGGTTTGAGTACCGATATAGTAAATAATTTAAGGGTGAAGTGAGCCCCACCTAGACTCGTGAGAAAAACTTAGAAGCGGTACGAAAAGAAGTATCGATTGTAGTTTCAAATGTTGGCATTAACGGCCTGAAGAACGGTCTTTGACAACATCCTCCGCTAATGCTGCCGGCAATGACACTTAAGACAGAGTCTAAACCAGTGGTCGTTCGATCTGTAATGGACTTCAATTTTTGTTTTGCAGAAAGTAAGGCTTATTATCTCATTACGTTTTAACCCGAGAAGAAACAGTTATTTAAATCACATAACTTACTTATTGGCGTTGGATGCGTCAGAGACATACGCATAGGATAAATGCAAAATAAAAAATGCATGAGCATTTTGTCCTGGGCGCATACAGTCCATGTCCATTTCCAAAAGTCCGTGGCAAGTTCATCTTATTATAGAAATGAATCACGCGTAAGAAAATACATGCAGCACATGATGTTCTCAGTTCTGCATCTGTTCGTTGACGCTGTAATTACTATCGCCAAATACCGATTAAAGTAGCATTTATAAAAACCTGCACATTACCTTCATACCACTAGAACGTTCCTTTGGACAGGATTATAGCTTTTTGTTCCTTCAGAGACATGAAGCTTTTTGTCATGTTGAAAACTTACTGTGTAAATGTCTATCTTAAAATTGTTGACGGAGAACTGTTTTTTCATCTTAACGTGTCTATTCAAGTTCATCTGCAAGAAACAAGCAGTAAGTCGGTCGATTTAGCGGGTTTCTTAAATCATACTGTGCGAGAGAAACAATATCTATAACCAGTAAATCACTGTAATATTTTGGTAGATGCCAGCCTAAGATTAGATTATAAATCGAAAAGTTCATTGACCAGTCGTCTGTGTAGTACAAGATCCTGCGCTGTCACATAACACTACTTTTATCTTTGGCAATGGACTGTATCTGTCAGAAAAAAGAAAGTCAAACTATTCCAGCTTCGAAGTTTAACTCTAGCGCTGAAAACTGACTCTGCAAGCCTGCTTCACCGGCTGGAGTAAGGCGAACACTGTTTTACATATTCTGCTTCTTTAGCTTTTGAAGTTATTACATATAATGTGAAACTATACAATAAACTACATACAACACTCCGATCTCACACGTGTCAACAGCTACTAAAATAGTCTCACGTATTTCTCCTTCATGATTAATAGCTTCGAATCGATTTGCTACATTACTTATTAACTAATGTTTTGTTTCAAATGTTGTGTTGATGTTCCTGGCTTCCTCCGCTGTGAAGACGGTAAGTTTAAACTGTTTTGGTCAATTTTATGCTTTGCTCACACTACCACATGGCAGGACACACTTCATATGACCTCTTGCTCACTTATTAGGGATATGAACGCGCTGGGTTTCGAAACATCAACAAACAGCTCGTTGTCTGTGCCAAAATGTTGTCTTCATAGCCAGCGGTTCATGTGAGCAGAGATAAAACTCAGATGGAGACAATTACAGGCTGTATTGTGGGTAATGAAACTTTTCCAATTGAAAACGATGCAGTGGCATCTTCATTCCCCTGCAGAATGCGGCTGAGAATTGTCTTGAAGAAGAAAACGCACGACAGTTCTGTAATGTTGGCTGCATAGCTTCAGGCGAAATTTCTAACCAGGCGCTCGTACTTGGCGGGAGACACTATTGTTCTAGGTATCTTTATGTGCTACCTGTGTGCTCAGAACTAAAAAGAATGACGTAATACGATCGATGGGCATACTAAAGACACTGCCAAACACACCTGTGGAAAACTCGCTGTGGTTTCCATTTCGCTACCGGTCGTTCCTTACTTTCCGAATAACCTTCGTAAATGTCTAACGCAATGAAAAAAATGCTGCCTGCCAGACGCAATACTCAGACCCTGAGCCCACGCTCTAAAGCCGTTGACGTAGGCCTGGACACACACCGATGTGAATACTTGATTTGGGTTTGAATGATCAGGTGCCACAGGCCGAAAGGCTCAACCGCTGCATGTGCGGCGACGTACGTTACTTCACGACATCAGATTTTTAACATTTGTCATCTACTTATGGCGTATTTCCCGAGATTTGCGGCACGGATGTGTCTTATATTAAATTACTTGTCTCAGCATCATCTATACTGAGGAGACACAGAAACTGGTATACCTGCCTGATATCGTGTAGGGCCCCCTGCGAGCACGCAGAAGTGCCGCAACACGACGTGGCATGGACTTGACTAATATCAGAAGTAGTGCTGGGGGGAATAGACACCATCAATCCTGCAGCGCTGTCCATAAATCCGTAAGAGTACGAGAAGGTGGAGATCTCTTCTGAACAGCACGTGCAAGGTATCCGAGATGTGCTTAATAATGTTCATGTCAGGGGAGTTTGTTGGCCAGAGGAAGTGTTTAAACTCAGAAGACTGTTCTTGGACCCATTACGTAGCAATTCTGGACGTGTGGGGTGTCGCATTGTCCTGCTGGAATAGGCAAAGTCCGTCGGAATGTACATTGGACATGAATGGATGCATGTGATCAGACAGGATGCTTAGGTATGTGTTGGTTGGTCCGTGGGGGCTAAAGGGACCAGACTGCTATGGTCAACGATCCCTTTTTCCGAAAAAAAACTAAAATCACCCACAGAGAATAAAAAACGAACAACAAAAAAGACGGCAGACGACACAGGACAAGAAAGACTCAGACAGAGATCAGACAAAACAAATTAAAATCACACAGAGTGTGACGGTGGTTGGCCGACCATAGAGATAAAAAAGGAAAAGCTATCCACCGAGAGCACATTAAAAACTCAGTCCAAAATCGTAGGCCAAAGGCCAGAATCAAAACAAAAAGGACCTAAAAAACACTCAGATTAAATGATAAAAAACCCCTGCCCGAATAAAACGCAAAACTAAGTCCACCATGGCACAGTCATCTGTTAAAAGGGCAGGGAGCATGTCAGGCAGTGCGAACGTCTGCCTGAGCACAGCTAAAAGTGCACACTCCTTGATGGCCCGAAGTTTGTTAGGTGAAGGCAGGGCGCGCCATTCAGTGTCCTAAAGTTCGAAAATTTTGCGGCGTACGATCCCTCGCAAATCAGTCTCCGGGAGGCCAATGTCCAGGGATGGTTTACTAGTGGCCTCTTTCGCCAGGCGGTCTACATATTCATAACCGGGTATCCCAACATGGCCTGGGGTCCACAAAAAGACAACAGAACGGCCGCAACGGGCAAGAGTATGCAGGGACTCCTGGATAGCCATCACCAGACGGGAACTGGTCGATAGCTCGTAAACTACTCAGGGAGTCGCTACAGATAACGAAGGACTCACCTGAGCAGGAGCGGATATACTGTAGGGCACGAAAGATGGCTACCAGCTCAGCAGTAAAAACGCTGCAGCCAGCTGGCAATGAATGTTGTTCATAGTGGTCCCCTAGAGTCAGAGCATAACCGACACGACCAGCAACCATCGAGCCGTCAGTGTAAACAACGCCAGAGCCCTGATACGTGGCCAGGATGGAATAAAAGCGGCGGCGGAAGGCCTCTGGAGGGACTGAGTCCTTCAGGCCCTGTGCCAAGTCGAGCCGAAGGCAAGGGCGAGAAACACACCATGGGGGTGTACGCAAAGGGGCCCGGAAAGGAGGTGGAACAGGGAAAACCCCAAGCCCGGAGAGAGGCTCTTTGAAGCGGACCGCGATCGTACAACCTGACCGGGGCCGACGTTCTGGCAGATGGACGACTGATTACGGGAACAGAAGACGATAATTTGGATGCCCGGGCAAGCTAAAAACATGGGCAGCATAAGCGGCCAGCAAACGTTGGCGCCGTAACCGCAGTGGAGGGATACCTGCCTCCACGAGTATGCTGTCCACAGGGCTGGTCCGGAAGGCACCAGTGGCAAGTCGTATCCCGCTGTGTAGGAGTGGGTCCAGCACCCGCAACGCAGAAGGAGATGCCGAACCATAAGCCAGGCTCCCATAATCCAGACGGGACTGGATTAACGCCTGGTAGAGCCGTAAGAGGGTAAATCGGTCGGCGCCCCAGCTGGTGTGGCTCAGGCATCGCAGAGCATTTAGATGCCGCCAACACATCTGTTTAAGCTGCCGAATATGAGGCAGCCAAGTCAACCGGGCATCAAAAACTACACCCAAAAACCTATATGTCTCAACCACAGCAAGAAGTTCGCCATCAAGATAAAGCCGCGGCTCCGGGTGAACAGTGCGTCGCCGGCAGAAATGCATAACGCAGGTCTTGGCAGCCGAAAACTGAAAGCCATGCGCTACAGCCCAAGACTGCGCCTTGCGGATAGCACCCTGAAGCGGACGTTCAGCGGCTGCAATGCCAATAGAGCTATAGTAAAGGCAGAAGTCGTCAACATACAAGGACGCTGAGACAGACGTACCCGCCGCAGCGAGCCCGTTAATTGCTATTAAAAACAGGCAGACACTTAAAACAGATCCCTGTGGCACACCGTTCTCCTAAACTCGGGAGGAGCTATGTGAGGCTGCGACTTGCACGCGGAAGGTTCGATGCGACAGAAAATTTCGGATGAAAATCGGCAGTGGACCCCTAAGACCCCATCCATGAAGCGTAGGAAGGATGTGATGACGACATGTCGAAGAAGACAGCAACCAGGTGCTGACGGCGGGCAAAGGCAGTACGGATGGCCGACTCCAGGCTCACCAGAGTGTCGGCGGCGGAGCGGTCTTTACGGAGCCCACCCTGAGACGGAGCCAGAAGGCCCCGAGACTCCAGTACCCAATTCAAGCGCCGGCTCACCATCCGTACAAGCAACTTGCAAAGAACGTTGTTGAGGCTAATGGGACGGTAGCTGTCCACCTCCAAAGGGTTCTTGCCAGGTTTCAAAATGGGGATAACAATACTTTCCCGCCATTGCGACGGAAACTCACCCTCGACCCAAATACGGTTGTAAAGGTCGAGGAGGCGTCGCCGGCAGTCCACTGAAAGGTGTTTCAGCATCTGACAGTGGATGCGATCTGTCCCAGGAGCGGTATCAGGGCAAGCCGCGAGGGCACTGTGAAATTTCCACTCACTGATTGGAACATTGTAGGATTCAGGATGGTGGGTGCGAAATGAAAGGCTCCGACGTTCCTTCCACCCGCTCTTTAATGGAGCGGAAGGCCAGTGGGCAATTCGAAGAAGCCAAACTCAGAGAAAATGCTCGGCCAAGCGGTCGGCAATTAGTCGGAGTCAGTACAAATTGCTCCATTCAGTGAGAGCGCAGGGACGCCGACTGCGGTCCGATAGCCATAGAGGCGTCGAATCTTGGCCCAGACCTGCGATGGAGTGACATGGAGGCCAATGGTGGACACATACCGCTCCCAGCACTCCTGCTTGTGTTGGCGGATAAGGCGGCGGGCTCCAGCACGCAGCCGTTTGAAGGTGATTAGGTGTTCACTGCAGGGATGTCGCTTGTGACGCTCGAGCGCCCGCCGGCGATCTTTAATCGCTTCAGAGATCTCAGGCGACCACCAAGGCACTGTCCTCCGCCGAGGGGACCCAGAAGAACGGGGAATGGCAGATTCTGCGGCATTCACGATGCTGGTGGTGACTGAGTGAACCACCGTATCAATGGCTTCATGAGAAACAGGGTCAATAGCGGCAGTGGAGGAGAACAAGTCCCAGTCAGCCTAATTCATAGCCCATCTGCTAGGGCGCCCAGAAGAGTGACGCTGTGGCAGCGACAGAAAGATCGGAAAGTGGTCACTACCTCACAGGTCGTCATGCACACTCCAGTGGACAGTAGGTAAGAGGCTAGGGCTGCAGATCGAAAGGTCGATGGCGGAGTACGTGCCATGCGCCACACTGAAGTGTGTGAAGGCACCATCATTTAAAATCGAAAGATCGAGTCGTGCCAATAAATGCTCAATGGTGGCGCCTCGACCTGTTGCCACTGACCCACCCCACAGAGGGTTATGGGCGTTGAAGTTGCCCAGTAACAAGAAAGGTGGCGGAAATTGGGCTATCAGCGCAGCCAGGACATGCTGCGCGACATCACCATCCGGTGGAAGGTAAAGACTGCAGACGGTAACAGCCTGTGGCGTCCACACCCGAACAGCGACAGCCTCTAAAGGTGTTTGGAGAGGGATGGACTCGCTGTGAAGTGAGTGAAGGACATAGATGCAGACGCCACCAGACACCCTTTCATAAGCTGCCTGGTTCTTATAATAACCCCGATAGCCACGGAGGGCGGGGGTTCGCATTGCTGGAAACCAAGTTTCCTGAAGAGCAATGCAGAAGAAAGGGTGAAGGCTGATAAGTTGTCGGAGCTGATCTAGAGGGTGGAAGAAACTGCTGCAGTTCCACTGGAGGATGGTATTGTCCATGGCTGAGAAAGGCATGAAGGGACTGGGGAGGCCGTTTATGCTTTGTGTTCACTCTCTGCCACCGTCTCAGTACCCGCGCGAGTGACATCCATGGCGTCTGAGGAACTGGCGAGATCAAGGTCCTCAGCGGACTCCAGGATCTCGACCTCACCCTCAGACGCAGAGCTCGAAGGGTGCGGTGGGGTCGGTGCCACCGCATGTTCTTTGTCCTTAGTGGTCTTTCGCTTGGACTTCTCTCGCTGAACCTTGGGTTTCACCGGCTGGGAAGGCTGCACCGATTCAATCTCCGGGACGGAGGAAGATCGCAAAGCCCTACGACCAGCCGCTAGTGGGGACTTATGCCACTGTCTGGCGTCATCCTTCCCGCTCGTGGAAGCCTGGGAAGGGAGGGACACAAGGGAACCCTTACGAGCGAGAGTAGTCGAAGAAGTTGGACGCTTCTCCGGCTGAGAAGCGGGGACGGACGTCCCCGATGGGTGGGAGGATGTTGCTCCTGAGGTAGGTGGTGCAGGAGTAACCGGGTGGGTAGAGCCCCCCACAGGCAAGGGGGCAGGAGGAGTTGTACTGCTAATCGGCCGGCTGGAAGTCTCGAAACTGATGGGGCTAGCACAGTTGTTGTAGCAGCGGCGTAAGAAGATGCTCACAGGATGTAGTCTGTCATATTTCCTTTTGGCCTCGGTATAGATCAGTCGGTCCAGGGTCTTATATTCCATGATTTTACGCTCTTTCTGAAAGACTTTGCAGTCTGGCGAGCAAGGTGAATGATGCTCTCCACAGTTGACACAGATGGGAGGCGGGGCACATGGAGTATTGGGATGTGATGGGCGTCCGCAATCTCGACATGTGATGCTGGAACTGCAGCGGGAAGACATATGGCCGAACTTCCAGCACTTGAAGCACCTCATCGGGGGAGGTGTATAGGGCTTGACGTCACAACGGTAGACCATCGCCTTGACCTTCTCCGGTAATGTATCACCCTCGAAGGGCAAGATGAAGGCACCGGTAGCAACCTGATTGTCCCTCGGACCCCGATGAACGCGCCGAACGAAATGAACACCTCTACGCTCTAAGTTGGTGCGCAGCTCGTCATCAGACTGCAAAAGTAGGTCCCTATGGAAAATAACACCCTGGACCATATTTAAACTCTTATGTGGTGTGATGGTAACGTTAACATCCCCCAAAATGTCACAAGCAAGTAACCTGCACGACTGGGCGGAGGATGACGTTTATATCAGTACTGACCCAGAGCGCATTTTGGACAAGCCCTTCACCTCCCCAAACGTGTCCTCTAAATGCTCGACGAAGGACTGAGGCTTTGTGGATAGAAAAGACTCCCCATCAGCTCTCGTACAAACTAAGAATCGGGGCGAATAACTGTTACCGCCATCCTGAGACTTACGCTCCTCCCACGGCGTGGCCAGGGAGGGGAACGTTTTCGGATCGTACTTCTGAGCATTAAATTGAGCCCGAGAACGCTTAGAGACTGCTGGCGGCTGGCCGCCAGCGAGAAATGATGTACCACGCTTCTTTGCGGGTCATCCGCCCTGATGCCACCTACTCCGACCAAGGGCCCTCCCCACGGGCGCCACCCAGCCTCAGCAATAGCCACCTGGAAGGATGGCCATTGCCGGGGGTCCTGATACCCCAGGGAGATGGGCATCTACTCCTTGGCATACGTGGGGAGTTAACGGCGCAGGCATCAGTAGAGCGATCCCTGTGTTGTCAGGGGACTACAACCAACAGGGTACATGGCGGCCCCACCACAACGGACTGGCTGCCGTGCTGGATGTTAGGTGACATGTGGTCCATGGTCGCCGTCAGTGGAGAAAGTGGCACTGCACAGCGCAAGGTGGAATGTGCACGCAGGAACGTATCCATGCCCAAGAGATGGAGAGCGGGCAGGACTGCAATGCAACGACAAATAAGCTGGCGAAAGGTCTGATCGCAAGATGGACACAATGCACCAAGTAAGGCGCCCTTCCCCAATCGGCTCGCTCTTCAGAAGAATTTTGAGATATGGAGGTCAAACCCGACAGGAGACCATACATAAGGCCGAAACTTTTGAGACTCCTTTTAGTCGCCTCTTACGACAGGCAGGAATACCGCGGGCCTATTCTAACCCCCGAACCCGCAGGGGGTTTAAGTATGTGTCACCTGTCAGTGTCGTATCTAGACGTACCAGGGGTCCCACATCACTCCATCTGCACACGCCCCGCACCATTATCAGCCTCCACCAACTTGAACAGTCCCCTGCTGACATGCAGGGTCCATGGATTCATGAGGTTGTCTCCATACCCGTACACGTCCATCCGCTCGATTCAGTCCTGATACGAGACTCGTCCGACAGGCAACATGTTTCCAGTCATCAACAGACCTATGTCGGTGTTGATACGCCCCTGCGAGGCGTAAAGTTTTGTGTCGTGCAGTCATCAAGGGTACACGAGTGGGCCTTCGGTTCCAAAAGTCCTTATCGATGATGTTTCGTTGAATGGTTCGCACGCTGACACTTATTGATGGCCGAGAATTGAAATCTGCAGCAATTTGCGGAAGGGTTGCACCTCTATCACGTTGAACGGTTATCTTCAGTCGTTGCTGGAACCGTTCTTGCATGATCTTTTTCCGGCCGCACCGATGTCGGAGATTTGATGTTTTACAGGATTCCTGATATTCACTGTACACTCGTGAAATGGTCGTACCGGAAAATCCCCACTTCATTGCTACCTCGGAGTAACCAATCCAACAACAGCGCCAGACCCTTGTTGTCTTATACAGGAGTTGCCGACCGCAGCGCCGTATTCTGCCTGTTTACCATATCTAAACCAGTTTCTCTGGCGCTTCAGTATACATCGCTTCGTAAGTTTTGAAACGTTAATGAGAATCACTTGCATAAATTTAATTGTTGATATGGCAGATTCATTGGAAGAAAGCAATAAAAGTGAATATTATCGACGAAGAATATCTTTTAAAAAATTCTTCTTCGACCGATTCTTGAGTTTTCATCGTCATCATGGAACCTAAGAGATGAATAACGGTGAAGATAGAGAAGGCGCAGAGAAAAGCTCCAATTGAAAACACTACCTGAAAGACGTTATGCATCACGTTACGATTTACGCTTAAAATTCTGAGAGTGAACAGTTCAAGAGGAGCCAAGGAAAATATTACATCCTGCCATAAAAATCTGATGAGTAAAACCATTATAGTCACTTTCTTTATACAGTGTTAGTTCATCTTTGGAACGCAGTACAGTAGCGATTCTGTGTGGCACGGATTCTACAGTTCCTTAGCAGGTTTCCGAAGGAATGTGACGCCAAATGTCGACGCACAGGCCACGCAACTCCCGTAAATTGCGGGCCTGTGATATTTGGGCGCAGAGCTGGCGCCTGATATTGTCCCAGATGTGTTCCATCAGGTTCGGATCAGACGAATTTGGTGGCCTGCACATCAACGTGAAGTCATTATCACACTGCTGCAGCACTGTAACACGATTCTGGCCTTATGACACGGATAGCTATCCTGTTGGAAGGCGCCCTCACTGTCGGTGCAGATATAAAGCACGAAGGGATGCAGGTGACCCGCAATAAAATTCACACCATCCACAGCTCATGGTGCCTTCGATTATTACCACATGTAGTAGTTGTTTTTTTTTTCTTTTTTTTATGGTTGAGATGGCTCTAAGCACTATGGGACTTAACATCTGAGGTCATCAGTCCCCTAGACTTAGAACTACTTAAAACTAACTAACCTAAGAACATCACACACTTCCATGCCCGAGGCAGGATTCGAACCTGCGACCGTAGCAGCAGCGCGGTTCCGGACTGAAGCGCCTAGAATCGCTCGGGCACAGCAGCCGGCTATTTGTTAATTGTGAACTCCTGAACGGTCGTTATAATGCTCGGTAGTACTTAAAGGATGGATCTGAGGAAGTGTGTAACTCAGACGTGCTTAGTTTCCCGCGCTTTTTACGAGTCCGCAATACTAGAACGAATAAGCAGACGCAAGTACGGAGGTATTTTGCGGCTTCATCTCATCTGGCCCGGAGGAACGAAAAATTTAAGCACCAGTTCACTTGCAGCCGTCTGGTTTCTGCGTTCGTACGTTTCATTTCAGAGTGTATAGTGCAAGAGGACTCACTGTCATCGCCTTTTATGCATCCAAATTGCAAAACATAAAGTAAGGTATTTGATATATTCTTCACCTTTATTCTAACAAATAAAAAGTGTGTGCTGCTCACTGCGCACCTTGTGGGACTGAGACACGTGTCTGCTCGCTGCGGCATCTTCAGGTTACCTACCCTGTTCGTTGGCGATGAAAGCTGGAATCTGCTCGCTAGTACCGTGGCTGGACGTCCGATGATTGCCGACAGTCGGCGTTTTCAGATGAATGACGTTTTATGTTCCATCGGACAGATGGCCGTTGGCGTGTACGGCCTGAAACGTCTAAAAAATAGTGGGTCCAGGCCGGAGGAGAGAGCGTTACGGCCTGGGGAATGTTTTCGTGGCATTTCCTTGATGGTCTCCTCAGTGTGGAAAGCATATTCGGTCAAGACAAGTGTGGGATCCAGCCCACTCGTCTCGTATAGGGTGCCTAAAGGATGTTGCGTTCTCGGAATGCTATACGACAATTCAGGCAAATAACATTAGTAGTTTTATTTCAATAAAGCAGATTTGACAACACTTAACTTTGGGATTTACAAGGAGTTGTCGCAAACGATGGGCAACATGCAAACAGTAATGTTCTTCGCTATAGACAATGTCCAAGTAAGTAATTGATACGGAAGAAGAAAATGACTTATTGATACATAACCAACACAGATTCAGAAAATATCGTTCTTGTGCAAAACAGCTAGCTCTTTATTCCCATGAAGTAATGAGTGCTGTCGACAAGGGATCTCAGATCGATTCCATATTCTTAGATTTCCAGAAGGCTTTTGATACCGTTCCTCACAAGCGACTATTAATCAAATTGCGTGCATATGGAGTATCGTCTCAGTTGTGTGATTGGATTCGCGATTTCCTCTCAGAGAGGTCACAGTTCATAGTGATAGACGGTAAATCATCGAGTAGAACAGAAGTGATGTATGGCGTTCAGCAAGGTAGTGTCATAGGCCCTCTGCTGTTCCTGATTTATATAAATGATCTAGGTGATTATCTGAGCAGCCCCCTTTGATTGTTTGCAGATGACGCCGTAATTTACCGTCTAGTAAAATCATCAGGCGATCAATTACAATTACAAAATTATCTAGAGAGAATTTCTGTATGGTGCGAAAAGTGGCAATTGGCACTAAACAAATAAAAGTGCGAGGCCATCCACATGAGTACTAAAAGAAATCCGATAAATTTTGGGTATACGATAAATCGCACAAATCTAAGGGCTGGCAATTCCACTAAATACCTATGTATTACAATTACGAGCAACTTAAATTGCTAAGTCCACATAGATAATGTTGTGGGGAAGGCGAAACGAAGACTGCGCTTTGTTGGCAGAACACTTAAAAGATGCGACAAACCCACTAAAGAGATAGCCTACATTACACTTGTCCGTCCTCTGCTGGAATACTGCTGCGCGGTATGGGATCCTTACCAGGTAGGATTGACGGAGGACATCGAAAAAGTGCTAAGAAAGGCAGCTCGTTTCGTCTTATCGCGCAATAGGCGTGAGAGTGTTACTGATATGATACGCGAGTTGGGGTGGCAGTCACTGAAACAAAGGTGGTTTTCTTTGCGGCAAGATCTATTTACGAAATTTCAATCACCAACTTTCTCTTCCGAATGCGAAAATATTTTGTTGATACCCACCTACGTAGGGAGAAATGATCGTCATAATAAAATAAGAGAAATCAGAGCTCGAACTGAAAGATTTAGGTTTTCTTTTTTCCCACGCGCCATTCGAGAGTGGAATGGTAGAGAAGTAGTATGAAAATGGTTCGATGAACCCTCTGCCAGGCATTTAAGTGTGAATTGCAGAGTAACCATGTAGATGTAGATGTAGATGGATCACTACTGCTATCATAGCACTCTCTGCTAGGCCGTGCTAATACTCTGCGAATGCTGTCCACTAATGTCCGGCCGAGGCTGGCAGGAGCGGCACTTTATTCACTTCGGCTAGACGCCGCTCCTATCGTGGTGGCGTCCTGGTCAGCGAGCTATTGGCCGACGTCGTTTCACCGCCTTCTCTTCTCTTGCGTTCTTCATCTTCATTCCGGCGCTTGTGGTTACTCCAGAACAACAAGTATGCCTCTATCCTTGGGGCTCATGTTCACCCCTACACGTAGTTTCTTTTGCCTCGGTACAATGGGATCTACCAGCAGGACAATGCAACGCTTCACACAGCTCGCAGTACGTGCGTGGTTGGAAGAGCACTGGGATGCGTTTACCGTACTCCCCTGGCCGCCAAACTCCCCGGATTTAAACTCAATCTCTCTCCACCTCCATGGTCTGTTCGTGCCATGGATCCTCAAACGGGAGACTTAGCGCAGCTGGCGACGGCACTGGATCTGCAGCGGATAGACACTTGGTTCAGGGAGTGGCAACTGACCCTTAACATAGACAAATGTAATGTATTGCGAATACATAGAAAGAAGGATCCTTTATTGTATGATTATATGATAGCGGAACAAACACTGGTAGCAGTTACTTCTGTAAAATATCTGGGAGTATGCGTACGGAATGATTTGAAGTGGAATTATCATATAAAATTAATTGTTGGTAAGGCGGGTGCCAGGTTGAGATTCATTGGGAGAGTCCTTAGAAAATGTAGTCCATCAACAAAGGAGGTGGCTTACAAAACACTCGTTCGACCTGTACTTGAGTATTTCTCATAGTGTGGGATCCGTACCAGGTAGGGTTGACAGAGGAGATAGAGAAGATCCAAAGAATAGCGGCGCGTTTCGTCACAGGGTTATTTGGTAAGCGTGATAGCGTTATGGAGATGTTTAGCAGACTCAAGTGGCAGACTCTGCAAGAGAGGCGCTCTGCATCGCGGTGTAGCTTGCTGTCCAGGTTTCGAGAGGGTGCGTTTCTGGATGAGGTATCGAATATATTGCTTCCCCCTACTTATATGTAAAATCAGAGAGATTCGAGCGCGCACGGAGGCTTTCCGGCAGTCGTTCTTCCCGCGAACCATAAGCGACTGGAACAGGAAAGGGAGGTAATGACAGTGGCACGTGAAGTGCCCTCCGCCACACACCGTTGGGTGGCTTGCGGAGTATAAATGTAGATGTAGGTGTAGAGTCGGCATGGCTCCATATTCCTGTCGGTAGCTTCCAGAACCTCAGTGACGTGCTTCCTGCACGTCTCGCATTGGTCCGCGCTGCAAAAGTTGGTTATTCACGCTTTTGACAGGTGGTCACATTAATGTGACTCGGCAGTGTATGTCAACCTGAAGCACATTACACGTTCGATATTACGAAGGGCGTTCAATAAGTAATGCAATACATTTCTTTTTGTCTCCGCCGGTTTCGGTTGAAAAATGCGGAGTTTGTTGTGTAACATCCTGGAATATTCCCGCTTCAGCCCCTATAGTTTCACGAAGTTCTGATAGGTGGTGGCGCTATACGCAGTCTTCAAAACGGCGTCTGTAACGAAGGTGCGCTCTAAACAGAGAACTGTCATTGAGTTTCTTTCAGCGGAAGACCAGAGCATCGCAGATATTCATAGGCATTTGTAGAATATCTACGGAGACCTGGCAGTGAGCAAAAGCACGGTGAGTCTGTGGGCAAGGCGTCTGTCATTGGAGTAAGGTCGCGCAAACCTGTCCGGTCGGCCGCACACAACTGTGACTCCAGCAACGTTGGAACGTGCGGATATTCTCGTTCAAGGTGATGGACGAATCACAATCAGACACCTCGTTGCTCAACTGGACGTTTCTGTTGGCAGTGCTGACACACTCGTCCACCAAATGGAGCACTCAAAGTTCTGTGCCAGCTGAGTATCTCGTCGCCTAACCGAAGAACATAAGGAGCAACGAAGGACCATCTGTACAGAACTGCGTGCGCGTTACGAGCCTGATAGTGACATTTTTTGTCGAACTTCATTGCAGGCGGTGAAACGTGGATTCATCACTTCGAACTGGGAACAAAAAGGCAGTCAATGGAGTGGGGCCACACCACTTCCCCTCCTCAGAAAAAGTCGGTTAAGTCATGGCAACGATCTGTGGGACTCTGAAGGAGTTATTCTGTTTGATGTCCTCCCTCCGAATTCCATCTACATCTACATCTACGTGATTACTCTGCTATTCACAATTAAGTACCTGGTAGAGGGTTCAATGAATCACCTTAATGCTGTCTCTCTACCGTTCCACTCCCGAATGGCACGAGGGAAAAACGAGCACTTAAATTTTTCCGTGCGACCCCTGATTTCTCTTATTTTATCGTGATGATCATTTCTCTCTATGTAGGTGGGTGCCAACAGAATGTTTTCGCAATCGGAGGAGAGAACTGGTGATTGAAATTTCATGAGAAGATCCCGTCGTAACGAAAAACGCCTTTGTTTTAATGATTGCCACTCCAATTCACGTATCATGTCTGTGACACTATCACGCCTATTTCGCGATAATACAAAACGAGCTGCCCTTCTTTGTACATTTTCGATGTCATCCGCCAGTCCCACCTCATGCCGATCCCACACCGCATATCAGTACTCCAGAACAGGGCGGACAAGCCTAGTGTAAGCAGTCTCTTGGTAGACCTGTTGCACCTTCTAAGGGTTCTGCCAATGAATCACAGTCTTTGGTTTGCTCTACCCACAATATTATCTATGTGATCGTTCCAATTTAGGTTATTTGTAACTGTAATCCCTAAGTATTTAGTTGAATTTACAGCCCTCAGATTTGTGTGACTTATCGCGTAATCGAAATTTAGCTGTCTTGCTGCATCTGTTTGGCCCAATGAAGGAGACACTCTGTGGGAGGCAGTGCGTGGATAAGGGGGAGATTATTGATGCAGCAAGACGTTGACTCCGACGTCGACCAGTAGAGTGGTACCATGCGGGCATACAGGGCCTCCCAGTAAGGTGGTGTAAGGCCGTCGCACTCAACTGAGATTATGTTGAAAAATAAATGTTTTTTAGCCAAAACAGTGGGGAATAAATTGATGTATTGAAATCCTTAATAAAACCAACCTGCTTACAGACAAAAGTGTGTTGCATTACTTATTGAACGCCCCTCGAATTTTAACAGTATTCTCGTACTGATATTTTGCTGCTGCATATACACCTCAAAATCAACATGAATAAACCGAACCAAATGAACAATTATGATGAAACGAAGTTAATGATTTTCGATTTACAATTTAATCAGGCCCATCACGTCGGAGAACAGAGCTTCTCCTGCAAATGTACTTCACTCCAATGTCAGCTTCAGAATAAAAAATAAAAAATAAAAAAAACCTGTTCTACGCTATTTCCTTAATGAAAAACTTATTCGTATCATTAATTTACACTGCATCTGTGAATTGCGACATAGAATCATACAATTGTTAAAAAAACGGATCTCTCACACCACCTACGGATATCATTATGCAATTGGATGCCATGAACAAAGCATGTTACCAGTGTTAAAATAGCATTTCACAAACCTCTTTACTGACTCCACTGTACAGTACTTCGCAATCGAGCATTAATCGGCTGCAGTGGGGCGGAGCGACTGACAACCGATACGCGCACGTTTGTGAAAACAGTACATTCAGGTCAGAATTATGGCCCAAATTTTCGGACGGGATCAGTTGCTGGGGCTGACAACTTGCAGGTATACGTTTTTGGTTCAAATGGCTCTGAGCACTATGGGACTCAACATCGGAGGTCTTCAGTCCCCTAGAACTTAGAACTACTTAAACCTAACTAACCTAAGGACATCACACACATCCACGCCCGAGGTAGGAGTCGAACCTGCGACCGTAGCGGTCGCGCGGTTCCAGACTGAAGCGCCTAGAACGGCTCGGTCACACCGGCTGGCGTGTACGTTTTTCTCCTTCAAATATGAGGTCAAGCTGGTCGTGTTTCTTTGTAGGTCCCTTTAAAACCTTTCTGCGTAACACCAGATATAAAGCAGCACTGTGCTGTTAGCGTTGCTCGTCACATTTCGCAACTGTTTTGCGAGTAATTCGACTGCTGCAATTGAAGAGGCTCTGTCTTCCAAACAGCTGAAAAAAAAATGGATCAAATGGCTCTGTGCACTATGGGACTTAACTGCTGAGGTCATCAGTCCCCTAGAACTTAGAACTACTTAAACCTAACCTAAGGACATCACACACATCCATGCCCGAGGCAGGATTCGAACCTGCCACCGTAGCGGTCACGCGGTTCCAGACTGTAGCGCCTAGAACCGCTCAGCCACCGCGGCCGGCCCAAACAACTGACATCGTTACACAGAAAAAAGGGCTCTGTTGCTTCACTACTACAGTAGATAAAAAGTTTTCATATTCAGAATCTATGAAACATCATGCATGTCCGCGTTGCTATCATATGAACGTGACGCCGTAAACACAGTTGTATGAGCGACCCACATCCTCATTCGCCAGATTGTTTTATACGTTTTTTGACGCTGTGAAAACTAGAACTACCGTTGCACGTTCCCACTTTTTTCCCTTTTAAATCACCATACAAAAGTGCAAAACTCTTTTCTGAAGAGCTTCACATTTCCCTGCCAAGAATACAATTTGACTAGTCCCTGATTGCTTCACACTAACAAGACGTAAGGCTTTGAAGCCATCGCCGGTGTTCTTATTTTCAATTGCAAGTTTAAGTAACAGATTGAGTCCCGTCGTCCGCTCTTTCCTTATGCTTCTTATTAATAGAGGTACCTGTCTTTCTCTTCCGAATGGCTATTTTATTATTGATGCTGTATACTCTGTCGCTAGAAGCAACTCGATGGATCACAGTGGCAAGAAAAGTCTTTGAAATTATAGAAAGAAAGTAACAATTCACTCCCTCAGAGGAAGATGATGACCAATAATGAGTTTTTGGTCAGATGTTTTTAGTGCCATACCTTCAATAACTTAAACGTTTTTCTTCTCTATTCTAGCTGAAGAATTCCAGCTCAGACAAAAAACTATTACCACTAATGGCTGTACGACTCATACTTTAGAATGGGACGGCGTTGCAAGAAACAGACACATTACGGGATACGCTGAATCCTAGTAGCTGGAAGCATTTCCCCGTATCATAGCACCTGGGGAATTCGTGGTAATTGCTAGATGATAAAACGAATTTTTGTATTGAAATAATACTCTCGGCTCAAAAAAACTTTTAAAAATGAAATTTATTCTTTCTTGTTATTCATGAAAGTAACTATACCACCGAGAAGAAAGACTACAATAAGTCAGCGTCCATTCATGTTTGCCAGATTCACTCCACAGAACACAGAAATTTCTTACACGCTCTAGGTTCACTGTCCCATTCATAGTGAGGTCCACTGAGAGAGTTAATTCTGAATCTCGAACTGGAGACTAAAACTTTATCTATTAATATGACGAACGACATTAAGATACTTTGGTCTTACTTAAAGCCATAAACGGATTAAAATTATCTAGCCACCCGCTTAGTGATCATACTGGCACCGAAACGGACTTCGACACCGACAAGGCCGATATACTGAATCTGTCTTCCACAATTATTTCACTCATGAAGGTCATACTGAGTCCCTATATTAAGTTGTCACACGAACACCGAAACGACATATTAAAGTAAAAAATCGCGAAATGGTAAATCAACTAAAATCTCTCAATAGAGGAAAAACGGTTGGATTTGATGTGGTAGTTGTATCATTCGGCATAGGTTATGCGAAAGAACGTGTTATCCTTCAAGCAGCACTTTATCGTAGGTCGTTGGAGGGATGTAGGATGCCAACTGGTTGGAAAATGCGCAACTCAACTGTTGTAGTATTATACAGCATGTTTTATGCTAGTATAATATGCCGCTTTTCGTAACCGAACATTGCCTGTGTGGGAATCAACATTGATTCTTCAAACAGCGCGCTTGTGAAGCTCAACTACTCCATCCGTCAGATCCAGAAGGCAGCAGATAAGATCGCCTAGGTTAACGCCTTGTTTCTTGACTCCCAAAATACTTTCTAAATACTCCCAAACTGCAGCCTCGTACACTAACTACGAGTTAACGGAATTTCGTACCAGCTTTACCATTAGATTGAAAGTTTTGTAGCTACACTGCTGGCGATTAAAATTGCTACACCACGAAGATAACGTGCTACAGACGCGAAATTCAGCCGACAGGAAGAGGATGCTGTGATATGCAAATGATTAGCTTTTCGGAGCATTCACACAAGGATGGCGCTGTTGGCGACACCTACAACGTGCTGACATGAGGAAAGTTTCCAACCGATTTCTCATACACAAACAGCAGTAGACCGGCGTTGCCTGGTGAAACGTTGTTGTGATGCCTCGTGTAAGGAGGAGAAATGCGTACCATCACGTTTCCGACTTTGATAAAGGTCGGATTGTAGCCTAATGCGATTGCGGTTTATCGTATCGCGGCATTGCTGCTCCCGTTGGTCGAGATCCAACGACTGTTAGCAGAATATGGAATCGGTGGGTTCAGGAGGGTAATACGGAACGCCGTGCTGGGTCCCAACGGCCTCATATCACTAGCAGTGGAGATGCCAGGCATCTTATCCGCATGGCTGTAACGGATCGTGCAGCCACCCCTCGATCCCTGAGTCAACAGATGGGGACTTTTCCAAGACAACAACCATCTGCATGAACAGTTCGACGACGTTTGCAGCAGCATGGACTATCAGCTCGGAGACCATGGCTGCGGTTACCCTTGACGCTGCATCACAGACAGGATCGCCTGCGATGGTGTACTCAACGACGAACCTGGGTGCACGAATGTCAAAACGTCATTTCTTCGGATGAATCCAGGTTCTGTTTACAGCATCATGATGGTCGCATCCGTGTTTGGCGACATCGCGGTGAACGCACATTGGAAGCGTGTATTCGTCATCGCCATACTGGCGTATCACCCGGCGTGATGGTATGGGGTGCCACTGGTTACACGTCTCGGTCACCTCTTGTTCGCAATGACGGCACTTTTGAGCAGTGGACGTTACTTTTAAGATGTGTTACGACCCGTGGCTCTACCCTTCATTCGCTCCCTGCGAGACCCTACATTTCAGCAGGATAATGATGCACGACCGCATGTTGTAGGTCCTATACGGGCCTTTCTGCATACAGGAAATGTTCGACTGCTGCCCTGGCCAGCACATTCTCCAGATCTCTCACCAATTGAAAACGTCTGGTCAATGGTGGCCGAGCAACTGGCTCGTCACAATACGCCAGTCACTACTCTTGATGGACTGTGGTATCGTGTTGAAGCTGCATGGGCAGCTGTACCTATACACGCCATCCAAGCTCTGTTTGACTCAATGCCCAGGCGTATCAAGGCCGTTATTACGGCCAGAGATGGATGTTCTGGGTACTGATTTCTCAGGATCTATGCACCCAAATTGCGTAAAAATGTAATCACATGTCAGTTCTAGTATAATATATCTGTCCAATGAATACCCGTTTATCATCTACATTTCTTCTTGGTGTAGGAATTTTAATGACCAGTAGTGTACTGCAGCTCAACGCGTCCACCTTAACGAGGAGAAATCGTTAGCTGAGAAAATAGCTTTGGACGTAGGCCAGGCCACTTGTAAAATTGTTCACGATATACACTAATAAGCCAAAACTCTATGACCACTGACCACCGCGACGTTGGATGCCGCTGCGGCCACGCGACGCGGTGACGAAAGTATGCAAGCGGAGCAGAGATGGACAAGGGATCACCCTAGCGAAGATATGGGCTGATGGGTAAATCCACTGAGGTTAGCGACTTTGACCAAGGGTAGATTATTATTGTGCAGAGCTTCTGAACGAGTATCTCCAAAACGACGAAGCTGGTCGAATGTTCTCGTGCTACGATCGTGAGCATCTATGGAAATAGGAAGAAGGTCAGTCGAACTACCACTAGGCGCTAAATAGTTGGACGTACGGGACTGTTCTTAAATCGTTTGGTTCGGAGGCTCGTCTGCTCTCTAAAGCAGGATAGATGGAAATCTGTGGTATTTCTGCAGGAAGAGCACAATGCTGATGGTCGCACAAGTATTTCGGAGAACACCGTTCATCTTACATCGTTGAACAATGAGACCCGCAGTAGGTCACCCCTAAGTGTTCACATGTTGACCCAATGATATCGTCAGTTACGACTGCAGTGTGTGCGGGATCGTCGGGATTCGACCGTCGATCAATGGAAACGTGTCGGCTCTTCGGGTGAATCACATTTTTTTTACGTGAGGTCGATGGTCGTCTCCACAAACG
This sequence comes from Schistocerca nitens, assembly GCF_023898315.1. Taxonomy (NCBI): domain Eukaryota; kingdom Metazoa; phylum Arthropoda; class Insecta; order Orthoptera; family Acrididae; genus Schistocerca; species Schistocerca nitens. Next base: position 871,368,638 of record NC_064616.1, read on the forward strand.
CTGTCATCGGGGCCGCTCGAAACGTGCAGCGCGCCACGGACACAGGTTGGTGGGCGCAGTATTTTGCTACGGGAGACATTCTCCTGCCTTTGCATAGGACCTATGGTAACAATCGAAGACACGCTGACAGCTGCGAACTACCTGCATCCCATCATGCTTGATGTCTTCCCCGAAGGCGATTTCATCTTTCAGCAGTATAATTTTCCGTGTCTCGGAGCCAAAATCGCGCTACAGTGGTTTGAAGAGCACTGAAATGAACTCACTCACTTTGATATCTCGGAGACCATATTCGCCTGATGTAAATTTTTTGGAACCTATCTGGGGCGCTATCGGGCGCCATCACGGCGAACGCAAATCAGCAGCCCGTTATTTACGCGAATTACATGACCTGTGCGTAGATGTCTAATACTGCATACCTCCATAAACCTAGCAACAAACTGTCGAATCCTGGACACGCAGAATCAGTGATGTATTTCGTTCCAGAGACGGACAATCAAGCAATTAAGCAACCTCCTGGCAGATTAAAATCTGCCAAGAAGTTTCATATCAGCGCACACTTCGCTGCAGAGTGAAAATCTCATTGTGGAAACAACACCCAGGCTGTGGCTAAGCCATGTCTCCGCAATATCCTTTCTTTTAGGAATGCTAGTTCTGCAAGTTTCGCAGGAGAGCTTCTGTAAAGTTTGGAAGGTAGGAGGCGAGGTACTGGCGGAAGTAAATCTGTGAGGACGGGGCGTGAGACGTGCTTGGGTAGCTCAGTTGGTAGAGCAGTTGCCCGCGTAAGGCGAAGGTCCTGAGTTCGAGTCTCGGACCGGCACACAGTTTTAATCTGCCAGGAAGTTTCATGTCAGCGCACACTCCGCTGCAGAGTGAAAATCTCATTCTTGAAGCTATTAAGCAGTTGGTTCAAATGGTTCAAATGGCTCTGAGCACTATTGGACTTAACTGCTGTGGTCATCAGTCCCCTAGAACTTAGAACTACTTAAACCTAACTAACCTAAGGACATCACACACATCCATGCCCGAGGCAGGATTCGAACATGCGACCGTGGCGAAGCGGTTGGTTCAAATGATTCAAATGGCTGTGAGCACTATAGGACTTAACTTCTGAGGTCATCAGTCCCCAAGCAGTTGGTCATAAGGGTTTGGCTCGCCAGTGTAAATAAACGACCTGGAGAACAACGTTTGAAGTCGCGTGCGGATAGTTAGGGTGTACATAGGTAAGTCACAAGATTAGAAAATTGTAGCTAAATGTAGGAAAATCTGCAGAGAATCACTGCTTTTCAACGTAAACAGACGGTAAGACCAATTTTTTACTACTCGATCGATGATTAGTCTTCAGAAACCACCACAGTCGTTGAATATCTGGAAGTATGCATCCCGATCGATGTAAACTGGAACGACCACGCAAAAATAATCATTGGAAAGGCACATGGAACGCTGAGTTTCTTTCGAGAACCCTAATGAAATATGGTTTACCCACGAAAATTTTGTTATCTATTCGAGTCAGAAACAAATATAACATATTTCAATTACCATTAAAAGCAAATGAAAGAAAGAATTATCAAGTTACGCTACCGTTGACCAAAATCTTGCATCTTCAGTTGCGATCGGAGTTGCAAGCAGAAAATCTTCTGTACAGGGTAATATGGCACAGCTGACACACAGTGAATGTGCCGTGGTCTGAGCTTCTCCGCAGTTACGGTTGGTGGTATTCACAGGGAAGTGAGATTTCTGAAGGTTACTCCGGGATTTTCCAACTCTAGAACGAAGGTAAATGAATTATCTTCACAAGATCCAATTCTGTTCATTCCTAGGTGGCAGAATTTCCGAAGACAGAGGCCAAGTTGTGCTACTTTCAAGACGCTTAATCCACAATTGTTTCCTTGCTATAGCTGCTGTTGTTTGCAAGACTGGAAGGATCTTTAGGAAACTTATTCTGAACCTCAATTTTGGGGTGTCGAAAGTGTCCATCTAATATACGGTTTCCCTGATGAGCCTAATTTGTTGACTCCGCGTTGGCAGCTAGTTCACGAAGAAAATCTTGTGGCCTTAGGGCTGCGAGCTGGTGTTTGACCAGTGGTGTGGGTTTCAAACAACTTGCAACAAGCCGACGTCTAGTGCCTTGTAGATTTGTACCGTACTGGGCACCCATACTCTGCAAGACTGTAAAATGTTGCTAGTGCCGTGGTTCCCAGGGTTCGTGGTCGAGAACCGCAGCTATACCAGGGCTTCCACCTTTATTCTAGTCTTCTCGCAACACTCCTTTTACATCATAATACGATAAAATAGCGCCGTTCGAACTATTTACATCTATTTGCTCATCAGTCAGGAATACTTACAAGCTTGGCCTGGGTTCCCGGGTTCGATTCCCGGCGGGGTCAGGGATTTTCTCTGCCTCGTGATGACTGGGTGTTGTGTGCTGTCCTTAGGTTAGTTAGGTTTAAGTAGTTCTAAGTTCTAGGGGACTGATGACCATAGATGTTAAGTCCCATAGTGCTCAGAGCCAACTTACAAGCTTGGATTAACAGAAGAAATACGTAAGATATTTAAAAAAAAGCAGCGCTCTGCGCGACGGTTGTTGTAGTAAGACCGACAGCATGATGGAAATACAAACAGGTGAGAGGTAACCAGGTGAGAGGTCATAACGATTAAGGCGCAGAATGAATTGTGGCTGAAAACCAGAAAGTGGGTCGATACCAAGATATCATGCGCGGTGTGAGAGACAAATTAGAAAGTGTTCTTCTCGACTCGAAATCGAGTGTAGTGGGATTCTAGTCCGCGTCCAGTGTTCCAGATTGTGATTCATACGATTTCCCTAAATCGATTACGGCGAATGCCAGTAAAGTTTCTTTAAAAAAGACACAGTACTCCCCCATCTTGTTACATCTGTGCTCCGTCGCTAATGAGCTCGTTGTCGACGGAACGTTAGACCCCAATTTTCCTTTTTCTTAACGATGTATTCATCCTACACTCATAGCAGACTCTAAGAGAAAGGTGATATTCATCACGAAGAGGTTTTTCTGTTAAAATTCCGGGAATATACGTTCCCTAAGAGAGTCAAGTAAGATATTGCTTCCTCCAACATATATCTTGCGAAAAGACGATGATGTTAAAATCAGAGAAATGCGAGCTCTTACGGAGATTTCCGGCAGTCGTTCTCCTCGTGTATCATTCGTGGATGTAAGAGGAAAGGGCGGAAAAGATAGATGTGCACCAACTAGTTTCAACTACAAGCCGTAAGATGCCTTGCAGAGTATAGATGTAAATGTAGTTTACTTGCTGCTCGTTAAATGTGTGTGCTCTTAAAATATAAAGAGCTTGTGATATATGATTGTGAACACAGCGATAACTTCACAAACACTCCACTGAAGCAACCCGGTAATATAGTCACCAAACGAGCAAAGTGCACGATCAGCACTGCGGTCATCCGCATAATCTGCGAAGGATAGCAGCATAGATACGGCAGCGCCGGGCAAAATGACCAGGCTAAGGTATTCATATTTTTTAAGCCGAATAGCAATAGAAAGAAATCAGTGACTATAATCTGCAGCTACTGAAGATTAATGTTGAATAGTTTCATTTCCTTACTACTATCTTTAACCAATGAAATTATCACTTATTAACCACTTACTGTATTTTTAAACTCAAAAATAAGGGATAAAAAACTGCTTTAACAAACAAACAAGTAAATATATTTTATTGTGAAAAAATGGCTCTGAGCACTATGGGACCTAACTTCTGAGGTCATCAGTCCCATAGAACTTAGAACTACTTAAATCTAATTAACCTAAGGACATCACACACACCCATGCCCGAGGCAGGATTAGAACCTGCGAATTAACCTAAGGACATCACACACACCCATGCCCGAGGCAGGATTAGAACCTGCGACCGTTGCGGTCGCGCGGCTCCAGACTGTAGCGCCTAGAACCGCTCAGCCACATTTATTGTGAAACATAATTCGAATTAAATTATTTACACTTTTCACAAATAAAATTCAAATAGTGTTCCTCGACTCCTGTGCAGAGTTCGTGGGCCCAGAGGGAGCACAACTGGCACCAAATCCACTGCTCTTCTGGTCCTAAATTTGAAAACTTTTCTTAGCAGTACACGCACCTTCTGTCTTCATAGTTGTCACCAAAAAGAGCTCTTCTAGGGCTGAGTTTCCTGCTCTTTGCGCTCTTTTTTTCCTGCCTTCTCATCGGCTGCTTTTCGTTTTCCCTTCTTTTTATTTTCTTTTTCTTCTCTTTATTTGTCACTTCTAGTTCACCCCTATAAGGAATCGCTGTAAGTATCGCCGGGAGCCCATCTTCCGGCAGCTGCTTTAACGTTTTCCCCTACTCAAAGTGGCCACTTTGCCTGCATGGACACCTTTACTCAAAAGCTGCATACCCTCTCATAGTACGACAGAATTTTTAATATAACATTATGGAGTCAACATGTGACATTTTAAGCACAGTTTCATTACAAAGACATAAGTCTCACACCCTCATCACAATAAATGAATAAACTGACCACTTACCTTACATCGCGAATAACTAAGATCTGCAAAAAAATATTATAACTCTGACCGCAAACAGGTTGGACTTCGTGGGGTGACTGGGCCCTCCAGGGAGAATAAGTTGATACGGTTCTCCCTTACGCTGCACATGACAACCTTGTCATCGACTACGCTCTGCATGAACACACATCCGTTTACGCAAGGCCTTTCAATTTTTTATCTGGGCATATTGTGCCAGAATTAAACTGAAAATAGTTCCTATGTAACCTTGCCTCCGTTTCCGTTACGAAGCAAAATTTTTGAGAGGCTTTCGTCGGTTGAAAGGCAAATATTAGAACTGTGGATTCCTCCCCTAACATTTCCAAATGGGACTCCCATTTCTCCATTACCATCTCCTCCGATATCTAGTTAAAATACTTCACTGTACAATGGGTCGGAATTCGAACAGCCCGCTCTACCTGCTCAATAAGACATATTTAAAAAAAAAAAAAGTGTTCCGCGTGATCTGGACGCGCCTGTTCCACTGATGTTTCAATATATGTAAACAAATGGAACTGTGCCATTGCTTTACAATTGTGAAAATATTTTTAACTTTCTTACCTACTAAGATATTGAAGTAAATATGTTTTTTTAACGGGGTGGTGCACGAATATGTGCTGAAAGGTTATGCTTCCGAATTTTGTATATGAAAATCTTTATTCTTCGTGTCTACTTATTTGCAGCTCCCTACCGCTGGTGGGCTCCAAATCATAGGATGTAACATGGCAGTGTATAGGGTATCTCTGACGGTGCCTGAGAAACAGCGTGCTGTAATGGAGGTCTGAACTGAAAGAGTTCGTCCACACATAGAGCGCTACGACATATGCAATTCAACGCCTTGGTTTCACTGCCATTCATCATCGCCCTTAGAGACCCGACTTGTTCTCTACCGATTTTCATCTGGTTCTAAAACTTATACAACAACTTCGACTACTTCCTTTTATCGGTCGGGGTGGCCGAGCGGTTCTAGGCGCTACAGTCTTGAACCGCGCGACCACAACGGTCGCAGGTTCGAATCCAGCCCCGGACATGGATGTGTATGATGTCCTTACGTTAGTTAGGTTTAAGTAGTTCTAAGTTCTAGTAGACTGACGACCTCATACGTTAAGTCCCATAGTGCTCAGAGCCATTTGAACTTCCCTTTGATAGTGACTGAGCGGTGCAGACAGAGGTCATATTATGATTCCGTCAACAAAGTCCAAAATTCTACAGTGACGGTATCAACAAACTGGTTTCTCGGTAGGATCAATGTGTTTGTCACCTGGGTGAATATATTGACAAACAAATACACTCCTGGAAATGGAAAAAAGAACACATTGACACCGGTGTGTCAGACCCACCATACTTGCTCCGGACACTGCGAGAGGGCTGTACAAGCAATGATCACACGCACGGCACAGCGGACACACCAGGAACCGCGGTGTTGGCCGTCGAATGGCGCTAGCTGCGCAGCATTTGTGCACCGCCGCCGTCAGTGTCGGCCAGTTTGCCGTGGCATACGGAGCTCCATCGCAGTCTTTAACACTGGTAGCATGCCGCGACAGCGTGGACGTGAACCGTATGTGCAGTTGACGGACTTTGAGCGAGGGCGTATAGTGGGCATGCGGGAGGCCGGGTGGACGTACCGCCGAATTGCTCAACACGTGGGGCGTGAGGTCTCCACAGTACATCGATGTTGTCGCCAGTGGTCGGCGGAAGGTGCACGTGCCCGTCGACCTGGGACCGGACCGCAGCGACGCACGGATGCACGCCAAGACCGTAGGATCCTACGCAGTGCCGTAGGGGACCGCACCGCCACTTCCCAGCAAATTAGGGACACTGTTGCTCCTGGGGTATCGGCGAGGACCATTCGCAACCGTCTCCATGAAGCTGGGCTACGGTCCCGCACACCGTTAGGCCGTCTTCCGCTCACGCCCCAACATCGTGCAGCCCGCCTCCAGTGGTGTCGCGACAGGCGTGAATGGAGGGACGAATGGAGACGTGTCGTCTTCAGCGATGAGAGTCGCTTCTGCCTTGGTGCCAATGATGGTCGTATGCGTGTTTGGCGCCGTGCAGGTGAGCGCCACAATCAGGACTGCATACGACCGAGGCACACAGGGCCAACACCCGGCATCATGGTGTGGGGAGCGATCTCCTACACTGGCCGTACACGACTGGTGATCGTCGAGGGGACACTGAATAGTGCACGGTACATCCAAACCGTCATCGAACCCATCGTTCTACCATTCCTAGACCGGCAAGGGAACTTGCTGTTCCAACAGGACAATGCACGTCCGCATGTATCCCGTGCCACCCAACGTGCTCTAGAAGGTGTAAGTCAACTACCCTGGCCAGCAAGATCTCCGGATCTGTCCCCCATTGAGCATGTTTGGGACTGGATGAAGCGTCGTCTCACGCGGTCTGCACGTCCAGCACGAACGCTGGTCCAACGGAGGCGCCAGGTGGAAATGGCATGGCAAGCCGTTCCACAGGACTACCTCCAGCATCTCTACGATCGTCTCCATGGGAGAATAGCAGCCTGCATTGCTGCGAAAGGTGGATATACACTGTACTAGTGCCGACATTGTGCATGCTCTGTTGCCTGTGTCTATGTGCCTGTGGTTCTGTCAGTGTGATCATGTGATGTATCTGACCCCAGGAATGTGTCAATAAAGTTTCCCCTTCCTGGGACAATGAATTCACGGCGTTCTTATTTCAATTTCCAGGAGTGTATGTAGAAATGAAGAATAAAGCCATAGAATGTTAATAACGTTTCTTTTATTTAAAACGGTTTAAGAGTTATCGGATAAAAAATTCAGAGGTATTACTTTCCAGCACGCCGTCGTACTTTATTAATGATATTTGATCATTCGTAAAAACTGGCGTGACTGACAGCACATACAAATACTCGCAATAAAACGTATTACCGAAGTAGACCATACAGATGTTGAATGCACATCTGTCTAAAATCTCCCTAAACGTAAAAGTTTCACCTCCAATTCACTGTAAATACTGAACACCGGGCCTAAAACTGCACTGTGTCGCTAGACTTCCGTCTCATATTTACACTATGTGATCAAAAGTATCCTGATACCCCCAAAAACATAGGTTTTTCATATTAGGTGCACTGTGTTGCCACCTGCTGCCAGGTACTCCATATCAGTGACCTCAGTAGTCTTTAGACATCGTGAGAGAGCAGAATGGGGTGCTCCGCGGAACTCTCGGACTTCGAACATGGTCAGGTGATTGGGTGTCAAGATTTTCACACTCCTAAACATCCCTAGGTCCAATGTTATTATGTAATAGTGAAGTCGAAACATGAAGGGACACGTACAGCACAAAAGCGTACAGGCCGACCTCGTCTGTTGACTGACAGAAACCTCTGACTCTTGAAGAGGGTCGTAATGTGTAATAGGCAGACATCTATCTAGACCATCACTCAGGAATTCGCAACTGTATCACGATCCATTGCAAGTACTATGACAGTTAGGCAGGAGGTGAGAAAACTTGGATGTCATGGTCGAGCGGCTGCTCATACGGCACACATCTCGCCAGTAAATGTCAAACGACGCCTCGCTTGGTGTAAGGAGCGTAGACATTAGCCTATTGAACAGTGGAAAAACTTTGTGTGGAGTGCCGAATCACGGCACACAATGTGGCGATCCGATGGCAGGGAGTAGGTATGCGAATGCCCGATGAACGTCATCTGCCAGTGTGTGTAGTGCCAACAGAAAAATTCGGAGGCTGTGGTGTCATGGGGTGGTCGTGTTTTTCATGAAGGGGGCTTGCACCTTCTTCCTTCCCACTGTTGAAGAGCAATTCGGGAACGGCGATTGCATCTTTCAACACGATCGAGCATTTGTTCGTAATGCACGGCCTGTGGCGGAGTAGCTACACGACGATAACATCCCTGTAATGGTCCGGCCTGCACATAGTCCTGACCTGAATCCTACAGAACACTTTTGGGATGTTGTTTTGGAACGCCGAGTTCGTGCCAGGCCTCACCGACCGACATCGATACCTCTCCTTAGTGCAGCACTCCGTGAAGAATTGGCTGCCATTCTTCAAGAAACCGCCGAGCACCTGATTGAACGTATGCATGCGAGAATGGAAGCTGCCATCAAGGCTAAGGGTGGGTCAACACCATATTGAAATCCAGCATTACCGATGGAGGGCGCCACGAACTTGTCAGTCATTTTCAGCCACGTGTCCGGATACTTTTGACCACATAGTGTATGATCTACTCTTTTCAAGAGCTGTCCAACGTCGCCAAAAAAAGTCCATCGGTTTCTTTAAAAAAATACATATTTGTTTCAGTAAGTAAATGAAAAGTTTAGGAATATTATTCGTTAAGCGAAGCTTTCAAACCTTCACACCCTCTTACTTGCTGAAAATATTGTTTCGATATTTTGGACGATTTATGAAAATATGGTGTCCACGTGGCGCAGGACACAACCTTCACATCAGTCACAATAAAAAATCTAATGCTATTGCAACTAATTTAATGTCTCTATACCAAAACTTGGCACTAATCGTTTTTATCAATAATTTAAATTTATCCATATGATATGGAATTGGTATTACATTATAAAATTTATAAAATAATTCTTCTGTTTCATTAACATTTTACTAATATTTATGAGCACGAAGCGTTTCGGCAAAATGCAACTGTAAAGCACCTGATGATGGCAGCATGCTACCGAAGTGTAAAAAAAAAAATGACTGAAGCAGGAAAAATATTTTATAAATATTATTATTAATATTACGAAATTAATTTGTCGTTAGCTTTCATCATAGGTCACTATTACTCACCAACAATGTTTACAGAACATACATTTCGATTATTACTATCGAATATCTGAATATAAAGCACATGTGTTTAGAAATGCGTCAAGTCACTTGAATTACGTAGCTTTCCAGGAATATTTTACAACCGTTAGGATTTTGAAACAAAATGTGTTTCATAATTTACTTTCAAAGATTGTTTCGTATGCTGCAAATTTATGTATATTAGTTATTTTATGGTGCTTATTTTTTTAACATGCTTGTCTGTTATACTGACTTCTGTCATCCTCCCTTTCAGCGACTCATGCTACAGGAAGCTGCTCAGGCTACGTTTACATTTCTGACAAGAAACCCAGACAATGAAATTATGAAGGCCAATCTCAAATTCTATTCCACGCTTCCAGAGGTGGAAATGTCAGAAATAACAAATCTCGAAGCAGCGGTAAGTCTCTAAAATCATAAATAATTTTATTTAATTGTCCTGAGAATACAATAAGTAACTGATTAACAATTCTGTGAATACAGAAATCTATTATAGTATTATATTGCGTTGTTTTACGATAATATCCAATTAGCCAGCGAAAAAACGTTTCTTCCACAGTAAAGAAGCTTCATATGGTAAAAGAAATTCTTGCAAGGAATATGTACTGTGATTACGGATTTATTGGCCGTTTCTTTAGTAAATCGCATTGCCATTGGTTGTGCCCCCTCACCTGTTTAGTACTGCCTACTAGCAGAATCTCACGCTACCATTATTTGTATACTAAGTTCAAAAACGTTGCAAGTAGAATTGTGTAAAACCTATACAATCAAATCAGTTCAGAAACTATTAAAAAAGCTCATTTATTCCCTTGTGAGCGGTTCCACGGCCGCAGTAAATGTTTTTAGCCTAAAAACATTTTGCCATTTTCAACTATTTAGTTTTTTTATGAATTTTTCTTTATTTCATCATTTAGTTGAGCACCACCTGCTGATTACGGCGTCTGAGCAATATTAAGTGCTACAAAAATCAGACTTCCATCCACACTTCACAGACATTGCATGAGAGTGTGAAAATTCTCTATTCCAGTGGCTGTGAAGTGTAAATAGAGCTGTGTTTTTTGAACCTGTGGTAATGGACACGCGCCGAAATCAGCTGATAGTGCGCAATGGAATGCTATAATACAGAAATATTCACTTTGAAAAAGTTAAGTAGATGAAGGTGATAAAGTGGCTTTAACCTTCAAAAAACCATTTAAGAGTATTCTGTGTGCACTGCGAACCTGTCTCGAGTGCCAAATTATGTCCTGAGTAGTTTAAAACCGTCTCATGTACAAGCGGTATACCAGCAAAGGAGTGTATCCCTGTCTGCTTGCGTAGGCCCACAGGAAGTATCTTGCACGAAAATCAACTGAACGCCTGCCGCTCGGCTCAGTTCTATTCAGTGCAGATACCACTATTCTTCGTCTTCGTGTGGGACGGGAATATCAGCATACGAATAAGTTCAAATTAGTGTGAATGTCTGTGTTCCAATTAATCGGTTATGACATACTGACAGGCATGGCGCTTGCTGCTACGACATACACGTGTATGCAGCAGATAGAAGAGAGCTGGACGCCGCGGCAAGCGTGTATTGGACCACGTAATGTAACCACAACACAAAACCACCGCCAATTTATCCATCAGGCCACTTTCAGAGCTGAAACTGGGTAGTACTGTGAAGGAGAGAATTTCGGTAACATTGAATATAGAATGCAATGCTGGGATGTCTTTTCTGAAGGTATTTGTCTCTAGCCAAGCCATGCATGGAAGTGAAATATGGACAATAAACAGCTGAGAGAAGATGAGAATAGAGGCTTTTGAAATGTGGTGCTACAGAAGAATGCTGAAGTTCAGCTGGGTAGATCGCCTAAGTAACGAGGAGCTGGAGAGTAAAACTGGAGAGGCATGAAATTTGTGGCACAACTTGACACAAGGAAGAGATCTGTTAATTAGACATCTTCCGAGACTTCAAGGGATCACCAGTTTATTATTGGAGGGAAGTGTGGGGGGAGGGGGCGGGGGAGTAAAAATCGTAGAGGGAAACTAACAGATGAATACAGTAAGTAGATTCAGAAGGATGTAGGTTGAAGTAGTTATTCGGAGATGAAGAGGCTTACAGAGGGTAGTGTAGCATGGAGAGTTGCATCAAATCAGCGTGAGACTGAAGACAACACAACAACAACAGCAACAATAACAACAACAACTAACATGACAATCATCCTTAAAACGAGAGTAATCCCTAATGTACAAGTAAAATTAGTAATGAACTATTATTTATTTTCTGGATTAGATTAGATTAGATTTACTTTCATTCCAATTGATCCGTAGTGAGGAGGTCCTCCAGGATGTAGAACATGTCAGAAAAACAACAATACAAGACAAATATTTACAAATCAAACAAATAAGCTACTGTACCATTCCACAGGTCCGAAGTGAAATGATCGTCATTTTTTAATAGACACTATATGAAAGAATCATTTTACAAATACTAATGCACTGAATTTAAAATAAAAAAGTTTTTTTTTATTATTTATAAGGTAATAAACGTGTAATACAACTACTATAACACTTATTTACAATGAACACATTACTGCACTGAAATGGTGCAGAAGTTAGATTGTACTTACACACACACACACACACACACACACACACACACACACACACACAAATACTCCTACAGCTCAGTAAGAGTCAATGTGGGAGATAAAGGCCGATTTAGAAATAAAAAGTTTGCTTAAACACATACCTCAAATTAAAAAACGGAAAGGGTGGATGTTATTACAGTGCCAGACAAAAAAGGTAAAATACCTCGAAATCTACATGAAAACGAAATGAAACTTTATGAATTGAGAGGCTCTGTGACGTTGTTGCAGTGATCAGAAAATCAAGCCAAATTTACAGAGAATACTACAACGTTTCACCCCCTCTGGCCTGGATCCATGCTCTGATTCGGTTGGAAAGCGTGTTATGAAGTGCTGTTGTATCCATTCCTGAGGCAAGCTGTCCCACATATGTTGTAACTGGACTTCGATGTCATGGATAATGCCAATGGTATGGAGTTTACATCCTAGACGGTTGAGCACATGTCCTATTGGAGACAGATCTGTGTATCTTGCTGCCCATGTGAATACCTCAATACCATGCAGATAGTTAATGGAGATATGTGCTATATGTGGATGAACATTGTCCTGTTGCGAAATGGCATCACGAAAATGTGACGTCAGAGGTCACACATGGGAATGCTGTGTAGACATACCACTGAACTGTCACAGTTCCCTCAATCGCTGTCACCTGCGACCTAATGTCATAGGCGATGGCTTGTTACATAATAATGCTAGGAATGAAACGCTACGTCTCTCCAAAACATTGGAAGAATGGGATCACTCGCCCAGGTCGCTGCCATACTAGCCGAACATGGTCATCTAGGGTAGTGCAGAAGCGTGATTCACAGCTGAACACAGTGCGACACCATTCATTACCAGTCCGTGCTTCCAGATCATAGAACCACTCCAAACGCAGCCATTTCTGTCGTGATGTTAACCCCAACCCATGCACTGGACGATAATTTCATCGTCTTGGCTGCTGCTAGTCTCTGAGAAATGGTGCGGGCTGACAGAGAATGTTGCAGGAAGTCTATTACTTGTTCCCGGATGCCAGGCGCAGATGTGAAGGGGCACAACATGGCGATCCTCTCCTATCGTGGTCAGACGTGGTCCATCGGACCCTTGATGACGAGTATGCTGCCATCACGTTCCCATGCAGTCATGTTTCTCAAAATGGCCCATAAATCTGGAAATTGCACGATTCGACCAGCTAGCCAAATGGAGACCCACAATAAGACCAGCTTCAAACTCTGGCATGTGCTGGGTACTCTATCTCACACGAGTTAGCAGCTTCTCCGTGTCATTCACAGTGGTCACTCAACGTCTGATACTGTTCACGCACCTTATATTTCCCACCATGTTCAGTGTCCGTCCCCGGTAGCTGAGTGGTCAGCGCGACAGAATGTCAATCCTAAGAGCCCGGGTTCGATTTGCGGCTGGGATGGAGATTTTCTCCGCTCAGGGCCTGAGTGTTGTGTTGTCCTGGTCATCATCATTTCATCCCCATCGACGCGCAAGTCACCGAAGTGGCGTCAAATCGAAAGACTTGCAGCTGGCGAACGGTTTACCCGACGGGAGGCCCTAGTCACGCGACATTTATTTTATCATGTTCAGAAACAACAGGAAACATGCACAACACTAGTACACTGGGGTGGCTGTCCTACCTATCACAGAGAACTGCAGCTCTAATCATTTTCTTACTAGCTAATGGCTGATGTGTACATGTACGAAGATACATTGACATCTGACGATGTCTTTTGGGTGGTTCACTTTTTAGTCAGACAGAGTATTTCTCTACAGGAGAAAACAGCTTCTTACTTATAAGTAAAAAATGTGAATGAAGATTTTTTTGAATAATTTGTGTATACCTCTCCCAGAAAAAACATTGTACATCTAAAACGAGACAGATCGCATAAGGCAAGAATGATGAACTCAGTCTTATAACGATAGTAGTATAGCTGTGGAGAACCTGGTTGATTTTGCGCTTAAATGACCTTAAAAATTACTCTATCTTCAGGGTCAGAGACCAATGATCTTTGACCTTGACCTCGACTTCAACACTTTACACAATCACGACCCTTGTGTCCTTGTTCCCGTCTCCTCAACCCTTTCATCTCTTCCCATCCCCCCTTCCCCCTCTGCTTTTTCCAAACAATTACAGTATAGTATTAAAAATGAAAGAGTCAATCAAAAATTCCTATATGGTGGAACTAACCCAGATGTGTCAGTGGGAATTTAAAAACCCTCTTCCCCTACCCTCCCTTATCATCAACCAGTCAAAAGTTCAAGATATCGTAAATGGGCCAGTTGTTTCAGTATGAAATTTAAAACCCCCTCTGCATCCTCTTCCCAACCACTCGGAGCGCAGTATTACAATGAGGCGTAAAATGACATAAGAAATCCAGTAAAGAAAAGTCACGTAACCTCCACTTAAAAGTCAAAGATATTTACATACCTCAGGCATAACATTAAAAAGATATATAAAAAAAACTGGACAACTGCGAGTACAACTTGCGGTAAGGGCGTCCCATACAAATTTAATTTTGTACACCGTGGTTAAGTTAAACTTTCACTGTTTGAGAGTATAGATGGATAACTATATCTATCCAACTTTATAGGGATGATGTTCTGTCTGTTCACTGTAGGATTTGCGTTCTTAGCAGTGCTAGGGTCATGACTTGTCATTAGGCACCAGTACTGGTACGACGATGTAGTATGCATGCACCAGCATGTATCACAGTTGCAGAGGAGTACGGAGAGGTCCACTTTCTGTACTGGGGTAGAAGAACATGATTCGGAAATTCGAATTAACTGATGATTTGGGAGCCGGCCGCTGTGGCCGAGCGGTTCCAGGTGCTTCAATCCGGAACCGCGCTGCTGCTGCTGTCGCAGGTTCGAATCGCGCCTCGGTCATGAATGTGTGTGATGTCCTTAGGTTAGTTAGGTTTAAGTAGTTCTAAGTCAAGGGGACTGATGACCTCAGATGTTAAGTCCCATGGTGCTTAGAGCCATTAGAACCAATTTGATGATTTGAGTATTGCTCTTGCGGGAGACCGACGGCAAATTGCTCCACAAATTGTTGAAGAAATTGTTGTTGCCATGGCTAAGAATCCTAGACACAATGTGCGATCCGTAAGATGAAGATGAGCATACTGAGGGAGATATTTTGGGCTCTAGTGCGGCTCCAGTATGTCGTGGACGTAGATGGTCATTACACTGAGCAACGTATGTAACCTGGAACGTAAGCATGGTATATAATTAATATATGTTACCCTCTCATATGGAAATTAAAATGTGTTTCTTTCAATGGTTTATTCGTTATTTCTCATCCGCATGCCCTTACAAATGTTTCTGCAAAGTTTCATTGTCCTGCGATCACTCGTTTGTCATGGGAGCCCTCTCAAGTAGCGAAAGTTTAGTTATAACCACCCTGTATACAGATAATAATAATACCTTCGTGTAGTTCAGTGGTCTGGTGCAAGTCTTTCTATTGGACTTCACTTCCGTGGCTAGCGTGTCTCTGACCTACACCAGTTATCAAACTGGGGAAAGGGGATCTACAGCATAAAATGGAATCAGAGCTGTTGTTTCTGGCGATTCGTCACATCGTTGGGAGGTCAAGGCTAGGTTCAAACGAAGACTGAAAATCCATTGTCTAACCGAAATTCCATCCCGTGACTTCTCGGTTTCCATATACGCCGTGTCCCGCTAGACCACCAAGCACGACATCTACACAGAAAGTTCATCTGTCGGTTTTTATGAATGAGTTTGCGAGTAGCGAAATATGTGGCATATGTGGCCGTATCTTTTGACTGCATTGACTTACAAGCTTAAATATCGTATTTACACCGACAATGGATGGTAGACCTAAGCATGTGACAAAAATTTCAACTTGATACCTCTACTCGTTTCTGAGAGTTAAAAGGGTCTTAGCAGACGGAGAGACAGACAGACAATAAGTGGCAGTAAAATATTTTTTAAGTGATACAATTATAAATTAACGATTTTCGGATTTTTTCCTTTACTCATTCTCTGAAACCTTGCTTATTGACAAGTTTTATGATTCCATATCAATCGGAAGTACCCTATAGCTTTTGATGAGTAAGTTTGCAAGTATCAAAATATGTTGCGTAAATGTCAGCATCTTCTGATTGCACTGACTTAGATGCTTAACATTTTTACACCACCAAGGGACGATAAACCTTACCACCTGTCATAAATTTCAGCTTGATACCTCTACCCGTTCTGAGAAAAAGAGATCTTATCAGGCGGACAGACAGACGGACAACGAAGTAATCCTAAATGGTTCCGTTTTTACCAATTGAGATACGGAACCAAAAAAACTGGCGCAAAGTTGCAATATCTTCAACAGAAATTTGTGTAGAATTACATACATTCTTCTGTAGTATTAAAATGATGCATAAAAATTTTGTCAAGGTACATTATTTCCTTGACAGTTAACGTAAACTTGTGCAAACACGTACTGCATAATGTACGAGCTCCCTCCCCTCTCGTCTCCTCTAATCAGAGCCTAGTATTTTGGTAGCCATTAAAATGAAATAGCCAGTCACAATGTAGCTTATCTTGGCGGTGTTCAGAAGTATCCGAACGACCTGAAACATTTTGCAAAACAATTACATTTGCAGTAGTTCAAAGCTTAAAATATCTGAATTACATAAAACGACACCAAATATATTACCAATTTGGCGTTCGTTACTGACTTCGGAGACTAGTTTATGGACTGGGTCACCAATTGCATTTGTGAATTTCATTGGAAGCTACATATCATTCGCTACGAAATAATAGAACGAGTACAAAACACACTCTCCATAAATAGTTAATAACCTACATTTCCTTATACAACGTAATTAATGAATTAGTAATATGTAGTTGTCGAATATACGTTTCACTTTAAATATTCTGCCAGATTTCAGAAAACGGACAGAAAATCAGCTGCTGATTTGTATCTTTGTTGCTTGTCTTCGCCAACAGATGCCAGCGTTCAAAGTTAAATCAATGTACCACACTTGGTGTCAGATACAACAGACGCTCAAATTAATTGTTTACCACATCTTTGATGTTTGTCAAATGTCACAATATTATAAAATGTCAGAGAAGTATGTTAGCAACACATAAAGCATAATTTTTACTATACAGAAGTATCAAAATACGTAAAATGTGTTCAATCTGATTATGTGTACCTTATTTTTATCAACTAGTTTCGGTGGGGGATGAAGACAATGTATTTCCTCATCCTAAATTCAACACATGTGGGACGAGACTAGCACTCTTCAGAGATTGACTGCTAGCTGTTGTGCAGCATCCAGACAGATTCATTGAAGTTGGGTTCCTTTATACTGGAAACGATGATAAATATGTGTGTTTCCATTGCGGTGCAGGCTGGAAACGTTTCCAAGAAATGCACAGTCCATGGGTTGAACATGCTCTGTGGTACCTCAATTGTTTGTTCGTGCATTTATGATCAAAGGTGAAGATTTTGAAAACACTATATGTCAGGAAAAAGAGGTGCTAATTACAGTGGAGGGTGTAATTAACATTGAATTTCGTCCTGATCTTCAGGAAGCTGTAACGATTGTTAACCACAAAGCAGTAAGTATTTCGTCATCTGAACAGCAAGGGCTTTCGACAATGTTTCCCTGTATAAAATTTGTTTCTGAGAAGAGACATTAGTGCTTTTCTTCCCATGCACACACATCGCTGTTTGCATTAAATCTGCACCCTCCGTTACCTAGTGTGCTGTCTACCAGAATCCTGCTTTACCTACAGTAAGAGTATATTTCTCGTAATAAATTCAGTGTCAACGAATAATTTGACAACGCCTTCTATTCCGTGGAAGAATCTCTATTACTGTAATGTGTAAAATGTGGTGGGTAGGAATTACTAACTCACAGCTGTATATGAAGGGCTTATTTCAATAGTGGTACAAGTCCATTACCTCCCCTTTTCTGTCTATAATGCTTGTGACATTAATGGTCCAAACAAACAAAAAGAAAGGTTAATCTCTAGCAAGAAGCCATATGCTTGAATATTTCTGGTATCTCAACTGCAGATTTTTCAGCGCTCATTTAACTTTAGGACTCTGTATCTCAGAATGAACAAAAGTGGACTTGTACCACTATTGAAATAAGCCCTTCATATCTATCATTACGATCTGTTGTGCAAAATGATCCATGTAACCTGTAATTAACTAGCATTAAAAATGTTTTGTTAATATACATATCTGCACATTGTTAACTGTAAAAAAATGACATTCTTTTCTTATACTACCAGACTTAGTGTAACTCTTCCTCCTATTTAGCACACCAGCTTCTTTTACCATGAATATACGCATTTCGTAAAACGTCCACAGAGGAGGTCACAAGAATAGATGTTCTGCAATCGAACTTTCGTCGTTTACAAGAGCTGTTTAGCCTAACACTTTTAATCAGTAGTATCAGTACGGAAGTTGCGTGTGTTTTTTACAGGCAATACAGACAATTTAGGTAAATAAGTATTTAATTTGAAATAATTTTGCTTGCGAAGAGTGTGCTAGCAATATCAAACTTTCGGCGATTTTTAGACGTGAGAGTAATATTTGTGCATTTTAAGCCGTAAGTGCAATAGTGTTCATATGTATGTTCGTATGCATGTTCTTACACCTAATTTTTACGTATTGAGGTGAATTCAATGCGTGGAACAAAGCTCGAAGTTTTTTAGAATACTAACCTACAATTTATTTAAGTAGTGCCAGTAAGCTAGCTGCATGTATTGTTATAAGTAATACAGACAATTTAGATGCAAAAATATTTAATTCGAAGCTCCGTAGAGTTGACAAGTGTCCTGCATTTATCGAACTTTGGTCGTGAACGTGTGCAGCTTAAATTAAAACTTTTTAGCAGTCGTCCCAATATGCAACCAGTTTGCATTGTAACAAATAAGACAGACAATTTAAATGTGGTAATATTTAATTTGAATGCTTGTTTTGATTGCAAAACACGTGAAATCTTACATATAATACAAGTTTATTTTGCTTGAATTGTCGTAGAGATCTGTAATTATTGTTGCGTAAGTATGATGAGCAGTTTACATGTATGTGTGCTTTGTTCTTGATAACTGGTCAATAACTTTATTTACATTAGATATCTCGACTCTGCAATTGTCTGTGGTCTTCTCGTGAGTGTATAAACAAAGCACTTAAGTGATATATCGTAACAAGCCACAGTCTTTCTTCTACAATTGTGTTACAGTTTGAGTGATAAAAACACCATCTTTCTTAAAATCGTGTTATGTGTGTGTGTTATTTTAAATAAATGTTGGTGTTGTTGATTACAGTTTTAGAGACCTTGGTTCTGCTTGCAGCAGTTTGTTCAACCACTTGTAATACTTGTCATCGATTATATTTTTTCTTGTGGTACGTTATCTTTGTCCTCCTTCTGAACTGGTGAAGAAAAACATTCCGTCAATACAGTTCAGTATTTTGATACTGTTGTAACGTAAACATAACGCTTTTTGCGTTGCTGACGCATTTTTGCAGGCTTTTACAAAATTGTGGCATTTGAGAAGCATTTAGATGTGGTACGCAATTAATTTGGGTCTCTCTGTTATGCCTTCCACTACGGTACAACGTTTTGTACTTAACGTCAACTAGACTCAATCATTCGCAATTTGTAGGTACAAAACGTAGGTGTGACAGGACACATCAACAGATAGTACACACTTCATGTATTTTGATACTGCTGTAACCTAAAAATTCCCCTTTTTGTGTTTCTGACACATTTTTGCAGACAGTTCACAGTATTATGACGTTTGACAAGCAGCATAGATGTGGTCAATATTTATCTTGAGCGTCTGTTATGTCTTACACTAAGCATGTAGATATATCAAGCTCTGAAAGACAAGCAACAAAGACATAATTTCGCAGTTGATTTTATTGTGCGCTTTTTGAAGTTCTGCAGAAATTTTAAAGTTAAACTCATGTTTGACATTTAAATATTACTAATTCGTTAGGTACATTGCACAAGCAAACGCTGGTTTTTAAATATTTCTGGAGAGGACGTTTTGTGCTTGATCTATTATTCCACAATGAAAGA
Organism: Schistocerca nitens; assembly: GCF_023898315.1. Classification (NCBI taxonomy): domain Eukaryota; kingdom Metazoa; phylum Arthropoda; class Insecta; order Orthoptera; family Acrididae; genus Schistocerca; species Schistocerca nitens. Next base: position 871,388,662 of record NC_064616.1, read on the forward strand.
TATATAGTTTCCAATGAAATTCACAGAATCGACTGGTAAGTCAGTTCGTAAACGATTTTTTGTAGTCACTAATGAAATCCTAGACTACAATGATGTCTTTTTCCATAATTCAGGTGTTTTAGATGAGGAAATACTGTAAATGCAATTGTTTTGATAAACATTTCACCTCATTCAGATACTTTTAAGCACAGCCAAGGTGGGGTAACATTGTGATTGGCTAATTTTAATGGCTGCCAGAATACTAGGCTCTGCTTGGAGGAGGGAAGAGTTGAGGGAAGTCGTACATTATGCAGTTGTGTTTACGCCATTTTACGTAAATATCACAGAAATAATGTAACATGGCACCATTTTTACGCATCACTTTAATGCTGTGGAGGAAGTATGTCCAAGTACACAAATTTCTTTTGGAAAGAATGCTACTCGGCTCCATATTTATGTATCATATTAATATTATATCTTTGACTTTCAAATGAAGGTTACGTAACTTTTCATTGCTTCATTTTCTGGCCTCATTTTTAAACCTCATTTTAGTACTATGCACAGACTGCTTGCTAAAGGAGGGGGTTTTAAATTTCCCACTAGCACAATTAGGCTATTTTCACCATATTAAATTTTTGATTGGCTGCATATATGGAAGGGGAGGGAAGAGGAAGGGTTTTTCGTTTCCCTTTAACACATCTAGGTTAATTCAACAATATTAAATTTTTTAATTAGCTCTTTTATTTTTAATACTAAACTGTGACATGCTGGAAAGTGGAGAGGGGAAAGGGGAAAGTAATGATTAAATTTTTTTAAAAATGGTCCACAGTCTAAAAGTACCTACATCGACATCTAAATCTACATGATTACTCTGCAGTTCACAATTAAGTGCTTAGCCGAGGATTTATCAAACCACCTTCAGGCTATTTCTCCATCGTTCCATTCTCGAATAGCTCGCAGAAAAATGGACTCTTAAATTTTTCCCTGTGACCTCTGATTTCTCTTATTTTATTAGAATGATGATTTCTCCGGATGTACGTGTACGCTAGCAAAATACTGAGGAGAATGTTAGTGATTGAAATTTCATGAGAAAATCCTGCCGCAACGAAATAAGCCTTTGTCTTAAATGATTGCCACTCCAGTTCACGTATTATGTTATTATATACGTGGCACTCCCTATCCTATTTCGCGATGATACAAAACGAGCTATCCTTCTTTGAACTTTTTCCATGTCCTCCGTCGATCTTATCTGATGCGGATCCCATACCCTGCAGCAGTACTCCAGAAGAAGGCGGACAAGCACAGTGTAAGCAGTCTCTTTAGTAAACTCGTTGCATTTTCTAGGTGTTCTGCCAATACATAGCAGTCTTTAGTTCGCTTTCCCCACAACATTATCTATGTGACCGTCCCAATGTAAGTTTTTTGTAATTGTAATCCCTAAATATTCAGTTGAATTTACAGCCTTTAGGTTCGTGTGGTTAATCGTGTAACCCAAATTTAGCAGATTCCTTTTACTACTCATGTGGATGACCTCTCCCTCCCGCCGGAGGTTCGACTCCTCCCTCGGACATAGGTGTGTGTGTGTTGTCCTTAGCGTAAGTTAGCTTAAGTTAGTTTCAGTAGTGTGTGAAATCTAGTGACCGATGTCCTCAACAGTTTGGCCCCTTAGGAATTCACACACATTTGAACATTTTTGATGACCTCAGACTTTTCCTTATTCAGAGTCAACTGCCACTTTTCGCACCATACAGATGCCTTGGCTCAATCATTTCAATTGGTTTTGAACATCTGTTAACTTTACAAGACAGTAAATTACAGCATCATCTGCAAACAGTCTAAGAGGACTGCAAAATTGTCTCCTAAATCGTTTATGTCGATCAAGAAGCACTTCCTTGCGGAACGCCAGGTATTACCTCTGTTTTACTCAATAACTTTCCGTCATTTACTGCTTGCTGTGGCCTTTCTGACACGAAATCACGAATCCAGTTACACAACCGAGACGATACCCCATAGGCATGGAATTTGAATAGAAGTCGTATCTGAGGAACGGTGTCAAAAGCCTTGGAAATCTAAACACGTGGAATCAATTTGCCATCCCCTGTCGATAGCACACATTATTTCGTGAAAATAAAGAGCTCTTTGTGTTTCGCAAGAACGATATTTCCTGAATCCTTGTTGAGTATTTGTCAATAAATCGTTTTCTTCGCCGCGCGGGGTAGCCGCGCGGTCTTGGGCGCCTTTTCACAAGCCATGCGCTCCCCACGTCGGAGGTTCGTGTCCTCCCTCGGGCATGGGTGTGTGTGTTGTCCATAACTTAAGTTAGTTTAAGTTAGATTAAATAGTGTGTAGGCTTAGGGACCGATGACCTCAGCAGTTTGGTCCCGTAAGACCTTACCACAAATTTCCAATTCTTTTTTCGTTTTCTTCAAGGTAACTCATAATGTTCGAACACAGTATATGTTCCAAAATCTTACGGCAAATCTACGTTAGCGAAATGGGTCTGAAGTTCGGCAGATTACTCCTATTTCCTTTCTTGCGTACTGGTGTGACTTATGCAACTTTCCAGTCTTAGGTACGGATCTTTCGACGAGCTAGTGGTTGTATATTATTGTTAAATGTGGAGCTATTGTACGTATCAGCATACTCTGAAAGTAACCTGAACGGTATGCAGTCTGGACTGAGGCCTTGCTCTTAATTGGGTGATTTAAGCTGCTTCGCTACAACCTTCTAGGTTCCTTGTGTTGGCAGTTGTTCTTGATTAGAATTCTGGAGTCCGCAGCTCGTGGTCGTGCGGTAGCGTTCTCGCTTCCCTCGCCCGGGTTCCCGGGTTCGATTCCCGGCGGGGTCAGGGATTTTCTCTGCCTCGTGATGACTGGGTGTTGTGTGCTGTCCTTAGGTTAGTTAGGTTTAAGTAGTTCTAAGTTCTAGGGGACTGATGACCATAGATGTTAAGTCCCATAGTGCTCAGAGCCATTTGAATCATTTTTGGAATTCTGGAATATTTACTTCATTTTCTTTGGTGAAGGAATTTCTGAAAATCTTGTTCAGTAACTCCGGTTTAGTGGTACTGTCATCAAAACGTCACCATCAGCATCATCTCTTACTGCATACAGAAAAAATAGTTGAGTGCAAAAATAATTTAGTTTGCAGAGTCATGTCAAGTGGCCTACTCGATTTACTCCGCAAGGGAGGCAAGAAACTAAATATTGACACGCGGTATTCTGTTGCACCATCCGCACAGACCCTTTCCTCAAGGGAAGACTAAGTCCGGCCGAAAATGTGTGCAGTGTCAGTCGTTGAAGTTTAGCATCCCACAGACTACAGTCTGCTGTCAGAAATTAGTAGAGTTGAGTACAAAGTGAATACAATAACCCAATTTTAGCTGCAACGCAGATGAGAGAAATTCTTATTCATCTGTGTACTGACACACGAACTAGAACACTGAATATTAAACGCTACCACGTAACATCCAGATTTTGTACTGTCGTATTTATTCAGCGTGCTAAGTAAGAGCAAAACATTAACAATTTTCATAATCTGGAGCAAATGATAATTGAGTCTCCCCTCAATGAAGAGCAACTGAATGATCGCTTAGATAGCTTAAATTTTGTTTGGACAATCAGATGGCGCTAACTATAGAATTGTTTATTTCATATATCTTACGAAACTGTGTTAACTGTCCATTAATTCTCTTTCATTCAACGCGTCGCTACGACTCCAGCATTTCATTCGTGTCTTCCTAAAGGTTGACGCAATATTCTAACATATCGCCGACAGTAAACGTTCTATGAAATCCGCCAGTATACGTATTGAAGCCCTTCACTGCGTCTTCTCTAAAAAAAAACATAACATTTCATATAATCTTTCAGTTTAAAATTGTTCATTTATTCCTGTAAACTTGAATAATAGGGTATGTACCAATACAACGATATGCATATGCAGGCAACTACACTGGAGAGCACTAAGCTAAGAGCGTTCGATGGTGGACATTCCATTTCCGTATCAGTATTTTTAAGCCACAACCCCAATTTTCCTTACTTTGTAGATAGACAGTGTCAACTGCGTTCTATCGCCGAGACAAGACTTGATTAATTTTTTGTTTTATGACTCCTTTAAACATTCGTGCAGTTGATTTCTTGAATTACTTCGCGATTACTGCAGTACTTAATTCATCAACGAACATATTTTAGACGAGAGCAAATCCAACATACATATGAAACGACAGTTTTCCAATACTTACGAAGTAAGATGTGAAACATGTCAGAAGGAAGATTTTGAAAGCAGAATAGTTGACATCTGTTGTTAGCAAGGTCTAACACTACCGAAATACGCTGTTGTCATCATTTTAACAGTTAACACGAACGAGGTAACAGCAAATGATCATTAACAGATGAAGAAGACATGAAAACTCAGAAACTTATGAAAGACTTCAGAGAACACACTTTATCTAATAGCACAATGGCCCAAAAACCTGTATTGTTTGCCTTGACACAAAAAAGACGTGTGTCTAAAGATTAGTTCAACAGGTTGCTTGGAATGTTCCAAATTCTCTAATATTCCATTCACAGACAGCATCGCTTTTTGAGCTATTCATAGTTTCTATACTGTAAATCTGTACATTTCGTAAACATATATTACAGTAATCAGTACTATTCACAGTTTTTTGGTATCTTGATTAGATTTTTGTTAATATTGCATGTTTCGAGGTGAAAAACCATACCAAAAAGCAACATTAATCTTAGCTGACTGTACCATTTGGAACACTAAGTTAGTAATCGACGGCTATAATGGCTTCTGTTTTGTTACAAATTTTTTAAATCTATTGGAGCGTAGTATTTTCGAGCTGAGAAGAACAGCTGGCGACGTATCGCTAAACTCATAGAAAGGATAAAACAGTTGACAGTGCTACACTCGGAACTCTTAAACGGTGTCAGTCAGTACAGTTTTAAACTGGAAAAAATTATACATTTCATATTCTGTAGGCTCCTTTTCAGACCCTGAAGACGACTATGGCTTAGCAAGAAGGAAAGGCACTTGAGTTTCACGTAGTTCTAGTGAGGTATGTATAATTCTTAAATATGTAGCCGTTTTATTCAGGTTGGTTGGTTAATCTCCAGACATTGAGTGAAGCAATGTATCGCTTGCCAGAAAAATACTGATTGATCACCAGTATAAACTGTCACTGTTCTTCGTATTAGCTGTTCACACAACCCGTCCACTGTAACCACGTTCTGGCACCTATCCCTGTGCGGTAACAAACCCAAAACTTACATAAGTTTTATATTACACTGGTGAATCTACACTATGTGATCAAAAGCATCCGGACACCCGCAAAAACATATGTTTTTCATATTAGGGGCATTGTGCTGACACCTAATGCCAGGTACTCCATATCAGCGACCTCTGTAGTCTTTAGACATCGTGAGAGAGCAGAATGGGGCGCTCCGCGGAAATCATGGACTTCGAACGTGGTCAGGTGATTGCGTGTCACTTGTGTCATACGTCTGTATGCGAGATTTACACACTCCTAGGTCCACTCTTTCCGATGTGATAGTGAAATGGAAACGTGAAGGGACACGTACAGCGCAAAAGGTACAGGCCGGCCTCGTCTGTTGACTGACAGAAACCGACGACAGTTTAAGAGGGTCGTAATGTGTAATAGGCAGACATCTATCCAGACGATCGCACAGGAATTCCAAACTGCATCAGGATCCACTGCAAGTACTATGACAGTTAGGCGGGAGGCGAGAAAACTTGGACTGCATGGTCGAGAGGCTGCTCATAAGCCACACATCTCGCCGGTAAATGCCAAACGACGCCTCGCTTGGTGTAAGGAGCGTAAACATTGGACAACTGAACAGTGGAAAAACGTTGTGTGGAGTGACGAATCATGGTACGCAATGTGGCGATCCGATGGCAGGGTGTGGGTATGGCGAATGCCCGGTGAACGTCATCTGCCAGGGTTTGGAGTGCAAACAGTAAAATTCGAAGGCGGTGGTGTTATGGTGTGGTCGTGTTTTCATGGAGGGGGCTTGTACCCCCTGTTGTTTTGCTTGACACTATCACAGCACAGAGCTACTCTGATGTTTTAAGCACTTTCTTGCTTCCCTCTGTTGAAGAGCAATTCGGGGATGGTGATTGCATTTTTCAACACTATCGAGCACTTGTTCATAACACACGGCCTGTGGAGGAGTGGTTACACGACAATAACATCCCTGTAATGGACTGGCCTGCACAGAGTTCTGACCTGAATCCAAGAGAACACCTCTGGGATGTTTTGGAACGCCGACTTCGTGCCAGGCCTCACCGACCGACATCGATACCTCTCCTCAATGCAGCACCCCGTGAAGAATGGGCTGCCATTCCCCAAGAAACCTCCGAGCACCTGATTGAACGTATGCCTGCGAGAGTGGAACCTGTCATCAAGGCTAAGTGTGGGTCAACACCATACTGAATTCCAGCATTACTAATAGAGGGTGCCACAAACTTCTAAGTCTTTTCAGAACGCTATAGGCTTTATAAAATACAGCGTTTGTCAGAATTTGACACAGGATAAGCTAAAATCATCAAACTATGTTTGAAATGCAATTCAAGACTTATGTCGTTGAGTATATGTCGTTAGATAATCGACGCTCGTAGTGACTTACACGTTAATTCGCATCTCGACAACCCTTAGTATGTTAGCCGATAGAATTTATCATACAGTGTGTCCCTTTCAGAACCTCCAAATTTCATAGCCACAATAGATGAGACAATGAATTTGCACCATATGCTGCAGCATCCCCAAGTAATTTATATTCTCCTTCAGACGTGCCAACAAGTGTCGCCAGAGTGCAACATGATCACATGAAGTGAATATGGCGACTCCACAGAGGCGCAACCAAGCAGTAGTGTGGTCTTCAAAAACAAAATCGCCGATTACTATGCAATGCAATTGTGGTAAGTTGTATGGACGTGACTCACCTGATGTGAAAACAAGTAATAACATCGTAAGTTTCTGGCAAATGGTAGCTTTCTGAAACATTCTGGTGGTGCATGTCGTAGTGTATTGTAAGAGACGGTGGAGGACTTCAGTAAAGCGTTTCTCAGAAGACCAAGTAAGTCAATTCGGTAGTCATCTAGTCAGATTAATGTACCCCGAGCAACACTGAATTATTCATCTGCGTGCTTAAAAAGCGTAAATTCTGCATCATCTGATGGCCAACGAAAAACCATGCCGACGACAAATTCTACTGACATGAATACCAGCTTCCTGGTAATACACGGGCAGCGCGGAGTGGCCGCGCGGTTTGAGGCGTATGTTGGATTGAGGGGCCCCTCCCGCCGGAGGTTCGAGTCCTCCCTCGAGCATGGGTGTGTCTGTTGTTCTTAGCATAAGTTAGTTTAAGTAGTGTGCCAGTCTAGGGACCGATTGTAACCTCCCTCTTACTAATCGGCCTATTCTGCTTGCTATATAAAAATGACCGTTTCTATGTATCCCGAAGTTCTATCTTTCCCAAAGAAATGATACCGATAAGTAGGGGAAAAGTCTACTAAAATTAAAAGTAATTAAACCGAACAGGGCTATAATTTTGAAAAGTTATTTTGTGCACTCACTCACGAACAACACAGGACAGAAAGGGGTACCACTGATCATGACTCCAAAAGTTACACTAATGAACGAAAAGGAAGTAATTAACAGTCGCCAGTCCACTAGGGCAGTTTACATCCAAAATCTTTGCTTTACTTTAGTCATATACTGAAGCCTCTGTTGTACAACAGTTAATTGAAAGTAGACTTAGGCTGAAATTCTTAAAAGAGAAATTATTCATTAATAAACTGGCTGTAACCATTCAGTTTGTTTCTTATGACACTCAGTTAGCATATTAGAAAAAAAGGAACAAGGATCCTGCTTGGTAACAATGTCTATGGGTAATGAGGACACAATCGTCCTGAATTTAACTGATTATTATTTAAATAAATCTTATCAATCAAATCAAATTCAGTTGTTCTGCAGGGTTAGCCATTAACACTTTCTACCAATGAACAGTCTTACTTCATTACTGTGCATACGAAGAAACTCGGAGCCGACGACAAAACTGTGTTGCTGGAACTGCTGCTGTTGTTGAAGACGGTAGCATATTGTGGAGCCACGGCTAATTATAGGAACGGGCAATCATAATTAAAACAGCCTCTTCCGCCCGTCCACTGTCCGTACTCCTGTTCAAGACATCTGGCCGGCACGCGTACATGATGCCGCCGAAAATGGTACTCTCTACTACGAGAGCGTTAACAACACACTTCCGCACACTACCAGCGCTGGAAACGGTTCCTCTCTCTCTCTCTCTCTCTCTCTCTCTCTCTCACCCTTCGCGCACTCCGCGCAACAACTCCCTACTCAAAGATTTTACAACGCACAAGCACTGCTATTATCGTTGCTAGTCGATGCAAATAATAATTTCTTTGGCTTCTACCCAGAGCTTATAAGATTCACGGTAAGACACAGATAAATACAATGAAACTTCAACAGACTTCTACCTAAATGTACACATACAGTGAAGCAATGTCGGTACTTATTAAAAGAAAGCATTTAAATTACAAATATTTGCATACAAATTCAGAAAAAAAGTTCCCCTACTGACCATTAAAATTGCTACACCACGAAGATGACGTGCTACAGACGCGAAATTTAACCGACAGGAAGATGATGCTATGATATGCAAATGATTAGCTTTTCAGAGATTCACACAAGGTTGGCGCCGGTGGCGACACCTAAAACGTGCTCACATGAGGAAAGTTTCCAACAGATATCTCATACACAAACAGCAGTTGACCGGCGTTGCCTGGAGAAACGTTGTTGTGATGCCTCGTGTAAGGAGGAGAAATGCGTACCATCACGTTTCCGACTTTGATAAAGGTTGGATTGTAGCCTATCGCGATTGCGGTTTATCGTATCGCGACATTGATGCTCGCGTTGGTCTAGATCCAATGACTGTTAGCAGAATATGGAATCGGTCGGTTAAGGAGGGTAATACGGAACGCCGTGCTGGATTCCAACGGTCTCGTATCAATAGCAGTCGATATGACAGGCATCTTATCCGTATGGCTGTAACGGATCGCACAGCCACGTCTCGATTCCTGAGTCAACAGATGGGGTCGTTCCCAAGACAACAACCATCTGCACCAACAGTTCGACGACGTTTGCAGCATGGACTATCAGCTAGGAGACCATAGCTGCGGTTACCCTTGACGCTGCATCACAGACAGGAGCGCCTGCGATGGTGTACTCAACGACGAACCTAGGTGCACGAATGGCAAAACGACATTTTTTCGGGTGAATCCAGGTTCTGTTTACAGCATCATGATGGTCGCATCCGTGTTTGGCGACATCGCGGTGAACGCACATTGGAAGCGTGTATTCGTCATCGCCATACTGGCGTATCACCCGGCGTGATGGTATGGGGTGCCATTGGTTACACGTCTCGGTCACCTCTTGTTCGCACTGACGGCACTTTGAACAGTGGACGTTACATTTCAGATGTGTTACGACCCGTGTCTCTACCCTTCATTCGCTCCCTGCGAAACCCTACATTTCAGCAGGATAATGCACGACCGCATGTTGCAGGTCCTGTACGGGCCTTCTGGATACAGAAAATGTTCGACTGCTGCCCTGGCCAGCACATTCTCCAGATCTCTCACCAATTGAAAACGTCTGGTCAATGGTGGCCGAGCAAATGGCTCTTCACAATACGCCAGTCACTACTCCTGATGAACTGTGGTATCGCGTTGAAGCTGCATGGGCAGCGGTACCTGTACACACCATCCAAGCTCTGTTTGACTCAATGCTCAGGCGTATCAATGCCGTTATTACGGCCAGAGGGGGTTGTTCTGGGTACTGATTTCTCAGGATCTATGCACTCAAAATTGCGTGAAAATGTAATCACATGTCAGTTCTAGTACAATATATTTGTCCAATGAATACCCATTTATCATCTGCATTTCTTCTTGGTGTAGCAAGTTTAATGGTCAGTAATGTATATATAGGTGCCATGCATCCTGCATTTTCGGTATTACACGATGACCTAAGCAGTTTGGTCCCTAAGAATTCACACACATTTGAACATTTGAAATACACGGAAGGAAAAAGTCGCAACACCGAGAAGGTGTTGTGTGACATAAACGAAAATTTGTAGGCGGATTTCTACATCTGAAAGATTATTCAAATTTCGCGCCAGTCGCATAAGGGTGGTGCTAGTAGTGCCACTACGATGATGTAAATCATGTTTGCTTTAAATACACGCTGTGGCTGTTGTAAGCCTTAGTACCTTTGAGATTGGACGTGGAGAGTTGGTTTGTCAAGAATGCCTTTAAGGCGACTAAGACGCCATTACCAATACCTCCATGTGTTTGAACGAGGTCGTGTCTTATAGTTCTATGAGAATCTGACTGTCCCTTCCGGGATATTGCAGAAAGACTTGGCAGGAATGTAGCCATTGTACATGACTGCTGGCAGCGGTGGTCACGAGAATGTATGGTCGCAAGAAGACCGGGTTCCGGATGCCTACGTTTCACTACCGAGAGGGAAGACCGTCGTATTCGGGGTATGGCTGTGGCGCATCGTACTGTATCTGCAGCAGCAATCTGAGCAGCAGTTGGCACCACAGTGACACAACGAACTGTTAAAAATCGGTTACTTCACGGACAGCTCCGAGCCAGAAGCCCTATAGCGTGCGTTCCACTGACCTCAAACCACGACCATTTGCTACTTCAGTGGTGTCAAGTGAGAGCTCATTGGACGGCAGGTGGAGGCCTGACGTGTTTTCTAATGAAATCTGGTTCTGCCTCGGTGCCAGTGATGGCCGTGTGTTTGTCAAAAAGAGACCAACTGAGGACATGCACTCATCCTGTCTACGTGCTACACACATTCTACCTACACCTGGTGGTATGGTCTGGGGTGCGATTTCGTATGACAACAGCAGTACTCTCGTAGTTATCCCACGCACCCGACTCTAAAATTGTACATCAGTCTGGTGATTCGATCTTTTGTGCTGCAATTCATGAACAGCATTCAAGGGTTTGTTTTCCATACAGGATAACGCTCGCTCACATACCACTGTTGTAACCCAACATGCTCTACAGAATGTCGACAGGTTGCCTCGGCCTGCTCGATCACCATATCTGTCTCCAATCGAGCGCAATAAGAGGCATTATCGGACGAGAAACAGCGATGACCGTCCCCGTATTGCCCGAACAAATGCAACAGGCATGGAATTCCGTTCCACAAACTGATATGCAACTCCTGTACAATACAATGCATGCACCTTTGCATGCTTGCATTCAACATTCTGGCGGTTACAACGGTTATTATTGTACCAGCATTTCACATTTGCAATGGTTGATCTCGCGCTCACATTGAACTGTGATCTTTCAGTGTTTATCACTTAAATATGTGAGCTAGACAAATTTATTCCAGAAATTTCGTTACTCTATTTTAATTATTTTTTGATGCAATTTTTTTCCGTCGGTGTATATAAATTCTCAGATGAGGCAACCTTTCATCTATCGGGAACTATTAATCGGCATAACGTTCGGATTTGGAATTCGCAACATCCGCATGCTATCACTGAACACTGGACGTGTTTGCGATTGTCCTAAACCAGGGCTTAACAACTGGCCGGTTTTGAGCGCGAGTACTCGCGTCTCCTCAGGCACATGCTCGCGAGCAGCTGCAAGGTCGCGGAGTAGGGTGGGAGGGGAGGGAGGTTGAAATGCGCGCGCACGTTTGAATAGGGCCGCAGCGTGCCTATTGAATTCGCGCCGACTGTGTAACGTTTAAAGTACTACGATCAGCTCTTAACAGTCACTTCGCTGGTTAAGAATCATGTGAAGTCGCCGTTGTGTAACCCCAACCATGCTTTCGCAGTTCAACCCCCATTGGGAGGAATTGTATCTGTTTTTTTTTTAATTTTATTTATTAAAACCCAATATCATACATAATTAACCCACCACCTGAAATCATTAGTGGGTCGAACTTAGCTACAAATTACATTTCAGCAGCATTTACTTTATCTTTTATGTTCTACTATTAGTATTAGCTACAGGAAGTTAGTTCAATCTACGGGTATCTACATTATCTACAGGTATCTATGTGGATTACTGTTAGGCAATCATACTATCATCTCTAATCTACTTACTACTAATAACTACATCCTGCAGCGTTACAGGTGTGCCAGTATATAATATAAACCTACTATTTTGTGGCCGTGCCCACCGAGCTAACCCCAGTGGGCGTGCCCCTGGCACTGGGCTGGCCTTTCAACAATTGCTGCATGTCTAAGAAAAAATTTTCCTATAATCTACTTCTACAACAATAGTAATAATAATTATTATGAGTCGTAATTGGTGTGCTGTAGTCTTAGCCGGTATGGTCGCACCCTCCCCCTAATCCTGGATGCGTCGGATCCCGATCGTCGTTGACGGTCGGCCAGTACGCACCCTGGCGGAATGGGATGATGCGTTTGTCGAAAATTTTGGATCCTATCTACTCAATCTCCCTTCTATATTCCCTTGGGATCTTGGCGGATACCTCGCTAGCCAGTTTATCAATAATGGTGAAGGTGGTAGCGTCCCTAATGAGATGAAAAGTGTCTGTATTAGGCAATGAGTTTCGTAAGTCCATTGCAACGTCGTCGAAAAGCGGACACTCGTAGACGACATGATCCGGTGTGCCCAGTTCAGCACCACAGTCACACGACGGTGTCGCTCTTTTCCTGAACCGGCAAAGATATGCCGGGTACGGGCCATGCCCAGTGAGGAAGTGCAGCAGTCCCTTACTTGGCTGGAAGTGTTTCATCTGTAATCTTTCCTGAACGTTTGGTAATAGTCGGTGTGTTCTTCTCCCGGTCTCTTCCCCGTCCCAGATTTCCTGCCAGAGTTCCATTCCCCTTCTTTTAATTGTAATTTTGTCCCCCACTCTGACCCCCATTATGTCCATAGTTTTTTCAATTTTACCCTTTTTTACCCAATACCATGCAGCCTGCTCCCTGATTTTTACATCAAGGGGGCATAGACCCATGAGTATTAGTAATGCTCCCCCTGGTGACGTTCTATATGCCCCCACTGATCGAAGAATCATGTTCCGCTGCACCCTCCGCACGGCCACGGCAGGAACGACCCTCGTGAGCCTGTGGGCCCAAACCCCGGACCCGTAGCCCACAATGGAGACTAGAATGGTATTATGATACAACTTGGTGAGGTTTGGTGGTAGATGAAATCGTCTATGGCCGATGTTGATGAGATTATGTAATACTTCTAATACCCTATGTGTAGTTGCCTCGATATGCCTGGCAAAATTCCATTTTTCATCTAATATTACCCCTAAGTATCTAGCTTCTCGACGACGTATGACTGGCGTGCCATCTATCCTAACTGTAGGGTTTCTGACCAATTGGCCCTTTAAGAGTAGATAAGTGGATTTGTTAGGTGCTATTTTTTGCTTAGTTTTATGGCACCATTGTGAGAGTAATGTCATGGTTCTCTCTATCTTCGGTTCTAGTTCCTCTCGGCTCCGACCGCCGACCAACACGAGGAGGTCATCAGCGTAAGCTATCACCTCTAGCACATCTGCACAGCTCTCCAAGGTCTCAAGGAGAGGCTCCATATTGATATCCCAAAAGAGTGGCCCCAGGACAGAGCCCTGTGGACACCCCTTTGTTATCTTCTTGCCCACTCTTCCGCTAGGGGATGATAGCCAAACCTCCCTGTCCACACAATAGCTCCTAAGACAGCCATATAGCGGCCCTGGGCACTCCTTCTCTCGCAAGCGAGAGAAAAGCGAAGGCCACCACAGGTTGTCAAAGGCGCCACTGATGTCCACCATGATGCCAACTATGTACTTATGTGTGGACGACCCGCAGACCTCAGCCGCCATGGCGATTGCGTCAGACGCAGAACGCCCCGGCCTAAAGCCGAACTGCCTGCTGCTCATTCCACAAAGCACTCGGTGTTCCATCAGCCTGTCAGCCAGCAGCCTCTCCAGCAATTTTCCCAATAGATCCAACAGACAAATGGGTCTGTAGGACTTGACCTCTTTTGGATCCTTATCCAGTCCCTTTTTTATTATAACAACGTTTGCTTGTTTCCAGATGGTAGGAAACTTTTTGAGGCTTAGGGCCTCGTTGTAGATTCTGGCTAGAGGTGCTACTAGTTGAGGAGCGAGGTATTGCACCACCTCCGCTATGATGCCGTCTGGTCCTGGGGCCTTTCCTCTCTTAAGTGCTTTAATGTGCTCCGCCACCTCGTTCTCCGAAAAAGGGTACACCAAGGTGTTGTTATGGTACTCTTCTAACTGAGCTTGCCTAATTAGGCCTTGTTCTTCCGTGTCCTCATTTTCCATGTCATCAGGAAGTAGGGACCGGAGAAGGACTTCAGCAGTTTCCTGCCATGTCCCTGTCATCCGATTCCCATCCCTGATGGTTGATAGTACCATAGGTGACCTAATTTTTTCCCTGACTATTTTATATGGAATACCCCAGGGATCTGTATCTGTTTTTTTTAAAAAAAATTCTTTATTTCATAACACAATAATAATTATACAAGATTGACCCACCACCTTATTGATTAGTGGGTCCTATGTTCCTACCTTATACAATAGCAGCTTTTACATTATACTTAATTACAGACAGTTATGCGGTTAGTACTAGGCAGACTACTTCTTATTTTAGTTAGCTTGAATTCTAGTTACTACAAAAGGGTTAATACTAACTGCCTGCAGCGTTACAATTGTGCCAGTGTAATTATAAACCTACTTTGGAAGCCTTGCCCATAGAGCTAATCCCTATGGGCGTGCCCCTGGCACCGGGCAGGCAAGGGTGGTTTATCGCTGCAGGTTCCTAATTTACTATCCTATTCTAATTGCCTAGATCTACTTTTTATTCTACATCATGGTTTAGTGCGTTGTCATATTCGGGATCACCCCAGTCCCCCTAGTCCCGGTCGTGGCGGATTTACTATCCTATTCTAATTGCCTAGATCTACTTTTTATTCTACATCATGGTTTAGTGCGTTGTCATATTCGGGATCACCCCAGTCCCCCTAGTCCCGGTCGTGGCGGATTCCAACTGTGAAGTCGACCTATCCACGAACGGGCGGTATGGGACCAGAGCTGTGGTCGCAATCGGTGTTTTCTATTTAACTAGGCTTGTAGGTCTCTCAGAAAAGCTTTTAATACTTTTTGTGATACCTCGTTGGCTAGTATGTTTAGTCTTTGAAAGGTCTCCTCTTGTCTCAGAAGGTCATAGGTATTTGTACTTGGTAGTTGTCGTCTCAGTGTCCCGGCTACATCATCGAAAAGGGGGCACTCGTAAACCACATGGTCAGGAGTACCCTCCGGTGCACCACAGTCACACGCAGGCGTCGCCCTTTTCCCAAACCGACTTAGATAAGTCGGATATGGGCCATGACCGGTGAGAAAGTGGAACAAACCCCTAGTTGGCTCAAAATACTTCATTTTTAGTCTTTCCTTGACGTCTGGTAGGAACTGAAAGGTTCTTCTACCAGTTTCGTCCGACTCCCATATCTCCTGCCATAGATCTGTCCCTCTTTCCCTTATCTCCCTTTTTTCCCTGACTATTACCCCCATAATTTCCTCTACCTTGGTGTTAATACCCTTTCTGGCCCAGTACCAAGCGGCCTGTTCCCTGATCTTAATATCTAAAGGGCAGAGCCCCATTATGATTAGCAGTGCTCCACCCGGAGAAGTTCTATATGCTCCCACGGACCTTAATATCATGTTTCTTTGTACTCTTCTCACCGTCATGGCAGGCACCACCCTCGTGAGCCTGTGGGCCCAGACTCCTGACCCGTAACCCACTATTGATGTCAGTATACTGTTGTGGTAGAGCTTGATTAAGTGAGGCGGGAGGTGGAATCTCTTGTGTCCTATAGAAATCAGGTTATTTAATAATTGTAGGGCTTTCTGGGTTACGGTTTCTATGTGCCTTGCAAAGTTCCACCTTTCATCGATGATGATTCCTAAGTAGCGCGTTTCTCGTCTCCGTAGAACGGGCGTACCGTCAATTCTCACGGTCGGGTTTCTCGTTAATTGTCCTTTAAGTAGCAGGTAAGTCGACTTGGTTGGTGAGATCGTCATTTTGGTGTTACGGCACCATAGTTGTAGTTTATTTAGTGTTCGCTCTATTTTAGGTTCTATATCCTCGCGACTTGGGCCGCCGACCAGCAGGAGGAGGTCGTCAGCGTAGGCTATCACCTCTAGCACTTCTTCGCTCTGTTGCAGGCTTTCCAGAAGAGGCTCCATGTGGATGTCCCAAAAAAGGGGACCTAACACGGAGCCCTGGGGGCAACCCTTGGTGATGGTTTTCCGGACTTTCCCGCTAGGGGATGATAGCCATACCTCCCGATCTTCACAACAGCTCCTCAAACACCCATATAGCAGCCCTGGACACCCCTTCTCCCGAAGGCAGGAGAAGAGCGAAGGCCACCATAGGTTGTCGAAGGCGCCACTGATATCCACCATGATGCCAACAACATACTTACACGGGGCTGAGCCGCATGCCTCGGCCGCCAGGGCGATTGCATCAGATGCCGATCGTCCCGGCCTAAAACCGAATTGTCTGTTGCTCATCCCCTGCAGCATGCGGTGAGCAGTCAGTCTGTTCGCTAACAACTTTTCAAGGAGTTTGCCAAAGCCGTCCAGCAGGCAAATGGGCCTGTAGGATTTGGCCTCAGCGGGGTCCTTCTCGGGGCCTTTTTTGATGATTACCACGTCTGCAGTTTTCCATGTTTTTGGAAATTTGCTTTGTCTAAGGCATGCATTATAAAGATGTGTAAGTGGGGCAACTAGTTGTGGGGCCAAGAACTGCACTACCTCCGCCACAATGCCATCTGGTCCGGGGGCTTTCCCTCTCTTTAAGGACTTGATAAGAGCAGCAACTTCCTCTTCCGAGAAGGGGAGGACCGCTTCGTCGTTTACGTACCTATGAAGGTCTTCGTTTCGTAATTGACGCTGCTCTTCGGTGTCATTATTCCTGTCATCGTCAGGCAGCAGCGACTGAAGGAGGACCTCGGCAGTTTCCTGCCAAGATTCCGTCATTCCGTCGCCGTGCCTGAGCGTTGATATCATTGTTGGGGAGCGGATTTTCTCCCTCACCAGTCTGTATGGTACACCCCAAGGATCGAGGGCCAGCTGATTAGTTACAAAACTTTCCCAGCTATTTATTCTCGTCTTCTGTAGCTCTTGTTGAAAGGTGTCCTTTGCCTCCCGGTATAACTGTAGCCATCTTTGCTTTTCCCACCAGACGACACTGCGCTGGTAGTGCTTCCTCAGTCTTCTAACAGACTGACGTAGTTCTTGCAGCTTGGCTGACCATGGTGCCAGTGTGGCCGCCACGGCCCTCCTCCTGGTTGGTACGGCCACCTTAATCGCCCTCGTTACCGCTCGTACCAGTCCCTCGGCTCTGTCGTCCACGTCGAAGTCCTGTCTTGCGTCTCCTTCTGGTAATGGAGGAATGTCACACTCTCTGGCTAGGCGTTCCCAATCTGTTTTTCTGAAATTTCTTTGCACCTCCCACCCCATGGCCCAGCGGCACTCTCTGCCTCCTACAGTGAAAGTGATTAAATTGTGATCGCTGGTGGTGGCATTGTCTTCCACTCTCCACCCTTGTAACATGTTCAATGCGTTCGGCGTGATCAACGTCACGTCTATGTTGGTGCCCTGTCCTCCTCCAGCCACGTAGGTGGGGGGATTACCTGGTCTGTTCGCCACCACCAGTTGAAGAGCCATTATCGTCTCCTCTGCTTTAGCACCAGTTTCATCCCTTGTGCCACTGTACCATAGGAGGGATTTGGCGTTTATATCAGCAGTTATAATGATTTTGCGTCCCCGCAACGCCGTGGCCACACTTGTTAGGTGTTGTAAGTGTTGTTCAATTCTATCACCGTACTGAAAGTACATATTGATGATGATGATAGTTCCGGAAGGAGACTGTATCTCCACGACGTTGCAGTGACTATTGGAATACTGTGATAGAGGTGTTGCACGCAGTGCGGTGTTTGTTATCACGGTAGCCGCTCTGGGGCTGTCCCCGCTGCTGACAACTTGCCATGTTGCGGCAGTGAACGCAACTTTTCCAGCCAGAGAGTACGGCTCCTGTAAACAGAGTATATCTAGTCTCTTCTCCACCACTTCCTTTCGGAGCTCCTGCATTACTAGTCGACTATTGTGAGTGTTTAGTTGTCCGATTTTTATTGTAGTCGTCATGGAAAATAGGTATGTATGTGGTCATGCGGCCAGGTTTTGTTCCAGTCATATGCCAGTCGTCCGTTTGCCATCACTGATTGTTGGTAAATTTCATCCAGGTCAAATTTTTCTCCTCGTCTGTCAAACACTTTTTTGAGTAGATCTCGCAGTGCTCCGAAGTCAGTGGGGAGGTTCACCGACTTTAATTGTATTCTGTCCACAGCCTCCATCACCGAGAAGGTTACCCTTCGTCCGTACTCATGTCCTACTCGGACCACGTGACGCAATGCAGTGGTCAGGGTTGTCGGCTGCTCCAGTCTAGCTAGCTGCATGGTGTACTCAAGGTTTGGGTACACCCTCACCGGGTCTACGGGAGGCAACCTAACCACTGGGCTGTCTCTGGTGTTGGGGTTGGCGGTGGAACTCGTTATTGTGCTTTCTTGGACGGGTTTTACAACATTGTCTGTCACTACCACAGGATGCTCTTGCCGTTGTGGATTTTTAATCGGCAGCTTGTCCCGGCATTGGGAGGAGGGTGCTCTAACCTCTGATGGGAGCTCAGTTTGTATTCCAATGTCCCTGGTGGGGGACTCAGTTTGTATAGATTTGTCGACTGTTGGTACGTCGGTACTGATAAGCGACTTCAGGAAATTCCTGAATCTACTTGCTCTCACTGCATCCCTCCTCCTTTTGCACGGGGATTTATGCTTTGGCATCCTGCATGGTATGCCGTTTTCAGCCATAATCGATGCGGGAAATCAACCTCTGCTCGAGCATCCTGTAGGTAGGGCAGTTTCGTCCTGTGGCTCCACAAGACTTCTTGCCACGACTCTTGCACGGGATGCAGACACCTGTGGCCTTACAGTCTTTCCGTGTGTGTGCATTATCACCGCATTTGGAGCAAGCCGACCCCCTGGTGCAGTGCCTCATGATGTGGTCCAAGTCACCACAGTTGTGGCAACGAGGTACCACAATGTAATCTTTGGTATTTATGGCGTGGAATCCCACGTATAGTCTGCCCAGTACCGTAATTTTCCTCCACATTGTTGCGGAGACCTCGGCGACGTGATGTACGACATCACGGTCCCGAGGACCCGTCTTGAATCTTAGTTTGAAACTATCTTGAAATTCTCTTTCATTTATGTCTTCAAAATTTTGCTTTCTGATTGCCTCAGACAGCTCTTCATCGGTCATTACAGTAGGAACGTCATATAGTATCACCAAGGGATTCCTCTTTTTAGGGGGTTCACATTTCACTACTGCATTTAATTTGGGATTTTCAAGAAGTTTGTTCTTGTCTTCTTCAGTCGCAACATCCACAATTACCGAGTTGCGGCTTGGTTTAACACGTTTTATTTTTATTTTGTCTTTGACTGGGTCTATTGTAGTGGTCAGAAGTTCCTGTATTCTTTTAACACTTGTGTCTTTTCCAGGCAGGGTCCTAAGGAAGACTGCCGTCTCCTGCTTCTTTGTCACCCTGTCTATTGTGTCTTTTGTTTTGTTTTGTCTGGGGGCTTGTGCTGCCACCGCCGCCCAGGTCTTGCTCGGTTGTTGTTGTTGTTGTTGTCTCATGCGGGTGTTTTCTTTTTCTACTCTTCCTTCTAATTTAGCATGAGCAATTGCCCATGCAGCCAATTCATTTTTTATCTGCAAGATTGCTGCCTGACTTATCTTGCCATTCTTAATACTTTGTTCTAGGAGCAGCGTAACTGTATCTGTATCTGTTCACAGAAAAAGATGGTGTTGCAAAACGTTTAGTGTGGTGTCACCGCCAGACACCACACTTGCTAGGTGGTAGCTTTAAATCGGCCGCGGTCCATTAGTACATGTCGGAGTCGCGTGTCGCCACTGGCAGTGATCGCAGACCGAGCGCCACCACACGGCAGGTCTCGAGAGACGTACTAGCACTCGCCCCAGTTGTACGGACGACATTGCTAGCGACTACACGTACGAAGCCTTTCTCTCATTTGCCGAGAGACAGTTAGAATAGCCTTCAGCTAAGTCCATGGCTACGACCTAGCAAGGCCCCATTAACCATATCTGGAGAGAGTCTCACTTGTATTATCAAGAGAAATGTACCACAATGAATTAAAGTTAAGTATACGAGAAGCTCCGTTCTTTTCTTTATAGCTTTCATCACGTATCCTGTTTCAGACTTAACGCCAGTCGGCGTGTGTGTACGCGTGCCTTTCGGTTACCCGTCACTGTGGACTGGATGCCTTGTCAGTCCACTACATTTAGTTTAGTGTCGGCAGACTTGCCAACACTACGCACACTAGTTGAAAGAGGCGGCCAAGATGCACGCGCTAACTCACGAAGGATGGAGTGAGGTCTGAAACAGGAGACTTAATGAATGTGATAAAGAAAATACGTATCTTTGGAATATACTTAACTTTTAATACATCCTTGTATACATCGTTCTTGATGAGACATCTGGAGATTGTGGCGATACAAATGAGACTCGTATGATACATGCACTGATACAATTGGCGCCTTGCTAAGTCGTAGCCATTAACTTAGCTGAAGGCTATTCTAACTGTCTCTCGGCAAATGAGAGAATTGGCTTCGTCCGTATAGTCGCTAGCAACGTCGTCGTACAACTGGGCGAGTTCTCGTACGTCTCTCGAGACCTGCCGTGTGGTGGCGCTCGGTCTGCGATCACACAGTGGCGACACGCGGGTCCGACATGTACTAAGGGACCGCGGCCGATTTAAGCTACCACCTAGCAAGTGTGGTGTCTGGCAGTGACACCACATTTAGTATGTCACAAAACGCTGAATTCTTTTACGAAATTTAATTTGCAGCGACATTATATGTCGTACCACGCGAAAGACTACGGACGTGGAAAATGTGATTGACCAGATCGTGCACAGGAAGTTATTAAACTTAAAAGGAAGCTATCCGAAGAAGATCTGGACGACGAAGAAAAATCAACTGAGGCAGCTCTCAGAGTGGGTTACAAAATTGCTTTGCTTTTAGCAAAATTCCTGCGCCCCTTAAACTGATGGCGATTTGATAAAAGAATGTTTGGTAGTTGCAGCGGAGCATTTGTGTCCATCTCAAGTTCAACAATTTCGGATTGTGCCATTATCTAACATGACCATTATGCGTCGCATACAGGACATGGCAGACGACGTCCAGAGCCAGCTTGCAAATATGTGTAAAGATTTTATGGCGTATTCTCTAGCTCTGGACGAAAGTGTTGATATCACTGGAACAGCGCAGCTTGCCATATTTATTAGAGGTGTTAATAGAGATCTTCAGGTGAGGGAGGAGCTCCTCGATGTAGTAGCCATGAAGAACACTACAACCGGAGGTGATATTTTAAGTAGCGTTGAAGAAATTGTTGAAAATATAGGATTTTCGTGGAATTCTTTAGTTTCAGTGTCTACAGATGGTAGAGGCATACACTAAGCTAGTAAAATTATGTGGCACGTCTACATTCTCCTTTATTTGTTTCATTTGTCGCAGTAATAATTCGTGAGTGATATCCCTGCAGGTGGCCGCGTATTTACATTGACTGGCGGCAGCTGTTATGTGCCCCACGTGACTCTCCCCACTCTCCGCTCTGGTCCGGTAGTGGGGGTAGCGTGCTCGCGCTGCTCCGTGCTCGCGCCTTGCTGCTCACAGCTTGCTCCGCGAGCACGTATGTTGTGAAGCCCTGTCCTAAACTGAACGTCAGATGTGAGCTAATGCACGGTAGGATTGTTGGAACAGTGGAGCAGTTTGTATGCTCTCGGGTACAAGACTTGCAACTCAACATCTTCCAAATAGATGAGCTCCGCTGCACTGATCAGCTGTTCGCAAATTCCTGGATACGAGGACCCATTGTCTGGCCACACTTTCCTCCGACATTACCACGCTGGAATTCTTCTTGTCGGTATTCGTGAAGGACCTCGAGTATGTGACCAAAGTGGACGACCATTCTATGTTAAAATATCGTTATCACAGATACGAAAGCAACTGTGATAAAGGACATGATATGAAGAACACTCCAAGAAACTGAATACAGACTAGATACTCTTCATGCTACAAGTGGTTCATATGTAGAGGTATACTGATGATTAATAAATAAATTCTGGGTTAAATAAGTTGTTTGAGATGCTCTAGCATATGGTATGATTTCATTAACATAGAAGAAGACGAAGTAAATATTCCAGAATTCGAATCAAGAACAGCTGCCAACATGAGTAGCTTCGATGCAGGTATCCTCGGAGTAGTGAAGCAACTTCACGCAAGTAATAAAAGTAACTGTTATGGTCCAGACTGTCTACCAATTAGGTTCCTTTCAGAGTATGCTCATGCAATAGCTCCATGCTTACCAGTCATACACAACCGCTCGCTCGACGAAAGGTCCGTACCCAAAGACTGGAAATTTTCACAGGTCACACCAATATTCAAGAAAGATAGTAGGAGTAATCAAATGGCTCAAATGGCTCTGAGCACTATGGGACTCAACTGCTGAGGTCATTAGTCCCCTAGAACTTAGAACTAGTTAAACCTAACTAACCTAAGGACATCACAAACATCCATGCCCGAGGCAGGATTCGAACCTGCGACCGTAGCGGTCTTGCGGTTCCAGACTGCAGCGCCTTTAACCGCACGGCCACTTCGGCCGGCCCAGTAGGAGTAATCCACAAAATTACAGGCCCATATCATTAACGTCGATCTGTAGAAGGATTTTGGAACATATGTTGTATTCGTACTTTATGAATTATCTCGAAGCGAACGGTCTATTGACATACACTCAACACGGAATCAGAAAACATCGTTCTTGTGAAATACAACTAGCTCTTTTCACACGCCAAGTGCTGAGTGCTATTGACAAGGGGTTTCAAATTGATTCCGTATTTCTAGATTTCCAGAAGGCTTTAGACACTGTACCACACTTGCGGTTTGTAGTGAAATTGAGTGTTTATGAAATATTGTCTGAGTTATGTGACTGGATTCGTTATTTCCTGTCAGAGTGGTCACAGTTCGTAGTAACTGACGGAAAGTCATCGAGTAAAACAGAAGTGATTTCTGCCGTTCCCCTAGGTAGTGTTCCTTATCTACACAAATGATTTAGATGACAATGTGAGCAGCTGTCTTAGGTTGCTAGCAGATGATGCTGTCGTTTATCGTGTAGTAAAGTCATCAGAAGATCAAGACAAATTGTAAAACGATTTAGGAAAGATATCTGTATGCTGCGAAAATTGGCAACTAATCATAACTAATGAAAAGTGTGAGGTCATCCACATATTGCTAAAAGAAATCCGTTAAACTTCGGTTACACGATAAATCAGTCAAAGCTGAAGGTCGTAAATTCAACTAAATACCTAGGAATTAAAATTACTGACAACTTAAATTGGAAAGAACACATACAAAATGTGTGGGGAAGGCAAAACAAAGACTGCGTTTTATTGGCAGACCACTTAGAAAATGTAACAGATTTACTAAACAAATTGCTGCACTACACTTGTCCGTTCCCTTTTGGAGTATTGCTGCGCGGTTTGGGGTCCTTACCAAAAAGGATTAACAGAATACGTCGAGAAACTTCAAAGAAGAGCAGCACGTTTTGTGTTATCGAGAAATAGAGGAGAGAGTGTCACTGACATTATACAGGATTTGGGGTGGACATCATTAAAAAATGGCGTTTATCTTTGCGGTTCCCATGAAATTTCAATCACCAATTTTCACTTCCGAATACGAAAATATTTTATTGACGCCGACCAACATAGGGAGAAACGACTATCATAATAAAATAAGGGCCGGCCGCGGTGGTCTCGCGGTTCTAGGCGTGCAGTCCGGAACCGTGCGACTGCTACGGTCGCAGGTTCGAATCCTGCTTCGGGCATGGATGTGTGTGATGTCCTTAGGTTAGTTAGGTTTAAGTAGTTCTAAGCTCTAGGGGACCGATAACCACAGCAGTTGAGTCCCATAGTGCTCAGAGCCATTTGAACCAATAAAATAAGGGAAATAAGAGCTCGCACGGAAAGATATAGGTGTTCGTTTCTTCTGCGTGCTCTTCAAGACTGTAATGGTAGAGAATTATTGTGCACGTGGTTCGATGAATCCTCTGCCAGACACTTTGGTGTGATCTGCAGAGTATCCACGCAGATACCTGCTGTAGGTTTATCTCCCAGCCTTTGAAATTTGGGGAGGTATTACACTGTATTACACCGGCCATCCTGAATTAGAATGTCCGTGGGTGCCACAGAGGCCACGTCAGACAAATGGTGCGATAATTGCTTAAATAAGGTAAAGGTCGAAATCTAGCTCTTTAAATGTCCATCTTACGTGTCCGCCGCTAAGTCCGCGGACACTCCCAGCGACCAAGTCGCGGGACGCGAGTGGCGGACAAGTTTCAGGACTGTGTTGCCCCATTGTCGCGGAAAAAAGTCGTGAGTCTCAGGTTCAATATAGAAACGGGGAGCAAGCGACAATGTTGCACGACTTTAGCAGTCTGTACGTTTTCCGAGTCAGTTTCTACTTATCTGCTGTGGAGAAAACATTGGAAATACTCTCTAAGAATAAGAAGAAGAAGAAAAGACGGAACACGAAGGAGTTATGCAAATCGGTCACGAACTGATAATCCTACAGGTAATGACGGAAAGTGCAAAATCGTAAACTTTGCCGGCTGACAGATGAATGTGAGACGCTGCAGCGCAATTTCACCTCACAGATGGCTGAAATAGAAAACAGGAGTCATGTCGATACTAGGGCATAAATTCTTTGCGAATTTATTTTCGTATACTCAGTTGGACAGTAACTTTACATCGCAGACAGGCGCGTGTACAGTATACTCAGATGTCAGCATTTGAGAGATGACATGTAGTTGGGCTCAAAGAAGCCGGTTGGAGTATCGGCGAATAGCTCGAGATTTGAATAGACGCGGTGCCACTATTCGATGATGTTGGCAGGAATGGGGGAACCATGGGCGAACACAGCATCAAGAAGGAAACGGTGGACCTAGAGAGACGCCAGTACGTGAGGTGAGAACCGAGCAATCCTCAGAGAGGTACTCACAGCCCTGGATTCATCATTATCATCGATCCGATATGAAACTGGTGCTTCAGTGGCCACATGGACCATCAATAAGTGGCGCACAGAAAGGGGGCTGAGCACACGTAACCCCTTACGCCTACTATCATTGACCTCTCTGCAATAAGAAGCCCGATTGCAGTGGTGTCGGTCACACTGGGACTGCTATCACATTGACTGGAACAGAACTGTCTTCAGTGATGAGTTCCGCCTCGAACTGAGCCACGATAACCAGGGAAGACGTGTCTGGAGATGTCCCGGATAGCGGGTAATACCAACCCGACTGTCGCCTACCATACGGCTCGACAACCAAGCCTGGTGGTCTAGGGAAACATTACATCTCATAGGACCACTTTGGTTGTCATCCGTGGGACTCTCACAGCACAGCGGTACGGCGGTGATATTCTACGCTCCGTTTTGTTGTTCTTCATGGCAAGCCATTTTGGGCTTACATTTCAGCAAGATAATGCCCGCCTGCCCAATGCTTATCTTCATGTTTGTCAAATCCTACCTTGGCCAGCACGGTCGCCGGATCTCTCCATATTTGAGAACGTTTCGAGCATTGTGGGCAGCGCCCTCCAACCACCTCGGGAATTTGACGATCTAAAGCGCCAATTGGACAGAATTTGGCACGTCATTCCTCAGGGGTACATCCAAAAACTCTGTCAAGCCGAATAACTGCTTATATAATTGCCAGAAGTGAACTAACGCGTTATTAACTTGTTCGGTTTGTGAAGCTTTTTCTCTTGAATAGAGCATCCAATTTATATGAAATTGTAGTCATTTTTTGTCTGTGCATGTGCGTCAGATCTATTGATTTCCGCCCCATTCGGATGATTTCTTCAGTGCGTCTTTTTCTTCTTCTTTAGGGTGTAAATGACGACTTTCAGTCCCGCTCATGTCTTTGGTATGTAATATTGTAAGACTATAAAAACAGACACAAAACAACTACTATGGAGCATTTGGCCAAAATCTAAGAAATGTCACAATACGGCATGGAAAAAAATGACTGTTTAAAATCACGATTCAGGAGAAAACACAAAAAGCTGTGCCACCCAAAAACAGTGTTTCTTCGATAATGTCAAATTGGTTTGGTTACTACCCTTTACAAGTGTTACTACAAGACACTAAATCTAGGGGTAATAGACTAAAATGAAGGCCATGACTGTAGACAGTGTGTCAATGAAGTAAGTTCATTTATTTTATCTCACAGTTTATATGGTACGGTACACTGAATTTTACCTGTACCATAACGAGACATATTAGTTATATATGCGGAAGGGTTTCGATATCGTCAGAGCACATTCTTACAAAATTTCTGAAACCCACACTAACTTTATAGTTTTAATTTTTCGAGAATATTCGTAACACCAAAAACTTCTCTCCAAAGTAAGAGTCCCCTCCGGTAACATTAACATTTAGTTTCCTTTAATGATATTAAATTACTTAGGCACAAATTAAACGCACAGACAGCAATTTCTTGAGGCATCGCGTTCTGATATCTGTGGTGCAACTGACTATGAAGATGTTGAGGTGCGACTTTGTATCGCAACTGTTGCAATCCAATGTATACAACGTCACACGACTTTGTCGCCAGATGTGTGCGTGCCTTAATAAAATTGACACTTACTATACATTAAACTATAGCCTCCCCTTATCTTTCCTGTATTGCATCTGTCATGGTCTGTCATGCTGTGTCTCCTTTCCTGAAGTCCGTTGCTTCACAATATTTAGTAAATGATTGGAGTCTAATTTGTTGGTCGACCATGCAGGAGTTTATTAAACTCACCGGCAATTAGTAGAATCAGTTTTAGCTACTTGTCCCCAAGGAAAACTGTTCTAAACAAGATTCAAGTGTCATCTTGTAGGGTCGAGTGTACTGCTTGTGGTCCGCGCCTCACAACCGATATTTCGACGTCGTAATTCGGCGTTTACATCAGATGTGTCCTCGAGACACAGTCTCAGAAAACACCTGATGAAGACAGTGAGCTACGATGTCAAAATAACGTGTTGGGACGATGCGGATCACCGGCAGTACACCCGATCCTACGAGATGACAACGAAACGCTGGGAAAGTCTAAGCCATTATAACATTCTCAATGCTTGTCGAAAACATTTTCAGAAAATTCCTTTCTCGTCCTTTAACAACCGATCTAGTGATCCAACTCTCCCTCTCTAATACCGTTTCGTCTCACACGTGTGAGAATCACTCTGAGGCAAGCAGTGATCTAAGTAGGCAGGATGCTGACTAAACAACCTCATCATTTTGGAATAACTACTTCAGAGACTATTTTTCACTTACGTCTCTAAGTAGAGACGGTAAGAAAAAACTTAAGTTAATTAATTGCAGAAGCTACGTAGACATATATGAGGCGAGTCTTTAAAATAGTAGTATACCAGGTGTATGAAACCGGAATTTGGTTGCAATAATTACACGTCTGTTCTTTGAAACTGATAAACAATATTTTATACACAGTAATCTCCATTGCTATTTAGACATTTCCCCACCTCTCCAGCTGGCTATGAATGCCACGCAAAAAAAAAAAAAAAGCACTCCTCGTTCCTTTCCCTGGCCCGTTTTGCTGTGTATGATGGGGCGTTATCATGGCTCAAATGGTTCAAATGGCTCTGAGCACTATGGGACTTAACATCTGAGGTCATTAGTCCCCTAGAACTTAGAACTACTTAAACCTAACTAACCTAAGGACATGACACACATCCATGCCCGAGGCAGGATTCGAACCTGCGACCGCAGCGGTCGCGCGGTCCCAGACTGAAGCGCCTAGAACCGCTCGGCCAACCCGGCCGGCCGTTATCATGAAGAAATATGAGTTTGTGTTGCCTTTTTCCATATTACGGTCGTTTTTCACGTAACGCTCGATTTAAATCGATCATTTGCTGTCGGTAGCGATCAGTGTCAACGGTTTCACCAGGTTTTGGCAGCTCATAGTAGATGACACCCTTCTGATCCCACCAAACAAAGAGCATTTTATTGCAGTGAAGATCCATGGTTTGCCTGAATTCACCCATGATTTACGACGCTTAGGATTCTCAAAATATATCCATTTTTCATCACCTGTCACTATTCGATGTAGAAACGACTTTGTTTTTATATCTGGCGAGCTGCATTCCACAAGCAGTCTTTCAAATTGCTTGCTGTCTTTCATTCAATTCATGCGGAACCTATTTTCCCACTTTCTGCAATTTTCCCGTACCTTTCAACCGAAGAGAATCAGCTTCCTGCGTCACATTCAATTGTTCTGTGAGTTCCTGTTGAGTTTGAGTATCATCTTTATCCAACAAGGCCTGGAGTTCGTTGTCTTCGAACGTTTTCGGTGGTTTCCCGCGCTCGTCGTTTCTCACGTCAAAATCACCATTTTTAAATTTTTTAAACCACTCTAAACACTGTGTTTTCCCAAGAACACGTTCGCCGACAGCTTCTACAAGCATTCGTTGCGATTCTGCAGCAATTTTCTTCAAGTGATGACAGAAAACCAGTGCTGTCCGCAAATCATAGTTCGTAGGCACAATACTCGACATGTTTATGGGTTTGAAACAGATACCAATGTATGGAACTTTTACTGTGTGCTGAAATTTGTCGTCAGTCGTTACAGGAAGCTGATAGCGCTGCAGACGCGGTCTGAAGGGCCCTGTACTGACGGCTAGCACCATCTGTAGGGAAACTCCGGTTTCATACTTCTACATCTGGTATTTGAAAACACCGTTAAGCACAAAATATTTTTAACCATCACTTCATTGTGGCTTGCAGAGTATAACAGTAGCTGAACATACAACTGTGGACTGATTTATTTGGCCGTTATTGTCATGTAACTTCAGAAGAACTATACAGTCCAGTCACATTAATGTGACCATTGGTCGAAGGCCTGAATAACCATCCTTTGCAGGTGGACCGCTGCGAGACGTGCAGAAAGGGAGTCATTGAGGTTCTGGAAGGTACTAACAAGGATATGGATCCATGCTGACTCCAATGCCGTGGCTAGCTGCGGTATGTTTCTCGGGTGAGGGTCAATGGCGTGAACAGACCGATAGTGGTGGTCCAAAAGATTCTCGATTAGTTTTATATCCGTGGAGTTTAGCGAACAGGAAAATACGGTAAATTCATCCTGATGCCTTTCAAACCACGCTGTGTGATTTTTGCGTTGTCCTGCTGGTAGATGCCATCGTGCCAAGGAAACAAAATTCTTGTTGGAGTTGACATGGTCCCCAAAAATAGATTCATACTTGTGTTGACCTATTGTGCCTTGCAGAATGATGAGATCACCCAGGGAATGCCATGGAAATATTCCCCAGAACATAGCGGTCCCTCCTACGACCTGGATCCTTTGGCTTCAGATGTTTCACTTCGCACACGCCACCGGCAATTTGTCCGATGAAGCAAAAAACGTAATCCATCTGAAAAGGCCACCTTTCACTACTCAGTGGACGTCCAGTTGCGATATCGACGTGCAAAATCCCAGCCTTCGTTGCCGATGAACAGCAGCCAGTGAGTGAACCAGGCAGCTGTAGCGCAGGCCTTAAGCACGAATTTTCACTGAACGGTAGTTGAGGAGACGCTATTAGTAGCCCTTTGGGTCATCTTGGCGGTCAATTGCTCAACAGTTGCACGTATATTTGTCCGTACACATTTCTGAAGACGTCTTTCACACCTCTCATCCATGAACCGTGGAACACCACAGATGCATCGGCGCTGATTTTGGATAGCGCCATTTTGGTATGCACTGTATACTTTAACCACGCTGGCAGGCGAACAGTTAACAAACTTAGACGTTTATTTAATTACCCACCCTCTGCCCAAAAACAAATTGTCATGCCCTTTTCACATTACGACAACGACTGCAGTGTTTCCCGCGTGCCCCTCCTCCCCCACCCCACTTCCCCAATCATCATCATGCTTTATATACCGTCCACTTCTAATTCTGTCAGCCTGCCATCTCCCGTCTGTGAGTGGTTTTTGCTCTTTGACGTCGAAGATATGCAGTGTTCGCATTAATGTGATTGGACCGTTTATATTCGTGGGACTACACTGACAGCCATTAAAACTGCAATATAGGAAAGATAACAAATAACCAAAGTTTATCTGTTTCACATATGCAGTGAAGTAGGAAGAATATGTGAGCAAATTTGTAGATGATTTTGGAGCATATAGGTTAAGAAATTTAGTGCACAGGGATGCTACCTCTGGCAACAACAATACCTCTAGCATGGCATTGAGTTGAACTAAACCTGATTGGCAGATACAGGTACGTCATTTCATGCTGCTACAGTTCTGTACCAGAGTTCATTAATTGTAGTTGCTAGTGGTCTTTCGTTATCTTGCTGAACCCTAGCTGCCATGGAACCCTCGAACATAAGGCAAGCCATCGATCTTAACACGTCATAAATGTAATGTCTGCTGTCCAAATTAGTGGCTACTTGGACCAGAGGTGATCGTGTTGTACCCAGTGGCACCCAAATCACCACGTCATGTGCTAGCCACTAGGCCCATAAGATAACGACGAAAGCAATCTGGCAGTGTTCATTCTTTCGTAAGCTCCACAAATGGATGCATCCATCGTGATGCTGTATCGTAGAACTGGGGATCGTCTGAAGAGTGGACTTGTGTCAGTTGTTTGCAGTGGGCACACGAGTATCGGCGTACCTCTCTAATGCCGCGTCAACGAAAGCCGCAACAGTGGTCGTTACGGTAACAGTCTGTTGAGCTCCAGATGTCGTCGTGCTGCACTGTCCGCATAGACGTTTCGGTAAGTAAACCCTTTCCCTGACTCAAGGTACATAATGTGCCTGCACTGTCCAGCACTGCCAAACAAACCATATGTCTGTCCTATCGAGCGCTAATCGCTTAGGGCGGTTAACGTCCTGCATGTATGAATATGGCCCTCGTGAACCCATCGAGTCCATATTCGAATGACAGTGGTAGGATCCCCACCAACGTGAGTAACAAGGGTGGGCAAACGGCGGCCCGTGGGCAGAATACAGACCGAGATTGTTTTCAGACCGGCCCTTGGAAGAACACGTGAAACAGTGAGGCGCTCACATTGTATCTGTCCGCGACGCATTTTCAGATATTTCCGCGATCAGTCAGCGAAAAAATTTTTGGACAAATATTTTAAAAATCCTTGCTAATAGTGTTTGTGGATATTACCACACTAGATTTCAAGCACCCGAATAACCTACCTGTGGCCAAAAATCGCTAAGTTACTCCTAATTACTTGTCGTCTGGTTGCTTGTTTGGTTGATATGGGGGAAGGGACCAAACAGAGAGGTTATCGGTCACCGTGGATTAAAGAAAACCTCACTCGGTTTCTCGACTGGAACTGCGCATGTCATTGCCGTCTTTTATTTTCCTATTCTTTCTTGTATTACATTAGTTATTAATTCTTGTCCATTCTGCATGTATTAGAACATTGTAACCGTTGGATACTGAAGGTAATTTATAATTAATTAACCCCAGCCAATTGTTTTTATAGGCTTTTATTTTCCCCTGATGACAGTTTAAGATGCCTGGCATCCCATCTTCTGGTTACTACATTTTTCATGAATATTGTTTCTTTACTGACTGCGTTGCAGAGATTTGCAACGGAAGTTTTCAAGACAGCTTCTGTAAAATAGCGCAAGTAAAGAAAAAGGCGTGAATATAAAATTAATGCACTCTCAAAAACAAGTGTTTTGAGGCACAATTTGTTGGCGTGCTGTGCCTTAAAAGGGATGCCATCCACATGGGTGCGTTACCTCATAAACGTTAACATCACGGATACTATTGTCCTGTCTTTATGCACTAGGAACGCTGATATCGCGTCACGTGACGAGGCTACCCGCGAGATTAAATAGCGACGTGAATCAGGGCCTCAGGTCACCAAAGGTTGCCCATGTCTGCCTTAGAACATGATGAGCCAGGACCTGTTTAATGCCTAAAAATGGTATAACAAATAATACATGAAATGTATTCGCTGTTGTGAACATGGACTGTCATCAACTGTATAATGGAATGACGACAATGAAAATCTGTGCCGGATCGGGACTCAAACCCGGAACACGACTCACGGCCAGACCCATTCGTCGCCTACCATGTGTCTACAACCTGCATGCATACCTGGCCAAAGGAACATTGCATCATAATTCAGAATAACACAGGCACTGCAATACCGTATTTATCTTCCAGCACTCAGCAAGCGTCTTTCAAGCAAAATATCTCGCCTCTACGGCAATATACACTACTGGCCATTAAAACTGCTACACCAAGAAGAAATGCAGATGATAAACGGGTATTCATTGGACAAATATATTATACTAGAACCGACATGTGATTACATTTTCACGCAGTTTGGGTGCACAGATCCTGAGAAATCAGTACCCAGAACAACCACCTCTGGCCGTAATAACGATCTTGATACGCTTGGGCATTGAGTCAAACAGAGCTTGGATGGCCTCTACACGTACAGCTGCCCATGCAGATTCAACATGATACCACAGTTCATCAAGAGTTGTGACGAGCCAGTTGCTCGGCCACCATTGACCAGACGTTTTCAATTGGTGAGAGATCTGGAGAATGTGCTGGCCAGGGCAGCAGTCGAACATTTTCTGTATCCAGAAAG
The DNA here is from genome assembly GCF_023898315.1 of Schistocerca nitens. Lineage (NCBI taxonomy): Eukaryota > Metazoa > Arthropoda > Insecta > Orthoptera > Acrididae > Schistocerca > Schistocerca nitens. The sequence goes on from NC_064616.1 coordinate 871,421,512, forward strand.
GCCCTTACAGGACCTGCAACATGCGGTCGTGCATTATCCCTCTGAAATGTAGCGTTTCGCAGGGATCGAATGAAGGGTAGAGCCACGGATCGTAACACACCTGAAATGTAACGACCACTGTTCAAAGCGCCGTCAATGCGAACAAGAGGTGACCGAGATGTGTAACCAATGGCACCCCATACCATCACGCCAGGTGATACGCCAGTATGGCGATGACGAATACACGCTTCTAATGTGCGTTCACCGCGATGTCGCCAAACACGGATGCGACCATCATGATGCTGTAAACAGAACCTGGATTCTTCCGAAAAAATGTCGTTTTGCCATTCGTGCACCCAGGTTCGTCGTTGACTACACCATCGCAGGCGCTCCTGTCTGTGATGCAGCGTCAAGGGTAACCGTAGCCATGGTCTCCGAGCTGATAGTCCATGCCGCTGCAAACTTCGTCGAACTGTTCGTGCAGATGCTTGTTGTCTTGCAAACGTGCCCATCTGTTGACTCAGTTATCGAGACGTGGCTGCACGATCCGTTACAGTCATGCGGATAAGATGCCTGTCATCTCGACTGCTAGTGATACGAGGCCGTTGGGATCCAGCACGGCGTTCTATTACCCTCCTGAACCCACCTATTCCACATTCTGCTAACAATCATTGGATCTCGACCAACGCGAGCAGCAATGTCACGATACGATAAACCGCAATCGCGATAGACTACAATTCGACCTTTATCAAAGTCGGAAACGTGATGGTACGCATTTCTCCTCCTTACACGAGGCATCACAACAACGTTTCACCAGGCAACGCCGGTCAACTGCTGTTTGTGTATGAGAAATCCGTTGGAAACTTTCCTCATGTCAGTACGGTGCAGGTGTCGCCACCGGCGCCAACGTTGTGTGAATGCTCTGAAAAGCTTATCATTTGCATATCACAGCATCTTCTTCCTGTCGGTTAAATTTCTCGTCTGTCGCACGTCATCTTCGTGGTGTAGTAGTTTTAATGGCCAGTAGTGTACATAATGGATGTACGAGTACAGGTTGTAGACACATGGTTGACGACATATGAAAATTTGGGTCAAGCCGTGAGTCGTGCTGGGATAGCCTAATAGTAAGACGACTGCTCACGATAAGCGGGAAATCCGGATTCGTGTCCCGGTCAAGCAAACATTTCCATCGTCGTCATTCCATTACATAACTGATGGTAGTCCATATCCGCAACTGCGAATACATTTCATGTATTTCATAACATCTGTAGTTGCTGCAGTGCCTGTTCCGTCGACATGCGTGCATGTCAAAACGAACTTTGCATCGTAATTCCGAATAACACAGGCACTACAGTATCGTACGTATCATAACGAATAATGATCTGCAGTCTCCATTGAGATTGTAAGTAAGCTTGCTTATCCGTTTAGCTAGTGCTGAGATAGTTGGTTCTTTTAGACTAAACGGTATATTACGCTGTAAGTGCAGCATTGTAGGTGCTTAGAACAAAAGTACCGGCTTTGTATGGGTTCAAACGAGTCTTTGGCTACTCAGATAAGTAAAGGTATTCCCCGACTGTGCCTCACAAAGAGCTCACCGCGATACTACGAGCGAGCTACTGCTAAAGATGGAATGTGGAAACGGGCTGGCGAATGTGCTGCAAACGCGAACACGGACGCCAGTAGCGAAAGGGAAGAAGAAAAGAATGCGGCAGGTGGGGGAGTCTCGCCGAGCAGCTGCGCGTTCGCCAACGCCTCGTGGAAACCCCTTGCCAGCTGCCTGCCGTATCTTGTGACTGAAAGCGACTTCTGCGCTCAAGAATTCATTACAGATAACGTGTATCGTTGCTCCTAATGATCAAAGAACTGTTCCGATTTGAGTTTTATGATTGCCCGCAATGCAGTATTAAATCAGGAAAAAGTGGTTCTTATTGCGTTCTTTATCGGCATTTACAAAGACCAAACGATTATCCGAACTTGTACCTCGGCTGTATCATGACGTCTACACTCCCAAAAATATTTATGCCAATTAAATCTGATGTGACTGATATTCTTGAATTGAAGTGAAAGAAAATGTATCTGGAGACTTGATTTGAGAACAAGAAAAATAGAGGGCGGAGGAAAAGAAGTTGATGGTAAGATCAGAGCAGGCTAATACAGATCGAATAGAGTATAATTTCCCACATAATCATAGGTTGTAAACGCACCATTTAGGGTAGTGTTTCCCAACCTGGTGGTATATTTACTCCCGAGGCGTAAAAACCATAGGATTCGACTGTGTTTCGGTCACGAAACTAAATTATTGTTAAAAGATCGTTTCTACTATCTGATTGTTTTTCAAGATTGTAATACCGCTTTGCCGCGCGGGATTAGCCCAGCGGTCTTATGCGCTGCAGTCATGGACTGAGCTGCTGGTCCCGGCGGAGGTTCGAGTCCTCCCTCGGGCATGGGTGTGTGAGTGTTTGTCCTTTGGATAATTTAGGTTAAGTAGTGTGTAAGCTTAGGTACTGATGACCTTAGCAGTTAAGTCCCATAAGATTTCACACACATTTGAACATTTTTTTTTTTTTTTTGTAATACCGCTTTCATAAGTGATCAATAATTATATTACTTTTTTTCAAATACTAGCAGTAGCACATGACACAATATGATTAGGGTTACAGCTTGTGAAACATAGTCAATCCACAACACACATGCTTTTTACCTGGTACCGTGCATTTTGTCGTGTCTGATTTGTTTCCTACGAGCGGATCAGGAAGAGGGAGCTAGACACTAACCTGGCTGAGGCGGAGTGGGCTCGTCCAGCTCGTATTTCTGGAGCAGAATCTGTAAAGCTGGAATAACTTTAAACCAGGGAACTCGGTGTGATTGTAAATAAGCTTCTAACGAAAAATAGAGAGAGTTGGAGTAAACACTACTCAAGCTTACGAGGCATTGACATCTGAACTAAACTGTGGGAGGTGTTACTAACATGTAACTACAACTCTGTGCAACTAAATGCTGCGAGAATCTAAGTCCAGCCCTGAGGCAGAGTAGCGCAGTGACGACGTCGGAGGCAGAATACTATCGCAATCCCCGACAGGCTGTTAAAGCTGCCGTTTATATAGTCTCCTGTGACGTTACTATGATGCTTGGGGAATCTTCCATCGCTCTGGTTGGCTGTCACGTAGCCGCTCTGAGTGGAAGTTTCCTGTTATCAGGCGCTGCGCCTTTGTGTAATAACCTTGTGTGGAGGCTTTCCATCTGTCGAAGCACTTTAATGCGTATAACAGCGACTCTTACTGCTATGTCAGAGGACCGTAACTTCACAGACAGCTTAACATACGCCTATTCGTAATTTATTCGCGACAATTTGTGATAGTAAAATTGAGACCTATCCATCATGTATGCTTAAATATCTCATTGAAATTCGTTCTTCGAGTTAAGGTAGTTACTTCAATGGACCGTAAATTGCTTTATTATTCACTTCGTAACAGGTAAACAAACTAATTGACGCCACAGCCCAACAGTAACTACATACATCAAAAAAAAATTTGCATCACCTCGGTTCCGAGAGTTCCGGAACCTGTACAGAAAATTTGAATAGAGATCAACAGAAACATCATTTCCGCCCTTTTTATTCCTCATGAAAACCACACATTGCATGTTGTACCACCATACAGCGAGGCCTTCAGAGGTGGTGGTCCAGATTGCTGTACACACCGGTACCTCTAATGCCCAGTAGCACGTCCTCTTGCATTGATGCATGCCTTTATTCGTCATGGCACACTATACACAAGTTCATCAAGGCACTGTTGGTCCAGATTGTCCCACTCCTCAACGGCGATTTGGCGTAGATCCCACAGAGTGGTTGGTGAGTCGCGTCGTCCATTAACAGCCCTTTTCAATCTATCCTAGGCATATTCCACAAGATTTCGGGATTGCAGCCAGATCTCATCGACTTCTTTCCACGATATTTCGGCTGACAACCTTTCAGCCATCTTCAGGCGAGTGTTTGACACTGGAGATTGCTAGTGCAAGTCGCTCTATTTATACGTAAAAGTGCCGCAGGCGCGCATGCGCAAGTTACCGTAGCATGCGCGCCACCTGTCGATTCCAAGGCCCTCTACAATATTACTGCATCTATGGAGCGCAAACGAATGCGTGAAAAAAGTAAAACATGCACGCAGACACGTCCAAAACAATAAAATGCAAAATTTCGATATTAAAATTAAAATTACTTGTCGCTCGACATGTCAGAAGCCATAAAAAGTTTTCTTTTGGTTGAAATTAAAGAAATCAACGGGTTCCAGGCCTTATTCAATAAAAAGCCGCCATCACGATTAATGAGATTTTCCGCTAACCGTATTTCCACGGATTCCTTCACAACTGAATCCCAGAAGGATCTCGATGGGGCCAAGATTTTCGTGGCCGAATAATCCATAGTATGTCCTGTGGAAATACAATGTTCGGCTATGGCCGACTTACTGGGCTGTAAAAGGCGAGTGTGGCGCTCATGTTCAACGCAGCGGTCGTGTACTGTGCGTGTGGTTTGACCAATGTAGGCTTTCCCACACTCGCAAGGTATTTTATAAATTCCAGCCTTCCGTAATCCCAGATCATCCTTGGCTGAGCCCAGAAGAGCACGAGTCTTTGTAGGTGGCCGGAAGATTGCTTTCACACGATGTTTCATTAAAATTCTGCCTACTTTCGATGAAATGTTCCCGACATATGGGAGAAATGCTCTGGACTTAAACACCTCCTTATCCTCTTGATCTTGTGGGTGGTCACGTTTTTTCCTCCTTAAAGCAGTACTGATATGATGTGCAGAATATCCATTATGTTGAAATACCGATTTCAAGTGCTCTAATTCGTCTGCAAGGCTGTCCTTGTCAGACACGGCATGTGCCCTATGCACCAACGTTCGAAGGACACCCATAGTTTGTGACGGGTGATGACAGCTTGACGCCTGCAGGTACAGATCTGTATGCGTGGGTTTTCGATAGACAGAATGCCCCATCCACCCTGCGTTTAACCATGACGTCCAGAAATGGTAGGCAACCATCCTTTTCAACTTCCATCGTAAACTGAATGTTTGTGTGGATGGAATTCAGATGTTGTAAAAACCGTGAAAGCTCTTCTTCACCGTGAGGCCACTCTACAAAGGTATCATCCACATACCGCCAGAAGACTGTTGGTTTCAACATCGCCGAATCGAGAGCCCTCTCCTCAAAGTCTTCCATATAAAAGTTTGCTACCAGAGGGGACAGAGGACTGCCCATGGCAACACCGTCAAGTTGCTCTTTTTTTTTTTTACTTTATTGTTATTTTAAAACCTGTACAAATCAGGTAGGCTGGCAGCGGCACACTACGCCGCTCTTCAGCCATAGCGTTTACAATAGTATAAGAACGGAGAATGATAATTAACAAAGTCATGGGCAAAAGAAAGAGGTCACAGAGACACAAAAAACACGGAGTCGTTCACACGTGACGATAACAACACTGAAAACACGTTGGCACGGCGCACAGAACACTGATGAATCCGACGGCACAAGTGAACGTAGTAGTGGGACGGCGGACACCAAAAACACTAAACGACGTCACACACACGAGACACAGAAGGCGATGAGCTCCGGCGCGCGAATGTTCACTATGTTCACTATGCGTGTGCGAGTCCGGGGACCTGCCAAGAGAGGAGGAGGAGGAAGGGGAGTCGGAGAGCGAGAGGGGAGAGCAGTGATGCCACGGGCAGGGGAGAAAGGGGGGAGGGAGGAAGGGGGAGGAGAAGCCCGGGGGAAGAGGGGTGGAGGGAGGGGACGGGGGAAAAGGAAAGAGAAGGGAAGGGAAGAGAAGGGAGGGAGGGTGCCTAAAGGAAAGGACACCGGAAGTGGGGGGTGGGGCAGGGTCAAAGTTGATAGGAGGGGTAGATGGAGGGGAGGAGGACATCATCAGGGAGGGGGAGCTGGCGGAAGCCACCTTGGGAGAGGGTAAGGAGGGTGGAGAGATGGAGACCGGGTGGGACATGGGAATACAGGCGCGGCAGCGGGTGGGGGTTGGAGAGGATCGGTGAGACTAGCAGGTGAGGAGGATCGAGTTTGCGGGAGGTGTACAGGATCCATATCCTTTCAAGGAAAAGGAGGAGGTGGGGGAAGGGGATGAGATCGTACAGGAGCCGCATGGGGGAGGGGATACGGATGCGATAGGCAAGGCGGAGAGCATGGCGTTCAAGGATTTGGAGGGATTTATAAAAGGTAGGGGGAGCGGAGATCCAGGCCGGATGGGCGTAACAAAGGATAGGGCGGATGAGGGATTTATAGGTGTGGTGGATGGTGGAGGGGTCCAGACCCCACGTACGGCCGGAGAGGAGCTTGAGGAGACTGAGTCGGGAGCGTGCCTTGGCTTGGATTGTCCGGAGGTGGGGAGTCCAGGAGAGGCGACGGTCGAGGGTGACGCCAAGGTACTTAAGGGTGGGAGTGAGGGTGATAGGACGGCCATAGATGGTGATGTAGAAATCAAGGAGGCGGAAGGAAGGGGTGGTTTTGCCTACAATGATCGCCTGGGTTTTGGAGGGATTCGAGTTGCTCAAAATATTCATTATTGAGTAAAAAGTAAGTAGAGGACAGGGCATGGTGAAACAGCGCCGTTATATCGGCCGTAAACGTATTGCCGATAAGTGACAGTGAATCCAAAAGAGGGACCCTTGTAAAGAGTGAAACGACATCGAAACTTACTAACAAGTCCGAATCCTTCAGCTGTAGTATTCTCAGTCTATTGATAAAGTCCGCAGAGTTTCGAATATGGTGCGTACATTTGCCTTGGAATCGACAGGTGGCGCGCATGCTACGGTAACTTGCGCATGCGCGCCTGCGGCACTTTTACGTATAAATAGAGCGACTTGCACTAGCAATCTCCAGTGTCAAACACTCGCCTGAAGATGGCTGTAAGGTTGTCAGCCGAAATATCGTGGAAAGAAGTCGATGAGATCCGGCTGCAATCCCGAAATCTTGTGGAATATTCGATACGCCGGGAAAATTTCAAGAATCATATCCTAGGCATGTTCGATGGGGTTCATGTCTGGAGAACATGCTGGCCACTCTAGTCGAGCGATTTCGTTATCATGAAGGAGTCATTCACAAGATGTGCACGATGGGCCAGCCGCTGTGGCCGAGCGGTTCTAGGCGCTTCAGACCGGAACCGCGCGACTGCTACGGTCGCAGGTTCGAATCCTGCCTCGGGCATAGATGTGTGTGATGTCTTTAGCTTTAAGTAGTTCTAAGTCTAGGGGACTGATGACCTCATATGTTAAGTCCCATAGTTCTTAGAGCCATCTGAACCATTTTGTGCGCGATGGGGGCGCGAATTGTCTTCCATGAAGACGAATGCCTCACCAATATGCTGCCGATGTGGTTGTACTACCGATCGGAGGATGGTATTCACGTATCGTACAGCCGTTACGGCGCCTTCCATGACCACCAGCGGCGTACGTCGGCCCCACGTAATACCACCCCAAAACAGCAGGGAACCCCCACCTTGCTGCACTCGCTGGACAGTGTGCCTAAGGCGTTCAGCCTGACCGGGTTGACTCCAAACACGTCTCCGACGATTGTCTGGTTGAAGGCATATGCGACAATCATCGCTGAAGAGAACGTGATGCCAATCCTTAGCGGTCCATTCGCACGTTGTTGGGCTCATCTGTACCGCACTGCATGGTGTCGTCGTTGCAAAGATGGACCTCGCCATGGACGTCGGAAGTGAAATTGCGCATCATGCAGTCTATTGCACACAGTCTGAGTCGTAACACGACGTCCTGTGGCTGCACGAAAAGCATTTTTCAACATGGTGGCATTGCTGCCAGGGTTCTTCCGAGCCATAATCCGTAGGTAGCGGTCATCCACTGCAGTACCCTTGGGTGGCCTGAGCGAGGCATGTCATCGACAGTTCCTGTCTCTGTATCTCCTCCATGTCCGAACAATATCGCTTTGGTTCACTACGAGACGTATGGACACTTCCTTTGTTGAGAGCCCTTCCTGGCACAAAGTAACAATGCTGACGCGATCAAACCACGGTACTGACCGTCTAGACATGGTTGAACTACTGACAACATGAGCCGTGTACCTCCTTCCTGGTGGAATGACTGGAACTAATCGGCTGTCGGACCCCCTCCGTCTAACAGGCGCTGCTCATGCTTGGTTGTTTACATCTTCGGGCGGATTTAGTAACGTCTCTGAACAGTCAAATGGACTGTGTCTGTGATACAATATCCACGGTCAACGTCTATCTTCAGGAGTTCTGGGAACCGGGGTGATGCAATTTTTTTTATGTGTGTATGTAATGGCTAGTACACTGCTGTAGTGCCTACACTGAATTTTTACGAGGGGCGTACAAGTTCCGATAGATGGTTCAAATGGCTCTGAGCACTATGGGACTCAACATCTGAGGTCATCAGTCCCCTAGAACTTAGAACTACTTAAAACTAATTAACCTAAGGACATCACACAAATCCATGCCCGAGGCGGGACTCGAACCTGCGACCGTAGCGGTCACGCGGTTCCAAACTGAAGCGCCTAGAACCGCACGGCCACACCGGCCGGCCGATAGATTGTGCCACTATACGTAGCCTTCAAAATGGAGTCTTTAACTGAGGTCCGTTCCAAGTAGAGATCTGTCATTGAGTTTATTTTGGCACAAAATCAGAGCATCACAAATATTCATATGCGCTTGCAGAATGTCTAGGGAGACCTGGCAGTGAACAGAACCGCGGTGAGTCGTTGGGCGAGGCGCCCGTCATCATCGCAACAAAGTCGCGCAAACCAGTCCTCTCTCCAGTACGTCGGCAATCCGCACACAGCTGTGACACCCGCAAAGATGGAACGTGCGGACACTCTCATTCCAGGTGATCGACGGATCACAAGCAATTACCCCGCTTTTCAACTGGACGACTGTTGTTAGCGCTGATACTCTCGTTCACCAGTTGGGATACTCAAAGGTCTGTGCCCACTGTGTTCCTCGCCGCCTAACAAAAGACTATAACGAGCAACGAAGGACCATCAGTGTGGAGCTGCTTGCATGTTACTATGGTGATTGTGATTATTTTATGGAGGGCGATGAAATATTGGTTCACCGCTTCAAATCTGAAACAAGACGGCAATCCCTGGAGTGGCGTCACACCCCCTCTCCTCTGAAGAAGAAGTTCAAAGCCGGACCCTCAGCCAGTAAATGCATGGAACAGCCTTCTGGGTCTGTGAAGGGGTTATTTTTTGAAGGCCTCTTTCACGGTGAAACGGTCAACTCTGAAGTTTATTGTGTTACGCTCAGTAAATTGAAGAAGCGATTTCAGCGTGTTCGTCGCCACAAAATATGCAAACCAACTTTTTCTTCTCCATGGAAACGCAACGGTTCACACAAGTCTGTTCTGCAGAGAGAAGGACACAAAACTTCATTGGACTGTTCTTCCTCATCCACCCTAAAGCCTGGATCTCGCATCTTCCAACTTCCCTCCGTTTGGCCCAATGAAGGATTCCCTCCGCGGGAAGCAGTACATAGATGATAGGGAGGTCATTGATGCCGCAAGACGTTGACTCTGACGTCGACCAGTAGAATAGTACCATGCGGGCATATAGGGCACCCGCCTCCAGTATTATGGCGTAAGGCCGTCGCACTGAACGGAGGTTGTGTTGAAAATATGGTTTTGTAGCGAAAATAGTGGGGAATATTGTAGTGTATTCCAATCCTGAATATAACCAACCTGCTTTCAGAAAAAAAAGTGTTGCACTACTTACTAAACGCCCTTCGTATTATTATTATTATTATTATTATTACTATTATTACTGGCACTCGTCAGACACAAAGCACTGGCAGCCTGAAGTCTTTCAGTGTCTGCCAATTCACAAGTAATGAATACAGCAAGCAAGTTATTCCCAAACGATAAGTATAGCGCACTAATTTTAACTTCGTTAATTTTAAATGTGTGTGCACAGCATCAGAGAAGCAGGTGTCGATAGTGACGGGTGTGGTGAACAGGTAGCATGTTCTGTAATAAGTAACTACCGTCAATGTGGATAGCTAACGTTCTTTTCTGAGAAGGCCTCATAAGTAGCACTCGCGATGCACTGAAGAGTACTTCATCGTCCTATAAAAATTGTTAGAAATAAGTTGTACCAACTCTCCCATTAATTCGTGGTTTAATAAAACACCTTAAAAATTAAATATCATATCTCTTTCATCATTTCAAAAATAAGTGTCCAAAGAAAACTTTTGTTTATTTTAAAGTTTAGTCAGGGTCTATTTTGATGATGGTGGGAGAGGGGAGTACCAGCTAACATCTGATTACGCTCAATGGTAATGGTCTCAGAAAAACTGGGAACCCTTGATTTCTGAGCTACGCTCATAGACCGACGACCAGTCAATGATTAGCGCATAGAAACAAGTCTGGGAAACTAACTTGTTTGGGTGTGTCTAGCAGCGCGTTTTTCTCTGACTAAGCTGCTTCTTTACTTGTTAGGATAAGAGTTTTTTCATGATATCTCCACACTAACAAATACTAAAACATGTGGCCTTTAGATGTCATTATGGACAACATTCCTCCTTGTAATACTACTTCCTGCAGTACTCTTTCTGCAGTACATCTTATTAACTCGACAAATTGATGGCATTACGGCACTTGAACCCAGCTGACTTAATAGTCAAGCTTTATCCAGTGAATATCACTAAAAATTCGCCTCTGAAGTGACCAGCCGTGGATAGGAGTCTAAAGTTTACCTAGTTTTGACTACAAGAGGAAAATGTTGTCTTCACCTAATTTAAATTATAGCTGCACTGTTTAGCATACCAGGTATTAGCTGGGTCAAGTTAGTTTAAATTTTCACATTTCGGCGCGCTCTTCGCTGATTTGGTGTCGTTTTATGGCCGTAGCTTCACAACGGTGCATGTCAGACCTATCCTTATACGAAAAATTTTGTGCTATTTGATGTTTCCTACCACCATACGCCTCTGTTATTAATTTGTTTTCATTCATTCTGTACATTTCGATGAGTTGTTACGACATCATACATATCTTTTATATTTATTAGAATACCTTAAAATGTTTATCAGTATACAATATGAGATCAAAAGTGTTAGGACACCCCAAGAAACATACGTTTTTTATATTACGTGCGCTGTGCTGCCACCTACTGCCAGGTACACCATATCAGCGACCTCAGTAGTCATTAGACATTGTGAGAGAGCAGAATGGGCCGCTCCGCGGAACTCACGGACTTCGAACGTGATCAGGTGATTGGGTGTCACTTGCGTCATACATCTCTATGCGAGTTTTCCAGACTCCTGAGCATCCCTAGGTCCACTGTTACCGACGTGATGGTTAAGAGGAAACGTGAAGGGACACGTACAGCACAAAACCATACAGGCCGACCTCGTCTGTTGACTGATAGAGACCGCCGACAGTTGAAGAGGGTCGTAATGTGTAATAGGCAGACATCTATCCAGACCATCACACAGTAATTCCAAACTGCATCAGGATCCACTGCAAGTACAATGAGGGTTAGGCGCGAGGTGAGAAAACGTGGATTTCATGGTCGAGCGGCTGCTCATAAGCCACACATCACGCCGGTAAATGGCAAAAGACGCCTCGCTTGGTGTAAGGAGCGTAAACACTGGACGATTGAATAGTGAGAAAACGTTGCGTGCAGTGACGAATCACGGTACACAATGTGGCGATCCGATGGCAGGGTGTAGGTATGCGAATGACCGGTGAACGTCTTCTGCCAGCGTGTGTAGTGGCAACAGTAAAATTCGGAGGCGGTGGTGTTATGGTGTGGTCTTGTTTCTCATGGAGGGGGTTTACACCCCTTGTTGTTTTCCGCGGCACTATCACAGCACAGGCCTACACTGACGTTTTAAGCACCTCCTTGCTTCCCACTGTTGAAGATCAGTTCCGGGACGGCGGAGATGGCGGAGTGGTTACACGACAATAACATCCCTGTAATGGACTGGCCTGTACAGAGTCCTGATCTGAATCCTACAGAACACCTTTGGGATGTTTTGGGACGCCGACTTCGTGCCAGGCCTCTCCTCAGTGCAGCACTCCGTGAAGAATGGGTTGCCATTCCCCAAGAAGCCTCCGAGCAGCTGATTGAACGTATGCCTGCGAGAGTGAAAGCTGTCATCAAGGATATGGGTGGACCAACACCATATTGAACTCCAGCATTACCGATAGAGGGTGCCACGAACTTGTAAGTCATTTTCAACCAGGTGTCCGGATACTTTTGATCACATAGTGTATACAATTTTTATACAACGCAACATACACCAATCAGCCAGAACATTATGACCACCGACCTATTATCGATATGAACCCGTCCAGGCGATAGCAGCGTCACCTGGCGAGGAATGACTGCCAGTCAGACACACCCACGGTGTATATAGTGTGAGTGAGCATGCTGTCCTTGTGTATAATGAGGAAGACGCACGATCTATCTTTTGACCGAGGGTATGTGATGGCCTGGAGGCTCGACATGAGAATTTCGGAAACTGTACGATTTGTGTTCGAGGAGAGCTGTAGTGAGTGTCTTCAACACGTGGCGAAACGAGGACGAAACAACATACAGACGACATGGTGTTGGGTGGCCATCCGTTATTACAGATGTCGAACGTCGCAAGCTGGGCAGATTGGTATAACAGGACAGGAGGCGAACTGTAGCGGAACTAACATCAGACTTTAATTCTGGGCAAAGTACAAGTGTGTCTAAACACACAGTGCACCGAACTCTCCGGAAGCTGGGCCTCTGCAGCCGAAGAGCCACGTATGTGCCAATGTTAAGCCCACGACATCGGCAGCTAAAACTGAAATGGGCTCGTGACCATCAGCACTGGACGTTGGCGCAATGGTAGAACGTTGCACGGTCTGATGACTTCCGATACCTTCTTCGACATGCCGATGGGAGGGCGCGATTCCGTCGTCATCCAGGGAAACAGCTCCCTGACTCCTGTACTGTGGAACGGACTCAAGTTGGCGGTGACCCCATTATGGTCTGGGGAATATTCAATGGAGCTTGTGCTAGGCACCCTGACGTCCAAGGAGTATCGTACATTCGTTGCAGACGCCGTATACCCCTTATGACGATCATGTTTCCTGCCACCAATGGCGTTTTTCAACAGGATAATGTGCAAAGTCACAAAGCCGGGAGTGTGATAGAGTGGTTCGAGGAACATAGTGGCGAGTTCCAATGGACGTGCTGCCCCTCCCCCTCCCCTCCGCCCCCCAATTCGCCAGATCTGAACCTGATCGAACACATCTGGTATGTGATTTAACGTGGCGTCAGCGTTCATCGCTCCTCTCCCCGGAATTTTTGGGAATTGGGTGACTTGGGTGTGCAGATGTGCTGCCATCTCCCTCCTGTGACCTACCAAGGCCTCGTTGCCTTCATGTCATGACGCGTCGCAGCTTTTATCCGTGCAATTAGATAGATGGTCTTGATGTTCTGGCTGATCAGTGTATTTTCAGTGAGGTGTGCTGGTTACTGACCGAAAAAATTTTGCTGAAATTAGTTCTTCAATAAAAATAGCTGTGTCAGGGAGAAAAGATACCCATGTTGCAACCACCCTTTATTTATTATATTGATGTAAGTTCAGTCACTTTCTAGCGGCAGTCAGAGTGAAAGAGGTGACCTTTACACAGAATGCGTAGGCAGCTACTGAATACTACGGTGTGTCTAAAGCAACCTACGCACGGCTTTTTATGCAGTACTGGAATGACAAAACTGAAATGATGAAAGTCGCTCAATTGTATCACAGTTTACTTAGCCATGAAACAAGTATTTGGTTACTAGTCACTCTCACATAGTCACACATCTCTCGTTCTGTCTAGCAACGAAGGAAGATTCACCACGTAATTTATGTTCAGAAAGGTTTGGTTCAAAATGGTTCAAATGGCTCTGACCACTATGGGACTTAACATCTGAGGTCATCAGTCTCCTAGAACTTAGAACTACTTAAACCTAATCAAACTAAGGACATCACACACATCCATGCCCGAGGCAGGATACGAACCTGCGACCGTAGCGGTCGCACAGTTCCAGACTGAAGCGCCTAGAACCGCTCGGCCACACCGGCCGGCTGAAAGATTTGTCCGTCTAGCTTCCATGATAAGTTACATGATGTATTTCGGTATCCAGTTATGTCGACAGTCACCTTTACTGTATTCAAATTAACGTGCACCATCAAGCGCTGCCACTCATATATTACTTTGTGCTCCTACTTTACTATTTTGTAGTGCTGCTACCCTGCTTTTAGTGAGATTTGTAGGAATCTGTAGGGAAGCCACCGCAAAATGCTGTAATACCTGATAAGCGCAGTGTGGCAACATGTGGATCAGAATAACATATACGCAAAAGGATTGCGAGCCGGGCGAGCTGTGCTTGGCGAAACATGCACTACTCAGCAGTAATAGCCAGAGCAGGCAGGACGATGTCACCACGCTGGGGTAAGACCCATGTTGGGAGCTACGTGACCGGGATTGGTAAAAGTACAACAAATGCACTTCGCTGCCGTATAAATATGTGTGAATTTTGAGGCAGATTCATTCGGAGTTCAGCAGCACCACCGCCAACGGCCTTGGGGCAGTGGTAACACCGGTTCCCGTCAGATCACCGAAGTTAAGCGCTGTTGGGCTGGGCTAGCACTTGGATGGGTGACCATCCGGTCTGCCGAGCGCTGTTGGCAAGCTGGGTGCACTCAGCCCTTGTGAGGCAAACTGAGGAGCTACTTGATTGGAAAGTAGCGGCTCCGGTCTCGGAAACTGACATACGGCCGGGAGAGCGGTGTGCTGACCACATGCCCCTCCGTATCCGCATCTAGTGACGCCTATGAGCTGAGGATGACACGGCCGCCGGTCAGTACCGTTGGGCCTTCGTGGTCTGTTCGGGAGGAGCTCAGCAGGACCACCAGGAAGCCAGGTCCACGCTAGATGACGAGATGACTCACCACCGCCAGATGCAGCCATGGGTTCGAGAGTAGGTCGGGCCAGCTGTCTCCTGCACTGCAACTCCTTGTGGAACTTGGTGCCACAGCATTGTTGAACTGTCGTCCACGCCTGCCGTCACGAGACTCCTCCAAGGAGCAGTGTGTCACACTCTGTGCATGGCAGTCTTCACCTGCCTCCACTGTGAACGCAAGTGGGACCTGAGTGATCAGCTTGCAGCCATTCTGCAGTGGAACGCCGTGGCAGCAGAAGTGGGACAGCGCCGCTGACGTCAAGATCGTGTCCTAGTGTCAGGCTGCCAGCTGTTGGTGGGCCCGATGTCAGCAATGCAGGGCACCTACGTATGCACCCCCTCACCAGGGCGGAAGTGAGCCACCCCCAAGCGGACGCTGGTCAGGGTCACTGCAGTGGTGCGTGTCTGTCTTACATTGCCAACGAAATGATGTGTACTTAGAGTTGAACAAAACGTTCCTCTCAACCACCAGATTTTCAGTGGGTAGCAGGCCGGTGTGGCCGAGCGGTTCTAGGCGCTTCAGTATCGAACCGCACGACCGCTACGGTCGCCGGTTCGAATCCTGCCTCGGCATGGATGTGTGTGATGTCCTTAGGTTAGTTAGGTTTAAGTAGTTCTAAGTTCTAGGGGACTGATGACCTCAGATGTTAAGTCCCATAGTGCTCAGAGTCATTTGAACCATTTTGTCACTGGGTCTAATGACCCATCACTCCACCACCCATTCACCTCCGGACTGCTCAGTCGTGTGGGGAGTGGGATCATTGAACCTGAGACAATGTCATTTGGTCACAGTAAACAACGTCTAAAACTGCCATCTGTGAGTAAAGAAGATGACTCCATTACTGGATGGGTACAGTTTTGTCAACACATGGTGGGGTGAGTGCAGTCCTATGAGTGTCAGTGGATTTTGTCAGAGGTTGACTTGTGCTTGTAAGAACAGTATGTGACAGGAGAACACAGACTGTATTTTTGAGGTGTGAACATAAGTGTTAGTTTTCACACGGTTGATACAGGCAATATGGGTGTCATCAGCAAGATGCATGCCCCATTGTTCAGTGGTTTATATGCTGTTAACCATGAGTACTGATTCAGGATGTGAAGCTAAGTTAAGTCATTCTTTTGGTGTGTAGTGGTAGTGGTAGTTATGAACAGCCTCTCACACGAGGGTAGTTAAATTGTAGTAAGAAGTGATGTGATGGTGTTATGATTAACTTGTAACGCGCGCGGGGGCACACGTTACTCCTTAAAGCCTGTACTATGGTAAGTTGACGGGCTTCACCTTAAGAGAAAGGATTTTTGTATAGATATTGACCGCGTGTACCTGAATGGAGGCAAATCAGACTTACACTCTCTTTGTAATAACAATGGTACGTCAAGCAAGTCCGAAATGCAACTACACGTCAGGACGGACAAGAAACAACACAGAAGATGCTACCAATTTGTTAGTAATACGGTCGCCAGCCTAATTAGGCATTAACTGAGTTTCTTCCCTGTACAAGTTGATGTACGTGCATGCAAAACAACACGTAATAACACTGCATAATATGGTAAATTTTAGAACCAGAAAATCTACTGAACTGATAATTTCACTTTCTGTACTAATATGGATAAACCACAAATACATAACATTACACCATAATGTTTACTACAAAACTTCGTACTGTCTATTGATCTGATTAAAATCGGGCATAGGTTACCCTAGAAATAGCACTTTCGAAACACACACACAATGTCAATTTTGATAAAGATAAAACACTGATAAATTTTGGCTTTTATATTGACTTTAACTTTGCTGGTCAAATCAGTTTAGAACACTTCAGAATTCAAATGAACAAAAAAGAGGGGGGGGGGGGCTGAAACTGTTATGATCACTGTATTAAAACAATTAATTACTGAAATCATTATGCCCTCAAGATTTCCAATATATGATTTACTACTCTTTTTGTCTTATTTCCTGCTCATTTAAATACCATTATATCTGTCTCGAAATAATTAAGCTTCATTACTAAATCAATATCAAAATTATCTTCCAACTTTGTCAGACCTTTGTTATTCGTCTATTAGTTCATTAACAAAAAAAGTTCTTTAAACATCATTCTAACATAGTTAGGTCTGCAGGTAATTATTATTAACATAAACTTTAATCCTTCATTTCGGGACACTCGGATTGCACAACATTTGGAAAGGACCCTGTCTAGGTTAGTTGTGAGGATAATTAAATGATAGGACAGTTCTGGTAAAATTTAAGTTGTTATTGAACAGTATGGAACAAAAGTAACACTGGTCCATACGAATACAGTACTAAAAAGTTGAACCTGTTCGTATCGATGCGGCAGTTGGCAGGCGGCGAGATGGCGAGGCACAGATCACACATACAACCACAGCAATGGCTCTTGACGTATCGGCACTTTACTTCTTCTTAGCGTCGCAATACTTTTCCATTTAGTGCCTATGGAATATTGCCATGCTGTATAGGTGTCGGAACGGCATATCCGAGGCTCAATGAAACTACGTCTTCCAGGAGAGCCTCCTCGATCCAGGACGTGTTGCTCAGACCAATGCCCAACTCCGACTACTACTGCTGAGCCCGTTATACCGTGCAGCGCCCGTGTGCATTTTCCCGCGCTCGCCTGCCATCCACCTTTTACCGCTCCCTTACAAGCCGGGTATTCACCCGAGGTTTTGCACTCCACATATCCTAACACATTGCCTACGTATGGACCAGATGCACAGTTACAATTTTAAACATGTTACAATAATTTCAACGTTTCTTACATTTCAATTCTGTTATAATATTGCTTGAAATTTGACATAAACATTAATATTCACATCGAAATTTGTTTACAGTTTTCTTAACACAACGACATGAAAAAAAAGAAATGAAATCAGAACATCGATTACACTAATTTATCGAAAATCAGAAGAAACAAAAATTTTACGTACAGTAGTACAGCGTTGTTGTTGTTACACATGCCCCTGTTTCCAGTAAATTTCACTAAGTGCAAATTTGATGGGAACACTGAACTTTATATTTATACAGGGGTTCTGAATCTTTGCGTGAATGTGCCATTATAAAATTTTTGTATCACTAAACTTCCTTTCTCGCACATTGTAGAGGTCTATACTTTTTAATATATCGAGAATATCTACCTATCATTTACGTAAGTGCCTTTGGCACAGTCCATCCTCCTATCACAACATAATTTAAATAGCAAATTACTCATTATTATTAAATTTCTCAGAAAAATAAAATCAAAATTTGGAACACAAACACTTATCTACAAAAGCAGATAGAAATACCTATATATACTATAAAACAATTTGTTGCTGCTTGCATTGAATGGCAGTCCATTTCCTTACTTACTAAAAAAAACACACAATAATATTCAGAAAATTTACTACACATATTTGCTGCCTATTATTCAGATTTGGGCAGTCCATTTCGCATCATTTTACCACATCACCGGTACCACACTTACAATTCTCCTTTGACTATTTATCTGCCCTCTTTGATTTTTTGCAGTCCTTCATAGTATGACTCATTTACTGCCCACTTGGTTTTTGGCAGTCCCATCTTTTATCTGGCTTGCAGCATTTGCTTTTTCTTTTCAACCCTTTTCTCCATACATCTTTACATTTATAGTACATTTGGTAATCTGAAACTCACAGAAGTACATTAGCACACTGATATTGGTATACATATATTTACAAAGATTTGTTACATTTAGAATAAAATAGTTTCAGCATAGGATACAGCACATTTACTGCAAATTGCTCTCTGAGTGTACTTAGGTCACTCACTCCGAGGAACATAGTTTCAGGTCCACAACATTTCTTACACCTAAAGGTCTTTCGGATTTTGGGTAGATCAGGTAGTAAGCATTATCGTGTCGAATGTTCTGTATTATATACGGTCCATTATAAATATATTTAAATTTGGAAATTTCATGGTTCAGTTCACTAGATTTTTCGTGGGTTTTTAAAAGAACATAATCTCCAATTTTAAATTTTGAAACTTTCAGATTTTTATCATGTCTTTTAGATCTAGATTCAGCTTTTTTGTTTTGCCCTTTTTCTGACTAATTCTTTCTTTTGACTGAACCCCAAGCTTGTACAAGGTGGAAACTCTAGTTTTTCCTCAATTAAACTTTTACTTCTGCTGTCTAACAGAATTTCTTCTGGTGGGAACCCAGTCGTTTCATGATGTACTGTGTTCATGACATTCTCAAAGTCCAATATAAATCTTCCCCAGGCTCCAAGTCATGCCCCTTGGTCGACTGTGATATCGTCCCAAGATACGTTCCTGACCTGTGAATCTGGTGGCTTTCTAGGTTTCTGGAGTTCAAAGTCTTTGCTTACTTGAACTCGTTGCAAAATAAACACTGAGTCGTCCGGTGGCTCCTTTTTCCTTCTGGGTTTTGTTTTGACACTTCATCATCGGTAGGTACAATATCGCAATTAGCTGTTTTCCCATTACTTTCACTAGTACCGAAATACTCGTCATCTGAACTATCGTCAGAATCCGACCATTCTGGATCGCTTTCAGGTTCTAACATAAAAGCTTTTCTGAGACAGGCACTAAGTTCTTCCTCTGCATTTTCGTCAGGCTTTGATTTTAACTCAGTATCCTCTTTTGACAAAACGGCCTCATTATCAGCTTTACTCACAGCCACTGGTACTTCATATTTAGTGTAATCCTCGTGGAGTTCAATTACTTTTAGGTAATTACCTGCCCCTTCCTCACGGTGCCTTTCGGTAGCAGCGTGTACTGTTGGCGGATCGTTAACAGAAGTTACTTCCTCGTCAATGCTTAGGATTTCATCCTCTAATTCCTTCCTATCTTTAACCTTCGTCCTATCGGCAGCACGCGTACTTTGCGCGGCGCTATTTACTCTCTCCTCTTCAAATTTGGGCCACGTCACCTTATCGACGTCCCTACTATTTCCTTTTCCACTAATTAACCTTCTTAAAATCATCCCACTCACATTGCTTGAGGCCCTTGTACAGATAGTCGATCTGCACACGCCAATCAGTTACTTCTGCTAATTCATTCTCGCCATTTACTTCATTGCTAACACTGCTAACCGCACCTCTCTGTGTATCCACAGTTTCATCTATTATTTCCTTCGCCACGGAATTACCACTCGTAATGTATTCACGTTGCGTCGTTCCACGCCTGTCTCTAACCTGTCTCATAACTTTACTGTCAGTCCGGTAACATTTCTTAAATCGGGGCCGGTACGTACTGTCCGCTTCCGTTGGGCCCGCAACGTTCGCGGAAATCAGTTTCCCGCATCGTTATTATTTTGCGCGGTGTACCCTCTACCGCGACTTGGATAACCCCCTCTTTCTCTTCCTCTGCCTCTACCTCTCTGTATCATGTTGACGCGAAACCCATCGCCGTCATTTCTCTCGTCATTATTGCGGTTATTCCTGTTACTAAAATTCTGATAATTGGCACGACTTTCGCGCCAGTGGTCTTCGTCTTCGACCCTTTCGAGAAACGCTTGGAAGCTACGATGATTGCTTCCCACATATCTCTTTGAATCTTCTGGAAGCGTTTTATATAGCTCCCATACGATTTCTGAATCGGATCTTCTCCCTCTTAAATGTGTCAATTTTCTGTACGAATATTCGCAGAAATCTTTCAAAGAATTCCTGCCCCTGTTATCATGAAGCTTGGCCATGATAAACTCGCGCCACAAATGATCCTGTTTTTCTTCGGACCAATATTCTTCCGTAAATTTTTGTTTAAATTCTTCGAACGTCATTTGTTCGGTATTCAAATTAATTCCCCAGCGCTTAGCGTCACCTGCTAAGGCGCTAATTACTACGTTTATCTTATCCTGACCAGACAAGTGTTCAGGAAACATCCTCTCGCAATTTTTGATGAAATCCAACGGATGCCATCCGTTATGTTTCTTGGCGGGATCAAAGCGTTCCTCACCTTCCAATAGCTTCGTAAGTGGTGTGCCATTATAGACAACACCAAGCCTATCTTTAATTTTACTCTCAAGATCGAAAATTTTGCCTTGAATTTTCTAAGTATTTTGTTCACACTTTTGTACACATCCGGTAACTTTCTCTTCTAAATCTCTTTCAGTGTCTGGAACTGCCTTTTTCAACTGTGATATTCCGTGTTGACTTTCGTTTACGATCTCAGTTTTAAGACCGAAAACTTTTTCGTCTACTTTTGTTTCAACCAGAGGCTCTACTTTCTCTTGGATGTTGAGAATTTCAACATCAAACCTACTGTTAATGTTGTCAATTTCCCCCTGCATAGTATCCATATTTTTATTAATTGTGTCAATTTCAAATTTTATAGTATTTACCACAGAACTTAAATTACCCACTTTTTGTTCTACCTGTTCTATTTGTTTACTAATTTTAATTCCTTGTTCTTCGACCTGTGCTTTAAGCTGATCAACTTGTGTTTTAAGCTGCTCGTCAACGTGTGTTTTAAGCTGATCATTCTGAGTTTTGAGCTGGTTACTTTGTGTTTTGAGCTGCTCGTCAACGTGTGTTTTGAGCCGCTCACTCTGTCCTGCAACTTGTTTGGTTAATTGTTCAAATAAATCGTTCATGCTTAAAATTTTCACGCTCTTTTGTTCTACGAAATCGGTGTGTTCCGATCCTACCTCAAAATTTTCTTTCGGTTATTTCTTTATCTGTGGAGAATCAAACATGTCAGTGGATTCGTTCACGTACCCACTATCAACTACTAAGTCATCCTCTACTTCTTGTTTTATCCCTTGCTGTGTTCGAGGCAATCTCGACATTTCAATCTGTTCGCTAACATGTTCGTGATATTGTATGTACGCCAATTGTCTTCCGCTAACGCCATCTGTTATCTGGCCGCGTAAACTCCTGCTATTGCCATCCGCAATTTCCATTACGCTCCGCACATCTACTGTGTCTACGTTCCTGTCCATACTGAATACAAATTACACCTCTCCACCGTACTTGACGTTCACTGCTATTTACTTTACTGAATAATATTGCAATTCGTGCCACTGAACATCCACTGTTCGGTATTCACATTAATTTGTAACCGACAACAACTGGATGTCCTGTCACCGGGAGCCACTTGTAACGCGCGCGCATGGGGCACACGTTACTCGTTAAAGCCTGTACTATGGTAAGTTGACGACATGGGGGTTGCACCCCTCTACCATCCTCCACACCTACAAATCCTTAATCTGTCCCATCCTCTGTTATGCCAGTCCTGCCTGGATATCTGCCCCCCCCCCCCCAAATTCTATAAGTCCCTCCAGATCCTTGAGCGTCATGCAATCCCCCTGGCCTTCCGTGTACGCCTCCCGTCCCCCACGCGGATCCTCTATGATCTCATTCCTTTCCCCCATCTGCTCCTATTCCTCGAACATACCCGCATCCTCTACACCTCCCGCCGTCTTGAACCCCCTCACCCCCTGGTTGCTCCTCTCCTCTCCGATCCCCGCCCCCTGCCACGTCTTCACCATTGTGTCCCCCCTACCCTCCATCTCTACACCCTACATCTCCTTTCCCAAGGTGGCTTCCATCAACTCCCCCTCCCAGATGATGCCCTCTCTCCCTCCATTTATCCCTCCTATCAACTCTGATCCTCACTCCCCCTCCTTTCCTCTGTCCTTTCCCGGGCTCCCTCTCCCCCCTTCCATTCTCTTTCTTCCACACCTCCCCTCTCTTTGCCCCCTTCTCTCCCCGGAGTCCTTTTACATTTCCCTCCTCTGCCTCCTCTCATTCCGTCTCGCGTCTGCCCTTCTCCCCCTTTCTTAATCCTCTCCCTCCTTGGTTCCCCCCCCCCTTTTCGTTTTTTCCTCTCCTCCCTCCTTGTTTTTCCCCCGACTCCAGGTCCCCCCCCCCCCCCCCCCATCTGCGTTGGATCGGGAGTGCCATCTTTGTGCCGCCTTTTTCGTGCAGTGTTTTACGGTGTGTTTTTCCAGTTATTTTTTTTATTTTCTTTTCACTTGCGAACAGAAACCAGACTGTCGCCATGTTTTTTAATTGTGTGTCTACTGTGTTACCTGTCTGATTCCTCTGTATTTTACCAACATTGCAAACCCCTTTTGCTTTCTGTTTTAACTTTCCGCATTTTTACGCCATTTTACACTTTAAATCACCATTTTATCACCTGTTTTTCCTTGTTTCTTTCTTCTTCCTTTTTTCAACAAAAGTCTGTAGGCTGTAAAGCAGCGTAGTAAGTTGCTGCCCCCCTTTGGGGGAATTGAAAATCAATAAAGAAAAAAAAAAGTAAGTTGACGGGCTTCACTTTAAGAGAAAGGATTTTTGTATAGATATTGGCCGCGTGTACCTAAATGGAGGCAAATCAGACTTACACTCTCTTTGTAATAACAATGGTACGTCAAGCAAGTCCGAAATGCAACTACACGTCAGGACGGACAAGAAACAACACAGAAGATGCTACCAATTTGTTAATAATACGGTCGCCAGCCTAATTAGGCACTAACTGAGTTTCTTCCCTGTACAAGTTGATGTACGTGCATGCAAAACAACACGTAATAACACTGCATAATATGGTAAATTTTAGAACCAGAAAATCTACTGAACTGATAATTTCACTTTCTGTACTAATATGGATAAACCACAAATACATAACATTACACAATAATGTTTACTACAAAACTTCGTACTGTCTATTGATCTGATTAAAATCAGGCATAGGTTACCCTAGAAATAGCACTTTCGAAACACACACACAATGTCAATTTTGATAAAGATAAAACACTGATAAATTTTGGCTTTTATATTGACTTTAACTTTGCTGGTCAAATCAGTTTAGAACACTTCAGAATTCAAATGAATAAAAAAGAGGGGGGGGGGGGCTGAAACTGTTATGATCACTGTATTAAAACAATTAATTACTGAAATCATTATGCCCTCAAGATTTCCAATATATGATTTACTACTCTTTTTGTCTTATTTCCTGCTCATTTAAAAACCATTATATCTGTCACGAAATAATTAAGCTTCATTACTAAATCAATATCAAAATTATCTTCCAACTTTGTCAGACCTTTGTTATTCGTCTATTAGTTCATTAACAAAAAAAGTTCTTTAAACATCATTCTAACATAGTTAGGTCTGCAGGTAATTATTATTAACATAAACTTTAATCCTTCATTTCGGGACACTCGGATTGCACAACATTTGGAAAGGACCCTGTCTAGGTTAGTTGTGAGGATAATTAAATGATTGGACAGTTCTTGTAAAATTTAAGTTGTTATTGAACAGTATGGAACAAAAGTAACACTGGTCCATACGAATACAGTACTAAAAAGTTGAACCTGTTCGTATCGATGCGGCAGTTGGCAGGCGGCGAGATGGCGAGGCACAGATCACACATACAACCACAGCAATGGCTCTTGACGTATCGGCACTTTACTTCTTCGTAGTGTCGCAATACTTTTCCATTTAGTGCCTATGGAATATTGCCATGCTGTACAGGCGTCGGAACGGCATATCCGAGGCTCAATGAAACTACGTCTTCCTGGAGAGCCTCCTCGATCCAGGACGTGTTGCTCAGACCAATGCCCAACTCCGACTACTACTGCTGAGCCCGTTATACCGTGCAGCGCCCGTGTGCATTTTCCCGCGCTCGTCTGCCATCCACCTTTTACCGCTCCCTTACAAGCCGGGTATTCACCCGTGGTTTTGCACTCTACATATCGTAACACATTGCCTACGTATGGACCTGACACACAGTTACAATTTTATACATGTTACAATAATTTCAACGTTTCTTACATTTCAATTCTGTTATAATATTGCTTGAAATTTGACATAAACATTAATATGCACATCGAAATTTGTTTACAGTTTTCTTAACACAACGACATGAAAAAAAAAGAAAGGAAATCAGAACGTCGATTACACTAATTTATCGAAAATCAGAAGAAAAAAATATTATACGTACAGTAGTACACCGTTGTGGTTGTTACAAACTGTTCTCGTTAGTTGATTTTGTTCTGTGTGGAGCAAAGAATATGGATCATTATTTAACCATGTAATGTAGTGAGACGCGTTGGGGTAGGTGTTTCAAATGGTTCAAATGGCTATGAGCACTATGTGACTTAACATCTGAGGTCATCAGTCCCCTAGAACTTAGAACTACTTAAACCTAACTAACCTAAGGACATAACACACATCCATGCCCGAGGCAGGATTCGAACCTGCGACCGTAGCGGTCGCACGGTTCCAGACTCAAGCGCCTAGAACCGCTCGGCCACACAGGCCGGTGGTAAGTGTTTCCTTTCATCTATGTTTGCATAGCTGATAAGAGGTAATCACGTCGTGGTCAGTACCACAGGGAGCAGGATTTTTTATGCCGCATGGAGCTACCACAAAGGATCTGATGATGATTATTTTTGGGTTTGTGGGGCCCTCAGTGGCGTGGTTATCAGCTCCTGTACAAATTATCAAACTTTACACAGTTCCCTCTCGCCATTTTCCTAAATGATGAGGGCAACACAAACACTCAGTTCCCAGGCGGAAAAAATCCCCGACCCAGGGGGGAATCGAACCTTGTACCCCGTGATCCAGAGATAGAAACGCTCACCACTAGACCACTGCAGAGAGTCTGTTGAGAATTTTAAGAGACGAAGTAGTCAAGATGTGAGCAAACAACGCAAAGTAGTCTAAGAGATTAGAAGCACTTGATGCTGAGGAGAAGGAAATAGCTTATTGCAAATCTCGAAAGTATTGAGGGAAGTTGCAGAGAGAGCATGATGACTGCCTGATAGTAAACGGGCCTCGGGATGTGAGGAATATGTTGATTACGTGGAGAATGGAAAGGGGGGAAAGAGAGGAAGCAAAGAGGAGGGAGGAGGAGCAGGAAGCTGAAAGTGACATGGACAAGCTTGTGGAAAGTCTACCCGCTCCTGCAGGACGTCCGATAGCCATTAATTTAGTAAAATCTGTCGATTACGTTACGACGGACTTAGAGTATTCAGCGCTGGCTGAGCGCCTCCGGCACCGCTATATATATTTACTTAGCTCGTGTTGCTGGAAAATCAAAGATCAGATAAGGATTGCGCAACTTCCGGCTGTGGTTGCGCAGTAGCTTCCGTGTTAAGTGACTGTTCTTAAGAGATGGGTGAATGGGCAACAACACGTGCTCTAGTATTACTAAGCCCGTGTTGCCCAAAAATCGTTTTTAGGCATTTATGTTATCTCTTAGGGTAATTGTTTATATGTATTGTTGTTAATAAAGAAGACTACACATTGATCTTGCCAAAAGCCGAGAAGCGATTCTTCTTAGTGTTGTAGCCCTCTGGGGCACTCTGGGATGCACTCTGGGTTCTCTGGGAGTGCACATTAAATGTTTTATGACCTCAATATAATAAAACATTAGTCTTTATCTTGTTAATTTTCTTATCTCTTATTGAAAATGACGTTTTTTTAAGTCATTTTTTCTTATCAGTTAGACACTAAAATTGTGTGTTAAATAATGTCTACTTGTACTTAAAGAAGTGTCTGTTGGGTGGTTCTGGTGTGGGGTTGGTGGGTGGGCATTTCTGTGTTACGCTGGACTTAGAGTATTCGGCGCTGGAATGGAAAGGGGGGAAAGAGAGGAAGCAAAGAGGAGGGAGGAGGAGGAGGAAGCTGAAAGTGACATGGACAAGCTTGTGGAAAGTCTACCCGCTCCTGCAGGACGTCCGATAGCCGTTAATTTAGTAAAATCTGTCGATTCAATGAAGAATAGGCAAGAACATCATGGAGGTCTGGACGATATTTTGAGTGGGGACATTGAAGTAAACGTAGAGTGTGTCGTGATACGAATTTCTGGGCAGTTATGTGAGGCACTGTGTAATGACGTCGCTGAAGTTAGGGCGAGTAATGTAGATGTACCGACTCTGATATCCAGTGGAATTATGGAGTCTGAGGTAGCAGGAATGAGTGTGAGCTGTATCGAAGCGATTAAATGTGGGGAAAGCAACTTGGGTAATTTAAGTGCAGTAGTATCTGCCCCATTGTGTGTTGCGTTGAGGCCAGAGAGCTTGGTCAACATGCACAGGGAAGTGCATCTGCCAGTGTTTTTTGCGTCGTGTGGATAGGAACTGCAGATGATGATGCTGTTTTAAATACTACAGGGAATACATAAGAAGTTGTTGATAGTTGTGTTGCAGATGCTTGGCACAGCCGGTACAGGCCTCAGGAGCAGGGTGAACAGAAGAAAAGGAAGAGGAGACAAGCTCGTAGAATGAATCATAAAGTCGGCAGGGCTTAATCCATTGAAGACTGTATACCAGAGATTCAGAATGCAGCGCAAGCGCAAGTACAGGGTCACAGCCTTGCTGGACAAGCAATTGAAGTGCGCACTGAGCTGTTTACAGCACAGCCGAAAAATATGTTCAAATGTGTGTGATATCTTATGGGACTTAACTGCTAAGGTCATCACTCCCTAAGTTTACACACTACTGAACCTAAATTAGCCTAAGGACGAACACACACACCCATGCCCGAGGGAGGACTCGAACGTCCGCCGGGACCAGCCGCACAGCCCATGACTACAGCGCCTGAGTCTGCTCGGATAATCCCGCGCGGCAGCACAGCCGAAGTCTGATGTATGCGAAGAGTATGAAATGCGTCAAAGGTGCAATGCAAACCCGGAAATAAACACTCTTACGGAACATCATGCCAAAGTTGACCTTCAGCAACAGAAATACGTCGTTAGTGTCGATCTGTCACTAGGAGTACCTCTTGTACAAGGCAATCCCGTTACGGTGCGGTCAGTAATATTAAGGCATAATTTACATTGTATAGTGCCAGTAAGCACAAGTAATTTGTTTTGAATGAGCGGGAGTATCAGGAAAACAAACATTTAGAGGGTAATTCAGTCTGTAATGAGCGCTACAGTCGGAGGAATAAGTGGGACTACATGCCGAAGTATTGTGAATACTAGTAGCGTATGTGGTTTTCTCGTGAGAATAGTTCTGGTAGTAATTTTCCTGGAAAGCATACGGCGAACTGTTTTCGCAAAGACTAGTTCCAAAAGTTGTTCCAAAATAAAGGGTTAAAAAACCACGGATAGGCAGATGGGATGCCAGACATAAGAGTTTCAATGAACGAGACCATGTATTGTTAAAAGTGATAAGTGAAGGATAATTTATTAAGAAAGGAAGAATGTCATTTCAGTTTGTATGTATCGAATGGAGAGTTACAGGTTGGTTGTGCATTAGCATTGGATGAGGCGTAGCGATGAAATACGTTTCATAGCATTTGAGATAATTAGCAGGGCAGGGGACCCTTGATAAATGGTGAGAGATTAAGCAATACAGTGAGAGATTCTTATGTGGTGATAGCCATACTAAGTGACGAGGAATATAGTAGTATAAATATCGGAGGAAACTGAATTTGATGAAGCACAAGAAAGATGGGAAGCAGTCGTAAAAGTTATTGTAATAAATGAATAGTGTTAAAAACTGCCAGCCTGTTATAATCTTGGGAGTGTCTCACTTATTTTATAAGTCGACTGTGGAAGTAGTCAAGATGGAGAACCGGCCCTGAGCAAGACACTAGGAGCCAGGTCTTCCCCAAGGAGGGAGGCAGTGCAGTATTACTACTCACTTTTTAGTTAAATTTGCAAGAATTTTCTGCCGCCAAGTGTTGCAGTACCAACCGTGGACTAGTAAGTGCAGTGTAGCGACGTGTGCTTCAAATGGTTCAAATGACTCTAAGCACTATGGGACTTAACATCTGAGGTCATCAGTCACCTAGACTTAGAACTACTTAAACCTAACTAATCTTAGGACATCACACACATCCATGCCCGAGGCAAGATTTGAACCTGCGACTGTAGCAGCAGCGCGGTTCCGGACTGAAGCGCCAAGAACCTATGAGCCACAGCGGCCGGCCGACGTGTGCTTCCGAATAAAACATACACAGAAGGATTGCTAGGCAGGCCAGCCACGTTTGGCGAAACCTGCACAGTTGGCAAGACGAGGACAAGACCCATGTTGTGAGCTACACGACCGGGTAGTCGCACAAATAAATGTGATATTGAGGCAGATTCATTCGGAGTCCAGAAGCATCACCACGACGCCAGGACCATTCTAGACGAAGAGACGAATGGCACCACCGGCTGCAGCCATGGCTTCGAGACGAGGTCAGGTCAGCCCTCTCCTGCACTGAGTCTCCTTGTAGGACTTGGTGCCACCGCACTGCCGACTTGCCATCAGCGCGTGCCATCGCCAGACTCCTGCAAGTGGGCAGCAGATCTATATCGATCATGTTCCATGCACTTTCGTCTATAATGGGCGCGAGAGGGGCTAAGTCGCCAGGCGCCGCCATTCTGCAGCGGAATGCCGTCGTAGCAGAAGTAGGAAAGTGTCGCCGACGTCAAGGCTGTGGCCTACAGTCAGGCTGATGGTCATCGCTCGGCTTGACATCAACACTGCAGGGCACCTACGCGTGAATCTGGTCACCATGGTAAATAAACAGCCACCAGCAAGGTGATGTCATCCACGCTCCGAGAGTGGGACGCGTCTTCTTCACGCTTCTGATAACGTAATGTGTAAATGAACAGAACATTTCTCTCGGTTGCCAGTGTGTCACTGGGCCCACCAGCCCCTTACTCCTCCACCGACTCACCTCCGGCCTCTTCAACTTATAGCTTTCGATGCTTGATCTACAAATTCACAAAACTTCATCCATGCGTACATAATCACATCTTTTCACGAAGCTTCACATTGATTTCAATGGAATTAATATTTTTTTTCTCGCGCAGCAACTCATAACTCACTAAACTCCCTCTCTAGCATCTCACAAGTGCGCGCAATCTAATAGAAGACTCGCCGATCGCTGGCAAGAAACTGCTCATTTGGAATGTTCAACATAGTCTGTGATATAGCAGTCACCGAATATTGTTGGTTGTTTACGATTATTAGTAAGGGTATCTATAAGGGTACAATTACATTTTAAGTCATCATTTGGTAAAACATAGGCTATTACAGATATTAACATGAATCTATAGACTGTTATAAATCAAAACCCATGTATAAAATATGATCCTCTTCTGTGTAACCAATTAAGGTGCAGTTATTACAACACTATATCTGTATTTGGATGAATTTGGATTCAGATAGTCGTCCATTCTTACTATGGTCTCCAGTTGTTTCACCAACTCATTCGTCATGGCTGCTAGAGTGATTTTTGTAAAATGATTGTGGGACATTGCTTCCCAACCCTTGTCCAGTCGCTTCATCTTTTCGAGGAGAGGCGCTAAATTATAAGTTTCCATCTTTCTTCAACTCCGTCATTAATGAGTCGCTTTTCGGCTCTGTTCTGCTACTGAAGCGTTTTGTTTAGTAATCTCGCTATGCACAAAATAAAATATCGAACCATGTAGCGTTAGGTATTTGATTCATTCTCTTGAGTAAGCAATTTTTTACTCTCTTGTCATTGCTTGAATTTTCGAAGGTAGGATAAGGCGTAATACCTTGGTATGAACTTGTTACCGAATTTATATGATACTGATAACAGCTGTACGGAGCAACTCTATACACTTACGTCGCAAGCTACCATACGATGTGTGTTGGAGTATCAACTGTCGGTAAGCCTTCGTATGTGTCCTAAATTTGCCGTTATGGAAATACTGCGAAGGTGTGTATAGAACGAAGTGCTCCTTGCAATGTTTTCTTTCATAATTTTAACAGTAAGCCTTTACAAACATATGTTTCGTACAATATCCCGCCGGCCGTTGTGGCCGAGCGGTTCTAGGCTCCTCAGTCTGGCACCGCACGACTGCTACGGTCGCAAGTTCGAACCCTGTCTCGGGCATGGATGTGTGTGATGTCCTTAGGTTAGTTAGGTTTAAGTAGGTCTAAGTTCTAGGGGACTGATGACCTCTGATGTTAAGTCCCATAGTGCTCAGAGTCATGTGAACCATACAATATCCCACTGCTCTTCGTTCTCTATGTTTATGTTGCTCTCGCACTAACTAAACAAGTCTGACAAAAACAGCAATCCTTTCTGCATTTTCTCTTTCCATTCCCTTAATTCCACTGGATAAAGCTGAAAGCCTTATAGGCAATAACAAAGAATCGCTTGGACGAAAGTCTCGTAATTGCCTTAAGTTATGGATGCATTGAATATTGTGTCCATAAAGGACGGTACTATGCGTGCTGTGACTGTTAATAAATACATGTAAAACAGTTTTTTGCATCAATCACTTATTTATTTCTATGCTTTTCAATGGTTCACACTATTATCTTCAGGTGGAGAACTGTTTACTCATATAGCTTGTTTTAGTGAAGAGCACAGAAGCCTTTTCACCGCAGCAGACCAAGCGCTATGTATCTTATGTGGCGTCTTTTGCTCATGATTTTTTTTTAGAAAAGACAGTTTCGAGGTTAATAATCAGAATTAGTGAAAAACATAATCATTTATGCTTCCTCCTGCCAACCCAGCATGTACAAATTAGCAACATACCGTTCAATGATGCACAGAGCACTAAAACTCCAACAGAGTGAAGAGAACTTCGAGAATTAAATAAAAATCCTAAAACAAAGAGCTGCAAGTAAAAACACACACTAACAGACGATTTACTTAAAAACCAAAAATAAAACACAAGAAAACCACATAAACGCCTTCCAATACAGAACACCACTCAAATCTGCAATAGACCCCCACAAAAAATATACGGGACATCCATTCGACAGTGCAGAAACCAACCTGAATATACTACACGAACTGAACAAAGGACACACTGTCTGTGTATGAAGAATTAGAAATCTATATTCACAGAAAGAAACTAGGGAAAGATCTACTGCACGAAAATAGGGAAACAGGCTCAACCAACTTTCTCAAAACCTTTTACAAAGTTCTTAAAGCATTCTCACAATTTACAATTTCAATGAACAGCAATTAATGTGACCACTCCCATACATTTCCCAATAAGTTCAACCTGCAATATATACGTACAACCCGTTGTAATCTTTTTGTAACAAGTATTTAATATAATAGTTAAGTTGCGCACATTTCCGTTTGCTGTTGCAACGCTTCCATATTTTTAAAATACAAGAAAAACATTGATCTATATGTAACTACTTAATATAATAATTGAACTGTGTACATGTCCATATCCTGGTGCAACCCATTTATACTTTTAAAATGAAAGAAAATCACCTAATCTTTTATCTTTGTATCCAATGTAAGCAAGTATATCTTTAACATGTACAATATCTTAGAACTAACAGCCTAAACAGAATGTACAGTCGAGAGGACATAGAAGAGGCAGTAGTATAAAGACTTTTTGCGACTCTACTACCCTTGTAAGTACAATTTACTGTCACTGATGTTTTTCCTCCTTAAAGTGCCTAAAAATTTATCATTGGCAAAAGACGCAATATGACCTACAATGCCCTTGGTCTGCTGCTGTGAAAAGGCATATGTGCTCTTCACTAAGACCAGCTATGTAAATAAACAATACTCCACCCGAAGGACGTTGTACGAGGCATCGAAACGCATATTGCTAAAATAAATAAGTGACAGACGCAGAAAACTGTTTCATTTGTATGGATGAATTACTGTGTCTTAGGGTTCTTACAATGAGTCTCAGTCTGCCATCTACCATCCCCATAAATATACAGTGTGTCCCAAGAGGAATGGTTAGTATTCAGTGGTACGACAGGAACGATCATTTGAATCAAAACGTCTTGTAAACATGTGCCCTAAAATGCATATCTTAAGAGCTATGAGCACTTCTTGATCTTCGACAGTGTGAAACGAATCTCTTCTACTGCAAGCTCTTTGCTTCCTATATTTTGGGAGGAAGTTGTATGGACCAAAACAACAAAAAAGTCTAGGAAATATGAGCTCTAAAATCCATACTTTAAGAACTATGACACTTGTTCAATAGAAGAGATGTGTTTCACAGTAGCGAAGACGAACAAGTGTTCATAGCTCTTGAGGTATTCCCTAAGAGCTTACGTTTACTGGATTTTTTTGTTCTTGTGTCGATTCATACTACCACCTCTCAAAATATGGAAACCAAAGTGCTTGCAGTAAAAGTGATTTGTTTCACAGTATCGAAGATGGAGAGCTCATTGCTCTTAAGGTACGCATTTTAGAACCATTTTTACTAAGCTTTTTGCTTCAAATGATGGTTCCAGTCGTATTGAGAATATTCACTGTTCTTCCTGGGACACCCTGTATTAATGTCGGTATTTCACCTCAAAGGTACTCCTAGAAATTTGAGGATTGTGTCTGATTAGCGATGATGCTATCGAACAGCAGCAGGTACTTTCGTATATTTACACGTATTATTGCTTGTGTTGAGGCCATGTACTCAGAGTTTCTACGTAGCGAGGTGGAGCAGTGGGTAGCACACTGGACTCATATTTGAGAGGACAACGCTTCACATACCCTTCCAGCCACCCAGATGTAGGATTTCTGTGGTTTCCCCAAATCACTTGGTACACACCGAGATGGTTCCTTTAGAAGCGCACAGCTAATGTCCTTCGTCTTCCTTCCATAGTTTGAGCTCGTGCTCCACCTGTAATGACGTTATTGTCGACGAAACGTTTCGCAAAAATTTTGTGATGATCCAAGCTCCTCATATAAATCTATGTAGACGACGTGTGAACATTTAGGTTTTGTGCCCTGCCTGTGATTCAAAATAGGCAATATGTGTATTTGTTTTGAATCCAATGGCCAAGTTGGTCCAACCTCGCGGCCATAGAGATTCTCATACTTCTAGCGTCTATCAATCACTAAGCCTCAAAGGGTACCGCCATCTATTGATGTATCGTGCTCTACCGAGCCTCACCTGGTTCGGACGCCCCGGTCTCCTGTCTGCCAAACCCTCGTCGGTTATTTTACTATCACAACAGGACTCGAGCGCACAGCTGCGTCTTCTTTAGCCTCGGTAAAAACGGAATCCTCTGTCTGTTTGCCTGTCTGTTTGTCTGTCCGACTAGAAAGACCTCCTTTTCTCATGAACGGTTAGAAATATCAAGTTGAAATGCATGTCACATACTAAGGTCTGCGGCCTATTGACGGTATAAAAAAAAAACCTCTAAGCCAATGCAATAAAAAGATAAGTGATTTTCCTTACTCGTAAACTCACTCATCAAAACCTATGGGGTACTTGGTACTTCCCTTTGACGTAAAATCACGTTATTTTGCAAGAAGCAAGGTTTAACAGTATAAAAGTAAACGAGAAAATCCATCCATTGTTAATTTGTAATTGTATTACATAAAAATATTTTATTGTGATTGGAAACTTACATTTTATTCGTAAACCGTCAAAAATCTGTAGAACTACTGTAGGGATTTCGATCTGATTTCCAGGAATAGGTAGAGTGATTAACGAGGAAGCTTTGTGTGTATAATGAAGTGATATTTCGTGGTCACTGGCTGAGCCACGAAGAAGTCAAGTCCCCTGCCGCTGTGAAAACGCTGCCTTTGCCATCTAGCGAGAAGAGGCGTAAGGCCTGACTTCCGCGCCACGCCGGCTCATTCTCCTTACAAACATTCCATGACAGTCTATGCGTATGACGCGTACAGTGTACGTAACTTTTCAAACTAAAGAAACTGATGCAGTATTGCACTTCCAATTTTTGGGATGAGGTTTCAGTATCCCATAAAATATCCACTGAGGTGTGTAACAGAACAATTCGGCGTTTGCGCAGCAACAGTAGCCCTATGATCGGCTGTAACGTTTTCCTGTCTGGACACTTTTGTCAAATTTTATCAGTTATCGCAAAAGCGAGGAGCGGAGACGAAGTCAAAGCATCTGAAATTGTTAGTTAGCAAATCATGTTAATATAGCTCCGAAATTAATAATTAAATGAAAAATTGCGATAGCGAATGCGAAATCACACAAAAAATTTAGCTTAAAACTCAAAATTAATTCCTTCTCGAAAGTCTTGTAATTGCCAGTATCTATATCGATAACAGGGAAAAATCAACGAGATTCTCGATTCTGGTGATGGATGAACTATCATTGTACAGTGATAAGTCAAAACATTATGACTACTGTTCACCGTAGTGGTACTGCGGGCACGTCTCGTATAACAAATGTAAGGGAAGCAGACACGGATGGGGGATCACCATAGCGAAGAATTGGGCTGCAAATGGCAAAATCCATTAAGATAAGCGACTTTTACAAATGGCAGATTATTATTACGCAGAGCCTGTGAACGAGTACCTCGAAAACGGCGAAGCTGGTCGAATGTTCACGTGCTACTGTCGTGAGCATCTATGGAAAGATGCAGGACAGTGAAATAACTATCAGGCGCTAAATGGCTGGACGTTCACGACTGTTCACAGAACGTGAGGTGCGGAGGCTTCTCTGTTCTTTAAAGTAGTATAGATAGTGATGTAATGCATCTGTGCCGAAAGAGCACAATGCTGGTGTACACCGTTCATGACCCTACGTTTTCACATGTTGACCAA
This sequence comes from Schistocerca nitens, assembly GCF_023898315.1. Lineage (NCBI taxonomy): Eukaryota > Metazoa > Arthropoda > Insecta > Orthoptera > Acrididae > Schistocerca > Schistocerca nitens. Next base: position 871,456,875 of record NC_064616.1, read on the forward strand.
ACGACATCGACAATTAAGATCGCAGTGAGTGTGGGACCATCGGGTTTCCACCGTCGATAAATGGAAACGTATCAGCTCTTCGGTAGAATCACTTTTTTGAAGCACTAGGTCGATGGTAGTCTCCACAAACGCCGTCATCGAGGTGAACGGGGGCTCGAAACGTACAGCGCTCCACGGTGGGAGCAGTATTATGCTATGGAAGACATTCTCCTGCGTTTGCATGGGACCTGTGGCAGTAACCGAAGGCACGATGACAGCTGAGAACCACCTGCGTCCCTTCATGCTTGATGTCGTCCCCGCCGGCTGCGGTGGCCGAGCGGTTCTAGGCGCTTCAGTCCGGAACCGCGCGTGCTGCGGTCGCAGGTTCGAATCCTGCCTCGGGCATTGATGTGTGTGATGTCCTTAGGTTAGTTAGGTTTAAGTAGTTCTAAGTTCTAGGCGACTGATGACCTCAGATATTAAGTCCCATAGTTCTCAGAGCCATTTGAACATTTGATGTCGTCCCCGACGGCGATGTCTTCCTTCTGTAGTATAATTGTCCGCGTCTCGGATCCAGAACCGTGCTATAGTGGTTTGAGGAGCGTTATAGTGAATTTACGTTGATGTCTCGGCGACAAAATTTGCCTGATGTAAATCATATGGAACCCATTCGGATCGCTATCGGGCGCCATCACCGCGTATGTTATTTACGCGAATTACATGACCTGTGAGTGGACTTCTAACGCAGCATACCCAACAAACCTATCAACAGACTGTCGGATCCCTGATACGCAGAATCAGTAATGTATTTCATTCCAAAGACTGACAAACAACCGAGCGAGGTGGCGCAGTGGTTAGACACTGGACTCGCATTCGGGAGGACGACGGTTCAATCCCGCGTCCGGCCATCCTGATTTAGGTTTTCCGTGATTTCCCTAAATCAGTGCAGGCACATGCCGGGATGGTTCCTCTGAAAGGGCACGGCCGACTTCCTTCCCCATCCTTCCCTAATCCGATGAGACCGATGACCACGCAGTCTGGTCTCCTTCCCCAAACCAACCAACCAACTGACAAACAAGCTAATAAGTGGTCATAATGTTTTGGCCGATCAGGGTACGTAACTTTTTAAAGTTTCTCGCCACCGTCACCAGTACGCACCGTCTTATTGGTGACCAACTGTGATACTCCGTGAATACGTATATTTTCTTTAGTATTACGGAAGTCCATAAGCACACGAGAACGTTTAATTTGTTATGTTTCTCTTCCTTAGGCTTTCGTCCCTCTGTACATACACGGACTGGACGCCTACAACAGCGAGGACTACGCCATGGTGACCCGCTACATGGAAGAATCTCTCGAGGAATACCTGAGAGCGGACGCGGACTGCAGAGCGTACTGCGAGGGCCCCTTCAACCACGGCTGGTTCCCCGACTTCACCTCCGCCATCTCCAGTGAGTTGCCACGTCGCACCCCTCGCTAATACCCTTATTCGGCTTCCCGCTGAAGTTCACGCGGCGTCACGCGTCATATCGCATATCAAGACACTAATGGATTTGCATGCATGTTCAGCGTCCCTCCCGAGGCAAACTGATTTCATTACCATAGTCGTAAAGTTGCATAAATGACACCCACACCAATTGAAACTTACAGATTATCGACAAGTCGATTTCATTGAAAGTAAGATACAGAGAACAAGCCAGATGTGACTCATATGTGACAGTTTCGTCTATTTCAGATCATTACACTTACTGCCTAAAATGCAAGAGCAAGTGTACCGACAAAGTGAACACTGTCAATGGGGAAACGCATGACGATCTGCTGCAGAACCATTATCACTACCTGCAGTACGCATATTTCAAAGGTAAGATGAGACTTAACAAGAATGTGACTTAAGATTAGTATATCTTCCAGCATTTCTCTCTTGACATCTGGTACTTACAAAGAGACCACACGGTAATTGCATTTGTGTAATTTTGTATATTTATGGTACACGAAGTTCAGAATGCAAATATCAATTACTCAAAGTAGTTCGAAGCAATACTCAAAAGCCGGCCGAAGTGGCCGTGTGGTTAAAGGCGCTGCAGTATGGAACCGCAAGACCGCTACGGTCGCAGGTTCGAATCCTGCCTCGGGCATGGATATTTGTGATGTCCTTAGGTTAGTTAGGTTTAACTAGTTCTAAGTTCTAGGGGACTAATGACCTCAGCAGTTGAGTCCCATAGTGCTCAGAGCCATTTAGCCAATACTCAAAAAATCTTGAATAAATCAACTTTGAAGTATTCCCAGCGTCTTTAATACCCTAAAATGCAGTTGATTTTTCGACAGGCAGTGTGGCTCTGTTGTAGAATCGTCACCTACCAAGAGGGTAGCGTGGATTCACATCCTCGCGATGCAAAATTTTCAAATAAAGATGCGTGTTCTGCCAGCAGTTCACTAGAACGTAAAATGCATAAGGATGGAATAAATCTGTAGCAGCCGAGGGTAGTAATCGTTGGTTCGAGTATTGTTTCTGGAATTTTTTTCGTTTTTATTCAGTTCAGTTTCAAATACCTACGTGGTTTAAATATAAAATTCATTAAATGTATGCTAATTAACACGTATATAAATGTATGAATCTGAAAAATGCACGTCTTTTTATTTCTAAAGACATATCGCATACTAAATCCAGTTTTTATAGCAAATATAAATTCTTAATTACCGGTCTTTTATAAAAGGTTGTTAATAAAAACATTTAAGTTAAAAAAAACATTAGAAATTAATTTTGTTTCGTCTTTATGTATTTTACTCTTCATGGAGCACCTTTGTTTAAACATTGACCACGGTGAGGAATCGAAACTGGGCCACCCACAATTCAGGCAAGCACAGTACTACGTTGCCACGCTGCCTGTCTAAAAACCAGCCAATTAAGGTGGTAGTGATTAAAACACCGGATGTATATTCGAAAGGAGATGTACTCATGCAGTCTTCCGACCATACTTACTAAGGTTCACCGCTGTTGCACCAACTCATTTCTCACGAATGCCCGAGTGATTTCTGTAAAAAGGCCGAGACCGATTTAGGGTACTATTGACGCTCGGAAAACTTCAAAGTCGATTTTCTGGTCAATTTTTTAGAAATACGAGGCCTGTTCAGAAAGTAAGCTCCGATTGATTGCCAAATTGAAACCACAGTGAACATCAGAAATGTTTTACTTGTAACAATTAGCTACACCTTTCAGCTACTTCTCTACGTAGTCGCCGTTCTGACTTAGACTTTTGTCATAGCGTTGTACCAACTTTTCAATAGCCTCATCATAGAAGGCAGCCGCCAGTGCTTTCCGCCAATTCTCCACGCTGGCCTACACCTCGTTGTCTGTGTCAAAATGTTGTCTTCAAAGACAGCGGTTCATGTGACCAGAGATGAAACTCAGGGGGGAGACAATTGCGGACTGTATTGTGGGTAATCTCACATTTCCATTTGAAAACGATGCAGGAGCATCTTCATTGCCCCTGCAGAATGAGGCTGAGAATTGTCTTGAAGAAGAAACAGCACGACAGTTATGTAATGTTAGCTGCATAGCTTCAGGCGAAATTTCTCACCAGGCCCTCGTACTTGGCGGCAGACACTATTTTCTAGACATCTTTACGCACTCACTGCGAGCTCAGAAATGAGAAGAGCGACGTGATGCTAACTGGGGTTATACTAGAGACACTACCCAACACATCTGTGCAAAGCTTTATCGGATTTTCATAGTCGTTTCCATTTCGCGACCGATCGGAGCTTACTTTCTGAACGCCCCTCGTACATCGAACTGCAGAGCACGATTGATGTTTGAGCTCAGAACTTTACATACTATAAATATAAAGAATTACAAAAATCCGATTGCCTTATTGTCCCCTTGTTAATCAAAACAGGCTGTATAATAACTCCTATGTAATGAATTCCTTGACATACCTCAATCAATAAAATGAAATTCTTCTTCTGATTGATTTGATGTGGCCGGTCACGATTTACTCTCTTGTGCCAACCTCTTCATTTCAGAGATGCACCTTCTTCTCAGTTATTTGTTGAATATATTGAAAAATCTGTCTTCCTTCAGAGTATTTGCCCTCTGTGGTTCCTTCCACCTATTCCCTGATGTGTTAACACATGTTCTATATAGTACTGTTCCTTCCAGCCGCGCGGGATTAGCCGAGCGGTAGCTGACACGGTAGCTCAGCGTGTTCGGTCAGAGGGTTAGCTGCCCTCTGTAATAAAAAAACTGAGTAAATGGATCAACAACGAACTTAAACTGATGTCTTAGGACGTCCGTCCCGAGCAGACGCAACGAACAAAAAAAAAAAAAAAAAAAAAAGTCTGCAGCTCGTGATCTTGCGGTAGCGTCCTTGCTTCTCGCGTACGGTGTCCCGGGTTCGATTCCCGGCGGGGTCAGGGATTTTCTCTGCCTCGTGATGACTGGGTATTGTGTGTCTTTCATCATCATTCCATCATTATTGAAGCCGGCACGGTAGCTCAGCGTGTTCGGTCAGAGGATTAGCTGCCCTCTGTAATAAAAAACTGAGTTCATCGATCAAAGACGAACTTAAAAACGGCTGTCTTACGACGTCCACCCCGAGCAAGTGCAACGAACGAAAGCGAACAAAATGAGATTAAAAAAAAGGAGTGGTCTAAGGCGCTGCAGTCATGGACTGTGCGGTTGGTCCCGGCGGAGTTTCGAGTCCTCCCTCTGCCATGGGTGTGTGTGTTCGTCCTTAGGATAATTTAAGTAGTGTGTAAGCTTGGGGACTGATGACGTTAGTAGTTAAGTCCCATAAGATTTCACACACATTTGAACATTTTTGTTCCTTCCAATAGTTACCGCTTTTCCCACACTATTTTCTCACAGATTCTGCGGAAAACCTTTTTATCTTATCAGCGCACAGTATTCTTCTATAAAAGCACATCTCAAGCACCTCGATACTGTATTTTCCTATTTTCCCATAGTCTTTAATTCATGTAAATACAATGCTGTGCTGTAGTCGTAAGTCCTCAGGAGTTCCGCGTTATCTATTCTTAGTGATAGTAGACTTATTTTGTCGAAAAATGATCTCTGTCTGTTTGCATCTGCTTCGCACATTATCTTCACTTCGTTCGTAATGCGTCCTTTTGCTTCCAAGGTTTCATAATTCTTTAACTTTGTTTCTTACGTGGTCCCTAAGTTTGATGTTAAATTTGACGGCAATCTAATTTCTGCGACTCCTACGTCTCTACCATTCTGCTCCCGAAGTGAGCATCAACTAAATGAACACCTTATTCTTTCAGTGCGATCCCTGGTTTCTTTTGTTTTTATCGCAATGGTCATTCCTCTCTATGTAAGGCAGAGGTAACAAAATATTTCGCCATTCAGAGTTGAAAGTTGTAGAATGAAATTCAGTGGGAAGATTAATCTTCGCCGCATTGGAAATTACCTTGTCTTTAATGATTGCGATCCTAACTAGCTTACCATGTTCGTTACACTCTCTCCCCTACTAAATTATAACACAAAAGAAGACACCCTTATCAGAACTTTTTCAGTGTCTTATAACAATCCTCTCTGGTAAGGATCCCATACCGCATAGCAGTACTCTAGAAGTGGATGGACTGGTGCAGTGGAAGTAGCTTTTTTTGCCCGCATCTCGTGGTCGTGCGGTAGCGTTCTCGCTTCCCACGCCCGGGTTCCCGGGTTCGATTCCCGGCGGGGTCAGGGATTTTCTCTGCCTCGTGATGGCTGGGTGTTGTGTGCTGTCCTTAGGTTAGTTAGGTTTAAGTAGTTCTAAGTTCTAAGGGACTTATGACCACAGCAGTTGAGTCCCATAGTGCTCAGAGCCATTTGAAGTAGCTTTTTCAGTGGATTTGTTGCTATTCCTACGAGTTCTGTTAATAAAGGGTAGTGTTTGAGTGTCCTTCCCTACAACATTTTTATATGATTCTCCTATATAAATTGTTACTAACTGCAATCTGCAGATATTCAGGTGAAACAAGAACTTCTAAATTTGTGTCTTTTAAATTCTAAATTCGTGTCTTTTATCGCACAGAAGGAAGTCAAAGGAGTTCTCTTAATATTCACGTGGAGGATCTCACATTCTTATTATTCAGGCTCAATTGCAACTTTTTGAACCATTCCGATATCTTGTCTAAATCGTTTTGTAATTCGTATCGACTTTTGATAACTTTTCAAGATGGTAAAAGGAGGGATAATCTCCAAATAATCTAAGAGAGATGCTCATATTGTCTCCTAAATCATTTATATAGATAAACGAGAGCCAAAGGGCTATCACACTTCTCTGGGGAACGCCAAAGATAACTTCGTTTTCATTACATACTGTGACCTTTACAACAGGAAATTGCCCCTAAATGTCAGTTACTAACACTCTGCTTGCTGACAAAATTACGAGTCTGTACCTTACACCGGGTAGGTCTTTCTATCGCCTTACACACGGCTGACATTCACCGCGACAGTGTTGTAATAAACAGCAGTCGCCGGCATCTCCGCTGTGAACAGTGAAGCCTTAGAGCTGGTACGGGGAGCAAGCCTTCCGGATCCGTTGTAGTTAGCTCCTAGTTCCAAGGATGATTGGTACTGTGTATCATAATGATGTGAAACGACACAATTTACGGTTTATTAACTTACTTTTTATTTAAATAAAGTCTCATGCTGATAATTTACAGATATAGTCATATAATAGAAAAGAATATTTGGTTTGCTACTAAAAGTAGTCTTTAATATTTGTGGACTAAAAAAACTTCAGGTTTCTAAATAAAAACTCATTTATGGAACACAAGGAGTTATCCTGAAGGAACTTTTTAGTTCGCTACGACATTTAGATTCTCAGGTACTTTCTTTCATGCGGTAAGTGAGCAAATATTTTGGTAGCAGCTTCTTTCGCCCCATTCTGAAATAAAGTCAGTTTAAATGAAGAGTGGTTATGGACGTTTTTTTTTCTTCTAGTATTGTAATTATTGTTGGCATTACTCCTGCCCTGCTGTAATACCGGATGTTCCAAAATTAATATTGAAGTTTTAAGGCTTTGTACCATTTATTACATTCAGCTTACGGTTATAAGTAACACATCAAGTGAAAGAGCAACTAAAACAGTTTTTCTTACAAGTGTTCAATGTGTGCACCATTCGTCACTCGACACACGTCGAGTCGCTAGGCGAGTTCTTCCAAAAACTTGATCAGTGTGTCTGGAGTAATTGTTACAACAACAGCTTCAGTCCTGTTCCTTAAGTCCGCTAGAGCGGCTGGTAGAGCAGGCATATACACATGAGCTCCTATGAAGCCCAAGAGGTAAAAATCGCATAGCTTCAAATCGGGAGAACGTGGAGGCCATGCGAAACAAGCTGTCATCCGACACCTTCCGACTGATCCAGCGGTCGGGTACAACGTTCTGTGATTCACCTTCATCCAATCAAGGAAAAAGCCACACTTCTAGCTCATCAAGACAAGAAACGCCAGTTACAGTTGCTTTACCGAAAATGAAAGGCTCATAAACGTTCAGCCGGGATATGGCACAAAAAAACATACAATTTAGGCGAGTCTCGTTGCAACTATATCGTGGAGGTTTGCGACCCCCAGATGCGTACATTATGTGTGTTCACATTTCCAGTTAGATGAAATGTCGATTCATCATTGACGACGACACGATCCAGAAAATCTTCATCGTCGTGCACCAACATTTCGTTTGCAAAGATGGCATGTAAACTGTAGTCCGTAGGCTCTACTGCTTGTAACAACTGCAAACGATAAGGACGTAGTTGTAAGCATCTCCTTAAAAGTCTCCAAAGAGACGTTCAGCACATTCTTCAGTCACTCTTGGTCGTCCCGTACTTTTCGCCTTGCAAAGACAGCCTGTGTCTTCAAACTCATGATAACATCTACGGATGTTATCATCACTTGGAGGATTACAATGGAAATATATACGGACCGCACGTTACACTGTAACAACAGATTCAGTCCCTGCATACTGTAAAACACATAAAACATTCTTTTCGAATACTTGAAACGACATAAAGGGAAGAGGAAATTATGCAGACCTGAAGAGGATGGCAGAAGAGCGGACAGCCTGGAGAACTACCATGTGAAAACCTGCCTTTTGGCAGATCACTGCTGATGCTGATGAGTCAAATTGCGACCCACAATGAGGCACCTACCAAACTCTGTCAGATGTTAACCACGCTGTTTAGCGCCAGTACATGTCGTCTCCACGTCATTCACAGAGATCAATGAACATCTGAAGTTGTTTACACCCCTTATATATCCTACCAGGCCTCGAACAACACTAAACACTAACAAAAGTAATGCAGTGTAGTGGCCATTCTACCTGTGGCAGCATACTGCATAATCATTTATTGCAGGCCCGTGTGGCCGAGCAGTTCTAGGCGCTACAGTCTGGAACCACGAGACCGCTACGGTCGTAGGTTCGAATCCTGCCTCGGGCATGGATGTGTGTGATGTCCTTAGGTTAGTTAGGTTTAAGTAGTTCTACGTTCTAGGGGACTGATGACCTCAGATGTTAAGTCCCATAGTGCACAGAGCCATTTGAACCCAATAATTATTTATATACCCACCGATGGCGTGTATGTGTACGAAGTTACATTGACGTCCAACCCTGCCACTGGGTACCAAACACTCCAATCCAGAATGAGATTTTCACTCTGCAGCGGAGTGTGCGCTGATATGAAACTTCCTGACAGCTTAAAACTGTGTGCCCGACCGAGACTCGAACTCGGGACCTTTGCCTTTCGCGGGCAAGTGCTCTACCATCTGAGCAACCGAAGCACGACTCACGCCCGGTACTCACAGCTTTACTTCTGCCAGTATCTCGTCTCCTACCTTCCAAACTGGCAGAAGTAAAGCTGTGAGTACCGGGCGTGAGTCGTGCTTCGGTTGCTCAGATGGTAGAGCACTTGCCCGCGAAAGGCAAAGGTCCCGAGTTCGAGTCTCGGTCGGGCACACAGTTTTAATCTACCAGGAAGTTTCATATCAGCGCACACTCCGCTGCAGAGTGAAAATCTCATTCTGGAAACATCCCCCAGGCTGTGGCTAAGCCATGTCTCCTCTATATCCTTTCTTTCAGGAGTGCTAGTTCTGCGAGGTTCGCAGAAGAGCTTCTGTAAAGTTTGGAAGGTAGGAGAGGAGATACTGGCAGAAGTAAAGCTGTGAGTACCGGGCCTGAGTCGTGCTTCGGTAGCTCAGATGGTAGAGCACTTGCCGGCGAAAGGCAAAGGTCCCGAGTTCGAGTCTCGGTCGGGCACACAGTTTTAACCTGCCAGGAAGTTTCATATCAGCGCACACTCCGCTGCAGAGTGAAAATCTCATTCTGGAAACATCCCCCAGGCTGTGGCTAAGCCATGTCTCCGCTATATCCTTTCTTTCAGGAGTGCTAGTTCTGCAAGGTTCGCAGAAGAGCTTCTGTAAAGTTTGGAAGGTAGGAGACGAGATACTGGCAGAAGTAAAGCTGTGAGTACCGGGCGTGAGTCGTGCTTCGGTAGCTCAGATGGTAGAGCACTTGCCCGCGAAAGGCAAAGGTCCCGAGTTCGAGTCTCGGTCGGGCACACAGTTTTAATCTGCCAGGAAGTTTCAAACACTCCAATGTCAGGCTTTAGTGCAATGAAAACTTTGGTTCTTGCAGATGAATTTCGACAGAATATCCAAGTCCATATGCCACTATTGAATCAAAGAAAGTACGTTAACTCACTAATTTGCTTCTCAAAAAGACTTAAAACGAAAAGATGTGGAAAAACAGCTGATACTAATTGTTTAAGGGATTCCGTAATGTGTTTTCTCCAACTTAAACACTCATCACTGTGTACAACCAAACATTTTGAAAATTCTGTCTCACTTCCTGACTCTTGCCCATACTCTAAATGTGCCAATGGTGCTACACACTTTGATGTGCGTCACATCATATGCTACTTTTTCTTTAATTAAAAGAGATGTCATTTGCAAAAATACAGTCAATAATTATTTTAAACGTTATTTACCAGTTTTCCCTGTTCCTGGAAGCCCATTGTGGTTGATAATAATACTTTTCTCATCTAAAAAAGAGCTAACTCTGCTTGATGTGTTTTTAGTGAAAGATTTTTACATACAGTGATGAGCCAAAACAATATGACCGCTGCCCACCGAAAGACAGAATGCTGCCTGGTGCCTTTGCAGCACGTGGCGCGGTAAGCGGCGAAGCTGGTTGCCTGATCGCGTCCTGCTGTCGTGCGCATTTATGGAAAGTGGTTGAAGGACGGTGAAATCAGTTGTAGGTGACAAGGTGTCGGACGCCCACGCCTCATCACAGCATGGTCGGAGGCTTTATGTGAAACTGGATAGGTTGCAACGTGGCATATCTGACGACATAGTACATTACTGGCGCAGCCACCTGGCTTTTGGAGCTTATCGTTTGGGGTTCACTGTCGAACATTGGGCTTGGAAGCAGTTAACCCCTACGTGTTCCCATTTTGACCCAACTACACAGTCAGTTACGATTGTAGTCGGTAGGTGATCATCGCAACTGGACCGTGGATCAATGGAAGTAATGGAAATTATAATATAGCAGGATGAGCCACGTTCTTGTTACAATAGACCGACTGGCGTGTCCAGATACGCCGTCATCTAAGCAAACGGCTGCTCGAAACATGCACCGCGCCACGGATACAGGCCGGTGAAGGGAGTATTATGCGACGGGGAACATTCACATGAGCTCCCACTGGAACTGTGCTGTTAATTAAAGACACGATGATAGTTGTGGATTAGGTGAACATTATTGAGAATCACCTGCATCTCTTCATGTTTAATATCTTCCTCATTGGTGATGGTATCTTCTAGCAGGGTTGTTGTTCGTGTCAAAAGCCCAGAATCGTACTAAAGTGATTTTAGAAGCGTGATAGTGAGCTCATGTTGGCGTCTTCACCACCAAATTTGCGTGACTGGAATCTGACCTAACTCCTCTGGGACGCAATCGGGTTCCAGGTGCACGTCCACAAACCATCGGCCCATAATCTGCGGGAACTGCATGACCTATACGTAGACATCTAGTGTCTCATATCACCGGAAAAATATCAAGGACTTGTCGAATCCATGCCACGCACAATTACTGCTGTATTGCATACCAAAGGTGGACCAGCACGTTACTACGTGGGTGATCGTAATATTTTGGCTCATCAATAACAACAATGGACCTAATATCGCTACACCAAGTGAGAAAAATACCCTCTGTTTACACTTATTGGATGACGTAAGACAAATTACTGCATTTTTTAAAAATCGAATATCACTCTTACTAGAAGTACCTTTAATTCTATAAAACCTCAGTTTTTCTAACAAAATGCTGTGATTTACACGCTCAAATGAAACTTCCTGGCAGATTAAAACTGTGTGCCCGACCCAGACTCGAACTCGGGACCTTTGCCTTTCGCGGGCAAGTGCTCTACCAACTGAGCTACCGAAGCACGACTCACGCCCGGTACTCACAGCTTTACTTCTGCCAGTACCTCGTCTCCTACCTTCCAAACTTTACAGAAGCTCTCCTGCGAACCTTGCAGAACTAGCACTCCTGAAAGAAAGGATATTGCCGAGACATGGCTTAGCCACAGCCTGGGGGATGTTTCCAGAATGGAAATGTAGTGGACTGTTAAGGCAGCCAGTCCACAGTGAAGTAGCCGAAAGGGCACGCGTCAACTCACGTCGTCTGGCGTTAAGTCTGGAACAGGATTCGTAATGAATGTGATAAAGAAAAGAACGTAGCTACTAGAACACTTAACTTTTATATCGTCCTTTGGTATACAGCATTCTTGATGATACAAGTGAGACTATCTTGAGATACATGAAGTTACTTATGGCGCCTTGCTAGGTCGTAGCCATTAACTTAGCTGAAGGCTATTCTATCTGCTCGGCAAATGAGCGAAAGGCTTCGTCAGTGTAGTCGCTAGCAAAGTCGTCGTACAACTGGGGCGAGTGCTAGTACTTCTCTCGAGACCTGCCTTGTGGTGGCGCTCGGTCTGCGATCCTGACAGTGGCGACACGCGGGTCCGACATGTACTAATGGACCGCGGCCGATTTAAGCTACCACCTAGCAAGTGTGGTGTCTGGCGGTGACACCACAGGAAACATCCCCCAGGCTGTGGCTAAGCCATGTCTCCGCAATATCCTTTCTTTCAGGAGTGCTAGTTCTGCAAGGTTCGCAGGAGAGCTTCTGTAAAGTTTGGAAGGTAGGAGACGAGATACTGGCAGAAGTAAAGCTGTGAGGACCGGGCCTGAGTCGTGCCTCGGTAGCTCAGTTGGTAGAGCACTTGCCCGCGAAAGGCAAAGCTCCCGAGTTCGAGTCTCAGTCGGGCACACAGTTTTAATCTGCCAGGAAGTTTCATATCAGCGCACTCTCCGCTGCAGAGTGAAAATCTCATTCTACACGCTCAAATGCTTTCGCCAGGTCACGGAAAATACCTACTGGTGCTGTGTTGCTATTTAATTCTTACAGTGCCTTCTCCTACATATTGGGATATAATATTGTGATCAGCCAAAACATTAGGACCACTGCCCCCTACGACGTTGTATGCCGCCTCGTTGCGTTGCAGGCACGTGACGTGGTAAGAAAAGTATGTAAGCGGATCAGACACGGACTGGGGATCACCCTTGCAACCATATGGGCTGCAAATGGCGAAATCCTTAGAGATAAGTAACTTTGACAATGGGCAGATTATTATCAAGCAGAGCCTGTGAACGAGTATCTCGAAAACGGCGAAGCTGGTTGAGTGATAACGTGCGTCTACCGTGAGCATGTATGGAAAGATATAGAACTATCACCAGGCGCTAAATAGTTGGACGTCCACAACTCTTCACAGAACGTGGTGTTCGGAGGCTTGTCTGCTCCGTCGAGGAGGATAGATGGTGATCTGTGGCATCTCTGACGAAAGAACACAATGCTGGTCTAAGCACAAGTGTTTCGGCTCACATCATTCATCGTACATTGTTGAACATGAAGCTCTTCCGCAGCAGACCACCCCAACGTGTTCACATGTTGACGCATCAAAATCGTCAGTTATGACTGCAATGGGCACCGGACCATTGGGATTCGGCCGTCGGTCAATGAAAACGTGTCGGCCCTTCGGATGAATCACATTTTTGCTACACTAGGTCGATAGTTATCTCCACAAACGCCGTCATCGAGGTGAACAGCGGCTCGAAACGTGCAGCGCGCCGTGGATGTAAGCTAGTGGGAGCAGTATTATGCTGTGGGAGACATTCTCCTGCGCTTGCATGAAACCCGTGGTAGTAATCGAAGACACGCTGACAGCTGCAAACCACCTGCATCCCTCCAGGCTTGGTGTCTTCCCACGAAGGTGTGTGTGTGAAATCTTATGGGACTTAACTGCTAAGGTCATTAGTCCCTAAGCTTACACACTACTTAACCTAAATTATCCTAAGGACAAACACACACACCCATGCCCGAGCGAGGACTTGAACCTCCGCCAGGACCAACCGCACAGTCCATGACTGCAGCGCCTGAGACCGCTCGGCTAATCCCGCGCGGCTTCCCACGAAGCTGATGGAATCTTTCAGCAGTAAAATTGTCCACGCCTCGGAGCCAGAACCGTGCTAAAGTGGTTTGAGAAACATTATAGTGAACTCACTTTGAACTCTCGGCGACCAATTTCGCCTGCCGTAAATCCTATAGAACCCATCTTGGTCGCTATCGGGCGCCATCACGGCGTACGCAAATCAACGGCCAGTTATTTACGCGAATTACTCAACCTGTGCGTAGACATCTAATACCATATACCTCCAAAAGTCTACCAACAAAATGTTGGATCCATGATACACAGAATCAGTGACGTATTTCGTTCCAAAGACGGAAAAACAACTTGTTAAGCAGGTGATCATAATGTTTTGGCTTATCAGTGAATTTCTGCTCATCTCACAGAAACTCTTTCATATGTGGTGGGTTGATGTCTGTGCTGTTCATTTTCTAATTCCTAGAATGGTTTGTCGAACCAAAATACGAACTTCTTCACCTGATTTTCTCAGGAAAGTCTTCGAGTTCAGCCACCCGAGCTTCCCTCATGGACTGAATCCAAGCATCAACTTGTTATTGGCTGGATGCCATGTTTTGCAAACTACACACTGACATTCAACGATACAGAGGGGCTAACTACGTCGGAAGTGTAGATATAGAGGGGAGTTTGACTTCATCAAATCCTAAGAGCTAAAATTTTGTCTCTTATAGGAGTATGTTATGAGCTGAAAAACGAAACAGTCACTTCGTGATGGATGATTTGATGTCCCACTGCACACTAGATGTTGAAGTAAAGTTCCCAGCCCCGGTGCGGCACGCAATGACTAACTCGCGACAATCTCCGCCAGAAGCAAATGAATTTCATTCCGATATCAGCCGTGTGGCTGAGTAAGACACTACATCCTCCTAGCGGTGCTAGTCTGCGCAGTGGTTGGGAGCTTCTAAGGAGTTCAGTAAGAGCGGAGGTCGGTAGTTGAGAAGCGCTCACATGACAAGGACTCTGTACGTGAAAGGCTGATGATATGTTTCGATTTCCAGTCGGGCACAGATCTCTAATTTGCCAAGAAGTTTCAAAATATAACACACTGCGCAGCAATATGACAATTCAAATTGCTATTACAGATGTATTTTATTTTGCGCTCCTTAACACGCCATACTTCGTGTCTGTAGGTGAAAAGATTGTGCGTTTATCGAGTGCAGAAATACTTATTTTCATTTTGAATTTCCAGGTTCTCCTTACAAGTGATATCCGGCAAGTCACGCCCGTCATAACCCTAATGGGATAGTAAAGAACTCACGGAATTCTCTCTCTTCCTCGCTAAATATATCGTATTAGAATAGATATGTTTAGCGCCATGGGAAGAAGGTTTTTCTGCAAGGCGCACACTCACTATATCGGCAACGTTGAAGATATGATCTTGTGGAGCATGGATTTAACTCTGTGAAAATTTGAAAATAAATAATCTGTGGTATGCTGACGAAAAATATATGCAGAAACCGTCATTAGCGAAATTTATTTGAAACAAAGGTAAAGTCGCATTCGATCCGGAATAAGTTTCCATCTCGAATGATGACCATAAATGTCATAATTAATTTCACACATAGGTGAAATTGTATTTTTCACTAGATTCTAAAGGACTTCCTAAAATTTCAGAAAGTGACTAGAAGACGAAAAGTATTTCACATTGGGCCCTCATTCACGAATACCCTCATATAATAAGCCTGTCGATTATTCACTAATAAAAACTTTTGAAAGGTATGGTTTAATCACCATAACCTACGAAACCTACTTAGTGTTCTAAAGTCGTCAGTTCGAGGTTGATTTAATCAACAACGTGTATCTAGATATATATTTACGGAGGTGAACGTCATCAGAATAACGTTGAATTAAAGGTAATCTGTGAAAGTCAGTGTTTCTCCAGGCCGTCTCCCGAGCGCCTGAATACTGGAATGCTTTTACATTTCAAACGCTGCGAGGGCGAAACGACTTCATCACTCTTCCGCGCAAATGCCATCCATTCCGTAGCTCCGAACTGACCTTATGCCTTCCCATTTCCTATTCGCTGGCTCTCATCGCAGCTTGTCTTGGTTCTTGAAAATTTTCGGTGTCTCTTGTAAGTGCAACCCTCTTTTGTATATTCGTACCTGTCGCATTTAGGTTGTTTTTTTTTTTTTTTTGCGAGATACATTTTAATTTTCCGTGTCTCATAAAGTCCTCTCAGAAGCATGCTTCATCATATAATGGTAAGGTTCTGGCTGTATATCGTACTATCATCATTTTACCTGAGTTTCAGACACTAAACTATCCTTATTACGTAAATAACTTCTGTCCACGTTTCATGGATTGGAGGCGTACCAGGAGAAGCACTCTCGTTCAGATTACACAGTTTATCTTTATGTCATTTGTATTGTGTCTGACAAAACATTTAACATGATTCGAATAAACCATAATAGACATGACTTTTCTGAGTGGGTGATGAACTGAATCTGTTAGAGGCAGTCAAATGAAAACGAAATACAGGGAAAAAATTAAGTGAATTGTTTATTATTACAAAAGTAATCACCGTAACTTTAAAAACATTTATCCCACCGTAACATAAGACGGTCCATGCCGTCATGGGAAAAATTTTTGTAGCTGCCTACGCAACCATGATTGTGCCCAGGAGTGCACTTGCTTGTCCGAAGCAAATCGACAGACACGAATGTCTCTTTTCAGGGCCCCAAAAATATGAAAATCGTTTGAGGAGAGACAGAGACTGTGTGGAAGATGCGTAAGGACTTCTCAGCGACACTTCTGGAGTATATTTCTTCAGCTTCAACGTTTTGTTAACAAGGAATCAGCAGCTTTATTAAAGTCCTTAAAGCGTTTATTAACGAATCTGCAACTGTTGACAGGTTTGACTTCATCATATCCTAAGAGCTAAAATTTTGTCTCTTATAGGACTATACTATGAGCTGAAACTTCGTGATAGATGGTTTGATGTCTGCCACTGCACACTAAATATATTGCAACTGTTTACAGAATCGTTAATAAATGCTTTAATGAATTCTGCAGAATAGTCAAAACAATCTTGAAAACATGTGCGCGGGGCTACTGACAGACGGGAACAGAGTTAATGGTACCTCAACCTGGATACCTTCTGACATTTTGCAAAAATTGCAGCACGCCATCAATGTCCAGGTATGTTGACAGGCCGTTGTCATGCTGTTGCAGGATAACGCACGCCCACATGTTGCCAAGGTTGTTTCGACTACGATGCATAAGTTTCGCTGAGAAACCCTTACACATCCTCCATACAGTCCCGATCTCTCCCCATGCGACTTCCATATTTTTTGAGCGCTGAAGTAAGACGTCCGTGGCCATTGTTTTTCTACTGGCGAAGAACTGCTCGCCTGAATATAATCATGGTTCCGTAGGCAACCCTAACTATTTTTCTGACATGGCACTGACAGTCTTGTCTCACAGAGGGATAAGTGTGTTAAGAGTTATGACGATTACTGTTGAAATAATAAACAGGTTACTTGCGTCTTTTCTGTCTCGTTTCCATTTGGCTGCCCCTTGTAGATCATGGCTAGTCGTCTGGCGTGTTTGCAAATTTGTGTTTTTCGTGCTTTGATTTCGGGAAGTGCACGTTCAAAAAAGTGATATGTTTAGTCGGGGTGGTTGCCAAGTAAGTGCTCGAAAAACCAAGAATGGGATACAGTAAAACGAATACGCTACGTATCAAGAAAATTTCGAGAAAAATTTTTTCCAAGAGTAGTGACTTAACATATTACACTTTTCTAATATACAAGGATCATTTTGAAAGTAAAGAACCTTTCTTTCTCCAGACATTTTTATTCAAGATAATGGAAGAAAACTTGTGTTAGAACATATTATGATATCTTAGCTATTACTCTACGTGGATGCCGTTCATATTTAAACATTGTTCCTAGCGCTCCAAAAGCTTTCCTATGCCTTGTGCAATGGTAGTTTCTGACAAGTTGTTGAAGCGATCACTAAAGTCCTTTTTCAGTTCTTTATAATTTCCACATTGTTTTCCGCCTCAAAATTCTTCAATTTAGGAAAAATACGGTTATTACTCTAGGCCACGTCCGGGCAATAGGTCGGATGTTTAAAATCTTCCCACTTAAACTGCTGCCTTACTTCTGAACTTTACGAGAAATCCAGTTCTCGTCACCAGTTAAATGAGGTTAAAAACCTCCTCAGCATCCTTTTCGTACCGAATAAGAAAGGTCAGTTCAGATCCCAGTCGTTGTTTTATGTATTAAACTGTCAAAAGGCGAAAAAACCACCTGACCACTAATCATAATTTGATAAACTGCTGGTTTTGAAATTTCAGGAAAGCAGAAGCTCATCCATTAATTTTGAAACGCCTATCCTGTTGAATTTTTTCCGCAACCCTTGATTGTGAGTTCGTCAGTCACAACTGAAGCACAGACTGAACGTTCTGCATCACGCTTTTAGACATTGTACATCATTTTCGAACTGAAGATTTGTTCATCACGTTTCCATATACTTCGGTTACCTGTCAATAAATGTCAGTAATACACCACGAACCTTGTAGTGGTTCCTACCCCTGCCTAACTGTTGACGATAAGATACGGAATGTTTCTGCCGTGACACATTACTGCGTCCTAACAGCGTTAGTTGTTCTTATTGAACTGTTGCATGTGAAGACCTACGTTGTGTATTTCGCGAGAAAACACTCCAGTATTTTCTCCAGATCGCCTACTAGCGTGACTTGGAAGAAGTATGCTTACCTCGTGTCTTCTGTAGCTGTCTCGTCGTCCCCACTGGCTTTTTTCTCCCTCGGCCGCAGATCCTAACACACATGCATTGAACGGAGAATCTTTGAAGTAACACATGGAAATATTTCGACAATACCATAATGAAAATTCAAAATTCTAGGATGTCACTGATCTTTTATTACTTAAATCTCAAAATCAGTAAATGATATGGATTAATGAACATTTTCTAAGAGCCAGTCTAGTATTAAGGTTTACATCATAGATTCCGAAATCTAACGATCGCTTATCGAGCACCATAATAATATCTAGCAACTGTCATCACACGAGTTTGCTGACGCGCACATAAATCTTCCCAAGGCAATAATTAACAATTCACTTTTGGTAAATAATATAACATCCTCCGCACACACGTATTGCCTCTTGGAAAGTTAATCGCGAACTTTTTAGTGAGCTAAACAACCGTTTCGTGGATGCCGGTCAGGCACACTCATGATTGATCGGTTCTGCCCGCCAATCATATATATCATTAAACGAAATCTTTAACTAAGCGTTGAGTGTGAAATTAGAGTTAGTAAAATCATAATTAGAAAGCTGTCAGTGTGAATAATGTCATCAGCATAGTTGGAAATGAGCACAAACTTCTAGACAGTAGCCGCGCGGGATTAGCCGAGCGGTCTTTGGCGCTGCAGTCATAGACTGTGCGGCTCGTCCCTGCGGAGGTTCGAGTCCTCCCTCGGGCATAAGTGTGTGTGTGTTTGTCCTTCCGATAATTTAGGTCAAGTAGTGTGTAAGCTTAGGGACTGATGACCTTAGCAGTTAAGTCCCATAAGATTTCACACACATTTAAACATTTTTTAAACAGTAAATATAAATAATTAAAGCTATGCACTTGGCGCCAATGCTAACAAGTGATTTACAGCTTTCTACTCTCACTTCAGGACGACTCAGCTTTGTTCCCAACACCGAGCGAGGTGGCGCAGTGGTTAGCACACTGGACTCGCATTCGGGAGGACGACGGTTCAATCCCGTCTCCGGCCATCCTGATTTAGGTTTTCCGTGATTTCCCTAAATCGTTTCAGGCAAATGCCGGGATGGTTCCTTTGAAAGGGCACGGCTGATTTCCTTCCCAATCCTTCCTTAACCCGAGCTTACGCTCCGTCTCTAATGACCTCGTTGTCGACGGGACGTTAAACACTAACCACCACCACCTTTGTTCCCACCCTCTCCGGGCGCCGTTCGATGGGTGGGGTATACTACGATCTTACCTGTTCACTAACGTGCAGCAGCGTGAGCCTTCATACACTGGATAATAAAATATGTTAAACATGGGCTGAAATGGGACCTAATTGCCACATGTCCACCATCAAAATGATTTTTAATACTTTCTGTTTTATGAAAAATGAAAAATTTATTAAATAAAGAAAGCTCCAACCCTACTGGGACTTTATCCACATTGTTACAATTTAGTATCCCTGCTATTTTGATTTATCATCTATTCATAATTTCATTTTTGTTTTTATTCCAATGGTACGACTGTTGGATAACATTAATATCTAGAATGAGATTTTGACTCTACAGCGGAGTGTGCGCTGATATGAAACTTACTGGCAGATTAAAACTGTGTGCCTGACCGAGACTCGAACTCGGCAACTTTTGCATTTCGCGGGCAAGTGCTCTACCAACTTAGCTACCCAAGCACGACTCACGCCCCGTCCTCACAGCTTTACTTCTGCCAGTACCTCGTCTCCTACCTTAATATCTATTAAATACGATTAATTTAGTGATCTGTCCTTCATATTTCATTCTACAGTTAAAAATAAATTTAATCACAATAGTAACACGTGAACAACGAAAATTGAAGTATCAATTTTTGATACTAATTATACTTTGCCGTAGATGTGCATAAAAAAATCATGTGTACGTAGCTGTTAACAGACGTAAAAGGAAGCAGACTTACACACTTGAGAAGAGTTTCCCTCTGTCTTTCATACTGCTACCAACATCTACCCCACGTCCCAATCAGCTGCTATGCTACCATGATACGTGAAAGTAACAATGTTTTTGACATTGAATACCGGGGAATTTCGTCTTCAAATGTTGCAGATGGTTTATTTACAGTAACACACATATACTGGGTGGCTACAGTGCCGCAGCTGCTGAGTCGGTGATGGCAGCAGTGGAAACAGACCATCGTAGTAACGAAGCCTTCGGGGCAACACAGACGGTACTTAACGTTGTTTATTGGTGTCGTTTCTCCGCTTACTTTTCTCAAAGAGTAAACGGAATTAACTTTGTGTTCATTTGCCACCGTTGCCATAAAATCTGAAGTAAGTTCCTAATTTTCAGTTTCTTCATTCTGAATAGCAGCAACTTATACGGAAACTATATTTGTTTCAGGCTATGGCTCGAAGGAGGTGAGTAATGGTCCGGTAGACAAAGTAACAATAATAATGTGGGCGCTGAGATAATTATAAATGTGCACTGAATGTAATTCCAAAAAACGTTTTTAGAATTATAACAGTATTTTGATGCATTTACACCGTAGATTTTGTAATGCAAAACGTTTCGCGTCTGACTGAGATTACTTTACGCGAATAACGACATTCACATTGTATTGTCCTAGCGGAAAAGTTAATTTGCAATCATTAAGACAAAATTTATTTTTCAACGTTCTATATCAAAGATTCACTTCCAATGTTCGAACAGTTAAAGATAAATCTAAGAATTATTTCAATAATATTCGTAGCTACTTGCTGTGGTCAGTTATGAGGTTAAAATTTCTGACACAGTTTTACATGGAGTGTGTCACTTTGAGATACATGACTTTTTTATCATAAATCAGGTCCAATGATGTCAACGTATGGTCGTTGACAATGTTATGTGCAGTTATATTTTCATAATTGAATTTTGGCCACAGGTGACACTAGTAACCATAGTTTTACATACATAATATGAGATGTTTGCTTGGTTACAATCACAACGCAGCCACATCAAGTGTTCATTTGCTTGTCGGTTGTTGTAATTGCGGAGTGAGCTGCCAACTGGCTGGCCATAGTGTTCAGGTTTTTTTTTTTTTCTTTCATCCCGTTTTCATTCATCTCAACACCACAATACACGCAACATACATTAAACAATATACATTAGATGTAAGAACTAGCGTAATTCCCTGACATCAAAAGCACAGTAAAGTTATTCACATTAATATTCAATAACACAGACAAAATAGCTATACTATAAATCACACATTATTCATTTCGGTATTTAAAAAAGCGAATAGTTGCTTGTTCTGTTGACAAACAAAACATGAACTCTGACGTCGCTCTGACGCATATCAGTAGGCAGTGAGTCATCTGTGCTATACAGTCATGTGTTGCGTCGTTGACCGCAGACCTACCGGCTTGCCGCCTCAACCGATCCATGTCATCAACCCGTGCGCCATACCATTAAGCTTCCAGCTGATCTGACAGACCTTGCACTGTGAATGCATCCTGAGTTGTTCTTTTTCTTAACCCTCGTGTACAGAAATACAACATTCGTAGCCATTGCCACACAACATTGGTGAAAAATAACATTACTTTACAACACACTGCTACAAAATTTACGCATTTAGTCATTATCATCACCAATGTTCTGTCCTTGGGCAGATCTTCACATTTAATAATACAGACAAATACTGACTGCTATTACCTTCAGCTTCTGGCATGGCCAGAAGCCATCGTTTGAAAGGACTACGATTCCGTATCTCAAACCAGCAAGCTTTTAGTCTTCCTGATAACATATACTTCAGAAAATATTTTCTGATGCATCTCAAAAGTTTCACCAATGCTTCGTTTTCACAATAACGTAGTGTCTGGCATGTTTTATCAGTAATTACATCGTTAATATTTGCCTTTGACCCAATAAAGTTTCACATTATTTGGCAGATTTTAGTCACTGTTTTGGATTACCAAGTTGCAAACAAGACCGCCTCGTTAGCTGAGTGGTCACCATAAATAACTGTCACACGGAAGACCCGGCTTCGATTCCCAGTATTTTTCCTTGGTGGGTAGAATGGTACTGGGTGCAGTCAGCTTAGTGATTATGCCAACTGAGGAGCTGTCTGATTGAGAAGCAGCGGCTGCTAGGTGTGGTAAGTCGGCAAGACGGCTGGGAGAATAGTGTGCTGGCCACATGCCTCCCCGGTCCCATCCCTCCCCCCCCCCCCCCCCCAAGGCCGAATGACAGAGGATGATGTGATGACTAGTCGACATCCCTTGGGTCATCAGTGTCTGGCCGATGAGCTAGTTTCTTATGTCAAAAACAGTATTATCTTTCCCACAAATTGCTTTACTTATTTACTCCTCATCTATGTTATCTGCACTTGTCAGACTCTTATTAGTACCCTCATCTATACGACAATTAAGTTCATCCTCAATCCTGAACATTACTCGGTCCCCCCCCCCCCCCCTTTACGACACATCTTTCCACACATTCCACTTCTGTTTTTCATTTGCTTATTTTCATTCCTTACTGTCACTTATAGCGTCTACATTTGATATTAATTCATAATTCTGAAACTTAATTTTTGCCATTTCATCTTCACGTTGTCATAATTTAGTTTGATTGCTACTAATCTCTCCTACCATCTAATTTTCAGTGTGTATTTTCAGTATCTGCATTCCTAGCAATTAACATAGTTTTCCATTCCATCAATTCAGAGTTCCAGCCATTTCTATTTTAATTCCCTTATATATGTCTTCAAAAGAGTTAATCAACAGGTCAAGTCCCTTAGTAGTTGCATTGTTATTTTCTCCACAAATCCTCAATGGACTGATCAATGCTGTGATTAATTTGCTCAATCTTCCAACCCAAATTGTCATTAGTTTGTTCAAGTTTACAAATTTTCCTCTGCAAACCTTTTGACACATGTCTCATTTCAACTAATAAGTCCTTAAGACTAATATTTTCTTCTGTTCTAACACTAATTTCACACTAATGTCACTGTCTGACAGTCCTGTTATATCGAAATTATTTATACTGTCATTAACCTCCTGTTCCCCATTACATCAACAATACCGTCGTATGCTACATTAGAAGATTCACTTGAAGGAAGCAAAGAACCAATCTCACTGGGAAGTAGTTCAGTAATATTGCCCTCATTATTGGTAACACTTTCTTCTGTGACAATCTCGTCACCTGCATTTTCATTAACAGAACTAATCTTGCCTGTTGTACAATAGCAATTATTTACAATTCACAAGTATTTTAAGTCCTGAAATTGCAGGATGAATTTGTTCTGAAATTACGAAAAAACAGTCTTTGTTCGATAACATAGAATTTACAACTCACATTAATCACTATGAAGTCAGGTGCTGCCTCCATGCTGTCGTGAAGTTGAAACCATGAACATAGAACTGTTTAACCAGCCGGACCCCCGCCAGTTGCCGGTAATGTGCCCCTGCTACTCGCTGTGCTCAAATTCATTTGCGCCATCAAGCAGCGCTTGTCGTTACTGCCGCCGATTTGGAAGCGAAGCGCTCCAGAAAGCGTTGCCGGCCGGCCTCCAGTCGTCGCACTAGTAGTTGTAAGGTACCCCTTAAGTTTGCAGTTTAGAGCGCATTTTACTTCATTCCAGTTTTACTATTTCACATACGTACGTCAAGTATCAGCGCTGCAGTACCTAGAGAGTAAGGAGCGAGCGGTAATTTCCCACGCTGGCTAGCAGAGGCGGTTGGCTATCTGGCGCTTTCAGAGCCAGTGGGATGAGGTGCCAATGCAGAAATCGCTCGTGACGTCAGCAAAGAGATAACTTAGGGGAAGTACATTTATTCTAGCGGGAATGAAGTAACTGTTATTGCCGGCCGGTGTGGCCGTGCGGTCTAGACGCTTCAGTCTGGAGCCGCGTGACCGCTCCGGTCGCAGGTTCGAATCCTGCCTCGGGCATGGATGTGTGTGATGTCCTTAGGTTAGTTAGGTTTAAGTAGTTCTAAGTTCTAGGGGACTGATGACCACAGATGTTAAGTCCCATAGTGCTCAGAGCCATTTGAACCAAGTAACTGTTATTAATAAATATTTGCTTACGAAAGTTGCCTTTTGCGACAGACATTAGGAGGAGTCTATGGGACATAATACCATCTTTCAGTAATTTTACAATGCCGAGAATCGTTGATATTAATAAATAAATGAATAAGTTTGGCATCGCCCAAAAGGTCCGATCTTATACGAACTATACCGGTTGTACGTTCAAGTGACAGACTGTGAGATAGTCGGCTGTTGTCGATGGGATGCCTTTCGATCTATTCATGCGGTGGAGCATGTTCTTGTACCATTAACAGTTAGCTTATAATTAGTGTTAACAAGTTAATTTTACGGTGTTTCTTAAATAAACGCACCATAATGGCATCACATTTAAAAATTATTTCCACAAAAAACTTCTTCCCCTTCGTTACGTAAAACATAGACAGTAGTATTGAACTTCCAGAATCCAACGGCACTGATACGGCTCTGCAAGGGGACAAAACTACGAGAGCATATCCACGTAACAGGTAGGAAGAATTCCTATGCGGCGTCTCATTGTCACATCAGCAGCGTGAGAATTAATGGCCACTCGCAGATCGTTATAAGTTCTCATACGTGCATTTAACAGTGGATATTTCTGGTAATATTTCGACACTACGATGATGAAAGTTCAAAATACTGGGATATCACCTAATTTTTTATAACTGCAATCACAAAATTATTTGCTATAATGTACATTTTCGAAGTACCAGTCTAGTATTAAGGTTTGCATCACGGATCGCGGAATCTAATTATCTCTTATCGAGAACCATAATAATATGTAACAAATGTCATCACACGAAGTTGTTGACATTTACAGACTGCACATCAATGTTACCAAGGCAATTACTAACAACTCCCTTTTACCTAAAATAACATAACACCCTCAGCACACACGTACTACCTCTCGGAAAACTAGTCGCAGACTTTGTAGTGAAGTAGCCTACATTTTCACGCCTGCCCACTCAGGGTGCTCTCACGGTTGGTCGGTTCAGTCCATCAATCATATATAACATTAAATTAAATCTTAATTAATCTTCGAGTGTGAAATGAGAGTTATCGAAATCATAATCAGAAGCCATCAGTGTGAATAATGCCATCAGTATAGTTGGAACTCCGCAAAACTTTTAAAACAGTAATTATAAATCATCAAAGTTATGCGCTTGACGCCAATGCTAACAAGTGTGTTGAAACTTGCTGCGCACACTTCTACACGACTCTGCTTCTTTCTCTCTCTCTCTCTGGGCAGTCGCTGGTGAGGTAACACCACAAATACATATACGACGCACCTCTCTCGTGTCGGCAAGGAAAGGGGCCAAAGTGCGTGGAGAAGGAACATCCTTTCCGACCAGGCCAGCCAGCAACACCATACATTTAATTTAATTTGACGTTTAAGAAGGTCTATGTCACGGCGGTGGAAGTGGGGCGGAGGTGAAACTGCGCGGCTAGTTAGACCAAACTGCTCTTTACTTCTAGGCCGACCTTCGTATATCGCCTCAGGAGTAATCATCATAACGTATATAGCCTCAGGAGTAATCATCATAATCATCATGATCAGTCATTTAATGCCTCCTCAAGACTTCTGTATGCATTACGGTCTTCAGCCATACGCATCCATGCTACTGCATGTTTCCTTTAATCCACCCAACTGCCATCGGGTCCTCGACTCAGTATTTTATTACCTCCTGGAATACTGTAAAGGATTACCAACGTTCCTCTATCAATCAGTCACCCCTAGTGCGTGTCTCACTCTCTTCCAATTCATTTTCGCTTCAGTTATAATTACTTCTTCTTCTCGCGACCCATTTGTTCCTTTTCTTGTCTCTGCTAGTAATTTCCGAAATCCACCTCTCCCTTGCTCGCTGAACAACCCTCAGTTTTTGAATGGATTTGGCTTTAAAAGCACATGCCTCACTGCCATAAGTTAAGACTGGCGCTACAGCTGTATCTACATGGCCCTTTCGTGATGTATGGGTAAGAGGAAGCAATATGTTGTTTGACTTTTCTTGGAACTTACGCTCTCGGAGCTTTAACAAAACACCACACCGTGATACAGGACGCCTCTCTTGCAGTGTCTACCACTGGAGTTGGCTAAGCATTTCCGTGAAGCTTTTGCGCTTACTAAACGCGCCTCTGACGAAACGCGCTGCTCTTCTTTGTCCCTTCCCTTCTTCCTTTATCAATTCCGTCTAGAGCGGATCCCAGAGTGACGAGCAATATTCATATGTTTGTCCAACGAGTATCGTGAGCTACCTCCTTTGTGGATGTACTATATTTCCTGAGGATACTTCCAGTGAATCCCTCTTGCATCTGCTGTCTATCACTTCACATACACAGTCGCCAGTCGATACGCATATAGGGAAATCAGACCGCGTTCACAGTAAAGACAGTTCGACTGTAAAAATTTTATGAGTAAATTGTTGAAGTTTCTTAACAAAGTTCCAGAATTTACTGCCCTCCAGGAAAGTTCTCAACCTCAAATTGTTCTTGGGACTGAGAGCTGGCTAAAACCCGAAGTAGAGAGCCCTGAGGTCTATAGCGAGTTTTGGAATGTTTATCGGAAAGACAGATTTGACGCCGTAGGAGAGGGGGGGGGGGGTGAGGTGTTCATTGAAGTCGACAAAAATATTGTCTCTACTGAGGTTGAAATTGAGTGTGATAGTGAAGTTATTTGGTCGCGCGCAACAGGTCTAGGTGAAATGAAGTTAATTGTTGGATACCGACCACCCGACTCCGCAATGAGAGTTCTACAGTCGTTCAATGAAAATCTATGGTCAGTCGTGCATAAATAATCAGGTCATGCAATGATAATTGCTGGTGACATTAACCTACCGAGTATAGACTGGGACGTGTATAGATTCAATGTAGGGGGTATAGACAGACAATCTTGTGAAGTACTTTTGAACACGTTTTACGAAAACTGTCTTGGGCATCTAGTTCGGCAACCCACACGCAATGGAAGTATCATGGACATTGTAGCTACAAACAGGCCGGACCTTATCGTTGGCGTTAGTATATAGAGACGTGGATTAGTGATCATGATGTCCTCATAACGACTATGGATACGAAAGTTAATAAACCCGTCAAGAGGGCTAGGAGAGTGTTTCTGCTACAAAGAACAGATAAACAGTTGTTAGCATCTGACTTAGACAATGAATTGCAATCATTTAGTTCCAAAATTATGGCCATAGTGGAGTTATGGGCAAAGTTTAAACTGCTTGTAAATCCTGCTCTGGACAAGTATGTACCTAGTAAATGGAATAACGGCGGAAAAGACCCACCGTGGTTTAATAACGAGATTCGGAAAATACTGAGGAAGCAAAAGTTGTTGTACTCTCGGTTCAAAACTAGGACGCGCAAATGACGACAGGCAAAGACTAGTAGAGAATCGTGCGTTTGTGAAGATATCTACGCACGAAGCATACAACAGCTACCACCATCGTACCTTGGCTAAAGATCTGGCGGAGAACCCGAAAAAATTCTGGTTATACGTAAAATCGCTAAGCGGGTCTAAGTCTTCCATTCACTCACTCATTGACCTGTCTGCTTTGGAAATCGGAAATTTATGGTTAGGACTTATGGGACCCAACTGCTGAGGTCATCAGTCCCTAAGCCTACACACTACTTAATCTTACTTAAACTAACTTACGCTATGGACAACACACACACGTCCGACAGAGGACTCGAACCTCCGACGGGGGTAGCTGCACGGGCCCAGTCTGGTTTGTCAGTAGAAGACAGCAAAAGGAAGGCCGAAGTTTTAAATTCCACATTTAAGAAATCGTTCACGCAGTAGAATCGTACAAACGTATCGTCGTTTGCCCATCGCACCGAGTCCCGTACGGATGACATAGTAATAATCATCCCTGGCGTAGAGAAACAACTGAAAGAGTTGAAAACAAATAAGTCGCCAGGTCCGGATAGAATCCCAATTAAGTTTTACAAAGAGTACTCTACGTCCTTGGCCCCGTACTTAGTTTGCATTTATCGCGAATCTCTCGACCAGCGCCACGTTCCAAGCAACTGGGAAAAAATCGCAGGTGACTCCTGTGTATGAGAAGGGTAAAAGAACGGTCCCCCAAAACTGTAGACCAATAACTTTAACATGGGCTTGCTGCAGAATTCTAAGACATATTCTGAGTTCGAATACAATAAATTTCCTAGAGACCTAAAAGCTCACGTTCGCGAGTCAACACGGCTTTAGGAAGTATCTCTCGTGCGAAACCCAGCTTGCTCTTTTCTCACATGATATACTGCGAACTATGGATGAAGGGCAACAGGCAGATTCCATATTTCTAGATTTACGAAAAGCATTCAACATGGTATCCCACCGCAGACTGTTAACGGAGGTACGTGCATACGGGATAGGCTCCCAGGCATGTGATTGGCTCGAAGGTTTCTTAAGTAATAGAATCCAGTGTGTTGTCCTCGACGGCGAGTGTTCATCGGAAACAAGGGGAATATCAGGAGTGCCCCAGGGTAGAGTGATAGGACCGTTGCTATTTTGTATATACACTCCTGGAAATGGAAAAAAGAACACATTGACACCGGTGTGTCAGACCCACCATACATGCTCCGGACACTGCGAGAGGGCTGTACAAGCAATGATCACACGCACGGCACAGCGGACACAACAGGAACCGCGGTGTTGGCCGTCGAATGGCGCTAGCTGCGCAGAATTTGTGCACCGCCGCCGTCAGTGTCAGCCAGTTTGCCGTGGCATA
The DNA here is from genome assembly GCF_023898315.1 of Schistocerca nitens. Classification (NCBI taxonomy): domain Eukaryota; kingdom Metazoa; phylum Arthropoda; class Insecta; order Orthoptera; family Acrididae; genus Schistocerca; species Schistocerca nitens. The sequence goes on from NC_064616.1 coordinate 871,485,868, forward strand.
CGGAGCTCCATCGCAGTCTTTAACACTGGTAGCATGCCGCGACAGCGTGGACGTGAACCGTATGTGCAGTTGACGGACTTTGAGCGAGGGCGTATAGTGGGCATGCGGGAGGCCGGGTGGACGTACCGCTGAATTGCTTAACACGTGGGGCGTGAGGTCTCCACAGTACATCGATGTTGTCGCCAGTGGTCGGCGGAAGGTGCACGTGCCCGTCGACCTGGGACCGGACCGCAGCGACGCACGGATGCACGCCAAGACCGTAGGATCCTACGCAGTGCCGTAGGGGACCACACCGCCACTTCCCAGCAAATTAGGGACACTGTTGCTCCTGGGGTATCGGCGAGGACCATTCGCAACCGTCTCCATGAAGCTGGGCTACAGTCCCGCACACCGTTAGGCCGTCTTCCGCTCACGCCCCAACATCGTGCAGCCCGCCTCCAGTGGTGTCGCGACAGGCGTGAATGGAGGGACGAATGGAGACGTGTCGTCTTCAGCGATGAGAGTCGCTTCTGCCTTGGTGCCAATGATGGTCGTATGCGTGTTTGGCGCCGTGCAGGTGAGCGCCACAATCAGGACTGCATACGACCGAGGCACACAGGGCCAACACCCGGCATCATGGTGTGGGGAGCGATCTCCTACACTGGCCGTACACCACTGGTGATCGTCGAGGGGACACTGAATAGTGCACGGTACATCCAAACCGTCATCGAACCCATCGTTCTACCATTCCTAGACCGGCAAGGGAACTTGCTGTTCCAACAGGACAATGCACGTCCGCATGTATCCCGTGCCACCCAACGTGCTCTAGAAGGTGTAAGTCAACTACCCTGGCCAGCAAGATCTCCGGATCTGTCCCCCATTGAGCATGTTTGGGACTGGATGAAGCGTCGCCTCACGCGGTCTGCACGTCCAGCACGAACGCTGGTCCAACTGAGGCGCCAGGTGGAAATGGCATGGCAAGCCGTTCCACAGGACTACATCCAGCATCTCTACGATCGTCTCCATGGGAGAATAGCAGCCTGCATTGCTGCGAAAGGTGGATATACACTGTACTATTGCCGACATTGTGCATGCTCTGTTGCCTGTGTCTATGTGCCTGTGGTTCTGTCAGTGTGATCATGTGATGTATCTGACCCCAGGAATGCGTCAATAAAGTTTCCCCTTCCTGGGACAATGAATTCACGGTGTTCTTATTTCAATTTCCAGGAGTGTACATAAACGACTGGCAGATAGGGTGTGCAGTAATCTGCGGTTGTTCGTTGATGATGCTGTGGTGTACAGGAAGGTATCGAAGATAAGTGACTGTAGATTGATACAGGATGAACTAGACAAAATTTCTCGTTGGTATGATGAGTGACAGTTGTCTCTTAATGTAGAAAAATGTAAGTTTATGCAAATGAGTAGGAAAAGCAAACCCGTAATGTTCGGATACAGTTTTAGTACCGTTCTACTTGAGACACTCACGTCATTTAAATATCTGGGCGTAACGTTGAGAAGTGATATGAAACGGAACGAGCATGTGAGGATTGTGGTAGGGAAGACAAATGATCGATTTCGGTTTAACGGGAGAATTTTAGGAAAGTGTGATTCATCTGTAAAGGAAACAGCACACAGGACGCTAGTGCGACCTGTTCTTGAGTACTTCTCAAGTGTTTGGGATCCGTGCCACGTCGGATTGAAAGAAGACATCGAAGCAATTCAGAGGCGAGCTGCTAGATTTGTTACTCGCAGTTTCGAACAGCATGTAAGAGTTACTGGTATGCTCGGAAGCGCAAGTGGGAATTCTTGGAGGGAAGAAGACATTCATTTCGAAGAACACTACTGTGAAAGTTTAGAGAACCGGAATTTGAAGCTGACCGTAGAAAGATCCTAATGTGACCAACATACATTTAGCGTAAGGATCACGGAAGTAATATACGAGAAATTAGGGCTCTTACAGAGGCATATAGATAGTCGTTTTTCCCTCGCTCTATCTGCGAGTGGAACAGGAAGGGAAACGACTTGTTATGGTACAGGGTGCCCCCGCCACGCACCGTACGGTGGCTCGCGCAATATGTGTGTAGATGTATATGTAGACATCGTTCGATATTTGACGGATATGACTGCTTCTAGTAATTGTTCTGAAAACATGAAACCATAGAATAACATGTCTTTCTGCCTATTTAGGCGCAGTAAGTTACACTATGTGATCAAAAGTATCCGGACACCTCCAAAAACATACGTTTTTCATATTAGGTGAATTGCGCTGCCACCTACAGCCAGGTACCCCATATCGGCGACCCCAGTAGTCATTATACATCGTGAGAGAGAAGAATGGGGCGCTTCGCGGCACTCACGGTCTTCGAACGTGGTCTGGTGATTGGGTGTCATTTGCACGTACGTCTGTAAGCGAGATTTCCACACTCCTAAGCATCCCTAGGTCCACTATTTCCGATGTGATAGTGAAGTGGAAATGTGAAGGGACACTTACAACACAAAAGCGTACAGGCCTACTTCCTCTGTTGAGTGACAGAGACCGCCGTCAGTTGAAGAGGGTCGTAACGTGTAATAGGCAGACATCTATCCAGACCATCACACAGGAACTCCAAACTGAATCAGGATCCACTGCAAGTACTATGACAGTTAGGCGGGAGGTGAGAAAACTTGGATTTCATGGTATAGCGGTTGCTCACAAGGCACACATCACGCCGGTAAATGCCAAACGACGCCTCGCTTGATGTAATGGGCGTAAACATTGGACGATTGAACAGTGGAAAAACGTTGTGAGGAATGACGAATCACGGTACACAATGTTGCGGTCCGACGGCGGGGTGTGGGTATGGCGAATACCCGGTGAACGTCATCTGCCTGGGTGCGTAGTGCCAACAGTAAAATTCTGAGGCGGTGGTGTTATGATGTGGTCGTGTTTTTCATGGAGGGGGCTCGCACTCATTGTTTTGCATGGCACTATCACAGCAGAGGCATACATTGACGTTTTAAGCACCTTCTTGCTTCCCATTCTTGAAGAGCAATTTGGGGATGGCGGTTGCCTCTTTCCACACGCCCGAGCACCTGTTCATAATGCACGGCCTGTGGCGGAGAGCTTACACGACAGTAGCATCCCTGTAATGGACTGGCCCGTACAGAGTCCTAACCTGAATCCTATACAACACCTTTGGGATGTTTTGGATCGCCGACTTCGTGCCAGGCCTCACCGAACGACATCGATACCTCTCCTCAGTGCAGCACTCCGTGAAGAATGGACTGCCATTCCCCAAGAAACCTTCTGGCACCTGATTGAACGTATGCCTGAGAGGTTGGAAGCTGTTATCAAGGCCAAGGGTGGGCCAACACCATACTGAATTCTAGCATTACCGATGGAGGGCGCCACGAACTTGTAAGTCATTTTCGGCCAGGTATCCGGATACTTTTGATCGGGCAGTGTACTTGTTTTTATGCCGAGAGTCAATTGCCAATCCCTGCACCAAACGTAAATCCTCTGCAAATCTTCCTACATTTCACTATAGTTTTCTAGAATTGATACTTCTCTGAATATGACAGAATCATCCGTGTAAAGCCTCATGGAATTTCTGACGTTATTCACTAGGTAGATTAATACATATGGTGAAAAGTAATGGTCCCATAACACTCCCTTTGCGTTCACGAAAGTTACTTTTACGTCTGAAGATTTGTCTCCATTGTGAATGACGTGCTAAATTTTGTTTCATTAATTTCTGTTAGTGGTATATTGGCAACTGATATGTTCATAATTGAAATTTTTGCTACAGATGTACAGTTTCAGCGAAAAACAATGTATTATTTTTGTTAGAAACTCTTATATCCAGCCATACAGCTGGTCTGATATTGCATACGCAGGTATTTTAAGATGTTTTTGTTAGGTCGATTGCATGTCTATCTGTTTGGTACAAATTTTGCAGTTTAGTATAATCTATTTTCCACATAAGCCAGAGACTTTAAACATAGTTCAGAACCCGCTGACAATGCAATATTAACTCGCGTTCTTGACGGTCTGTTCGGTAGAGGTGGGTGGGTGAGGGTAGGAATGAATAAGTTTGACATCTCGACTTCCCTGCGGGACAGTGTGTTGTGCTGATAGTATCGAAATCTTTTTCCAGGCAGTATGGGAGCGGATGGGCATGGCTGAGCAGAGAGGGGGGACGGGGGGGGGGGGGGGGGAATCACTCACGGAGTGAAAGGACGAAGACATGTGTGCTATATACAATAATGGAAAAAAATCGCAACACCGAAAATAATTAATGTAGACCAACGAAATTTCGGAAGTGCGTTTGTCTAGGTAACATATGTAAGTGATTAACATTGCAAGATAACAGTAGATGTAAATGTGAAGTAAGCCAGTGAAGTATAAAATGACGGTAGATTAATAACCATTATAACCGCCAGTATGTTGATTGCAAGCATGCAAACGTGCGTGCATTGTGTTGTACAGGTGTTGGATATCAGTTTGTGGACTGGATTTCTGTGCCTGGTGCAGTTGATCGGTCAATACAGGGACGGTTAATGCTTGTTGTGCATGACACTGGAGCTGTCTTCCAGTGACGTTCAATACGTATTCTGTTGGAGAGAGATATGGTGATCGACTAAGGCAACATGTCGACAATCTATAGTGCATGTTGGGATACAGCAGTGGTGTATGGCGAGCGTTATCCTGTTGGAAAACATCCCCTGGAATACTGTTCCTGAATGGCAGCAAAACAGGTCTAATCTCCAGACTGACTTACAAATTTGCAGTCAGCGTGCATGGGGTAACTAAAAGAGCGCATCCCACCCCAAACCATAACTCCAGATGTACGTCCAGCGCGTCTAGCAGGCAGACAGGTTGGGTGCAGATCCTCAGCTGGTCCCTTTCTAACCAACACACGGCCATCACTGGCACCAAGGCAGAACCAGCTTTCATTAGAAAACACAACAGACCTCCACCCTGCCTTCCAATGAGCTCTCGCTTGACACTATTGAAGTCGCTAACGGTGATAGTTTAGGCTCAGTGGAATGCACGCTACAGGGCGTCTGGCTCGGAGCTGCCCCTGAAGAAACCGATTTGTAACAGTTCGTTGTGTCATTACGGTGCCAACTGCTACTCAAATTGCTGATGCAGATGCAGTAAAATGTATCAGAGCCATACGCCCAATGCGATGGTCTTCCCTCTCAGTAATGCCACGTGACCGTCCAGACACCCGTCTTCTTGCGACCGTATATTCCCGTGACCACCGCTGCTAGCCATCATGTACAGTGGCTACATTCGTACCAAGTCTTCCTGCAATATCGCAGAAGGAACATCCAACTTCTCGTAGCCCTATTAACACGATCTCGTTCAAACTCAGTGAAGTGTTGGTAACGGCATCTTTGTCGCCTTAATGGTATTCTTTACAAACATCACCACATCCAGTCGCTAAGGTAACTGGCGCTCAAGATCGTTACAGCCTGTGTTTAAAGCAAATCTAATTTACATCCTCATAGTATCGGTACCAGTGCCACTCTTATACGTCTGGCGCGAAATTTTAAAAGGCATCATCCTTCAGAGCTAGAAACACGCCTACTAATTTTTGTTTATGTCGCAAAACTCCTACATATATAAAGCCTTAGGCAGAAAGCTAGTATATGCAGGGAGACTCATTTAACGTTTCAACTTAATATCTTTGGAACAACAATAGATATTGAAAAACGACTTTCACCGCTATGAATGTAAGGTAGGGGCTCATGAAAATAAATATTATGGGACATTCTAAAAGGTAAGCAAATATTAGTGTCAACAGAAACTTATGTTTTGCAAATGGACAATCCTTATTATTTCTTGTGCAATCAGTAATACGAAAAATCACAAAAAGAACTGCGTTGGTTGCATCGCAATACGTCGATTATATCCTGAAAAATTGCAAAGCGAAGCTGGCGCTTGAAATAAACCAAATCCGCTGCTTTTGAACGTCCCCATATGCAAGTGTGAATCTCACATTACTCGTAATCGCGATGTGATTGACGTACTACGATGCAACAAACGCTGTCCTTATTGCTACTTACGCTGCTATTAAGTGGATTGGAAACAATACAGGTGTCCTGTCACACACCATAAAAAGTAAGGAAAGTGTTTGCGCGTTCGTACTTTATTCATATTTACTACGAGGTAACGAAATACCGAATATCACCGCCCAGCCGGGCGCGGTGGCCGAGCTGTTCTAGGCGCTTCAGTCCGGAACCGCGCGACTGCTACGGTCGCAGGTTCGAATCCTGCCTCGGGCATGGATGTGTGTGATGTCCTTAGGTTAGTTAGGTTCAAGTAGTTCTAAGTTCTAGGGGACTGATGAGCTCAGATGTTAAGTCCCATAGTGCTCAGAGCCATATGAACCATTTGAACCATCACCGCCCAGGGTAAACATAATTAATGGCTGACCAAGACTCTAATAGTGGCGCAAATACTAGTTGTGCGTAGTTGTACATCAATTACATACTGGTACATGACACGTGCAGGACATGTCACGGAACATTTTTTATGACTACGTTCAAACGAACTTTTGCACTTGGTGAAACGACCACATAAACGTACTACAATACCCAAAAACGAACATCTCCTCAGAAACACACAAAATATTCGCCGGTATGCAATCACATTTCTCAGAGCAGACACGCTACAACGTATGTTCGATGACCGACAGCGCAGTGCACATTCCAATATCGATCAACTCGCAGCTGTCAGTGTTTCTGCTGCTACTGCAGCACTTGCAGCAGTAATACGGTGTTTCATGTTGTTCATTGTTGTTGTAGCGTGCTGATACACCACATTTTTCAAATTTCCTATGACAAAAAAGACCATGGTGATGAGATCCGATGACCGCGCTAGAAATTTCTGAACAGGACTGCCCCGTACTGTCCATCGATTTGGGAATTTTTGGTTGAACGCATTTCTTGCCATGGCATTATGCACAGCGCATCCGTGCTGCTGATACCACATTACATGATGCAAATGAAGAGGTAGGTCCTCCATCTGTTCAGGTGAGGTACATCTCAAGAACCGCCCGTACTGTCGCCGGTAAGAGTGCCATCAATGAAATACGGGCCAATGATGTGTCGTCCTGCAATACCACACCATACGTTGACACTCCACCGGCGTTGATGTAGGTTTTCCAGTGACCAGTAGCGCATATTGTGTAAGTTGACGTTTCCGTGGATTGTAAACGTGGCTTTATCGGTTAACAGAACCCTACGCACAAAGTCATAGGCTTGCCGCAGAACTCACTGATAATTATCGAGCTAAACGCTTGAGAAACAGTGAGGTTTCAGTCACTTGCACAGCAGTTGTCCTGTCCTTCCGTTATTACAGTCATTAATGTCCAACAAGCTTCATCTTTTCCTTCGTCAGAGTGCTTTCTGGATCTCCTTGGAATGTGACGATTTGTCCCATAGAAACATACCACAAATTAAATAAATATTTTTGTTGACGCACAATGGTTTCTTATTTATTTCATGCATAACTGCGTTAATTAGTCTAAGGGAAATCACCCTCTTGAACTGTAGACACCTAAATTCGAGATACTAGATAACGCAGAATATTTTTATTGGCCTGAGGAAAAACAGCAACAGAGATGAGGAACAAGTTTTTAACTTTACTGTTCTTGCAGTTCTCTTAAAAATACCGACACACAGCTAATGATTCTCCATTTGCCCTTTGCAAGTACGTCTATCCATCCTAACAATGACATCTATGGTACTTCTCAAATGTCACAATATTCTAAAACGTCTGCAGTATACATTTTAAGTGCAGAAAATGTGATGTTTATGATGATTGTTTTACACACACACATCCGACTATAGAACGTGATTCTGAACTCTAATGTATGAGTCAGGGGAAGAGAAAGAGAACATAATGTACTGCTAGAAAAATATAATCTATAGCAGTTACTGCAAACGTTGAGACCTAGTTGGGGTTACATACAAAACGTTGCAAGGCTCAAATTACATTATTTCATCTATGCTGTTTCTCAAATGCCACAGCCGGCCGAAGTGGCCGTGCGGTTAAAGGCGCTGCAGTCTGGAACCGCGAGACCGCTACGGTCGCAGGTTCGAATCCTGCCTCGGGCATGGATGTTTGTGATGTCCTTAGGTTAGTTAGGTTTAACTAGTTCTAAGTTCTAGGGGACTAATGACCTCAGCAGTTGAGTCCCATAGTGCTCAGAGCCTCAAATGCCACAACATCGTACAAGTAAAATTCATCAGTAATGAAAGACAATGTAGTGTTTACGTGGCAATGGTATCTAAATACGTGAAGTGTTTTCTATCTGATAACGTGTACTATCATCACAGTCTTCTCTTTTTAACGGCAGTTTAGAAGGGGAGCAAATACACTCCTGGAAATTGAAATAAGAACACCGTGAATTCATTGTCCCAGGAAGGGGAAACTTTATTGACACATTCCTGGGGTCAGATACATCACATGATCACACTGACAGAACCACAGGCACATAGACACAGGCAACAGAGCATGCACAATGTCGGCACTAATACAGTGTATATCCACCTTTCGCAGCAATGCAGGCTGCTATTCTCCCATGGAGACGATCGTAGAGATGCTGGATGTAGTCCTGTGGAACGGCTTGCCATGCCATTTCCACCTGGCGCCTCAGTTGGACCAGCGTTCGTGCTGGACGTGCAGACCGCGTGAGACGACGCTTCATCCAGTCCCAAACATGCTCAATGGGGGACAGATCCGGAGATCTTGCTGGCCAGGGTAGTTGACTTACACCTTCTAGAGCACGTTGGGTGGCACGGGATACATGCGGACGTGCATTGTCCTGTTGGAACAGCAAGTTCCCTTGCCGGTCTAGGAATGGTAGAACGATGGGTTCGATGACGGTTTGGATGTACCGTGCACTATTCAGTGTCCCCCCGACAATCACCAGTGGTGTACGGCCAGTGTAGGAGATCGCTCCCCACACCATGATGCCGGGTGTTGGCCCTGTGTACCTCGGTCGTATGCAGTCCTGATTGTGGCGCTCACCTGCACGGCGCCAAACACGCATACGACCATCATTGGCACCAAGGCAGAAGCGACTCTCATCGCTGAAGACGACACGTCTCCATTCGTCCCTCCATTCACGCCTGTCGCGACACCACTGGAGGCGGGCTGCACGATGTTGGGGCGTGAGCGGAAGACGGGCTAACGGTGTGCGGGACCGTAGCCCAGCTTCATGGAGACGGTTGCGAATGGTACTCGCCGATACCCCAGGAGCAACAGTGTCCCTAATTTGCTGGGAAGTGGCGGTGCGGTCCCCTACGGCACTGCGTAGGATCCTACGGTCTTGGCGTGCATCCGTGCGTCGCTGCGGTCCGGTCCCAGGTCGACGGGCACGTGCACCTTCCGCCGACCACTGGCGACAACATCGATGTACTGTGGAGACCTCACGCCCCACGTGTTGAGCAATTAGGTGGTACGTCCACCCGGCCTCCCGCATGCCCACTATACGCCCTCGCTCAAAGTCCGTCAACTGCACATACAGTTCACGTCCACGCTGTCGCGGCATGCTACCAGCGTTAAAGACTGCGATGGAGCTCCGTATGCCACGGCAAACTGGCTGACACTGACGGCGGCGGTGCACAAATGCTGCGCAGCTAGCGCCATTCGACGGCCAACACCGCGGTTCCTGGTGTGTCCGCTGTGCCGTGCGTGTGATCATTGCTTGTACAGCCCTCTCGCAGTGTCCGGAGCAAGTATGGTGGGTCTGACACACCGGTGTCAATGTGTTCTTTTTTCCGTTTCCAGGAGTGTATAATGCATAACAAAAAAAAATACAATCGACGGCAAGTATTACACAAACAGCTACTGCATTCAGTACGATGACTTGCTAAAACCTTGCATTCAACTACCCCAACATCTAATAAAAGTATTATCACACGCACAACACAATTTTTAGGGAAGGAAGGAACGAAGGAGGACTTTTTTCAAGTTTAGGAGGGAATAAGGTATTTGATTACGACGTATCAGTTAACTGCAAAACGACATACATTGTTTATACACACACTCACAAGAGGCGACGAAAAATGGTGACAGTGAGAGATGTAACATCTACATTGACAATGACAGGGCTGATACCTCCAAAATAATTTATCATTTATGATATTATATGTGCAATTTCTCACACTTAAAACCGCATCTAAATTGTCTGCATTACTTATTCAGACTCTTGCAATATGCATGCATATTGGCATTACTGACAAAAACCATAGGTTAGGCAGCACTTGTAAGAGCTACACAAGTGTGTTATACCTGCATCTGTTAGTACAAAAAAGAAAGACATTGTTTTTTACAATAGTGATTTAATTTTTACACTTAACAAAATTGTGTATTAACAATCGATTTTTTATGTCCAAACTGTTTGTTGATACTGAACTGACTGCGACAAATATGCTCTTACTGTAGCTAAAACAGGAGTCTGACACACTGTACGTGAGGAGAGGAAAAACGCATGTATAGTGCATACAGCAGTGTGTCTGCAGGGAAAGAGTAGCACTCCCATCTCTTATTGGAAACTAATCTTACACAGGTGACTTGTCAAAAGCTCTCAACATTTTATGGTAAAAATTGCAATACTAATTGCGCTAGCTGTTTATTCCGGTTGATATCTACTAATGAATTATTGGAAACTAGATGAGAAACCCGGCGTTGCCCGGGTATTTATTTGTAGGAAGATTGGATTTAACGTCCGGTCGAAATCGAGATCATTACAGTATTTATTTACAGCTGTGCTCTAGTTTTCGTACATGTGCAACTTATCTTTTTTACTTATAAAGTTTCTTTGTATACAATGTCTGAAGTAGTATGACTGGAGACAAGAACAAAGAGCTTATTTGCTTCACTAGCGCAGGAGTGATCGACGTAGAGATGGCTGTGCGAAAAGCAACTGTCACTAAGGTCCACAGACGCAACACACACTGATCATGGCATTTCATAAACTTACTGGGAACAATGCTCATTTAAAGGGAAATTGTAAACTGCTAGGAATAAGTGGGATTCAGGGTGTAAATCTTCACTCGCCTGAATCATTTACCTTCAAAATTTCTGCTTCTATGATGTTACGTTGGAGAGAACTGACTTTAATCCTCTGTGAGTGAAGAGTTCCGAGGAGGGAGATAATGCGTCACGCCTCGCCTGCAGATGGAGTTTATAAAGAGCGAGTCAAAGCCTGATGTTTTCAAGTCGCAGTAAGACTCGCCTCTTGATCTTCATTGGATCCTTGAGACCACATAGTCCTCAGTCTTTTAGCCATACTGGTGCAGTCAGAAACATTCGACAATTTTCTATGCATTTTTTTCGTAAATAAAACGAAGTCAAAATGTAATGAGAAGCATCTACTCACAAACCAAAGTTAATAAATTAGTGTTTCCTAGCAATGATTATAAATAAAACGTATCGAAAGAAGCGAATCAATGTCATTAAGTTATTAACACACAAAGCGAAAATTAGTAAAACCATATAGCCTAGCCAACTAAGTTTTCTGTTAGTTTGCATTAATAAAGATAATAAGATCGTGGCACTTAATACTGCTACTGATGTAAACTTCTGCAAATACTTCTGTCACTGAGTAAAAAAACTAATAGCGCCATCTGTTGGTTCTCTGGTGTACTATGCCGCGATGATGAAACATTTTCACTACGAAACTGAACAGACATGTTTAGAGAAAACTTACGATAACCTTTCCGCCATGTTCCGATTTTGACGAAATAAGGCCTGCCTGTTGCCCCAACCTACGCTTAAGTGGTCTGTGAGAAACCCGTGTAAATTCGACCAGTAGTTTTCGAGATTAGCGAGTTCAAACAAAAACACAGACATTACGAGTTTAGGTGAAAATTAAATTACGAAACCTTTTTCTCCGTGACCCGGTTTTGTTGAAACAAAACCTATACGCTGCCCCAAGATTTTCTCAAGCTACCTGTGAAAACACCATGAAAACTGGCCCAGCAGTCTTCGAGAATGGGACCGATGACCATTGCAGTCTGGTCCCTTTAATCCCACAAACCAAAAACCAAATCTTCGAGATTAGTGTGTTCAAATAGACAAACACGACAGTTTTATAGTTTTATTATTAGTATAGATCGTCTTCAAATCGCGAAATCTTCTTTTTCTTTTTCTTCTTCTTTAACTCTCTCATTGTAATCATTATCTTTTCCCTCCTTGTAATCATCTTCATCGTCTTATCGTCTTATTCTTCTGTAAGTTCTGCTTACATAAATACAATGTTTTCAGTGTCTTCGCCTTTCGTCTTTTGGTATAGTTGTCCCAGTCTCTGAGAAGCAGGGCTCATTGGAAGTGAAGTATGCGCTTCTTGAAGCACATATCCATCTCTTCTGCCAAAATTTGACGAGATTTTTGATATCTACCACTGGGCACGGATGGATTATGATCTGAAACATAGAATAATGTCTCATTAATATCTCTGTTAAGTAGGAATAAGAAACTATAATCATAAATATTGTTATTTTATATTTTTGCTCAATGAGTCTGATGGGAAATTGTTTCTTTAAACACACTGTAGCGTCAGATGTGTTAATGTGGTGTGCACATTTGCTTCCTAATCTCGAGTCTGATTCATTTCCACTGCTTAATCTGATTCGCAGTGTGCTACGAGGTATTTTAAAATTTTCAGCACCATTTCTATTCGATAAACCTTCAGCAACAGCGTGTTTTGCCATTTTCAAATCTGCTGCAATCCAGTTAACTTGTCTATCTCATTTCTACATGAGGGGGTTCCAGAAAAAAAACTTATTTTTATAACTTATTTATTCACAATTTAAACACAAACCTTCAATCCCTTACAAAGTACTCTCCGCTTGTCTAATATTTTATTCCATTTTTCAAAACACTGTTTAAATTGGTCTTTAGTGATGCTTGACTGTGTTTGTCGGTTTCCCTCACCTCAGTCGCCCGCAGCTCGTGGTCGTGTGGTAGCGTTCTCGCTTCCCGCGCCCGGGTTCCCGGGTTCGATTCCCGGCGGGGTCAGGGATTTTCTCTGCCTCGTGATGGCTGAGTGTTGTGTGATGTCCTTAGGTTAGTTAGGTTTAAGTAGTTCTAAGTTCTAGGGGACTGATGACCATCGATGTTAAGTCCCATAGTGCTCAGAGCCATTTGAACCATTTGAACCTCACCTCAGCATCAGAAAACCGCTTTCCTTTCATATCTAGGAAACAAAACAAAAGTCGCACAGGGCAAGGTCGGACGAGTATGGGGTGTGAGGAACGGGGATCGTACCATTTCTAGTCAGGTACTGTCGTACAGACAGAGCTGTGTGAGCAGGGGCATTGTCATGATGTAAAAACCGGTCACCTGACTGCCACAAATCAGGCCTCTTCCGCCGCTCACTGTTGCGCAATTTTTTCAAGGTGCAAGTATAAAGTATGGTTAACTGTCTGCCCCCCGGGGAACAATTCTGAATGGACGACTCTTCTCACATCGAAAAACGAAATCAGCATTGTTTTAATGTTTGATTTCACCTGACGAACTTTCTTGGGACGAGGCGAATTTGAAGTCTTCCACTGGCTTGGGTGTTGCATAGCACCAAGGGTAGTATGTAACCTCTGATAATATTCGAAAAAAGTTTGGATCATTGCGGGACTCTTCTTTCAAATCACAGCGTGCCTCCATGCGACCTTGTTTTTGTTCAGCAGTCAGAATTTGGTAGCCACCTTTTCATTCCCAAATCTTCTGTCACAATTCGCTGCAATGAACTCCATGTCACTCTCGGCAGCTCCACAATTTCAGTTGTCGATCTTCGTCCATGATTTCAACTTTTTCATGTGTTCGGGCCATGGAAGGACGACCAGAACGACGTTTGTCAACAACTGACATTTCAGAATTTTTGAAACGGGAAAAGCATTCAAACACCTGAGCTTTCACGACTGCATTTCAAGAGTTTCTGTTCCACTTTTTCACCGCCGCACGCTGTTATGGAAAATCAGTCATTGTGAAAACGACTATAACAAAAACAGTTGTGACTGTAAACTATGCCGAAAGTAGTCCTGGCCTTCTTTAGCGAGGTCATTCGGCTTACTGACTGGAATGTTCGCGATATGCGCTCCTAGCGTTAAAACGTGGTACTGCAAAAGCTCTGCCCACCAAAAAACTATTGTATTATACCACTCTCAAACTTAAAGAAAACTGATCGGCCGCCGCTCCACAAGTTCTTTAACGCCACTACGGCGACTTACGAGTGAATGAGAATGAAATGATGATGAAAGACACACAACACCCAGTCATCTCGAGGCAGAGAAAATCCCTGACCCCGCCGGGAATCGAATCCGGGATCCCGTGCATGGGAAGCGAAAACGCTACCGCAAGACCACGAGCCGCGGACTTTTTGACCGTTATTTCAGATAACAGTAATAGTAGACTCTAACTAGCAGAAAGGAAGGTGTGTGACATACTTTTTTATATGTAATTCAGGATACTCTTCAGCACAGCTCATATGGGACCACGTCGTTATTGGATCTTTCATTTTTAATACTAGGCTCTGATTGGAGGAGAGAGGAGACAGGCGTGTGGGATGTTTTTTTGATAAATAATTCAGATAATTCAGATGGAACTAAATTGTAACTGGCTCTATCATTTTAATACTAGCCTCTGATTGGAGAAGAGGAGAGGTAGGTGGAACACAATGCCGTTTCTGTGTACATTTTTAAGTAAATAATACATTTCTTTGATGTTGACGTTACATAATTTTTTCCTGCATCTCTGGCACCATTTTCTAAACCCACAATCTGATTGGTTGGAAAGAGGAGGAGGATAGGGTATAAAGCACTGTTGGTCTGTTTCCATCTTCTTGGATATTTTTGTTGGCTGGATATAAGAGGGCTGAAAGGAAGGGGCATACTTGTTGCGTATGTCAGAAACAGTGTAATATAACTCCATTTTAACCATCAGTTTAATATCACACTCTCACTCCTTGGGGTTTCAAATTCCACCATATTAGATTTTTAAAAATGCGTTGTAATAGGCTGGGGATGAGGAGTAGTGAAGTGGGAGAGTGTTTTCAATTCTCCACTAAGAAAATAGGGTTAGTTCTACTATCCTAGTATTTTTAATGCAGCCCTACTATTGGCTCTAGATAAGATGGCGGATGGGGTATGACTCGATGTGTACGTCGGAAATAATGCAATCTGAAGCCATTTTTGCGCGTCATTTTAATACATTCTGACTGGTTGGACACAGAGAGGAAGGAGTAGGGTATGAAGCAGAGTTAATCATTTCCAACAACTTGGATTTTTAATACTGCGCTATAATTGGCTGGAAATGGGGGCGGGGTGGGGGAAGGGAAGAGGAAGTTTTAACTTCCCATTACCATAATTGAGCTATTTCTTCCATCTTGGATTTTTCATTTTTAATCCTGCGCTATGATCTGGTGGACATAAGGAGTGCTGCATCGTGATTGGTTGGAGACAGGAGGAGGAGGACATGGCTTTTAATTTGTCACTAACACAACTGGGCTTTTCCGGCTATCTTGGATTTTTCTACTTCTACTTCTACTTCTACTTGACTACTCTGCAATTCACGTTTAAGTGCTTGGCAGAGGGTTCATCGAACCACAATCATACTATGTCTCTACCATTCCACTCCCGAACAGCGCGCGGGAAAAACGAACACCTAAACCTTTCTGTTCGAGCTCTGATTTCTCTTATTTTATTTTGATGATCATTCCTACCTATGTAGGTTGGGCTCAACAAAATATTTTCGCAGTCGGAAGAGAAAGTTGGTGACTGAAATTTCGTAAATAGATCTCACCACGACGAAAAACGTCTTTGCTTTAATGACTTCCATCCCAATTAGCGTATCATATCTGCCACACTCTCTCCCCTATTACGTGATAATACAAGACGAGCTGCCCTTTTTTGTACCCTTTCGATGTCCTCCGTCAATTCCACCTGGTAAGGATCCCACACCGCGCAGCAATATTCTAACAGAGGACGAACGAGTGTAGTGTAAGCTGTCTCTTTAGTGGACTTGTTGCATCTTCTAAGTGTCCTGCCAATGAAACGTAACCTTTGGCTCGCCTTCCCCAAAATATTATCTATGTGGTCTTTCCAACTGAAGTTGTTCGTAATTTTAACACCCAGGTACTTAGTTGAATTGACAGCCTTGAGAATTGTATTATTTATCGAGTAATCGAATTCCAACCGATTTCTTTTGGCACTCATGTGGATCACCTCACACTTTTCGTTATTTAGCGTCAATTGCCACCTGCCACAGTCGGCCGCGGTGGTCTCGCGGTTCTAGGCGCGCAGTCCGGAACCGTGCGACTGCTACGGTCGCAGGTTCGAATCCTGCCTCGGGCATGGATGTGTGTAATGTCCTTAGGTTAGTTGGGTTTAAGTAGTTCTAAGTTCCAGGGGACTGATGACCACAGCAGTTGAGTCCCATAGTGCTCAGAGCCATTTGAACCATTTGAACCACCTGCCACACCATACAGCAATCATTTCTAAATCGCTTTGCAACTGATACTGGTCTTCGGATGACCTTACTAGACGGTAAATTACAGCATCATCTGCGAACAACCTAAGAGAACTGCTCAGATTGTCACCCAGGTCATTTATATAGATCAGGAACAGCAGAGGTCCCAGGACGCTTCCCTGGGGAACACCTGATATCACTTCAGTTTTACTCGATGATTTGCCGTCTATTACTACGAACTGCGACCTTCCTGACAGGAAATCACGAATCCAGTCGCACAACTAAGTCTATACCCCATAGGCCCGCAGCTTGATTAGAAGTCTCTTGTGAGGAACGGTGTCAAAAGCCTTCCGGAAATCTGGAAATACGGAATCAACTTGAGATCCCCTGTCGATAGTGGCCATTACTTCGTGCGTTGCACAAGAACGATGTTTTCTGAAACCATGCTGATTACGTATCAATAGATCGTTCCCTTCGAGGTGATTCATAATGTTTGAATACAGTATATGCTCCAAAACCCTACTGCTAACCGACGTCAATGAAATAGGTCTGTAGGTAGATGGATTACTCCTACTACCCTTCTTAAACACTGGGGCGACCTGCGCAATTTTCCAATCTGTAGGTACAGATCTATCGGTGAGCGAGCGGTTGTATATGATTGCTAAGTAGGGTGCTATTGTATCAGCGTAATCTGAAAGGAACCTAATCGGTATACAATCTGGACCTGAAGACTTGCCCGTATCAAGCGATTTGAGTTGCTTCGCAACCCCTAAGGTATCTACTTCTAAGAAACTCATGCTAGCAGCTGTTCTTGTTTCGAATTCTGGAATATTCCATTCGTCTTCCCTGGTGAAGGAATTTCGGAAAACCGCGTTCAATAACTCCGCTTTAGCGGCACAGTCGTCGGTAACAGTACCATCGGCATTGCGCAGCGAATGTATTGACTGCGTCTTGCCGCTTGTGTACTTTACATACGACCAGAATGTTTCATTAGTTGTTCCGTTTTAATACACTACTGTGACTGGCTGCAAGTAATAAGAGGGGAGGGGAGGTAGGAGGCGAGTGGCTTACCACTGATAAGGGTGATATCACCAGTAAGAGCGATGACGTCACTGATAAGAGTGATGATTTCGCTGGACTCCCATGATGCAGACGTAGACAACGAAAAATGGTCTAGAACATACATACTAAGAGCATAAATTTTTATTTGTGGAACATTCACAACTGTTCTGCAACTAGTTCATGTTAAACAAGTCCACGAAAGTTGTAAAATTCTTTATTGAACGAAGTCTTGTACGACTACCACGGTTTCGGAGTCTCAGCTCCACCATCAGGTATATCTGAAATCTAGCATACATAGTAATCCTACTCAGACTGTCTGGGTGCGAAAGGTTGCCCTATATCGTTTTTTGTGGATGTTCATTTCATTATTTCCTATTCCTGCAAGTCATGGCTCTGTAGGAATGATTATTAGTTTCATTTTACATCTACACTGAAAACCTTCTTTAACTGTGTAAATCATCCACCTCGAGATGTTATGTGTCTTTCTTCTCGTTTTTGTCGGTGTAGATTTTGCAGAAAGTTTGTGATATTATTTATGTTCTACGTGACCTAGTGAATCCAACTTGATGGAGTGCCCCTGCAAGCGGTCGCTGTTTTAGAGAAATTTGAGTTTTGCATTATCCTACCACTGAATTGAAACTGCCCTTCTTTGTGTCTGCAGTTGAGCCTATATGATCGTAACTTGTAACAGTCACGATGAAGAAACATGTATGATATGTTTTCTACTGGGTCATTATTGACTCCTCTTTGTCACTGTTCGTATAAAAGAATTTAAAGCGGTTTCGTATAATATTTACGGAAAAATGCGCTCGGTTATCGATGGGTTAGTTACTGTTGTTAAGACATTGTCTGAGAACAGCCATCGGATATCAGATATTTAAATTGATCTTCACTTTCAGTTTTTTCGCTACTGTCATTTGACTATATTGCAAATAGATTCAATCTTATTGTCCGATTTTTTTTATTCTGAACCAGCAACCCAACTTCTGGATTTTTAATAAGTTTCCTTTTTATATTGTATTAATTTTTATTGCCTACAGCTACAACACGATCGTTACTATTTTTAGATGTTATATGAAGTTGTCACTCCATGTATTAACAGATTTAATCCATTTATGGTGCACTACATACACTGTATAAGTTATCTGTGGTTAAGTTATTAGGGAAACTATTTTGAGACACTAAAGCACATTGAACGCAAAATACGAGATGTGTTCAAAAAGCATCGAACTGTAATCTTTCCCTCGTAACTCAACGAAGCGTGGGAGACTTACTTCAATGGAGATACGTTGGGGAATATTCATGCGCAATCGTGAATTTTTTTCCCGCCAGCAGAAAGTGGCAGTCGCTGGCAACCGTTGTACATGTGAGGACGTGTGGCGAGCACTCTTTGTATTCCAGTTAGTTATAAAACGATGAAACAAATTGTGGAGCGATATCCAAGTGGAAACAATTCGCAAGACTCACCAGCCCTTCGGGGACGATGCCATGAGCAACTCACGAATAAAAATGTCCACACATCAGTGGATAGCGAATCGTGTTCAGTCAAACTCACAACAGTCCATCATGACATTGTCCACGTCTACATATACACAGACATCTCCACCTACATCCACGTACATACTCCGCAAGCCACCGTATTGTGCATGTCTGAGAGTATCTTGCACCACTACTGTCTTTTCCTTTCCTATTCCACTCGCAAACAGAGCGAAGACAACGTGTGCCTCCGCACGAGCGCTAATATCCCTAATCTTATATTCATGGATAATGGAATGTAGACGAATTAAATCGGGTGATGCTGAGGGAATTAGATTAGGAAATGAGACGCTTAAAGTAGTAAACGAGTTTTGCTATTTGGGGTGCAAAATGACTGATGATGGTCGAAGTAGAGAGGATACAAAATGTAGACTGGCAATGGCAAGGAAAGCGTTTCTGAAGAAGAGAAATTTGTTAACATCGAGTATAGATTTAAGTATCAGGAAGTCGTTTCTAAAAGTATTTGTAAGGAGTGTAGCCATGTATGATAGTGAAAAATGGACGATAAATAGTTTAAACAAGAAGAGAATAGAAGCTTTCGAAACGTGGTGCTACAGAAGAATGCTGAAGATTAGATGGGTAGATCACATAACTAATGAGTAGGTATTGAATAGAACTGAATAGAAGAGAAATTTGTTCAAAAATGGCTCTGAGCACTATGGGACTTAACATCGATGGTCATCAGTCCCCTAGAACTACTTAAACCTAACTAACCTAAGGACATCACACAACACCCAGCCATCACGAGGCAGAGAAAATCCCTGACCCCGCCGGGAATCGAACCCGGGAACGCTGGCGTGGGAAGCGAGAACGCTACCGCACGACCACGAGATGCGGGCGAGAAATTTGTGGCACAACTTGTCTAGAAGAAGGGATCGCTTGGTAGGACATATTATGAGTCATCAAGGGATCACCAATTTAGTATTTGAGGGCAGCGTGGAGGGTAAAAATCGTGGAGGGAGACCAAGAGTTGAAAACACTAAGCAGATTCAGAAGGATGTAGGTTGTAGTAGGTACTGGGAGATGAAGAAGCTTGCATAGGACAGAGTAGCATGGAGAGCTGCATCTAACCAGTCTCTGGACTGAAGACTACGACAATATATTCGTGGTCCTTACGCGAACCTCGTATCACAATACAAGAACTTGCGAATGAGACAGTGATAATTACTGGATCCGTATATTCGGATCTGTGGACAGCAAAACCTTGACATCTCCATCATGATAATGCACCCGCCCATAATCTATTTCCTTCAGTATGGCTCATTTTGAACTCTATATTTATGCATGAGATTTTAAGTTTTATTAGAAATGTTGCAAAACTGTTATGATTTTTTTTAAATTTGCTGCTTAAACAAGGGCAGGTTTCTCTATTAACTCTGAACCACTTTAAGAACATGAATTTCACACATAATTAAAAATGAAAATATACAAACGTTAAAAGTAACGTCACTCCTGTACTGAGTAAGAAGTTATGAGTCTCCCAAGTATCAGTTCAGAATTTCTCTTATTACATGTTTTATAGATAGTTTTATCTCCTTTCTTAATTGTGAATTGTAATGTTTGATCTTGTTTCTAGTTGGTGATATGAGGAAAGCATGCCAGGCAGTTGCTACCTATCTGCTCTTCAGTCCCGCAGACGAGACTATGCTACAAAATAAGAAATATTATCTCAGTTTGCCGAAAGTGGAAAAAGAATTTTTTAAACCACGGGAGGTAAGTTTTAAACAATGTACCTATAGAATAATTTCCCACAAAAGAATTCTAATTTCTGTGGGATCCTCAAAAACTTTAAAATGTAGATTTTCAGGTCTCCAGACCTTTATTGTGATCAATTTGCAGTGCCGGTTACGCGTAGAATGAATCATTTCACATACTGATATACACTGATAAGTCAAAACATTACGACCACAGCCCACCGCGATGTTGGGCGCCTATTGGTGGCATTGAGGGCACGTGTCGCGCTAACAGAAGTACACAACTGGCCATTAAAATTGCTACAACAAGAAGAAATGCATATGATAAACGGGTATTCATTGGACAAATGCATTATACTAGAACTGACATGTGATTACATTTTCACGCAATTTGGGTGCATAGATCCTGAGAAATCAGTACTCAGAACAACCACCTCTGGCCGTAATAACGGCCTTGATACGCCTGGGCATTGAGTCAAACAGAGCTTGGATGGCGTGTAAAGGTACAGCTGCCGTGCAGCTTCAACACGATACCACAGTTCATCAAGAGTAGTCACTGGCGTATTGTGACAAGCCAGTTGCTCGGCCACCATTGCCCAGACGCTTTCAATTGGTGAGAGATCTGGAGAATGTGCTGGCCAGGGCAGCAGTCGAACGTTTTCTGAATGCAGAAAGGCCCGTAAAGGACCTGCAACATGCGGTCGTGCATTATCCTGCTGAAATGTAGGATAGAGCCACGGGTCGTAACACATCTGAAATGCAACGTCCACTGTTCAAAGTGCCGTCAACGGGAACAAGAGGTAACCGAGACGTGTAACCAGTGGCACCCCATACCGTCACGCCGTGTGATTGCCAGTGTGGCGATGACGAATACACGCTTCCAATGTGCGTTCACCACGATGTCACCAAACACGAATGCGACCATCATGATGCTGTAAACAGAACCTGGATTCATCCGAAAACATGGCGTTTGGCCATTCGTGCACCCAGGTTCGTCGTTGAGTACACCATCGCAGGCGCTCCTGTCTGTGATGCAGCGTCAAGGGTAACCGCAGCCATGGTCTCCGAGCTGATAGTCCATGCTGCTGCAAACGTCGTCGAACTGTTCGTGGAGATGGTTGTTGTCTTGCAAACGTCCCTATCTGTTGACTCAAGGATCGAGACGTGGCTGCACGATCCGTTACAGCCATGCGGATAACATGCCTGTCATCTCGACTGCTAGTGATACGAGGCCATTGGGATCCAGCACGGCGTTCCGTATTACCCTCCTGAACCCACCGATTCCATATTCTGCTAACAGTCATTGGATCTCGACCAACGCGAGCAGCAACGTCGCGATACGATAAACCGCAATCGCGATAGGCTACAATCCGACCTTTATCAAAGTCGGAAACGTGATGGTACGCATTTCTCCTCCTTACACGAGGCATCACAACAACGTTTCACCAGGCAACGCCGGTCAACTGCTGTTTGTGTATGAGAAATCGATTGGAAACTTTCCTCATGTCAGCACGTTGTAGGTGTCGCCACTGGCGCCAACCTTGTGTGAATGCTCTGAAAAGCTAATCATTTGCATATCATAACATCTTCTTCCTGTCGGTTAAATTTCACGTCGGTAGCGCGTCATCTTCGTGGTGTAGCAATTTTAATGCCCATTAGTGTATGTAAGCGGAGCCGACACGGACGAGGGATCACCCTAGCGACGATATGGGCTGCAAATGGGGAAATCCGTTGAGATATTCGACTTTGACAAAGGATAATTATTATTGCGCACAGCCTATAAACGAGTATCTCGAAAACGGCGAAGATGGTCGAATATTCACGTACTACTGTTGTGAGTATCTACGGAAAGGATTAGAGAGACGGTGAAACTACCACTAATCGCTAAATGGTAGGACATCCAAAACTCGGCACAGAACGTCGGCTTAGGAGACTTGTCTGCTCTGTAAAGTAGGACAGACGGTGACCTGTGGTATCCCTGCCGAATGAGCACAAGTGTATGGGAACACGCCGTTCATCGTACATTGTTGAACATGGACCTCCGCAGCACACGCCTCCAACCTGTCCACATGTTGACCCGACGCCATCGTCAATTACGACTGGAGTGGTCGGGGGATCATCAGGATTCGACCGTCGATCAATGGAAGCGTGTCCGCTCTTCGGCAGATTGACATTTTTGCTACATTAGGTGGCTGGTCGTCTCCACAAACGCCGTCATCGAGGTGAACGGCGGGTCGAAACGTGCAGCCCGCCACGGACTCAGGCTAGTGGGCGCAGTATTATGCTGTGGGAGACATTCTCCTGCACTTGCAGGGGACCTGTGGTAGTAACCGAAGACATGCTGACAGCTGCAAACCACCTGCATCCATTCAAGCTTGATGTCTTCCCGGCAACGTTCAGCAGTATAATTGTCCATATATCGGAGCCAGAACCCTACTACAATGGTTTGAGGAATACAACAGGCAACCAAATTAGTTTCCTGCTTTCTTATGGGACCCATCTGGGTCTCTATCGGGCGCCATCCCCACGTACGAAGATCAATGGCCCGTTATTTACGCGAATTACATGACCTAATGGTACATACCTTCACAAACCTACCCACAAACTGTCGGATCCACGATACGCAGAATCAGATATGTATTTCGTTCCAAAGACAGAAAAACACGCTATTAAGGAGGTGGTCACAATGTTTTTGTTCACCAGTGTAATTTACACTCATAATTTTCAGTCGGAAAATAAGTATTTATTATAAAACAATGAAAAATTTCAGACGCTAGAAAGAATCGACTGATAGTCACGTTGACAAACGTAAAGAAATCGAGAGCTATAAAGCAACGCAGCAGCATATTTTCACTCCATAATGGCACTTGACAGTTATGAGGACTGAGAACCATGGGCGGAAGGCAGAATAAGTATTATCCGAAAGCGTGAGTTAACACATATTGTCCCTGAAACTCAACATTGATCAAACAAATTTACAGAATCTCACGCTTAAGTACCATAAATTTTGTGATGGATAATCTCTTACTGTATGACACATACGCACAGTTTAGATATCAGTTAGTTACTGGAATTATCACGTCCTCACACATCACAGCTTCTCCATCTCCACTGATCGGTGAGAACGCTGTGGCCATTCACATGCCGCAAAACATATGTATTCGTTCGACCTATACTTGAGTATTGCTCAACAGTGTGGGATCCGTACCAGATCGGGTTGACGGAGGAGATAGAGAAGATCCAAAGAAGAGCGGCGCGTTTCGTCACAAGGTTATTTGGTAACCGTGATAGCGTTACGGAGATGTTTAGCAAACTCAAGTGGCAGACTCTGCAAGAGAGGCGCTCTGCATCGCGGTGTAGCTTGCTCGCCAGGTTTCGAGAGGGTGCGTTTCTGGATGAGGTATCGAATATATTGCTTCCCCCTGCTTATACCTCCCGAGGAGATCACGAATGTAAAATTAGAGAGATTCGAGCGTGCACGGAGGCTTTCAGATAGTCGTTCTTCCCGGGAACCATACGCGACTGGAACAGAAAAGGGAGGTAATGACAGTGGCACGTAAAGTGCCCTCCGCCACACACCGTTGGGTGGCTTGCGGAGTATAAATGTAGATGTAGATGTAGAATACGTGTTCCGCAAGTTTTTGGTGCGTGACTGCGTGTATATTTCACTATATAGTACTGCGTGGGTCTCACACTCCGTATTATACTGCTTCCCACAAGGTGACGGCGAAAATTTTGAAGTCCACCAGTAAAATCAACCTTTGCTAGGGGTTTGCACATTTAGATCTGCACCTTCAGATCCACTTATCAATCAAAATCATTAAATATTTCAGATGATTTTAATTGTATTCTTCATTTCTATGACATTAGTGTCATTGTTAAAGCCATGGAATAGTATAAATGACTTACCATCAGCTAGCTGCAGACAGTGAACAGATTTTCACTTTATTCCGGGTAAAACACAGCGCAAACAGATTTTTAAAAGATGCTATTAATTATGAACCCACTGAATTTAGTAGACAGAAAAAATGCAAAATTTTAAATACAATTAACAGACACTGATTAAGCAGCTACAGTTAGCTAAAATTCTCTGATCGTATTTTAAACAAAAGACCTATCAACAGCTACCATTGATTTTGAACCCAGACGACAGCAAAACAGATAATTAAAAGAAAATTAACGGTCACTGAATAAGCAGCTACAGTTAGCCATAATTCACTGATCAGATTTTAAGCAAATGACGTTTAAACAACTGCTATTAATTATGAGTGTTGAATCCATAAACCCCAGCGGGAGGGGGAGTGAAAATCGAGAGGTAAGGACATAAACGGAAGTTGCTTAACTTGGTCAGGATGGACACCATCCTTCCAATCCTTAAGCCTGCAAGGGACCGGACCACTTCTACTAGCATCGAACTGGCCAAATATACTCCAAGTCGCTGGTGTGTTTTCCAAAATATCATGCCGACTCACGGAAACCAGTTCGCAGGGCAGGCAATAACGCGTACTCAAAACCAGGCTCAGCGCCTTCACGGGAGTCAGTTCGTTCTCTCGTGTACCATCCAGAACTCCAAACCTCTCGCGCCCCCACCCAACTCGCCCTCCACACCACATATTCACTCCCCAAAACCTTCCAGCTTCATAGCTTTTGTGCCCACTGACGGCACCACCAGTTTACCTTCAAAGTTATCCAGACAAAGATCGTCAACGAGGGGCGAAATTCATAGCAGGCTGAGCCCACATGGCTCATCCTCCGCCACCGAAACTCAAAGACGCCCCGCTGCAGTTTGGTACCAAGGCGAGAAGGTAAAGATGGGGCTAGCTACCCTCCTTAACCTGACTAAAATGTGAAATTACAATGAAATCAGACCTTTAGCTGCTTACAGGTGTTGATAAATATCAACGGGGACAGTTTAAAAATGTGTGCTCCGACAGAAGATAGTGCGACTGCGGGGACTTATCTCTGGCACGCTACCCGTGAGACCCACACTTTCCAACTTTCTGTCCACACACTACGTTTGTAGTGCCCTGCCCACCATACTCATTACTCGCGGCAGTCAATCTACCGATTCCCATAAGAGTTCGGGCAAATCTGAGTGCATCCGCACTGAAGAAGATCATTGGCCGGTAAGCCTTATCTATATGAAGCTGGTATCTGTACAGATACCATTGGTGATCTTGCAGCTCTCGAAGAATGTAATTACAATGAAATCAGACCTTTAGCTGCTTACAGGCGTTGAAATGGAAATGCCGTGTGGATAGGGCCTCCCGTCGGGTAGACCGTTCACCTGGAGCAAGTCTTTCGGTTTGACTCCACTTCGGCGATAGTGCGTGTCAATGGGGATGAAAGGATGATGATAAGGACAACACAACACCCAGTCCCTGAGCGGAGAAAATCTCCGACCCAGCCGGGAATCGCCGTTAGGGATGACATTCCGTCACGCTGACCACTCAGCAACCAGGCGTGGACCTTACAGGCGTTGATAAATATCAACGGGGAGCGTGTCCGGGATGAGTCCCTGCAGTCGCATTGTTCTCTGTGTCCTCGGTGGCTCAGTTGAAAAAAAAAAAAAAAAAGTTGGATAGAGCGTCTGCCATGTAAGTAGGAGGGCCCGCGTTCGAGTCCCGGTCGGGGCACACATTTTTCAACTGTCCCCGTGGATATTTATCAACGCCTGTAAGCAGGTAAGCTTCTGATTTCATTGTAATTTCATTCTTCCAGAGCTACAAAATCACCAATGGTAACTGTACAGATACCAATATTCATATATGACTAAAATGTGTCTCTAGAGATCTTCCCGTCAATTCATTATGGATCAAGATATTAACTGAACTCGGGAATCTAAATATTTTTCAAGGGCCTATAAAACGGTGTGCCAGATTATTAGAAAGGGCTGCTCAAGCCTTGGCTCCGACGTAAACCTACACACAAACACACGGTCTCTCACCTACCCCTTGTACTCGCGCCTCCCACAATTATATGAAGATGGTATCTGTTCTTTCGGACATGGGTCTCACGGGGAGCGTGCAGCGGATAAGCCCTGCAGTCGCACCATCGACTGTGCCCTCGGTGGCTCAGATGGGTAGAGCGTTTGCCATGTAAGCAGGACATCCCGGGTTCGAGTACCGGTCGGGGCACACATTTTCAACTGTCCCCGTTGATGTATATCAACGGCTGTTGGCAGCGTAGGGCCTTGATTTAATTATCATTCCACAATTATATCAACGCGCCTGAAGCCTATGCGCGAGCTGTATATTGCGCCTCGCTCTCTTCCAGTTATATTGGATGGTCTGGAAGGGGACTCGCTCAATAATGGTCCAAAGTATTCACGGAAAATTTAATCGGATAGGCCAGGATAAATGAGGCCGGAGTGACCTTGATGATCTCTTGCTGAGCAGTATTAAAAACAAGATTTAACCAATGGTCAGAAAGTTCCCAGCATTTTTGGAACCTAGCATGAAATATTATCGACGCTGCCATGCCTCATACCATGATCGACACAAAATCTCCCGAAGTCCATAGATGTAAATGCCGGAGCTTTATCACTTACCGGGGTGCTCAGTGGTCCAAAGACAGCAAAGCTTTTGGTAAGATGTTGTGCAGATAAGCCACTAGTGACCCCATGGCTGGGAATTAACCAGCTATAACGGGAAAACCCGACTACCACCAAAATATGACAGTCCGCCCCCCCCCCCCCCCCCCCCCCTGTTGTGTGGACCCCTGATACGATGAACTTTGAACTTTGAAACGAAACGCGGTAATGCGGACTGCCTAACAAGCAACCCTACCCGTTTTTCTGGGGTGGGCCGATACCCAACTCAACGCCTGATTATCAGTCTCGAGCACAAACTCCCCTATGCTCTAGGTAGAATTAAAATTCCTCCAAGACGAACAGAACTGGTAAAGCATACCACTCATACCCTGAATATTTTAATCAAGCGGGCGGTAAGCATCGCTATGCGTAGGCGATGGGATGGCACTCCCATTGATGTAGTTGGAGGAGTACTGCCGCTACCGCAGAACTGGATGCATCGGTCTGGACCATAAACGGCTTGCCGATATCCGGGATAACTAACAAAGGAGGGTTGCTACAGGTGGCTTTAATAGCCTCAGGGGAAGCTTGATGACTCTCCCCCAAAGGAAGGGCTCGCCTTCTTGGCAAGTTATTCAAGGGCGCCGCCAACTGGGTGAAATTAGGAACAAACTTCCGAAAGAAATTTGCTATTTCAATAAATCTGGCCGCTCCTTTTTGCTCTTAGGAAGGGGTGGGGGAGGAGGGGGGGAGTCACGCAAGGAACGTGTCCGCTCCTGATCAATGTTGACTCCTTGAGCCGAAACCAAGATATACAAGGGAGAGCCAAGGTAATTTTAGAAGGCTTGACAATAAGCCCGGCCTCCCTAGGACGTAATAAAACTTCTTTGAAGTGGTCCAAATGTTCCCCAAAAGTGACACTCTAAACCACCACATCATCAAGATAGTTACTCATATAAACGGATCTGAACTAATATCTCCCAAACCATTGCCCAAATGACGAGACAACGCGGCTGTGCCCGTACAGAGTCCGAAGGGAACCCGATTAAACACGTAAGGGCTCCAATCAACACAAAAGGCAGTTACTGGTTTGGAATCTTCGGTCAGTGGTACTGCATCTAATAGTAGGCTTGATTGAGGACCAGTACAGAGAACCAACGGGCTCCCACGAACCAGGTGACGCAATTGTGAAGGTCGGGCGGAACTGATTCGAAGACGACCTTCTGGTTGAGTACTGTATAATCGACGATAGGCCGATAATAGTCACTCTGTGCTTGAAGAACAAGAAAAATTGGTGAAGCTTAGGGAAGAGTCGAAGGTCTAATGACACCATCCCGGAGCATGTTATTAATTAGCCTGTGCAAAATCTTAATCTTGTGGGTGGATAATACACTCCTGGAAATTGAAATAAGAACACCGTGAATTCATTGTCCCAGGAAGGGGAAACTTTATTGACACATTCCTGGGGTCAGATACATCACATGATCACACTGACAGAACCACAGGCACATAGACACAGGCAACAGAGCATGCACAATGTCGGCACTAGTACAGTGTATATCCACCTTTCGCAGCAATGCAGGCTGCTATTCTCCCATGGAGACGATCGTAGAGATGCTAGATGTAGTCCCGTGGAACGGCTTGCCATGCCATTTCCACCTGGCGCCTCAGTTCAAAAATGGTTCAAATGGCTCTGAGCACTATGGGACTCAACTACTGAGGTCATTAGTCCCCTAGAACTTAGAACTAGTTAAACCTAACTAACCTAAGGACTTCACAAACATCCATGCCCGAGGCAGGATTCGAACCTGCGACCGTAGCGGTCTTGCGGTTCCAGACTGCAGCGCCTTTAACCGCACGGCCACTTCGGCCGGCGCGCCTCAGTTGTACCAGCGTTCGTGCTGGACGTGCAGACCGCGTGAGACGACGCTTCATCCAGTCCCAAACATGCTCAATGGGGGGACAGATCCGGAGATCTTGCTGGCCAGGGTAGTTGACTTACACCTTCTAGAGCACGTTGGGTGGCACGGGATACATGCGGACGTGCATTGTCCTGTTGGAACAGCAAGTTCCCTTGCCGGTCTAGGAATGGTAGAACGATGGGTTCGATGACGGTTTGGATGTACCGTGCACTATTCAGTGTCCCCTCGACGATCACCAGTGGTGTACGGCCAGTGTAGGAGATCGCTCCCCACACCATGATGCCGGGTGTTGGCCCTGTGTGCCTCGGTCGTATGCAGTCCTGATTGTGGCGCTCACCTGCACGGCGCCAAACACGCATACGACCATCATTGGCACCAAGGCAGAAGCGACTCTCATCGCTGAAGACGACACGTCTCCATTCGTCCCTCCATTCACGCCTGTCGCGACACCACTGGAGGCGGGCTGCACGATGTTGGGGCGTGAGCGGAAGACGGCCTAACGTTGTGCGGGACCGTAGCCCAGCTTCATGGAGACGGTTGCGAATGGTCCTCGCCGATACCCCAGGAGCAACAGTGTCCCTAATTTGCTGGGAAGTGGCGGTGCGGTCCCCTACGGCACTGCGTAGGATCCTACGGTCTTGGCGTGCATCCGTGCGTCGCTGCGGTCCGGTCCCAGGTCGACGGACACGTGCACCTTCCGCCGATCAATGGCGACAACATCGATGTACTGTGGAGACCTCACGCCCCACGTGTTGAGCAATTCGGCGGTACGTCCACCCGGCCTCCCGCATGCCCACTATACGCCCTCGCTCAAAGTCCGTCAACTGCACATACGGTTCACGTCCACGCTGTCGCGGCATGCTACCAGTGTTAAAGACTGCGATGGAGCTCCGTATGCCACGGCAAACTGGCTGACACTGACGGCGGCGGTGCACAAATGCTGCGCAGCTAGCGCCATTCGACGGCCAACACCGCGGTTCCTGGTGTGTCCGCTGTGCCGTGCGTGTGATCATTGCTTGTACAGCCCTCTCGCAGTGTCCGGAGCAAGTATGGTGGGTCTGAGACACCGGTGTCAATGTGTTCTTTTTTCCATTTCCAGGAGTGTATAAAAGTCGTCTGACCAACAAGAATATCGTCATACAAGCGAATCTTACATCGGATCTAACTAGTGACGCCTAATTTATTAGTGGTGACATCAGGAAATCGGGGTAACACGCTCAACAGTTGCCTAGCCTCGCCACGTTCCAAATAATGAGTCTCAAACTCAGACGACCCCGACTGCACATTACTAATCGGTTGAGAGCGGCGACACGAACACAGTGCTATCCTTTCATTAGGGCAAAATTTGAAATAAAAGGCGCGAGCTTGATAATCAAGAACCAGATCAGTACGCTCAATGAAATCACAGCCTAGTGTCAAGTTAAATGACAAATTCTTAGCAGTGACGAAGTTGACAGGCCATGTAAAATTCGATATGCCTAACTTGCCCCGAAACTCTCCTAGCAGAAGTAGGCGGACATGACAGCACCAAATGTCTACTATAACCACGCCGAAAACAGATCTGGTGTTTAACCTTACCGAGATTTAGCCAGCGGCCTCCTACCGGTTCCCCTGAGATGGAGTAACTAGGCGACCGCCCGCCTCCCGTTGCTCATCAGCAAATCTTAACCCTTCCACCACGGTAACCAAGATATCTAATTTCACAAAGGTGGTAAGTTTTCTATAAAAACCCACACGTAACCGGTCCTCAGGCTTCGTGCTTTCTAATATGGTCTTAACCACACCTTCTACTACTTGCTACCCCAGAACTAGCACAGCAGTGCGGATCTCATCAGTGTATTAAGGTAAGATCTCGTGCTGGTATTGCACACGCCAAATATGCTTGTTTCCAGCTCATGCCTGACCCGGCGTGACAACTTTAGTTGAATAACGCGTTGTCTCAAATTACGAAGGGATCCATCACTCTGCGTAATTTCAGAGAACATTTTGCTTAAAACTCTGCGGCTTAACGGATAAGGAAGCTGAAGAACGATGGCATGTGAAATTCACAACTCATCAGCATGAAATTCAAACCGAACCGTTAACTACAACACAAATTCAACCTGCTCAATCTGCTCCATAGAAAGTTCGTTAATCCCTTGTAGTAGATGCAAAATGGGATTTGGCAACCTAGCGAAAGCATTAGAGAAGATCACATTTACTGGTCCCTCGGTTTCCTGTCCACTCTCCTGACGGCTAGGTTTATCACCTACACCGTCCCTCTAGCTTACACTAGTTAGTTCATCTACCGTGAAAAGACTCAGGTCTACCTGTAGCTCCATAAGTTGACTAATTAAGCTATCAAAGACAGCGCTTTCGTCGGGATTCAGGGCTGCCTACTTCAAGCCACCAAGAAGATTCGCCCAGTGTGTGGTACGGACTCGGATCCTAAACGCTTGTTTGAGCGTAGGCTGACTATCTCATAAGAAGTTCACGTTTTCCCGCAGTCCTGCCAACACTGCCGAACCATCACTATTTCTCTCGTTGCCATCCAGATGTCCAAACCTCTCGCGCCCCCGGCCGACTCGCTCCGCACACCACACACTCCCTCCCCAAAACCTTCCAGCTTCGAGACTTTTGTCCTCACCGTTGGCGCCAACGGTGTACCTACAAAGTTATCCAAACAAAGATCGTCAACTAGGGGCGAAATCAATAGAAGGCTGAGCCCGCACGGCTCCCAGTGTTTACGTCTGTGTGGATCTCAACATCGACAACAGCAACAGATGTAGTCTCCACCTAAAGCAACTGCTCTCCAATAACTGTGATGATAGTCTGCTCAGACGTGTTAGGGCATTACCTCGGCTCTTGAACCATACGTACAGCTGACGACGCTTTGCCCGAAATACAAGGCGTCCGCTCTATCGCTAGCAAAAATTTACTCTGTAAAGAAAAAAATATTCACAGACGTGAGGTTTCTCTCTATATTCTACAATGTGACGCAGCGAATCTGATAGGTTTCTGAAGTATAACATGACGTGGTGGAATGGGCAGGTTACTAGAGAGTGGCGATGTTTTGAAGCTCAGATAAAAAATCCATAAACGACTAAAATGTCATCTGTAAACAAGAAATGTGACCTGTATCCTGAATCAATTTTGTTCAGTTGTAATTCATATATTATGTCTGCAAAGTAAACGACTGGAGACTATGGGTTTCTTGTGCCAAAATATGCAGACGATATCCCTGATCAGCCTCCGAAATTTTGTCGGTTGAGTTTGGGTTCACCCATTGTAATGCACTCACTTTCGTCCCCAAGCATCACAATACATCTGTGGCTGGCAAACAGTGTTTCGTCCATTCCGGCTATAAATGGCAACCGGCGCTTGTCCATTGCAACTGTTTGCTGCCAAATTACATAACACGGGGACATTTTTCGCACTGCTTCGAATCAGCACAATCTGGCATCTAGTACGCCGGTAACGATCTTTTCGAAGAACACTATTGAGAAAAATTAGAGAACCGGCATTTGAAGCTGACTGTCGAACGATTCTACTGCCACCAACATACAACGCGTGTAAGGACCACGAAGATAAGGTACGAGAAATTAGGGCTCATACGGAGACATACAGGCAATCGTTTTTACCTCGCTCTATTTGCGAGTGGAACAGGAAAGGAAATGACTAGTAGTGGTAGAGGTACCCTCCGCCACGCACCCTACGGTGACTTACGGGATATCTGTGTAGGTATAGATGTAAAACCTGCATCCTTTGCGTGCGCACCCAGAATATGTTCGTCAACAGGAAAAACTGGAGATCAGTGCGACAAACTGAAAAAGCGACGCTTCTTACGTCACATGTAATGGAGTTTACAACACGTACTATATCAAGCGACGCCTCAGTCTACGCAGCAAATTCAATAGTAGTCATGGAGGCAGTACATTAAGGAATCAGAACATTTAAGTAAATGTAAGATGGTACGTATTAAAAAAAAAAGACATAAATCCACTAAAGCTACTATTATGGTATAATAGTAAATAAAAGAAAATTTAAAAAGTAAAATAAACATTAGTGCAGCTTAAGTGGATTTCAGATGTCTGTTTTACACGATGTTGATGGTCCATTACTCTTGAGGCTGAGAAGGACTGGTGGTATTTGTTTCTTTTCGCATATCGTCGTTTGAGACAGGCGTTACGCTGCAAATTATAACGAGTGTAGTAATTTCCCAGTAGTCTGGTAATTGAAACGGAGCTATTATTCCTTAGGAAATATGACTGCCACATGCTGTAATAGTTAGGCACACTAGAGGAACAATGTCTCTAATTTTCTCGGTTTCTCTTCGTGTTTACGATGTTAATAAATAACTTCAAAATGCTGCATTCATTTCTCTTAAACGCAAGAGAAAGAGAATTACACTATCTGATCAAAAGCATCCGGACATCTATTAGTGGACACTAACGTACATCTACATACTCTGCAAGCCACGGTATGGTGCATGGCAAAGGGTAACTTGTACCACCACGACTTATTTCCTTCCTGTTTCACTCACAAATAGAGCGAGGGAAAAACGCCAGTCTGTAGGCCTCCGTTCAAGCCCTCATTTTGCTGATCTTCCTGTCCTTACACGAAGTGTACGTTGTCAGCAGTAGAATCGATCTGCTGCCATCTTCAAATACCAATTCTCTACGAACAGAACGTGATTTTGCCTCAAGAGTGTGACATTACCCAACGGCTACTATGCTGAGTAATAGTTTCTCTAACTAGTATTCCATGCGAGCAAACCAGTTGCGACTTTACGTGATGTTGCTCTCACCTTAGCTAATTGGGTTGTGCACGGCTCCGTTTAAAAAGAATAGCAGGATAATGCACGGTCGAGCAGCACACATCTTTCATGCCCAACAGCTAACTCGCTGCAAATAGTAGCCTGTAGCTGCGATCTGCAGTCAAATAGTATGTGCATTGGCTTGAAGTGCGAATTAATGAAATAAACAGAAACATTAAACAAAAGAAATTTATGTTCAATAATGTTTATTCGTGAAAATAAATCTCGGATAGACAGAAAGTGGTCCTACGATAACCAGTTATATCACAGACAGATGAAACAAAGTTGCATAGAGAGCGTTATGAGAATGGTAGCAGAATCCTCGCGTTTAATAGTCATCCAAGGTGCGCGGAAACTCAGTCCATTTCGTGATCAAAACACACGAAAAGAATCGTCAGCTCAAAATAATTCAGAGTTCAGCATGACAGTTTACCCATCAACACACGAGAGATTACGAGTAGGAAATCATATTCTGTCTACTCTCAATTCCGAAATGCCAGCGGAAAAGTTCAAGTCCTGCACTGGAGCATATTCACACCTCGAGAAAGTTAGTCCCTTCAAAAGTTAACGTCTTGTAGCGGTCGTTCACCTACACGACCGAATATCGCACTTCACAACAGGCAGGTCTGCCTTCTTCAAGAACTCACGTAAAAATGTAGAATCGCTTCCTCGAGCGTACCACTTCACTCCAGCAGTGCTCGCCACCGTGTAACTATCTCCAACAAAAATACGTCTTTCATGTATTCTCCAGACATGATTTTGACTCAACTTGACCCCTTTCCACACTAAACGTCTTGTAGCAATCTTTAAATAAAGAAATGTTATAGACATTCTATCACACACATGGCGTGTACAATAAATACAAATAAAGATTTGTTTATAAATAAATAAGCTAGCATTATTGCGTTGGTACACTCACATTGAAAGACAATAAAATTTCGTTAAATATTGTTTAAATAGTAATTCATGTCTGCTTGATAGAAGCATCTTTTGACACTCTTTTCTGTAACGGTGTAAGCTAATACATGCGACCGACCATTTCTTAAATTACAACTGATTTTAATATCAATTGTAATCTACATTTAATAAAGTTGTTGGTAAAAATAGTAACATATTCCTTAAATAACAACACAAGTATGACAGGATATGAGGTATTCATGCTGCATTCAGTTGCTGTGTTATTATGGAGGATACGATGTTCTGACAAACATTTGCATAAATAAAAGACATAAACGTACTAAATCAATAAGTGAAATAGGTACAAATACAAAGTTTTGAGGAATGATAGCCATAGTGCAATGCTATCTTCTATGATAGCGCTTGTTGAAATTCCATTAAACATTTAAAAGTTGTTTGTTCTATGGTTCTTTGTGAAAATATTTATCACTGTAAAATATTAACTTCTGAAGTTTTTAAGTTATTGAAGATACTACTGTTTCATCGGATTCGTCTTATTTTTCTTAAGTCGCAGATGTATTCAGATTTACTTTATTGTTTAACTGTGATTTATTGTAGAATTTCTAAGAGCTTTAAGTAGCCATCATTCAGACTGACTTACACTCTGCCATTGTTGGAGAATCATCTGTTCTGTGACTAAGCTATTAACCGCCGTCTAAGTTCCCTATTCTAGGTCAACAGTCGAAGTGTTAATGGCGTAACAGCATCAAGCAGCTTACTACTAATAATGAATTTGAACATTATAGGATTGTTTTTCCTACTCATTTGCCTTAACTTGAATTTTTCCACACTTAGAACAAGCTGTCATTGATCGCACCAACTTGAAATTTTGTCTAAGTCATCTTGTATCCTCCTACAGTCACTCAAATAAATATCTAGGTGTAACGTTGAAGAGTGATATGAAGTGGAACGAGCACATAAGGATGGTAATAGAGACTGCGATGGTCTTCTCCGGTTTATTGGGAGTATTTTAGGAAATCGTTGCCCGTCCATAAAGGAGGCCGTGTATAGAACACTAGTGTGACCCTTCTTGAGCACTGCTTGAGAGTTTTGGATACCCACCAGGTTGGATTCATGTAAGACATCGAAGCAGTTCAGAGAGATGCTGTTAAATTTGTTATCGATAGTTTCGATCAACACGCAACTGTTACAGAGATACATTGTGAACTCAAATGGGAATCTTTTGTAACGTTATGTGTGTACATGGTGAATCACTAACTATTGCCACCTTGAATAACTCCGAAAATATGATAGGAGCTGGAAAGTTTGTGGGACAAAAGTTGCATGGGACTACGGGGGCCATAATATGATGGTTTTTTGCTGCATCAGAGATATGAAGGTCAACTTTGTTTTCTTAAATGGGATGCTATAGTTTAGTACTTATTTTCTGATAGAGGCTATCGAGACATATCCAATTATGTGTAACAGCAAGGTCTTTGAAGGTTAACGAAGATCAAATAGATGGCATGAACGTCCATTTACAGAAGGTGGTCGAAATGATGACCATTGGTATCAGTGCAATGCTGCAATCTTCTTATCATGGATTGAGTGGTATTCCTTATCACTTCGGCACTTGCCGAAGCACATATTCTGATATTTCTCTCTCGCTTATCTTCAGGTCTCGTTGGAACGTCTTTATAAACAATGTCTTTTACGAATCCCCACAAGAAAAAATCCAGAGGCGTCAAGTCTGGCGAACGAGCCGGCCACGACACATCTCCTCCATGTCCAATTCGATTTGGGAATTGTCTCTGAAACTCATTTCTAGCCATCAGCGAAAAATGTGCCGAGCACCCATTGTGTTGATACCACATTCTGTTCCTTGTTCCTAAAAGTATTTATTCCAATAACAGACCTGATGTTGCTTGCAGGAGTGTGGTATACTTCCTACCATTAAGATTACCTTCGATGAAATAGGGACCTATAATTCTGTCCTCCAGAATCCCACACCATACATTCACCGACCACGGTTTTTGGTGTGCAACTTGCCGGATCCAACATAGATTTTCAGTTGCCCAATAATGCATGTTATGCAAATTAACATTTCCATGGTTTGTGAATGTAGCCTCGTCAGTAAATAAAATCAAATTAATAAATGTGTCATCCTTCTGAATCTGAAGTTGGGCCCATCGTCAGAGTTCAATGCGACGCATACAATCCGTACCAGTTAATTATTGGAGGAGACTGATATGGGAAGGATGATATTTATTGCGATGCAGAACACAAACAACACCACTTTGGCTCATGCCAGATATTCTTGCAATTTGACGCGAAATAACAGAAGGTCTCGAACGATAGTGGCAAGAGTACCAATTTCCGTTTCCTCGTTAGTAACTTTCCTTTGCCTGATATCTTTCCGATGCGTTAAAGATCCAGTTGTTCTCCATTTATCAGACACATATTTAAAAGTACGACGAGTAGGGTGAGTACGTTGAGGATATTTTTCAGCGTATAAGTCTCCAGCTCTCACTGAATTTCGTTGGCATTCTCCGTAAATGAGATGCATATCGACTTGTTCTTCGAAGGAATACATCATTCACATTCGCTTGATTCGACGATACAAGTCTTACCGTTCCTATCAGTGCTGTATTGCGAAACCGTCGAATGGTGTTTACATGTCAATTGGCACGTTAGATGGATACGCCGCATTCGGCGAATATTTACTGTTTGCACGATATACGAGAGAGAATTGTCAGGGCATGTGCTTCGATAAGTGCCGAGGTGATAAGGAATACCACTCAATCCATGATAAGAAGATTGCAGCACTGCATTCATAACAATGGTCATCACTTCGAACACCTTCTGTAAATGGAGGTTCATGCCATCTTTTTGATCTTCGTTTACCTTAAAAGCCTTGCTGTTACACATAATTGGATTTGTCTCGATAGCCACGATCAGAAAATAAGTACCAAACTATAGCATCCCATTACAAAAAAAAAAAAAAAGGTTGACCTTCATATCTCTGAGGCGACCCCATCTAGTAACAAAAAACCAGCGTCATATTGTGGCCCCCGTTGTCCCACGCAACATTTGTTCCACAAACTTCTCAGCTACTATCATACTTTCGGAGTTATTCTAGGTGACAATAGTTAGTGACTCACCCTGTATGGACGAATTATCTGGTTTCCTAAAATTGGTACAAGGTAAGGACAATTTGTTTGTACAGCTAAACGCTAATCGGTGGTCCAATGGAGTGCTGGGCCACTCCAGCAAAGCAGTAGTATAGCCCTGCCGAGAACAAAGGCTGCCAGCGTGACTCGAAATGGGTAAAACCTAGAATAGGGAATTTGGACGGTGATTGCTAACTTAGCCGAATAACAGATGATGCACCAACAACGGCGGACTGTAAGACAGTCTGTAAGATAGCTACTTAGAAATTCTATAAGAAATCACAGTTAAATAATAAAGGAAATCTGAATACATCTACAATCTCAGAACAATGAGTCGCATCCAATGAAAGAATAATAGTTTCAATAACTTGAAAACTTCAGAAGTTAATATTTTACAGTGACTAGCTATTTTCGCAATGAACCCTAGAATTAACTACTTTGAAATGGTTCGTGCGATTTCAACAAACGATCTCTCAGAAGATGGTATTGCACTATAGCGATCTTTCCCCAAAGTGACATCTTCCCGTACACCATAGTGTCATCAGCAAACAGCTGCAGATTGCTGCTCACCCTATCCGTCAGATCATTTATACAGGGTAGGGCAAATAAAAGTGGCCCGGTAGAGTGAGTACGATTGGACGTGATTGTACGCATGTAACCACACCCCGTGATGCACATGCAGTGTGTAGACCCGCCACATGATCCACAACAGTTCCGTGAAGCACATTTACACAATCTTCATGCCTGACAGAGTGATATCACAGGTTAGTCTGGTCGCGGCCCCAGCTCGCCACCAAGTCACCTGATCTGTCAGTGTGCGATTATTTTGTGTGGGGAGCCCTCAAGTATAAGGTGGTGTATCGCAACAACCCTCATAGTCTTCAAGAACTAAAACAGAACATTCGTATAAGATTACCGAAATTCCAGTCCAGCTGCCGGCCGCGGTGGTCTCGCGGTTCTAGGCGCGCAGTCCGGAACCGTGCGACTGCTACGGTCGCAGGTTCGAATCCTGCCTCGGGCATGGATGTGTGTGATGTCCTTAGGTTAGTTAGGTTTAAGTAGTTCTAAGTTCTAGGGGACAGATGACCACAGCAGTTGAGTCCCATAGTGCTCAGAGCCATTTGAACCATTTGAACCAGTCCAGCTATGATCCGCCTTCAGCAATTTGCTGACCGCAAGAGATGAATGGTGATCACTTTCAGCTTGTGCTATCGTTAGATTAGTACTGTATTTCTTTTCCTCTGCTGTGTTTCTTTATAACCAGGAATATGTTCTCTGGACCACTATTATTTGCCTCACCCTGTATATATAGACAATAAGAGTGGTCTCATTACATTTCGCGGGGCACTCCTTACGGTACTCTTGTCTCTGACGAACCATTGAGGACAACATACAGGGATCTATTACTTAAGAAGACTTCGAGGCACTCAAATATCTGGGAACCTAATCCGTATTCTCAGACCTTCTTGAACAGTCTGCAGTGAGACACCTCATCAAATGCTTTCTGGAAATCAAGAAATATGAAGTCTGCCTGTTGTCCGTCATCCATTGTTCGCAAGATATCACGTGAGAAAAGGACAAGCTGAGCTTCGCATGATCGATGCTTTCTAAACCTGTGCTGATTTGTGGACAAAAGTTTTTCCGTATCAAGAAATTTATTATTTCCGAACTCATATTATGTTCAAGAATTCTACAGAGAACCAATGTTATTGATATTGGTCTGTAATTTTTCGAGCCCGTTCTTTTACCCTTATTATACACAGGAGTCATATGTGCTTTTTTTCAGTCGCTTGAACTTTGCGCTCGGCAAGAGATTCGCGATAAATATAAGCTACGTAAGGGGACAATACCGTAGAGTACTTTTTGTAAAACCGAATTGGGATTCCATCCGGACCTGGCGACTTATTTGTTTTCACTTCTTTCGGCTGCTTGTCTGTGTCAGGGATGCCTATTACTATGTCCTCCATAAGGAAATGTCTGTGACGGTCAAATGACGGTATGTTAGTACGACCCTCTTGCACGAATGATGTGTTAAACGTGACATTTGAAACTTCAGCTTTAGACTTTGAACTACTGAAACCTAACTAACCTAAGGACATCACACACATCCATGCCCGAGGCAGGATTCGAACCGGCGACCGTAGCAGCAGCGCGGCTCCGGATTGAAGTGCCTAGAACCGCTCAGCAACAGCGGCCGGCGATACTTGTGGTGTCACCGCCAGACACCACACTTGCTAGGTGGTAGCTTAAATCGGCTGCGGTCCATTAGTACATGTCGGACCCGCGTGTCGCCACTGTCAGGATCGCAGACCGAGCGCCACCACAAGGCAGGTCTCGAGAGACTGACTAGCACTCGCCCCAGTTGTACGACGACGTTGCTAGCGACTACACTGACGAAGCCTTTCTCTCATTTGCCGAGAGACAGTTAGAATAGCCTTCAGCTAAGTCCATGGCTACGACCTAGCAAGGCGCCATTTGTACCATTGCATGTACCTCAAGATAGAGTCTCACTTGTATCATCCAGAATGCTGTATACCAAAGGACGATATAAAAGTTAAGTGTTCTAGTAGCTACGTCCTTTTCTTTATCACATTCATTACGAATCCTGTTCCAGACTTAACGCCAGACGGCGTGAGTTGACGCGTGCCCTTTCGGCTACTTCACTGTGGACTGGCTGCCTTAACAGTCCACTACATTACTGACCTTTCTGTCCTAATTTTTATGGAATAATGTATAGACAGCTGTATTAGAGAGAATACCCTGTCGAGACGGAACAGATCGGCGTTCACTTAAGTGGGATTCGGTGGGGCCTTGCTGTAGCCGTCCATGTCTCAGGAGAGAGCACAATAGGTAAAAAGCACTGTATCAGCGCGTTTGATACCGACGCGTCGGAAACTCCATCTCTGAACTCGTGTGACCAATTGACTTCACACATGTCACAGTATAAAGGGCGTACTGTGAGTACCTCGATTCGGGGAAAACCACTGCCGCCATTCATCTGGCGCGGGCAACAGTGTTGAGGATAGGAGTCACCGACAGCTATCGTGCACTGTAACAGCGGCAAACGGATTACAGTCGTCATATTAGTTGCTAATTTAATGCTGCACAACAAGCGCTGATGAAGCACACCAGTGACAGTCACCACCTGCCTATGGCGTAAAACGCCTCCACTCACAGGCAGTGGCGTAACTTAACAGGCGTCTAAGGAGAGCTTCGAATTTGTGCGTCCTGCTCAGTCTCCCCTCCGCAGACAATATCTCCCCCTTTTTTTAGTTGTCGTTGTTGTTTATCCTATTTAGTCGTTTATTGAGATCAACACTACTTTACAATGAAGACAATATTTCTTTTTTGTATGATACAATTCATGGAAAACATACGGTCCAGAGTCACATTGCTTTCAAAAAAACGCTATTCCTTTTTCACTGTTTCATTGTCGATCAATTCAAAACCCTAGCAAACAAAATGACAGATGCAAAATATATTCTGTATACTCATACTGAGCCGGCCGAAGTGGCCGTGCGGTTAAAGGCTCTGCAGTCTGGAACCGCAAGACCGCTACGGTCGCAGGTTCGAATCCTGCCTCGGGAATGGATG
Source organism: Schistocerca nitens (assembly GCF_023898315.1). Classification (NCBI taxonomy): domain Eukaryota; kingdom Metazoa; phylum Arthropoda; class Insecta; order Orthoptera; family Acrididae; genus Schistocerca; species Schistocerca nitens. The sequence continues at coordinate 871,527,511 of NC_064616.1, forward strand.
TTTGTGATGTCCTTAGGTTAGTTAGGTTTAACTAGTTCTAGGGGACTAAAGACCTCAGAAGTTGAGTCCCATAGTGCTCAGAGCCATTAGAACCATTTTACTCATACTGCATTCGCTCACTTGGCCTAACGAGGCGTGCTTCACCTAGCAACTGAAAACAAGACACAACTGCCTCTGTACCAGGAAGTGGTAAGCCTTATGGAACTGTTTCCCAACACAGACCATTCTGAATCTCCTCACGACATCTTTTCCTACATCTCTACCCCGTTTCCATTTTAGTGCCCACATTCTTCTTCTTAATCTTCTTCTTGTACCTCCTACTTCGCCCCTCTTTTCCTTTTCATTTGTTCTTCCTGTACTTACCCCACCGGACACTGGACACAATGTTTAGCGTCGAATACAGCTATTGGACTCTTGAAACATGTTAAAAGCCGCCTCGACTGACGAATGGTGTTACACGTTGGTAGATGCCGATGGCAAGGTACGAGAGCAAATTCGTCGAAAATAACAAGGGGTGATGCATCCAGCTGGCCAACAGGGCATGTGGTGGAGTCCATTTGATGACACATCGATGCTGTTTTCTGGACAAGCGCGGATGCTACGTCTGTATGCTACTAGATAGGTGTTATCAAGTAATGATGTATATATGCAGAGTGAAACGACGAATAAAAATTTGTAACACTGCCGGGATTAGAACCCGAGTCTTCTGCTGACTAGGCAAATGCGCTAATCACTACGCCCTACGCCATCCTGGCACACTGCACAGACTGTCCAAGGACGCGTCCCTCCTCAAACCAAATTCCCGGTCACGCCACAGGAGGATTTAGAAGAGAAGTGTGCTAGGGTATCTACACATACATCTACTTGGATACCCTGCAAAAAAATGTTCAAATGTGGGTGAAATCTTATGGGACTTAACTGCTAAGGTCATCAGTCCCTAAGCTTACACACTACTTGACCCAAATTATCCTAAGGACAAACACACGCACCCATGCCCGAGGGAGGACTCGAACCTCCGCCGGGACCAGCCACACAGCCCATGACTGCAGCGCCCCAGACCGCTCGGCTAATCCCGCGCGGCGGATGCTCTGCAAATCAGACTTGAGTGCCTGGCAAAGGGTTCATCGAACCAGATTCACAATAGTTTTCTGTTATTCGAATCTCGAACAGCGCACGGAAAAAGCGAATACCTATATCGTTCCGTGCGAGCTCTGATTTCACTTATTTTATTATGATAATCGTTCGTATGTAGGTCGGCGTCGACAAAATATTTTTGTATTTGGAGGGGGAAACTGTGATTGAAATTTCGTGAGAAGATACCGCCGCAACCAAAAACGCCTTTGTTTTAAATATGTCTTCTTGATAATAAAAAATGTGCTGCTCTTCTTTGAACTTTCTCGACGTACTCCGTTAATCCTATCTGGTAGGGGTCACACACCGCACAGCAATACTCCAAAAGAGGATGAACAAGCGTAGTTTAAGCAGTCTCTTTAGTAGATCTGTTGCATCTTCCAAGAGTTCTGCCAATGAAACGCAGTCTTTGTTTCGCCTTCCCCACGACATTTTCTATGTGTTCTTTCCCATTTAAGTTGTTCGTAATTGTAAGTCCTAGGTATTTGGTTGAACATATGGGCTTTATATTTGACTGATCTATCGTATAACCGAAGTTTAACGGATTCCTTTTATCACTCATGAGGATGACCTCACACTTTTCATTATTTAGGGTCAATTTCCAACTTTCGCACCATACAGGTGTCTTTTCTGAATCGTTGTGCAATTTGTTTTGATCTTCTGATGACTTTACTAAAATTATTTCTGTTTTACTCGATGACTTTCCGTCAGTTACTACGAGCTGTGACATCTCCGACAGGAAATCACGAATCCAGTCGCGTAACTGAGACTATTTCTATAAACACGCAATTTGACAACAATCCGCTTGTGAGGTGCAGTGTCAAAAGCCTTCTGGAAATCTAGAAATACGTAATCAATTTGAAATCCCTTGTCAATAGCACTCAGCACTTCTTGTGAGTGAAGAGCTAATTGTGTTTCACAAGAACGATGTTTACTAAATCCGTGTTGACTGTGTGTCAATAGATCGTTCTCTTCTAGGTACTTCATAATGTTCGAACACAATATATGTTCCAAAATCCCTGCAGCTGTGCAGTCACTGTGCTGGGGTGGCATAGTGGTTAGCACATCTGCCTAGTGAGCAGAAGACTCGGGTTCGAATCTCAGCAGTGGTACAAGTTGTCATTCTTCAGTTTGCATATATACATCATAGATGTTTCAGAGTCGAAAACGGCCATGGAACCACATAGTTTCGTTTCAAATTAAACTGCTCCTCATTTGTACAGTACACTGTCAGTACAAAGGAGGACGGAGTGATTGCGTCGCAGTTCACAGTACTTGTTTTGTCAGTTTTTGTAAGGATAATGCGTAGCATACCTATATCAGAATACTGTTATCTCAGAACGTGGCCGCCAACTGACATGAGTACCATATCGTGCGACAAGGCCCCGCTAAGCCTGTCAATTACATTGCATGTTGAGGAAGCGCACTGCCATTTAATAACTATAGACTGCTGTTGTTTATTTTATGTCGAATATAGATAGCTAGAAAGGCGTACATTATGTGTTTGTCTGCATCTATTTATCGCTCTTCTATTAACCAACAGTTCTGCAACTGTTGAGTGGACAGGATTTGTGCTACGTTACTTTGGAATTTTAGGAACTAATAGTTTAGTGATGCTTTGACAGACTTATCAGCAATAATCTTTATTATGCCAAAAATATACAAATGGTTAAAATGGCTCTGAGCACTATGGGACTCAACATCTTAGGTCATAAGTCCCCTAGAACTTAGAACTACTTAAACCTAACTAACCTAAGGACATCACACACACCCATGCCCGAGGCAGGATTCGAACCTGCGACCGTAGCAGTCCCGCGGTTCCGGACTGCAGCGCCAGAACCGCTAGACCACCGCGGCCGGCCAAAAATATTCCCTCAGCCTTATATGTCAGTATTATACTCCCAGAAGGGGGCGCCTCCGCTTCCTCTAAACAGCTCTCCTTCGTCTCCAATTTACGGTACACTTCAGTGATATAAGGAATTTCGCACTCATCAACGCTAACAGGGGAATCATCAGACATGTTAATGACGGATTTTTTTGAGTCTTAGGTACGTCGTAGAAGGTCGTGTCCCGAGTATCTGGACGGCCCCTAGCTTCCGAAGAAATCGATGTTGTTGTATTATGCGTAACTTCTATACCTGTAACGTTACTCAGGTTTCGACCAAGCGAGCGTTCCGTAGCGGCTAAGGTTCCCGGCTATCACACTGATGGTACGTGGGGTCACATGCTGACCGTACACTTGCTTCTTTTTTATGTTTCATCGTCCAGAAGTTAATTAGTACATATCATGCAAAATCGTTCAGAAATCCTCATTTTCTTCATAATAATTTCATTAAGATACTAATTACTACAGCTCATTTTCTTCCAATGTGTATTCCGTTTGTTGTTTCTGGTTAAAATTCCAAATACACTCCTGGAAATTGAAATAAGAACACCGTGAATTCATTGTCCCAGGAAGGGGAAACTTTATTGACACATTCCTGGGGTCAGGTACATCACATGATCACACTGACAGAACCACAGGCACATAGACACAGGCAACAGAGCATGCACAATGTCGGCACTAGTACAGTGTATATCCACCTTTCGCAGCAATGCAAGCTGCTATTCTCCCATGGAGACGATCGTAGAGATGCTGGATGTGGTCCTGTGGAACGGCTTGCCATGCCATTTCCACCTGGCGCCTCAGTTGGACCAGCGTTCGTGCTGGACGTGCAGAGCGCGTGAGACGACGCTTCATCCAGTCCCAAACATGCTCAATGGGGGACAGATCCGGAGATCTTGCTGGCCAGGGTAGTTGACTTACACCTTCTAGAGCACGTTGGGTGGCACGGGATACAAGCGGACGTGCATTGTCCTGTTGGAACAGCAAGTTCCCTTGCCGGTCTAGGAATGGTAGAACGATGGGTTCGATGACGGTTTGGATGTACCGTGCACTATTCAGTGTCCCCTCGACGATCACCAGTGGTGTACGGCCAGTGTAGGAGATCGCTCCCCACACCATGATGCCGGGTGTTGGCCCTGTGTGCCTCGGTCGTATGCAGTCCTGATTGTGGCGCTCACCTGCACGGCGCCAAACACGCATACGACCATCATTGGCACCAAGGCAGAAGCGACTCTCATCGCTGAAGACGACACGTCTCCATTCGTCCCTCCATTCACGCCTGTCGCGACACCACTGGAGGCGGGCTGCACGATGTTGGGGCGTGAGCGGAAGACGGCCTAACGGTGTGCGGGACCGTAGCCCAGCTTCATGGAGACGGTTGCGAATGGTCCTCGCCGATACCCCAGGAGCAACAGTGTCCCTAATTTGCTGGGAAGTGGCGGTGCGGTCCCCTACGGCACTGCGTAGGATCCTACGGTCTTGGCGTGCATCCGTGCGTCGCTGCGGTCCGGTCCCAGGTCGACGGGCACGTGCACCTTCCGCCGACCACTGACGACAACATCGATGTACAGTGGAGACCTCACGCCCCACGTCTTGAGCAATTCGACGGTACGTCCACCCGGCCTCCCGCATGCCCACTATACGCCCTCGCTCAAAGCCCGTCAACTGCACATACGGTTCACGTCCATGCTGTCGCGGCATGCTACCAGTGTTAAAGACTGCGATGGAGCTCCGTATGCCACGGCAAACTGGCTGACACTGACGGCGGCGGTGCACAAATGCTGCGCAGCTAGCGCCATTCGACGGCCAACACCGCGGTTCCTGGTGTGTCCGCTGTGCCGTGCGTGTGATCATTGCTTGTACAGCCCTCTCGCAGTGTCCGGAGCAAGTATGGTGGGTCTGACACACCGGTGTCAATGTGTTCTTTTTTCCATTTCCAGGAGTGTATTTGGACAGCTAAAAATAGTTCGCAAACATGGGCGAAGTATTAATAGCTGCGAAAGGATCCCAGATACAGACGAAAGTAGACATCCCTAATTTTGACACCGAGCGAGGTGGCGCAGTGGTTAGACACTGGACTCGCATTCGGGAGGACGACGGTTCAATCACGCGTCCGGCCATCCTGATTTATGTTTTCCGTGATTTCCCTAAATCGCTCCAGGCGAATGCCGGGATGGTTCCTTTGAAAGGGCACGGCCGACTTCCTTCCCCTTCCTTCCCTACTCCGATGAGACCGATGATCTCGCTGTCTGGTCTCCTTCCCCAAAACAACTCCAACCCAACCCTAATTATGACCTCGATTATCTAATTAATAGCGACCAAAACGGCTGCCAGTACCGATTGATGTACAGCACTCGTAGGTTCCTACCAAGACAAGGAGCGAAAAACGCCCCGGTGCAGAAAAGAAAGATTAGTTATTTCTTCAAAGTACAGTTTACTGTAACTGGTTCAAATGGCTCTGAGCACTATGGGACTTAACATCTACGGTCATCAGCCCCATAGAACTTAGAACTACTTAAACCTAACTAACCTAAGGACATCACACAACACCCAGTCATCACGAGGCAGAGAAAATCCCTGACCCCGCCGGGAATCGAACCCGGGAACCCGGGCGCGGGCAGCGAGAACGCTACCGCACGACCACGAGCTGCGGACTTACTGTAACTGCGTCAGGAAACATGTACACTTATGTTTCCTTATGTATGCACGAAGTATCCAGGAAATTTGGTCGGACTCTTCGAAAGAGATTTGACACATACATTGAAAAATGTAATTGTGATCTGCAAGAAATTAGGGAAGTTCACGAAAGTGCTGTACGAACAGTTTTTAAACTTTGTCATTCTTCCGTACGTGGGATAAGAAAAATTTCTTTGCGTCATTGATTCGTGGGGTGGGGAGGGAGGTAGACATATAATACAGTTTATAATCAAATCTTTATAGATGAAAGAAAAGCATACACCTGCGCCGTAAAAATTATCGCAACCAAATGTACTCCACTTTGATAACCCTGTCATTTTTACAGGAAGGTTAAAGGTCTCAAAAAAATTCAAAATGCTCCCGAGTTCTTAAAAACTAATAGAGAAAACGCTTCGAGAGACGGCTTCCCCCGTCGGAGGTTCGAATCCTCCCTCGGGCATGTGTGTGTGTGTGTGTTGTCCATATCTTAAGTTAAAGTTAGATTAAGTATCGTGTAGGCTTCGGGACCGATGACCTCAGTAGTTTGGTCCCACAAGACCTTACCACAAGTTTCCAATTTTTTGCTTCGAGAGAAGATTCCATAAACATACATTCTATAATTCGACTTCAAATTAGTGCATCTACTTTCACGAGGATTATCAACTACACTTGGTGCGCATCGAAGAAAGAGCAATCATTCTGAATTCAAACGAACTATGTTTTCCGGTATCCCTTCCGAAAAATTCGTGTGTCTGGAAGGTAGTAGCTTACGTTAAATGTCCATGGTGCACTAAGAATTCGTGTTTCAGCTGCTTCTACGACAAATACCATCCGGAATTCTAGTCTAGCACAGCAAGCGATGCAAGCTGTAGCAATACGATTCTGTAATCTATTCTGTTAAAATGGAATGCACATTTGAAGAAACTTTGCTGTAGTGATTGATTTATTAATGAAATTACTAAGGCGAGAATGACTATTTTTGAATCATATTTCATGAGATATACAGTTAAAGGAGTTAAAGGATATTCTGTGCGATGAAATTTAAAGAAAAAAGAAAGTACACATGCAGCATTTGAACCAAAACAGCCAATGTGGTAGCCGGGAACTTCAGCCGCTGCGGTGCGCTCGCTTGGTTGAAACAGTAGTTAACGTTACGGCTATAGGAGGTACGCGTAAAACTTCACCATCGATTTTCTCGGAAACTAGGGGCCGTCATATTACAAACTGCTACTCAGGTACGATACTCAGGAAAGCTCCCTCTGCTGCAGTGGTTCCCAAACCATTATTATTATTATTACTATTACTATTATTATTACTATTAGTAGCTGTGCATTCATTCTAACACACACACACACAAACTAAATGTCATTCATCTTTCACCATTTTAAAAATAAAAGTGTGCCAAGAAAAGTCTTTCATTCTACGGTTTAGTTAGGTGCTAAAGTTGGTGATAATGTGGGGGAGGGGGTGGCAACAGACGGAATGTGGGGGGGGGAGGGAGGGCGGAGCTACTAGCACATATCTAAATATCATCAAAATCCGTGGTTAACAGATTTGGTAGTCCCCCTGTAATACACATTTCATGGAGACCGAGCGCCTGGTGTTCTTTGGTGCATCCAGTAGGCTGTTTGTCTTTGTGAGGGTTTATAAATGGTATTAACTTTCTGTTCGCGTAGCTATGTGTTCATCCTTGGCACTGTGTCAACAACGATCAATTTTACGTTTCTTTTTTCAGTTATTTACGCGATACCTGGGCGTCGTCAGCGGCGCCTCTGTTTTCCCTCTCTGATAATCGCTGATCCAGAACGTTTCGTACTGGTGACAAAGTTTCGCTGCTAAGCTCTCCTTATCACACGGACGAAAGTTAGATTTGAGCGTCTCGTAAACATAGAGGTTATTACACGATGAATGCAGCGGGACAGTGAATTAATTCGGTATTCTTCTGAATCAGAATATCCGGACGGAAATTTAAACCCTGCTCCTCTCGTTGGTTACTACACAACATTTCTCGGTTCACCGTAATTGGATGCTCAATGCACAATAATCGACAGCATTATATAGTGCTGAACGAAACTGACATGATAACCGGACACTACAATAGAGACCGAGCGCGGTGGCGCAGTGGCTAGCACACTAGACTCGCATTCGGAAGGACGACGGTTCAATTCCGCGTCCGCCATCCTGATTTAGGTTTTCCGTGATTTCCCTAAATCACTCCAGGCAAATGCCGGGATGGTTCCTTTGATAGGGCACGATCGACTTCCTTCCCCGTCCTTCCCTAATCCGATGAGACCGATGACCTCGCTATCTGGTCTCCTTCCCCAAACAATCCAACCAACCAACTACAATAAAGAGGATTAGTCTACAAAGCGTTTAAGTGTTTGGGAGACATATTGTCACAAATGGCAAAAATATACGAGGGTTGGAACTTTAATAGCGACAACTATTTGTTTACAGCTCGTACAAAACAGATATGTGTTTCACAGTTTTACTGACCATCAAAGTAGTCACCAGCATTATGTATAACCAGTTGCCAGCGATGTGGAAGTTGTAGGATACTCCTAGCAGTGCCAGTTGTGTTGCCAGTTATAGCGGCGCAGTCTATTGCTTGACGAATTTGTAGCAGTTCTGAAGCGAATGCGGTGAAGTGTTTCCTTCCGTTTAGAAATCGAGTTGAACTTACGAGGGCTTAAGTCACGGGAGTGCAGTAGGTGGTATAGCACTTAGCAGCCCCATCAAACAGAACAGTAACAGCTTGCACTGTTCGTGCTTGAGCATTGTCCTGCAAAATGACGGTCAGGTCCCGCAGAAAGTGTCATCATTTCTGTCTCTAAGTTGGTCATAGGTTGTATTCCAAAAATGAACAGCATAGAGACAGAAGTGATGACACTTTCTGCATGACCTGACCATCATTTTGCAGGACAATTCTCAAGCATGTACAGTGCAAGCTGTTACTGATCTGTTTGACTGATAGGGCTGCCAAGTGCTATACCACCTACTGCACTCCCCTGACTTATGCCCTCGTAAGATCAACTCGATTTATAAACTGAAGGAAACACTTCACGGCATTCGCTTCAGAACTCCTACAAATTCGTCGGGCAACAGTACGCGCTGCTCGGACTGTCAAAACAACTTCACTGCTAAGAGTATCCTACAACTTCCACATCGCTGGCAACGGGTTATACACAATGCTGGTGACTACTTTGAAGGCCAGTAAAACTTTGAAACACGTATCTATTTTGTACGAGCTGTAAATAAATAGCTGCCACTATTAAAGTTCCAACCCTCGTGTATGACATAAAGAGGATCGCTTAAAGGAAATATGGATTACGTCAATTAAACTCTATGCTCGTTAGCACGTATGTAACGAGAGATATCGAACACATTACCATCTACAAGAGATATTACCATCAACAAGGGAGTAGTTGAGAGTTAAAGCAGAGACCTGCGAACTGAAGAAAAGCCAACATAAAAGATTACTTGAAGCAGTGTGTTTCGATTGTGGATTAAGTGTGAAGCAACGCCGTAGGAAAATATATATGAGAGTAGAGGCGATAGTAATAGAGAAGATCGAAAGGAAACGTCCATTCTGGTGCGGGCGCCTCAGAGGATGAATAAAAGTAGATGGTCGAAAAAACTATGTGTCTTCGTCGACGACGTCGTCGTCGTCCCCCTACCCCCAGAGAAAAGGAAGCCGTAGGCGCGGACGTCCACATATAAACTGGGATAAAGATGTTTGTGATACGGAGTCCGCAAAAGGAGAGCGGGAAGGAGACTCGTAAGATAATAGTAGCTGGAAGTCGGGGAACTAGAAGCGGCTACGGTCGTAGAACATTCGCACGATGAAGATGATAAAGAGGAAGAGGAGGAACGAATCACTGGCAGACTGCACTGTCGCAGGCTTTGATAGCTTATACACTCCTGGAAATGGAAAAAAGAACACATTGACACCGGTGTGTCAGACCCACCATACTTGCTCCGGACACTGCGAGAGGGCTGTACAAGCAATGATCACACGCACGGCACAGCGGACACACCAGGAACCGCGGTGTTGGCCGTCGAATGGCGCTAGCTGCGCAGCATTTGTGCACCGCCGCCGTCACTGTCAGCCAGTTTGCCGTGGCATACGGAGCTCCATCGCAGCCTTTAACACTGGTAGCATGCCGCGACAGCGTGGACGTGAACCGTATGTGCAGTTGACGGACTTTGAGCGAGGGCGTATAGTGGGCATGCGGGAGGCCGGGTGGACGTACCGCCGAATTGCTCAACACGTGGGGCGTGAGGTCTCCACAGTACATCGATGTTGTCGCCAGTGGTCGGCGGAAGGTGCACGTGCCCGTCGACCTGGGACCGGACCGCAGTGACGCACGGATGCACGCCAAGACCGTAGGATCCTACGCAGTGCCGTAGGGGACCGCACCGCCACTTCCCAGCAAATTAGGGACACTGTTGCTCCTGGGGTATCGGCGAGGACCATTCGCAACCGTCTCCATGAAGCTGGGCTACGGTCCCGCACACCGTTAGGCCGTCTTCCGCTCACGCCCCAACATCGTGCAGCCCGCCTCCAGTGGTGTCGCGACAGGCGTGAATGGAGGGACGAATGGAGACGTGTCGTCTTCAGCGATGAGAGTCGCTTCTGCCTTGGTGCCAATGATGGTCGTATGCGTGTTTGGCGCCGTGCAGGTGAGCGCCACAATCAGGAGTGCATACGACCGAGGCACACAGGGCCAACACCCGGCATCATGGTGTGGGGAGCGATCTCCTACACTGGCCGTACACCACTGGTGATCGTCGAGGGGACACTGAATAGTGCACGGTACATCCAAACCGTCATCGAACCCATCGTTCTACCATTCCTAGACCGGCAAGGGAACTTGCTGTTCCAACAGGACAATGCACGTCCGCATGTATCCCGTGCCACCCAACGTGCACTAGAAGGTGTAAGTCAACTACCCTGGCCAGCAAGATCTCCGGATCTGTCCCCCATTGAGCATGTTTGGGACTGGATGAAGTGTCGTCTCACGCGGTCTGCACGTCCAGCACGAACGCTGGTCCAACTGAGGCGCCAGGTGGAAATGGCATGGCAAGCCGTTCCACAGGACTACATCCAGCATCTCTACGATCGTCTCCATGGGAGAATAGCAGCCTGCAATGCTGCGAAAGGTGGATATACACTGTACTAGTGCCGGCATTGTGCATGCTCTGTTGCCTGTGTCTATGTGCCTGTGGTTCTGTCAGTGTGACCATGTGATGTATCTGACCCCAGGAATGTGTCAATAAAGTTTCCCCTTCCTGGGACAATGAATTCACGGTGTTCTTATTTCAATTTCCAGGAGTGTATAATAGAGCATTCATTGCCATAGAGAGAGCTTCTAAGTTCCAGTCTCAGACCGCCAGATAATTTTTATATGCTTTGAAAAATAATTTCAAGCCACATTGTGTCGCAGAATGGAGAAGTGTCATTTTAAATCGAAAACAGTCTACTATCTCTAACTCAGTAACCACGAGACGTTAAATCTGAAGACACAAACATAAAACCATAATTGCGTGATTGTCACTCCCCGAAATGCCATGCATTCACTACGTTCGTGATAAAGCTGGACGACGTTGCTACACAGTTCTATTGTTCGCATGTCAAGTTGCTTTTGCGTTTCAGTTGCCGTTGTCACTTCAGATTACAACTCCACTCTACTTGTGCAGTTATTGTTGCCTAGTTTTTCGACTTACCTCTGCGGCTAATAGTGTTCTATTTTCTTTCCCGTATGTTGTCTCGCAACTGCTGGATACTCAGGTACAAAGGAAAGAGCCCCGCGGTCATCCGTGTTGTATATATACATATGTAAGCAGAATATTTATTATTTAAATTATAATTATTGTGCTATAATGAGGTTGCTTTTCACTTAATCACCCACGAGAAACAAATTTAAAGTCCTAACAAAGCGCAAGAAGCAAAATGATTCCTTTAAGAAGTAAGGTGGTGTAGCTGTTCAGACACAAGAGACATAATCGGGAGACTTAGGGTTCTGATCCGTGTTCGACCGTAGTGATGTACATTTTACGTTTCTAATAACCTAAGCTACAATGGAACGTGAGGCCAACCTTCCTCACTCTTTGCGGTATTACGGACTTGAATATCTCAAATTTTACTTATTTTTTGCCTAATTAGTTTCCTTTAAAAGTGAGCGTCGCCTTTCGTTAGTCCAATCAATATTCTAAAATTATATGGTTACTACATGGTGTTTCAGGACTCAGATACTCTGTAAGGTATGACTGTTCACATGAACATCATTTTCTTGTGGGGAAAAGTACAGTTTTATCCCGTCCTGTATGAGCTGTGTGCACGATTGAAGGGCCCTGATAATAGCACATAAGGTTCAAATGGTTCAAATGGCTCTGAGCACTATGGGACTTAACATCTGAGGTCATCAGTCCCCTAGAACGTAGAACTACTTAAACCTAACTAACCTAAGGACATCACACACACCCATGCCCGAGGCAGGATTCGAACCTGCGACCGTAGCGGTCGCGAGGTTCCAGACTGAAGCGCCTAGAACCGCTCGGCCACAGCGGCCGGCAGCACATAAGGCGCATAAAGAAAATGTTGTAGTTGTTCTGGTTCTAAGCTTACAGTGTGCTCTACCAGCTGTTGTTTGCATTTGAAATTCTGGACAGAGAGGTTTAGGGTATCACAGGAGTACAGCCTACACGCATACCACCTTCGGAAGGTGCTGGAAGTATAACCACTCGATTTCATACCTTATATGGGTTTTGTGCAGCGATTTCTCCACCATAAAAATGATTATACCACATTCCTCATATATCTGTCATTCGCAAATGATTCCTACTTAATACTGATCGGTTATTTTCAAAGTCAGCACAGTCACATCTGTGGCTGCGCTTATTTCTCACAAACAAAGGTTTTCCGTATACATTTGAGCTGGAATGGTTGGTAATCATCTTCTACGATCCGTACTTCTGCCAGCACGCAGATTTCTACTCGCTTACCACGCTTTCTGCATAGAGCACTTACGGAATCGCTGGGAAAAATACTTCTTGCTGTGCGCTGCCGTCTCTGATTGCAACATGGCCGAGCTCCAGCAAAAGCATAGTTTGCTGTAAAGGTTGTGAAATATTGGAGCTGTCGAGTGTGACCTACTCCTTGGTTAGAGCGTTCGCCTTGTTAAACGCCCCCTTGATTATTTTTTCGCGGGGAGAGGTGGGTGAAATCTGAAGAGGATAATGCACGATTTTCTAATTGCCAGAAGAGGTGATCTGGTCCCGTAACCCGTGATGCATTTCACGAAATGAAATACACTGACGGAAATTGAATGTTTTACACCATTAACATCTTGACCAAACGATACCAAACTTCATCCTCATGTGAGCTTATTTTCAATACATAAAAAGTCATTCCCGCAGATAAAGGACGATGTGAATACATGATGGGTATTGGCTGTGTCTAACGTTCCTGGAACTTTTCAGATCCAGATCGCAACGTAGATTGTCCACAAGGCGAGCATGTGCAGTTTGTCTCAATCTTTCGGACTCTGAGAAGAGTCGAATCAGTGGCGCGAGGAACATGGGAGTAGCATACAGACAGAGCGCACTGTCAGTTCTTGGCTTTAGTGACGGGAAGCTGGGGTGAGATTTTCGGTTGCTATGCGCTGTTTACCACCGACACCTTACCACAAACAACACTAAATAGCGTGGTGTAGAGCCAGACTCAACTGGGCCAATGAGTGATATTCTGTGGTGTTCAGCGATGAGACTCGCTTCTGTTTGTGGTGGTTCGATCCAGTTCCATACCTTTCCGTCTTCTGGATTCACGGTCTAGAGGCCAGTTGTGCAATGAAGGCTGAATGCTCGCCAGTGTGTGGCAAGAGTGGTAAACCATATTGTCATCACCCTCATGACCGGGGTACCAAACGGCATATTCCAGCAGGATAATACAGTTTCCCACTCTACAGTTCACACCACAAACACTTTGAGGAATGCATGGATCCTTGGTTTTGCCTACCCACTCTCGCACAGAGCTTATATGGTATGCAATGGGAGGACGCATAGATTCGTACCAGCCTTCAGCTAGAAATCTTCACGAACTGACACAGCATGTGTTTCAGGCATGTTAGAAATCTTTCAAAATGCTTCCTCAGAAAATTATTTTGAACAAATGGTTCGTGAGCCCATTCGAAGTGTAAATCGTTGCTAAAACATACTTGACCTCTTTGTAACAAATAACCCTGAGCAAATAGGGGGCATCATGACGGATACAGGAAATAGTGACAACAACGTTGTTACAGTGACACTAAATACTGTAACGTCAAAAGCTACCAAAAATAAACGTAAAATACATCTGTTTAAAAAGGCAGAAAAAAATTCGCTTGACGCCTTCCTAAGAAACAGTCTCCACTCCTTCGTGTGTGACTATGTAATCGTAGACCAGATATTGTTTAAATTCAAATAAATAGTATCGACGGCGGTTGAGAGATATATACCAAACAAACTTATAATAGATGGAACTGATCCAACATGGCACACAGAACAGGTCACAACATTGTTGCAAAAGCAACAAAAAAAGCGTGTCAAATTTCAAAGAAAGTGAAACCCTCAAGATGGACCCCGAAATTCAATGCGAGATGCTTTTAACAGTTTCCACAACGAAATTCTGCCTCTGAATCTGGCAGAAAGTCCAAAGAGATTTTGGTCGTATGTAAAATACACCAGCGGAAAGACACAATCAGTACCTTCACAGCGCTGTAACAATGGTGATGTCGCGGACTATACTACCACTAAAGAAGAGTTACTAAACGCAGATTTCCGAAATTCCTTCGCAAAAGAAGACGAAGCAGTTATTCAAGAATTTGAATCTGGAACAACTGCCAACAGGAGTAACTCAGAAGCAGATATCGTCGGTGTAGCGAAACAGCTTAAATGACTTGATAAAGACAAGGACCCCGGTCCACACTGTATATCAGTGATGATGGTGTTTGGTTTGTGGGGCGCTCCACTGTGCGGTCATCAGCGCCCGTACAAAGTCCCAATTTTGTCACAGTCCAATCTAGCCACAGTCACGAATGATGATGAATAAATGATGAGGACAACACAAACACCCAGTCCCCAGGCAGAGAAAATCCCCAAAAAGGCCGGGAATCGAACTCGGGATCCCGAGGTAGCAACGCAAGCCACTAGACCAAGAGCTGCGGACACGTTGTATATCAGTCAGGTCCCTTTCGGAGTATGCCGATACAATACGTCCTTGCTTAGCAATCATACACAACCGCTCGCTCGTCGATAGATCTGCGTCTAAAGATTGGAAAGTTGCACAAGTCACACCAGGACCCAAGAAAGGAAATAAGAGTAATCTGCTGAATTATTGACCCATATCACTAATGTCGATTTGCAGTAGGATGTTGGAAACTGTGTACCAGCATTAAGAGCTACCTAAAATATAACGATATAATGACAAACACCCGACACGGAGTCAAAAAATACCGTTCTTGTGGGACACAACTAGCTCTTTAGTTTCCTGAAGTAATGAGTGCTATCGACGGGTGATGTGAAATTGATTCCACATTTTTCGATTTCCAGAAGGCTTCTGACATCATTCTTCACAAGCGACTTCTAATCAAATTGCGTGCCTATGGAGTATCGTCTGAGATGTGAGACTAGATTCGTGATTTCCTGTCAGAAATGTCACAGTACGTAGCAATCACCGAAAGGTCATCGAGTAAAGCAGAAGTGATATACGTTGTTCCCCGAGGAAGTGTTACAGGCCCTCTGCTGTTCCTGAGTTTCATAAACGATTTAGAAGGCAATTTGAGCAGCCCTCTTAGACTGTTTGCAGATGATGCTATCATTTATCGCCTTATAAAGTCATCATGGTCCGCCACGGTAGCTGCGCGGTCAGCGCGGTGGGTTACCTGGTTCGATTCCAGGTAGGGCCGAAAACTTTCTCCGCTCAGGAACTGGTGTTGTCCTTACGTCCGTATCTTCATATTTGACTTTCCATTGTTGAGATGGCTCTTTGTGAACTTACCAAAACCAAATAAAAATTACAAAACTGTACTCAGATGACCATAAAAAAGTGCAATACGATTTAGACAAGATATCTGTATCGTGGTAAAAGTGACAATTCACTCTAAGTAATGTAAAGTGTGAAGTTATCCACATGAGTACTAAAAGGAATCTGTTAAATTTCGGTTACAGGATAAAAGATACAAATCTGAAGACTGTAAAAAAAAAAATGGTTCAAATGGCTCTGAGCACTCTGAGGTCATCAGTCCCCTAGAACTTAGAACTACTTAAACCTAACTAACGTAAGGACGTCACACACATCCATGCCCAAGGCAGGATTCGAACCTGCGACCGTAGCGTTCGCGCGGTTCCGGACAGAAATGCCTAGAACCGCTCGGTCACAGCGGCCGTCTTCTGAAGACTGTAAATTCAATTAAATGCCTAGAGGTTACAGTTACGAACACTCGTAATTTAAATTGGAAAGATCACATAGATGCCGTGCGTTAGAGATTCGAGTCCTCCCTCGGGCATGGGCGTGTGTGTCGTCCTTAGCGTAAGTTAGTTGAAGTTAGATTAAATAGTGTGTAAGCTTAGGGTCCGATGACCTCAGCAGTTTGGTACCGTAAGTCCACAAATTTCCAATTTCTGATCACATAGATAATGTTGTGGGAAATCAAACCAAAGACTGCGATATATTGGCAGAACACTTAACAAAGCACAACAGGTCTACTAAAGAGACTGCTTCCATTACGCTTGTCCGCCCTCTTCTGGAATATTGTTGTGCGGCATGTAATCCGCATCAGATAGGATTGACGGAGGACATCGGAAAAATTCAAAGAACAGCAGCTCATTTTGTATTATTGAGAAATAGGGGAGAGAGTGCCACGTATATGATACGCGAGTGAGGGTGGCGCTCATTAAAGTAAAGGCGATTTTCGTCGCGACAGGATCTTCCTATGTAATTTGAGTCACCAACTTTGTCCTCAGAGTGCGAAAATATTTTGTTGGCGCCCACCTACAGAGGAAAGAATGATCGTCACAATAAAGTAAGAGAAATCAGAACTCGCTCGGAAAGATTTAAATTTTTGTTTTTCCTGCGCGCCATTCGAGAGTGGAACGGTAGAGAAATAGCTTGAAGGTGGTTCAGTGAACCCTCTGATAGGCACTTAAATCTGAATTGCAGGGTAATCACGTAGGTGTAGATGTAGATAAGTTTCTCAAGATGACATTCAGTGGCTGTTTGCTTCCATGCCACAAAAAATTCAGTAGTGAATTCGTGCTAGTTGGGATCAAACCTTATACTAATGCTGATGATGAACATGAGCTCCGAACACAATGAAAGTTGAATCATTTAAAAATCGTTACGTGGTGAGTATCTCCGCAATGTTCGATAAAATGCCCGCACCTCGTGGTCGTGCGGTAGCGTTCTCGCTTCCCACGCCCGGGTTCCCGGGTTCGATTCCCGGCGGGGTCAGGGATTTTCTCTGCCTCGTGATGGCTGGGTGTTGTGTGCTGTCCTTAGGTTAGTTAGGTTTAAGTAGTTCTAAGTTCTATGGGACTTATGACCACAACAGTTGAGTCCCATAGTGCTCAGAGCCGTTTGAACCATTTTTTGTTCGATAAATATGGGACTGGTGCTTCGTTGTGAAAATCTTTCCATTTCCGTCAATGTCGAACCTTCCTACACTTGACAGAGTTGGGCGCTCGTTGCTGCAAAGATATTTAACAGTATTAATAAAACTTGCGGGGCCTACTTGAACACCTGTTATTTACTCGCACATGTCACTGATAAAAGGTTATTTCCGTGCAGTTGTTATTCGTTCTACGAAATCTATGGACGGCTCATACGCGTAAGGTATAACCGACGAGTTACGAAGAATATAAAGCTAGGTAAAAAATAAAAGGAACCTCTTAATATGCTCTACGATTCTTCAAAATTTGTAAGTAAAGTTGCGAAGCATCTTGTATATAAAGAACAATTTTAAGACATCTCTCTAGTAAATTATTTGTTGGTAGTGCGTACTTGCATCTCGAACGCGGTTATTAACTATTTATCTAACCCATAATACTACTGTTTGTTTCTTCTCATTAGCGTCCGTGTTCTATTTCGGTAGTTGCTGTATAATACAGTCTGACTACGAGATATTCATTCAAAGCACATGGTTCCTTTAAGTATTAAACATAAATGCTTTTTCTCTCAGCCCACAGTCGAAACACTGACGTCAACAGAAAATGTACGTTTTTAGTGAAGTGTGGAGTGAAGGTAGGTTAGAGTTACACTCCTTCAAAAAATGGTTCAAATGGCTCTAAGCACTATGGGACTTAACGTCTGAGGTCATCAGTCCCCTACACTCAGAACTACTTAAACCTAACTAACCTAAGGCCATCACACACACCCACGCCCGAGGCTGGATTCGAACCTGCGAACAGAGCAGCAGCGCAGTTCCAGACTGAAACGCCTAGAACCACTCGGCAACAGCGGCCGGCAGTTACACTCCTCATTGACATCTAAGTCGTCAGAGACGGAGCAGCTGCTTATTCGAAGAAGCGTGGAGGAAAGAATCCATCATGCTGTCTAAAGGAACCATTCAGACAATCATTTAAAGCGATTTAGCGAAACCACTAAAATTCCAAATCGTGGTGGCCGAAAGTGAATTCGAACACAGCTCTTTCAGGATACGAGTCCAGTGTTTCAAGTAGTGCACACCCTCGCTCGGTCGTAGAGGAGTATGAATTTAACTGGATTTCAGCGCTGTTCAAAATTCAGGCACTATGTAAAGAGGGAAAATAAAGTGAAAAGATCATAACATAATAAACGTACACTTTCTCTGTGGGGCTCTTGCATTCCTCTTGCCTTTTACCTGTCTTACAGTGATTGCCTAAAATAGATCAAATATTTCTCCGGCAAAGAAACTTTCAATTTTTTCTTATTAGCTCCATACGATCCCGTTCTAGATATTTACATGATCCTCTCTGACACTAATAGGGTGAATTCTGATCTACCCTGAGGTGACATAAGTCA
Organism: Schistocerca nitens; assembly: GCF_023898315.1. Classification (NCBI taxonomy): domain Eukaryota; kingdom Metazoa; phylum Arthropoda; class Insecta; order Orthoptera; family Acrididae; genus Schistocerca; species Schistocerca nitens. The sequence goes on from NC_064616.1 coordinate 871,546,239, forward strand.
TGAAATAGCGATTGCACATATACCGATGGTGGTAACATGACGTACGCAAGGTACAAAAGGGCAGTGAATAGCGGAGCTGCCGTATGTACTCAGGTGATTCATGTGAAAAGGTTTCCCTCGGAAACGATACATGACCTGTATTTTTAGATTCCGAGACTACTGGAATCTGTTTCGAATGCCAATGGCCGGCCGCTGTGACCGAGTGGTTCTAGGCGCTTCAGTCCGGATCCGCGCTGCTGCTAAGGTCGCAGGTTCGAATTCTGCCTCGGGCATGGATGTGAGTAATGTCCTTAGGTTAGTTAGGTTTAAGTAGTTTGTGCTTAGAGCCATCTCAATGCCAATGGTTTTCCTAAATTGTATCAGGCATGGTAATGTGTTTTGTCTCTGGTGTTTCTATACTTTTTTCCGCACGCTGTACGTGTTTTGCTAATTTTGTGTCGTACAAGTCACATTGTTACAAAACTGTACGTAATCGAAAATAGATGTAGTCATATATGATTCATCGGCCAAAACCTCATGGGATTAGGCTATTACCTAACAAAAAATAATCAAATATTTATTTTCTTTGGGCTATGTAAGCTTACATTGTCGTTTACTGAAAACAAGACCATGTACGCTGGTGACCAAAATGTTAGGGCGAAAGTAACTCGTGCATGATGTGTCATGGCCAAGTAACATAGCTCGATGAATCTAGGACCATATATAGGAAAAATTGCTACATCATAGTACCGAAGGAAAATGAAAGAAATACCCAACGAGACGAACAGATATGACACTTTTATTCACATACGATAATTACATTGAAGTCACCGCGAATCCTGATGGTCCCCGGAGTAAAATAAACGGTATGACATGGTTCTTTATGGGGTTTGGAATCACCGCGGACGGCAGTGCTTGCTCTGGAACGTGATCCCATGCTGACCACAACGTTGGTAAGGAGTTCTTGTGGTAGGACATTCCATTCTTCCACAGCGCGAATGACAGCTGCTGGATGGTCGCTGGTGCGTGTGGACGCACTGAAACATGTCTTCTCATATCATCCCACACGTACTCGATGGGATTTAAGTCGGGGAAACGGGAGGCCAGTTCATTTGCCCGAATATCCTCTCGTTTCAGGAGGTCCTCCACCTGCGCTGTCCGATGCGGCCGCACATTGTCATCCGTAAAAATGAAATCAGGGCCGAATGCAGTCCTGAAAAGACGTACATGTGGAAGGAGTACAGAATCATAATGTTGCCCGGTAAGTATACCGTGTTCAAAGATTTGGAGGTCAGAAAACCCATGTAACATTACGCCGACCCACACTTTTGTATCCCGCCTGGAAGGCGGCGCGTACTGAAGGGTAGGCCGAATGTAGGAAGTGAGTAGGAGCAGCAAAAGGTGAAAATCTCTCGGTACTGCTCTTAGAAATGGTTTTACTATATCACAATAATAACTGAATACATAACTTTGTACGTAGGTGCGAAGCCTTAGACCCGTCGTAGTAGTACATAGTCTCAATAGAAAGCCAACACCCTCTGAGGTTGAAGTGAAGATTCTAGGCCGTCTGCTCTTGATCAAATGGGCTGAATCTGCAACGGAGCTCTTAGATCTCAACAGCGCCTGCTAGAGGGTGCTGTCGTCAGTTTCGGTGTTGTAGTGCCAACCTGTGAACTTTCTCCTACGCCGTGGCATCGTAGCTATCGATACCACACACACTATAACACCTGGACCGCCCAGACGACCTACACATGGCGAGTTGTGGAAGCACGTAATGCACCCAGGGAAACTGCCGAGCATTGTCACTTGGGCGGTCAAGGTGTTATGGTGTGGGAAGAAAGACATGGTGCTGCATGGGCGTAATGACTTCACCTCCAAATCTTTGAACACGCTACACTCACCGTTCGACGTTATTGTGATACTGTACTCATTCCCCATATGCATCTTTTCAGAAGTGGTTTCATTTTTATGAATGACGATACGCTACCGCATCGAATAACGCAGGTGAGGAGCTCTTGGAACGAGAGGATATTCGGCAAATGTACTGGTCTGCGATTTAAATCTCATCGGACACGTGTGGGATCCGAAGGGCAGTTGGTTTCGTGTTATCGCGCAATAGGGGTGAGAGTGTCACTGTTATTATACGCGAGTTGGGGTGGCAGTCACTGAAACAGAGGCGAGATCTATTTACGAAATTTCAATCACCAGCTTTCTCATCCGAATGCGAAAATATCTTGTTGACACCCACCTACGTAGAGAGAAATGATCATCATAATAAAATAAAATAAACGGAGAGAGTTACGTGTTCCTTTTTCCCACGCGCGATTCGAGAGTGGAATGGTAGCGAAGTAGCATGAAAATGGTTCGATGAACCCTCTGCCAGGCACTTAAGTGTTAATTACAGAGTAACCATATAGATGGAGATGTAGATTTAGAGACGTACTGCAGCACATCCACATGCACCAGCAGCCATCCAGCAGTTGTCATCCGCGCTGGTGTAGGAATGGGACGCCTTACCACAATATTCAGATTCAGAAGGATGTAGGTTGCAGTAGGTACTGGGAGATGAAGAAGCTTGCACAGGATAGAGTAGCATGGAGAGCTGCATCAAACCAGTCTCAGGACTGAAGACCACAACAAACAACCACAATATCCTCTTACCAACCTTGATACCAGCATGAGAGCACGTCGCAGAGCGTGCATTGCCACTCGTGGTGATCACAGACCTTATTAAGGAAGATGCCCACATTTTTTAATGTGCGGGGAACCATCATGAACCGCAGTAACTTCGGTGTGGTTATTGTCTTTGAATAAATGTGTCATTTCTGTTGGTCTCATTGCTTATTTCTTTCGGTTACCTTCTGTACTATTTTGCAACAGTTTTTTCTGTGTATAGTCCGAGTTTCATTGAGCTATGTTAGTGCACTGAAGACCATGCCGTTTAGCACCCTAAAACACCGAACATCATCATCATCATCGCGCTATGTTTTACCTGGCAGTGACGCATCATGCGAATGTTAGTTTTTTCTTTAAGTTTTGCACATCTGTGTACAACTGTGGTTGTAGATGCAGTGAGTCTCGTGGTAATAATCTCTTTTAGATGTAATAGGCTGCTGAAGTTTGATGCGTGAATTGCGAAGTGACTCGAGAGTGCAGAGTACATGGTGTATATTTCAGTAGGAATAATTGTATCTCTCTTTCGGTTTAGTATTCGTATGGTTATGTTAAACTGTATTTCTTACTGTTCATTACTATGTTTCTAATCACACAAATGCTGGAGATGTAAAATCTGTTAAGTATATACAGGTATGGTCTGTTTAAGTTGTCTGTAGGATAGAGCTAGCGTAAAGTGTAATGTAAATTAATGTAAATAAAAGAGTTGCCACCAGCAACCACATCTCTAAACAGTCTTCGTTCCCAGATAAGAAGACTACTAGAAAATCATTGCAATAGAGCCACAATTACCTCGCTACTTTCATATCATGTCCACCACACCCCGCCTACCTTTTCACTCTTCTAAGCCATCGAATGATTTTTTACCAAGTCTCCTCTCGGAACTGACCATAATAAAAGATGCTAGCACCTGCAGGAGCTCCACAGCCGTAGAAACTCTCCGCAATTTAAGCTGAATTTTCACTCTTGGAAACAAGTTAAAGCATTATAGTCTGTGTAGTCGGATAACATGTAGCATTCTGAAGAAGTTTGAAGGCCAATGTGGCCATATAGCTATTACTGTATTTTTTCAATTTACTGATGTATAGTCGTAGTGAAAGAAAAAAAAACATAAGATTACGATGTTGGACTATTGTTTTAAAGACCTTTGCGTCCTGAGAAGAGCTTTTCCCCGTATTTCTATTATGAAAGCGAGGAATAAAACTGTTTCCGAGAGCTTAAGATCTAAAATCGTACAAAATTTTCACACAAACCTTGGCATGTTATATTCCTGAGTATGTGCTCTATACAGCATTGTTGGTTAAAAATTTAAAATCCATAACTACAGCATAAAACAGTTAGATGACTCATATGCAGGACTCTCATTGCGTCGCCTATTTTTTGCAACATAATAACCAGCATTCATAAAACACGAAACTGAGCGTCCACATCAATTACAAAATTAAACGCCGACTTTTTCCCACAAAAATGACAGTTGTCAAGCTTGCTATCTAAGATTAATTACAACATAGCTGCCTATAAATTTCTTCATGCCGATAGTAACAGTTTGAACAATCTGTATGAAGATTGTCAAATTTTGGAATTCCGGGTATTTCCATAGAACTATCAACGAAATTGCGAAGTATTTTTTGTTTGAAACTAGCAGGCAGTTACACGTTACAATAAGCTTCGTGTTCTGGTAGTTTGGTTTCTATGTTAAGGAAAGTTATTCTTTTAGAGGTAAGAATACTGAAAATCTCAATGTAAATAGCAGGTAAAGAGATTGCGTGCTGTGCTTGACGATTATTAAAATAGCTTCGTAATGCAGACAACCGGTTATTACAACAAATGTACACAATATCCGGTTATTTATTCGAGTAGAGCTATTTCTTGCCGCTTCTGGTTTGTAACGTATTTTTAAGTGTTTCCTTCTCCGCAAGTACATTGTTACTTTGTCCTCTGCTGATGACAACACTGATATATTTTTAATCAACAGTTCATATCTCAGACATGAGACTATAATTACTCCACGTTACAGTAACATACGATAGTATGAAATAAAATTGTCTGTTCTCTTATTGTTTCAGGAAGCAGTAAAATACATCCTGAGAAAAGAATATGAAGCTAAGCTGTTAAACTTCATCGAAACTGACTTCACATTTGACAAGAAAGATGAAATTGAAACATCGGAGAATGAAATAGAGGTAACAACAAAGCAAAATGTTTCGATCATTTTCAGATCTGATTACGTTTTAAGCTTAAGAAATACGTGTATCCAATGTTCTGAGTGATTGACTTCTTCAAAAATACCACACTGACGCAAAAAAATCACAACACAAAGAGTGAACTGTGCGACATAAACGAAAGTTGGTAGGCATGTTTCTATATGTGAACGATATCTACTCAAATTTCGCGCCAGTCGCGTAAGAGTGGCGCTAGTAGCGTACTATGAGGATACAAATCAGGTTTGCTTTGAATAAACGCTATAACGGTCGTGAGCGTTAGTTACCTTTGAGACTGGACTTCGTGATTTGATGTTAGTCAAGAATGCCATTAAGGCAATGACGCCATTATCAACACCTCACTGAGTTTGAACGAGGTCGGGTAATGGGGTTACTAAAAAGTAGATATTCATTCTGCGATGTTGCAGAAAGACTTGGCAAGAATGTAGCTGTTGTACACGATTGCTGGCAGCGGTGGTCACGAGAATGTACGGCCCAAGAAGATGGGGCTCCGGACGGCCAAGTGGCACTACCGACCATCGTGTTCGACGTATGGCTCTGGCGCATCGTACTGCATCTGCAACAGCAATTCAAGCACTATGGGACTCAACATCTGAGGTCATCAGTCCCCTAGAACTTAGAACTACTTAAACCTAACTAACCTAATGACATCACACACATCCATGCTCGAGGCAGGATTCGAACTTGCGATGCAGCAGCAGTCTGAGCAGCATTTGGCAGCATAGTGACTCAACGAGCTATTACAAATCTGTTACGTCAAGGTTAGCTCCGAGTCAACGTCCTATAGCGTGCATTCCACTGACCCCAAACCAACGCCAAATGCGACTTCAGTGGTGTCAAGCGAGAGCTCATTGGAGGACAGCATTGTCTTTTCTGATCATTGCAGATTCGGAAGACTTGGAAACTGAAACAACTGAACTGGAAGACTCTTGGAGATAAACGTAAATTATCCCGAGAAAGTCTATTAACAAAGTTTCAAGAACTAGCTTTAAATGGTGACTCTACTAATATGCTACAATCCCCTACGTATCGCTCACAAAGGGATCGTGAGAATAAAATTAAATTCATTACTTAACGCACGAGGCATTCAAACAATTATTCTTCCCAAGCTCCATACGTGAATGGAAAGGGAAGAGACCTAATAACTGGTACGATGGGATATACCCTCTGTCATACACCTTGTGGTGGCTTGCAGAATATAGATGTAGATGTAATGAAATCGATTTTGTCAACAGCCCTCACTGACAGAAAAAAAACTGATGACTTGCAGCATAAGACAACATATAACGTGCGATATACTCTGTTTACGAAACAAGAACATTGGAATGTTCATTTTACGGGCCATATGCAACTATGGGTTACTTTATTATACTGGCACTGCTTGTGTGTGAATTACTTCAAAATAGAGTGGATAGACTTAATGGGAAGGCAAAGAATATATTTCTAAGGATTTGTCAATACAAATCTATGAGCATATAACAATTGCTTGTATTTTTGGGACTTTCATTGAATTTGGGTAACGTGAATCTCGTCTGATTACAAGACTGCTAAGGGACAGATCCATTGTTTTCAAATACAAGAATAATGATGAACATGGATAAAGGAAACTTTAAGATCGTAGAAGAATTCCAGCTGCACGCACCCAAAACCAGATGATCGGGAACACAAGGTATGGCCCATTCTAAACTGTTCCAGTAGAAGGATTTGTCACGTGTGATAATCACGTAAACACTCATCTTTAGAGGAATCAATGATGCTCTGGAAGGTGGACTGTGATTTAGGAGACATATACGAATCAAAAAACCTAAAAATGGTATAAATATCCCATAGTGAGCAATCTGAATGGTTCTTGAGGCTTCACGATGTGGGAGGAGAAGGAAAAACAGAAAATTGGCTAAGCTTTAACTCCTTGTCGACGATGAGGTCTTTAGAGACTGAACACAAGCTTTTATTAAGGAGGGATAGAGAATAAAATCGGATGAACCCTTTCAAAGACACCATTAAGCAATCTTGGGAGAGTACGGAAAACCTAAATCTGGATGGCCAGACAGGGATTTGACTGCCACCTCGCTGAGTTGGGAACGGGGCGAGGTGGGGACGGGGGGGGGGGGGGGAGGATTGCCATGCTGAAAACGTCATTATGTATTTGATGCAGGAAAGCTGCCTGCTGGCCGTCTTCATGACCATACAATTTATAAAATTGTATGTATGTATGCTCCACATCCCCTCCTAAACCACTCGACCGATTTCAGCCAAACTTCGTACACATACCACTTACTGCCTGCAAAGATTCGCGGTGGGGAGGTAAGAATCACCCACCTATCATAGGCGTTGGAATGGGTGTGAGGAATCAGTGTAGGCCCCAGCGCGCGAATACCCAGACTTTATTCATCCAGTATTTGAGAATGAAAGCATTTAGTGACTTGCAACCAATTTTACATATAATTTCAAACCTTTAGGAAATTTTTTCTCGCTATCAAACCCCACAAAATAATGAAGGAAAAAAAATCCCTTATTCCATTTCCGCTTTTCATGCAGTAAAACTGCCGCATCAGGTATGATGTTTTAATTTATTACTTCTTTTCTACTACTAGTATTCGCAGCACATTTTGCAGATACTATTCATATATATCACTTAATGTACCTATACAGTGATACAATTGTACGATGGACAGATCGGGAGATATGACGTCATAAACACAGCGATTCGTGAAAAACTGGCGCTTCATGCATGGCGTTTAAATTTATTACTTCTTTGCAACTAGCTCTACTTGCAATACATTTCGCCTTCAGTATTTACATATGTCGTTGAATGTCCGTAAAAAATTATGTCATTGCACGACACATACGTCAGGACGAGGCCGACGGTCTTTCTTGTCGCCCTCGTGTCAGGAGATATGACGTCATAAACATTGAGATGTGTGAAAACGAAATTGCAGGGCGAAATTCGCTAGACATGCAGGTGAACTGTCTGAAATATGTTAAATATATGTGAACATACACTCCTGGAAATGGAAAAAGAACACATTGACACCGGTGTGTCAGACCCACCATACTTGCTCCGGACACTGCGAGAGGGCTGTACAAGCAATGATCACACGCACGGCACAGCGGACACACCAGGAACCGCGGTGTTGGCCGTCGAATGGCGCTAGCTGCGCAGCATTTGTGCACCGCCGCCGTCAGTGTCAGCCAGTTTGCCGTGGCATACGGAGCTCCATCGCAGTTTTTAACACTGGTAGCATGCCGCGACAGCGTGGACGTGAACCGTATGTGCAGTTGACGGACTTTGAGCGAGGGCGTATAGTGGGCATGCGGGAGGCCGGGTGGACGTACCGCCGAATTGCTCAACACGTGGGGCGGGAGGTCTCCACAGTACATCGATGTTGTCGCCAGTGGTCGGCGGAAGGTGCACGTGCCCGTCGACCTGGGACCGGACCGCAGCGACGCACGGATGCACGCCAAGACCGTAGGATCCTACGCAGTGCCGTAGGGGACCGCACCGCCACTTCCCAGCAAATTAGGGACACTGTTGCTCCTGGGGTATCGGCGAGGACCATTCGCAACCGTCTCCATGAAGCTGGGCTACGGTCCCGCACACCGTTAGGCCGTCTTCCGCTCACGCCCCAACATCGTGCAGCCCGCCTCCAGTGGTGTCGCGACAGGCGTGAATGGAGGGACGAATGGAGACGTGTCGTCTTCAGCGATGAGAGTCGCTTCTGCCTTGGTGCCAATGATGGTCGTATGCGTGTTTGGCACCGTGCAGGTGAGCGCCACAATCAGGTCTGCATACGACCGAGGCACACAGGGCCAACACCCGGCATCATGGTGTGGGGAGCGATCTCCTACACTGGCCGTACACCACTGGTGATCGTCGAGGGGACACTGAATAGTGCACGGTACATCCAAACCGTCATCGAACCCATCGTTCTACCATTCCTAGACCGGCAAAGGAACTTGCTGTTCCAACAGGACAATGCACGTCCGCATGTATCCCGTGCCACCCAACGTGCTCTAGAAGGTGTAAGTCAACTACCCTGGCCAGCAAAATCTCCGGATCTGTCCCCCATTGAGCATGTTTGGGACTGGATGAAGCGTCGTCTCACGCGGTCTGCACGTCCGGCACGAACGCTGGTCCAACTGAGGCGCCAGGTGGAAATGGCATGGCAAGCCGTTCCACAGGACTACATCCAGCATCTCTACGATCGTCTCCATGGGAGAATAGCAGCCTGCATTGCTGCGAAAGGTGGATATACACTGTACTAGTGCCGACATTGTGCATGCTCTGTTGCCTGTGTCTATGTGCCTGTGGTTCTGTCAGTGTGATCATGTGATGTATCTGACCCCAGGAATGTGTCAATAAAGTTTCCCCTTCCTGGGACAATGAATTCACGGTGTTCTTATTTCAATTTCCAGGAGTGTACATATGAAACGTACGTACATGGGCACATCCACTGGTAGAAAGCTCGTCTTAAACTCCTGGATCGGTTTCAGCCAAACTTGGTACACATGCTATTTGCTGTCTGGAAACAAATGCGATGGGGGCATGAACCGGTAACCTCTTATTAGGGTATGGGTGATAACGTGGAAAGGGAAGGGGGTAGAAGGAGATAGACAGACAGAGAGGGGAAGAAGGAGATGGACAAATAGAGGGGGTGGGGGAAGTGGACAGAAAAGGAAGAGGAGGAGAGAGACAAAGAGAGAGTGAGAGAGAGAGAGACAGGAGGAAATGGACTGGGAAAGGAAAGGGGAGGAGATGGACAGTAAGAGGGGGAAGGAGGCGATGGACTAATAGAGTACTGTAATAAATATACTATGTGATCAAAAGTGTTCGGACACCTGGTTGAAAATGACTTACAAGTTCGTGGCGCCCTCCATCGGTAATGCTGGAATTCAATATGGTGTTGGCCCACCCATAGCCTTGATGATAGCTTCCACTCTCGCAGGCATACGTTCAATCAGGAGCTGGAAGGTTTCTTGGGGAAATGCAATCCTTTGTTCATGGAGTGTTGCACTGAGGAGAGATATCGATGTCGGTCGGTAAGGCCTGGCTCGAAGTCGGAGTTCCAAAACATCCCATAGGTGTTCTGTAGGATTCAGGTCAGGACTGTGTGCAGACCAGTCCATTACAGGGATGTTATTGTCGTGTAACTACTCCGCCACAGTCCGTGCATTATGAACAGGTGCTCTATCGTGTAGAAAGATGCAATCGCCATCCCCGAATTTCTCTTCAACAGTGGGAAGGAAGAAGGAGCTTAAAACATCAATGTAGGTCTGTGCTGTGGTAGTGCCACCCAAAACAACAAGGAGTGCAAGCCCCCTCCGTGAAAATATCACACCATAACACCACCGCCTCCGAATTTTACTGTTGGCACTACACACACTGGCAGATGACGTTCATCGGGC